>NC_137786.1:147724859-149037359 GCF_963383645.1 Muscardinus avellanarius
GTTATGTGAACAGACAGCAAGGATTCATGTTTTAAACATATAGAAAGATGGTTAATGTTAAGCAAATTAGAATAAGAGCTAAAATTCGCTGGGTACATACTATGTGCCTTGGCACATTTACATGTATTATCTTTCAGCTAACAGTAGGACCTTATAAAAAAAATGGGCAACTGACTAGGTTTTGATTGTTTGAAACAGATTTAATTCTTATTCTGTTAATATTCATCCTAAATATGGGTTATTGCAGAGATTTGCCTGGTTTATATGCAAGGAAGCCCAGATCTAATTTCCGATTTTTTTTTCTCCAATTTTCAGGAAAATAATACTGTTTAAATTACTTCTCAGAGCAGTTCTGGTGTGTTTTTGTCTTTCTGACCCTTGCAATGCAGATATCTATTGGCAACATAAAGTTTCAAACAGTACATCTGCAGCCAAAGAAAACCGAACCACTTTGCACTGAAGTTTTCAAAAGAGAAAGCTCTAATTCAAAGCAAGCAATACCACCACTGGACAGACAGGTCACGACACCGCGCTCACAGGATGCATCACCCACTCGCTGTTGTAGGCCCTAAGTCCTACCCCTAAATCTTAATACTTTCGGTTCCATATACGTTGTAACCTTCTCTATAGGTTGCTAAATTCTGGGTATTCTGCGAGGAAGTTGGGTTAAAAGTCTGTGCACTCTTTGCCACCTTCATTCTCTTCGCTTCTGCCCTGGACTTGTAACAGAACTCTATCAAAGCCACCAGCATTGCCAAGCCCAGGCCGCCAACCAGAATGTAGAAGACGCCTGCTACGTTGCTCAGGCTCAAGGCACTCGTCTTGTCCTGGAGGGGATAAAGACACTTCAGTTAGCGGTGGAAATGATACACCCAAAGGCAAAAGAGCACATGAAACCCAAATAGCCAATTAAAGTCAATGCTTAATTTAACCTGAAATTATTTACACATATAAGTCACTGATGTAGGCTTATGGATTTAAGCACAAAGCCTATAGCTCTCAGGGGAAATAAAATTATGTTGATTACCAATAAATTGTACATAATTACATTCAATAAAATCTTTAACATTTTATCATTTGTAAGTATGCAATGAATAACACTATAGGTAGCTATATACAATCATATATTTACATGGGGTGGCAAAAAATGGGCTTATTATAGAGTTTGAAAATGGCATGTTAAAAATCCAATTATATGGGGAAGGGGACCTTTATTGGGTTTGTTTTCTTTAAAGTATAATTTTAGTGTTTGAAATATCATTTGAATAAATATAACTCCATATCCTCCACTTAAGGAATGAAGGGTCTTTAAAGCTGGTAAATTTTATATTTTATTCATCATTACTTTGTAAAATATATGTGAATGATGTACTCAAGTATGCATCTTTTGTTCTTTCCATTATGTATATATGGGAAATCTTATGAAAAAGTTCACTTTTGCTTGCTGTAGATACTATTTAGGGATAATTATACATGCATAACACTTAGGTAACTTTTTAAAGTTAACTTTTATATATACACAGATTATCATGACCAACTGAGAAATGAGTTATTTATGTATGAACAAATTTATAACCATTATTATTGATTTAACAATATAATTTCATTCTCACTTAAAATGCTTAATATTTAAGACATATTGTTCTTCAGAGCTTTACTACACATATTATCTCATAGTAAATATAGAACTAGTCAAGTATATTATTGGAAGATACTAAAATTATAATAAGAGTTCATATATTTTTGCACAGACTACCAATATGTCTATTATATAACACTACTCAAAAATATTTTGGTAGATAATACGAAAGATGGTCTGTGGCCATCATTTTCTCAACAATATGCTTTATGTAAAATGATTCAGATACTTAAATAGTTTTATTAGGAGAGTTTTTAATTCAAAAGATGCAATATATATATATATATATATATATATATATATATATATATATATATATATATATATATGTAATGACTTGGTTGGTCATGGTATCAAGTGACTGGGCCAGAAGTTTTAGGGTACCTTCATTTTTAAAAATAACACTCATCAGTTATTTATACTTCTCTCACTTTACGTCAGGATTTGAGGTAGCTCGTGTAATAGATGGCCAAGCTTGTCAGGTGGAAGTGATTAAAATATAAGGCTAAGGCCTCTAAAAGAATCAGTTAACCTGACTTTGTCTCCTTCTTAAACTAACTCAGGCTCTCCACTTTAAGCCAGTCACTTGTTTAATGTCTTAATATGACAAATAACTTGTTTCTTTCTAGAAGTGGATGCAGAGAAAAATAAAAGGGAATTCTAAGAATCTTCCATTATGGCCTTCAGACACTCTTAGATATTTTCTATTTGTGCATATAGTTATTTCGATTCACTGATAATTCCTTTCATTTTTCCCCCTCTAGATAAAACTGTATCTACTTAAAATTAGGCCTACAGGTTTCTACACTGTTCTATTTATGTTTTATTTATGAAAAAGAATTCATAAATAAAAGATTTCAGAACTTCAGGAGAATATTTGTAAACACTGATTTATTAAACAGTTTTGATTGGGAGAATGTAATTGGAAAGTTCACCCTGCTTATTTGTCAGCACTGAATTAAATAGGGGCCTCTTTGAACTAAAAGACTGAACTTCTGAATAAGCATTTATTTAATATTTAGCATCTTTTTTTTTTTCCCCTCTGGATGACTCCTGGTCCATTCCCCACTTCTTGTTCTGAACATATCTTGTCATTCAAATGATAGGGTTCATCATCTTTGAAAACAACAACATTGAAACCTAAGAAAGCCACTACTTTTATGTGTGGTACGTAAGCTTAAGGATAATATGAGGAATTTTGTTATTTTATATTACTTTTGCATTGATCTAATTTTATTTTAAAGCTTTAATATTGGGGAGCAGGCTGCAATTTCCTAAAGAGGCAGTCCTTGTGGTTAAAATTGAGGGTATTTGATTCTAATTTAGGCCATGGCTGAGTGTCTAGAGAAATGCTCAGGTTTTAAGGTTTCCAAATATGTTAACAATTGCTCCCGTTTGACTGTTTTGTGAACACAAGAGGAGGCCCGAACTGCAGCGACTGACCTTGCTTCCCGAGTCCTTGGGTCCACATTCACCTTTATCGTACCACCATTTGTTTTTCAGCTTGTCTAAGACGCCTGCCTCACTGAGTTTCAAAACGGCAAGGTTTACAGGAGTTCTTCACGTGGAAAATAACATAAATAACATTATATATGTTATTTTATGTTATTCAAGTAAAACTACATTAGAATCGCATGGCAAAGTGACAGAGCAGAGGCCACAGCAGGTGCTATGTCTTGTACTGTAGGCCCAGGTTTAGGATCAGACATAAAACTGGGGCCTGCTCCATCGCTTTAGGTAACAGGCACATACTGCTAGGGAGGTTCTTTAAATAAAATGTATGCAATTACTGTGAATCCAAAACTATTGGCCTGGGTTGGGTTTCTTGAGCACTTATACATTTTCCCATGTATGTATGGCGGTCATTCAAAAATCTAAAAGCTTCCTTATTTTTCCCTTACAAAATTAATAGAAGTGGCTGCAGGCTGACAGACAGACTTAAAGAGAAGCTAGATAGGACTGATGTTACTCCTCGCAAACATGACAGCTCAGCTAGTAGGATTTTACTTTATTCTATAAAAGTATGTCCATATCATCCATTGATAGATTGACTCCTAGCCAATTTTATCCAAGACCTTTTTGTCACTGACCAAGAGCAACTTCATAAAGAAGAAGGTCCTCATGAAACAACTATGGAAATTGTTATTTTAAAGTATAAGCCCATGTTGATATTTTCCCTCAGAAACACAGTATTTAACCTAAATAATATCCCCCTAGGTAACTTTCATCTGTCTTCAGTCTACCATATTAATTTACTCAATGTACAAGGTGATGGCTATAATTATTCCAAAAGTTATTACCAACAAATAAATGACAATCTTATGGCAGTGAGGACTTTCCTGAATAGACTTCTTGCCCTAATATAAAGTCCTTTTCTGTCATCTTTGATTTATTCAATACTAAATATTGCATAAGGAGTCTCAAAGAGGAGATGTTAACTATCGCCTAGCATAGATATTCTGAGTAATGAAATAATTGCTCCAGCTTTCATTCCCACACAAGTAAATGAGCACTGAGAAGTTGGGTATGAAGTGCTCACTCCTAGGACTATTTGTTGTGACTGCGACAGTGGTTGGTTGACTTGTTTCTTTTGCTAGAAGTTGGCTACCTTCCTCTGATCATTTTTATGGCTTGTCATTCTGTCTAGGTATGTTGTCCAGTGCCTCGCTTTTAGGAAATGTTTGAGCGCATTTGATGAAACACAGCATGTATTTATATGGTTACCAGGAGGTTAACTCCATAAACCCAGCCGCCAGCCGGGAGGTGTGTTAACAGTGGTGGTGATAATGACAGCTAACGTTTGCTGAACACTTACTATGCACCAGGCTCTTGAAACAACATTTTACATCTTTCTTACAATCACTCACACTTTACAAATTGGGAAACTGAGACATGGATCATTAATTATTTACATGGATCATCATTAGATGAATCAGGATTTGTGTTGGTCTGACTTCACAGCATATGCAATTAAAAATCTAACAGAAAGTTGGGCGTGGTGGCACAGGCTTGTAATCCCCACGCTTGGGAGGCGGAGACAGGAGGATCATGCTGGTTTGAAGCCAGCCTCCTGGCTTAAGAGACCCTATTTCCAAATAAAAAAATATAAAAAAAAAAATAGATCTCAGAGTGTAACCTGGAGGTAGAAAGGTTTCCAGGAACCCCAGTACCACCAAGGGAGAGGGGGGGGGGAATCTAACAGAAGACTCAGAAAGTGGGATTTCTGTTTAATTGAGTTTTCTGGTTAAAAGTTAAACTGGAATCCATTTTTTTTCTATGTTAGTTTTGAAAAGTGTTTCTGAAAATCAAAGGTTTTTATTTTGTTACTATTGTTTTCAAGTACAATTTAAATTTTGCACTAATTTAATTAAATCTTACTATGGTTTAGGCTCATCATTCCACTTACCAAATAATGGGCATTTGTCATAATTCTAGAGTATTATATTGCTTTTGTGGATTAAAATCTGTCATAAATATGACTTACTACTTTATTAAAAGCTGAGTTTGGGGATGGGGTAGTTAATTGAGGTGCTAAAATTAATCTAGTTCATCTAGGTTATGCTGAATATACCATTCAGATTCCACCTTTATTTGTAAAATATTGTTGCAAAATCACACCTGTGAGTTGGCTAGGTAACTGTGAACTTCTTGAGAGAAAATTCGCCTCTCATTCATCTTTGTAGAACAGGATATACTACTTGACTCCAAGTAGGTTATCTATAAAGTTGTCTCAGTTCAATTACTTTGCATTCAGAAAAAGCTTTTTCTTTGAATATCTGGCGCTGCAATAGTTTTGTTTGTCTGTTTGCTACAGAACAGGGGTGTCACTGTGTAGCTCAGGCTAGCCTCTGATCATAGGCTGAAATGATCCTCCAACCTCGGCCTCCTGAGTAGCTAGGACTATAAGGGTTTTCAGGTGCCTAGGCTGCTGGCCAAAGCCTTTTTAATACATGCTTCAGTAAGTTATATTATCACATAGTGCATTTTTGAAATAGAGTAGGCTAAGAGAGGAAGGACTCTGTGCTGAAAAGGAGAAAAATGAAAACAGAGTTTCTTCTAGAAACTTTAAGAGAGTTTCTTTTCTTTTTTATTTTTCCTAGGGAAAAACAAAGACAAAGTTGTGGATTTGGCAAGGACTGCCTTTGTTTCCTATTTAAGGTATTCTTTTCTCTGCTTTTCCTCTCTCTATTCTCTTTGTACTTTTTGCTATTTGCCCCAGTGGCTTGCTTTTAGGGAGTAAGACTATTCTGGAATCTTTAACATATGATATTTATTACTAACCATATTTAATGTTCAGCTGGTAGAATGGCAGGCACTGAAAAATAAATTCAATACTGGGAAAATTCTCTCCATGGTATGGATTTTTCCTTTGTAGTTTTTATCACAATGTTTTTTTCCTTTTCTATTTTCCCTGCTTATAAATGCATATTTTCTCTACTAAGCCCTTATTAACTTTTTTGCACTGGGGATTGAATACAGGGGCATTCTACCTCTAAACTATACCCCAGCCTTTTGTATTTTTATTTTGAAACAAGGTCTCACTAATTTGCTGAGACTGGCCTCAAATTTATAATCTTCATGTCTCAGCTTCCCAAGTACTGGGATTACAGGTATTTGCCACCATGCCTGGCTTAACACCTTATTTTTAAATTTGTTTTCATAGCTGTGGCAAAGGGAAATAAGTCATTTGTAAGTATAAGACAGACTAAAGTCAGAAATGGGCTCTGTTCCTCAAAGCACCAAATCAAATACCAATAATTATGTGATAAAATATAATTCCTAGATAATACATTTGGTAATTATACTTACAAAATAATTTTATGAATATCCATACCCATGGATATAAATACATAGCAAGGGAATGAAGTATAAAATAAAATTTAAAATATTGATAATTTCATAGCTGTTATTAGTACTATGATGACTGCTAGTTATAGTTATTGCTCAGATTTCTAACTAGAATCAAGATCAATCAACTCATACAAATTAACATAAAGTTCTGTGTATGGTTTGTACATAGACTAAAACATAGCAGATTAATCAAAGAGGAAATATGTTATAGAATTTGCAATTCATATATTTTGTGTGTGTTTGAATGGGAGATTGAACCCAGGGGTATTCTACCTCTGAGCTACACACCCTCTCATATTTTTTTATTCTCTATTTTGAAACAGGATCTCACAAAGTTGCAGAGGGTCTCACTAAGTAGCCGAGGCTATCTGAGAACCTGTGATCTTCCTGTCTCAGCCTCCCAAGTACTGGGATTACAAACATGTGTCACCACGCCCAGCTTGCAATCTATGTTTTTAAATTGGCTCATTGTTAATTTATAAATTTCTGGCTACTTTACTAATAAGCATGCTTTTCCTTAATCATCATCATAATACTAATTCTGTAAAAGGAGTGAATTTTCAAGCAAATAAATTCCTATTTCTGAATTTATGACGTTTCACTTTTTCTCTCTCTGAGGAAGATGTAGGACACTTTTCCTCTTATCTTTTGTTAAATTTCTGTGGCTGAAGAATGTTGTGGTCAGAACTTTATAGTACTGAGAGTGGCCCTCAGGTGAACGAGGCTGCTACTTGATGTGTAGCCACTGAGTGTGCCGGGGAAGCTGCCCCAGGGGCTCTGAATAGTTCGCTTCTTGCTTATGTAAAATCCTAAAGTTCTTGAAGGAAAAGACAGTGGGCAATTCTCTTTCTCTCCACAGATACTGGCACACTGCCCAGTTAAAGCAGACGTTCAATAATTTGCCTCTGAATGGAAGGCTGGATATATGTGTCACCTCCTCTCTCCGACCCTGTGTTTCACTCCTGTGACAGATGGGTGGGTCAATTTTCTCCCCATAGGAACCTTTCCATGTGTGACACAGCTTCTCCTCCTCATTAGATGAAACACTGTTTGGAAAGTCAGTGTTTTCCTACCAGCTTTTGGTATTTCACGGAGCAGCCAGGTCTGTGCAGCTTCGTGCTGAGCCCTCTGTGGATTTCTCCTACGCTGAGTTGGCGGCCTATGCCTCTTTGCATTGGCTTTCCACTCAGCAAAGGCTTCACGGCCAGCTCCAGTCCCCAGTTTCACACCTTCCCCCCTTATTTTATCTCTTTGGAGGAAGACCAGGACAAATGGGAGAGAAGAGTTAAGTTAAAAAGGAAATTGGTCACCAGACGAAAGCACAAAAATGAAAAAGTGACAACTGCCTGCTGGTAATATACTTTGATTTAAGTTAAATCAGGCCATTTAAAAGCATCACCTTTTAATACAAGCTCAGAATAGGGCATTATTACCATTTAGATTACAATGACCTATTCTCTTGCTGATAAACCTTACATCAGTATATGACCTACTAGCTTTTTTTTTTTTAAGTATGGAAACAAAATTGCTGAGGGAAAGTAGAACATACTGTAATTTCACTTTAGTTGAACATTTTATGTAAATTGTATGACATTTTAGAAGGCTACTTGTTATGATTTGAAATAACTTTTTAAATATAATTTCTAGTTCATGTCTGTGAAAGTAATATATGACATACCAGAAAGAATAAGCAGTTTGTTTTGAAAATGGAAAGGTTATTTTTGCATTTATTCACTTAGACAACAAATATTTACTGGGCATCTATTATATGCCAAACCATATATTGAATACAAGCTTATTAAACTAAGTTATCTGGTCCTTCATTTAGGTAAATTACAATGATTTTGATACATAGGTTTTTCCAATGGATGCACATTTCTGTTATCAATTTTTTTTTCTGGGAAGAAAAAAATTTGTGTACACTAAAATGGAGCTTCATTATTTATATTTGTAGAATATTTTATCTGGAGCTATTTCTCATATATTTGTGATAAAAATAAAAGTTTGTAAACAAAATTTTTTGAATGGGCCAGTTATGGTGGTACACAGCTGTAATACCAGTATTTGGAAGGCTGAGACAGGAGGAGAGCAAGTTTGAGACTAGCTTCTGCAACATAGTGAAATCCTGAAACCCTGTCTCAAAATAAGAAATAATAAAAGGAGAAGAGGATGTAGCTCAGTGGTAGAGTGCTTGATTCTATCCCCAGGAAAACACACACACACACACACACACACACACACACACACACACACACGCACACACACACACAATTTCTAATAGAATAGAATATCATTTTTATTTTTTTTCTGGTGCTACTATAGAACAATTTCTGATCTTTTTAATTTACATAGAGTAATACTAGATAACTAGTGCAAACTTGAGTGATTTTGTCTGTACATGAACATGTATTTATTTATATATTTATGGAAATGATCAGAAAACTTCTAGGCAAGTTGGAGCTAAAATACATAAATTACTTTCATATTCCTTAAGACAGTACTATGGTTCAAATGTGCTTTGTCTCTACCAAAACGCATTTTGAGGTTTGATCCCCCAAAGTAACAGTATTTTGGTGATGAGGCATTTAAGAGACCTTTAACATTTTTTTTTTTTTTTTTGGAGAGATGGGGTTAGTTCATTTTCTCAAGACTAGATTAGGTCTTGATAAATTGGATCAGGAGAAAAATTTGTTATAAAAGAACAAACCTGGCCTCTCTTTGGTCTCTTGCTTCCTCTCTCACTGTGTCAACGCTCTCTCCCTATCTCTCTTTCACAGTCTTTTCCCCTCCTTTGCCATGTTATGATGCATCCGGAGAGCCATCACTAATAAATGTCTTTTCTTTATACACTGCTCAGCATCAGGTATTTTGTTAAAGCAATACAAAATGGATTAAGATGGTGCCTAGAATAGAGACAAAGTTTTTATGTCCTCTTTCTGAAGTGGGGCTGGTTATTAGATGGGAATAAATGAGTAAACTCAATGGACTTTTTTTTTTTTGTGTGTGTGTGGTATTAGGGATAGGAACCCAGGGGAATTCCACCTCCAAGTTATACACCCAGACCTACTTTTTATTCTTTATTTTGAAGCAGGGTCTCATTGAGTTGCAAAGGTCCTCACTAAGTAGCTGAGACTATCCGCAAACTACGATCCTCCTGTCTCAGTCTCCCAAATGCTGGGATTACAAGCATGTGCCACCATGCCCGGCTTTTAATGGGCTTTTTAGAATGGAGTTGGGAGTAGTTAATAGGAACCATCCCAACGGGTACTTCCTGAAAACAGTATCATTTCATGGATTAGAGAGGGCAAGTGAGAGAGTTTATAGCCTGATCAAGAAACTGAAGATAAGCAGAATTTTTGGGGGGAGACATGCTTCTATATATGTCAATTATATACTTTAAAGTCTTTATTACTTTTACTTATCAATTTAAGGTTTTCAGAATTTTTCCCTTTATGAATTGTTTTCTTTAACCAAGTAAGCATTGATTCATGAAGAAGGATTCTGGAATACTAATTCCTGTATTCTTCTAATTGTATACCTTTTCCCCCATTAGACATTGCTAAGAAGTGAGGAAAAAAGCATTGTTCAATGACGGTGAAAACATGGCATGGATGAAATGAAGACAAAGATGACGTGGTCTTGATTTTGCAGTCTGATCAACTCGCAGTTCATCCATTAATGGGAGACAATGAAGGGGTAGTACGCATAACTATCTTCAAGCCATTATTTAACAGGAGCCCGTGAGCTCTGAAATGAAGAAAACTTTCTGGTGGGATCTCTAGATATATCTAGATAGAGTCAGATGATGGCTGGCCCTTAGAAATATTTGATAGAATTTCCAGCCTAGTAATAGTGAAGAAAACAAGACAGATGTACCCTCTCTGTTTTCTTTCCTCTCTTCCCTGAGTTGCTCTTTAAGAAACTTGCATCCGTTTCTGCTTTCCAAAACCAAAATTCAAAGGCCTGTAATGTCTGATCCTCAGCCTCTTCAAACCAGGGCTTTTCAGCGAGCTTTTCTATTGGGTTAGTTAGTGTGCCCCCAAATTGGTTACATGTGCAAATATTTTTGCTTTGACAGTAATTGCATACTTTAGTCTGTAAAGGTACGTGACTAGTAATTCAGCTGACATTAGTAGGTCCAGATCATAAGTCTCCCAGCAGATGCACCTATTACTTTACATACTGTTTACCCGCTTTTGGTGACATTGAGGCTAACCTTGGAGTCACCGCCCCCGCTGCCACATTCTCCTTTGTCGTACCACCATTTGTTTTTCAATTTGTCCAAGAGGCCTTGTTCATTCAGTTTTAAAACTGCGAGGTTAACAGCATTTCTTGAAACGATAAAACATATTTTGTAAGAAACTGCACAGCTGTTAAGATGTTAGAAGGAATGAGGACTTAAGCTCTTTTATAAGCTTCTCCCAGACGCTAAATAAACCTCTCATTTTGCCATCCTGCAGCCCCTTTCACCAGAGTCCAAACCAAAGGCAATCATAACTAATTTCAAATGTATTAAACATGCAGTATTTGGTGCTGTTCATTTTCATAGTTCATTTACTATCAAATAACTGATCTCATCATTAACCAATTACATGATAATTTTTTTTGAAAAACAGTAATAAGCTTGAATGTGCTAGTGACTGAGAAAGAAATGTGTCTTGAGTTTATTTACCTCTAAGACTGTCAATGACCCCAAAGAGACTGGAAAAAAAAATCATTCTCAGAAAGAAAAACAAAATGGCATAAACAAACCAACAAAGCAGCCATTAATTTTGTGTACTGATTTTTTGACAGCAAAGATTATGGCTTAATTTCTACCCCTTTTATTATTTATGTGGGTTTAGTGTGTGTGTTTGTTTGATTTTGTTGGTCTTAGAATGTAGGATATACAGGTTGGTTGAGTTTTACAAGCTGGAAATGATAGGCTAGTCTAGACTCAGGAGCAGCTCTTAGGGAAAGTTCCTATATCTAAATTTTGTGTGGATTCTTAAAGGCATTAGATGCTATTTAGGAATTAGGATCACATATCCAATTTGACTGCTTAAATTAAGGAACTGAAATCTATTCAGTGCTTGCTGTAATAAGACTTTACAAACAAGTACTCTAGATTAGATTTTCTCCATGTTTATCTTCATTAGGGAATAGGGGGCAGCATATTCTAATTATTTTCTAAGAGGATTTAAAAAATGTCATGAACTTTTGTTTACCGTGCATTGGATTTATTTTCTGTTTTTAAGCTATAGTTTTTAATAATCCATTAACTCTTTTCTCTTACGTTCTAAGGAGTGGCGTATATACTAAGGAAACTTTGTACTATGCTATTTGAGAATCACTGACTTTGGTGATTTTTAGACAAGACAAAGCAAAAGAAATACCATATTAATTAATAGCATGATTTTCAAGTCAAATATCATTAAGCTAAGAAAGTGTTAGAAATTTACCAGTAAATAGACTGTTAAAGTGTTTATTCTAGAATGTTTTCATAGTATTTCGAATGAATAATGTATTTTTCACTGTTGTGATGGGCTGAGATCTACTTGAAGAATAAACACTTTCCAAGAGCAACCTCACATTTTGTGATCAACTCAAGAGTTAGATGGACATAAGTGATAAGTAAATAATTACTGTTCCCATATTCCCATGCAATTACCACAGTAGTGGTGCAAAATAATTTATATTCTTCTTAAAGTGAATAATACCAGGTGGTCAGTTTAGTCACCAAAAGTAGAAATTATTAAATATTCAGTGAAGCTAGAGACATCTATTTTTAAAAATATGTTGGGAAAATAAATTGTTTTAATTTATTTTGCATTTATAAGAAAATATGTGTGTTTGTATTTCAATGAATTAAAACTACTAAACTTTTTTCTGTTTGGGAGAAAATTATTTTTATATTTCACTTTATTTTAGCTATAAACATTCATATTAGATTTTTAAGGGAAGTGGCATCCCAATTATTTTATATGTTGGTTTAGACCATTCTTTTGATAAAATTAAAACCATTTCATGAGAGGGTTATTTAACAGGGTTATTAGCCATATCCGAAGACAGTTTCACAGCACAATAGAAAACAAAAAGAAAAGCAAAATAAAGGAATGGATAAAGAAAGAAAGCTTTATGTTGATAAAATTGTTTGGAATTAAGCTACCTACAAAATTATTCTAAGACATTGTCTTTCTAATACCATCTAGTAGGCCATGTAAAAACAGTTTAGTTTCACACTGCTATCCACGCATCTGTGTACATAGCTATATTTGATCACACATTTGATCAATAAATAAGTCATTGCTCAGTTTATAATTAAGCCACATGTTTTCCTTTCAGGAATATGTGGTCATCCAATACAGTCCACTCAGTACCATCATCTACAAAATTTACCTCTCTTTAATGATTCATAGTAAAAGGCATTTGTAACTAATATTTGGATGCAGTCTTCAATATTTTAAGATTTTTTTTTTGCATGTTAAAAGTACCTCTTATTTGCTATAGTCATCTGGCTAAGAATGCCATTTTCTTCAAAATAAATTTAAGTCTAAAACCCTCCTTGGATTACTTATCTATATCATAAACCACATATATAAAGGATCATTTGGACATCTCTTTTATAGAATGAATTACATTTACATGTTGTCAATAATATATCATCAAATGACTAAAAATATGTAAAGATAATTCATTCACTCATTTTATTTTAATAGGTAAGAAAATGCTTCTTATTCAGCTAAAGTGAAAAAGGAATCCGGAAAGAATACTAATAACTAGTAAAACTACCGATATAAGAAGTCAGGTAGCCAGGCGTGGTGGCGCACTCTTGTAATCCCCGCGCTTGGGAGGCAGAGACAGGAGGATTGTGCAGGTTCAAAGCCAGCCACACGCGCTGGCTTAGGAGACCCTGTTTCCAAATAAAAATGTAAAAATAGGTCTGGGAGTGTAGCCCGGAGGTAGAAGGGCTTCCAGGAACCCCAGTACCACCAAAAAAAAAAAAAAAAAAAAAAAAAAAAACCAAAAAAACAAGAAGTCAGGTAACATAGAAAGCAGATACTGCTGCAGCATGTTTTGTTATTACTTTGGACTCTTTATGCATTTCAGACATTGACTTCGAACTCAATATCAGAAATTCATATTGATAATAATAGATACTCCTGCCTTAAGCATCAAGGAAAGTTTAATAGTGATCTGCCAAGCAGAAAAGAGAGAAGAAAATATTGTTGACCCCTTTTAACATTAATTATTCCTTTTATTAAGTGCAGCTTTTACAAAATAAAGTAAATTGAAGTGGATTATTTTCCATTAAAAATGAAAGAGGAGAAAGAAACAATAGGCAACTAAATTATTTCTGGATATATAAACTACACTGGAGAACCCAGGTGTGTTACCAATGGTCTTTTACAAATTGGAAGAAGATCCAGGTAATTTACTTGTTTCTTACCTTTTATGCCTCATGGGAAGTCTAGGTAAGAAAAACTTTTCTCTACATAGTCTTTCTTTCCCTAATGGTGAATGACAGGGAACTGGACTTTTGGAAGGAATCAAAATGCTCATCTCGTTAAATCCTAGGACCTGTGGAAATCTTCCAAAGGTTTTTATTCCTGGAATTTTCTTCAGTTGAACTTGAGATTATAAAAATTCACCTCATTGTCTGACTTACAATCCATTTTTGTTAAAAATGTAGTTGAAATGTCACATAAAATAAAAGCCTTAGAACAGAAACTAACAGATATAAACTTTTCCCATCTATTAATTTTAGGTAAATTAAACTGGTACAAAGTAAGATTTTTCTTGTGAATAGTATGCTTAACTCAGGATAAGAAATTTGCCTTTCCCTCTACACTTTCATAAATGTCTTATCATCACATTTTTTTTATTGGTGCATTGTAGTCATACATCTTAATGGAGTACAAGATGGTAGAGGCATGCATGCATACACACTCAATTAGCCCTTACATTTTATAGAATATAAATATGCTCTTGTGATTACTTTATGCCTTATATGTTATATTTACTTCTAAATGATATGTTATACTTTTCCTCTTGAGGTATTAAGGTGTGTATCTACTAAAATAAATGGGGAAAATATATAAAGCTTGAGCTTGGTAAAATGTTAAGATTTTCTGTATTTGTGAATGTTATTGGAAAGGACAAATGACATAAATCCTTAGATTTGTTTAATGTCAAAGCATAGGATATTCAGAGCACATATAGTTAATAAAATAAATAATTTGCACTATATGTTTAGTCTGGATGAAACAAATCCAATTTGTTTTCATTTAGTAAGACAAATATTGTTGACTATGATGCTAAGAGTTTATAGACCCTATGAAATTTATTCTCTTAACTACTGTGTAGTGGTATTAGTGCTTTATTATCTTGATAAGAAAGGATCCTTTAGGTATGTTCACATGAAAAAAATATCCTCAGTTTTAAGCCTGTGCTTTCTTCCCTGGAGTGATTTCTTCATATTATATTATTTATAAAATTTGAATATCAGATATTAAAATGCCTAGAATATTTACTTGAATGAGGCTAAGAATTTTTCTGATAGTCTCTAGTCCTGATATAGTTCAAAATAACTTTAAAAATTGTGTGATACAACAAGAAATTGTGTAAAGAAATAAGAAAGTTGCTTTTAATCAGCAAAGGGTATTAATAAATAATTTATGTTGTAAAAATGACAAATTACATAAAACAATTCAAACTTATTTGGAACTAAATTAGTAATTCAAGCTATGAAAATTTATTTTCTTCATTCATATTAAAATTATAAAAATAAAGATGGTGCTCAATGTAGTCAAATATTTAATAAGTTGAGTATTCTCATATACTGATAATAAAAATTAAAAATTGGAAAGAAAATAATTTGCCTTTATACAACAAAAACTTTAAAACAATGCTTATCCTTGACCCAATAATTCCCCTTTGAAGAATCCAATCCTAAGAAACTAGTTGAAGATGTTGGCAAAGTAATTTATGATAAATCTCTTAGTATATTTAAATATCAAAACTTAAAAAATATAAATGTTAAAAAGGGGGAGAATTAAGTAAGTTTCTGTCCATACTGGAGAGAAGCTTGATTCAAGTATTAGAACCACTTATTATAAATAAAGATGCTTCGGCCTAACCCTTCTCCATCAGATTTTCCTGAATTAGATGTAATTATCTACATTTTTACCAAGTTCCTGAGGTATTAATCATGACAGGCACCATGAATCCATATGTTAATGTTTATAACCATAAAAGAAATTTAATGGCAAGGGAAAATGCTTATGGTATAATGTTAAGTGAAAAAGAAATTTGTATATTCTTTGTGATCTTAATCTGATAATAAACTATACATGGGTTTAATGTTAAAAATACTGGATGAAAATATAAAAAAGACTATCTCTGATGGAAGAATTGTGACTGACTTGGATTATAGTTTATGCTTTATGCTTCCTCATTTACTCAAAATTTTCTACAATGGGCAGTAATTAATTACTACAGTGTAGTAATTAATTTAAAAAAACTAAAGAAGTCCCTCTCAATTATTTTACAATATAATACCTTACAGAATTACTCTCTTCAAGCCAAAATTTATTCTATTTTGTATCAAATACAATTTGAGGAAGAAATAGATCTCAGTAAAGCATTCATTCTTTCTGATTATGTAGTTTGCTTTTGTACAGTTGATTTTGTGAGTCTAGACACAGGAGGTGTGTGCTGTACTTGTCTTCTACTTAAGTCCTAAGTAACTTGAGGGGAACAGGTCAGGCAGAGAATTATTAGTACTGCATGAGTTAGCAGGCCTACCCCATCAACACAGATCTGCAGGAGGTTAATAGGACTCTCAGTGCCCCAGAGAGCAGCTTTGTTCTTTTACACATATTTACATAGACAAGGTGAGTCTTTCCCCTCAGGCTGGATTAAATGAAAATAACTCTGAACAGATTTGAGTCCTGTTAAGTGGGCCATTAAAAAATATGTTTATAGCTCTGTTTTTAGAAAAAAGAAAGAGATTTTATGGCTAACATTTTTGTGTCTAAGTATTAGACACCTTAAGAAAAAAAATCTCTTTTTTTTGCAGAATTTTTAAAAATGAAATTTGCTTTTACTTTTTATCATATTACATATTGGCTACATCCTGTTCTTGACATGAAATTGACATTCCAAATTAGAAAACTTTATTTAAGCTTGTGTGTGTGTGTGTGTGTGTGTGTGTGTGTGTGTGTGCACGCGCTAAAAACTTTTGAACCTCTCTAATAAAAATAATAATTTTATGTAAGATACATACAAATGAGCTATGTATTGATTATTTTAATATTATGTGGTGGCTGAATTGTAAATGTCATTGCAAGAGTTCCATGCATGAGAGCCTACTCCATATAACAAGATGAGGTAGGTACAAGAGGAGAACGTGTAGAATGGGCTTCACTTCTGTAATGGCACTAATGATGTCGTCCCAAATGAAGGTGAATGAGACAAATTAGGAGACAAGCTGAGAGTTTACAGCAAGCCACAGAAACTTATATCAAGTCAATTCATAAACAACTGATAAAAGAATGATTTTATCAATCAGGGAAATATACAAAATAAAGAACAATCAGAAGGCTGTCAAATGATAAAGACTCAAGAGCCAAGCCTGTCTGATCTTAAGAAAAGGCAGGTGCATTCACAGTTCTAACCTGCATTAGCTAGTTAGGCTGGAAGAGCCACCGGTTCTGAGCATTATCAATGCTCCACTAAGTTTTCAATTTAACTTGTAGCTGTGCTATTACTTTCCCCCCCAAATTATTACTTTCAGTAAGACAAGCACAAAGCACTTTTTGCTTCACTGGATTTGTACACTCATTTCCAAAAGCAGAATTTGGGCTAACTTGTTCTACATATATATATATATATATATGAAAATGTTTAGAAACAACAGTAAGTTTTTACCCCATTTTGCTTAGGAAATGACAAGTAAAAATTTGCAATATTGTTGTACGTAGAAAAACAATTCAGATTCAGCATAGTTTATAATGAGTGTTTGAAAACCACTCTGACAAGGAAAGATTAGGTTTATTGATGTTTACTGTAGGTAATGATGTTAGTACACAGTCCTTTGTATGTTATACTCCAAGTGAGTCAAGAAGAACTGAACAAATGAAAAAGATACTGGACTAGCTTTCAAAAATTGTCCCTAACTTGCGTATCCTTTGAAATTTGCATTACTAACTTCTATTTGAGAATTGGCTCTAAAGAATGTGATTTCTTTGAAGGAGTACTGTCATTTTTGTAAGATTGACAATAATTTGGTCAGAGCATGAGCTAGGAGTTGGGATTAATAAAATTTTAATTATATTTCTAATGTTCAGTGCTTTTAAAGGCAATTCTTGCAAATATTTGATGCAGTTAGTTTAATTTTCTGATTTGATCTATTTTACATCATAGTAAAATTCTGTAACATATTTTGGATCCTGAAACTCTTAGAATTGAATGAAAACTGAGCCAGGCATGGTGGCACAGGCCTGTAATCCTAGTATTTGGGAGGCTGAGAGAAGATGATCACAGGTTCGAGCACAGCCTCAGCCAAGTAGTAAGGCTCTCATAAATCTAGCAAGACCCCATTTCAAAATAAAAATAAGATAGGTCTGGGGTATAACTCCAAGGTAAAATGACCCTGGGTTCAGTACCACGCACACACAAAAACAAAAACAAAAAACAAAAACAAAATGGAATTTAATAGAAACTGGACACATTATCAGGGGCAGTGTACAAATGTATGAAAATTGACTGGCATATAATATCAGGAGGTTTACAAACCTTGTAAAGGAAATCATGAATATGGATTCAAATTATATCTGTTAGCTGGGTATGGTGGCCCATGCCTGTAATCCTAGTACTTGGCAGGCTAAAGCAGGGGTATCACAGGTTTGAAGCCAGCCTCAGCAACATAGTGAGGCCCTCTTACACTCAGGGAGACTCTGTTTCAAAACAAAATAATAAACTTGGTTGGAGGTGTAGCTCAGAGGTATAATACCCCTGGGTTCTTTCCCCAGTAAAACACACACACACACACACACACACACACACACACACACACACACGAACCAAAAAGATACAAAAAAGAATATATGTTCTAGATTATAATAGCATGTACTTTAAAATTAAATAGTGATTATTTTTAGGTATGTATAGTAAAAGTAAGACTTTAAAAGCATATTTTTTGCAATGCTGACTGCAGATTTTTGTGTGTGTGTGTGGTACTGAGGATTGAATCAGGGGCATTCTACCTCCGAGTTTACACCCTCCCAGCTTCATTTTTTATTCCTTTATTTGAAACAGGGTCTCACTAAGTTGTAGAGGGCCTCACAGTAGCTGAGGCTGGCAGTGAACCTGCGCTCCTCCTGTCTCAGTCTCCCAAGTACTGGGATTACAAGCTTGTGCCACCACGACTGGCTGGCTGAATGGCTGAAGACTATGTATGTGTATATATGTATATGTATATGTATATGTATATGTATATGTATATGTATATGTATATGTATATGTATATGTATATGTATATATATAATCATATATATATATATATATATATATATATATATATATATATATATATATATTGTGGTACTGGGAGTGGAACCCAGGGCTTTTTTTCTACCTCCAGGCTATACTCCCATATTTTATTTGAAAACATATTTTTTGAAAACATATCATATTTTATTTGAAAACAGGGTCTCACTAAGTTGCAGAGAGCCTCACTAAGTAACTGAGGCTGACTTTGAACCTGTGCGATCCTCCTGTCTCAGCCTGCCAAGCACTGGGATTACAAGTGTGCGCCCGGCTCTGGCTGAAGATTATTAATAGATGAGTTTGGGGACTGTCATTTTTCAGGAGGGTACTTAAGGTACTTCCAGGTAATAGACTCAATCTGTGATCATTTTGCAGACTCAGTATGTATGAGACTTTTATAAAAGGTTTTATGCTAAATTTATAACATTATTAATTATTAAAGATAGTTTTAGTTATACTTAAATTTATTGAGAGGATATCAATTATTCATATTAAATAATGTAAATTTATTTTGGTTGTGGTACTGGATAATTTTTTTTGTACTGGTAATTGAACCCAGGGACATTCTACTTCTGGACTAAGCTTGTAGCCCTATTTTATTTTTAACTTTGAAATGGTTTCATTTTGTTATTGCATGCTGGATTTGATCCTTCTGGCTCAGCCTCCCAATTACTGAGAGTAGAGGAATGCACTACTGTTCGGGCTATATAAGATTATTTGGGGGTAAAGTCTCTCCTCCAAACCACATCTTTGTTATTATTTGTTCTCAAGTCATTCAAAAGGAAGCTTTGTTCACCAAGTGTTATGTGCATATAGGTCCCTATCACTTTGAACAACATTATGATGTGAGGGTACAATACACCAATGAAAGTATATTAAAAATAAAATAAATTTTAATTAAAAAAGGGAGCTTTGCTTCAAGATGAAACCAAAGCTACTTAGATTGTGAAGTGCCTCACATTTTCTCTGAGTATCATTCACTTTTCAAGTCATGTTATTTTTCTAAAGTACTACTTTAAATGTGTAAGAACTGATCACTGTTGTATTCTCAGCATGTGAGTGGTTCAGTAGGTCTATGCCTTTCATACAGTTGTCTTGCTTGGACCACGATGTGCTGTGCAGACTCTGTCCCTGTGCCTGACTTTGGATTCCTTCATCTTCTAGGCCATGCTCCCTCATTCCCTTAAAAGACTTCCAGAATTCTAAACCATTCCAAGAATCATGGGTCATATTTTTAATTTTTTCTACTCTTTGCTGATTTCTAAAGATTTCTGTCAATTGCTTTAATGACAGAATCCTAGAATTTGGGGTCAAAATGTGGGCAGGTGGGGCCTAAAGAAGTTAGGTGACTTGTCCATCAAAGCCCAGCTGGACAAAGGTCTTCTGCCTTCTGGTCCAGTGCTCTCTTCTAAGTCCTATGATACTCTTTGCTTTCACTCGGTGTCCTTTCCTGTGGAGTTAAACTCTTTATTCATCTCATCTATGTCTCTTCAATAGAGAAAAGTTTCTTTTCCTGAAAAGCTTTTGGGACCTAGGAGGAGTTTTCCCTGATTAAACTTTAGAAGCTACTTATATATTCTCTGTACTAGTAAATTTGCGATTCTTGACCTCTCTGGCTAAATATCCCTTGAGATAAAATCTAAAAGGCAGATGCTTTTGTCAACTGAACTGATACTTCCTAAATTTTTAAGGAGGAACAGTAGATAATTTTCTTTAAAAAGCAATTCCAATAGCCTATATGATGATTTGATTTAATTAGATGATAATGTTCATTTTCTCCAAGGGTTTAATGTTTCTTTGAATACATACAAAATTCTTAATAATCTAAGTTAAAACTTAGATTATTAGGTTGGGACAGCTGATTTTGGATCTTGAAGAAGAATATCATAAGAAAATTTTCTAATCTAGTATGATGGAGTAGAAGATTTTATCCAGAAAGAATAGAACTTTACAAACAAACAATAACAAGGTCTAGCCACAAAAAATTGAGTCTAATACTTGAATTTTCATTTCTCATCTTTTCCTAGACCCAATTATCCATTAAGAACTGTTTTTCTAAACAATGCCTTCCAAATCATATTCTCATTTCTCCTAGAATGACATCATTCATTTGAAGCCTACTCACTCAAGATCAGTTCTTCTGGCCCTTTCAGTCCACTTTCTGCTACTTCTCTGAATCAGCCCACTTCTCTGCTTACTTACTGTGCTTTGTCAAAAGCCTTCAGTGACACATGATTACCTCCAAGATAGCATTCTCATTTTTCTGACATTCAAGGCTTCTGAACAATTTACTCACATATACTTTCAACATATAAGTGTGCTATATTTTACAAGCCAGGCACTGCATCAATTTCTTAACACTCTCACTGAATCCTTGCAATGATGGCATATAATAGAATTATGCTTTCATTTTTCAACCGAGAAAAGCAAGGCCTAAAATTCCTAGAGAGTAAGTAAATGGAAAAAGGTGAAATTAGAACTTGGGTTTGTCCAACACAGAGGTCTAATCTATTAGCCACACGAATCCTTATGCAGACTCTGCCTCCAGCCAGGCTGGTTATTCCCTAGAGTCCCAGAGATATTTTGTTTAGAATTGAATCCACACTCACAATATAATCTTCACCTGGAATTCCCTTTCTCCTTCCTCTTACCCTTTCTTATTTTCTTATTATTTTCTAGGAACCACTCACTGATGAATTATTCAACGAATATTTGTTAACTAATACATCAGAGCCTTCTTTGTGAGGCCTTTTGCATACTCCAGTTGCTACACCTGCTTCATTATAACCTGTTATCTAGAACACTTGCATTTGCTTTGAGTAATACATTACTTTGCAGTGGTACGTGTGCACATCTTATCTACCTCTTGAAGGGTAATAGTCATGTCTTATAGTTCTTTATACCATTCTCAGGCCCAATGTAGAGCAAGATAAATAGTTGGTATGCAATAACGACATAAAGAATTGATATCACACAGAACTAACTTGAGAAGCAGTCCATGGAAATAAAAGAACCAAGTGCTGGATGGTGAAAGGAAAACCTCTGGCTATGGAACACAACACATTTTTGGAAGACTTGGTATGATATGTATTTTAAAAATGAAATAAAACAAAATGATTCAAAGCTGTCTATTAAATGTTGGCAAAGGGACATCAAAATATTATCGACACTAGCTATTATTATGAGAAGTGGCTGATAATTTGATCTGTTATATAAATAAAAAGTCTAGGAATGTACTTTAGGGAGAATATAGGAACTTACATCAAACGGGGCACCAATTAATTTTGTGTAGCCAGATAAGGAAAGAATAATAAACAATAACAGCAGATAGAATTTACTAGTATGACCAAGGGAAATACTATACTCACAACTAAACTTTAAAATAAAAATATGAGAAAATGGTATTTTTTATGAATCAATTTTAATCCATTTGTGTTTAATAAGTAAATAAAGAACATCACCGTTAGAAAATTATTCTATTACTAAACTTACTACTTAATTAGAATAGTATAATTCAGCTCACTTTAGAAATTAAAATTGTATTTGATGGCAATAGGTACTAAATGTCATCTGTAGGTTTGGCTTAGTTTGACTGATGTAGCTGAATATTTTTATATGTATTTACATCACTAAATATGTCTAGTTAATCTTCACATTCAAATAGTTTAAATTTTCTCTCAAGTTCTTGGAAGTAAATTTAAAAATATATCAGTTTTAATTATCTTCTATCATTGAAGTTTTCAGGTTCCTTAGGATTTGAATGTTACTCTCATAACTTAAAAAGTGTTTTAATTAATCTGTAATGTACTTTATCTTTTGGGTTGGCTTTTGGTTTGGTGGAAGAACAGTTCAAATAGAAAAAGAAATTTGAATGATAAAAATAATGCTGCTTCATATAGAAAGAAGAATTACAAACTAAAAAAAGGAAGCTTTTTGAATTTTCCATTTAAAGTTCAGAATTATATAGGTGACTCATGACTAGGAGTATATGTGAGTTTTTGTTGCTCTTTAAAAATATCTGAAGCCTAAGAATTCTAAGTACACCTTAGAATTCTTAAAGATTTTAAGTTTATGCCATTCTAAGTGAAGAAAAAAATCTGCCCATCTTTGAAAGTAACAGTTCCTAATCAAATTTTAAAACAAAAATATGTTCTGATGTTTATTTCTACTAATTCAAATAGAAAAATGTAACACAGCCAAAGTTCTTAAAACAGTTTTACTTACATTTGCTTCTGCTGGTGTTAGTACTAGAACACATCACATAGTTTTAAAAATAATTTGTTCCTTTTCAGAAGGATTTCATCAGCTACCAGTTTAGACACTTCCATGAACTACTTTTAATATACTTAAATTGAGCAACTAATGGAAAGCAACAGTTTTCACTCTATAAAGTAGCAGAACCTAACACATGGTGTTTTCATCTCAATTTCAGTTTATTAAAAAAAAAAAAACTCTCACTGTAGAACTACCACCAATTCTTTCCCTGAGTGAGGTTACCATGAAATATTTTTAGATAATTGAGGAGAGTGACTAGTAGAATAATGGAAAAGGATAGAAGAAGGGTACTGGGGAGGGAAAAAAGGGAAGACATGATGAAAGAAACAGTTCAAATTATGCTATTTCTAAAGATCGTATGAAGCTATCTTTACCAATCTCACTATTGTGTATGGAGAGAGGTGGGTAGCAGGTAAATACACCAAGACCTGTGTGATGGTTTGTATGACTTTGAACCTCACTGTGAGGTACAATTACAATGTACCATTAAAAAATATAAAGAACTCAAAGTACACAACCAATCTTCTCCTGATATAACTAATGAATGTCCTTGTACACATTAAATTCTAATACAAATAGTTCACTAAACTATTGTGAAAATTTCCAATTTGCTTAAGTAAATTGTACAGAAAAAGAGACTTCATGTGTCTGTCATCTTAAAATGTAGGAATGAATAAATCAGAAATGAACAATGTGACTCAACTATATTCTGTGCTCTTAGATAAGGGAGTTAATATGTGAGAAGGTCCAATTCAGGTTTTATCTGACAAAATTCATTAGGTGAAAAGTTCAATGCTTAGATTTTTGAAATTGGTGACCACTCTAATGCAATTATATACATAAATAGCATGGGTTATTATTGAAATAAACTTCCTATTTTGTGTTTTATCATATAAGTTCCTAGTCATGTGACTACTATTGTTTTTGCTCAGAAGACAAGTAACTTCTACTAAAAATGCATCCTCTGAAACAATTTTTTTTTTTTTTAGTTAGAAAGCTCTAACAATCCAACTGGTTATACCAGACTTCTAAACATGTTGGTTACAAAATGGTTGAACTATATGTGTGTGTGTGTGTGTGTGTGTGTGTGTGTGTGTGTGTGTGTGTGTCTTTGGTACTGGGGATTGGAGTCAGAGGCATTTTACCTCTAAGCTACTGTTACCGAATAGGACCTGGAAACTGGTTCCTTTTATAATTTATGTGGTCCACATTTCCTCTTTAATTTCAGTCAAATTGCTTTTCAAATTCTCTTATTTGTATCTCCCCTTGGGTTCTCCTTTATGGAAGGGGCAATTTGAAACAAATACCAAAAGCAGGGCATACTTGTGATTTCCAAAGACGACAACATAAGAGTAGCGAGTAGAGTGGAAATCATTAAAAACAATATAATAGAAGCCTAAGAAGAGCACTCGAAAATAAAGCTCAAGATAATTTCCTTCCTTTCCTCTTATTTTTCTAATCACACTTTTTATACAATACAGTAAAAATTTCATTAAGTCTGTATTACTTCTGACCAAAGTTTAGCCTGATTATATTCAAAATCATTAAAATTATATCAGTGGCTTCCCTTATTAAAAATACCTAATAATGATATATTTCATTAGGAACATTTTGGATTTTAATTTTAATATTTTTGTGCTCCTTACCCTTTATAGGTTGATTGACAGTAGCTCTGCATATTATACATAGAGAAAAATTAACAGCTGAAGGACTAAGCCTTAATGGAAGATTGGTACTAATATTTAATGAGGATGGGAAACATAAATGCATTAGCATGTAACTAGTATGTTTTATGTGGTCTTTTTTGTTTCCTGCTATACTACTTGTCAGTAGATATTCAAATAACTGCTATGTACAGGTGGCAAGTTGGTTTCCTAATGCTGGTGGGTTAAAAATATAAATGTATAAAGAAAAAGGGATTAGAAATAGGTGGGGGAGGGGTTTCCTTCAAATGGATGGAACCCATTCTTTTGAAAGAAAACTCCCCTCTTACCTTGGTCCTGGAGCTGGTTAGTTCTCCTCTGTCCTCCTCCTAGGGGAGAAATACCCAAAGTTAAACAATAATAGAACATGGTCTTGTATTAAAGTCAAGTTCAGTTCTGGCCAACCCCTTCCTCAGGTCTCACAAGACCCTACCAACTGTCTGATATACTGGGACTTCCACTGAATTGAATTTAAGACCCATTTTAAGGATTAAGCCAAAGGGGAATGAACATAAGCTATGTAGAAGGGGAGAAATATGTCTTCCCTTCAGTCAGTCTGGCCTGTCAGAGAACTCTAATAAATCAAACATTGGGGGTATTCATGGAAGGACATTGCTTGGGTTGTGTCCACTAGCTGGAGTAAATGATGGAGGCAGGACTGTGGGGAACACCAGGGATCCTCATGAAGAAGGGGGTGTGCTGCGTGTGCTCACCTCACCTCTGAATGTTTTCCTTGTCTTTTGAGAGTAAATGATAGTGCTACAAGGATCTCCATGTGTGGAACACTACTTGATCTGATGTGGACAATAATTATTGTAAAAAAAAATATAGAGGGCACTAGATGGGAGGATTAGGAAGAAGTCAGAGAAATGGATGTTGTCAGATACTATGTTCTTGTTCTATTTTTTTCAAATCAAAGAATTACATCTTAAATAAAGAGGATTTTTTTTTCTCCCATCCAAGTACTAAACAGGCCCAACCCTGTTTAGCTTCCAAGATCAGGCAAATTTAGGGCATATGGAAATATTATATAGATTTTTTTTATTTCCTTAATGTGTTTGTGACTAATTAGGACTCCTTGTATCATTGGAGGGAAACAAACAGGATAATGCAAGAAGTGCGGATTTGGGAATCAGCAGTAATGGTCCCCAATGCCACCTCTGCCACGCATTGGCTATTGGACATGAGTTTCAATAGCATCTAATGCACAGAGAGAGATAAGAGCACCAACTCCAAAGAGTTGC
Source organism: Muscardinus avellanarius (assembly GCF_963383645.1). Lineage (NCBI taxonomy): Eukaryota > Metazoa > Chordata > Mammalia > Rodentia > Gliridae > Muscardinus > Muscardinus avellanarius. Next base: position 147,751,103 of record NC_137786.1, read on the forward strand.
CGAGGTCAAGGTAGGAAATCTATTCATGTACATGTGCTCAGTATATAGTACTTAATTATTATATTTTTATTTATTCTTCATTTATATAGCCTTTGACATGGTCTTTCTTAAATTTTTACCTTATCTCTTTTGGGGCCACACTCTAGTTAACTGAGCCCAGAGCCAGTTCTTAGTTACCCTTTGGCATAATTTCAGAGATAGCGGGTGATTTGCTCCCATGTAAAATCAAATACCAGACAACTGATTGAGTTCCGTGAGACATGAAGGAGAGTGGAGGCCAAGAATGAGCCTGAACCCATACAAGATCATGTGCTATTGTTATTTAACTTTGGGTAACTTATTAAAATTCTTCATCAAGTAAAATGACATCACGGTGAGAAAATGGATGTGCTTTGGAACCTTGGTTTGTCCCAGTATATTCCAGAGACATTAACATGAGCGATGTTGTCATCATTACCCTAATGGCCAATATGAAAACGTGCAGGGAAAAAAACACTATATGGCAGACTCTGTCATACAATTAAATATTGTCTCCATCTAATATTAGTCACATTTTTTTTGCATTACATGCATGTATGAACTTTAATCACTTTAAAGTTTCATGATATAAATATAGCATAATAAAATTCCTGTAATTGTCACATACCTATTTTCCTTTGTTTTCTTCCTTGGAAACTTTAACTTCATTATATTTGATGAACAGACTAAAAATGGCTATTTGACAAACCAGCTCTTTGACCCACTACAAACTATAAAAAATACAAATATACAGAGAAAGAATTTTCTTCCACTCCCTGAAACAAATACCACTGGAATTTGTAAAGCTGTGCTTACGATGGAAGAAGAAGCACACTCCCTTTTATCAAATGCCTACTTTTTCCATGGAAGTAACTTAGAACAGTTTTGAGGGAAAAATCTATAGTTAGAAATAAACTGGGAATCTATGAATAAGAACATCTATAGGCATACTGCCTGGACTGGGTAAAATTACAGTGGCTGTACAATATTCACACTTCAGGGTATAAACTGATTGCTATTTGTGATGAAGAGAAAAATGAAAAAGAGACTAAGTAGAAATGAAATCATTAAAATTGTTGTGATGTCCTTCAAAATCACCTCCTCAAGTATTTTATATTGAAACACCAAAGGATACATCACAGGGATCAAATTTTTTTTTATCATATCTAGACGTGCAAATATTAAGTTTTATTCTAAAAAAACACAAGTCTTTCTGTATGTATGTGCCTACTTTTGCTGTTTTATTCAATAATCCAATGAATTTTGTCAGATTTGTACCTTGTCACAAGTTCGGTGTCAATGCATAATTTTAAATGCCTGTTATATAGGAATACAAGACCTGTATCTATCTGTAGCTGTGGTGGTTTTCACAGAGGAGTACTTTCCTTAAATACCTTTCCATTTCACAACGTAGGCTGCAATGAAAGCAGCTCTTCACCAACAAGTGATTGATTTAACTCCAATAATCAGATGAGCTTCTAGTGAGTTTCTGAGATTGAATTTCCTCCCAGCCTTATTAAGATCTGCAACTTCAGAGAGGCAAAAGAGAATTCTTAGGTTGTTTTGCCAGCTACATGCAGTCCAAGGTGTAAGTCAAAATCTCAGTCTCAGAATCAGAAGGGAAGACAGTTGTCAGCATGACTGCCTCAGAGGTGTGAGAATCTAAGCCAATTTTCCCAGTTTAGAGGAGGACCATTTTTAATTGTTATAAACTCTTTCTTTGTGCCGACTGACCTGAAACCTACCGCTTTAATTTCTTTAATGCCACAAGCATTTATTCTGTTTTTAACATGTTTAAAATTATGGAAACTTGAGCTCTATAAGAGTATTTTCAGTATGCCTTGAAATTATTGGTGTTAAACTGCACATGGAAGAATCATAGGAGTTATTTATTAAATGTTAAGAGTAAACTGGATTTCTACTAAAAATCCCTTTTGTATTCCTTCCCCATAAGAGCACTGGAGAGAGTCAGAGAGCTCAGTTCTAAGCTCAGCTGTGGGGCTGTGGGCAAGTCACTTAACTGCTCTAACACAGTGTCTTCCTCTATAACAAAAGAACACTGAGGAGAGCTAAAAAGGACAAGCGGTGTGCAAAGTATAACATACTCTTACTGTTGATGTCTCACTTAAATCTGCTCAGTAATTTTTAGAATTCTACACTAAATTTAAAGATCATTTAAAAAATGGCTGCATGTCCCCCCAAAAACCTTTCCCAACCTCTCATTTCTCTAGTCCTCTTTCTTTCCAAGTTTCTTGAAATAACTTTTCATAATGGACCTCCCCTAATCACGTTTTTTTCTTCTTAGCTTATGTCCTTTACTTTTTACTTTGGGAGACAATCAGAAGTCAGCTTTCATTGGATCCCATTTATTTCTTCTGTTTATCTCTGACTAGCTTTGACTATAAGGAAAAGTTCAGGATACCATCTTAGAACTCTGGACACTGCTTTTGTTTTAAGCTTTTTCTTATGCTTGTCCTGTTGTTGTTGTTGTTGTTGTTGTTGTTGTTGTTGTTGTTGTTGTTGTTGTTGTTTTGTTTCTGGGGATTGAATCCAGGGCATTGTACCTCCCCCAGATTGTTTTATTTTTTGTTTTGAAATAATAGAGACTTACTAGGTTGCAGAGAGTCTCATTAAGTTGCTGAGGCTACTTTGAGCCTGCTTTTAAAATTTATTTCTTATCTAAAGGCCTTAGTAATGTAAAACAACTCCCTTGCTGATAATGCTTGTGTGAGTGAGTGAGTGTGAAAGTGTGAGTGTGAGTGTGTGTGTGTGTGTGTGTGTGTGTGTGTGTGTGTGTGTGTTGTGTTTCTAGTTGCAAATGCCTGAACAGAGGGGAGATTGGGCTGGGAAGCTGATGATGTTTTGTCTTAGTTACTAGGGGGACTTTGGCCTGCTATCATTCAAACCTGCCAAATATGAGCCAAAGAGGAAACCACCAAGATTCTATAGCAGCAAAGACCCAGGAGGTAGCTCCTGACAGTTTCTGTATGTTCTGTGCAGTGAAACAATGAAGAAGAGAAACCTATATATTCTTGTATTTCCTTTGAAAGTGAGGAGCCTTAGGGTCACATTTGCCTGATCAACTCCAATTTAATTCGTATTCCAATTAACTCACAAATTTAGTGTTAAGAGGGCACACTGTATTCTTAACATCTTTGTAAAAACTTATCTGTGGATCAATTTTTTTCATTGAGTACTCCCGAATTAAGAGGAAATGAAAGCTAAATGAAGTCAGTTTATTTCAGTGTGACAGATAAGACTTTGTCTGGCCAGTGATATTTTAAAATCGTAGATTTCTACCATACCTCAGTATTGTACACATGAAAAGCAGAGTTAAAGTTTGTGTGCTTTGTTGTTGAGTTGTGTGGTATTAAATTGGAATACCCTTTTCAAAAGTGTATTTTATCCTATGTGTATCTTTTACAATGAGTTCCAGATTTTCAGAAAGTATGAAATCTTTCCACTTCAAAGAAACAATTTTCAATCGTGAAATCGACTTCTGATATTAAGCAGGAGAAACAATGTGTTTGCAATGTTCTGGATTTTGCTAATATAATTATAATTTATAAAATATTATCAAGATCATACTTGTTTATTAGAAGGCTCAGGGGCAGGGCTATGTTTGGAGAAATATATGGTGATTTTTTTAAAGTGATACCAGGAGGGTATGATACTGTACGTGTGTGGCAAAATTATCTCAGATGTACGTTATTTCATTCTGCAAATAAGAGCTATAATACTAGTTTATTGGAGAAGAGCAAGCTTTAAAATAAATGAGCTAAAATTTCTTAGTTCCAGTTTCATTAAAATAGAATATAGTTCTAAACAGAATCATCAATATTTTGTAGCTCATTCTAAATGACTGCCAAATTATTTTATCTTCTTTTTTCTTAATATGAATCATAAAAATGACAACCTATCTTGGCTGATCCTATCTCTAGAGACAAAAATAAATTAATAATGTTTAATGTTGTGGAAGAATTGTTTCTCATATGCCATGCTGAAATAAATGGGTACCTTTCATTTTTTTTGCAGAAAACCATCATTTATATATGATCTTCTAAGTAGGTACTGCTCATTAGCACAAAAGTGCATTAAAGTAGCATGGCATAGAATTCTACTTTGAAGAGGAGATTACAACTCTATAATAAAGTGAGCTGTATAGTGTTTTATTATAGGCATTTTGTATTATTATAGTGAACCTGATTACCTTTACTCCCTCCAAAGCCATGTGTTTTAGGAATATGTGTGTGTGTAAAATATCCTTTATGTATCTAATTATTGCAAGTATAAAGAACACTTCTACTCCTTCTCCAGTCCCTCCCTGTTTTACCTCCATACTATTAGCTGCGTGCCTTTGCACCAGAAGGGGAGGTGTCCACTGCAGCGTTACTATAATGCCTCTTTGTCTCCACCAGCATGTTCAGAGTTCTAAGAGTTCTGATCTCTCTGAGCAGCTGTGCTAAGGTGCTCAGGCAGTCATCGCCCTGGAGTACTTTGATTTGGGAGTATAAGACTGGACAAGAGAATCTGACACAAAGGATGTGCAAATGATAACATGAAATTTGTCACTTGACCTTTGCTGATTCTCTGAGTATAAATCAAGAGCTACTCAGACAACAAATACAGACAACCTTATCATTGTAAACTTTAAGAGCGGGTACTGTGTGTAGAAGTCATGGTCCTATCCCCTGAGACACTACAGTGAAGAACATTAACCCCACACGGAAATGTTTGCTTTTGTTTGTTTGTTTGTTTTTGTTTCTTGCAGTAATGGGGATACAACCCAGGGCCTTAAATATGTGAGGCAAGTTGCTATACTCCTGAGCTACGTCGTAATTCCTATTTTCTTTAATAACTGAGTTAATATTTAAAAAGTTCAAGAATGGCTTTGGAGCCATGCTCAGAAATTTTATCTTACAGAACACGAACAAAAACCTTTCTTGGAAAATTTAAATCTTGTTCTTGGGGATTTCAGGCATGAGCAAACAGAGGCAAATTCAATAGGAAGGGAACACTATTGAAATTTGATATCTTCAAATCTTTGGCCACTTTCGTTTCTGTGTATTTGTGGTACTAAGCTACACCTCCAGACTACTTTGTTTTATTACTTTTAATTTTGTTTCATGTTCTCATCAAGTTGCCCAGGCTGGTCTCAAACCTGCCATCCTCCAGTCTCAGCCTCACAAGTACTGGGATTACTGGTGCACACCACTAACCCCCAATCTTTGGCTATTTCAAAAGATCACCAGGCACTGCCCTCTATATACCAACCCCACGCATAGATAACTGTTTACCTTTTATCTGGATTCACCTCATGGTGACATTGTGGGATGCTTGTCAGCTCTGTGCCAGGTGAACTTGGGGGTGTTAACAGCCTCAGATAGTTTCTCTGGCTCAGGCTACCTGTTCTGCAGCCAAGGCAGATGTGAGCAACATAGTCACATGTTGGGCTATGACCAGTGTTTCCAGTTCAATATAAAAGCAGAGACAGTAACTCCCAGCACACCGGCACCTGCTTCTCTTCCTTTCTCCTTAGCTCTAGGATTCCCGGATTCATATGTGGTCCTTCTGTTGTTCCTTCTATGTCCTAACCTTTGTTAGGAGATTCTTTCAGACACTCTGCTTTGACCGGCTGGGTTTTATTTTCATGCTAGGGTGTCTTTGTTGTGTCTCTTTTTATATCTTAGCTTTGCCAGAACCCTCAGGAAGAATGCCTTCCATTTCAATCCTACTGCTTTAGAGCTTTAGTTCCAGAGAACTCATATCTGGGCATCCACCCACTGTTACAGAAAGGAAATCCAATTTCACAGACACTGTTAGACCCATGGCTCTTCATGACCTGACTGCTGTCCCAGAAAATTTCTTTTGAAGACCATGTCTTACACTGAGATTATCTGTATGATGATGGGCATAACCTGAAACTCATGGTAACGTGTTATATATCAAGAGAAAATACTTAAGTATGCTGTTAATATAAGGAAAATTCATCCAGAGAGTTTTAGCAAGTTTATAATGTATCAGGCTATGATCTTGGACCTTCGATACAACTTTATGTTTCAAAAATTTTGTTGGCATATGGAGGTCAAGGCTACCTGACCATTGATGGCAATAGTGTCTAGGCTTATGTCAGTTGTGTGTTGCCATGGAATTAATTATAATTGTATGGGGCACAAATATTATTTCTGGGCATTTTCATAAGATTTGTCTATGAGGCAATTGCACAAATTGATGAGCAATAGTTTGGACTTACAGATTTTCTCAGAACTGTCAGAACTGAGATCGATTCTTAGATCTCCCATAAAATCAAGCTGTGAAGGGGAGGGGGCTAAGCTTCTTTCCTAGCCATTTAACTTTTTATATTGCGGGTCTGGGGATGGAGCCCAGGGGCATTCGACCTCCGAGTTACACTCCCTGCCCTATTTTTTATTCTTTATTTTGAAACAGGGTCTCACTGAGTTGCAGAGGGCCTCACTAAGTAGCTGAGGCTGTCTGTGAAAGGCAATCCCTCTGGTCTCAGCCTCCCAAATGCTGGGATTACAAGCATGAGCCTCCACTCTCAGCCATTCAACCTTTTTAAATTAATTAATTAATTAATTAATTAATTTGGTGGTACTGGGGTTTCTGGAAGCCCTTCTATCTCCGGGCTACACTCCCAGACCTATTTTTTATATTTTTATTTGGAAACAGGGTCTTTTAAGCCAGCACGGCTGGCTTCGAACCTGCAGGATCCTCCTGTCTCCACCTTCCAAGCACGGGGATTACAAGCGTTCGCCACCACGCCCGGCAGCCATTCAACTTTTTTAATGTATCCCTTTTGAAGTGATAGAAGCTAAAATGGCCACAAACTCCTGTTTTCTTAGTACATTTACTAAAATGCAACTTCCAAATAGTAATGAAAAGAACAAAGGGATAAACATTGAACTTAGAAACTTTTCAATCTGGTATTGCCTATGCAAGCTTCTGCACAGGACTCCAGAAGGGAACAGCTTAAAAAAATACCTGATAAGTTTCCAGGAACACAACAACCATTTACTGAGTTATTTGTCAAAAATTTGAGGGCAGATAATTTCAGCATTGTAACTAATGGGAAGAAAGGCAAAACACATGTAATATCCAGTTAGTTTTAAAGCAGTGCAGAAAAAAGAAACACTTGTTTCTACGTTATGATAGAAAAATATCTTTTAATGATAGGAAAGAGGTTAGTGATAACCTTGGAATTTCAAATGGTAACAGGAAATTTTGTTTCCAATTGTGCCCAGCATCCAGAAAGGGAAAGGTGATGTGTGTGGATTAGACTGTGCAATTATTTTCTCCGGGGACACTTGTAACGTCGATGCTTTTGCAATGTGACATATCAGTTTGTGAATGCAAAATATTTGGGGTCTACAATACCTATCAGTATCTCTAAGAGCAAACTGGGTAGCTACTTAATCATATCACCGCAGGGGGGACTTGTATGTATTCATGTGTGTGTATGTTGAGAGATGCAACAGATTTTTGTTGTGCTAGCCTGACATATTCAAAGCATAATGGAGTCACAAACACCAAGTTACCTGAAGATCTTTTAGTATGGCACCAGGAAAAATCTAATATTTAGCACTCTGCCTCATGTTTTTGTGCTTTAAGTTTTCTAATGTCTTTGTTAAGTACTCACAGTTGACTTATTTTTATAACAAGAGAAATGAATAGACTTCTCATATACAATGTCTAAAGAACTCCTTTTTCCCCCTAAACTTTCTAAGTACATCTGAACTTATGAGTATGTCATAAATTTCACATAGGAAATTTATTCCTTAGGATAATTAGTCTTTCATACAGGAATTTGAATACTAATTTCAACACATCTGCCCTAGCAAATGCTCCACACTGGAAGAAATGTAATTTGTCCTAATTAGAACTCAACCGGAATCCTAAGTCCTAAAGCAGATTTAGATTTGGGCCAAGTATCCCATGAGTGTAGTGATTTTGTTAATACTGAAAGAAGAAATCTAATAAAAGAATTGGCATTCTACTTTCTTTCTCAAGACTTACTCCCCCACTGTCACGCTATTGCTGTGAGCCTCTGAGTCCTGGTGTAAATGTGCCATGGTGGGCCTGGTTTCAAAGGATCACTTTCTTTTTCCCTGGGTTCCTGTAGCTGGGCATCACCACCTCCAACGAGGCATTGCTTTTTCCAGAATTCACCCACTGATGCAAGCTCCACCGTGTCTACTTTCTTTTGAAGCATCATTTGTGTGGATATGACAGAACACTCATTCTATTTTAGACAAGCTCCCACAAACATCTTTAGAGCAGGCCAGTTTGCATGGGAATTATCATTGCTGAAAAATAAAAGCATAAGAGACTATGGTCCTAAATGTGGCTTCAAATATTAGGGTCACGTATCTGAATCCCCAGGATCATCAATCTTGAGAGAATCTTCAGAGAAGATCTATTGCTTTGTCTCCTGAAGGTACTTACAGATTCTTGATATCATGAATATATTTAAAGAGAATATCCTCATTTAATAGATATGTAGGTTAACAAATGCTAGTCTGAATCAGTGAATCTGTATTAACCAAAGTGTGATGGACTCCAAACAATTGTACTAGGCTTATTGCATAGTAAAGTCAATAGTATAGTGAGTGTGGTTATTCTCATTTGAAGAACCCTCTCCCTGTGGTTAAAGCTTTTTCTCTTCTATCTTTCCTTGACTTAAAATAGACTGTCTATTTATATTCTCCCCCCCTCCGCCCCGAATAGTATAGTAACTAGCAAGGTATAGAAAATGTATTAAAGTTCATAGTATTTTAACAATTAAAGTATAAAACTTTATTATACTATAATATAGTAAATATCTGTACTATAGTAAATTCATATAATAAAGTTGATAGCATTATTTACTAATAGTAAAAATCAAAGTAAATATACTTTATCTTCCATCTGAACTTTACAGTCCATTACAATGCCATCTGATATGTGTATTTTGAAACAGCCTTTGGAATTTTCTCAGCCAGAAATCATCTTTCTCAACTATTTTGGATTGTTGAGGATACTAGAGACGGGATGACGAGAAAGCCAGAGAATTAAGAGCAGTATAAATAGCACACTGCACATGTAGAAAAAAGATTCAAGAGAAATAAAAAGATCAGTATACCTGGCTCTATTCTGTGTTAAAGAATAAGGAACCAGTAATTTCTGGGGATTATCTTTGGCCACCTGTATCTGATAGCTCAGGTGTTCTAAGTCTCAAGTGTATGTCCAGCACATGTTAATCTGAAGTTAAGCCTCTGTGAACAGTAAAGAGCTTTGTATATCATTCTCTGTCATAGAGACATGTGCTAGTCTCACTGCTGTGATAGTTTTCAGTCTAGCCACAGATGCACCACAGATACCTGATTCTGATTGCATTTGGTTTAAAGTCTATGTTTAAGACCCAAATCTTGACTCTCCCTGCTCTACCCTTATCTGTGACATCTATTCTGAAGCAATTAAAAAATAGAAAGGCACAGAAATTTAAAACTCCCTGGACGAAAGGACATGGCTACTCATTTGCTGGCCTTCTCTGATTAAACTTACATAGAAGGAAAGGTTACTATTTTCTTTTCTCTCTTTGTTTCTCTTTCTTTCTTTCTTTCTTTCTTTCTTTCTTTCTTTCTTTCTTTCTTTCTTTCTTTCTTTCTTTCTTTCTTTTGTCTTAGTGCTGGTAGTTGAACCTAGGGGTACTGTACCTCTAGCTACACCCCTAGCCCTATTTTTTTTTTTTTATTATTCTTTAGCTTGAAACAGGGTCTCACTAAGTTCCTGAGGGCCTAAGTTGCTGAAGCTAGCAGCAAACCTGAGATTCTCTTGTTTTAGCCTCCCAAGTACTGGGATTACAAGTGTGTGCCACCACCCCTGGCTCTGTTTGCTTTTTTTTTCGTTTCATGTTGCCTAATGAATGAAAACAGTAGGGTGTGTAAAAAAGCCATAGTTAAAGACAATAAAATATACCTGCATTACCACATTAAGAGTAATTAACCTAAAGACTTGGTTAAAAAAGATAGATCATAATATATCTCCTATATCTTTTTTTTAAGAGAAGATAGATCATATATATATATATATCCTATATATTATATATATATACATATATATATACACACACACACACACACACACACACATATATATATATATATATATATATATATATATATATATTTTTTTTTTTTTTTTTTTAGGAGAACAGACTGAAGTCTCTACCAAATTGAGTAAGACAGGGGTTTCAAAGACACTGGATTCAGGTATACCCCCTGAATCTTGTTCTAATGAATGCAATTAATTTGCATTTGCTTCTACAAACTAAATAATGTACACACAAGCTGCCTATTAGTTCATCTCTGTATTATTTTTCTTCTTTTGAACAGAAGAGTCCTAGTAGAAAAAGAATGAAGATTTAAATCTAATGATCCTCCTGCTTAGATGGCTGGGGATGGGACAGTGATGGGTCAGGGAGCAAGGTGAATGCTGGTTAGTTTTTGGTGCCTTTCCAATGTTCTCCAAGATAAGACAAAAGGACTGTAGTTTTGGCATGCAGGGGCCAGCTTGCTCAGGAAACCATGGCATGCATAAAACAAAGTGTGTAAACAAACTCTCCATCCAGGAAGCTGGGCTTAACAACTGCCTCATTAACAAGATCCAGGCAAGGACAGGAAAAGAGGGGGAAGCCAGTGGCTGATTATTATACAGTTAGACAGATGAAGCCCTTCAGCATCTCCCCAAACAAGCCCAGTAGTGTGGATTTGACAAAGTGGCACAGTTAAGGGGACACTCTCTTGCCATCAATGGGAATCAGACGCACCCGTATCTTAGGGCCAATTTCAGTCTCTGGAGCTTGACTGTATCAGGAGATACAAGACAGAGGACAAGACAGCTATCTCCACAGAGAATTAAGAGCAAAGGAGACATCCAGTGAAGGTAATCGATAGTCCAAACACCAATCTACATACTAACCACCCCTGCTTTCACCCCTTTGATTTCTTTTAAGTTATCTACACTAGAGTGCTCTTGTGACGACTACTTCAGTAGAGATTTTTTTGCTACTTGACTTCATTGAAATGACATACATTTTTCATATTGCATCAAACAAAATATACCACCCAAGACCACCCTTCTCTAGGGTTAGGTTTCCGAATGCTTAAAATCTTTTTGAACCAAATTCTACTATGGATAATTGATTAGCTTGGCTTTCCCCCTGCACATTTTCTCAGTTTCATATGGGATGTATGTTTAAATGCACCAGACTTCAGAATTACCAAAGTCCACACCAAAGTTTGTTTGTACTGGCTAGCTTTTACCTGTCTCTGTTTAAAACCACCCCTTTTATATCATACCATCAGACCCCTACTCATTCTTACAGTGTTGCTTGCAAACACTCAATTTTGGTTTCACACACCTTTTTTAGTGCCAGTGTTTGTTTCTTGACTATCTCTCCAACTTTTGACCACTCATCACACATCTCAAAGCATAATGTGGTTCCCTTTTTGAAATCAATGAAAACAATTGTATATGTTTATGTTGATTTCATTTGGACTGAGAAAGAGTACAAGACTTATTACCTTCATTTTTCAACAGCTTACCAGAGACATCATTTTTCAAGACCAGGTTCTTGGTTAAGTCCTTTAGCAAACATTCTGACTTCCTCTTGAATCTGTGCTGTGTGTGCATTTCTCCTAAGCCGCACTGAGACCAGAGCAATCTGTCCGTCATCACTTGTGATGGGTTCTAGCCTCATCAATTCAACAGCAGCCTTTATTGCTTAAGGAAAATAGGAAATTCTGCCTCCTGGACATAAACATGTAAATTTTCTTATATCCAGGACCAAAAGGATGAAAAGGGCAGATTTAACCAATATTTCCATAAGAATGAAAGTCTCACTTCTGACTCACGAGTGCAACCCTTTACTAGAGATCACATTGCAGGGGCTCACCTATACACATTTTTTAATTGTAATTGGGTCTTGTTTTACAGATCTTACTTACACCATACTCCCTTTGAAACAGACGGGAGTGTGACTTGAGTAAGCACTATAAAACCAGAGCCTGCTTTCCCCCCTCTGATCCTGATTGCTTTTATAAGTAGACGTGATTTCAAACTCAGCACCAATGCAACCTCTAGTAATCTAAAAAAGAATGATGCCATAAAAAAAATGAACACTGAAATGGAAAAAAAAAGGTGGTTGGCTGGCAAGAAGTTATTTCTTCTTACTCAGAAATTATTGGCTAAGGCATAACCTTATAAATAATGATAAAATGTAGAATTATTATTGACACAATGACGGTGTAGATTTTGGTGGCTAAAAAAAGGTCGATGAGATAGAGAGGCATATGCTGCCCAAATTTTAGGGCCACTGGAAGCAGCTAGTGTTCAACCAGTTTGGTTTTTATATGGCCTTCAAAGATTTATGTTCACTAAATTATCCTAAAATTAAAATATATACATATATTTTTTTTACCTGATTGTTGACCAAAAAGTATGAAATGGAGAAAAAGAAAATAAACGAACAAACAAACATACCATGTTTACACACAAAACAAAATAATTCTTTCGGGGACATCAGGGAAGGTGGAATACTATAACAACACATCTTATATTGTTATACTATTCCACCCACCTTAATGAGGAACCCTTGGGTGTGGCTACTCCATAGCCTTTGGAATCCAGATTTCCTCCCACTTTCATGGTGTCACAGGGCTTTCGCTGCTCAATGTATTCATTCATAGTGGACTCCAGAAGGAAGGCAAATTTGCCCTTGGATTTGCGGACACGTGCTACGCCCTCAGCGGTGGTCCTAGTGAACACTGACGGCTCTGCGGATCGCATGTAGGTCCACATCTTTTCATACACTGCTATTTTTGATCTCTGGAGGAAATTGAAATAAAATTAAATACAGGAAAGAAGGGAACAACAGGTTAATATCCACTGAAGCAAGAGACGAAAAAAGACTCTCAGTATTTTTCTATTATTGTCCTGTAATTCTAATTTGCTACATAGTAACACAGAGTAATATTCTTTTATTCTTAGAAAACAAACTGCTTTCTAAAGCTATGTAAAGAAATCATTGAAATGACAGGCATTTAAAAGTGATATTTAAAGAAGCCGGCACCTCGTGCCATAATAATTACCATACTCAATTGTTTAAATAGCAATGTACTATTGCTTTTTATATGCAGGAAGGCCATGAAGAACATTGAGCATTTAAAATTATGTTTTATATCACGTTCATGATACACCCCGAAAGGACCAGAGAAAATTGGCTTTCGACTTTGTAAAACTCTTTTAGATACAATATTCGAGTTAAAAGAAATAGAGAGCTGTTATTTTATCTCTTTTTTTACGCCTCAAAGTAAGATGTACATAAAATTACAGTTCATATCACATCAGCAATTGAATACTAAAGGAAGAGGAGAAATCTGCTAATAAAATCCAAATATCCACAACACAAGAATCAAACTAGATTAGTCACCCTACTTTTAATGCCCCAAATATCCAAATACAGCATATGTTGAACTTTAAATAAAAGTGCCGCCTGTTTCCCTACTTTGTATTTTGGTGAATTAGTCGTTCTAATCTCCTGATGCAGTCAAGAAACTTATTAATTCTTATAAATTACTTCTGTCTACCTAAGTTCTATCTAGATGATTCCCACTACCTGATTTGTCCTGGTCCTTTTGCTAACAGCTGCATTGGCAATAGATTATTTATTCACACACATTTTTTTTTTTTTTTTGGTAGTGAGGCTTGAACCCAGGGGCATGCTACCTCTGAAAAATATACCATAGAGTAATTATGCTAAATTTAGGGGGGGGACTTATGTACAATAGATACTGTAAAATGCAGACTCATTGGAAATTAGAGAAAAGATCTAAGCAACACTTTTTTTGGAGGGAGGATCAGTCTGATTTATCATTAGGTTAATATTTAGAAATTCTGATTCTGATTTCAGGGAACATGATTTAGACAAGATTACATACACATAGCAGAAGGAAAAGGGTGAATCAAGAGGACTGGAAATAATATCCTTGTTTTTATCTGTGATTATAAGAGAGGGTTTGCTACGGAGTGAGTACAAGTAAATATAGATTGTATAAGACTCACTAAAGTGAGGCTATAGAGCCAGCACGATCATGTAGGCACTGGTAGTGGAAACATTAGGTTCCTAATACCTTTAACTGTAGTATCTACTTAAAGATCAGGCATGGAAAATCAGGCTGAGAGATATGCCATTACTGTGCTCAAGGTAATAAGCAAAGATAACATAAAAGTCACTATTTTTTGGAACTGGGAAATTAATCTCCTATTTGTTTCATCTTTATTGTAGAAATGCATGGGGAACTATTGATTTAAGACAATATTTTACTTGTTAAAGCAATTCCGGTATTTTTTTGTTGTTGATTTTTTCTTTTGTTTTTGGTACTGGGGGTTGAACCCAGAGACATTCTACCTCTTTACAACCCCAGTCCTTTTTATTTTTAATTTTGAAACTGGGTCTTGTTAAGTTCCTGAGGCTGGCCTTGAACTTATGATGTTCCCGTCTCAGCCTCACAAGTAGGGTATGTGCCACCATGTCCGGCTGTTCTTGGAATTTTAATTTCTCAAAAATTAAATATTTATTCATGCATGCTTTTAATAGAAAACATGTATAAATACACATTCCAGGTAATGTTCACATTGCTATCAGGCAAATGACTTCCCCTCCAAGTACTTTTATCCAGCAAGACTAATGTTCTAGTGAGAGCTCATGAATTGTTATTTGATAATATTCTAAACCCTGAGATAGCAATCTTCCTATCTCAATTATGCATTCCTAATTAAATACCTCATTTATGCATTCATGATTTCACTGATAACCAAAACAGGCACAAGATAAAGTTTGCACTGAAATGAAAAACAGTGTTTTTGAACCAGGTGTGTAATGTACAAGTGCCTAATGGGTGAGGCTGTTACTAAGTGACAGGTATAGATGTTCTTCAAATGCTTCTGTTTTTGCTGAAACAGGAAGCATACCAAGTTTCATAATAGGTCAAAGCCAAGGCAAAAGCTGAATTCAGATGTAATTTCCCTCCATGGCCTAATTCCTTTTTCAGTTGATTATAACTGCAACATTTTTTTGAAATGCTGAGGATAGGTCCTGCCTGAGGCAGCTTAGTGGAGCTGATAGATATGCCATTACTGTGTTCCTACGAGAAAACATTTTTGACAGGTACAAAAATACCCTTCACATTCTGCTTCCTCAACCCATCAAACAAATGGTTTATTTAAACCAGGTCATCACATAAGAAAGGAGGGAGAAAAATAGGATAGGAAATGAATGAGATTTTTTATCAGAAAAGCTAAATTTATGCATTCCTGAAAGTGCTGCCAAAGGAAATTATTTTCTTCTCCCATCAGAGTTCAGAGTGCTCTACCACAATAAATACCTGTTCTTATATTTTGAATTTTAAATCTGAAGTTGGGTAGGAGAGAAAGGACACGTAGCACAGTGCTCATACAAATTGTATGGGGGACTCTAAATTTAGGAAACAGCTTTTCTCATGCTTATATTTTTATAAAATAAAAACTTTATAAAAATTAGAAAAAGTATTTATATTGGGCTTGATGCTAGAGAGCTATGTAGTGATGAATATGTCATCATGTGAATTAGTTTTGAAAAATTTCCAGGAAATCAACATGAGATTTCTTTCTCCCTTTACCACTGGAGGCAGAAAGATGAGCCTGCAAATATTTTCGCTATTTAAATGAAAATCAGTCATTACTTTTCAGTAAAATGCAAGTGATAGCAAAAACTCATTTTCTATTTTGATATATTTAAAGAATGGTGGATTCTAGGCAAAATGGCACACGTTTACCTACTTAGTTCTGGGTAGAAGCAGTTTCAAACGGACAGACTTACAGCAAGGTACTGAAATTTATGCTCAAATGCAATAGAGTAGTGTTTCTATTAAGCTTTAGATGAGGGTATGCTCACTAGGTTAAAAAAGCTAGATTAATTAGCTTTATCCATAGAATACTGACAATAAAATCTACCACCATAACCATTACTTGAGTTTTAGAGAAATCTACAAATATTTTTAATTAACTTGTGGATTTTAAGTTACTGACATTAAAAATGCTCCAAATTATTGACAACTCTGTTTGTTGTCTTTTTTTTTAAAATGTTCAGGATGAGTTTGACTGAGTTTTTAAGTGATTTGTTTTGTGTAGATTTATGTAAACATCTAACAGTTTTAGTATATTATATCAATCTTTTTTTGAAAAGGACATCTTACTGAAATTCAAGGACAACAAATCTAAAGCTGGATTAAAGAATATGTAAACAAAATATTGCCATTTTGTTGTTTGTACTTTTTGAGCTGATTAAGAATATGTGCATATATATTTATATTAAAGTAAAATGTAATCTGTCAAATATTCTATATAAACATGAATAATAAGCTACCATTTTATATGAAAGCCTAAGAAATGATGAAATATGTTGTCTTTCAAATAATTAAATACTCTGATTTTCAAGTAATTGTTAATAAATACAAATGTGTTTATTATTATCTAATTCCATACTTGTGAAAATGTCAATCTAGCTATTTTTTAATTTTTTGGTTATAAAGCCATAAACTCTTTTTGTGATCAGATATTATTAAGTATGTATCTCTGAATTTAAGCAGAACCAGAATAGAGAGAGGATTCAGTGATACAAAATTTCAACTCCATAATGGAGCAAACACTAAACAAAACAACAATAATGACAAACCTGTGCTGTACTGATGGAAAGTCAAAAAAATCATGTCCATACATGAAATACAATCTTACCAGTTTGAAAAGTTTTATCTGCAAAGCAGAAAAATCAGCACACACTAAATATTATGCAGTGCCTTATTTATAGAGGCACCCAGAACTCAATTAAGTTCTTGTTCTTAATATCTTGTGGGAAAGCATATATTGTTTTGAAAACTATCATTATAGAATGTATTACAGAAAAAATGTAACATTAAAGTAGTATAATCTGAAAATAAAATTTTGGATTTCAAATGCTGCAAGTTAAATGTACTCTTTAAAAGGAAAGTTTTCTTTCATTTTTAGAGTCTTAGCCCCAAAGGATATAAATCAATCTTGTCCAAGCTGGTATCACCACAGCACTAGAATGCTTTGAACAAATTATGTTATAAAGCTGCGTTAGGTACCTTTACACTGACACTGTTCCTTAGAGAAGGTTCTTCTTGCAATATAAATAAATCAGTTCGCTTTTACAAATTTAAGTGATTATAAAATCCAGAAAATATTGCCATTATGGCTTGGTTGTTACCATCGTGTGGGCAGAATCTCTAATAACTAAAGTCATAATAGAATTGTTGAAATAATTGCCTGAATTTCAAAATGATGAATATGTCATCATGAGTTTTCCCCTGAACTTACTCTGAAGAATTCTTTTGTTGACCCTGAATCCAGTGTTCCATAGGCAATTTCTGTTTGTTTGGCCAGGTCTTCCGCACTTTCTATGGGGGAGACCATTCTCTCAACCGTCAGGAAAGCAGCCAGGTTAGCAGTGTATGACGATATAATGATGAGTGTAAAGAACCACCAGACACCTCCAACGATTCGACCTGAGAGGGATCTGAACATGGATAAGATAATGCACACTGTCCTTCCTCTCACCGACTTAGAGAAAGAATAGAACACCATCTAGTTACCATGTATATTTTAAAATATTGTCAGCATAATTTTGCTTCTCATACTTTCAGCTACTTTCTCTGTCAAAAAATCAGCTACTTTCTTTGCAACAAGCTGCATTTTGTGAGGAATACGGTACCTGAGTAAATTCTTAGTGATATCTAAAAGCAAGGTGGCTAATTGACTCCACAAATATTAAAAAACATAGTTATAAAACTAGCATAGTGCTTACACTCCAGGCTTTGCCCCTACTACTTAGCTAGTTCATGTGTTGTTATATAAAACAATATCTGTCCGCTACAAACTACATTGACTCAGGTTTTAGGAAACTGAGACAGAACTCTCTCTTGAGTTACTGGCGTTGAATATCAACCTCAATATTAATTTTTTTTCGTGGTACTGGGGATGGAGCCCAGAGGCCTTCTACCGCCGGGCTACACTCCCAGACCTATTTTATATTTTATATAGAAACAGGGTCTCTTAAGCCAGCTGAGGCTGGCTTCGAACCTGCACGATCCTCCTGTCTCAGCCTCCCAAGCTCAGGGATTACAAGCGTGCACCACCATGCCCGGCTTCAACATTAATTTTTGATGATGGCCAATAATAGCATCAATATTTTTGAAAAAGAGACACAATGAAAATGAGCAATATTCTACAATTTTGGTGTTAGTTTCTATCTGTCAAACCACTGAGTGAAATATTAATACAAAGTGATTTTCAGGCATTCCAACGGGTACTATAGTTACTCTTCTATTGAGAGAGTTACTCTTTATCAGTGTTTTGTGCTAGCTTGGAAGAAATTGACTATGAATATACTTAGGTTAATTTGGGAATTGCAATTTTTTTTTCCTGTGTTTCATATAGTGCTCTACCTCCAGGGGGGGGGGAAGCACATAGATATTCAGTACAACATTTAGAATTACTGGGAAATTAGTGAAGAACATGAGTTTTGAAACTAACCTGGGTGAAATGTCACATCCCTGCTGCATGAAGGCACCCAGGGAAAACCAGAGGCTATTAAAGATGCCAAACTCATTGGGAGGCTGGTCGCTGGGTCCCTCTTTTCCATCCTCTGGCTCTTCCGTGTGCCATTCATAGGGACTGAACCTACTAACTAGGAACAAGACCACGCTGACACCAATGTAGGCAAAGACTATGCACATCCAAATCTCATAGGCCAGAGGATCCAAGAAGGAAAACACTCCTGGTTTAGATTTCTGAGGCTTTTTGATCATGATAGATATGCCCAAACTCATGAAGGGTTTAGAGAAGTCAATGACCTCCTCACGTACCAAAGTGATTGTCAGAGGGGCAATAGCAATCTCTGCTTTCTAAAAGAGAAAAAGACACATGGAAACACATAGGTTAATGATTTTCATAAAGCAATTACCTTTGGAGCGATCCATTCAAAGGTAACCATTGATTCTGCATTTGGGGCGGGGGTGAGGGGAAGCATCAACAGTGAGTAATTCCAGTTACAGATACAGGCATGAGTGGTAATTTGTTTCCATAAGACATTACTCAAATTGCATGAAGTATTCTTAGTGGTACTAGCAGTTAAGTAAAAAAAAATGAGAAACAGTGAAAGAACTGATGAGTAAAAGTAACTTGAACTCAAATTACTGTTGTTAGTCTTTAAGGATCTGGGACAGTGCAGAAGAAGAGACTTAATAGTCTTTCCATATGGCTGAATTTCTGAATTTCTTGGCTGGGATTTCTGCTATCCTGCAGGCTTTTCTGTTTCATTTGGAATGGTGCCACCAATTCATTCCTTGGCCATCCTTCAATATTATGAATTGCAAATATCAAATGGTCCTTTCTTATTTATTCCTTTCCAGCTATGAGAACCCCAATCATAAAGTCTGTGTTTGTATGATAAAAGAAAATCCATTGTTTGACAATATTTTCCAATTCAGCATGCACACAAAAATCTGAAAATTGGCATTTATTTCTTGCTATACACATGCTTTGATTTTTAAGCTTTCAATTAAAAAAAAATTGGAATGCAGCTTCAGCTGTCAGATATTATGATCATAAGACACCAGTCTAATTTCTTCAGAGTTTTGTAATTTTGAACAATTTTTGAGCTTGTTTTTATGTCTATAAAATGAGGCTTTTTTCCCGTTTACCTCATTGAGCTATTGTATTATGTACAAAAATATTGAATAAGAAAAGAGTGAGCAATATTGAGGGATTCTGTATTTGATGCTCATCTAAATGTCTTGAAATTATTAGTTAATTCTCCCAACAATTTTGGGATTGTCATTTTCCAGATGATGAAAGTTAAGACTCAGAGTGAGTTGTATACACTAGGCCAACTCTGGGATCTGAGCCTGTTAAACTGTGCCACTTCCAACATCACATGACATAAAATGTGATGTAAAAATTATACTATCTATACTTGTAGATATTTATACTATGTACAAAAAGGAGCTGTGGTTATTTATTTTAAAAGAATAACATATGGCATCAAGTGGAGACAGAAACATAACCAGACATGCTTTAACACAGACGCTCTCTCTCTTAACACTCTCTCCTACTTATCCCTGGGGTTCAGGTTTGAGGTGATGGCCTCAGGTCCACACAAGGGTCATGTAGGCTTTGGATGGGGAAGGCACTGGTAAACAGAGAGTTGGTAACATGTACCTTCGTGTGAGAATAAACTTCATTTTTAGCATCAATGCTCACATGTGCAAGAGTCCAAATCATTGAAGGAGGCTGTTCTTCTCCCAAAGTTACTATTACATGTATAATTTTACTCCACACGAGTGATATGAGAACTAACTTTGGGAAAAGTAGTATAGGAAAACAGACACAGACACTTAGAAAGCTCTATTACTTAAATCACCTATCCTTTATTCTTTGTATATATTCTGCTAAATTTTGTTCTATAAATATTTATTTTTTAAAATAATGAGTGATACTAAACGTTATGTCTTATAATTCCATTTCATTGACCTAGGCCTATTCACCCTTCCTTAGGCAACCTGGTGGTCCACCACTCCCAGGAGATCACCATATTGATGCCAAACTTAGTGCAGACACCCGACTGGTAGAGCACACCACAGCCCAGAACTCCTGGACTCAAGCGATCCTCTGGCCTCAGCCTTCCGAGTAGCTAGTACTGGGGAGAGGGAAATTTCCTAGTGTACATGACGTACATTCATAAACATATTAAAGTCAATCACTAACCCAAACGTGAGAAGGAGGAAGGAGAGAGGGGATGGAATGGGAATTGGGGAAGGGCTCAGTGAGTGACATGTGGATATATGCCTCTACCATCTTGTAGCCCATTAAGATGTAGGATTATAGTGCACCAATAAAAAAATTAAAAATTCCATTTCTCTTCTCAAAATAATAGAACGAACACTTTCCTATTTCAACACACAAATTAAAATGAATTTCAATACTTGCAAATATTTTATCAGAAGAAAAGGTCAAAATTTTCTCAACAAATTCTTATTTTATAGAATTTATATTGCTTCACTTTTATGTAATTTAAAACAGTTGCTATGAATATTTTTATTTTTTTATTTTTACTTTTGTGGCACTGGGGATTGAACTCAGGGGCCTTCTACTTCAAAGCAGGGGCCTTCTACTTCAAGCTACACCCCCAGCCCTATTTTATTTTTATTTTGAAACAGAGTCTTGTTAAGTTGCTGACAGCCTCATTAAGTTGCTGAGGCTGGCTGCGAACCTGTCATCCAGGCTAAAACCTGTGATCCTTCTGTCCTCAGCCTCCCAAGTGCTGGGATTACAAGCATGTGCCACCATGTCTGGCTTAAAGACAAGTCCTCATACATATTTTGATTACTTAAAATCAATTTCTAGGGCTAGGAATGCAGCTCAGAGGTAAAGTATTTGTCTAGCATGTGAAAGCTCTGGGTTCAGGCCCCAACACTGAAAAAACAAACCCAATTTTTAAAAAGGGAATTGCTGGCCTAAACAGTAATGGCTTTTTTTTTTTAATGCTCCTGATATATTTTGCCCAACATGACATATTTTCTCCAGAAAGGTAAAATGAATTTCTACCTGTCACCATCACTATGTGGAATCATGTATAGCTTTAATCCTCCCAAACCTCCTGTTTATCTTTATTCTTATTTATCTTTACCAGTTCTCTATATGGTAAGTTAGATTTAATTGTACTACTTTTAGAATTTTTTTTTTTGTGGTACTGGAGTTCCTGGAAACCCTTCTACCTCTGGGCTACACTCCCAGACCTATTTTATATTATTTTTATTTGGAAACAGGGTCTCTTAAGCCAGCGAGGCTGACTTCGAACCTGTGTGATCCTCCTGTCTCCACCTCCCAAGTGTGGGGATTACAAGCGTGCACCACCACGCCCGGCTAGAATTTATTTTTATAAGACAAATAGCAACTTTTATGTTTTACATATATATTAAATATCATAATTTTCCCACATTTTTCCATATGGAGTATTGATTTCTTACTTTCCAACTTGTGATTGGTTTAAAATAGATTAAAACTTTAACTTTTATTTTCTATATATGCTATGCTATAATAATTTCCCCTATTCATGAATTGATTTTTCTAAAACTTAACTCATGATGTATTTATGCAGTACATGTTTTAAATTTTGTTAAACTTTTATAAAATTATCTCATTTGTGTTCTCAGGCTTCTGTTTAATGCTTTAGAAAATCCCTTCTCATATCAATATTACCAATCATGTTCTAGTATTTCTAGAAATTATTTGGCTTATTTAGTATATTCCATGATGAAGTGTTATAAAGTTTTCCAACTAGTTGTCCTGCTGTCCAAAAAGGTAAGAATGAATAATGTATCCTTTCACTGATTTGAAATATTATTATTTTTTAAATTTTTTATTGGTGCATTGTAGTCATATGTCTTAACGGGATAAAAGATGGTGGAGCCATACATGCACACATCACCCAATCAGCCCTTACCCAATTCTCGACCCATTCCATCCCCTTCTCTCCTTCCCATGCTTAGCTTAGTGATTGACTTTGATATATTTAAGTATATCATGTGCTTTAGAGGGTTTCCCTGTTATTTTTCACATATGACATAGTTCTGTGTAGAATCTCCTGAAAAGTTTCAATTAGAGGAGTTACCACTATTGGAACAAGACACCTGAGTTTGAATTAAGGTGTTCCCAGCATAGAAAAATAAATGCAATAGGAAGTGAACACTGGATGGAGGTGTTGACAACAGTGTCCAATGAGAGACACTTCAGAAGTTTGAAATTGATGAGTTTTGAAAGAGACTAATAAACGGGATACATATGGACTCTGGTGACATTGGGGATGTGGCATCTGCCTTATTTCATTACCTCTCAGTGATTCCCAAAACGTCTCCCTTGGGAGTTGGATAAGGTTTGTATCACTGAGCATCAGTAGAGGCTCATGACTTGGCATTTACACATGTACTACAAGTCATTCTGGTGCTACTGGGCCACGTCCATGGAGTGTACTTTGAGAAATACTTCCTTGGGTTAAAACACACACACACACACACACACACACACATTAATAAGTGTGGTGGGGCCCAGAAGAGGGCCCTGGAGCAGCAGCTCACCAAAGAAATCAGTAGTGCCCTGGTATGATAGCACAAAGCACCTGAGGGCAAGAGACGCCCTGCGCTTCGGCACCTTTGTGTTGGGGTCTTACATGTTATGTGACTCTTTAGCAGATAATCTGTTCAGAGCAACGACAGCAACAAAGTCTGGAAAGAGTAGGAAAAAATAATGAATTTGAAGTTAATTGCCATGCTTTCTAATAAGCTTGAGCTTTTAACCTAGAGTCCTAGAAACTGCACAATAACGTGTTAGCAGTAAAAAAGAAAAAAAAAAAAAAGAGACACAAGGACAAAATGTGTAGACACCAGAATGGAAAGTACTAAATCTGTGTAAAGTATAAGAGGCATGAAAGAAAATTTCCTTTGGGATAAAAGTGGACGATCCAAGTGGCCCAGATTAGAGTCTTCAGATACTCTGTATAGTTGAAGAAATAGTGTGATATTTTGTTTACTACTATGTTAGCTTTTCTTTCTCTGAGAACTGTGTGATTTTTGGACTTTTTGATACCATGATGAGTATTCTGATATAATTTTTTGTTAATTGTGCTATTCTCTTCATATCATTTACTTTAATTATTTTAACAATTTTCCCCAAATAAAACATGGTCAGAACTCTTGCAAAAACTGGGACTCTTGAGGATAGATGTATAACAAATTCCCCAGAAAGTAACTCAGGAACATTAGGAGATACCAAACAATTAGTGATCCAAGTATGATTTATTTTCAGATAAAGCACTCAACAATGTTTTCTGAGGGAAATGAATTACTATAAAAATTAAGTATCTTTGATCTGAAATTCTAAAATATTCCAAAATATGAAATTTTGGTTGTCAACATGATGCCATAAGTAGAAAATTCTACATCTGACCTTATATGATAGGTCACAGTCAAAATGTAGCTCCATGTATGCTAATTTTGTTTCTGGCACAATATTCTTTAAAATATTGTATGGAATTACCTTCAATCTATTTGCATAAGATTTATATGAAACATAAAAAATTTTGTGTTTAGACTTGGGTTTCATTCCTAAGTATCCCAGTTATGTATTTGCAAATATCCAAAATCTGAATAAAATATCTAAAGTCTGAAACTCTTCTAGTTTCAAGTACTTTGCATAAGGAACAACCCACCTGTAGTTCTAGCAACCTGGGTAATGTTCATGCCTAAGATTTCTTTACTATATCAAAAGTGTAAAATATTAACCAAAGAATAAATACATTAGGATCCTTTTTATTTGGAACTTAAACTCAATATGAAACTGTTGATACACTCTGTGATAAAAATGTGTTTTTTTATCAGCTGCATCCCCCCCCCCCATTTAGGGTCACCTAAGCAGCCAGCAATACTTTCTCACAGATATAAAACTGATGCTTTAAAATGTCAAACAGTTTCTTGTTGTTGCTGAGCTGCGGCTACTGTCCAAATGTTCTTTGCTTCATGGTCTGGAAAGCAGGCTGCAGAATCAGCAAACTATTGAATTGCAGTCTTGGCTGAGAAAGTGAGTCCCTCTATGGACTTCAGTAATGTTTTAAATCTTTCTGCCTTACTCTTTTCTGGGGAAGGATGGATGGCTCTCCATGTAATCCTTCATTGCAAAGGAGTCTTGTGAGGATTAATCAGACAGTATGCTTTGAAAGTTAAATCTGTGAAATATAAATTGGCTTTTAGGACATTATGAAATATATTTCAAGTGCATTTTACTTTTGCTGGTTGCTTGATGACTTCCTGTCGGATGGAGGATTGGATTCCAGACTTTCAAAATGTTATACTATCCCTAGCATTTGATATCTGTCAGTTTGATTCTGACACTGATGTGGTAGCAGCGGTGGAGAGTGATCTAGACCTCCGTGTTCACTGTGGCAGGAAAGTCAGAGCTGAATTTGCCTTGTGCTGTCAATGTGTGAACTCTACCCCTGACACACTCAAGGAAGGTCTGGCATACTTCTTGAGAGGTTCGCTTTCGAAAAAAAAAATTCTAGCTTTTATGTTTTGTTATGCATTCTACTATGAAAACAATGCTGGCATTACATAAAGTTTAAATTTACTCTGTTCTGCAGAGTTGTAAGGGTCTTGCATTATTGATGATTACTCTGTAGACACTGAAGCAGTGTCGTGATTGCTTCACTAGTTACTTAGAAGATATTTATGAGTAATTATAAACAACAGAGATATAAAGAGCCACAATAATGACCAAGTTTATAGTGCCAAAGAAAATCTGTTCCTGCAGTTATCAAAAGACAGATTACTAATGGATTTGCTTTGTAGCTGTACGGTATAGCCGTATTGAGCCTAAAAGAATAGTCCTCAGGGACCCGATATTAATGTTTTTTTTTTTTTTCTGTTTAAGTAGGACAGCATGTTCTGAATTTTTATCTCTTTTCTGATTTTTGTAGTTATCAAGTGTCAGTTTCATTATTGGGGAATTCCATTTTTAGTGAAATAGGGAAACAATTGAATATCATTATCCCTCTTGGAACACAGCTGTAAATTTAGGAAACATTCAGAGTTGTTTCAGCACCAGTCTGTGCCCAAGTCAAAAGACGTTTCAGACTTATGTAAGTTAATTCTTCAATAAATTGATTTGCTTACCCCATAAACAAGTTCTCCTACCATCCCATTCCAGATTTTTGTGTCTGCATCCCTTGCTCCATATTTTCCGTCAGGAACAATGGCAATTTTATACTTGATACCAATGTGTTTTGCAATTTCAGATGCCAGATCTACACAGTATCCTTCATATTTGTCGTTTCCTTCAAACATTTCATGATTTTTCTTGTACATAACATATGGGGATTCCTATAATGAGAGAAGGAGAACTGTAAAGGAGACATTATAGAACATTTGAAAACCTGTATGTAACCTTCCAGTTTCAGAATTTGATATTTAGTATTGGTACAAATACCACTTTGTGTGGCTAGAAATTAATATAAAACAAGTGAATATATAGATATGCTTATATGTATATTAAGTTGGTCTATACTAGACACTAAATGTAAATCTTTAAAATGATTTTCTACTGAGTGATTATTAAATACTTAGCACTGCGATTGTAGTAAGAAAAATACCCTTTAGTCATTCTCTAGAGAAGCATAAGTTATCATCTTTGTCAATGAAATTGTATTCCCAACATATCTCATGAAGTGAAAGACTAAATGGTCTCTTAGCAGTCTGCTTTATTTAATAGAAGACTCATTCAAGGTCACATGTTTGCATTTTTAAGACATATTCAGCCGTGACTTCTTTTAAGAAAAGGCTGTATTAATTTTTAAGACGGGCAAGACACCTTTGTTCAGAGCAGATATTTGTTACCCAGTTGTTCAAAAAAGAAATAAAATAATAGTTTTGAAAAATCCTACGTAGCTCATTATCTGCCTTAAACTTACTTTCCTAAATTCATCCACTAGTTTGGGTTTAAAAAGTTTTGTGCTCCATGACTTTTAAGACTATAATAAAATATGTCCCTAACAGAGCTAATAACTTTTCTCTACTTGTGATAAAACACACTTCAAATTGATATTCCAAATTAGTTTACTAAGCAAGTGAATCAGAAGCTGAGATGATGAATTTTTGTGAACCTATTTGTAAAATTGAAGTTTACCAGTGACTAATAATTACTGGATAGTTCCAATGAAAACGAGTACACACAGTCCTATATCAAACAATTTAAAAGCCATAACTAAAGAGACAAATTGAAAAAGCATTTGATTTTATAAATGGCATCTAAAGCCTAGTGCACATTCAGTATGGAAAGAACTGCTTGCCACACCTTAGCTTTTCCAGCCATGTTCAGACAAGGTCTGATCACTTTTGGCATTGTTGATAGAATGTGTGTGTGTGTGTGTGTGTGTGTGTGTGTGTGTGTGTGTGTGTGTATACATATATATAATATGTATATGTGTATATATATGTGTATATATAAAATTATATATATAATATGTATATATATATATAATTGTTCTGTAATCTAAATTTAGTAATTTCTCCTAAGACTCTTCCTTTTTTTCAGAAAATTTTTAAATGACAGTGTTGAGCTTACTTTGGAGCTCTAGATTAGAATATAATTTACTTTTTATAACATGGCCGTCCTACACCAGTTTGCATTTTATTTTTAAGTATTTTGTGAATGCATAACCCTATTTAAAAATTTTTAAAATTTAAATTACATAATACTTTATTTTCTCATAGAAATGCCCTAAATAATTCTTCAGTGGAAATTTGTTTGAGATTGGTCCTTGTCCTTTTTTATTAAATCTTGTCTTGAATTGGCATGGTCAAGTTACACAGAGGTCTCCCATTACTTAGAATTTAATAAATTTTCTAACACAGGTATTGGGTAAAGAAAACTTTTCCCAACTATAAGATTAAGCAAACAATTATATATTCTTTAGATAGAAAATAAACAATTTTTAATTACAGAAAATATTCTGTAAATTTAAAGGGTTTCACAAATTTAAGTGACTATGAAGATTGGTGAATTATTATAAAACAACAGTTTCTAAAATATATTATGAAATATTAGTAGTTATTATGAGCCAATTTTTATTTCTATACTATAATAGCTTAATTAAAGTATGGTAGATTACATAGAAAATATTAAAAGCTATATATTTCTAAATGCTTAACATTTTAATTGAAGTGGCTTTATAACAACTCTAAGCTTAATATTTATTCAGAAAATATATGGCTGAGGCTTTTATTTGATAATAAGGTTCAAGATCATTTCTAAAGGTCTGGAATATTTGAACTCTTATTCATTTTATTCATCAAATGTATGTATACACAGCTATATATATAAAATGGTAATATATGCATATTACCATATTAGTTTGTATATAGAAGTTTCTTTAGCAATCCAATTTGCTAAATTCTATATTATATAGTAAAAATTAGCTTGATTAAAAATTTAGTATCTTTTTTTTAACATTTATTAAGCACCCACTGTGTGTTAGGAGCTGGGAATACAAAAGTAAATAAAATTTGTCCCTTGCTCTCTTGTGATCAAAATCACTCTGAATTGTTTGTAATTGGGTAAGGAAACATAAATGGTGGTAAAAATAAAATTTTGTAGCGAGAAGTAGTAATATTCCTTACTTATTTAATGCCTTCTCTCTGTTGGATACAATGTTAAATTCTGCAATTATGTCCTTTTATCTACTTTTCACATTGATATATTGAAATAGGCATTTGTAGATTTGTAGATGGGAAATTAAGATTGAAGGAGGTTAAGCAAATTGTTTCATCTCACCGAGCTAACTAATAACCAAGGTGGGAATTGAAACTACATTTCAAAATCCCTGGAAAAATTTCAAGTTCTTATTGTATCCATTAGAATGTGTACAACTAATTGAGATTTCATATTACTTAATAGAAGAGGAAACAGTATTCAAGGAATATTTTTATGTGTCTTTAGTGAATGAAATTGTTTGTATTATCTGTTGAGTAAACAACATAGATAAAACTTTTTCATTGTCCCTCATGATGTCTGGCACATAGAAGGCACTCCATAAATACAAGCATATCATGGTCTATCAATGTTTCTTAAATAGGAATATCATTGCAAAGTAATTATACTGGAACTTTTAACTTAGCTCTTCAAAAGGGAAGTAAATTCTGTCAAGTGCTAGGTTCTCTTCTGATGTAGGCATATGTGTATGTGAGTAAAATACTTAGTGTCTCCTTTCATTTTTTCAATTTTTCTCTTGGACAGCTGGAGCCCAGCAGGTCCTTGTTTTCCTGCCAAACACACCAACCAAATCAAGAAAAACCTTTATTTTACCGAAGATGTTGACTACAAACTTAGTTATACATTTTGTATAACCAGGGTCATCAAAATGACTGTGGTTCAGAATTGAGCAATGCACACAGCATAAAAGATAAAGGATGACCACACTCTAGGGGGTGGGAAGAGAGAGAGGAGGGAAAAGCTGCACTTTTCTTGCACTGAGGTGATCATGGTTGCTCAGCTCTACCCCGTGTCTTCAGATGGGTCTCACTTTGATTTTCTTGCATGTCAAAGCCAAAAGAGTAGCCAATACTATGTTGGGAAACCTGACTTGCCCCATCCTTAATCTGACAAGTTGTCTACATACTTCAAACACTACATACTGTGGAGATTTAACACACAGGTTTAGGATTACTACGGATGAATAAAATACCAAATCTTTTCCATAAAATAACACAAAATTCTAGCCAATCATAAAGGGAGATTTCTGGGGCCTCTTCGCAAAGCAGCCTTATGAAGTCCCAAGTGTTCATTTGTGCTTACAGTGGGAAGGATGAGAGAAGTGAAATATACTCTCTTACTTCTTTCTTAAAAATGTAGCATCTCTTCGTTATTATTAATCATTGTCCTCCATGGGACAATAATTTCTTAAAAGTTATCTTACATGCATTACTTCTTGGTGATTATAAGTTATTAAGACAATTTCTATAATGGATGGTGTTCTATGTATACTACTCTATTTCAGGAAAGAAATAATTCTGTCTAAAGCTGCTACATTAGGATGTGTTTATGTACATGAAATTAGATGATTCTTCAATCAATAAGATACACTTCTCTAAGTGATTTTTGTATTATTTGTTATTAGAAAAGCTAAATGATTGAAACAAGGTGCTTATTAGAAAGGTTGCACGATTTTCTAAAAATCACAAATACAACTATTATGATTACAATTGAAAATAGTCAAAATAATAAAATCAGTAATATCAACCAATGTTTGTTGTGCAGACATTTGCTTTTCTCAGAAATATTCTAACAGATACTGGCAATTTATCCGATGGGGGGAAAAATTCTTAAAAGTGGAAATTAAGATGCTACTATTCAATTCAGAAAAAAATGAGTAAGCCAGGTATGGTGATGCATGCTTGTAATCCAAGCATTTCGAGCCTGAAACAGGAGGATTGTGGTTCGTGGACAACCTCAACTACTTACTGAGGCCCTTTTCAACTCAGTGAGACCCTGTTTCAAAATAAAAAAAATAAAAAGTAGGGCTGGATGTGTAGCTTGGAGGTAGAATGCCCCTGGGTTCCTTCCCCAGCACCGCACCAAAAAGTAAATTTAATGTTTGCACAATTTTAAGTTTAGCAAAAGTAATTTATTTAAAAATGAATTTAAAAAAGTATTTCTAAATATTTTATTATTTATGATATTATAAGTAAAATTGTTTTCATAATTTTATTTTCATGTTTTTATTGCTACTATGAAAATAAATACTTTATTCTGTGTATTGATCTTATATCCTGTGAACTAGTTTATTGCTTCTTGTGTGTGTCTTTATGTGTAAATTTTTCAGGATATTCTACCTATAGGCTGCACATAAAATAATTTTTACTTCTACCTCCTGAAAACAGGAAAAAAGAAACAAACTGAGTTATAAGTCCTTTGGAGGAAGGTGTATGTGTAAGGGGGGAGATAATATTTGGTACAGGGAAGAAAATAAATATATTTTAATTTTTGGTATATATACAGAAATACATATAAATAAATAGTATATTACATATCAGTATAAATGTGCATATTATTGCACATGTATATTCTTATATATGCACTTGTACATATGTGTAATACATCTGTAAAATTTTATATAGGATGATAAAATATTAAATATCTCATAAAATATAAAAAGGAACCTTTGGAAAGACCAATTATGAAAAGTAAACATTGCTTTTAAGTTAATAAAATAATTTTGATGGTAGTAGTGAAGGAATTTGATTTTATGGAAAATTTTTGAATACTGTACTCACAAGATGGTAAGAAGTATTTTCTTACTTGAGTAATCCATCCTAAGCATTTAGGATAATAATAAATAGTAAAGCTTTGAAGAAAAGGGAGCTTGTCTGAAATATTGCTACAATATTGCTCCTTTTCTAGCAAGTTAATAGCCAGAGAAACTAGTGAGATTATGAAGGAAAAGGCTACGTTTTCTTCCCCAGAGTCTACCATAAACTGCCTTTTTCTAAACTGCTGTTCTTATTTTAACCACATGGCAGGTTTGGATGTGATTTCTTTAGGTTGCTCACAGAAATTATTACTCTGAATGCAAGAACTAAATCAGTATGGTTACTGTCTCACGGATATTATAGATTTTATAAACTTTTAGTTAGTAAGACTTAGTTAAAATAAATCATGACAATATCAATTTTATTTTCTGTTTAGATTTAGCTATATTATATTCAGTATGACAATAGTAAGGTAGAAAAAATCCATCATTAAAATGAAGATCATATTATACATATACAACACTGTTATATGCTAAAATCAAATTTCAGCAGCATAAAAAGCTAACACCATATTTTCTTTAAGAATGCGAACTATTATAATCATGAATTAAGTTTCTTAACCTCTTTTTCTCACTAGGATATAAATTCCCTTGGGTTCAGGACCTTTGTCTGTTTTGATCTCTGATATATCCCCGTGGCCTATAACTGTGCCTAGTATACAGCAGACGCTCAATAAATATTTATGAATGAATACTGAATTTCTCAATTGATTTTATTTAACAATAGCATAGATCATTACAGTGTATCAGCATACAAATAACAACATACACAAAAGAAAGACAAATGGAAAACAGATATACCATATCAATTTTGATAAAAATGAATGATTTCCAGTGCTCATACCCAACTTGCTTCTGTGTCTAAGAGATCTGTGTTGCACATATTACAAGGTCTAGATAACTCCTTCCGTATTGGGTGTTTTCAATTGAACTTGGGGGATTATTACATGCAGTTGTCAATATATCACTCATCTACAAGGGATTCTATTTCTTACAAAATGAATGAGGTGGTAGAGTTGTCATAGGTCTTGGGCTACCATTTTCAACAAAAGCAAATGCAAAGAATGCTTTCAGGAAAAGGATTATAGTATCTTTTTGAGTTACTGAATGATTATGCAGTTGCAAATACTATTTATATGAGTCTTACATTAGTATACAAAAAGACAGATACTAATATTACACTGTTTGGGGAGTTAAAATATCAATGGCATCACTGCAAAACAACAGATAATTTCACAGATTATTCTCCATATATATAGGAAACAGTTGGATTTTTCAGTCATTTGCACTTATTATTTGATAGCATGCTTCCTGAAAACTAGCCATGCTTGCAAAATTAATTTAGTATTTTGGTTTTTAGAATTGTATGCCCAACCCTTTCAATAACAGGGATGGAAAGGAGATTCTTTACATTATACCTACAATGCACATTAACACATTTTATTTCACAAAAAACAGGCAAAATTTCAAAAAATCTCTAAGGGAAACATTTGCACATATTCAGAAAACGAGCACAGAAATTCAGACTTTTACTGTAGAAAATCTACCCTTGGAAATAGGAGAGGTGTAATTTCATCATTTATGTACAACGACCTCACTTTGTGATATGAGAATTGATGTCTGAATTGCTAAGTGATTCTTTTTCAACATCTATTTTCTGGAGAAATATGAAGATTAATTCTTCTTTTCTCTAGTATCTCAGAAAAGTCACAGGCATTTTTTAAAAAATTATTTTCTGGTAGTCCAGAGTTGATCATCCAAGAAGAATCGCACATGAAAAATAAGCTTAAATTTACTACACAGTAGAACAAGACTTGAGCCTTAGTTAGGAATGGTCGAACAGCGTGGAACTCTCCTTTCTTGGTCAATTTCTTAAAATAGGATTCTTCATCAGAGGCTGAAAAGAGGAGGACTGTACTGAAGTATGACTTTCCATTACTGTGTCTTTTTTTTTTAGGAAAAGGAATATATATATATATTGCTTTTCAAGTCCCATGCAAATATTACAAAATTAAGTTAGACGGTTTACACAAACACTGCTGTTGGTTGGTTTGCATTCTAAAATCATAAACTTCCAATCAGGGTTTATCAGATTACATTAAATTGCTAACTGGTGGTCCAACACAGATGTAGCTAATTGCAACATATGAAAGCTTCTCTGTGGCATTTTTATGCTTTGACCTCAATGTCAGGTTGGGCAGCAGGTCCTAGAGATGCTCTGGTGGGAAAGTTTGATTTGACACTACTAAAAAATTAAAGCTAAAAATTGAAATTATGTAAGCCATAAACTAAATTACATAAAATATTTTCATTTTTTTTAGAGTAAGGGCTTCCATAAATAATTAATATGCTTTGCCCAAAGAGACAGTGAGCTGAGAATATAGAACTTTAAACTAGATATAAAAAGTTATCAATTGTTGATCTCCTTTGACTATCATTGACTCTAATGGGCATGTTTGACTTTACAAAAAATATATATGATATTCTATTACTTAAAAAGTAATTTATGAGAATTTCTTAGAAAACGCAGCCTTAAAATTCAGAGTATTTTTAATTTTATGATGTGAGTGAATGAGGCAATCATAATTTCCTTAGATCCCAGAAATCTCATAAGTTATATGCATATTTCCCACTGTTATCTGAGAAAAATAATCAGTACAAAAAACCTTCCACATTAAAAACATAAAATGAAATTAATTCATAGAGTGTTTAGTTATTAAACATGCCCATTAAAATCTCCACATTCACATATCCACTATCATAAACAGACAGTGCAAATCATCCGATGATTAAACTATCTTCAGGTTATAATTTAAACACTTTTAACTGTTATTACATTGATGTGTTAAAAAAAACATAGTAACAACAATGATTGGGTGTTTACCACTGGACAGCTTTGTGATCAGATGTTGAGCTTTTTCACGTTCACTATTTTGTGTTTGGGTCTTAGCATTGCACACATATCCAACTAGAGTTTGACAGTCCCAATTTTTAACATCTGAGCATTTCTTTCCAAGAACAGCCATGCAACAAAAGATAATACAAATAAAAGTACTGAATGTACTGAAAGCTCAGGACAAACCTATTCAAAGCCTCAGTAGATTTGGGGGGATCAGAACACTGAAGTTAGGCTAGAGTTCAGCTTTACCCTCCCTATGCACCATGGACGGGGAGTTAAAATTGCCTGTGGACAAAACGAAACACCATAAAGCACACACCAAAACTTACCATAATTGTGGTTACAACCACTGTTCTGTTCTCAATAGCTGCCGTATCATTGCCAAGAGTGGGAACATCTTGAATCAAGACTAATTTGTCCATATCATTCCAGTAACCAACCTGCCAAACAGAGAAAATACTTGAAAACATATTTTAGAAGAGTTTACTCTATTCCTCCAAAGGGCAGTGAAATATGTAAATAACTAGGAGGTCCAAACAAATTTCAAAAGCAAATAAAAAGCATTTGCAAGTTTTATTGAGATGAGCCCATTTTCTTGGTTTTAAAGTTACTACCTTATTACCTATTTATAGTTTTTTGTAGCAAAGACATTGGAAAGAGGTAATTTCTTAATGTACTATAGAAACACCATTTAAACACCTTCTAGTGAGATGAATTTAGTACCATTTAAAATTAATTTATATGATTTTATTAATAATGATACAAGTTGTATGTAATAGCCAGACTTACCAAGGATATTTTTGGCCAGGTATGGTAGGGAGTGTATGCCTGTAATCCCAATACTTGGGAGGCTAAGACAGAAAGATGGTGAGTTCATCCTCAGCAACTTAGTGAGGTCCTATTCAACTTACTGAGACCCTGTTTTAAAATAAAAAATGGCTGGGAGTGTAGCTCAAAAATAGAATGCTCCAAGGAAAGAAAAAGGAAGGAAGGAAGGAAGGAAGGAAGGAAGGAAGGAAGGAAGGAAGGAAGGAAGGAAGGAAGGGAGGGGAAAAAATTTAAGGGATATTTTCAAGCAAAGGAAACTTTCATATTTTAAAAACAATAAAGAAATGAATTTTGGTGTGATATAGCCTAATCACTAGGTCACAATCTTACTGTTTCTGAAATGCTAGTCAAATCACAGATGAACATTGATAAATAATGTCTTCATTTCCAAAGCTTAAATTAAATTTGTGGGGTTTTTTTTTGCATTACTAGGGGTGGAAACCAGGGACATTCTATGTCTGAGCTACATCCCTAGCCCTATTTTTTTATTCTTTATTTTGAAACAGGGTCTCACTGAGTGTCAAAGGGCCTCACTAAGTAGCTGAGGCTGGCCACGAACCTCAGTCCTCCTGTCTCAGCCTACCAAATGCTGGGATTACAAGCATGCATCACCACACCTGGCTAAATTTGTGTTTTTGAGGTTTAAAGTCATTATATTATTTTATCTTTTAGATGTGAAGCACTTTTTAAAAAATAAATTAAGTAGTTAAGTACCTTAAAAAGTAGTAAACTATAATGAGATCTTAATGGAAATTTAGAATCCTTTGATTTAGGTAGACCATAAAAATATAGTAATGGATTTCCTCTACTGAGTGCTTACTCATTGTTGTATGCAATGCTTGCCTTTATATGCATTTTTTCCCCAGTAGAAGGGATTAAACCCAGAGCCTTGCCCATGGTAGGCAAGTGGTTTATTATTGAGCTGTATCTCCAGCACATTTTATCTTATTTTGAGACAGCATCTTGTTTGGTCATTTGACCAAGCTGACCTTGAGTTTGTAATTCTTCTGGCCTTATTCTCCCAAGGACCTGGGATTAAAGGCATGCACCACTGTGCCTGGAAATATATGCATATTAAAGTTAATACACATAGCAAGTGTAGAGGTTAGTACTATTATCTACATTTTAGAGGTGAAGGTCATTCTAGAAGGTGAAAAAATTATAAAATTGTATTATTATACAATTATAGAATCACATACCCTACTGGGGCTAGAATTAAAAGCTCAAGTCCATGTATTTTACTCTTATCCTCCACAGCCTCTGAAAATGAGTGTTCATTTAATGCTTGCTAAATTTCCTGATTATATTGATAAAATTTATGTCCTCAATAAAAGGTATTTATTCACTGGTCTGCAATCACTATTTGTTCTAATATATTTTTTTTTTTTTTGTGGTACTGGGGTGGAACCCAGAGGCTTTCTACCTCCGGGCTATACTCCCAGACCTATTTTATACTTTATTTGGAAACAGGGTCTCGCTAAGTTGCTGAGAGCCTCAGTCAGTAGCTGAGGCTGGCTTTGAACCCGTGTGATCCTCCTGTCTCAGCCTCCCAAGTGCGGGGATTACAAGAGTGCGCCAACACACCTGGCTTCTAATATGTTTTGGAAGTCTTTCTTGCCTCCTCCAAGTGTCTTAGCTACCATGTTAGTATTTATGAACATATTAAAATATAGTTAACATTACAATGTCAGAGAGGCACTATTTTATTCAAGAGTGTTGCATACATTGCATACATAATTCAATAAGAAAGTAGAGGAGGAGAAAGAACTTTCATTAATGTGTAACTCAATATACTTCTTGTTGGATCCAAGGTTATGGTCTAGAAAATTCAGCAATCATTTTCAATTGTCCATGTGAATCCATTTCTAACTGACATTTATACAGAAAACTTTTGACGAAAAGTATTTCTTTGATACTCTCTCGTATATGTACTTAAAAAAATGTTAGTTGCTTCCTGTTAATTTTTTTTCACGTGACAGTTACATGACATTAAAGTGAGTTTTACAGTTTTTGCATCAACGTGCAGCCACCTTCCAGATATAGCAGCCTATTTTCAGGAAAGACAGTTTTTCTTTATTAATGAGTTATACAGCAGGAAAAAAATCACAGAATCTTGATTTTGGGGAGTCTTCAATTACTGGCAAGACCTTGACATTTTGCATTTAACCTGTGGGTTCATAAAGACTCTGAAAAGATAAATGACAGAATGTACTAGAAAAGTAAAAGGATAATCAAAATTTAGCTGTGTGTTTTGGCACACTCCTGTAATCCCAATATATGGGAGGCTGAGACTGGAGAATCACAGGTTTGAAGAAGGCAATGTAGTGAAACTCTCGGCAAGCTATTTCAAAATAAAAAATAAAAAGAGTTGGAGCGTAGGTTGGAGATGGAATGCCCTTCTATTCAATACTCAGTAACACACACACACACACACACACACACACACACACACACACACACACACACACTTATCATTTTGATTCATATCTACATGAAATTCTAGTGAAAAAGAAAGCCACACTTTGTAATATGGGTGATAACATTAGATTTGTTTGGAGAGGGGGGTCATGAATTCGTTGGAAGGTGAGACATACAGGGATAATTTCCTAAGGAATCTGAAGTTTGGATCTAGAACCCCTCATGAGGAAGCATTTCTCTTCCTAGTTATTCTCAACGTTTCATATTTCATTAAGAACTCTCCCCTTGCCTGACCTCATTTAATTAGGCAGGGAAATAGCAATTTCTGCAAGAGGCAGAAAAAGTGTGGAAAGATTTAAATCACTAAACTGGTGAGGGATGTCAGAAATAATATTTATCTTCTTTGGATTCTGAAAGGTGAATTGTGTGGAAGCTTAACATGAATGAAATGTGTGGAGAAAGGCCTCCATACATATGTTGTATTGAGAGCAACTTGAGGAATTGTTTGCACTGAGGGAGCTCCTGTTCTTCCTGTGAGGAGACCCTGTTCTATTTAAAGGTGATTCCTTTGAGAGCAACTTTGACCAGTACTGAAAAATCTGGCTTATTTTTAATACTAGACTAAATGAAAATCTTGTATAGTCAAGGAGACCGGTACTTCATAGCCGTTAAAAGACTTAGCTTCCTTCGCTGACTATGCCTGGGAAGAATACTTTCTTTCTCTGAGTCCTACTTTTCTAAAAAAAAAAAAAAAAAAAAAAAACATGAGAAAAATATATCTTATTTTCATGTTGTCATGAGAATTAAATGTAATAACACATGTCAATTGTCCATGACAGTGTTTGGCACAGAACCTGCTCTCAGTAAATGAAACCAGCAAAGTTAAGAATTCCTGCAACCATGATGTCTGGTCCAGGAACATCCCCTGGGGAGTCCTGAGTGTCATCGTCATGATAAGAAGATTTCACCGCACTCTGGGGCCTGGATTTCAGAAAGAGCTTGGTGGCTTCTGCTTAATGAGACTCTCAACCTGCCTGTCTGCTGCAGAACTCAACGCGATAGGCCGACTCTCTGATCTATTTTCAAAGATGGCTCCCTTGCTGGCAAGCGTTCAATTTACAAGAAGGATCACTCACTTCTCAGACATATTACCTGGTCTCGCCAGCACAGTGTTTCTCATGGTACCTCATTTTTAAGTTTAATATTCTTGACAGAATGCCCAAGTTGGTCGTTGAGATGGGAAAAGGAAGACAGATGAGGCTATGCCATTATACACTTCATATTTCTCTGTCAGCTGGGTGTGAAGATGTACTGTTCATTACACTCCCGACTTACTCTTTAACTATCTCCTTGGGAAAAAAATCCTTAATTTTTGTTACTATCATGGCTCAATACACCATGAAAAGATTCAGTCCTATAAATAGCCCACTTGATATTACTGCTAGTTACTACCCGCTTTCTTTCCCCATTATTCTTTCTTTTACAGAGAATGATTTGACTTTCTGTACTTACTGTCTGGTGAAAGATGGAGATTTCTCCTGCATTAAAAAAAAATACCTGTTTAACTGGTGAATTTTGCAAGATCTGAGGTGTGATGGGAAGGTGGCCTCTCTGACCTCTGTCTGCCTACTAGTCAACATTTATAGGGGCATCTGGAGTATTCTGCCTGCTCCACAGCAAGCAGAGGAAATTTACTTAACGTGGTCCTCTTTCTCTCTTTTATCTGGAAGAGTGCGGGGAAGTGGCTATTGACATGGAAACCCCTGCCCCTCGAGTATTCCCAGGGAAGCAGGTTTCCTTCTTCTGCTTTGACTAGTCTCCTTAAAGAGCCTGTCCTGGTGGCACAGCTTGGACCCTCAGCTCTGATCCAACTCCTGCCCTGTGAGACCTAGAATGAGTAGGCTCCTTGCCTACAGCTGGCATCCTGTGCATGTGGGGATACCACTAAGGGGCTGACAAACTGCAGATGGTGTTCATGACAGCTCCACATGTCTCCTTTTCTAACAGAAGACCACACACACACACACACACACACACACACACACACACACACACACGAGGCACACATGAAACCTAAAGAAAACACATTTGGAAAATCTTTGCCATTTTCCTTGTATAGCCTCAACGGTCTTGCCTCTGAGCATTTCTACGGGGACAAAGCCTCTTCCATGTTTACCTGTCTAAACTGTAGTCTCAGGGCTAACTTGGAATCTCCCTTCCAAGACGTATTCTTCCTTGATATGTTTTTCTCTAGCTGAAAGTTGATTTCTTCCTTTTAAAAATTCCATATGCCTTCTCTTTAACTGTCAAATGTATCCCTCCTTAGTAGAAAATAAACTCCTCCAAGTCAGGGTCCACTCATGCAGGGTATGATAGGAGAATGTTCTGGAGCTAGATATCCAAATTAAAATATTTTTTTTCCTCACTTGCAGGCTTTAGATAATTAACCATAACTTATTTGGATGCAATTTTCTCATATAAAAAAGTGAGATAATATCCAAATGATAGTTTTTTGTGGGGGTTAACTTACACAAGCACCAAGTTCAGCAGGAATTTCATAAGTTGAAGCTATCATTGTTACATCTATGCAGAAAAGTGTAGTTTTGAATTTTTAAAATACTGAAGTGTTGAAATAACATTTTTACTATTTAGCTTTGGCATAGTACTAAATATATCATATGAAAATTTAACTCAATACAGATTATCATAAAGTACAATTTGTAAGTACTCACTTTATAAAAAAAAGAAAATGCAGAATATCCAGGCATCTCTCTCCTATTTGCCTTTAAAATCATCAAGTGTAAACTAAGAAAAAAACAAAGTTCTCTCTTACAGTTAGATGGTGGCTCACCTTTCGAGGTCCTGTACTCTTTAGCTCAAACACATCCATTGTGTAATTGACTCTACGTCCATAGTGGTCAAACTGAACGTTCCCAGTCAGCCCTTGAATTCTAACCTATGGGGGAAAAGGAAAATTCAGACATACATTTAGTTCTCACTTCACTTTTAGAAATCTCAGCTCCTGTGAGGTTTACAGTCACACAGGATGCGGAATTTTAAGGCACAACCAACTCGCTCAAATGCCATTGGGTATTTGAGCTATTGGGAGAGAACTGGAAAGAGGGATAGCAAAAGAATATAAAAGCAGTTTTGCTATGTACCTAGAAAATAAACATTTATTTTTTAAAATAAATTTCCATTTCCATTGACAATTCTTTTTCAGCATCGAAGTATTCTTTATGAAAATGGAAATATGATTTATAGTTAAAACTATATTTCATAGTTATACTTATTTAAATTTGTTTTATTTACATATCTTCATAATAGATTAGATGGTCCCGATTCCCACTTCAGATCACTTTTTCCTCTCCTTGCAAATATTAAAATTAAGATAGAGAAAGTGAAAATAATAAACATACCTTTGAAATTATTTAAGTACATTTGATCTCAAATTTCCTTTTAATTTGTTTTCATCTAACATACTTTGAACCCATAGCATCTCAAAATATTTAAATAATAATAGTTATATATATATATATATATATATATAATTACATATAACATTATTTGAGAAAGTGTTTATATAACTATAAAAGAATAAAACTGAATACTTACTCCAAAGTTACAAGATAGTTGAAAGATCTACTGAGATAGTCATTAGCTGTGTTTACTAAATGTTTCTTGTGCTTCTGCATTCTGGGTCCAAGGCAGGCTTGTATTTCCTAAACCCCTTGAGATTATCTAGGCCTATGTGATTTCTTTTCTTATATACAAGTTATAAATAGATGTGACAAGTATCAATGTTGGGTCATGACATTTAAATGGCAATTGACAACATCCTTGCAACAATCTACTTCCCTTTGCAGCATCTGAAATAGCCACTGTTCTGCTAGCCTGGGTTCCTGCATGATTATAAATTGCAGAAGGCCCTCACTAATCTAGTGCATGGACATCAAGCAAAGCTCCTTTGTTGTCCTAAGTCACAGGGATTCTGGGATATTACTGCTGCAAAACATTGCT
The DNA here is from genome assembly GCF_963383645.1 of Muscardinus avellanarius. Classification (NCBI taxonomy): domain Eukaryota; kingdom Metazoa; phylum Chordata; class Mammalia; order Rodentia; family Gliridae; genus Muscardinus; species Muscardinus avellanarius. The sequence continues at coordinate 147,792,313 of NC_137786.1, forward strand.
TATCCTGACAATGCATCTACACAGTTAAAAAACATCAAGATTCTACCTGACAATGTCTCAAAGATAATGATGGTTTGGTGTATGAAATGGCAATTGTAAAATTGTTTTATGGTCCAGATAAATTACTCTGTTTTGTTGAACATTCCATTTAAACAAGACCTTGAAATAAAGTGGACATTACCTGTTTGAGTGTCCTCTCCATGTCGATTCCCTGGCCCCAAGGGGCAGCAGGGTTTGCCAGACAATCTCCAGCATTTCCTCTCCTTGAAATATCAATTTTCTGTCTTCTGAGACTTCGGAAAGTTTCAGCCATCACCAAGACTCCATCGTAAGTCAGAGCAGAAGTGTACTAACCAAATGAAAGTGGTTACATGATAAATGTTAGAAGTTTATCTACCACCAGGGGCAGTGTGTGGCTCTGTGGGTTCATGACAAAGTAGCCACCCTGTCTGAAGGGTGGTGAAATTACTGGTGATTGATTGACTCTGCCTTCAGAAATTTCTGTAATCACTTGAATGCAAAGACTCTATGTCAAATCTTATGACCCTAACTAAGAAGGAGAAAACACATTCTGAAAAAATAGAGATTCTAGTAAGTAGTTTTCCATCACATAAGAGAAGCAGGAATTTAGGTGAAGACTTTTCGTTTTTACCCAATATAGTAAAATACTAAGTGTAGTGTTCTCACAATTTGTCTTGTCCTAAGACCCAGCAGGACTGGGCTGTCTTATTCTTTTCCTTCTCCAAAATGCTGACCAGATTTCTCTGCGATTTAATTTGTCTTTATTGACTTGAAGTGTATATCTTTGTTCAGTCTCCCAGAAGAATTGACGGGATTGTTTGCTGTTATTCAAAACTATGCCAGAAATAACAGCTCTTCACTTAACAAATGTGTATTCACCAATCACTGCTAAATAGGCATGAGGACTGTTATATCCAGTAAGTGTGCTCAGGAGGGCGAAGTCATTTCTCTTAACAGCTTCCAATATAATATAGGCTCAAAGTAGAGATATAAAGCATAGGCCATCTGCTTTCCAATGACCATCCCTTGCTTCTCTTTGAGAAAAGAATGAGCCCCTCAGGAAAAGGTTATTAAGACAAGAGAAAACATGAGGAAAGATTGAGTAATTTGTTTAGACTGAAAATGAAAAGAGTAGATCACATTTGGGAGAGTTTGAGTAGAAAATCACTCAATGCATGGAAAACATGGCACAGTTTGCTTGAAGCATGGCAGAGAATCGACTACTAATCAGAACAAAAACTGTATATGTTTTCCTCTTTCCAGAATTTTATATAACGGGTAGGTTAATATTATGAAAAATGTAGGGTGTTCTTGATTGCCAACGAAGACAATTCCCTTGAAATTCTAGTTGTAGAAAGTAAGTTTAAGCAAGATGACCATTAGACAGAGCAGCCAGCATTCCACAGAGGAGAAAAACTTAAACATAGATAAAATAAGGGATACTGTATAACCTTTAATAAAGACACTTTCAATAGTAGAAGACCTAATGATGAATCTTGTATTCAAAGGACTAATAACAGGCACATAAATTAAGAAATCTGGCACATATTTTTCAAAGACATAATAAAAAAAAGCTTAGGAATAGTACACTCCCTCAAATTTGGAATTGGTAGCTAAAGAAAGAGTGTTAATCAAGGTGATACACTAAAAATGAATAAACTACCCCTCCTGTCTGAACTCCAGCATATTTGAGCAAAGAAGGCCATCAAATCATTTTGTAAGGCACAAAACTAAAAGCAAGAAATAAAGTGGAACTTACTAAAGATATAAAGAGAAAAATGCAATAGCAGTACTTCAGGATCTAGAGAGGGAAGAAAGAAAAATAGTGTTGCTTTTTCTGTGGAGAGAAAGAAGCCAAGAAGAGAGGACATCGAAAATCGAATGCACTTCTGTGGCTGCAAAAGTTCATCCATTTTGGGGAGGCAAGTGAACTAGAACAAAGGACAGGTATCACACAGAGAGGCGCCCAGCAGAGGAGACACTCAGCAGGGCAGCAGAGGCCTGTGATTTGACAGGTTAGAACTGATGGATGGGAAGAAGCAGTCGTTTTTAAATCGGATTCACTTTTTCAGAAGATGTGGTTCTTTCCCGTGTGCCTTACCGTGTCACAGTCCAGGAAACACTATGGATGGTCCTTCTAAATGACACCTAGACAATTCCTAGTAAATAAATATTTGGTTTGAGGGCAAGATAAACCTGGATTTTAAAGTTATTGCGTGCTCTGACCAATGATCAGAGTGGTAGAAGGAGTTTAGTTTCTCAACATCTGTAGATACATAGGACAAAGAGAGGAGGCATTTTAGTACAGTGGACAGAATACAGGCTTTGTAAAGAAAAAAAAAGACCCAAGATGAACTCTAATTCTGTTAATCGTAGGTTTATGGAAACATGAACTGCCTTCTTCAGCTATGGAACATAAAACAAAACAACATTAAATAAAACAGTATAATAATGTCAACTGGCCATAGTTATTGTGAGGACCAAATTTCCTATCATATCTGAGGGCTCTTTGAAAAATGTACTTAGACACTGGCTGGATATCAGTGTGGGCTACAGAGGTGAGTGAGAGATGGTTCCTGCCCTAAAGGAGTTTATTAAAGTAACACAGTAAGTATCCAAAAAATTGTGTTAAATCCTTAGTGAGAAAGACACACTCAAATATTATGGGGAGGACAGAAGAGAAAGGGTCCATAGTTACTAGAGGAATAGGAAAAAGCTCTAGAGAGAAAAAAATTGAGAGCAGGCTTTGGAAGATGGTTGGATTGGAGATGGAAGAGGAGGCCCAGGACTGCGGAGTTGGAGGCAGAGTAATTGATGAGTGAGATTAGTGTAGGGCAACTCTGGCTGGAGCTGGGGAAAGGCAGCAGAGGACATGGACTGGGAGGACTTGGTGTGTGTGTGTGTGTGTGTGTGTGTGTGTGTGTGTGTTTGTGTGTGTGTTTTGTACTGGAGATTGAATCCAGGGTTTTTTTTTTTTACCTGATTTATACCCTTCTTTTTGTCTGTCTATCCATCCGTCCTTCCCTCCTTCCCTCCCTCCCTCCCTCCGCTCCCTTCCCCTTCTTTCTTTCTTTCTTTCTTTCTTTCTTTCTTTCTTTCTTTCTTTCTTTCTTTCTTTCTCTTTCTTTTTTATCTTAATACTGGGGATTGAACTCAGGGGCATTCTACTTTTGAGCTAAACCCAGCCCTATTTTACTTTATAATATTTTAAATTTTAAAACAAGTTCTCCCTGAATTGGTAAATTGCCTATGATTCTCCTGTCTCAGCCTCTCGAGTACTCAGATTACAGGCACACATGTGCCACCCACACCCAACTTTATTTTTTATTTGGAAACTGGTCTTAATTGCTGATTTTGAGCTCAAATCTGCAATCCTCCAGTCTCAGCCTCTCAAGTACTGGGATTACAGGTGTGCAGCACTGGGTCTGGCTGAGGTTTTGTATTCTTTGTTTAGAAATATTATATAACAAGGCAGTATGAAAGGTTTAAACTGACATCTTTAAAAATGCCTATCATTGCCCTTTTTCCATGATTAAGATACAGCTTTATATTCTCAGTTCAGTTTTAAGTTTAATGTTCACACGGGGCATTGGTTACAGATGAACTTTGTAAAGAGTAAATTCAAAGGAATTGTGAATAAAGTATATAAATTTAGGACATGAGTAGTGGATACAGGATCCATAGTGGCCATGTTTTAAAATTAAAAAAATAAACCTTGAATCATAAGTTAGGTTAGGGATTGATACTTTATGTGAAGAATGATCATTTTCTGATGTCTACAATGTCTAGCAATTTATAACATACTCTAGATATAGAAGAAGAGGAAAATCTATGCAACCATATACTTTTCTCAACAAATTTTATAAATATTCTTATTGATGCATTAAAATAATACTTCATATAGAGGTTCAAAGTCACATAATTAACGATGCACACAGGTCTTGGTTTATTTCCCTTCAGGTCCCATCCCACTAGCCAATATTAATAAGATTGCTAGTGACACTTTCATATAAGGGCACAGCATAATTTGAACTTGTTTTAGCTTATATTGTTTCAAGACCTTATTCCAGAAGGTTTTTTTTTTTTAAGTAGAGAAATTATAAGATCAGGAATCATCCTGGTGATCTTGGTTATACGACTGAACAACTAAGGTACATTTTAATTAATTACACTCAATCTTAATTTACTTATGGATCCTGTGTTTTTACACTTGTTTTCTTGGTGATATTTATTTGTGATTCTTAAGTCGATATGTGATTATTTGTGCCCATATATAAAATAGTGAAAAGTTTGAGTCAGCCAACATACAATGTCCCAGCTGTGGTTGAACAAGAAACTGCTCTGTTTTCTTGTTTCTCTTCTCAGAGTACAAGCAAGTGTCCTTTTGGTGGTCTATTTAGTGATGTTATCCCTCAATTTCATGCTTTTTGCTGATGATTTTACTGTTTAAAATGTCCCAAAAGAACACTGCTGTGTGCAGCCAGGTGTTCCTGAGTGCACAGGCTGCCATCTGCCTTATGGAGAAAATATGCGTGTCCAATAAGCTTCAATAAGGCAACAGCTATTGAGCCTGTGGCCACTAGTTTAGTGTTAATGAGTTAACGATATATTAAATAATGTTTATTTAAATATAAATATACATAAACAAGGTTGTAGCTGGGTATAATAGTGCACACTTGTCATTCCAGAACTTGGGATGCTGAGACAGGAGGATCAAAGGTTCAAGGCCAGTCTCAGAAATTTAGCAAAAACTTGTTTCAAAATAAAAGCACATAAATAAAAAGGGCTGAGCATGTGTCTGGGAGGTCAAATTCCTCTGGGTTTAATCTCTTGCACCAAAAACAAAAACAACAACAAACTGGGTTATGCACTGATTGATTGACAAAAAGATTATAACTAGAGACTCGTAGAAACCAACCATATTTTTTCTCCTAAGTGTAATGGTTTAATATTTGCTGATTCACTATCTGAAGAGACTTTAGAAAATTATCACAAATAATGAAAAAGGACAGCTTACATTTATTAAATAGCTGCAGTGCCTAGAAATATGACAAGAGTCATGAGAAATTATATCTATATATATATCTGATATCTGTTATATTGTGTCATAAAATCTGTGTTTATAAAAACACTGTGAAGTTGGTTTAAACCTAAACAGATATATTAATAAAACAGAATTGTCAACAACTCCTGAAAACAATTATTTTTTAAATATATAACTAAAAGCAGAAATCTATAGCATAAGCAAATCAAAATAGATGTTATCAAATAAAAACATTAAAATGATTCTATTCTGGGTATTTCACTAAACTTTCTTGACTCCAAAATAGTCATTATTAACACATTTATTTAATATCTTGCATGTATTAAGTTGTGAAATGTAATAAGTTGTGTGTATTAAGTTGTAGAAATATAGTGCTTCACATATAAAGGACATCATTAATACTTTGCTTTGAGATTCTATGCTTCTGTGGGCTACTTGTCCGATTTTCAGTACCACAGAGGGGAAAATGAACATAACCAGCATGAAAAAATTTATAATTTGAAAACAGAATAGCCGAGACACTCTATGCTTGGATATTAGATTTTCTAGGATAGGTTTTCCTAATTGCGTATTAATATCCTTATTGAAATACACTGTCTGTGGGGTATTAGTAGATCTCGATACTGATGATGTCTTATTATGTGGGAGCTGAAATATTATACTATTACATTGTGTCTTCAAAAGTCAGCCATCTTTTTAGATGAGGAAAAATGTGCTTATACCAGAATTTAACCAGATTTTCTTGAAAATACTAATAATATACTTTTTTCTGTTTCTTCTACCCCCCCCCCCACCTGTGGTTCTGGGTTTTGAACCCAGGAGCATTCTTCCTCTGAGCTACGCCCCCAAACCTATCTTATTATTTTATTTTGAAATAGGGTCTCACTAAGTTGCTGAGGCTGAACTCAACCCAATAATCTTCCTGTTTCAACCTCCCAAATACTGGTATTACAGAAATATACCACCATACTTCTGCTTTGTCAGAAAAAAAAAAGAAGAATTTGACGCTTTTCTATTAATTTAAAGAGAATTTTTACAGAACCATTACATTTTGCATTTCTGCCAATGTCCTAATTTACCTGATCATTATAAATCATTTTGGAAATATAGTTCTTTTTAATCTGGGTAGAAAGTTAATAATAATCATTCACATATGAAATATTTAGTTAACAGATTTTTTTAGAAAACACAATTTCTTCAAAAGTGTTCATATATAAAGAATTAAGGATAGTAAACTATTTGAATTACTGTCTAAGGGCTCTACTTTTTTGTTGTTGTTTGTTTTGTTTTTTGGTGGTACTCTGGTTCCTGGAAACCCTTCTACCTCCGGGCTATACTCCCAAACCTATTTTATATTTTTATTTGGAAACAGGGTCTTTTAAGCCAGTGAGGCTGGCTTTGAACCTGCACACCTGGCCTTGGGACTCTACTTTTAAATATAGAAACTTGGAGCTGGGCGTGGTGGCGCACGCTTGTAATCTCAGTGCTTGGGAGGCTGAGACAGGAGGATCGCACAAGTTCGAAGCCAGCCTCAGCTACTTAGTGAGGCTCTCAGCAACTTAGTGAGACCCTGTTTCCAAATAAAATATACCATAGGTCTGGGAGTATAGCCTGGAGGTAGAAACCCCCAGTACCACCAAAAAAAAATACACACACACACACACACACACACACACACACACACTTGGAAGTCACAGGCTTGTGAAGCACAGGATTGGTGCTGACATGCTATTTTCCTGGCCCACACTATGTCTGACATAATGTTTCTGGAAAAGCTGCATAATGAATTTTCTATTCTAAATTTTAAAAATGCCAACTGAGTATTAAATAACAACAAAAAATACCTTTGGAGGCGTCTCAGATCCTGGATACTCTCTCTGATCCAGTTTCTTCCAGCGATCCATAAGTTTGGTTACCATAGGTGTATTAAAATCTACCAACTGGAATCCTGTAACATTGGCTCCGCCATGTATAAACCTCTCAAGAGAAATATCCTTGAATCCCTATAAAAAAAAGATGAAAGTTGGTTAAATTTAGTTCATCATTATACACTTCAACTCTTTTGCAAAAATACCCATTATGGGTGCATTGTAACCTTACATCCTTTTGAAGTTTGGCATGATAGAAATATAGATGTACACAGCCCTGCTGCATTTCCCTCCGGATCCTTCTCTGCTACCTCCCTCTCCTCTCTGATCATGAGATTAAAATTGGTATTGAAGTCGGGCGTGGTGGCGCACGCTTGTAATCCCCGCGCTTGGGAGGCTGAGACAGGAGGATCGCACAGGTTCGAAGCCAGCCTCAGCTACTCAGTGAGGCTTTCAGCAACTTAGTGAGACCCTGTTTCCAAATAAAAAATATAAAAAAGGTCTGGGAGCATAGGCCGGAGGTAGAAAGCCTCTGGGTTCCACCCCCAGTACCACCAAAAAAATAAAAAAAAATAAAAAAAATAAAGTTGGTATTGAGCTTCACAGATGTGCATAGGATTGTTTGAACTGTTCCCTTCACCAAAGTTTCCCTTTGTTCTCCCCATCTTCCTCTATCTGCTATGCTGCTGCGCTCTCTCATCTATCTGGTTTCTTTTGATTCCCAGTTTCTCTTTAGCTTCCACATTGCAACTCTTCAATAGTAAAATAAATGAATGACTGATACGTCCATCTAATAAACAATGGCTAGACGAAGGCAGGAAATCTAATTATGTCACATTAGCTATTAAATTTGTCATTCAAAATCTAATACATGAAAAGAGGATATAAATACTTTCAGCTCAGTTCAACTCAAATATTCATGAATGCCCCTGGATGCCTTTATAAAGTATGGTTGGGGATATAAGAGACATATATCACAACAATTAAAGTCTCTCATTAGCCTGGCATGGTGGTACTTGCTTGTAATCCTAATATTGGGGAGGCTGAGACAGCAGGATCACAGGTTTGCGGCCAACCTTAGCATGTTAGTGAGGCCCTCCACAACTTAGTGAGATCCCGTTTCATAATAAAAATCAAATAAGGCTGGGGGTGTAGCTCAGAGGCAGAATGTCCCCGGGTTAAAACAAAACAAAACAAAACAAAACAAAACAAAACAAAATCTGTCATTGAGGAAATAATGTCCTTTGATTTAGATATCTACAAATGTGTTTTATATGAAGGTCAAATCAAAGTTTCATGTTTTTTTTGAGTTTATAATGAGTGAGGTCATTTTAAGGTTTTTGGTTTAATTACATAGTCATCTAAAAGCAGAGAGGGTTGCTAACTTTGACTCAGTGAGCATAAATCTTTGATTACGTTAGTCACTACAGCCTCCAGAGTCCTAGGATGTCGTAGCACAAGAGAAGAGAGCAAGAGGTCACTTACGGGTTTCTGTGCAACTGGAGTACTGATAGTTTCCTCCAGGTAGAATGAAAATGCTAGAGAGCAGGGGTGCCATGTCTTTTGGCCTACAGGCAGTAATCTGAGTTTTAAGAATTCTGGAAAATTGCTAATTTTATTTCTTTCTCTCTTGCTTGTTTTCATCTATCTATTGATTGATCACTTTATTACCTATATATTTTTTTCCTTCCTTCCTTCCTTCTTTCCTTCTTTTTTCATTCCTTCTTTACTTCCTTCCATACCTGGCTCTTTTTTTTTCCCACTAAAAATTTAAAGTGCCTCATAAAAATATACACTCAATGAAAGAAAAGAGAGAATAAACACAAAATTCACATATAAAATTAAATAAATAAAGCAAAAGATTTTTTTTTTCTTTTTGGTGGTACTGGGGTTCCTGGAAGCCCTTCTACCTCCGGGCTACACTCCCAGACCTATTTTATATTTTTATTTGGAAATAGGGTCTTTTAAGCCAGTGTGGCTGGCTTCGAACCAGCGCAATCCTCCCGTCTCCACCTCCTAAGCATGGGGATTACAAGCGTGCACCACCACACCCGGCCAAAGATTTTTTTTTTTTTATCTTGGAGAATATAAACAGCACACACTGGACATAACACAAATCCAAGTTCGTAGCACCTGTGATTACATTTTGTTTTGCTTTCCCTTAGTGAAGTTTTCTTTAAAAGTGTGACTTTGGCTGGGCATGGTGGTGCACACTTTTAGTACTTGGGAGACTGAGACAAGAGGACTGCAAGCTCATGATCAGCCTCAGCAACTTAATGAGGCCCTTTGTAACTCAGTGAGACCCTGTTGCCAAATAAAAAATAAAATAAGGCTAGGGGTGTAGTGTATCTCAGATGTACAATGCCCATAGGGTTCATCTCTAGTGTGACAAACACATTAAAAAAAGAAAAGAAAAGAAAAGAAAGAAAAAATGTGTTTTGTTTTTGGTGGAAGTAGAGCATGTAGTGTTACCCCTGCATTTAGTTACAGAAGGAAGCAATGAAGACTTGAGTGGTTCACCTTGGCCATGGTTTTGGAACCTTATGCATTCAGTATTTTATTGTATTGATATTAATAATATTTATTAGTTTTACTTTTATTGATCTTTTAATAATGAAGACAATTGTCTTCCTAGCTCATATACGTATGCCCTCTCTAAGAAGAAATCAGTCCGTTGACAACTAAGGAAAGTTGTTGGTGAGAGGCCCTGACATGTGAACTAATAGCTAATTTGGAGGCTGGCTTTACTTGCATGCACTGTCCTAAGCATACTGCAGAGTATTCGTCTGGTTTAGTCATCACAGCAAGACTATGAGATAGGTCCAATTATTTATCTTACAGATAAGAAAACTGAGGCTCAGTGGGGTGAATCAAAACTTCTCAAGGTTACCTCTAAGTACACAGTAGAGTCAAATTCCAACCAAACAAATTGACTTTTGAATTTGCCTTTTTAACAATATATTTTTATTGGTGCATTGTAGTCAAACATCACAATGAAATACAAGACTTGTGAGGATATACAAGCACACATCATCCAATTAGCCTTTATCCAATCCCCATCCCTTTCCCTCCACTTCCCTCGATCCAATGTTTGATTTGGCAATTAACTTTGATATATTTGTTTACGTACATCATGTGTTTTAAAGAGATTCCATCCTCCCCCATCCCATCCCCTCTGATTGGTCACCTTAATTGCTTTTCCATAGGGCCCTTTCTTCAACTAGATCTCCTATTACCCATTTCTTCCTAGTTTTTAAATATTAGGGAAAGCATCTGATTTTTTATTTTCTGTAATATTTCTCTGTGTATGCCACATTGCAAGTTCCGATCCCATTCTTGAAGGCCCGGGCGCCTGCCTGGCCATCAGGCAGACTCTGATCCCAGGCTCACTGGCTCCAGCACCGGCCTTGCCTCATGGCAGGCTCTGATCCCAGCCTCTCTGGCCCTGGCACTGGCCTAACCCCTCGTCAGGCTCCAATCTCAGCCTCAAAGGCCCCAACACTGGCCTTATCTCATGGCAGGCTCCAATCCCGGCCTCACTGGCCCCAGCACCAGTCTTGTCTCACAGCAGATTCCAATCCCGGCCTCACTGGCCCTGGCACCGGCCTCACCCCTTGGCAGGCTCTGATCCCAGCCTCGGAGGCCCCAGAACCAGCCTTGCCTTATGGCAGGCTCCAATCCTAGTCTTTCTGCCCCCGGCACCAGCCTAGTCACCTGGCAGGCTCCTATCCTGGCCTCAGAGTCCCCAGCACAGGCTTTGCTGTGCATCGGGCTCTGGTCTCTGTCACTATGAGCAGGTCGTCTACAGATGCTCCCTTTTTCATTATTATTATTATCATTATTTATTATTATTATTATTATTATTATTATTATTAATTTGGTGGTACAGAGGTTCCTGGATACCCCTCTATTTCCAGGCTATACTCCCAGAGACCTATCTTTTTTGTTAAAATATATATATTTATTTGGAAACAGGGTCTCTTAAGCCAGTGAAGCTGGCCTCGAACCAGCGGAATCTTCCTGTCTCCACCTCCCAAGCACAGGGATTACAAGCATGGGCCACCACGCCCGTCAGTCTTCCTTTTTTTTTTTTTTTTTTTTTTAATATGAGAAAGCAGTACATGTCTTTTGCAAAATCTGGGACCTCAAATACCTTGTGGCAATAAATTCTGTCTTCCCTCCAAAAGCAGAGGTCTATAGCTTCTCTTCGGAAAGCAGGCTCTGCTGTTCCATTTACACCCCGGCCTCCTACTTTGCACAGAGAAGCAGAGGGCTTCTCTGCTTCTCTGAAGGCTGATGACTCCCAGAACACGCAATGTGTAGGCCCATCCCGGCTATGTGGGGCTCCCTCTGATACCCCCAAACCCTTTTGCCACGTAGCATGTTGTCCAGAATTCTCGAGCATGTGTGGCAGGTACAGTCAATCTACTTTTGGGGAGATTTCCTCAAAAGCTCAAGGTGGACAGGACTAGATCTGTCTGCCCCTCCAATTTATACCTTTGGGTAAATTTCTTCAGAAGATCAAGGTGGGTTGAATTAGGTCTATGCCTCTCCAAAATAATAGCCTCCATCTCTGCCACCAGTACTAGTGCCTGCATCTCTGTGCTGCCCCGCCCGCTGCTCTGCTGGTGCCACCCGCCGCTCCGCTGGTGCTGCCTTCCTCCTGGTTCTCTGATGAGCTCCTTCCTTACATGATATGATGTCCAGAATTCTTAAGTATGTGCGGCAGGGGCAGTCCCCCTTTGCGGGATTTTTTTTCCCCAGAAGTTCCAAGTGAATTGGATAGAGTTTGTCTGCATCTCCAGAGTCCTGGTTGCCGCCGCCGCCATTTAGCCCCTCACCAATATATTTTTTTTTTTATAATAAGAGAAGACAATATGTGTGTTTTGAAGAGGTTGTGAGATTGAGCACTCAGCAGCAATGAATTTTATCCCCTTCCAAGAGTGGAGGCCCACAGCCTCATCGCATAGAGCAGGGTCTGCTGTTCTGGGTACACCACGGCCCCAGGTGCAGCACTGTGGAGCGCGACAGCCATTATGTTGAGGTCCTGGGATGCACGGCTCCCTGCCTGGCACTGCACGGCTCCCTCCACCACGATCGGCTCATTTTTCTTACAAGGTGTGTTGTTAAGAGTCCCCAGCATGCGCAGCTGAAGTGGTCTTTTCTCTAATCCCTTCTGGGATGTTCTTCCCAAAATCGCTTTTCTTGTGTGGCGTGCGCCTCCTTGTCATCTTGCTTCTAATTCCGCTGTTATCCACTCTCTCTCCTGTATTCTAGATGGGGAGTCGTGGCTGGAAGTGATTCCTTAAGTTGTCCCAATCAGATATTAAACCAAAATCTGGTGTCCAGGGCTTCCCTGAGAAATGCTTGTCCTGTTCAGTGGCCGCCATCGCCACTTTGACTGCAGCTGCCGCCATCTTCCTTCATTCTCTGAATTTGCCTTTTTTACCTTATGCTACAGTGTATTCTTTGAGTGAAATATTTTTTTTTTCTGTACCTGGGATGGAATCCATGGGCATTATACCTCTGAGCTACACCCCAGCCCTATTTTTTAGTCTTTTTTATTTTGAAATAGGGTCTTACTGAGTTGCGAAGTGCCTCGATAAGTAGCTGAAGCTGTCTGTGAACCACAATCCTCTGGTCTCTGCCTCCCGAATGCTAGGATTACAAGCATGTGCCACCATGCCCGGCTTGGAGTGTGTTTTTAAATCTTGTTACTTATCAAATGCCCCTCTGAGCAGCAAGGGGATACCATATAAAAAAAGCAAAGGGTTTTAATCCTGCCTCTTTTACTTTCTAACCTTAGGTTTCTGACATGCAAAATGAGAACAATAACACTCAAGTATCTGGCAATCTGCTTTGGATTCAGTAATTGAAGGCAACTATTAATTTATTCACTCAACAAATATTTATTTCATGCCTATATGTGCCAGTTTAATTTGACAGATCATTAGTAACATTCTTGTTATATTGAGAAATAGACTAGACATCAGAAAGCAAATCTATGTTTTGGAAATAGGAAAAACAGGGTCCATCAATCTCTTGCTACTAAAATGTCAGTGAAACATTTGTTTGCTTTTTCAGAGTGGAGGGCAGACCCACAGGCAGGCAAATATTTTCACTGTTTTCTAAAGGCCATGGTAATTCAACTGTTGCATTAGTTGCTAATTGATGGCATTATTATTTTCTTTCAGCCATGGATGAATTAGAAGGTCTGCCAAGCAATCTCTCCTAGCATTAACCACAGCTGTAAGACACTCAAAGCTGTGGCCTCCAGGAAAATCATCTGCTGTAAAGTCTAAAAGAACAGTTCGCATTTTACTGGTTGCATCCTGTTGCTACACTGAAGGTAAAGCAAGAAATTACCATGTCTGATGATAAAACTCCTTTCAGTGGTGATGTGAATGAATCATGGTGGGCTTAGTTAATTTTAGCTATGTCTGCTCTAATCCAGGCAATATTTCCCCTCTCATATATTTTTAATAATTTTATATAGGAAATTGATAGAATCTAGACTGGGAAGCAGTTTCCTTGGAAACAGTTACTTTGGTGGCCATTTAGTTTCAGTTTGTATTCATAGAATGCTATAAAACTATAAGTTTTAGGTAAACATTGTAATAAAATCAACTACTCTACAGTCAGGGGGAAATCCTGGTTAAGTAACTACACAAATAATGAGGGCAGAGTGATCAGAGGAAGAACCTACTACTTGTCGCAGTGGGCTACTAATACTACTGGTATTTCACGATGACTGATCATCTCTCCAGATTAACTCCTAGCCAGGTTTTCCTTTTAGTTTCCAATTATAGTTTAAACATCAGGGGAGAAACATTTAAAATTGTGACTGTCCGCTATCCTCTTTACTATATATGCAAATATTAAGGTCTATCACATATTTATCCTGTATAGTAAATGTTCATTCCTTAAGTCTTAACTAATTCTTGTAAGATTTTCGCTGTGTTTTCTATTTTAGATTCACAGGCTGATTTAAATCATATTGAGGAACCTCTGGTGCAGTTTACAGAAGAAGCTTCAAACAAAATGAGGAGAAATTCTCCCTTTCTTCTATTAAAAATTAGTCTATGAAGACACTGTTTTAAAGTATACACTTCTGATTTACATGTAGATGGTGGTGTCAGACATGCTTAATGCAGAAGACGGCATTTGAGAAACTGTATCCAGTCCCCATTCAGAAACTAACCAGATACCTAGACTTAGACAAGTCACTCTGCCCTCTGTATGTTCATTTGTTTACCTTCTGAGTGAGGTGTGACTGGTGTGTGTGTGTGCAGGTGTGCAAGTGTGGTGAGTATGTGGTTTGGTCAGAGAAGCGCAAGGAATAGGTCCAGTTAGTCTTTGATGCTATACCTTAAATATGCCGTGATTTTAAATTCTTCACAATAAAGCCAGGTGTTTTCCTAAGTATAAACGGGCTCTATTAAAATTAAAATTAAAATAATAGCACAATTCTGAAATTGCCTTGGGTTAAATGCCCAGAGCGCCTTGATGTGCTTGGTGGCCATACTGCAGTTACCTAGCTGCTGAAGAAAGAGCAAACATCTCCACAGAGCCATGTGTCCAGGGCCAGCTCCCCTCTCGGTGATGGGGAAATGCTAAGTGAGTGGTCACTGTGTGGCATGATTGCATTGTGTGGCATGATGGTGGTCTTGAGTAAACTACACTGCCACTCATTCTTCCAGCTTATAAAATAAAGACATCTATTTTAAGAACTAATTAAAGCAACTACAGGAACAAAACAACATAACGAGGAAAGCCGAGGTGCTAGTGAATAAGCAGAAGTTCAACAGATAACAAGTAATGATAGAGACCTGTCTTATAAAGTAAAATCAAAAGCAAACAAAAAGACATTAAGCCTGCCCTGGGTCATCTACCGTGTGCTAATAATGCCTTATCTGCAGCTGTGCCACCAGATGTTGGGCAGTAGCTATAAAGGAGGCTTTGATGAATGAAAAAATAATCTTTTAGGACACAGCATGAATAGGGTTATCAGAGTAAGTCTTGACTCCTTTCTAAAAGGAGTGACTGTAACTAATAATTAGTTAAGGCAGGGTGGGATAAATGCCTCTAGGTAGAGACAATAGCTTATGATGAAGCTTTGAAGAGAAAAGCAGCCTTTGGGGCTGGGAGTTAGTTTGGTTTGGAGAAGGGAACTATGTGGTGGAGTAGAAAAGAGACTGTGGAGATCACTAGGGGTAAAGTCTTAAATGTCTATCTGCATTAATGGTTGATGCAAAGGGATTAAGATAGAGCAAAGCTTCACCGTAGAATGCTTACTCTGGTAGGAGAGGGTGAAAACTGGGGCAATAACTCATGGTTTGACAGTATATCATTTTAGAGAAATGCAGGTTCTGTGGAGAGATGAGACACACACAAGCAAGGGGAGCTGAAAAGTCCACAGGGGATCCGATCAGGAAGGGTATGATGTCTTTTACTGTATTTGCAGCTCAGGGCCAATGAAAAAATTTAAAAAGGAAAATGATATAATCATACTGTCCCTAAAATATAACTGTCAGGAAACTTAAAAAAGAACTGAAAAACAAAGTCTAAGGGCAAAATAGGAAAGCAAGTTTCTTACTTAAATTTATGGGGGGGAAAAGTACAGAGAAGTCACAGATAACATATTTCTGCCTTTAAATCCCTTAGAAATTTCCAGAATAGAACTTAATCAATTGAGAAATGAATCTCCTTTGCCAGTACTTAAAGATGTGTAGTGTGTTAAAATAAAGCATACATGTTCCATATACAAATACATCATATTTAGGACCTAGAACGGAAAAAGAAATTCCAGCATTTTGCTCATCATTAATATGCAATTGTTAATGATAGTGGCAGTGACAAGGACTAATTTAAACAATTATAGTAACAAAACAATCAAAGCAAGGTGCTGGAAGATAAGCAGAACTTCAACAGATAAAAAGGAATGATTGATTGCAGTGCTTTTCGTGAACCAAGGGGCAATATAGCTCTTCATTTAGATAGCAGGCGTAGTTCATGTTGGTGAGATGGTGTGTGCATTCTGTAGACCCGCTTGGACTCAGTAGGCTCAGACTTAAGTAATAAGGAACGGATTATCACTTCCTTTAACCCCACCAGAGTGAAATGCTAGCACACTGCCAATTGCTGCAAAGGCTAGGAAGATTGCTGGTGCATGACAACATCAATCTATTTATATTTTTTCAGACTGAATGATGCATGAGCCAGATATTAGTGAAATGAAGAAGGTAAGTTCAACCTACAGATCATGACTAGATAAACTTAAACAATGCTAATAAGCATTTATAGCCAGGAGTGATAGCATATATCTATGATTCCAGTAGTTGGGAGGCAAAGACAGGAGGATTGCAGGTCCAAAGACAGCTTCAAGAAGCAAGACTCTCAGTAACCTATTTCTATTTTAAAATAATAATAATAAAAAGACTGGAGTGTAGCTCAGAGGTAGAATATCTCTGGATTAAATCTCCAGTACTCCTTCCTGCCCCCCCCAAACTGCATTCACAATCCATTTGTATCTTATTCATATAGACACTATATCATGTGTGGTAGTGCATGACTGTAATTACGGTACTTGGGAGACTGAGACAGGAGAAGCACATATTTGAGGTCATTCTCGGCAACTTAATAAAATTGTTTAAAAATAAAATAGGCCTGGGGTTCTAGTTCAGGGGTAGAGCACCCCTGGGTTCAATTCCCAGTACCTAAAATATAAAGACTCAAATTTAATATTATTTTACTTAAATACTTGAAATCTGCCTTCTTTTCTCCAGCCAAAGAATTTAATTAACCTCAGAAAGCCAATACTTCTGTGATATTCCTTAATTTTTGTTGGTTTAGAGGATTATCATTTTAAATAATAAGAGTTTCCAGATTTAAAGTCAGCTCCTCCCAGTGTTGAGCTAAGGGCTATTTCTGACTTTCGTGGAATGCACACCAATAAACTGATGATGCAGTTTCCCCATATTGTTTCCTGCTGGCTTTATTCATATCTTCTTGGTAAATACAGAGTGGACTTTATGTTTTCTGCTTTGATTTTCTACACTGTGACCAAAACATGACAAAATACTATGTTAAAATATTTCAACAGAATATTTTAAATCTTCTGAAATATTTATAGCCACAGAGTAGTCAGTAAAACTTGTTATTTTGGAAGTTAATTCTTATTAATGCTGTTAAATCAGCCTTGAAGAGTTGGCTAAGTAGCAGTCCCTCATTCACTATAAACTGAAGTTGTCAATTATAGATGAAAATATATTTTTCATTTATTTCAGAATGTTTATTTTGATTACATAGATATAATCTACATCCTTACATAGATGTAATCTATGTAAGATTACATAGATGTAATCTACGTCTTTATATCCAGCTGAACTCATTAGTTCTCCACTTATTTTTATTTCTTATATATATTTTTGTGCACCCAAAAAATCTTTTTTCTCAATCTAGATGTGAGTTACTTATTTTTTCACACCTAATTTCACACCTAATTTTCACACCTAATTGGTCTTCAGTACAATGTTTAAAGTGGTGAAAGGGTAGATCTTTCTGTTTCCAGTCTTAGGGGGAAATAATTTGATCTTGAAAACATTAAATGTAATGTTAGTGTAGTTTTTTTTTAATTTTTGGCTTTGGATAGAATTCATATTTAGCTCTCAAGAAATGACTGTAGATTGATCAACTATAACAAATCACTCTGGTGTTATAAATGACAGTCCTTTGAGGATAAATGAATGTCAAAAATCCATATTAATGTAGTATATTTTCATACAGATATTCACAAATCACTGGCCTTATCATGTGTTACAAAGATATCAAATGTATATGATAGAAGCTTCTTTATTTTTAGTGAGAGCAATGGTTCTATTCCTACTATAAGCAAAAATGGTTTTCTATTTCATTTTTGGTAGTTTAGATACCTTAAGTCTGCTGCCATCTACAAAGGCTGTTTATGTCAGGCTATGATACTCAATAGAGTGCTATAGATATTAATTCTTCTATTTTGTATTGGTTTATTTATGTTAGTTGCCAATGTTAGCAACTCATTTCTGGAATGATTTCTTTTATAACATACTGAATACTCCCCCCCCCACCCCAGAATTTTATTGTTTGGAAAGAAGTGAAGTTGAAACCCTCTATTTGCAGTGAAGCAATTCATTAGACTCTCATTATACAAAGTAGTATGAATACAGATATCCTATTATCACAAAGAATTTATAGTGATTAAAAACATATATTTTCTTTAAGATTTGTATTCATATAAGAAATAATAAAACACATACTGAGGACCTATTAAAAGTAATGGAAAAGACGAGTAAAAAAAATCCAGGATTTCTATGACAATCCATTAAGTTGAAAAATTATATAAGAATTGCAATACGATAATGGCTTATTGTCTTATTGCTGTATTCTGTTATCTTAGTAACACACTGAAGTTCAGTTCCCTAAAGATTGAACATTTCTATCTCAGCATGTGTCTGTCCATTCTCTATAAGGAAAGAGAGACGGATCTGAATTCTTTTTGCATCCTTTCTTTAATTTCCTGCTTCAGGCAAAGATTTCCATCTAATAAATGTATGGTGTGATAGATAGAAGAAGGAGAAAACATCCTGAGCTTCCCTAGGACGCACCATTTGGGGGAAATCAAGCCTCAGAGCAGATGGAACTTTATTAAATCAAAAGAGAATGAGCCTCCATAGCCAAACCTCTCCTCCTGACACTGGAAGGCCAGTAAAAAGTATTTAGTGAGCCGTGTCAAGAAATCTAAGAGACTTGTCCTGGGCTCTTAAGGATTTCATTAATATGCACAAATCTTGCTCATTAACTATGTGAAAATTTGACATAGTTTTTAAAATTGTTTACTCCCGTTCTTAAAATTGGAGGGCATAAATTTTCAATTTAGATGATTCATGTAAAAGCCAACTATTGGGTAACATAGAGGAGCATCTATCATTTAGACAGACAAAAAGCCAGTATTTAATTTGACAAGTGAAATCATGACAAAATAAACATTATAGTTTTAAAAGATTCTTTGGAAGACATTAAGCTTAGCTGCATAAAAGTATATAGAATGAACTCTACATTAGATATATGACCAGCATTGTAATAAATATTCTATGAATTATAAAACCTTAGTAATTAATTTAACTTAGTCCTTTATTAAAGCATTAAATTTAAACACAGCTAAAATAATCTCAAATGTTTGAGCAATTTTTATGAAAAGAATTCTTATGAAAAGCAGGAAATAAGTTCTTACCAAATTTGCGATGATATAATGGTAGCCTTTAACATGCTTTCCAACACTCACAATCTGTGGAGACATAAGAAAATAAGAAAAACTTTACCAAATGATTGTTTTATAAAATTAACTACTCTGGCATATTGTCATGTGAAACTGTGATGGGAAATCAATACAGTTTTCCTCATAAAAGTGATATAGTCTAATGAGAAGAATTTTATAAGTCACTTTAAAAAGTGGTTAAAGCAATTTTTATTTCATTCACAATTTATACATAACCAATTATTTTACATCTTATTCCAAACAGTGGTGTAATTTCTTCAGAGAGAATGAGAATGTTATGAACTGACCAATAGTTTTCAAATATTTCTCAAGAGAATAACAAAAAAACTTAAAAATAATTTTGGTCCAAAGAATTTAAATATAATTAATTTATTAATAATTTGTAGAAATGTAATATGTACTATTAGTTGTAAAAATTATCATCTGTGAGTAGTTGAAATTGCTGTCCTGAGCAGGAAGTAAGGCTTTTCTAAGGCACAATCTTAGTCTATAGACATGTCTGGAATCAGAGAATACTGCTAATTCTCATCTGCATATGGATACAGAAATTTTTATAATAAGAACAAAACAACATCAAAAAGATTTTTATCTTTTTTCTCTGAGGATGTTTAGAAAATTAAAAGAAAATAATAGGGATGTTTTAAAGCACAATTTTATTTCTTTATTGGAGAGTAAGACTCATTTTCTATAAAACTGAAAATTGCTTCAGTAAGAGAAATCTAATTGTAGTTGCTAATGAGCAGTGTTGCAACCTCGCTGGCTGGTCTCCTCAAAAGTGACAGCATAAGACTTTCATTACAAGACAAAAATTCAAATTAATTTGGCATTTTAACATCATCTAAAACAATAATCCTTTGTATTTGAATGACTGGTACAAAATAAATGAGAGCACTTTTAAGACCAGAACATAAAAATTGTACTGAAAAGATTTTTGTATATAGCTATTAGTGGAATAAAATTTCTGCTCACCCTTTCACTTTGATTATATCTAAGGTTTTTTTTACTTTTTTCCATCTAAACCCCAACTTTTCTTGAGAATCTTACCATGAAGATAAGGACAAGCAATAAGTAGATGGAATTATAAAGAAAATTCAGCAAAGAAAGAGCTTAATGAGTTGGTATGTTGGGTAGTCCACACCTGACTAAAGTAACGTGGACCAAGTAGGCTGGGGCCATATTATTGTCTGGGGACCTCAGGTAGAACTTGTGTAAAAGACAATTTTCAGGTGACACTTGATAATGTGCTCAGTTGGGAAACTTCATATTCGATCTGAGCCTACCATAGATTTCTGCATTAGTCTCAGCTATCCATCCATTAATTTATCTCTTTCTAATTCACTATAACTTTCTCTGGTATGGCTACTTAAGCCTTTTATTTTTAGACTCTCTTTAAGCCCTTATACCCATCCTACTTCTTCTTTCTTTTTTTTTTTTTTTTTTTGGTGGTACTGGGGTTCCTGGAAGCCCTTCTACCTCCGGGCTACACTCCCAGACCTACTTTTACATTTTTGTTTGGAAACAGGGTCTCCTAAGCCAGCGCGCGCGGCTGGCTTCGAACCTGCGCTATCCTCCTGTCTCTGCCTCCCAAGCGCGGGGATTACAAGCGTGCGCCACCACGCCCGGCTACTTCTTCTTTCTTAACACTCTTGGCTTGTGATTTATATGTGACTGTAGTAAAAAAACATGTACATATTTTTCAAAATACTCATTTTGAGTTATGGACACTTTTGTTTGTTTGTTTATTTGTTTATTTATTTATTTATTTATTTATTTATTTATTTTTGGTGGTACTGGGGTTCCTGGAAGCCCTTCTACCGCCGGGCTACACTCCCAGACCTATTTTATATTTTTATTTGGAAAAGGCAAGGCTGGCTTCGAACCTGCGCGATCCTCCTGTCTCTGCCTCCCAAGCGCGAGGATTACAAGCGTGCGCCACCACGGCCGGCCACTTTTGATTGTTAAAAAGATATGGAACAGGCCAGGTGTGGTGGCGCACGCTTGTAATCCCTGTGTTTGGGAGACAGGAGAATTGCGCAGGTTCGAAGCCAGCTGCGCTGGTTTAAGAGACCCTGTTTCCAAATAAAAAAATATAAAATATGTCTGGGAGTGTAGCCCGGAGGTAGAAGGGCTTCCAGGAACCCCTAGTACCACCAAAATAAAATAAAATAAAATAAAATAAAATAAAATAAAATAAAATAAAATTGAATAAAAAGATATGGAACCAGTGGGAAACTGAAACTGGGTGTCTCTATACAGAAATCCCTGTCAGTTCTGGATCATCTAGCAAAAAACTATAATTAATGCCCATGCAATACAGTTTTAAAGGATGAAGATTCATAAAACTACAAGGAACTAAAGGAAACAAAAATCTTGGCAGAAAAGGTCTGTTGGGGCTTCATATGCATTAATATTCCGAGGACGGAAGGACTTGGGGAGTAGGGCTCTTAGTACTTAATTCCTGGCTTGGGGACATCAGAGAGATCACCAAATTTACTACACAGGCTGTTTGAAGGCCTAATTATTTGTAATAATAATGATGATAATAATAATAATGATAATTAAAATAATAAAACTCGGATGTGGTGGCACACGCTTGTAATCCCAGTACTTGGGAGGCTGAGACAGGAAGATCTGGGTTCCCAGCCAGCCTCAGCTACTTAGTGAGGCTCCTCACAACTTAGTGAGACCCTGTTGCAAAATAAAGAATAAAAAAATTGGCTGCGGATGTAGATCGGAGTTAGAATGCCCCATGGTTCAACCCCTAGCACACACAGAAAGTAATAATAATATAAAATAAAATAAAAATAAAAAATAAATTATAGTAATTATTATTATTATTATTATTGTGTGGTACTGGGGATTGAAGCCAGGACATTCTACCTCTGAGATATACCCCTAGCCCTTTTTTATTTTTATTTTTTTTATTTTTAGGTATAATGGAAATTTAAACCCAGATGGTATTCTATCTCTGAGCTATAACACCTATCCTTTTTATCATTTGTTTTGAAGCAGAAGATGAATAGATTGCTGAGTATTGATAAGATGATAAGTTAATAACTTGATAAATTTATAAGTTGCTGAAAGTCTAAGTTGCTGAGGCTGTCCTCAAACCTGTGATCCACCTGTCTCACCCTCCAAAGAACTGGGATTATCGCATGTGCCACCATTCCCAGCTCCTTCTTTTTTGTTTGTATGCTTTGAAACAGGGTCTTCTTGCAGAGAGTCTTGCTACATTGCTGACGTTGTTCCTGAACCTGTGATCTTCCTTCTTAGCCTGCCAAGTACTAAGATTACAGGCTTGCTTACTATGAATGCTGACTAATTATTTTTGAACAGAGGGGAATCACCTATCACCCCTACCTGGGTGGCCATGATTTAAAGCCAAATCTTGGTCCCTCTGTAAAGCATCCACACCTAAATGAAAGTTTCTTTGTGAAAAAAATTCAACTGGTGCTCCATAGAATAATTCTCTGTAAATAGAATGTTGTTTAATATTTTTTAATGATTGTGTAAAACTGACAATATAGTTTTGGATACCTTTTATCTTCCCTAGCAAAATAAAGAATATTTTCCATAAAAATATTTGTGACTTGACTTTAGATGCTGACCAGACCTGTGTCTGTCTTCCTTCTTTCCTTCCTTCCTTCCTTCCTTCCTTCCTTCCTTCCTTCCTTCCTTCCCTTTCTTCCTTTCTTCTTTTCTCCATTTGTTTCTTCCTCTCTCTTTTTCTTTTTGGTGTGTGTGTGTGTGTGTGTGTGTGTGTGTGTGTGTGTGTGTGTGTGTGAGTAGTGATACTGAGAATTGAACCCAGGGACATTCTAACTCTGGGCTATACTCCTAGTTCAATTTTATTTTTTATTTTGAAGCAGAATCTCCTTAAGTTCCTTATAGTCTAAGTTGCTGAGGCTGGCTTCAAATCTGTGATCCTCCTGTCTCAGCCTTGTAAGTACTGGTATTATAGTCTTGTATAACCAAGCCTGTCTTGGTGTTGTTTACAACTAACTGAATTTTTTAATAACTTTTTTTTTAGGAAACAAACAGTTATTTAAAGTGTTTTTGGTTCTGGCCAAACAATTCAAAAGTAAAATCGGGGCTAGATATATTATAAGGTAAATACCAGATGTAAGCACTGTAGGTATCTTATTAACAAGTTGTGGCATGATCAGTTTTTGTGAATGCAACCTCTAAGTCCTTTCCATTAATGAAAGTTGGGGGAAAATGTATCCAGAGTACTTTTCAATCCAGACTTCATTTCCTTTCAATTCAATTTAATTCAACAAATTTCAGTGGATTTCTTCTGCAGGGCCAGGAGATTCAGGATTACAAAGATAAGCATGTCAGTGCTACTTTTACATGATGTTTATTTTCTCATAGGGGAATACAACTCAAAACAGAAAAGGCTGAAATGCAAGTCAAAGTAAGGAGAGTCTGGGAGTTTCAAGGAGAAAGTAAAATCACTTTCTTGGGAGAAGGAGATAGTTTTTAAGTGGATAGACAACTAAGTAACTATTGATTAAATGGATGCATAAAGAAGTTAAAGAGGATATAGATGTCACAAACATTAATATACTAAGTTCATTTTGAGACTTGAAGATTAATGAAAGCTTGGTCTTCATTTCATAGTCAGATTTTACAATAATCCTTTATGTATCACCTGTTTATAAAGCACTCAGAAGTCCTTCTATGAGGCATACTATGCCCCTCAAACTATTATTAAAAAGCTGTGATTGCCGTATCAAGCAATGTCTCACGAAACACAATAGCATACTTGGGTAGGAATGATTCTGGTTTCCTTTTTAATGGGATATGATAAGTCAGATGGAACTTCCTCTCTCAGATCCATCATGTTTCAGAGAATTAGTGACATGAAGAAAATAGTACGATGCATTTGGTGCTGTTAGGCTGAGATGCTGGCCGAGGATGAAAGCTGTCATGAGAACAGACGCTCACTAATTCTCCTTTTCTACAGGACTTCCAAACTCCCCAATACTCTCGGAATTTTGGTTTCAAAAGGTTTCAAACTATTGTCATTCAGAAAGGAAATCTTTGTTTCACTTGAGTTCCGTAGAAGAAAAGTCCAAGGCACAGTGCGTTTGCAAACAAGCTACAGACTTAAAACACAACCTTGTAAGATAATTGCAGGACTTTAGTTTCAGGGGTGTGATGGATGAAAGGGATGAGGACAATAAAGCACCCCCAACCAAGAAGAGCTAAGATTGTTTGGTGGGATGAAATATTTAGGGAGTGGAAAGGAATGTGAGCTCTCATCAAATATTTTAAGAGAAAGAGATATATTCCTGTGTTTATGCATATGCCTTGATATGTGTGTTGTGCATGCATTTTTAATCTTTTATTAGTGTATTTTAATAATGCATCATAGATTCAAAGAGATACAAAGGTACAATGCACATATATTTTTATTTTATTGTATACTTGGAAATGTTAGAGAATACAAAAGTTTCTACTTAGCAACTACTTTTGCTATTTTAGAGAAAGAAAAGGAAAGAGAGTTTCATGGGAAGGAATGACTGCCTCTTAAAGTAGTCACCTCTTTCTTTCTTTCTTTCTTTCTTTCTTTCTTTCTTTCTTCTTTCTTTCTTTTTTTTTTTTGGTGGTACTGGGGTTCCTGGAAGCCCTTCTACCTCCGGGCTACACTCCCAGACCTATTTTTACATTTTTATTTGGAAACAGTGTCTCCTAAGCCAGCGCGCGCGGCTGGCTTCGAACCTGCGCGATCCTCCTGTCTCTGCCTTCCAAGAGCGGGGATTATAAGTGTGCGCCACTACGCCCGGCTGTAGTCACCTTTTTTTAATGGAAAGTTCCTAACAAAATATGACTGACTTCCTCTATAAAAGATTTTGAGATACGGTCCTTTCGGTGAAAGCCTTGAATGGACATGAAGGCTATGTCTCTCTGGTTAGTCACTGTAATAGACTCTACTGATATCCTACTTTGCCTTTTCAGTACTCACTCAACTGCCCAAGCCAACACCTGAATTTTCTTGCCTTGGGGTTTCAATAGCTTCTAGATCCCTCTTTGATCTTAAACAGAGGAAGAGGTCAGAAAGGCCAGGATATAAATGCCACCCCGAGGATTGACAAGAGTTGGCACATTATTCCTCTCATTCCTGTGCCCCACAGGCAAGTTGATTCCCACCTGTGTGTCCTCCACCACCTCCTTTTAATAATTAGTTTGCCCTCATTTGTCATGGAATTAAACCTGCCTTCGGATGCTAATTTGTGTGATATATACACATATCTGCCACTGTATGTCTGCCCTCCCCTTCCAATCTCTTCTTCACCTCCATTACAAACAGCATGCACCTTTCTCAAGGTTGACTTTAGGGACTATCAAACTACAACAGCCTCTGAGTACAAACTTCAGTGCTGTGGTAACAGAGTAAATGGTGCACAACATACATACTTTTGTTGGCTACCTGTCTCAAGCTCTTCATCTCTGTGTAGTAACATCTGAGTTATAGCTGGCACCCTTATCTCTATGCCCAAAGAATGAAGTTGGGTTAAATGCCATACTAAAACTGGTGAAAAAGACTTATTCTTATATGTAGGTAACTAGGGATGATTCAGTGTCTTTTTAAGATATGTTTCATATTTTATATGTGTTTATGTAATATATATATATATATATATATATATATATATATATATATATATATATTGATATATTGTGTGTGTTGTGTGGTACTGGAGATTAAACCCAGGAGTCCAGAAACATTCTATCTTAGAGTCACAACCCCAGCTTTTTTTTTTTTTTTTTTGAAACAGGGTCTTGCCTGGTTGCTGACAGCCTCAGTAAATTGATTTGGCTGGTCTTGAAACTTCCTTCATTCTCCCAAGTACTGGGATTACAGATTTGCACCACCATTTCCAACTAATTCTTTATATTACTAGCACATGATTTCCCCCCTTCATACTATTGTATGTATCTTATGGCCACTTTTTTTGGTATACTTATGTGTTGTTTCTTCTAAAATGTTTAAATAAATGGTTCACTTGCAACTTTTCATATAATAGATTTTGCATCACTTTATGTATATATCTTATATACATATATTTTACTGATGAGGAAATGGAGGTTCCTCTTAGAGATATAGTTTGTATAGCATCCTAAAAATATAGAGTGAGAAGTTAGAGCTAAAATTCAGGTGTTTAATTCTTGCTCTGTGTTCTTTTTATGATACTCCTTTATCCCACTGTGATAACTGCCAGTGACTATAGAAAAATAATTCCATGGGGTAAGTACATCTTTTTTGCCTCTTATGGTGGCTCTAAAATTCTACATCCACAAAGCTTGAAGAACATGAGTCTCATAACTTAACTGTGAACATCTCGTGGCAGAGCTCCATTTTGATTTAATAGCACTTTAATTTAGTGATTTAAAACAATTTATAGGGAAGTATAAAAGACTCTATGGCATTTGCAATTATGATTTTGAAGCACATATAATACCAGAAAAGAACAAGTTAGAAGTATGCTAATTTTTAATTGAAGAGACTTCCATAAGAAGCAATATAAAGGCAACTTATATAAGGTGTAAGTGGGAGGGGTAATCCTTTGCTTTTATAAACAAACATATTAGAAAGGTTGCCATTAAGTGATGAAGCTGGCTCTCCAGCCCCTGTATTTTGACTATAGTTTCCAAATTTCTTTCACTATTTCCTGCTACTTTAAGACCAGAGGCATTGAGAAAATGATCAGTTTGGGCTAATATTAATATACTAGTGTTGGGCCCATTGATCTGCTAAGTGATTTTGGGGTACAAGCTTGGGTTGTGTTGCCATCAAGAAGGTTTGGTAATTTTTTAATACTTTTATTGGTGCATTTTAGTCTCACATCATAATGTAGTTCACAGTGGCAATGACATACATGCTAGTTGATGGATATTTAAGTTGTTTATGAGAAAACCCAGCTTTCTCCTGGGTTTTGAAATGAAATAAAGGCATGCTTTTTTTCTTCATGCAAATAATCTTCTGTCTGAACATATTGCTTATTTGAATAACAGCATATATGCAAGGTCTTCTAATTCAATTCTATGTGAGTTTGGAATAGACACACAGATGGAGAGCTCTCAGGTAACTTGAATGTTTCCAAGTCTAGTTTATAGTTTTATAATGTATCTATGAAAAAACTAAAAAAGCTTTATTATAACTTGAGTTTAGTCTTACATGGCTTGCACTTTACTGGGTACATATTTAAAATTGCAGTTCAAGTATATATCCAAAATTTAATATGTACCTAACTCAGTTCAATAGATAATTCTATGTATTTATGACAAACTCAAAGTCATCAATGAATGGTAATGTCGCATACAGCATAGCTCACTGTTAAACACATTTATGGCACTCTCTTTGAAAAATGGCCATTCCATAAATACTAGTGCATATAGTTTTAACTTGTATTAATCAGACATTAATCAAGATATCTCATTTATTCAGATATTTCTCATTAGACATACTATCAATGAATAAATATCAATTATTGGGGTAAAAAAGGAAAATTTAGGGATCTGGTGGTAATAGAAACACAAGTTATTTTTAAATGTCACATATGTTTCAAAGGGATATACACCTATCAAAAAATATTTGTGGAATTCTAAGGCAAAATAAGCTCAAGATGTAACTTACTTGTTCAAATGTGGCTACACTGGTGCCATGTGAACACATTCATCAGGTGGACAACTTCTAACACCCAGCTAAGCCAAAAGTCTATGGATCTGTCACTCTAGTGCAGAGACTGTGTGTCCCATTGATTCTGGAAAAATATCCTACTAATACATCATGTTTCTTCCCTAACTACCCTTTGCTTTGAGCCATTATCATGTGGATATTTTTTTCTCTCTCATTTTAAAAATTAAACATTTTCTTATTAGGCAAATAAAAATGTAAAGAGATAGTTGTGGGAAAAATATTCCATGGCCAATTTTGCATAGAACTCTAGGCTGAATAATACTTCAGAGGTTTCTTTGCTGTAGGAATTGTTAGACTTTAGTATGTTAATATACACTGAAATCCCAAGAGCTGGATAGAGTATGCAGTTCTGTTGAACAGTTTAAAAAGGTTGTTTAAGAACAACTGTCCTATGGCTCTAACTTTCACTTACTTCCTTAACTTTTACATATATTTAAGATGTTTATGTTTCTTTAGCATATTCATAAATGCTGCTGCAGCAATATTTTTAATTTCCCTTTAGTGTTGATTATCTTTATTCATAAGAGTAACTAAAACTGTTTGGAGTATATTGAAAATAAGTTCTGTTCATCATTTTGGGGATAGTACCTTCCTCATCATTCCATAACTTTGGCTAATAGCTTTTAGATCATGAGTTTTAAAATGTGCATTGTATAATTAGTTCAGCAGATGAAATGCAGATTAATTAAATACATAAGACAGATGACCCTAG
This sequence comes from Muscardinus avellanarius, assembly GCF_963383645.1. Taxonomy (NCBI): domain Eukaryota; kingdom Metazoa; phylum Chordata; class Mammalia; order Rodentia; family Gliridae; genus Muscardinus; species Muscardinus avellanarius. The sequence goes on from NC_137786.1 coordinate 147,820,978, forward strand.
GGTTATTATCTTTGCTTTTATTTTAATAGGGCACTTTGTTGGACTTTCTAATGCTATACTTCAAAAGTTAAGTAATAAAGAAAAAGAAATCTATAAAGTGAATTCACACACAAAGAGAGAACAGATGTGAACAGCTGTTATTTTTAATGAATGCATATATTTTTAAGTAAATACTTCACATTTTTTCATATAATTAGGCCTGATATTATTTTAAATAACAGGCCAAAAGTCTACAGAGAGAAGGAGGGAGAAAGTGCCTCTCCCCAATAAACTATATTGCCTAGATTGACCTGTGTATGTATCTACGTAACATTTACACAGCAAGATCAGTGCATACGTATTTTACCTATGTCTTATACAGGCCAGTCGAATCTTAAAGGAAGTTAACCATAATGACTAACGATACTGCTAAAATTCACACAAAAAAGTCATTTTATTTCTCAAAAGCTCATAGCAAAGGTAATGGAAACTAGGAATCCTTAAGTGCATATCATGGTTCTTGGCAACGAGATAATTAGCAAATTAACTTAGTAAATACCAAATTTCTCATAATCACTATTTGGCAGTACGTATTTACTCATTTTACTGCAATGCCAAACTGATATTCTGTTCTATTTGCCTCAACCCCTCCCCATTTCTCCTGCAGTTAATGCTTCAAACACACATGCTTGCCTGCCCAGGACTCACAGCGCCTCCCTTGCTCTGTCTCACGTCCATTAGCCTCCAATGCCTTTCCTTGTTCTTCTGCCTGGGGAATTCTAACTCATCATCTTTCAGCAATTCTACTTCATTCTACAACACCTGTCCACATTGTACAGCATTATTTATTTATGTTCTCATTTTCCTTTGTAATTGGAATTCCTTCATAGTATGGACTGAAATCTTTTTAACATATACACAAGGCTTGGAAAGAAGTAGGTATAGTAGGTATTGGATAAATGTGAGTCAAGTAAGTGACCAAATGGATGAGTGAGCTGAGAGCTGTGCACGTGTATAAGACAAGAAAATGGTAGGATGGATAGGCAGAAATAAAACAATGCTTCTATTAACCGTAATGTATTCCTATTATCCATATATATCATCATATTATATAATAAACACAAAATTAAAAAATGAATAAAGAGAAGGCCATAAATCAAGTACAAAGTTCATTTAAGCTTAAACTGTGGAAGAATATGACAGTTGTTTGGCATATTATGTGGCTTTTAGAAAAACCTTGGGAAGTAGAAAATAAATTTCTTCCATCTAATCCTTTTATATTTATTTATTTTCTTGGTGCATTGTAATCATACATCTTAATGAAGTATAAGATGGTAGAGAGGAACATACTATTTAATCTTGATCTTCCATTTTTCCATTTGGCAGTAATTTAGTGCATGTTAGTTTTTTTTTTTTTGTTTTCTTTTTATCTTCTTTTCTTTTTTCTTTTGTTCAGTAAAAACAATACTAGTTTCATTCCCTTTCACAATTTAATCTTAACTACTGCACCAATTATATATAAACTTGTAGGAAACTTGCATTAGTTGAAAAGTAGTATTCAGTTATGTGATTCTTATTTTTCTCTCTTCTTATGTTTCTTTTCTTTTTCTTTTCTTTTCTTTCTTTTTTTTTTTTTTTTTTTTTTGTAGTGCTGGGATTGAACCCAAGGGCATCTACCTCTGAACTACATCCTTAGCTCTATTTTATTTACTTATTTATTTTTAATTTTGAAACAAGGTCTCAACTAAGTTTCTGAGGGCTTCATTAGATTGCTAAGGCTGGCCTTGAACCTGCAATCCTTCTGTCTCAGCCTCCTAAGTACTGGTATTATAGGCATGTGCCACTACACCAGGATGTGGTTCTTCTTAAGGAAGGATTAAGAATATATTTGTTTCTGACTTAAGTGATTAAAAAGATTTGCCACATCTAGTGGCAATTTATATACTTTGTTTGAGAACTCTATAGTATATGAGAGGTATTCTATGGTAATATAGATATTCTATGATTTATCAAAGTGCATTTGCATCTGTGATGTTTACAAGTCTCAGAAAAGTGTCCTCAAAGGTATTGAATGTTCTGCTTCCTTTTTTGTTAATCCAAACATCTTTTTTTTTTTCCGGTACTGGGGACAGAGTCTGAGTTGCACAGGGCCTCACTAAATAGCTGAGGCTGTCTGCAAACCACAATTCTCCTGTGTCAGCCCCCAAATGCTGGGATTATAAACATGGGCCACTATGGCCAGCAATCTCACAATCGTTTTAACATTTGAAGAGTAGATATTCAATTCTCCTGAAATAAATTATTGTAAATTTACATTCTCTTTTTTACATAATAAGGAATATTACTTACCTTTCCCCAAATATATTAAATCTATTCAGTTGCTTCTGATTTAAGGCAAATTCATTTTACACTTCTAAGTCATCAAGATTTTGCTTTATATTTTTAAAAGATCTGGTAAACTTTGTATTAAAAAAGAAAAATAGAGCCGGGGGTGGTGACATACACTTGTAATCCCCGCACTGGGGAGGCTGAGACAGGAGGATCGCATAGGTTCAAAGATAGCCTCAGCTACTTAGTGAGGCTCTCAGAAATTTAGTGAGACCCTGTTTCCAAGTAAAATATAAAAATAGGTTTGGGAGTATAGCCCAGAGGTAAAAAAAAAAGAGCCATAGAAATTATTCTAATAGGTGTTCTTGTAGTTAAAATATATTTAATTGAGCGCCGGGCATGGTGGCGCACGCTTGTAATCCTTGCGCTTGGGAGGCAGAGACAGGAGGATAGCCCAAATTCGAAGCCAGCCTTGCTGGCTTAAGAGACCCTGTTTCCAAATAAAATAGGTCTGGGAGTGTAGCCCGGAGGTAGAAGGGTTCCATCCCCAGTACCACCACCAATATACATATACCATATATATATATATATATATATATATATATATATATATATATATATATTTAATTGAGACTAATGTAATCCTAGAATTCTCAGTTTTTCCAAGACAAAACTTCTGCATTCTGACCATCATGTTTTTCTATTTTTTATACAAAAATCATTCAAATATTTTAGTTTTTTATGCTTTTTTGGTGCATTATAGTCTCACATCATAATGTAAATCATACTGACAATGACATACATATTTTTCTTTTTACTTAAAAATATTTATTTGTTAGCATTTTAAATTTTTTATTATTTCAGAATGTTATTGAAACAATATAATTACACTATGTAGAAAGACTCAAAAGTATACATTCCTAGATGCACACAACATCGTTTGGTGTGTTTTCCTCCACATCCAATCCTACTCCTCCCTTATCCTTTGCTTTCTTTAGTTTTCCTTTGTTTTATCTCAGCTTTATTAGGGGGTATGTTTTATCTCTGATTTATTGTTTTATCTCTGATTTATTAGGGGGTATAGCTGCAGCCATGATAAATGTTTCTAGAGACAATTACACACTCCATTTTACCTACCAGTTCCATTTGTACTAGTCTGACTGAGATTTGAAAAGGTGATTCTGTCCTATGAAAAAAATTATAATGGGATCTGCACTTTCAAATCAATTCAGCCAAAAGGTAAAATGAAAGAAACACAATTCACCTTCTTCACATAGCTTTCTATCTTTCGAGTGTCTTCTTATTTTGATGTTGATCCTGACTGAGCAAAGCTTGATATGCAAAAGGAGCTTTATAGTAAAGCAAAAGCATCCAGCTCTGCCAATGCTGCAGCCTGGGAAATCACTGATAGGATTTCTTTGCCATAGTCACTTCTGTGGGTGCTCAATTTGTTCCTGTGGCATTGTTATTTTAATATATGGAAATGAAAATCTTGTGGGGTTTTTAAGCCTATACGACAAACTCTGAAATGCAGAGGTTTTCCATCATTTCTGGTGGGTAAGATTCTGGACAAGAAAACTTCCCAGGTAATGGAGACCTTCCCTTCGGGGTCTTCAATACTACAGGGTCATATTGATACTACATGTAAGAGATAGCCCCTGCCCAGGTGAGACACATTCAGATTTTAATTTATTTAACAATTATTTTAAGCCCTTATCAACTCATAAGTAATATATTGATAAATGGTAGACTCTGGTAGAGATAAAATTTCAATAGAAATGACAATTGACAGTGCAATATCCACCTGTCTGCTTCCTCCAACCTCTCTCTCTCTCTCTCTCTCTCTCTCTCTCTCTCTCTCTCTCTCTCTCTCCCTCCCTCTCCCCTCCCCCTCCCCCTCCCCCTCCCCCTCCTTCCCCTCCCCCCTCTCTCTCTCCTCTCTTTCTCTCAGTACTGGGGATGGACCGAGCTACACCCCCCACCCCTATTTTTTAGTCTTTTTATTTTTTGAAACATGGTCTCACTGAGTTGTGAAGGGCTTCGCTAAGTAGTTGAGGCTGTCCATGAACTGCAATCATCTGGTCTCAGCCTTTCACAAACTTGCGCCACCACACCCGGCTTGCCTCCTCTAATCTTAATGACTTTTTCTCAACTAATTCTCCATCTCAATTTCTACCTCTGCTCTTTACCCAGTTTTATTATGTACAACTAGTCTCCATCTTCTGAGCTTTTTCAGATCGTGACTTTGCAGTATTTATTTCCATCTTGTACTATTGGACTACTCTTACTCCCTTTTTTTATACCTCAGGAAATCCATCACACTTTTAATTTCAAGTTTATTTTCTCTGCAAAACACTCCTCACTGTTTTGACTTTACACAGTCATCCCATTTGTGGAGTTCTTGAATCACTTTGTAAGTTTGTGTTTCTGAAGCCATCACATTATCTTGGAGTGAGTTGTTCCGGTTTTTCACTTCCCTGCTTGAGTGTGAGCATTCTGCTCTTGTTCATGTCTGTATGACCTTGTGGTGCCTGAAGCAATGTCCAGCACATAGATGTTGAGTGAATGCCTTAGGTGTGGAGTGTAGAGTTTTCCTCCCTATTGCTGGCTCATTTCTACTGTCAAGATGTGTGCTGCCAGCCAGGCACATCAGCACACTCCTGTAATCTCAGTAATTGAGAGGCTGAGGCAGGAGGATAGCAAACTTGAGGCTAGCCTTAGCAACTTAGTGAGACCCTGTTTCAAAATAAACAATAAAAAGGGCTGGGGGTGTAGAATGCCCCTGGGTTCAATCCCAAGTACTCTCCTAAAAATACAAAACAACTAAAACACCCAAAAATGTATGCTGTTTAATCACTATATAAGTGCTTCAAATAATTAATACAATCTTCTCTGATTATAAAATCGCTCCTAGAGTGACTCCCCCAAGCCCCATTCCATACTCATAACTGCCTGATTTCCCTTTTCTCTTAGTGCTTTTTGTTTTTTACAGTTTTGTTTTTGAGGTTTTATTATGAAAAAGTTGACTCTTTGGCCATTAGCTAATAACTAAAATGACTCGACCAGTTATGGGATGCAGATGCAGGCTCCTTAAACTTTTGGGTTTAAAAAGTCCTTTTCTCAATGTCTTTTTGGGGAGTGCGGATGGAACAGATACAATTTTTGATTTGGTACAGTCCCGAATGTTTGGGAACTGGAAGAATTTCAAGATTCAGATTCTAGAGGTGCAGCCTTTCTTTTTTTGTTGCCATGGCTTTGAAACTTTGCCCCAGATCCTATCTGGGACCTGAGATCTCACTTAGCTGGTGCTAGACATGGTAGCAGCTCGGAGCTTAGAATAAGTTAATTGGAACCAAGCCCACATCTCACCTCTTATGTGCAAATGGCCACATTTACGTTTGGAAAAAAATTTATTTTCTTCTCTATCTACCTGATCTTGCCCTGAGGTGGGGTTATTGGTTTTCCTTGGTGACGCAGTAGCTTCGGAGAGGTCAATCATGACTTTTAGGCATTTTTGGCTAATTTGCAAACAGTCTGGGAAGGTCACTGGCTTTGCCACTGATCTGAGATTCACAGCGTGTCCAGTGGGCATTGACTTTCCATTCACATAGTGAAAGTGGCCACACTGCTGCAAGGGGTGCCAATTAATTCTGAGGAATGTCACATAAAAAGGCCATTTGAGATATCCGTGGGGCAATTGTAGAGTCATTCTTTCTCTATCCTTTTGCTAACTATCTATTTCATACTCTAAGGTCAGTCTTCATTGTCTTCTTCTGATAAATGCTTGGTCAGATTCCTTCAATATATCCATTGTAAATATATCCATCCAGGGTCCACACAGTTCCAGTTCTTTATCTAGTGCCTTTTGATCTATTAATGGGAAGTGGTGTTCATAGCAAAATCTCAGAGGAAGTGTGAGTTCCTTGTTAATTTTCTATGTACTATATTTCTAAAAGAAAGGGTATATTCTAGTAGGTTTTGAGCAAACAGTTTTGGTTCAAATCTTAGTTAGCTAAAATAACTCTTTTGCTTAGTACTTTAACAGGACATGGTGTGTGTGTGTGTGTGTGTGTGTGTGTGTGTGTGTGTTTAGTGGGGACCCAACAAGTATTTGTGGAATTAACCAATACCCAGAAAAGACCACCTAACTGAGCTTTTATATTATGCTTCTCTTCAAGTCATAGAGCAAGTGCAAAATTGGATATTGCTTCAAGATCAAACACAATCCTGGAATGACTTCATTAGAAATAGCATTATTGATATTTTTCAAGCAAGCAGTGTTTTTGAAGATCAAATAGGCTCATTTTTTTAAAAATTTAAAGTGAAAGGAGGAATCATGGGCAGTTCAAGATGTAAGTGAGTCAGTTTACTTTTTTTTTTTATAAATAAACAACTGAAGATTTGTTATCCATCTCTCAAAGAGTTAATTAAACAGTCTGTTTTGGAAGGTGGGGTGGGGAAGAGAGGAACATCATGATTTAACTTATCTGCTCTTGAGTATTAGAATTTTGTATTTATGAGAATTTTACTAACACTAGGAAACCAAAAATCTAATCTCAGGACCCTGGGGATTTTTCATGGTGGAGTGAAATGGAAATGTATCAACAATTACTTGCCTTAAGTACTATTTTGCTCAAATAAATTTTGATGCTAAAAACATAGTTGATGTCAATTTTGCTATTGCTTTTTTGCTTCTGGGCTGAACATGTGCCTCAAAACCTGATACTTGAATATTCAATTGATAATATATTAGGTAAAACACCTACAATTCTGTAGGTATAGAATTTAGGATTTAAAAATAATATGTGTACAAATATAAAAAAGGCTGTCACTCTAAACCATTTACTTTGATATCAAAACAGTTCACTGAGTTGCTAAATTAAGAGTATTCAATAACTATATTAAGCTACTGAAAATTATTCTATAAAATAACCAATATAAAATTAGGCGAGATTAGTGTTCAAATGGTATTTGTAATATTTTTAGGTAAACTCATAATATTAATCTAAGCACAACTGAAGATACCATCAATAGATAATCATGAATTCAGCAAACATTTAAAAAATACTTTGTTTCTTTTCAAAGTTTATTTTTTCTGCAGATGAAAACAAAAAATACAACTGTGAAACAAACTATCCAATGGAAGTAGGAAATACAGCCTGGTTGCAGTCAATACAAACAAAATCACAGTGAACCTAACCTTACAGTTTTTGTTAGGCTTCTATATCCTTGAATTTCACAGTGGGTATTATTTACATAAGTTCTTTCATTTTTTCCCCCTTATCTTGTTATGTAGGGTGGAAAGTCAACATACCTTACACTACCTCTCAAGCATCTATTTTTGTCAAAAGGCAAAGTTGTAACATATTTAGATTAAAGATCTTAATCAGCTTTAAGATTCTAGAATCAGGCAGTCCTTAGAACCAGAATAGATTCAAAGATCTCCGGTGTTGCAGTGTGGTCAGACAATATCTTTGGACAGAAAACGAAAAGGAAGGACAGAAGGAACCACAGCATTAGTTACAGCTCGGTGCTCTGTCTCATTTGAAGAGCCTGTGACCAACCAAGACTTAAGACTCAGCCTTTGTGACTGACGGACTCAGATGTTGTGATTCAGTTACTTTGCCGTTCATCACACACAGATTCGAGTACTACAGTGGCAGCTCAGCCCTACACTTAATTTAACACTCTGATGCTCCTATTTTGAAATGTTTGAATGAATATATGACTAACTGCTATTTTAAGTATCATACATTAATACATACTAATTAGTTTCTGACATAAAAATAATTTGGAAAACATGTTCAGAAGATGAAATGCTTCTCTTACTATGGCTGTCATATATATATATATATATATATATATATATATATATATATATATATATAGTATATAGTATAACATGTGAGCTATTTCCATTATGTTTTTGCAAATTAATACAAATTTAAATGTCAAGGAAGCAATTATTGACAGCATGCCACCAATCTGAAGCATGCTCATTCTTCTAGAAGCTTAATCATGCATCCCTTTATATTCATTATATTAATTTCTCCATCTTCGTGTGTGTGTGTGTGTGTGTGTGTGTGTGTGTGTGTGTGTGTGTTTACCCGGGATTTGACTGAGGGGTTTTTCACCTCTGAGCTACACTTTTAGCCCTATTTTATTTATTGTATTTTGTATTTTTTTTTTTGAAACAGAGTCTTTCTAAGTTGTGGAAGACCTTGCTAAGTTGATGAGGTTGGTTTTGAATCAGTGTTCCACCTGTCTTAGCTTCCCAATACTGGAATAACAGGCTACATCTTTTTTTTTTTTTTTTTTTTTTTTTTTTTTTTTTTGCAGGTCTGGGGATGGAACACAGGGGCATTCGAGCTCCGAGTTAACACACCCTGCCCTATTTTATATTCTTTATCTTTATTTTGAAACAGGGTCTCACTAAGTTACGGAGGGCCTCACTAAGTAGCTGAGGCTGCCCGTGAACTGCGATCCTATCTGGTCTCAGCATACAGAATGCTGGGATTACAAGTGTGCTCCACCATGCCTGGCTCACCATCTTTTCATAGTGGGCTACTTTTTTCAAATGCATTTTTCTGATCAAGATCATTTATCATTTCTCCTTTTACTTTTCAAATTTTAACAGAGCATTTTTAACATAGTAATTGTACATCATCCTGGGGCACAGTGTGATGGTTCTGGTACATGTATAACTCAGGATCAACTCAGGATATTTTAAACATTTGCCCTTTCTTTTTGATGAGACCATTTAAAATATCCTAGCTATTTCAAGTCATATAATATTATATTGCTAGGTATAAACACCCTGCTGTGCAATAGAAGACCGGAAGGAGTCCTCTGGTCCAGCTGTGACTTCACATTCCTGACCTGTATCTTCTGTCTACTTTTCTTGTCTCCTTCTGCAAACTCCACTTACCACTGTTTGAACAATGCTTTGGTTGATTCTCTAAAACTGTCTTTTATTGTTACCTTAGTTTGTGAGAGAGGACTTGGACACACATAGGGTACTGCTGAAACCCAAGGGTATATATATGCAGATTCCAGGTAAAATCTGCATTAGCTCTTCTATTTGAATGAGTTGAGAATAAAACCAAGAAACTTTAAAAGTGCCTTTGCTTAGAGCTATGAGGAATTAAAATACAGATAATAAAAAATCATGTTCAGAATGAAAAAAAACAAAGGCTTTTCTTGGGGAGGAGAGACACTTTGTAGGACAATCAGGAGTACACTATTTTCTTACAGTACCATTTTGTTAAAATTCATGAGGTATCTACCTGAAAGGCAATTAAAGGGACAAAGGTTTATTATTCTCCTTATTCGCAAACAGCCCCAACAGAAAAGAAACCTTTTAGAATTCAGCAAAAAGAATGGGAAAGGTAGACATCTGTGTTTTTTAATTTCTTGAAAATGACAATAAAAAAAAAAAACTAAGATGTCCAGTCCCCTTAGCAGGGGCACACTTAAGGCTTATTCAGAGTTTATCCAAAGCACCAGCATGTGCCGATTTTCTTCTTAGAAACCGGCTAAGCCTCTGAAATGGGTCAGTGTGCTGTAGCCACTCAATTGCCTCCTCCAGGCGGGTCTTTTAAGCACAGGTGCTAAGTGGAGGGTCTTTCTGAGCCTTGCTCACCCTCTGACAGGAACTTGGCAACCCAGGCAGTTCTTAGAATTGGCTGCTCTGTGGGAGTCATCGTGAGTTATTTACAAAGCTTCAGTTGTTCAGGTCAAACAACTCAAACTCTCAATACAGGAACAGGAGTGGGAGGGAGAGAGAATGGGAATTGGTGCTAATGTGACTTCTTTGCTTAAGAAAGTAGGAGAGAAAGTTTTTTTTTTTTCTTGGATTACATAAATACTAATTAAACATGTTCATATATCTTGAAGAACTGCAACCTTAATAATTTTTTGAATCCCTTCAGGAATAAACTTGACTACTTGACTGATGGATAGACTTAAAACTAATATTTTCCAAAAATAACATGTCCATTTCTTTGGGTAAGTATTTTGGCTTTTAGTTTTTGCCTTTTCTTTTATGAAGGGATTGTAGGAGGAAACTGCTTTGTCAGTTCCTCTTACAGCATAGACTGGCTTCAGGCCTCAGAAATGTAGCACAGTTATTTATTTATTTATTTATTTATTTATTTATTTATTTATTTGCAGTACTGGGGATGGAACCCAGGGTCATTCTACCTCTGAGCTACACCACCAGTTCTATTTTTTTTGTTTTTTATTTTGAAATAGAGTCTCACTGAGTTGCAAAGGGCCTCACTAAGTAGCGGAGGTTGTCCACGAACCCGGATCCTCCTGTCTCAGCCTCCCCAATGCTGAGGTTACAAGCGTGCGCCACCACTCCCGCCTTGCAGCATAGTTTTGACTGTTAACTTTTACAAATGCTATGACATAGCTAAGGGATACACAGTTAAGACATCAAGTTCAGTGTATGTGAGTATTAAGGAAGGAGAATCTCTGCGACATAGTTTGGTTTAAAATTTTATAATTAAATACTAGAGTGATTATCTAAATCAGAGTCCAAATTGATGTTTACTGTTACAGATCAAATCACACAATTAAGCAGCTAAACAAATGTAACAAATTAACCCCAAATTATATTGCTCTATAGTCTAACCAATCTAACGCTGTAAATGAGTGCGAGCATGCATTTGTGAAACCACTAGATGGCATACTTTTACCACGATTTTGGCTGAGGACAGCTTCAAATCATGATATGAAGGGTTAGAAGCAAGGCAAATGTTATCCGTTATTTATTGAAAGCTCTATTAAAGGATTTTTTCTTTGTGAGGAGAGTTGAAAATTGTCTTTACCATCATGGGTCATGTATTTCTCCTAAAACATCCAGCAGAAAAAGAATACTGTACACAATATTGTTTAAATTTTCATTTCTTGCTTTGCGAATTTGTGTTGCTATTTCTCATGCAGCTATTTCTCCAAAGAATTAAAAGGGCACACATTTAAATTTTTTTCTAACATTTATGGCGCTAATCCTAGAAGCTAATAGCTCTGAAAACAGAAGGCCAAGAGCTCACCAAGGGTCCTTCTATTGTTGATAGTTTAAAACTGTGTGAGAAGTACTACTTCAAATACCACTGAGATCTGAGAGCCAAAATGGCCTCTGGTGATAGAGGATTATGATCAGATCCTAGCAAAAAAATCATAGGAAACTCCCCAAACTCACACTGCAAACTGAAAGGTTTGAAGAAGAAATTAATGGAGAACAATCAGGCAAAGGTTGCCTTTTAATATACCATTCAGATGAATAAGAAGATAGATTCTAGGCTTACCTGTTCTAGTATGTTTTGAAGCCTCTCTATCTCGCAGTCTATCACAAATTTCTTCTCTTGTCTTCTATCAAGTTCTTCCAAAAGTTGCCTGTAGCTTACATCATTAAAATTTTCCACACATATAGCGCTGACATGCCAACCATTTTGTCCTGCTTTTTCCATAATAGCTTGAAGTATTGAGTATCCTATTTGGGGAGAACAAAAGAGTTACTAAAAACCTTCTTTTCCTTCCCTTAAATGACTACGCAGGCCCCGAGTCCACATCGATATTTTTTATATTCCAAAATATACACTGATTACTTAGAAACTTAAAAGTCTGACTGGTTATTTTAGAATCATGTATTCTTGCTTTCTTAACTCATGGAAACAAGACCTCTTAAGCTATCGAATGAAGTAGCAATACCGTATCTTATATAAGCTCTCAAAATCACTCTATTGAACTTAGTCCACTGGTCTAGGCATTTTTTGATACAATAAACTAAAAACCAAGTCTATCACTTGTGGTCAATATTAATTTCATAAACTCTTTATGTTATTTTCCTTACTAGAGAGAATTCATTTTAAACAACTGTTTTGACTTTCCCTTTGTGCATACTCGTTGCAATTTTTGTTCAACTGCAGAAGAAATATGAAAGGAACAGTATAGTGCTATCTGCAGGGGACCTGTTATTATCAAAGCCTCATTTGATTGTGTGGGCAGATCTATATAGGAAAAGAACTATTTATTCACCTCTTCCTCTCTGCAGAATTGTGTAGATGGGGAGAGTTGAATAATACCAGGTAAGGAATTGAGTACTCATATTCATAATTTGGTAAGGGAGACAGACATTTAAATAAAAGATGCAACTTTGTTCCTAGAAGTGTAAGGATAGCAATACCTAAGGCAGTGTGTTGACCCAACAGAAGGCTTGGTTAAATCTGCCTGCACAGAACAAGGAAAAATAAAAGAGGGGAGAAACCACTTTAATTGGGTCTTAAAAACTAAGGAGTGTGCTATAGTGCTGGGAGAAGAGGTGTTTAATGGGTGAAGACAGGAGGGGATGGTCTCTGCCCTGTTTTTGATCTGGATCTACCTACAGGTTGAAGAGAAACCATTTTATCTGAGCATCTGGTTAAGACGGGAGCTTTGAATGTATAATCCCAGGACCAAGAGTGTATCTCCATCCCAACACTGTCTTGACATCTTCCTGGAGCTCTAAGTTTTGAATTGTAATGTGAGAGAAAAGGAAAAGTCCTTCATAAAGCCCCTACACATAAAGGGGTTACGAGCAGAGCCTGTTTGTCATTATTCCACTTAAGAACATAGCATAAACAAAATATTCTAATCTTCTTTAAAAAAAGTGTAACACTTATTTGGGTTTATCCCATAGCAACTTTCTACAGTGTCTCCTTCCTTGGCTTCTGGAGTTAGAATAAAGGTGGGTGGATTAAAAGTGAAGATATGAAATAAATATCCAATGTTTTCAAGATAAGAGTATTTATTTGGCTTCCTAATTGATATGTGAGTCGCTCTCACTCAGAGACTTTGATTTTGAGACATGTTTCCCACATGTCAGAGTTTCAAACATTATGATGCTCAGGTAATAACAACAGATGGAACTGATGATGAGATCATATTCAAAATATAAATTACCTGATATCTTGCCAAATGAAATACTGTGGCAGTCAGGATTCATTTTTATCTAAACGAAAAAAAATTCCCCAAAGAGGAAGAAAGAGGGCATGTTAATTAGTCTATAATTATTCTGGTATATCTATTGCTCCGTTTAGTCTCTCCTTTGGTAACTCATGCCAGTAATTATCATTTCAGATCTTACCTAGCTCTCCCCCCCTCCCTGAAGCCTAGGGCTTGTTCACTTCTTTCCTCTTCAATGCAAATGGAGCACGATGGCACGAAACCTTTCCTGATGTATGTGCTCAGGTTCATTTATTCTGCTCTTGGGATTTGCTCTCTGATGGTAATGGAGGCAAAGTTCCTTCTATTTATTTTATTTTATTTTTGACACCCACAACAGTGCTCTTTGACTTGAAAAGAACGACATTTGAAAATGCCAATTGACATTCTACTTTTCCTTTTTTTAAATTTTATCCTCCCGAAATAATTCTAAGTCTTTTTGTGAGCTTGACTGAACGTTGCAGAAATGACAAATAAGGGCCACACACATCGTAGTAGTTTTCTTGCTTCCTGGGATCAATTCACAGCATGGCTGAGCTCTCTAGACATTGCTGCTGTGTTTTGGCATGATGTGGCTGACAGGCTTCATGTCAGTACTAGGCATCCATGTTGTTATTCTCCTGCTGCTGTGACTTTTATGGGATGTAGCAACTTATGATGATATTTATATGTGTTCCCACTTGCATTCCAGTAATTGCAAGGTTTACGCATATAAAGTAAAATCATAATTCGAGTTCAGCATTTCATTATCCCATGATCAGTTTTACAAATGATGTTGGAATTGAAATAAGACAAAGCCCTAGAACACAATCTTTGTTAAATGTCAAAGAAAGTTGGCTGCCTAAAAAGCTCCATTAATCAAAGTCAGAAATAAATGGCATCTTTTTAGTGTGGTGCAAAGGACACACAGTTACAGTTTCAGAGCCCTAGCTGAACACTCGCATCCATTTATATGCTGTGTTTGATTTTAATATGCTTTATTCTCATTCACTGCTGCTCAGATGTGTGTGTATGTCTTATTTATTTGCCAACAGAGCTGAGAATATTGTAGCTAGGAGAAAATGCTGCTATTGAATCTCTGGTTATGTAACTTAGTTGGCTTTAAAACTAAAAAGTCACAAGTCAGGACATACTAGGTCCAAATTTTTATGGTTTACATATCTTAGCTATTAAAAAATCTGTAAGATAATATTATTGGTTGAAAATAAATGCTTCAGTTTTAAGTGAAGATAACCTGGGTAACAGGAAATTCACTGCTATAAAGAATATTTTAAATAGTGCTTCTACTTAAAAGGCTGTCTAACATTCTAATTTATATAACTTATTGAAAACCTTCTGAATTCCAGATTCCACAAAGTGTATCAAGATCAAAAAAGACATAATTCCTATCTTTACAAGGAAAATCCTTAACAGAACTGATAGTAAAGTAGCTGACCATTATGCAAAAGATATAGCATTACATAAATAACTTCAAGGGAATCAATTTTTTAGAACAGTAGCAAGAGAATAACTTGGACATGATTGTGTTGTTGAATTACAATAGGAAAACAAAGACTTTTTCATAGACATCAGAGAACACTACTAAGTACACTTAAATATTTTTAAACCTATTATTATATCACCAGCTTAACATTCTGTTAAACAGAATGCCAGTGAGGTAAGCGGTCCAATGCCACTGCATCTTTACACTTCCGCGGTCTTTATATCATCCATGGATAATGACCTATTTTGGATGACTAGCGCCTTAGAGATGTTGTTGCTAACCACACGAACTGAGTTTATTTATCCGATGTTCTCTTTGCAAGAGTTATTTGATTCAACTGTCTGTACACAGAGCAGCAGGAAGAGGACTGGGAGGATTTATGCCAGGGAGGAGATCATTTCAAAAAGACAAGAGTTGTTCATGTGCCATAAAAAAATTTGCCTTGGAAGAGAACTGAAAAGTGCCCATTGTGCTTTTCAGTGAGGAGGTCAATGGTGTCCTCAACATGGGCAGGCAGTAGAATGCTGGATCTACAAGTCAGATTTCAGAGAGGAGAAAAATAGAGGAGAAAGAAGGAAGAGGTGAGAGCATAAAGATTATAGAGGATATTATCAGGGCAACAAAACCATTACACAAAGCATATTTCATTTTGATGAGCATGGGCTAGGGAAACATCTAGGGGCTGGTTCAGGAAAAAGAGCTGACTTTGTCCCATGGGGCATTGTGGAACCTAAAAAGGAGAAGTGATCCCGAGAGATAGCAGCAGCTTGTGCCTCATCAAATTAAAGCCTCTCTCCTTGGCCTCATAAGTTATGCAGGTACCTGCTTCTTCATTGTCAGATTCTCTGGTTTGGCATAAAATTAATGGATTGGAGGAGAAAAGTGTGTGTGTTTGCAAGTATTGTGTGCTGCGGGCTGACTCTAGTCATCAAGAGGAAGAAAATTCTGTAATCCTCACTGCATTTAATGTGACCAGACTGGACCTATAGAGCAGATTTAGTAACCATTTAGTTTGGACTCTTGCCAAAGCAGCTTAGTACAGAAATAACATGTTCAAAGACCACAGTCTGGACTTCAAGGTCTCAGCCCACAGAAGGAGCAACCATCTTTGTCGCTTGGTTAAAATCATCTGCAGCTGTGACTGTAACATTTATTTATGCCACAGTTCAAGAAGGGCATTGTGAAATAAGAAAAGATTTTCTTACTTAGCTTGAAGTTGTACATGTAAACCTGAGATAGGATGAAATGTCTTGTGTTTTACTTTTTTGTACAAACACTCAAGAGTAAGCATGGTAAATCTACCTGCAAAGATGGATTGAAAATGATCATTTTTTCTCAAAGATGGTTATTTTAGATCTAAGTTTTCCCCATATTTTTTATTTTCTGACATTAACATTTATTATTTTCCTGAACCTTGTATTACAGTACTCATACTTAGTTCAGTCGACAATTCACAAGAGAACTGGATATATTAAATCCTTAAAGTTAAAGCTTTATAGCAGAGTCTATACTTTGTTCTCTACTATCAACTCTCCCCTTTCTCCAAAACAATGACATTCTAACCTGGGCATATGAGCAGCAAGAGTAGAAACATTTTCTTCCTTCTTATGGAGCTGGATGTGGTTTTGTGACTAAGTTTTGGCCAATAGGTTTTGTCGAAGCTACAGGGAGCTTTCATCAAAAGACTGTATTTCCTTACTTCCTTCCCTCTCTTTCTCCCTCCCTCCTTCCTTCCTTCTTCCTTCCTTTCTTTATCTCTTCCTTTCATGGTACTGGGAATTGAACTCCCGGGCAATCTACCACTAAGTTATCCTCCAGCACTTTTCATTTTAAGTCAGAAGGGTCTCACTTACTTGCTGAGGCTGGCCTCGAACTTGTGATTCTCCTGTTTCAGCTTCATGAATGGCTGAGTTTACAGGTATGCACCAGCATACCAGAATATTAGTATGCTTTTTATCTTGCCCATTTCATGTTGCTCCTGAATATGAATGCTGCCCCTTGCCCATAAAGTCAAGGTATTGAATGCTGGAGTGACCACATGAAAGAAACTTGGGTCTCTCATGTCCTAAAATGGCCTACTAATCTCTGGTCATTTATCTAGACTTTAAATTACAAAAATAAATCTACTACCTTGTTTTGTCCATTAATAAGGCCAAAGTAAAATCTTTTATTAGTTTTAATTAAACCTAATTGTGATTAGTATAGACATAGTAAGCATTCTTAGCTATTTGACACAGATTCAAAACACTGAACATGTCCTCCAAGGAATACCCAATCACTATATTCCCTTATTTTTCTTGATCTTTTCTAGAACTGGGCTACTGAAAAATTTTTATTTCAGTACTATGGATGGTTGAGTCCCTTGAATCATATATACACTTGTCCACTTGTTTATGTAGCAATTGGATTTCTGAGAACAGAAACTAATTACAGAATTTCTTTGCATAAAGCCTTCAATGTTATTACATTTTGTCATACTGGGGATTGGCCCCGGGAGTGTTTTAAATCTGAGCTCCCCATCCCAGCCCTTTTTAATTTTTTTATTTTGAAACAGAGTCTCACTAAGTTGCTGAGATCCTCCTATTTCAGCCTTCCAAGTACTCGGAATACAGGCATATGCCACTACATTTGGCTTAATGTTATCAGTTTTAAGCTTCACCCCACTATCTGCTCATACTGCTTCTTGGCTGGTCTCTCCAACTTACTCTCCCCGCTATCCACTCTCCAGCAACACTGGCCTTCTCAGCTATTCTTGAAAGCACCGTAGGTTCCTGGTACAGTGACTTTGCACATGTGATGGCTCCCTTTCAAAGTCTGTTTCTTTCTCCTTTTGCCTCATACACATTTTTAAGATCTTATCTCATATTCCCCAATTAAACCACTTCCCACTGAAATAAACTTTCATAGATTTCTATACCTTTATTTCAGAGATTTTGTTTTTACCACAGTTTCTAATTAAATATTTAAATAATGGTCAGATTAGACTCTTTATCCTCCCACTATACTGAAGATTCCATGAAAGTAGAAACTGTGCATGTGTTTGGTGTCTAAGCCTGCAGATGCTCTGCAAAGAGTAGTTTAAATGCATGATACAACAGTGGCAGGTTCACAGAGGGAAACTGGGATGTCAAAAGTCTCAGAGGCAAGAAGAGACATAGTAGGTCATATGCAGGAAATTAAAATAACTTCATTTCATTTTGTGTTTTAAAAGGACAAGGATAGCTTGCATGGAGAATTGGTGTGGTGAGTAAGCTGAGTTTCTAAGGCTGGAGAGAAGGGAGACAAGGCACCTTCTCTATCATTTTAAGAAATTTGATCTTTACTCCTCCAAGACTTTAAAAAGAGAGTGACAGAACAGAATATGTCTTAGTGGGACTATTACAGCTGAAAATATGATCTATGTGAGTAGCACAGAAACAGAAAAGCCACGTAGGAAGCTACACTGTAATAATACAGATGAGAGTAGTGGAAACTGGATTTGTGACCATGCAGAAGAAGGAGAAGAGATTCTAGATTCAGGAAGCAGAGTAAGTCACTTTCCTGTTGATTGAAGACACATAAGGGAAGGGGAGAAGGAGGATTTGCACATGACCACACTCTGCTATCCTGGTTGTCTTCTTCTGTTTTCGGGTAGAACCCAGGGATTTTTGGATCTCCAGAAGAAGCACTTATTTTTCTACCTGGATTTCAGGTGTCATCTGACTTCTGATGAAAGTAATTCTTACAGCCACCTCCTTGATCCCCCCCAAAGGAGTAAGAGGTATTTCAACACATTAGTAAAAGAAATAAGTTGGAGAAACCCATTTTACCCTTTTGTTATAGGCATCAATTATTCTGGAGAACATCCATAAAGATTTCAAATATTCCCTTTGGACACACTGAATCTCTCGTCACGGTGGCCTTAAACATTTAAAAAACAATCTCCTTATCCCAATGGGTCTTTAATAACATCTTTTTACAATATAAGGCATCTTTTTATTACATAATGAATCCTTGAGAGACTAATTTCCTAATCAGAATAAGTATATAACAATTATTATACACTTACTATTTTGCTCATAAAGTGAGATTTTTAACCAGGCTCAGTGGCACAACACCTATAATCTTAGTTACTTGCAAGGAGCTTTAGGCAGGAGGATTATAAGTCTGAGGGCCAGTCTGGGCAACTCAGTGAGTCAAAAAATAAATAAAATTAAAATAAAAACAACTTAAAAGGGCTGGGAATGTAGCTCAGTAGGAAAACACTTGCCTAGTCATGTAAGAGGCCCTAGGTTTGATCCCTGGTACAGAAAAAAAAAAAGAAAGAAAAAAAGTGAGATTTTTTTTAAGAAGTGAGATTTTATCTATTTTCATGTCACAGTATAAAACACAATTCCGATTTTGTTCTTTTTTATATATATTACACAAAATTCACAACTCAAACTTGCATACAATGCAGCCATTGAATTCTCATAAAGGAAGTAAAATATACATTTGTGAATTGACAAAAGTATTTTGTCTTACATTAAGCATTGAAAGCATATACAACATAACATTTTAAAATACACTTCATTGGTGCATTGTAATTATACATTATAATGAAGAGTGACAGAAACATAAAATCACACAGCACTTGGTGTGTTTCCTTCCAGATCCACCCAGCTTCCTTATCATCCCTGTACATGATACTGAGATTAGTATTGATAGCTTCATATATGGATGTAGCTCTACTTGAACTGTTCCCTTCATCAAGTCTCCTTTACCCCTTCCCATCTCCCTCCCCAAGTACCCTTCTACTGTTCTACTCTTCTCCTCATTTATCTTAAGTCCCTCTTGTTTCCCAGTCTCTCTAGCTTCCACAAATGAGGGAGAACATACTGCCTTTCTATATGTTTTCCTGAACATGACATAATGTCATTCTTTATGGTTGTAAAATTCTATCATGTATATATACCACAGTTTTTCAATCCAGTCACCTATTGATGAATACCTAGGCTGGTTCCCTAATTCGACTACTATGAATTGTGCCATTATAAACATGGAAATGCATGCACCACTCTAACATTCTGATTTCAGTTCCTTTGGAAAGATACCTAGGAGTATCTGGGTCATATGCTAGTTACATTCTAAGTTTTCTGAGAAAATTCCACACTAATCACCAGAGCAGCTCTACTAATTTGTGATCCCATCGAGACTGTAAATGGGTGCCTAAGACATAATTTTGGATTGCCAAACCTACTCATCATGCCAATATCTTAGAAAAAAAGTCTCAAGAGGAAAACAGATTCTTTGAGAGGGGACTTTGCAGTAGGGAGAAAGCCATGGATGCAAGAGTGGCCCTCAAGGATGGAGGGGTTGCTGACTGAAAAAGGTGAAGGAGTGACCCCAACCTCAGACAAAGGTGCAGAAGAACCTTAATATCTCATTGTCAGTGGGTATTTAGTAGCCTTGTTTGCTAGAGTAGAGGATTTACAAAGTACCTTATGATTTATTAGCATTTTACTAGCCCCACAAAGTCAGAATTAGCTGTATAGAAGTTGATGTGATTTCTATGAAATCATTACCCCCACTAAGTGGCAAAGCTGTGAACTGAGTTAAGATCTTCCATTCTTCAGTAGAGGTACTTTTAACTACACTTTCTCTTCTGAGGAGAGTGGGAAATGAAATTGGCAAAGAAGGACCAGGCTCTGCTGTAAAGGCCATTGAAAAATAGACATCCTCATTTCCTCTCTGGAAATCACATTGCTTATCTCAGCTTATGCCCTCAGTGCTATCTTCAAAGTACTTCAAGAATCTATCTCCTCTGCCACCTCTACCCAGGTCTCAGGATCTGGTCAGGACCACTACCATAGCAGCTTTATGGAGTTCTTGGTTCAGCTTTTGTCCCCTTCCTCTATACATAATATAGCTTCAAGAACAAACTTTAATATTTATTGGTTATTGTAGACATATGTCACAATGTAGTTCAGAGTGATAGAGACATACATGCACACAGCACTTGGTGAACTCCTTCCTGCACTTCCACTCCACTCCCTTCCCTTCCCATACATGATATTAGAACTAGCATTGATAATTTTGTATATGTACATTGTGTCAATTGAAGTGTTTTCTTCACTAAATATCCCTCTCCCATTTGCCTCCCTCTCATAAACCCTCTCCATCACTCCACTGGGGTTTCTTCTCCTTTGTCTGCAGTCCTTTTTGTATACCAAATTATTCCTAGCTCACACCTATGAGGGGAAACTTTTGTGACTGACTGGCTGATCTCATGTAACATAATATTCCATCCATTTTCCTGAAAATGACATACTTTTGTTCTAAATGGTTGAGTAGGATGCAATCATGTGTAGATCCCATAATTTTGTAAACCATTCATCTGTTGATGAACACCTAGGCTAGTTCCATAATATGGCCATTGTGAATTGTGTTGCTACAAACATAGATACAAAACTTTTTTTTTTTTTGGTGGTACTGGGGTTCCTGGAAGCCCTTCTATCTCCGGGCTACACTCCCAGACCTATTTTTTACAATTTTATTTGGAAACAGGGTCTCCTAAGCCAGCGCGCGCGGCTGGCTTCGAACCTGCGTGATCCTCCTGTCTCTGCCTCCCAAGCGCGGGGATTACAAGCGTGCGCCACCACGCCTGGCCGATACAAACTTTTCATGCAAGTCTATGAATGTCACTCATAGGTCAAAGTTATTTTATTGCTTCTTCACCTTGGCCTGCAGGACTTCACAACCCTGGCCTCCTGTATGGCTCTCTCACTCTCAAATATTACCTGAAAACTGAATTTTTCTCCAAGGTAGGGGATTATCCCTTACACTTCCCTTAAATCTTTATCCAAATGCCTTTTTTTTTTTCAGTGACAACATTCCAGGTCACTTGATCTACAATTTCAACTTCCTTAGGCTGAGATTCAGTATCACATTTTTTTGGTCTACTTTTTCCATAACATTTACTACTATGTAGTGCACTCTATATTTCCCTCACTCACTTTGTTCCTTGTCTGTTTCTTCTGAAGAATATAAGTTTATGAAGTTGAGGACTTTGTCTTGTTCACTCTGCCTAAAAGAACACCTGAAATCCAAACGACACTCAATAAACACATTTAAGTAATTAAATGCTGAAAGTCTAGAAATTACTCTGTGGATGAGGGAGTGAAATATTGGAAACTTTGGAGGAGGGAAGAGACAGATTTATGAATTTTAATAATTTTAGCTGGATATAATAAAAGTGGTAGATGAGTGGAGAGAGGAAAAAGGAAGGGAATCCAAGTAGGAGATGGCCAGAATTAATGCAGGTATAATGGAATACTCATTCTAATTCTGAAAAAAAAAATTAGAAAAACATGAGAGTTTCAGTTGCTTATTTTTTTCTGAATTCTATACTTGTTCTCTAATTCTGTATGCATCGTATTAAGACTCAGTTAATGATCCTATTGTTTGACCTAGATATGGCTTCTCAGTTAGTGATACATAATATTAAGTTTTATTAAAATAATCTAAAAACTACTTAATTTGTAATTTGCATATCAGATTCTTTGAGATTGTGGTAGGAAACTGCAAAACTTCCCAAACCTGGGTCATGAGTTATAAAAGACAAGAGCCTTGCATAGGATATCTCAAATTATCCCTGAAACTCTACAGTTTTCAATATCAATATTTATAGCAACCAGGTGGACGTGGTAGCACATGCTTGTAATCCGAGCATTTGGGAGGCTAAGACAGAAGGACTGCAGTTTGCAGACAGCCTCAGCCACTCAGTGAGGCCCTTTGCTACTCCTTGAAACCCTGTTTCAAACTAAAGAACAAAAAATAGGGCTGAAGGTATAGCTTGAAGGTAGAATGCCCCTAGGTTCCATCCCCAGTACTGCAAAAAAAAAAAAAAAAAAAAAAAAAAAATTATAGCAACCATCCTGAGTCATTAATGAAAGCTAAAATAAGCTTCAAGAAAACTCAGAATTAAAGTAAGTGTGAAATCCATTTCTGAAAGGCTCCATTCTTAATGATTAAAAGCACAAATATTTTTGGTTTATAGAAACAACTGAGTGAAGCCTGAAAAACAGGCTCATTGGTTGAGTAAGATGGCCAGTGCTTTACATAGAGTTCTGGTTCTTAATAAGACCAATTAATTCATTCTACCCTATGTCGAAGTTGGAGTCCAATGGATCTCATTAATTAATCATGAAAACAATCACTAGCAACAAAACACAGAAGTGTTACAGAACACATTCAATATCAGTTTATTATATTCACATGCCAAGCGGTGTACTGTAAATAATATTAATTTGTATCTGGCTTTTATACACAAAGTTAAAACCATTCATTTCAGTTGATTTGAAAGTGATATTTTAAACCGTTACTTTTGTCTTTTCTTTAGAGAAGAAACAGCAGTACATAATTTTCTCGTGATGATTCTGGTGAAAGGATTTGCATACAATTACGGAGACAATTTCTGTTCCTAGCAGGAACAAACACAGGATGAAGTAAGTATTCACCATATGATTAGCCTAATTTTTATATCCCATGGAGGCCAGCTCAATTCCAAGAAGTAATTGTAAACGCATGTCGGTGACTGAGAGTGAATACATTTGATTACTCACTATTAAATCTCCTTAGTGGGGAAATGGCACTGAGCTGATCATCTAAGTACAGAGTGATTTCTTGAGCAGCGTGCCAGGTGACAAATGATGGGTTCTGTGCAGACTCAGTTGCTTTCAACTGTGAGCATCGTGCTTCTCCTATCAACTCTGGGGTTCTAAGGCAAATGATTCAAATTCCTTAACTTTCCATTCTTGACTTTTTAATGTAATGAAGATGATAAATATAGGATTTTAAGCATCATGATAATTTTTTCTATAACTCTGTTTCAGCTAGCATTGTTACTAGTGTGACAAAACAAAACAAAACAAAAACTGACAGCAACAACTTAGAAGAAGGAAATGTATTTTCTCACAGTACTGAAGGTTTTAGGGGTTCAGTCCATGTTAGGCCAGGTTACATGGGTGGAGCTCAGGGAATGATGTGGAGAGTGGGAGAGAAAAATCAAGTGCTCTTCTCTTACTTTACAGAGGCCAGAATCAAGGGAGATAGTTAGGGGAGGAGGGTATATACAGAAGCCCAAATCCACATGGTTAAGACCACCTCCTCAGCAACAAAGTCCCACCTTCAACACCGGGATTTTTTTCTTGGCCCCATATTTCATTATTTAGATATTTGCTCAGCCACTTTACTCAAAAACCCAAGAGATCCCCTCAGACCTATTCCTCTTCTCACTTCATCCTAAGCCATTTCTGACCTTACTTCCTACATGCTGTACTTGAGATAGTTCATGAACAATTGCTGACTTAGTTGTCCTTTCACTATCATCTACAGTCCATACACCGTGTGCCAGGCTACTGTCCAGATGCTACAGACGTAGAAACCAGCAAAACTGTTTTGGAGTGTACCTTCCCAAAGCTTACACTCCAGCGGCTGAAGCCCACAATAAGCACACAAATGCATTTATACAATAAGAGGTCATCAGTTCTGTGAGCAAAATTAAGAAAAGAAAGATACAATGATTGGTGGTGGTAGTGGGAGGGGTGCTTATCTTCCCAAACGAGTCTCTCACTCTGTCTCAGATGTACATTCTTCAGCTCATGCTAAGGAGTGTAGTTCTCTAGATGAACCAGATTCTCTCCTGCCTTATGCGTCACCATGGCTGCTCCCTGTTAAGAAGGCCAGTTTCTCCACACTCACTGGCCACTTGCAACCTTTCCCTCAAGGTTTCAGCTCCAGGCAATTTTAAAAGTCTCCTCTGACCAATTCCATATTAAATGATTATGTTTTTCTTTATCTTCTTTCTAGTTAACAATTTAGAGAATAATTACAGCTATATCACCTTGAACAAATTGTTATTATTATTATTATTATTATTATATTATTTGTGTGGAACTGGGGATGGAACTCAGGAACATTCTAAAACCAAGATACACCCTCAAGTCTTATTTTTTATTCTTTATTTTTAAGAAAGGTCTCACCAAGTTGCGGAGGGCCTCACTAAGAAGCTGAGGCTGGCCATGAGCCTGTGATCCTCCTGTCTCGGTCTTTCAAGTACTAGGATTACAAGTATGTGCCACCATGCCCGACAATCAATTAATTATTAAACAAATTCTATATGGTACCTTTGAAACTACTAAATATACAGTGAGCCAGGCACTGACAGTAAAGGATGGTGAATTATAATTGCTGTTTTACCTATTTAATTCCAAGTACGGGACTAGTTCTTATTCATATTTCTTCCCCTAATTTTTTACACAAAAGAAAGAATATGCTCAATAAGAGCAAGTTGATTGAATGAAAGAAAGAGTACAAAAATTCTGAGTTTTAAAAAATGCCCAGAGCCAGCCATGGTTACGCACGCTTGTAATCTCCGTGCTTGGGAGGCAGAGACAGGAGGATGGCGCAGGTTCGAAGCCAGCCATGCTGGCGTGAGACCCTGTTTCAAAAAATATAAAAATAGGTCTGGGAGTGTAACCCGGAGGTAAAGGGCTTCCACGAACCCCAGTACCACCAAAAAAAAAATGCCCAGATATGATCAATTATAATATAGTAAATAATAATTAAAACTAACAATTATTAAAGGCTTACCAAATCCAGGAATATTGTATTAAGTGCTTTATGGGCATGGTGTTAGTTTTATTATCTTCATTTATATAAGGGAAACTGATAATAAATAAGTTCTTGACCAAGATCACTTAGCTCTTAATTGGTAGAGACTCATTCTAGCTAACATTAGAGCTTGCTTTTTATTATCCTCGATGATATGCTTTATAATACAATGAAAACTTAATTCCATTTTGTTTGGGCTAATTTTATTCTCCTACTAAGGATTCATTTTAGACCCAGAAGTATGTGTGACCACAAAGCACTCCTAAGTACTAGGTCTATTTCCAGAGAGTGCTGAGGCTTCAGGTATTCACCCTGTGGATATATTAGCTCTTTCTCTCCAATATTTCAGAGAATAATGCCCTCTCCCCTCAACATACCCCTGCTCAAAAGTTCCTGGCAGATCTGGGCCCAGTGTTACAACCACTGCCAAGATAACAATGTGCATGGCTGTGCATGGCAATAATTCCAGTACTTGGGAAGTGGAGTCAGGTGGGCCAAAGGTCTGAGTCCAGGCTTATCAACTTAGTGAGACACTCGGCAACTTAACAAGAACTTGTTCCAAAATAAGAAATAAAAAGGGCTGGAGGTGTAGCTCAAGGTAGAATGCCCCTGGGTTCAATCCCCAGTTCCAAAAAAAATTTACAATAATGAAAACTGATTCTTTCTTCACTATAGACTGCAGATGCACTCCTGTGGTCCCGTTTGGTTAATGATGTCCCTCCTGGAACCACTAAGTACCTAACATCAACTGCCTTTTCTCTGTAGGACATCAAATATTAAATCTAGAATTAGGTCAACTTTAGTTAAAAGCTTTTGAGTTACTACTTAGATCTATCTATATGCTTGCCCAGCTTCCCTTCTGGAAAGAGTCATGAAGTCCCATGGGACTTTTTTGGAAATTGAATCTGAATCACAGTATGGGATAACTTGTTGAGGCAGGAATTGATGCAGGCAAGTTTGCTGAATAAATCAAACCAAAGACATACATGTATCTCTAATGAGAATAAAAAATTCCTGGAAAGTTATACTGGCTATGAAAACATTTGTCTCCACTTTTATAATTGTAACAAGTGTGAGTCAAACTTGTACATTCAGAATGAAAAGTGAGATCAAACTATCTGTTTCATTAATTATTTAAATAAATCACTAAGTTTATATCTGTTTTGCTTCATTAATCAACAATCTGTATCATGTGCCACTGACATCTTAGTTAAAACTCAGTAAGGTTGCCAAGGTTTATTCTGATGAAACAATTATCAAGTTAATTGTGCTAATACATTTATTTTATATATTTTTTTGCAGTACCGGGATGGAACCCAGGCACATTCTACCTCTGAACTACACCATCAGCCCTATTTTATTTTATTCTTTATTTTGAAACAGGGCCTCATTGAGTTGCAAAGGGCCTCACTAAGTAGCTGAGGTTCTTCTTTAACCAGAATCCTCCTGTCTCAGCCTCCCAAATGCTGGCATTACAACCGTGTGCCACCACACCTGGCTAAATTTGACTTTTATATGTATTTGGGAAACAATGTCATCTTTCTAAAGCTGCAGATTTTAATAAGATAGTATGACACATAGAATACACAAAAATATTAAGCAATTTATTAGGCTTGGATTCTTTTAAAAACTTTATTAAAAAAAAAAAAACACAGCTGGGCATGGTGGTGCACGCTTGTAATCCCCGCGCTTGGGAGGCGGAGACAGGAGAATCGCGCAGGTTCGAAGCCAGCCGTGCTGGTTTAAGAGACCCTGTTTCCAAATAAAAGTATTAAAAAATAGGTTTGGAAGTGTAGCCCGGAAATAGAAGGGTTTCCAGGAACCCCAGTACCACCAAAAAAGAAGAAAGAAAGAAAGAAAGAAAGAAAGAAAGAAAGAAAGAAAGAAAGAAAGAAAGAAAGAAAGAAAAACACCTGAGGACCATATATTCCAGCAGAAAATCCTAGAGTTAGTTTTCAGGGCTATTGCCACTGGAAAAGTTGAGATTTTAATGCCTGTTAATATATCTTTGGTAGTTAAGGTCTCAGGAGGGAAGAAATCAAGACTGTTTTATGAAGTTCAGTGCTTCCCAGTTTATATTTGAACACTGTCATTATGAGGGGCTTTTATGCTGGTTCTGCTCATCTGATCCACTGCTTGGCAGTGAAGACCACCTTGGCTGTGCTGCTGCTGCTAATCTGCTTAAACAGTCAGTACAGCATCGGTGCCAAACTAGTCACTCCAACAGACTTCTCTATTAGCTATTCATTTTACAAAAGGCAAACCTTACACACCAAGAGATGCTGTGTACATCCATGAGTGCCTCACTTTGACTCTCACTACACTGTATAACCGCAATACACCAGTAGATATTTTAAAAGATGCACTTGCAGGATGTAGATCGCTCCTCAAGCTAAATATCTCCATTCATAGCTCACACTTTGTGTCTTCTTAGGAACTGCTGGATATTATCCACCCAGATCCACTTTTTGTTTTCCCTACCCTGCCTTGTGTTGATGGTGGAGGAGGCTAACCAGTACTGTCTGTATGGGTGCTCCTGGACTTCCACTTGGCTGGATTAAAAAATGTTGTGTGCAACTACTCAGTGAAGAGTCAAGTGTCTTTTATTCATGATTTCTTTTTAAGTCAATGCAGGCCTGGCTACATTTTTAAGTAGATTTTATAGACTGCCATTCAGTGTTTGTTCTCCATACAACCACACCTTCCCATTCCCTATCTATTCAGACTTAGGGTGGAACAGATTCCATGCTGCTGCTGCTTCTGGAATAGGGGCACTATCCTTTTCCTTGTGGTGACCCTAAACCCTGTTCCTGCCTTAATCAGTTTTATTATTAAGCATTTCTTTATTACTTAGCACACCATTCATCTCCCATCCGGATAACAGCACACTGATGTAGCTTTGTTGTGTATAAAGCAGTAAATTTGGAAGAAGAATATACAGGTGTAGGTTTTCTATGAAATTATATCCTTATTTTAACATAAATTCCAAGAGTACATGAGACAGTTCACATCTTTCATTACTGCTCTCATATCTTTATGGAGACATAATAGGCCTCTGCTCAAGCCTCATATCTTCAGATATCATCATTTCTAAATTAATTGTACATTAATATAGTGTCAAAATTAAAAGTGTATATTGAATCATGTTATATACCTTGAATGTATACAATGTTTATCAATGAAATACTTTTATAATCTTAAGAAAGCTCAAACACATTAATTTGTAATTTCAGACCACAAAAGAGCTGCATTCTAGCCTGCTTTATTTTGAAGTTGCACTTTAATGACCCTGTATTCCTTTACATTTCATACAAAGACCATTTTATGGTGAGTGATGAGAAAACATTCTCTAACATGCTACTTATGTGATATATTTATGAAATAAATATGTCCAGAAGAAAGACTTTGCCATCCACTTGCTGCCACAGGTGGTGGCTTAGTTGACAAAAACTGTCTAAATTGAAATTATTATTTTTCATAGACATTATCCAATGTTAAATTTCTTAATTATACAAAACTCTATTAAGCAAGTCTACTAACTAAATTACATGGAGTGGACTTTCAGTTTATTCATACTGACAGTCTCTTCAGATTTTTACACAGCTTCTAATGAGATATTCTATAGGGGCATTTCAGGGTTTTCTCAGTGGGTCAAAAGGTCAGTTGCAATATCTATTATTAAAATTTTTTCCAAGTCTAAACATTTATCAATTATGATGTATAACTTTAAGGTTGAAATCAAAGTTTGACTTGACAGATGTAAATTGCCTCTTGGGGAAAATTCTAGCTTTGTACACAAATTATTTCCACAGGGAGATGGGAATTCCTTTTCCATTTTTAAGCATTCAAAATAAAACATCCTACATTATCATCCGATACTTAAAAAAAAAAACATGAATGTAGACTCAGTAACTAAGAAAACAAACCAGTGTTTTAGGCTGTTACTAAACATAGTTTTGGCTGGGCATGGTGGCAAATGCTTGTAATCCCTGCGCTTGGGAGGTTGAGACAGGAGGATTGCACAGGTTGGAAGCCAGCCTCAGCTACTTAGTGAGGGTCTCATCAACTTAGTGAGACCCTGTTTCCAAATAAAATATAAAATAGGTCTGGGAGTAAAGCCCGGAGGCAGAAAGCCTCTGGGTTCTACCCCGAATACCACCACAAACAAAAACCCAAAAAACAATTTAAAAAAATGTAATTTAAATTACCTTTTATCTTCTTATCAAATGCTATTAGGGAAAAGTGATTAGTTATGGAATATGTTTTATCTGTAGTTCCTAATATGTATTTAATAATGCAGTCTATGCCAAAATGTTTTATACTGTTTAGCCTTACCTGTAGACCTGGGTTAATCAGGTACATTGTAATATTATACCTTCAATTTTTATTGAAAATCTTTGCAATAAGTGACACTATTCAGACAGATTCTGCATTTGTTGTAAACTTTTAACTTCTTTAAAAAATTTTTACTCAATGTCTTCCAAAGAAGATCTCAAATTTAACTTTTTTAGGATTTTATCATTAGGATGATTCTTCTTGGAGAACTGACATGCTAGACATTTTTTTTGTGTGGCAGCAGGAATGACACAATCAGTAATTTTCCATTTTCCCCTCTGATTACCAAGCGGTGCAGAGTAAATATTATGTTTCATCGTTATAAGTGGTTTAGCCCTTGTGCTAGCATGTTATTTTTTCTTTGTCATGGCTTTGGTTTTTATTTATTTGTAAATAATGCATATATGTGATATGTATGTGTATAATATATATTTACATGTGTGATTAAACATGTGCAATTGTATTACATATTATATATACATGCATTTATTATAAACCATCACAAATCTTTTTTTGTAGAATCAAGATATGAATATACATGAAAATACTTTTTAAAGCTATTTTAGACAATATGTCTTCTGCATCATTCAAATGACAGCTATTTCAAAAAATTTGCATATAATAGAAATTAGGTATTTTACTCAACCATAAAGAGGAACAAAGTTATTTCAATTTCAGGAAAATGGATAGAACTAAAGAATATTATGCTATGTGAGATCAGACAGTCTCAGAAAGTCAGGGTTGTATTTTCTCTCGTATGTGGAAGCTAGAGAGAAAATAGCTCTAGATTTCACACGTGAGAGAAAGAGGAGTGCAAGAAAGTGGGTAAGGAGACCATAGAATAGCAGAAGGGGGTTGGGGATGGGAGCAGAGGAGGAGATGAAGAGGCTTGAGTAAAGAAATCGACCAAACAATGTTATGTTCATGTACGAAAGTATCTCTACCAACCTCACTAGCATGTACAGGGAATGAGGAGGGGGGCTAGCTGAGTGAGCTGTGGAGGGAAACGCATCCAGACATGTGGTGTGCTTATATGAATGTATCACTTTGAACTTTAACTACTAGGTAGAATTAAAATTTCAAAAAATAAGGAAAGATCCGGGCGTGATGACATACGCTTGTAATTGCAGCGCTTGGGAGGCTGAGACAGGAGGATTACACAGGTTCGAAGCCAGACGCAGCTACTTATGAGGCTCTCAGCAACTTAATGAAACCCTGTTTACAAATAACTTATAAAATAGGTCTGGGAGTATAGCCTGGAGGTAGCAAAGCCCCCGGGTTCCACCCTCAGTATGACAAAAATAAATAAATAAATTTAAAATAAAGAAAGAAAAAGCAGTAATTTGAAAATGAACTCTCTCCAAATCCAAATTCAACTTTTCTAATTTTTAGAACTATTAACAAAAACTAATTTATATGTATAAAAAGAAATAGTATATATCAATTTCCAAAATGTTAAAATACTAAGTTAGAAACCTATTCTTTCTATTAACTTTATAAATAAACAGCATGGATAATTATTAATCAATATGTTTCTCCTTTGCTTTGACAAATAAAACCACATTTCTTTGGTGTGGATCTTCATGAGCCACAGTTTACAATTACTGAGAGATTATCATGTACTGTGCTAAAGACTTGGTTTTGTATTTTTTTTATTTCTCAAAACAACTCTATGGCATAGGTATTTTATTCTCATGTTTTTTCAGATTAGTAAATTTAATGTCAGACTGTATTTTCTTTAAAAATTTTTTTTTGTGGTACTGGGGATGGAACGCAGGGGCATTCTACCTCTGAGGTATACCCTCAGCTCTATTTTTTATCCTTTATTTTGAAACGGTCTCACTGAATTGCAAAGGGCCTCACTAAGTAGCCGAGGCTGTCCTCGAACTGCGATCCTCCTGTCTCAGTTTCCCCAATGCTGGGGTTACAAGCATGTACCACCATACCCAGCTGCAGATTATATTTCCTAAGACAGTTACACCCCAGTCTCTTTCCCCACATGTTCTTATGATGCAACACTGGCCCTCTGAACTCTTGGGGGTCAAGGTTCCTTCCTCTTGAATCTAGGCAGGCTACTGACTACAGGAAGTGATACACATGACTTCCCAGGGTAGACCATGATAGCTTCTTCTCCATCCTATCTGAATAACTACTTTTGAAAGGCAGTTTCATGGTGTGAGGAAGCCCAAGCTGATGGAGCGCATAGATTACCATAAAATCGATCAAGGTCACAATGCTAATAAGCAGTGGCTGGACCTAGACCTAAGCAGTCTCACTTTACCATTTTCATTCCCACTGCACCATACTGCACCCTATTTACTTTCTCCTAAAACTGTAGATATACACACAGGTTTGTATATAGTTTCAAAATGTGTGTGTTCGTATGTATGGGTGTGCACAAGAGTAGTTGCAATATTAATAGCAGCAACTGCAGCAGAAGTAATAGTCTGAATGGCACTAGCAGAAGTAGTATTTGTAGTGTCTGTATAACATTAGTCACAATGATATTATTCTCGAAAAGTGTATATTATTTAAAAAATGCAAGGTAAAAAAATCATTTCATGGACTAGTTTAACTTTTTGAATGTTTGGAGAAATTTCTCCACTATCAACATTTATTTCCAATAATATAAATGCTATACACATACAAAGAATATGTTATATTCTGTATACTTTATATAGCCTTGAAAGTTGCTATGGAATAGTTTGTTACTAATGCAAAAGGTTCTGGTTTTACAATTGCTCTGCAATTCACTAATTTTTACTTTCTTCTCTGCAAGGGCATTTGAGGTCTGGATTATATATTTGTAAAACAGTTCTCACTAGAATTATAATTTGCTAGGTCTTAATATTCCATTTGAATGGGGTTCTTGGAACATGATGAGGTCAGAGGAGAAGAGAAAAAAAAAAACATTTGCTGTGTTTGATAATGGGCTATTTGTCCACAGAATAATCTGAAATCTCCTTCAGTATGACTGAAGGTGACTTTTATCTCAAATTTACTCAGTCTGGTCAATTTATAGAAATTAGAAGGGGAGGTTAAATGCATTTAAGTACAATTTTAATTCAATGATATTTGTCATTGATTACTAATTATAAATAGGTGACTCCACACTTTGTCATGGAGAGAAAGATATTTTCAAGAGGGTACAGAAGGCTGTTAATCTTTTGTGTTGAGGACTGAGCCCATTGCCATTCTACCTCTAAACTCCAGCCCCCTCCCCCCCCTTTTTTTGAAGCAGAAATTTGCTAAGGTGCTGAGGCTGGCCTTGAACTTGTGACTCACCTGTGTCAGCCTTTCAAGTACTGCAAGTACAGGTGTGCATTACTATGCCTGGCTAATCTTAAACCCAAGTATAATGTGTTAAACAGGACTGTATAGGCAAACCACAATTCATGAGCCTTACGTGACTAGGACCTGGATTAGATTAGATAAATTAACAAAAAGTCCAGCCAGACCTTGTTTTAAAACTAAAATTTAAAAGGGCTAAAGGTTTATCTTGGAGGTAGATTGACCCTGGTTTCAATTCCCCAGTACAAAAGAAGAAGTACAGAAGAAGAAGAAGAAGAAGAAGGAGGAGGAGGAGGAGGAGGAGGAGGAGGAGGAATAAAAAGGCACAGTTATCAAGCAGTTTATAATCTTAAACTTGTGTCTTAAGCCGGGCGTGGTGGCACACGCTTGTAATTCCAGCATTTGGGAGGCTGAGACCAGAGGATCGCGGTTCGCGGACAGCCTCAGCTACTTAGTGAGGCCCTCTGCAACTCAGTGAGACCCAGTTTCAAAATAAAGAATAAAAAATTGGACAGGGGGTGTAGCTCGGAGGTCAAATGCCTCTGGGTTCCATTCCCAGACCTAAAAAAAAAAAAAAAAAAAAAAACTTGTGTCTGATAACTGGCCAAAAATACTGACAGGAGAACATGAACCATGTAAGAGGTCATGTGAAATTCCAGAGATATCTGTACAGAGGTCCTAGGCATCTAGGCAGTCCCTGAGTTTCTTTTACTATTATTTCTCATTCTTATATAGTCAACTGCATGCATGCTTTTCAGGAATTCAGTGTGATCCTTTGGGCACTTCTATTTGACAGTCTTTGCAATATGTAGAGCTGAGGGTCAGGGATTGGTATCTAGTGGTTGAGATCAGAGAATTCTAGACTTCCAATGTTTGAAAATGTTGAGACCAAGATTCATGGAACTGATTTAGAATTCAATAGTCATGCAGGCTTTTTTAGTTTGGGGAGGCATTGGAAAGGGAAATGCATTTAGGTTGACAGAATTTACTGGATTTTATTCCTGAAAAGACAAATTATTATTTAGATATTTTAAGTATCCAGACATAGCCTCTAAAAATTTTTTTGATGGTACTGAGGGTGGATCCCAGGGGCTTTCTACCTCTGGGCTATGCACCTAGACCTATTTTATACTTTATTTGAAAACAGGGTCTCACTAAGTTGCTGAGAGCCTCACTGAGTAGCTGAGGCTGGCTTCGAACCTGTGCGATCCTCCTGTCTCAGCCTCCCAAGTGCAGGGATTACAAGCGTGTGCCACCATGCCTGGCAAGCCTCTAATAATTTATGTGTTGAATTTCATTATTTATTATGCATTATATTTTATGTTCTCAAACCAGTTACAAAGTATTAACAAATCCAAACAGGCTAAAATAATTTATATATTGAGCTTCATTGTTTATTAAATAGTGCATTTCACGTTTTTTAACACAATTTTAAAGTGTTAACAAATAGGCATAATAGTGTCTTTTACAAAATAACACCTACTAGTAGATCTGAAGACCAAATGACAAAGCATTTTCCATCTAGAAAGAATCATAGTGACAATTTAATCAAACTCCTGATATGAAAGCAGAGTATGAGCAAGAGTGGCTACATGACTTGCCCAAGGCAGAGTTGGGGGAAGACCTAGATGGTGGCAGATAAGAATCTTTAGAAACATCCCATTCATATGGCTCAGAAGAATGTCCTTGTCCTGTCCTTGAGGAAAACTGGGGCTATGCTTTGGGTTTAGAATTTCCCCCCAAAACTTAGGTGTTGAAAGCAGGTCCCCAGTATAAGAAGGTTTAGATGTAGAGCATGGATGGAGATGGGTCACTGGGGGCATAGTTTTGGGGACTATATATATCCCTGGTTTCCTCCTCTCCATATCTCTGCTTTCAGATGCCATGGCTGAGAGAAGCTTTTCTCCACCCCATGTGCTGCCCTCACAGTTTTTGTTTTGGATCCAGTCAACCACGGGCTGAACTTTTAAAACTTTGAACCAAATAAATCTTTCCCCCTCTAAGTTGTGCCTGTCAGGATTTTTGTCAAAAGCTAAAATATCTGAATAATGTAAATATCTGAGAAAATGTGTTTTCAAAAAAAATTTAGTCATTCTCCATAACTAATGTGAATGATTAGCTCTGGGCAAAAATAGGTTAAAAATAAGAAAAAGAGCAAAATAAGAGTGTGCCTATTGAGTTTCAATTAAATAAATCTTTTAAAACGGCATGTAATTATGATTGAAGAATTCGATTCTTTTATCCTTTAGCATCATATTCTTCCAGGAATAAAACTGCATTAAGGATTCTTGAATCATTTAATGATTTCTTGGTCCCTGTCCCAGTAGATCTGAAACTCCACTTTTCTGCGTGTTTCCGGGAAATACTTAGCTTTGTCACATCTCCTTGTTTTCAAGTCTCTCATCTGCCCTTTAAAATGAGCAGTATGTGGCTTGAGAATTGTTAGATAATTGTCTCATGACCTTCCCAAGCAAATCGATAGTTACAGCATCTGCTAGTAGAGAGACTGACCTAGAAGGTGGTCAGTTACCGATCTGTGCCAGGGAAATGCCACCAAAGTTTGTCAGTAAATCATCTTGTTTTTACCTTCGAAATAAATCTAAAAACTTCTCAGTAACTCCACTGTTATTGTCCTGGTCCAGCCCTTGCTTCCTCTTACCTCAATTATTGCAACATCTTCCTAAGAGCTTTCTCTCTGGGCTTTGGAGTCCTTTTATTCTGTCTTATCACGATAGCCAGATTTGTTTCTGTTAAATTGAAAGTCATATTATGCTACACCTGTGGATAATAGCTTTCCATATTACTCAGGAAAAAAGAAAATACCCTCATGATGTCATTTCCCTCTCCTCCTTACTTCATGGACTGCTTATCTTCTCCTCAGCTCTCTGAGCACTCCTGTCCTAGTCAAACTGAAGTCATTGCTGGTCCTCAGTCAGGCAAGGGCACTTCTTCTCAGGTCTTTGCACATTCTCTTCCTTCTTCCTTGAACATTTTACCCAGAAAGCCACTGGGTTCTGCTAGCTCTTTTAGGTTTCATTAAAAAATAGTAACTTCTCAATGACATCTTTTCTAAGAAAGAATCCTATTTTTAGAAATCAAATTAAAAAAATTGAAGTCCTATCTCCCCAGTTATTAGGACACTGTAGGTATCTAATAAATATTGATTGCATGAGTAAAGGGCAGTTATTTATGTCCCTATTAGCTGTGACATGCACAGTTACCAGCACTCCGCATCTCTTCTGAGATGCCTCTAGCTTCTCAAACTTGTTTAGATCTGAGGACTGCATATCCAGAAGTGGAGATGGATTTAATGTGACTCTGTACTCAAGGCTCTACAGTATTTGGAATAGCAGCCATGCCAAAAACAGAGGCATCCACTTAGTTTTGCCCGTTCTGTATTTTAACAGGTCAGAATAATAAAAAGTAGCCCTTTAATTTCCATTCAGATCTATAGTTTTTAAAGAAAACATTTTAATTGTAAGGGAGTAAGAATCATACTTTTAGTGTGAAGAGCATCTTCTTTTCTCTAAATTGAATAATGAGCTTCACAGAAAGCCCTCACACCTATCCTGATATTCTCCCTACCACCTAGGGAAGGTGGGTCTCTAAAATCCCTGAGCATTGGCCTCCAGGCCCCTGGTCTTGCTGCGACTGAGTTCCATTCATCCACAGGCAGAGGTAGCTCCTTCTGCCAAAGGTGACAGATAAAAGAATGTTTCTGTCTTAATTTTGTCACCCAGAGTCAAAATTAAGAATTTAGAAAAAATATGCCAAGGTTAAGATGTTAGATGTAAAAGCTGGGAGTGGTGGCCTACACCTCTAATCCTATTTACCTGAGACTATGACACAGGAGGATTATAGGCTTGAGGTTAGCTTCAGCAACTTAGTGAGATCCTGTTTCAAAATTTAAAAAATCTCTGTGTGGTGGTACACTCTTGTTATCCCAGCATTTGGGAGGCAGCCTCAGTTTAATACTTAGTGAGACCCTTTGTAACACAGTGAGATGGTTTGAGAACATCCTCAGCTGATACTTAGACCCTTTGCAACACAGTGAGACCCTGTTTCAAAATAAAGAATAAAAAATAGTGCTGGTGCCCAGCACCACAAAAATAAATAAATAAATAATCAAAGGAGGCATCTGTAATGTGTGTGTGTGTGTGTGTGTGTGTGTGTGTGTGTGTGTGTGTTGTAGCGATAAGTGTAAAAATATTTTTAAAATATTTGAGAACTTTTCTTGGGAAAATGCATTTTTCACCCCATCTTCATTTCAAGTGTCCAAATGTTGACTTATTTGACTTTGCCAGTGAGAAATCATATCAGAGAGAAATGGGGGCAACAGAGAAATCACTCAAATATGTAGGAGAATATTCATCATCTGGATGTTGCCAAGGAGCAAACAAGATGTTAAAATATATCTGGAATGGAACTCAAGTGTGTATGGCGCCTTAATAAATGAGTAGCTATTTCTATGCAGGCTGACTTGTTTCCTTGCTATTAGGGCTTCCCACAAGTCATGGAGGGCAGGAACATATTTTCTGAGGATTTAGGATGGTTGATTATGAAAAGGTCTACAAAAGCAAGGAAAGGTCAAAACCTCATGGTAAATAATAGATGAAAAGGGAAAATTTATGAAAGCCCAGGAACACTCATGGAGAAGCAGGTCAGACTCCAGCTTCTTTGTGAGATGGTGACTTTGTTACCAATGCACAATTTTCTATTATACTTTATGTTGGTGAGTTGTTTGTAGTGTTTTAGGTGCATTAAAGTTGAACATAACAAGACAATTCTGTAACTGTTTGAGGGCCTCTTCGAAGCAGTTTTGGTGGATTGAATAATATAGTAAAGCAACCACATTGTGTACACCCTCTAAGTTCATGAATGCATGGCTCCAAACATGAATAGCACACCTCACAGCAGGGTGCATTCCTAAATGACACACACAGGTTGCAAAGATATTTGGATATGTCTGTCAAAGGAAATCATTCTGTGTCTCTCTATCATATTATGATTATTAAATTTCCATGAGTTCTGCTGTCAATTTTCAGAGACAGTCTTGGAATTCTAAGCAAAATAATATACTTTGAGAGCATTTATATGTGGTTCACCAGTACACAATAAATGCATGTTGGTACCAGTATGGCCCACTTGGCTGTACGTACTAAGCTGGTTACTGAAGATTTTGAATAGCATCAGTGAGAAAAGAGTCGTGTTCAAGAACTTACAATAGCAGGAAATTGTAACACAATGTATGAAAAGAAAAATTTATTGTCTAAAATTTGAATAAAAGTCCTCAGGGGTTTTAACCTACTATTTAAAGGAAATAAAAGGTCTTTGAAAAATAGTAATACTTATCTGTGGTAATTTGTCAAATATTAACCAAATTGTATTCGAACATACGATTTCATATAATTTTTTTGAGGGTCTGGGATGGAATCCAGGGGCATTTGAACTCCGAGCTACACCTTCTGCCCTATTTTTTATTCTTTACTTTGAAACAGGGTCTCACTAAGTTGCAGAGAGCCTCACTAAGTAGCTGAGGCTGTCCACGAACCGCAGTCCTCCTGTCTCAGCCTCCCGAATGCTGGGATTACAAGCGTGTACCATCACACCCAGCTAAGATTTCATATAATTTCTTCAGATTATTTTCTAGAGTTTGGACTAGCACTCTGCATTCAATCATTTACCAGAAAGCATTGAGGTGGAAAGTATGTAACCATAAAGAAATAGACTGAGTCTGTACATCTTACAGCAACAGAAAACCCATTAATTTTTACAGAATGAAATGGACCGAGGGTCATATGTGGGCATATGTGCTGCATTGTCTTGCAGAGAAAGGTCAATGTTACAGTTTAATTTGAGAAAATAGAACTTCCAGATTTTAATTTAAAACTTAAAATACTTTGATTCACCAAAAGAGAATCATAATTGTTTGATTACATGATTTTATCCTTTAGAAAATAATCCTTTAGAAAATAATGCTAGGGTTTAATACTTCTTTCACCTCTATTGTTTTTATTGAGCATGATAATCAGCTTATGAATCAAAGTTTAATTTATTTTAATAATCAAAATCTTAGCATGAATGGGAAAATTGCTAGAAATAGGTCAATAATTTTGAAACAATCATCGTGTTTTCAGGTGAGAGGAGCAGAGTGGATTTTTTCTCTCCCATCCATTATGAGTGCATTGAAAAGTGATCATAGCAGAGACAAAATCATTTTCATGTTTTATCAACAAGTCACAATAGTAGTTCTTATTTCATAATTGTAATATTCCAGCACTCAGTTTTTAAGTGTTTCTGATGAAATTAAAAGAATAACAAGCATTATACTAGAACACAAAAAATTACGGACATTCATAAATTTTTTTTGATTAAAAAAATTCACAATGGAGCTGGGCCTGTTGGTGTATGCCTCTAATCCCAGTACTTGAGAGGCTGAGACAGAAGGATAGCAGGTTTGAGACCAGCCTCGGCAACTTAGTGAGGCCCTGTTTCACACACAAAAAAAATAAATAAGCTGGGAAAGGTGGCATATATCGGTAATCCCAGTACTTAGGAGGCTGAAGCAGTATTGAAGGTTCAAGGCCAAACTCAGCAACTTTGGGAGACCTTCAACAACTTAGTGAGAACTTGCTTAAAAGAAAAAGGACCGAGAGTGTAGCTCAGACGTACGGTCTCTGAGTTCAATCTGGAGTGCTTGCACACCCATGAGCAAGCACACAAGCACACACACACACGCACACACACACACACACACACACACACACACACACACACACACACAGTGCAAGTCAGCAAGTCTGATTGGAGAAAGGAAAAAACTGTAATGCAATATAATTGCCACTACCAAAGCCTTATGTTGCTATGAGAGTTTACTTTTCCTTTGAAAGGGTCTATTTCTTACAGCCTAGGGGCTTAAAATCTTTACTATTGAGAAAAGCTAAAGAAGCAAGTAGTGAACTGAGATTTTATTAACACATAATGCATCTTTATTACTACTTTTAACTTCTTCATGATATTCAAAATCTTCTTCTACTGGCTCTTAGCTACTACCCTCAAATAAATACTTTTCAAAATAATTACAAATGGCCAAAGTATATATATATTTCAACATCATTAATAATCAGGAAAATGCAAGTCAAAACTATACTGAAAATCCATCTAACCCCAGTTAGAATGGCTCTCATCAAGAATATTAACAATAAATGATGGAGAAAATGTGGGGAAATAGGAACTCTTTTTTTGTGTGTGTGGGTCTGGGGATGGAACCCAAGGGCAATCTACCTCCAAGCTACATCCCCTGCCCTAGTTTTTATTCTTTATTTTTGAAACAGGGTCTCACTAAGTTGCAGAGGGCCTCACTAAGTAGCTGAGGCTGTCCACAAACTGCAATCCTCTGGTCTGGTCTCAGCCTCCCGAATGCTGGGATTATAAGTGTGAACCACCACGCCTGGAGGAACTCTTATACACTGTTGATGGGATTATAAATTAGTACAGCCACTATGGAGATCAATGTGAAAGTTCTTCAAAAGACTAGAAATAGAACCACCGTATTATCCAGTCATACCACTCCTGGGTATCTTTTCAAAGGTATCGAAATCAGAATAATATAGCAATGCATACACATCCATATATATAGCAGTATAATTCACAATAGCTAAATTAGAAAACCAACTCAGTTGTCCCTCAACAGATAAAGAAAATGTGGTATATACACATGATGGAACTTAACTCAGCCAGAATGGGCAAACTATATTATTTGCAGGAAAATTGATGGAACTAGATAATAGTATGCTAAGTGCGATGAGCCGGTCTCAAAAATCAAAGGGTGGTATGTTTTCCCATATACAGAAGCTAAATTCATTTTCTTACAATCCACTTTATTTACACTGATCTCTCAAATATCATCAGTGGTCTCTGCTTTTCCATGTCTGATGACTCTTACCCTTTTTCATCTTAATTAAAAGCCGTAAAGAATAATGGAGTTTAATATGTATCACGGGAGAAAACACCTACCAAACTGCTAATTAACCACAAGTTTGAGTGTGATCATCATTTAATAAATGCAGATATTTAATTGGAGATGCAGAGTTGTATCTCATCAATATTTAGGCCCTTGTGCCATTTATTAGATAATGTCCTATAGATATATTAGTAAGACGATGCCACATATCACAGGTGTCACTCATGTATAAATCAGGTTTTTGTGCATCCAGTCACGGGAAAATTCCCTATAATATTTTTTCCTTTGTTTAACCCAAGTTTAAATAATTAAGTGTAAAATTCAGTAATAATTTGAGATAAAATATTAAATTATTAATAAACCATAAAAACACGGAATAAAGAACAAGACATTTCAGTGCTTTGTGATTGTCGACTTGACATTAATATTTTTAGGAAGTAAGGCTCATTTTGTATAGTATAACAAATTATACAAAATATAAGTAATTGGAAGTCTTAATTATCCTCTGATGTTACATATAGATTGATCAGAACCTCCTATGTCAAATACACTATACTAATGAACTATATTGACCAGGATGATGTTAAAATTGATGAAAGACAATTTGCAACAGGATGACATCTAAACAGTCAGCCTGAATAGGTTCTCTTTGTCAGCACATGAACTTGCTGCAGGCATGCTCAAGGTCTGGATGTCTGCTCAACCCATGGGGAATTGAACTTTGCGGCTCATGCCACGCCACACAGCATGGTAGCTAATAAAGGTCTTTATGTAGCAGGACAGTGATACCTACATCTGAAAACTCTTTATGTTTCAATGCATATTTCTAGGTGAAAGCCATATTTTCCATAACTTCTTTGATTCACTTAAGACCTTTTTGGCCTCCTATCCTTAAATGTCAGTATACTTTCCACAGAGTACAAGAGGTTTGTTCTCCCCAAACACACTTCATTAGTGGAATCAAAGTTTAGCAGCATGCTGCCCTGCCACTGTGTAGGGTCACCACAGTCACATAACATCTGGGCATACCTTATGTATCGGGGCATGGAGTGGTCAGAGCTTTGCAATGCACAGGGCCAGATGCCTGGGCAGTACCTGTGGGATAACTTGGGTTCTAAGTCCTTATCTGTCCTTGAGTACTTCCCCAGTGATGTTCTACTTTATTTTTAAAATTAGTTTTCTGTATCAATAACTCTCACCTACAGTAATTTAGATAATAAAAAAGATTAAAAGAGCAATATGAAGATGGGAAATATTTATATTATACATGTTTTTAGTGCAGAGACATAAGACAGCAATTTCTGGAGCAATGTTAGCTT
Organism: Muscardinus avellanarius; assembly: GCF_963383645.1. Classification (NCBI taxonomy): domain Eukaryota; kingdom Metazoa; phylum Chordata; class Mammalia; order Rodentia; family Gliridae; genus Muscardinus; species Muscardinus avellanarius. Next base: position 147,863,294 of record NC_137786.1, read on the forward strand.
CTGTGTTTCTTCTCTCTTTTTATCTAATCATGACTCCCTCCTCCTGGAACACTATAACACTGTGTACTTTCAAAGTTATGGCAAGTTACAAAGTGTTTTATTATAACTATACTTTACATTAACTTCCATGACACAGTTTAAATAGTCAACATGAGAGTTAAAATGCAGGATTCTAGAATGGAAAGCCACAGTGAAATGATTAACACTGATTCTATAAGCAATTGAAGAATTATACCTATAGGAAAGCAACACAAGAGTAATAAATACTAACCAGGTACAAATAATAATGCAATAATATTGATAAATGGCTGGGGATAGGTAGGAGAAAATGGCATGGCATTGTATTCCATATCTTTGAAAACACAGGGCCAATGTTGCCTTTTAAAGCCTAAAAGTAGCTAAGACAAAAACAAGAACAGGTCTAATGACTTAGCCTCCACATACTGTTCACGGTCTTTTCCATAATATTAAAAGAATCTCATGGAAGGAAGCACTGTGGCACATTCTTATAATCTCAGTATTTGGGGGGCTGAGACAGGAGAATCACAGGTTTGAAACCAGCCTCAAAAATTTAGCGAGACTCTCAGCTACTTAGCGAGATCCTGTTTCAAAAAAACAAAATCTAACTTGGACGTAGAATCCCTGGGTTCCATCCTCAGGACCACAAAAACAAACAAAACAAAATAAAACAAAGAAGAATCTGTGGGAAGAGATTACCAAAATTTATTTTCAGTTCATTAATTGCTTAAGCTTTTGCTCACAGCACCCATTTCTTTTTCCTGCCTGCTCCTTTCCCTCCTCCTTCATCTTCTTTTTTCTGTTTAGTGGTGGTAAGAATTGAATACAGGACCTTGTGCATGTTTGGCAAGCCCTCTACCACGGAGCTATAACCCCAGCCAGTGTCCATTTCTTTTAATGAATTCAAGCAGTATGATTCTTTTTATATAAAAATAGAATTATTGTTTGAAATCAATTTTGTAAAATTGTTTTCATCTTATCAACTATACTTTATCTATGTTTATAGCTTTTCATTATATTTGCACAGACTAGTATACTAGGTTAATGATTATTATCTTGAATAGTTTAGATGTTATAAAGAGATGGAATGATTAAGATATGAAATAGGGGTGTGTCTATATGTGTGAGAGACTCATAGCTGAAATACTGTTCACTAAATATTAACACTGATTATTTTTGGATAATACTCGATTATAACCCAACAATCTTACAACATATCTAGTACCTAGTAAGTATCCAGTCAATTTTGTTGTATGTATAATGAGAAAGGAAAACTTTGCTTAGGATAACAGGGCCAAGCAGTGTGAAGCCTCTGATAGCGGACCACTATAAAAGGGGCTGAAGAAAAATGGGATTTGAAAGAAACAGTACTATTAAATTGCAATAAATATGTTTTGTAATTACCCTCATTTGGGGCTGAGGAGATAATGAGAGATGTTTTATCAATAAAAACAGTGGATTCAATTTCCTAGTTGTAGGCTTTGCTCAGTAGCATTACTAAAGGCAGAGATAGTGAATTAACTTTCTTCTTTTCATATGTTGAATTCATGCCCCAGAAAGAAAAGGAGTTGAGTGAACAGCCATAAAAAGGCAGGGTAGGGGGTCAGCCACTCTGGGATCCCAGCTTCTACCACATCTTCTCTGCCAAGGCTGATAAAAGTAAGACAGAAGACTTCCAATTTAGATAACACAGGTGTCTATGTGGTCAAAAAAAGAGCAAGGAGGTGATCCTAATGTAATTGAGTAGCTCAGTGAAAACTGGACTGGGAGTCAGAGGATAGTTCCACTTTGGAATAATCATTTCTCTCTTCTCAGTTTGCTCATCTGGAAAATGAAGATACTGCTGCCTGCTTGTGTACTGCAGAGGATTGTGGTAGAGAATAAATTAGATAAAGTAAAAGAACATGCCCTGTTAACTGTAAAACACCACACATGGAAATCTTATTATTTAAGGTCATCCTTGATGCTTTAAGGGAGGAAGAAAGGAAGGAAGTAAAGGCTGCTTTCCTGCCAATTAACACCTTGTCTAGGTAGCCCCTTAGGGAGCTTGTGTAAAGACAGTGATAGAAAGCTAATTGTCCCTAAGTAGAGATCTTTATGTTCATCTTAAGGAGATGGCTTTTACCCATCTGTCTCATTTTAGCAGATAGAGGTCAAGTTGCTACTGCTTTCTGACTGTTCTTCCTCAGAATGTTTCCTTAACTACCACCTTTCTGTCTCGTGCATTTCAGGGTTATTATTTTCAGGCGCTTCCTCTTCTTTCCACCCCTGTTTTCCTTGAGTGGTTCATTTAGCTACTGTCCACCGCACACCAAGATCAGGAGTCGCACAGGGTCCTCAAACCCAGCACAGCCTAAATGGAATTCACCGTCTTTTCTACTATACTTCTCCTAGATTTTTGCATCAAGAGTTACCTGGGAACTACAGAGCCAAGGATATGGCAGATGGTTTTGCTTCACAACTCCAAGAAAACACACTCTTATGAAAGTGTATATAAATGGAGCCAACGCCATACAGCACACAACCTGCATAATTGAGCACGGAAGTCATCCTGACAGTTCAACCACTTCCTCCTTATCCGAATGGCCACTGATTTCCTCCATTTTATACAACAGAGAAAAGTCTGAAGAGAATTCTTAGTTTACCAGAGATACTCATGATGCTTTATGATGGGTTCTACTTTCAGCTGATCAGTGCAGGGGAAATATCTTGAATACAGGACATTGTGTGTGAAGATCACAAGGCAGGATGGCTTTTGCTATTCATTTAAAATGCACATTTTAGATGGGCTTGGTGGCACACATCTTTAATGCCAGTACTTGAGAGGCTGAGACAGGAGGATTGCTGGATCTAGGTCAGCCTCAAAGCGAGATCCTGTTTCAAAATAAAAAGAAAAACAGGCCTGGGGGAGTAGCTTAGAGGTAAAATCATCCTGGATTCAATCCCCAGTGCCACAAAAACAAGTAAATAAACAAACAATCAAACACATTTTGACACTATACAATGTGTATGTTTAGTAGAAAGTCTCCAAAGAGAACTCCCAACAAATCCTTTTCCTCATATGTTCATTCTGCCCCTGATTTAAGAGATACAGTCTATTTTTTCCTTTCCTTGGTCTGTGCTAGCCTTGTGACTAGTTTTGGCCAATGAGATGCACTCAAGAGAAATTCAAGCTGGCCAGGGCAGCACACACCTGTAATTCCAATACTTGGGAGGCTGAGACAGGAGGACTGTAGATTCAGTGCTGGCCTCTGCAATTTAGAAAGGCCCTCAGTAACTTAGTAAGACCATGTTTCAAAGTCAAAAGTGAAATGGGACTGAGAGTGCAGTTCAGAGGTAGAATGCTCCTGGGTTAAATCTCCCATACCCATCCCTCCCCAACACACACAGAGGCACACACATGCATAAGAGAGATAGGAAAGAGGGAGAGAGGAGAGAGTGAAAGAAAGAGCGATAACTGAAGATTGGCCATGTACTTGTACCCTGGAATTTGTCCTTGGAAATCCTCATTCTTGGTATCCAGATCTAATGTTTTGAGAAAATCACAAAGAAAGCCAGAAAAGGCATGTTGGTGAATGACCTCAGTTGAGATCTCAATTGACCAACCTGTCAGTCGCGTGAAAGAGCCATCTTAGATGGTCTAGCCCCGTCAAGTCCCCAAATGAAAATGGTCCCAGCTATTATCATGGGGTACAGAATGGTCCACTGATTTAAGTAGTCACAGAAAGTCATCAGAAATACATGATTTTTATTAGCCACTAAGTTTGGGATGGATGGTAAACTCTGTGTGGATATCTATAAATTATCTCTTTTAGAAATCTAAGATAAAGATAGTGAAGATCATGGGCTAAAAGTTATATGTATATTTTTATTTAAATATGTATATCTTTTTATTTGAGATGAGGTAAATAGGTCACTGGTTCTGGGTCAAGAATGTGATCAATGGGTCTCGTAAGCCAGGCTCTGGCTCAATTGACATATGTACAAATGAGTAGATACAATTTAGAGCACATGGATATAATCCATGATGGATGAGTTTTAAACACTTCTTTCACCATGAAGTTCATAATTAGAGCCCTTATCTTCTCACCTGTCTATCAGATCAGAAAACTGGCTGAAATCTGTCCTGCATCTTCAGGACTGGTACCATATCATGTGTATGGGAGCTTTGAGCAGCCAGCAGAGAGAGGTTTGCCTTTCTTTTATAAAGTCCTAAACTCACATGGAGCCTCCAGATTTTAAATGAATAGCCTTGATAGCAAACATTCTCGCCAGGTGTGCTGGCACACGTTTGTAATCCCTGCACTTGGGAGGTGGAGAAAGGAGGTTCAAAGCCAGCCTCCCTGGCTTAAGAGACGCTGTTTCCAAATAAAAATATAAAATAGGTCTGGGAGTATAGCCAGGAGGTAGAGGTAGGAGGGTTCCATCCCCAGTACTACCAAAAACAAACAAACAAACAAACAAAAAAAGACAAAAACAAAAACAAACAAACAAAAAAAAGAAAAGAAAAGAAAAGAAAACATTCTCTATTTGAATAAACTTAGGTAAATATTAGCTGGAATTTGGAAATCCCAACCCAATAAATTTTCCATTCCCACTTTCACTAATTTAGTTCATATCCTCATCTCCTTTGAGACTAAACTGCTTCACTAGTTTTCTATACACGAGTCACCCTGTTTATATATAATTTCTGTTTCCTTCTATCCATGCTCTATATTGTTATCAGTACTGGGATGGAACCCAGGGACATTCTACCTCCGAACTATACCTCCAAACCTATTTTTTATTCTTTATTTTGAAACAGGGTCTCACTGAGCTGCAAAGGTCCTCACTAAGTAGCCGAGGCTGTCCCTGAACCATGATCCTCCTGTCTCAGCCGCCCAAATGCTGGAATTACAAGCATGCGCCACCACGCCCAGCATCAAGTGATATTTGTAAAACACACTACTGATACCTCATTACCCAGTTAGAAAAGTCACTGAAATCCTCAACGTACAGAATGGGGTAATTGTCAAGAGCATTGAATAATAATGGATGTCAGGCTAAGGAATCTGTTTTCATGCCGTAAGTAATAAGTAGTTTATAATGATTTTTGAGGAGGGGTTTGAAATAATCAAAGCAATGTATTGTAGATATCCTTTCTAGTTTCTCAATATCAGATTCACTGTTTTTGATTTTCAGCAGTCCTCCCTATTTATTTTAATTTGTAGCAAAAAAAAATAATGTTAGGGTTTTTTTTCCCCTCATTTTGACTCATTCAGTCTCATCTGCATATTTTCTCCTGCCCCAGTTTACACTTGTGTTCTCATTCTTCCCCAATTCCGCTCTCTACATGCCCATCTCTCTTGGCATCTACAGCTTTAAGCTCATATTTAGATAGGGATAAAATAGATTTCTGCTTTTCTGGATCCCATAAATCTTATTTGCTGATCCAAGGGATCACGTAAATCTCTCTTTGTCCTTCAAACCTCTCCCCAAACAAATATCAGCACCTTGCTAGTAAAGGTTGACATGAGATGGGAACTATGTCTTATAGCTGGACCACTTTAAATAGCCTCTCTGACACCAGGACTAACTCCCTGTGGGTTTTTGATCATATTTCCATTTCAACTGCCTAGCAAAGTTCTTTCACTCTTCACAAACACAATTGCAAGTGCCGTCCCTGGAAGCTAGAAATTCTTGCTACTTTTGTCACTGGCAGATAAGGGTGGTAATTAAAATCATTCCACAGCCATTTACTGCAGTCTGGATTGGTTGAGTGAGAAGATTAGATGTTCAGAGACATTTCTTTCTTGACTCAGTATAACTCCCAAGAAAGAGACAGTCATTGGTCTTACACTGTCAGATGTGGAGGTAGCAGCTCAGGAATGTGTAGGATGTTCAAACACCTAGTTTTTAGACATGTCTAACCTCTCTGGCCCACTGATTAGATGGTCCTTTATAAATTACGAAGACTTAATGAGCCTTATTTTTTGTCTCATCTGTGAAAGGGTTATTATGGGATCTGCAAAGAGTTAGAGAATATCAGTCTGTATATCCATGTGCACTGCTTGATAAAATTAAAACTAAATACTAGCTATTAATATTAGATGGCACTCTGACTTGTACCTATTACAGATCTGTCTTGGGATACTGGGGGTTTGCTCTCTCCACCCCTTTCTGAAGATATCACTTGGTAATATCAACAGCCTTTCTCTGTGGTAAGGCTGAACGCTGTCTCTGAGTATTTGGGGTGCTTTAAGTAGCTAACTACAAAGACTTTTATGTCAAAAATGACATCTTGGGGCATCTTACAGTACAAGAGATAGGCCCCAAAGACATGAGGCTATGATGCTCTTAGAGAAACCATTCCCAGGAATGCTATTATTATGATTTGAAAGTGTTACACTTTATATTAAAAATCAGATCACGGAGCACACAAAAGTTGAAAGTCTGAAACCCTTACTCTTTTAATAAAAACAGTAGGATTTGTTTCACCAGTCTTTCATCTTCTAGAAAGCCTGCTGACTGGAAAAATGTCATGTTTAAATCTGTCCTTATTACGCATTTTGACTGGGAAGTGCAAGCTTTCCTAAATATGGTTTTTTATCCATTTTGGTAGCCTTGATAATATCCCATATTAGCAGTCTTAAATAGAACTGCCAACAGTACTTAGGGAGGAGCATTTCCAACATGTGGTAAATACCACACAGACTTCGTGGTAGCTACTGAGCTAACTTCCTTTACTTATGCAGAAGAAATATGTCCTTGGCTCTGTCATTTGTCCACCTTTACAAGTCCTTCTGGCTTCAGCATGAATACAGTGGCTCTTACACAGAACAAAACAGCTTGGGAGAGTTTATTTTTCCTCCACAAATGCCCAGAGGTACAAGTTCAGTTAAGAAACACATTAAATTTTATGGAGGAAAAAGTAATATATTTGAAATATTCAAAGATGTTTCCCTTTGCTTGTATTTAACAATGGGAACCTGATTTAATTTACATTTGTGATGCCAATTGTCAGGTTGGAATAAAATATTGTAGACCTATCTTTCTTGAATGACTAAAAATAGAGTGGCAAGAAAAAAATTTTACTGAAAAAGCTTCTTGTTGTATGTTGTATATATATAAGTATGTATGTATGTATGTATGTATGTATGTACATACATATTGCGGTACTGGGAATTGAACTCAGGGGCATTCTACTCTACCTCTGAGCTACATGCCTAGCTCCAGTTTTTATTCTATTCTTTTATTTGAAACACGGTCTTACTAAGTTGCAGAGGGCCTCACAAGTAACTGAGGCTGGCTGCAAACCTGCTACTGGTAGAAGCTTAACAAAGCATAATTTTATATATATATATATATATATATATATATATATATTTGCCGCTTCATCTTTTAATATTGTGCACTAGCTGAGTGTAGTGGCACATACTTGACATCCCAGTACTTGGGAAACTGAGACAGGAGAAATATAGCTTCAAGGACAGCCTCAGCAACTTATAAAGACCCTGCTTCAAATTAATGAACTTAAAAAAAATGGCTAGAGTATAGCTTAGAGGTGAAATGCCCCTAGGTTCAATTCTCAGTACCAAAAAAAAAAAAAAGAAAAAAAATCTATCTCTCTTTCTCCGAGAGAGAAAGAATTAAAATATTTCCTTGCAGTGGAAACATTACAAGTTGTTTAGCAGAATGTGATTAATTATTTAACCCCTGCATGCACAAGAAAGCAAATTTAATTATATTCTATTGATTTAACTAAAAATTACTGACTTTAAAATATTTATGTGGCATAATAAAATGTAAGGAGATGTATTGAATGCATATTTTCCCTTTTGGTATCTCCATTCTATTATATTCTATTCTTTTGATGATAAAAATCATAAAATAATTAGCAGTAATAGTGCGTAGCTGGATGTCATCTCTAGCTCTGTAGCAGTCATTAATGTAACAAAATTTCAAGTTTCTTCTTTGAGCTCACATTATCTTTTCCTTTTATGAGAGGCAGTGGCACCAGAGCAGTCCTGCTTTTCTCTTCTCTACCACCTTCTGCCTATAAAGAGGACATCTCAATAAATCTATGAAATGAAGATTTATTTTAAGATTAGTTTCTTCAGCATGAGAAATTTTGGGGGAAATAGAAATTCAATTTTGGGTTATTTTTCCAGTTCACTCCTTTTTTTCTAAATATTATTTATTCTGATTAATAGTAATAGATCAACAATATAATTTAATAATGACTACTAAACTCAGATAGTCTCTTAGGTTGTTAGAAAATAATAACTTCATATTTTTTTTTTTACTGAGGATTAAACATAGGATCATTCTACCTCCAGGCCACACCTTAGTCCTATTTTATTTTATTTTTTTTTTAAATTTCTAAACAGGATCTTGTTAAATTGTTGAGTATATCACTAAATGACTAAAGCTGGCTTCAAACCAGAGATCCTCCTGTCTCAGCTTCCCAATTACTGGGATTACAGGTGTGCACCACTGCACCCTGCTTGTATTTGTCATTTCTTGAGCTTTAAAAGCAATAATGCTCAAATGATATATAATGCCCCATTTCACCCAAGGAAGTGGGAGTCCTTTCCTATTTTGCCTTTTCATATCTCATAGACTCTTCCTTTCCTTCAGAGACTCATTCTTGTTAAACATGGCAAACAATACAAATAATATTTTTCCTTTTTTCCTGAAATGACATCACAAAGGGATAAAAACTAAGGTAAACCCTACTAAAGCAAAGATAATTGGAGAAGATACAAGAACACATTGGAGAAGTCTGCAAAATCCTTCTGGAAAGGAAATGGATGAGTGATGACATATTTAGACAAGAAGTGAAAGCCAAAATCTATGTGCTGTCTGCTGGGGAAGTAAGAAAATACTAAAACTCAGCAAGTGGAGGAGTCAGATGAAGGCTGGAGAATCAGCAGGACTAAGTAGGAGAAAAGGAATGAAGGGGGAACCTCTTTCTCCTGAATCGTGGCAGGAGACAAATTGTGGCTCCCATCCTGTACAGAAAAGAGGCGGTAAAGTGGCTGTGAGAAGGTAAAGCAGCCAGCTCTCTCCCTGGGCCCCTCTGAGCATTCTGAGTTTCATACAACAAGCAAGAGGCTGAGGATTCCTCTTCAGGGATACTGTCTAGCCCTAGAGGAAAGGTCTAGAGAGCAGGTACAGCTAGATTCTTGTCCAACCATCATAGCTAATAGGCCAACGTCTTGAGAAGCCCACCTATTTGGACAGTGTTTCTAGCAAATAATATGGGGCCTTTGTCATTTTATGTTTTAAGAAAGCCTCTATGATGAAAGACTGGCATCAAAACAAACAAGAAACTGAGAGGAAACCTGATCATGCAGGAAGCAGAACAAGACTTTGAAAACCAGAGAACAAACAGAAAATTCTATACAAGTGAAACAAAAGAGAGGAATATATATATATATATATATATATATATATATATATATATATATTTTTTTTTTTTTTTTTTTTTTAATTTTTTGTACTGGAGATCGAACACAAGGACATTTTACTTTTTACCTCCGAGATACACCCCTCGCACTTTTTATCTCTTATTTTGAAACAAGGTCTCTCTAGGTTACTGAGAGTCTCCATACATTACTTAGGCTATTTTAAAACTTTCAGTGCTCCTGTTTCAGCTTCCCAAGTACTGGTATTACAGGCACGGACCACCACTCCCAGTCAGAGTGACGCCTTGAAAATAACGATTTAGAATTTTCTGTTTTAAGAAAAAGAGAAAGATTTGAGGAATTTAAGAAATGATAGTAGAAGTACAAATTTTAATAACTGAAAGCTGAGGAAGAAAACTTGAGGAAATATCTAAGAACCAAAAGAAAAGAAGAAGCAGAGATAATGGCGCTTGTCTGTCAGCCCAGCACTTGAGAGGCTGAGACTGGAGGATCACAGATTAGAGGAGAGTCTTAGCAAGTCGTGAGAGTATCATCAACCGGGTGAGAGCCTGTTTCAAAATAAAATAATAAAATAGGGCTGGGGATGTGGCTCAGAGGTAAAATTCCTCTGGGTTCAGTCCTCAGTACCCTAACAAATAGAGGAGATAAAAGAGAAAAAATATAAAGAAGTTAGAAGTCCAGAACATTATATAGTTAAATGATAGGTGTTAAAAAAAATAAAATTAAGAAACAATGAGATAGTTTCCTGAAGGGCATGAAGTTTCACACTGAAACAGCTTACTCAGAACACTTAATTTTCAAATAAATTTTTGTCTCCCACCTGTGATTGGGAGACCCTTATCCATGGGCCTCTCATACTGCACGCCTGTGAGAACTGACTGCATTTGTTCCAGATTGCCTTTACTTTGATGTCAGTCTTTGATATTTGGATAGCAAATTGCCTGGGAAACTGGAGCAAAAGGTAGGTTTTTTGTTTGTTTTCCTCCCACAGTTTTGAAAAAGTGTCTCCCTTTGGAGCACAGGCATACATACTGCTCATGATGAAAGACTCAGGGCCCCTAAGCACAGGGTGTCTCTCTTTTAATGCAATTTACCGAGGCTTCCTCTGGCCTTCTTATTTTCACTTCTTATTTTTAAAATTTCTTATTTTCCATTTCAAGCTGTGCTGCTACTAGACTTCAGGACTTTATGTCAGTTTCTCATTCTTCAATGGGACACCTGCTTCAGCACTGAAATTCAAATCCAGGGTGGTAAGAACCTGGCAGCTAGTAATGTTTCATCCCTAGTTTAGAACTGGAGCGTGTCTGTTTCAAAGATGCGCATCTAAGAGGGCCAAAGCACCCTTATAGTAGCTAACACCCTGCTGAAACAAACAAAATTAAAAAAAAATATTTTTTTGAAAATTTGGCTTAGAAAACTAACACAAAAACGAAAATATATAGGTATGGAAATTATCATGAGTAGTGAATTGCTATTTATCTTTGACCCAGGAGTCTTATGATTTTGGCTAGCATCTGTGGAACTATGGTAAGAGGACTTGCCAACTTGTAGGTAGGGTGTAATCTCAGACCCTTCACAGTTATTGACAACTTTGGCAATGGAGATGAATTACTGACAGATATCGTTTTCAGGAAAAGAATGGATTGGTGTCTTATAGGCTGATTAGATTTGACTGGAATCAGTAGCAAAGATGTTTATTAATTTGTTTGGCCAACAAGACACTAAATGAACTTCTGTTTTATTATTATTATTTATTATTATTATTATTATTATTATTATTATTATTATGTCTGTGTAGTGTTTGTATGTGTATGCGTGTGTGTGTGTTGTGCTAGAGATGGAACCCAGGGTAATTCTAACTCCAAGCCAAACCTCCATTCCTATTTTTATTTTTTATTTTGAAACAGGGTCTTGCTGAGTTGCCGAGGGCCTTGCTAAATTTTTGAGGCTAGCTCAATCTGTGATCCTCCTGTCTCAGCCTTCCAAGTTCTGGGATTACAGGAGCACACCACTATGCCCTGCTCATTTTATTATCAACTAATGTGAATAAATTGATGTGGTGATTGGTGACCAATTAACAGAAAATAAGTTAAAATAAAACTGCCCAAATCATGCTCTAGCTATTAACCCTGTTCTGGACAAGAGACTTTTGCCAATTTGGTGTTTGTTCTCAGGTCTGCCCCAAAGTGACAAGAATCACTTAAATTCATTCTATGTAGGCAGCCTCCCCCCTTTTTAGAAAACAGTTACAGAGTTGTATATTCTCACTGAGTAAAAAAGGAGGAAAATCTGTGACTTTTGTAGCCAGAAACTATATGAGTTGCTGGAACTTTATCTAATTTGCTTGGAAGATGAAAGATGCATGCAATGCTTGTTAAAAAGACTGACAGCCATAGCAACACCTTCCAAAGGCTCAAACCCTCTAGTAATGATCTATCCTGAGAATCTTAGATCCATTCAAAGACAATCACAGATCAAAGAGTAGTTTTTGTTCATTCCAGCAGGGTATTGGCTACAGCAGGGTATTGGCTACTATAAGGGTGCTTTGGCCCTCAGGGATGGGTATCTTTGAAACAGACACGCTCCAATTCTAAACTAGGGATGAAACATTACTATCTGTCAGGTTCTTACCAATCTGGATTTGCTTTACAGTGCTGAAGCTGGTGTCCCATGGAAGAATGAGAAATTGACATGAAGTCCTGAAGTCTACCAGCATCAGAGCTTGAAATAGAAAGTGAATGCAGCACCTTGTGTAGGGGTCAAGCCTTTCTCTCCAAGCCCTCTCCTCTCCTTCCACACCCCTTGCCCCCAAACAGCTACTGCAAGCGGGAATATTTTCAGTGTTGCCACTGATGTCTCTCTATCCTCAAGGGGAACTGAAGGCTCTAGCACATGTCGGAGGGAAGCAAATTCTCATGGCTTCTACTGTGTTCACATATCTACCACCTGTCCTGCTGGGAAGAACAGATACCCCAATCCAACCTATGAGGTATGAATGCAGCTCCCGGTGGGAAGGGAAGCCAAAGTGACCTTGTGAGTCAAGCCCTTCAGCAGAATTCAATGTACTATTTTTGTGGCTTCCAAATCAGTATGTATAATTGGTATTGTATGCCATTGTCAATGTTCGTAAATGCCAGAGGGATTTTCCCAACCGGGAAGAGTAAAAAATAGAGAAGTGCTAGCATCCCATAATGATAATGACCCTTTGTGCTAATTGTGTCTCTGGTCAGTGATTTTACCATGAAGAGTTGGGGTATTCCTTAGGGTTTAAGACTGTCTCCTGGACAAAGGAGACCAGGTAGGTACATGCTTTTGTAAAGAAGCTATTAAATTCCTAATAGATTTTTATTTGAAACTTAATATCTGCTGCATAGAAGAAGCCATGACTCTTTGGCCTGATATTTGCATTTTGGAATAGGTCAACTTCTTCTTGGTACCTAACAGAGGGGACAGATCTGACAAGCCTTGACTGGTAGCTGAAAGTGTGGTACGTTCAAGAATGCAGCTGCTTGAAATCAGCAGCATTTCAGCTTTATGTAAAAAATGGAATTCTGTTGCCTGAGCCAAATGTTTCCTACCCAATACAAAGTAGTTCCACTAAATGCCTTGGTCTAGTCCACTGATGGCTCAGCTAAGCTGAATTCCAGTGATGGTCTTCAAATTGCTACAGCTGTATGCACCTTGCCAGCTATGCAGAATTTAAAATAGATATGGCCACTTTGCTCCGTGAACAGAACTCAAGGTTGTTCTCATCGTTCTGGCCAATATTACCCTTGATGAACCTTATGTTTTTACTGTCTCTTGGGTGATCACAAATGTCGCAGCTTTTTTTGTCTGACACTTGAAAAACAATAAACTGGCAGATCAATGAAACCCTTCTTTGAGACCAAGAGTTGTATAAACAAACTGTGACTATTGATTGAACTCTGCATTGAAATACTAACCATGAACCCTTAGAGACTAACAATAAAGGAGGGACTGGTCTCTAAGGACACTGATGAGAATCCAGGGCTGATTCAGCCTGTACTACCTGGAATGCTGCCCTTCTAGGAGCCATAGCAACACATCCACCATAATAGACCAGGCACAAAGGATAGAGCCTTTAACTGTGTAAGTAATCTCCACCTGTAGGTACTATAGCCCTCAGTTGACAACAGATGTCTCTCAAAAATGGGGATAGATAGCTTGGTGTCTTGTGAGGCCTGCCCTATGGGGTAACTGTCATGTTACGTATGCACAGTTGTGAGACAAGTATTAGCTCTGAGGAAAACAAAGTATTGTACAAATATAATCATGGTGTTCTACATGGCTTGACTATCAATAATATTTAAATAGGCTTAGAAATGAAAACACCAAATATCGTTATGGAATTATATTGTAAAGATGAGAGAGGTACAATGTACATGTGGGTGCATATGAATTAGGAGATACATTTCTGCCTAGGACACATTTGTTTGTTTGTTTGTTTGCTTTTTTTATTGGATTGAACCAGGGGCCTTCCACCTCCAAGGTATATTCATAGCCCTTTTAATTTTTTTATTTTTAAAATAGGTCTCCCTAAGTTGCTAGGCCGGCCTTGAACCTGAGATTTTCCAAGTACTGTATAGAGCATGGAATGCAAAACAATTTTAGAAATTCATAAACAACTTGTTCAGATATGCCAGCATATATCACAGATAACCTCAGAAACTCAACTTGTCGGGATATTTCAGCATAGGGCCCAGATCAGAACTCCTGTGTTGCAGTTGATAAAGGAGTCTTAGGTCTAAAATGCCTTCCCACTTCTCAGGGACTTGCATCATCAACACATTTGTGGCTACTGACAGGAATCTGATAGGGTTCGATAAGCCTGGAAGAGTTTGCCAGACACTTGGCAGCACCCATAGAAAGCCCTATACAAGGGAAGTTTTTCCTAGCAACAGTCGGCTGTGCTGTGCTTATGCTGTGGTTGTCTGCCTGTGTGTATGACTCCTATCCAGCAGCTTGCTCCAGTCCTGCTCTTCTTGCTGACTGAAGACCAGCAGCACTCCAGCCTGCCCCGTGTGCAGGGCAACTCCTGAATTTCCTTTTCAATTCCTGAACTTGGTTCGTTAATTCCCTACTCTCTGTTTGTTTGTAAAATGTGATTACTAAATGTTTGAAGTGCTCTAAATATATAGAAATTGTGTGTTGTCTGGCACATTTGTTTGGCCTAAATTGTTGGATTTGCTGGTGCGAAGTGTGTGGTTTGATGCTCATTCATTGCTAGTTGGCTCTGGGGAAGCAGCCACCCAGTATCCAAATTTAGGTCAACCTTATTTAGACAATATCCCGATAGGTCTTAGGACTTTGTGGCCCATTTCTCCTAACATACTGGGATTACAGGAATGTGCCAACACTCTCAGATGAGTTAAATGAAATTTTAAAATTTCTACCTCTAAAACATTCTTCAGATTTAATAATTATCTAAAGCTTTAAAATTTCACTGTCATAACTAAGGGCAATATTCATGTCGATTATTATATTCTGTACAGTATACCAAGACCTAGAAAGTAAAAATTTTTAAAAATTCATTTGTCATGTTTCAGGGAAAATTGCTTTAACCACAATGCCACACCCACTATTTCTAGCAATTGTCCTGCAAAATGCCTTTTCTAGCACCTGCTTTCTTTCCTGAGCTCACACCAGTAGCTCTTTAAGCTTCTTATCCATGTTTCTCCTCCTTTCTCTATCTTTTAAAAAAGTATCCTTTCTGGCTTGAACATTATTTTTTTTTTTCAAAAGAATCTAACCTAATTTTTTTTTGCATGTTTTTGTAGAAGAAATTGTATGTTTATGACAAGAGAAAAAAAAAAAAAGACGAAGAAATCTATTAGCCTCCAAGGTCTATAACTAGCTCATTCCTGTAATTCAAGTTGTGTTTTATAATAAGTCAACATCAGCTCTGGTTAAATCCATTGGGAGACACACAATTCTGCCAGCAAACACTGCAATTCAAATGAAGTTTCCTAAGCACTGATAAGAGTTCTGCTTTATCATAATGCATTTGAGAAGATTCTGACAGAAATCCTGAAGAAGATTAATGAGAAAATATAAAATGGGATTGAACTGAGAGAGAGAGTTAATATATTGCCTTTCACCACTGTCATTCTAAAATAACAACAATAGAAAAAAAATTGGGAAGAGTTTATGAGTACTGAAAATAAATAAATGCTTAGGACACTGTGGAAGAAGAAATGTTCAGGAACACCAATTGCCTCAAAGATAGCAGAAAGAGAATGGCTACCCAAAATATATTTGCTCAACATTTACAATGTATTTTTAATATAGAATAGGAGAAATAAAGTAAGAAGAAAGGAGACATAAGGGGGAAAAGTAACTTTAATATGAAAGCCCATGTCAAGGCCTGTTTAACCCAAAAGTTTCTGAAACATTAACAGGAGATCCAGAATACTGTTGACCATCCTTAGGCACCACCCAAGAGTAATCTCCTCAACATGCTTGTTGTCCTTAGATAGTTTAAAAGGATATCTACTAATAAGACAGTGTAGGTCAGGACCACTAACACCCTAAATCACCTTGCAATTGCCAAACTGAGTCATCCCTCCCAGCCCCCATTCTCACCTCCCTCCTGGCCAGCCCTCATGGAAGTTCCTAATGAAAAAAGAGCTCTGCACTCCCAGTTTTTTTCACTTTTGGGGTGGCGTCATTATCCCTTGAATGTGGACTCCCTACTTTTCTAAATAAATTTCTGTCTTTGTTTCAGATTGTCATGTGCTTGTGTGGAGCATCGTGGACATAAACTTTAGGAACTCATAAGCAACTCTTTTGGACACGCCAGCATATGGCTTAGACCAGCATGCCTATGCTGCCATTGATAATGGATCCTTCGATTATAAATCTCTTCTTGTATCTTATAGACTTATAACATCAATATATTTGTGGAAATGACAAGTCTCTGGTAAGGTTCAATAAAATTGTCAAAGACATTTGACAAGAACCCTATAAAAAGAACAGCCTTTTGGATACACAGCGTGCAGAGGTATTGCTTATCTATGGAGCTATGGCCATCATGAGTCTACCATGCTTACTACTCTGATCCAATGATTTAGCTTCAGCCGACCAAGGATCAGTGTGATGCTTCAGGCTTCTCAGTGCTCAAACCAGCTTCATATCTCTTGCATTACTAGACTTGGTTCATTATTCCCTCCCACTGCATTTAACTTTGCCTCACTTAAAAATAATTCTCTAAAATCAAACACAAGAAAAGAGGAAGGTCGATGAACTCCAGATTCCTTTATGCACTGACCCCCCCTGGCTTCCTTGGGAATATGCCTTGGGCAAGGCTTCTGGCAATGTCTTCTGGCTGGCATTTAAACTTTATCTTGGTGATTACTGCTTACTAGTCACTAATGTATATTTATATTATTTGTCAAGCCTTATTACTCTTGAAGAATGGAAGATGCTATAGGAGTTAAAGTAACACTATGCCTACAAAGGGATGGCCTGGCTTACAGCTAAGCATTTCAGTTCAGCTAAACCAGAGGCATTAGTCTCTTTGTAATGCAAATTGCTCTACAGCACAAGGATTTCCTTGGTTCTGGTAACCTTCCTGGGGATTGAAGCTGAGACTTACTCCTCTGCAATGGGCAGAGTTCTGCTGCATTAGGTAGATACCTCAGAGCAACAGTGAAATCAACCTGACACTGCTAAATAGGATAAGTTATGGCTTGTGCCAGCCGCTGGCATAATATGGTGTGTGTGTGTGTGTGTGTGTGTGTGTGTGTGTGTGTGTGTGTGTGTTGTGTGTGTGTGTGCACGCATGCAGAAATTTCTTTTAGCATATATTTTATTGAAATATTGTGTTAAAGAAACTAAATTACACATTTCAATTATTAATAAGACAAGAATTTGGGGATACAGAAAAAGACTGAGTAGCAAAGGAACTGAGTCTCAAGGAACCCTTGGAAATTAGGAAATACCCATAAACCTACAGCAACCTCTGTTCTTTGACCTCTGTTCTTGACCAAGGGCAATACACAGGTGCTGGAAAGACTGGTGTGGAAATTGCGTAACTCTTCCCTGACTCCTCTAGTCCAGCCCTTTATTACTTGCCCCTCTCTAGGTATCAATACCCCAAACCCAGGAGTTTCTGTCCATCCCTCTAAAGATGGCTCACATTCTTCCTTGAATGTGCAAACCTTGAGTTAGGCTAAAAGACATCTCTCTTGAAACATCCCATATTCTCCCTTGAATGTACACCTGCTTTCTTAAATAAATTTGCCTGTGTCTCTGAAACACATGCTGAAATTCTTTTCCATTACATATGCAGAAGGCCTCATTTGTCCTGAGTAGAGGTCTCCTTCTCTGGAAACTCCTCTTTCTGGTAACATTAAGACCCTTGAACAATTTCTTCTGAAGGAGCAATGTTACAAGCAAATTGCTTTAATACAATTGTAATGAAATCACTCAAATGTTGACTTCTTTTTCTCTTTTCCTAGCATTTTTCTCAAACCATTTTCTCAAATATAACTTTGTGGCTAAGTTTTTTTAAAATAAGATCATTGTATTGAATATTGAGACTGAGCTGCCAGCTAAAGAGTGAAATTTTTTTTTTAACTTTAGCAGGAGTTTTGTGATTGAGGAAGAAGGGTCAACAATGATGTAATGGAAAACCAATTAAAAACCAACAATCACAGCAAAAACTACTTCAAGCTCAGGACTCATACTCCCTCATGGAAATCTTTTCCTTCTTCCTCTGTACCTAACAGCCTACTAAAAAATTTCTGGGTTGAAGAATAGAACAGAGATCGCCTATGGCTAGATTTCAGAATTGTTGGATCTAAGTACAATTTCCAGAGCATTTGTTTATTATTCCTTAAAGAACTATTGCATTTATGATCTGCCTCAAGAACTTAAAATTCTGAGGTTGACAGACTGCTAGTCAACTAGAAATGGAATAAGGAATGATGAGATACACAAAAGGCCATAAAATAAAAAAGAAGTAATTCTGACTAGGTAGATAAAAGAAATTTATGAATTTGAATTATTTGTCTTGAAAACTGAAAGATGAAGATTTTTTAAGTGGAAAAACTGGTAGAAAACTCAATTCAGGCTGAGAGAACATGTGAAAATTGCCTGGTGTGATGCTGAGCATGAGAGTCAGTTAATAAATTTGTTTTCCTTTTTATGACACAAAACAAGTATGCCAATGCCTGGTGTGTTTGAGGAAGGGCCAGTTGAAAGTCACAGCTACAGTGGACAGAGTGTAAAAGAAATGATGGAAAGATGTAAGGTGTCAGAAAGGAAGAAATTGAGTTTTGAGCCAAAAAGTCGGTTCTTTTACCTGCTACTATAATCTTGCATACATCTCTTACTCTTTAGGTCTGAATTTTCTCATTTGTAAAATAGAGATTTTTTTTTTGTTTCCTCTATCATATTGTACTCCATTAAGATGTATGACTACAGTGCACCAATAAAAAAATTAAGAAAAAGGAAGTACTATAAACTGTGTCATTTGAAACATTTCTTGAAGCAGGAGCCTGAAGCCAGCATGTGTATAGGGGCATGCTCCCTCTGAAAGCTGTAAGGGAGTCATTTGTTGCCTATTCCTAGCTTTAGGTGTTTGCTGGAGATCTTTAGTGATCCTTGGCTTGAAAGTGTTTAATTCCAATCTCTGCCTCCGTTGTCACATGGCACCATCTCTGTGTGTCTCGGTCTCCATGGCCATCTTTTTATAATGAATCAGTCATATTGGAATAGGGGTCTACCCTATTCTGGTAGCATCCTCAGCTAATAACATCTGCAGTAGCCCTAGATCCCTCCAGTAAAGTTATGTTCTAAGGTACTGAGGCTTAGGATTTTCATATATCTTTTTTTAGAGGGAAGGGGGTCAACATTAAACTCAAGGTAGAAATATTAATATATACTAATTTATTATGTTGCCAAGAGGTTTAAATTTGATAATATATGATAATACATGCAGGTTATAAAATAGACTGTCATGCAATTTCATATACTCTTATCTCCACTTAAGAAAATTTCATTCAACCATTATACCCCTAGCCTACATATTTGATATACCCTCTTACAAAGGAGACAGCCTCCCACAAACGTTCTATTTGACATACAAATATAAAATATCATTTATCTTTCAAATAAACTTGTAGAACATCGTCAGTGATACCTAATATGATATGTTTTAGTAATGGACTGCTATTTCTTGATTTCTTATGAAGATATAATTAATGAAAGTTTAATTGAGTACATGGTGTATGCCAAGCATTTCTTTTTTTTTTCACCTTCTAGCAGCTTTTATTTATGATTTAGCCTTCTTTAAAGGATGTCTTTAAAAATCCACATTTTTTTCTCCTTTAACATTTTATTTTTTATTTTTTTATTTTTTTAATTTTTTTAACAATTTTTTATTGAACATAAGTAGTATACATTTATACTATATTTGGTGCCCTCTCCCCCTCTCCCCTTTCCCCCCCCCACCAATGGTTGTCCAGGTTAACCATGTCTTATTCATAATTTTACACATGTTCAGGTGTAGACCCTCATTAATCCAGATCGGTCTTTCTCCTCTCCTATCTTTCCATTAAAACTTAGCTAGTATTTCCCCTCTAATATCTGGGGTCCTACTGGTATCCTTTGTGTTTTCTAGTTTGGGCATATTAGAGGAAACATGTGTATCTTCTCCTTCTGTGCTTGGCTGATCTCACTTAACATGATGTTCTCCAGGTATGCCAAGCATTTCTATATCATATTCCTAATGATCTTTGAAAATAGATGCCACCCAAATAAGAATGTGGTCATTCATATTGTATTAGTCAGATTTTCATCACAGAGACAAAAATACCGGGAAAAGACAACTTAGAGAAGAACAGGTTTCTTTTGGGTTACAGTTTCAGAGGCTCAGCCCATGGTTGGCTGGCTCCAAGGCAGAAACAACATGGCAGAAGGGCTTGCCACAGGGAAGTCACTTGGCTCTTGGCATATGGGAGGTGGAGAGAGAGATGAAGGGAACAGGAATAGATGGTCCTTTTAAGGCCACACCCTCAGTAATCTACTTCCTCAAGCCGTGCACCACTTGCCTATAGTAGGTTCCAGTAAATCCATCTAATGGGCTAGTCCACTAATAAGGATTATTCCTCTTGGTTCTGTTATTTCACCTCTGAACATTGCTGCATTACTTATGAAATTTGGGGGAGGGCAATCCAGGTCCAAACTTCACTAAGTTTAACAGATGAGGAATATGAAAGCACAGCCATGTTAAATGCCTTGCACAAGGTCACAGTATAGCTTTACATCACAGGCTCTCAGATTCTGCCCTATCTCTCTCTGACACGAAGAGCATACACATCAATAAGTAAAGGAAAGGGCCATTTCCACTTTTCTCCCATTACTTGCCCTAGTTCTTCCTGAAATCATAAAATGTTTCACCATCCCTCAAGGGACAAATTATATACTAAAATAAACTGACAGTGTCTCAACTCAAATGACCGCTTTTTAGGTCCTTAATCCATGTTCTTTGGAAAGATGAAGGGAACAATTTCTTCCATTGTCCTGATTTCTTTATCTGAAATGCATCGTCATGAAATTTAACCTAATTCACGTAATTTGACTTTGTTATACAATCGGGAAAAATTAAATTGAAAACAGGCAAAGAGTTTAGGTTTAAAACATGACTTCTAAAATTCCATATCAAACTTGTAGCGATTTCAAAGGCCTCTATTAAATGCCAGTCCATCATGGAGCAAAGGTTACTTATGCAGGGCTATTAGCTCAAGCCTTTCTCTGCTGGCCTTTTCTGTCCTGCTGCTTGCCCTTTGGCCACTGGTTATTATTATGCCCTCTCCAGTGCACAAGAAGGGAAGATGTCAGTTTGTGAAAGGCACACTTGTCATGCAATTGCCCTGGGCAAGCATTGTGTGCTCTGAAATGGCTAAAGTTTCATTGGGAGGAAGCATTTTTCAACATTCTGAGATTGTTATCCATCTAAACTACCCAGATCAATGTTACTATGTGTCACAAAATACTAATTGAACACTGGGAGCAAAAGCACATAGCAGGCAAGGAAGGAAACTGCTCTTTACCTGGAAGTATTAGTGGCTATAACTAATGAAGGAACATAGCCATGCTACTTTTCAGATATGAAAAATAAGGTGGGAAATGTAATCATGAAGTGAATTTTATCTCTCCCCTGAATAGCAGACCTGTGCTTCCATGCTTCTAAGAGATGTTTCCATACGAGTGTGTCACAGATAGTTCTAACCCATTAGGCTCCAAAACAAATGCTGTCCTTCTTTAGGTAACACTTAGCACTATAATTATGAATTTGGTAGATATCCTTGGACTGTCTTTCACACCTGTGCACTCTTATCTAATCTTTAGAAAATGTTTAGCTGTTTTATATTGCTGACTTCTGATGTCCCAAACTATATTTTCTTTGGCAATGTCAATTCTCTCTTGTCCTTCTAATTCTATCTTTCTTTATTTTTTATACTACTTTATTGAGCTCCATTCTAAAGAATTTGTATTGCTGATTTGTGCTCATGCTTTTTATAGGTGTATATATTATGCAGACAAAATAATTGACACAAGTTTCATTGGACTCAATTCATTGATGCATGTTCATTAGTATTTGTCTTGTTTACTTTCCTGCTATAGCCTTATTAATTTTTGAAGGAGGTTACTTTTCCTGAAATATTTAAAAGCAATATGCAGTAGAGACAAGTGGGTGATGTCTTTTAGTAGAGAAGCAGAAACTTTCTTTAAGAGCCAAAGTTTTGATTGAGTTGTTTAGCTTCTTGTATTTTCTAACTAAAATTAAACTAAAAAATGTCTCCTGCAACATAAATGTTGCAGCTTGTGATAAGTTTGATATATGAATTAACCAGTCATAAAGTATTTAGTATGTCTACATTATGCTTATAGATTTCCATATTGTAATATGTTTTTCAATTAAACTAGTCTTGATTAGTGAGAAATATTTTTTGATTATTAATCTGCGAGAGTAAGTAGAAGGCATAAGTAGAAAATATAACCAGTAAATTTTTCTGAGTTTTCTACAATATATTCAAAATACAAATTTTTCATGAGTCAATTAAATTTACAGAAATTGTCATAGCTATATTAAAAAGATCTATTTTATTATTTACAACATCATTATGAGGTTTTTTGAAAATATCAAAATATCCTCTTTACATGATAATGCTTGTAAATAGGGGATATACTTAAGGTACCTGACAACTAACTGACATCTTATTTATAGTTGAAAAAGAATGAATTAAAATACCTATAAAATATTTGAAAAATTATGACTTTCACTTTTGTCTGAACATAGTACTAAAATGATGTTCAAATTTATTACTACAAAACACACAAGAAACCAGGCATGGTGCTATACACCTGTAGTTCCAGTACTTGGGAGGCTGAGATGGAGGATCACATGTTCAAGGCCAGCCTTAGCAATTTACTGAGACTCTCAGCAACTTAGTAAGACCCTATTTAAAGAAACAAAAAACAAAACAGTCTGGGGATGTAGTTCAGAGCTCGAATCTCCCTAGATTCAATCCTCAGTGCCACTGAATAATAAATAAATAGGTAAATCACAAGAGTTTAATCAGTGGTCTATGAATGCAAATCTATAAACCCCATGAAGTGGCCAGAATATCCACAAGACACAGTAAGCGCACAAAAACTCTTAGTTTCCCCCTCAAGTCATCATGTAATTAAAATGTTGCTTTTGTGAGGATTTACTTCTACTTCACTGTGCTTTAGGAAAATGATGATTCATCAAATTTTACTTCACCTTGATAGTAATCTAATGACCTGGATGCAATTAACATTCTCCTATTACAGATGAGTACACTTTAGTTTTGTCAGGATAAATGACCTGCCTAATAGAATGGAGCTAGTAAATGTGGCCACTGGGATTCAAACCCATGCAACTGGGTTTCAGAACCCGAGCTTTTTTATTTTTTGTGGTACTGAGGATAGAACCCAGGGACAGTCTACCTCTGAGCTATACCCACAACCCTTTTATATAGATTTTTTGTTCTTAAAAATTATATCACTAAGTTTCTGAGGCTGTTCTTGCACCTGTAATCCTCCTGTATTAACCTCCCAAGTACTGAGATTACAGGTGTGCTCCATCCCACCCAGTGAGCCGTGTGTGTGTGTGTGTGTGTGTGTGTGTGTGTGTGTGTGTTACTGGTGATTAAACCTAGGAATATTCCACCTTCGAGCTACACCCCAACTCCATTTAATTTTTTATTTTGAAGCAGTCTCACTAACTTGCTGAGGACCTCACTAAGTTGCTTAGGCTGGCTATGAACCTGTGATCTTCCTTTCTCAGCCTTCCACATACTGGGATTACAAATGCAAGCCACCTCGTCCAGTTTGAGCCTGAGATTTTTATATTATTTATTTATTTATTTATTTATTTATTTATTTATTTATTTATTTGTGTGGTACTGGGATGGAACCCAGGGGTATTTGACCTCTGAGCTAAATCCCCAGCCCTATAATTTTAGTATTTTTATTTTCTTAAACAGTACCTCACTGAGTTGTAAAGGGCCTCTCTAAGAATCTGAGGTTGTTTGTGAACCACGATCCTCAGGTCTCAGTCTCCCAAATGCTGGGATTACAAGTGTGTGCCACCAAGCCTAGCTGAGCCTGAGCTTTTTAGCCAGTAGATTCTGCTACTGATACAAATAATATAGTACATTATATAAGACCCTGTCAGACATTATACATGTACTCTTTATAAATTAAAGCAATCTTACAGATTTTGTTTTCCTGATAAGAAAACCCAATGCTTAAAGAAGTGCTTGGCCCAGTGTCATAGACCATGCACGAGTGGGCAGGGGTCCATAGCTACTAGGAAATGAAAACTCATATGCTCTTCATTATACTCGGCCGCTTCCTGCTCCATCGTACAACCTCTCACACAGCCAGACAGTGATTTAAGGTCAAAAGCATGGTGTGCACAGTATAGTACGAGTGGATACTTGGAGGAGAGTTTGTTCCATAATCCATTCCTGGCAACAAGTACCCACATACCCTTATTTCCTGGATAAATGAATACATATCTTGGCATGCTATTAAACTCAACCAACTTGAAAGTGACTGAGAAATTTCATAAGAAGATAAGATCTCTTTGAAGCTACTGGACTTCCTAAAATATTTATTGAGAACTTAGGTATAGCAGGGATTATTTTCCAACTCTGCTAATGCTTTAGAAGTGACAAAGAAGATGTATTCTTCTTAGGATTTATCCACAAAGCTTTTTATTTTGTCATTTTTTATTCATATAAACCCTTTGCACATGCCTGACAGTGCCTCTAAAGGTTTGGTGCTCAGTTTTTAGCAGTAATAGTGGAGCAGAATCAAGAGCAGATGGAGATGGCAGCAGAATAAAAAACCCAGAGGACTCTCAGAACTGAGGGTGACCTGACAGGTGAGTGAGGTCAGGAATCAGGCGAGGGGAGAGGAATCAGACAGATGCAGAATCGGAAGAACAGTAAGGCTGTAGGAAGCCGAGCACATTCCTATCTACCTTCCGTGAGATGAGTAGATCTAAATAGCAGCACTACTGGTGGCACCTGATGGTATTTCAAGGTTCCTTTTGCCAAATTAAGTCAAGAATTTGCTTTGTGAAGCAGTAAACTTGTGCCCCAAATGGATGTTTGCATTTCTAGAAATGACATTAAGTTCCATGGGTCTATCAGTCAGGAATCTTTGATTCATCATGCTGGTGTAAGCAAAAGGATAATTTACTGATTTGTGTTAAGTGAAGATGCCTAGCAGAAAGGCTAGGTTTAGGCATTGTTTGGTTTAGGGCCTTAAATACTGTTATGGGGGCTCGGTGTCTCTAGCTCTCAATAAGCAGAAAAGACTCAAGGTAGCCCCAGACTCAACAAATCCACTAAAGACTCTAGCTAAATTGGTCTTTTCTTGTTGCTCTGCCAGAAAAGTACCTGGATGGATTCTGATTGGCCAAGTTTGGGTCACATGCCCATCTCTGCACCAATCACTGTGGCTCAGATGACAATACTGTTATTTATACACCAGTTAAGAGCAAAACAAGATCTACTTCATCCTTATCCTCAGTAAGAGTTCTCCATGTACTAATTGGTGGAAATTCCCCATAGAAAAGGAGTAAGACAAAGAGCCATGCAGGGATATGACCAAAGATGTTTATACTAACTGCTCTGAATTTATTTCTGCATGTTTCATGTTCCTAAGCGTCTGAGACTGAAAAATGCATCTAATTATGTTTTTCCCTTTGTGTATTCACTTAAAGTGGTAATAATGGGCAGCATTTGTCATTTGCTACTCTCTGCCATTCTGCAAGGCATTTTATATGTTTTCTCATTTAAATCCTACAACAGCATTATCATTATTACCATTTTGCAAATCAAGAGATTGGAGTTCATCGAGGTTAGCTTGCTCAAGGCCACACAGAAAACAATATTTTCTGTGAAAGAATTTATCCTACTCGGTGGTAGTTACTATGTCATTTTCATTTCTGCAAATGGTCACCATACGTAGGACACCATCATTAATACTCTGGGTCTCCATCAATAGTAATATTAATAGTAATGAGTAGTAGAGGTATCATTGAACAAACAATCATAACAACCAAATTACTAACATTTACTTGATATTATGTGCCAAAGACTGATGTACAATTGCTTTTTCCCATATCAGCCATAAGGATTTTTCAAAGTACAAGTCAAATCAGGTCACCCCCTGTTTAAGATTCTCGACTGACTCATTTTGCACTTAAAATGAAATGCAGACTTCCTACCCTGGGCTAAGAGGCGCTGCTTGCTCACCAAGCCCAGCTCACACCCTGCTTCACCCTGCTCATTTTGCAACACATCAAGTTCTTTTTCAGCTCTTCACATTTACACTTCTTTGTCACCCTCTGCAAAATTTTCCCAGGGGTGTGTGTGTGTGTGTGTGTGTGTGTGTGTGTGTGTGTGTATGTGTGTGTGTGTGTGTGTATGTGTGTGTGTGTGTGTGTGTGTGTGTGTGTGTGTGTGTATGTGTGTGTGTGTGTGTCTGTCTTTCACTGTTGTTCATTTCAGGACTGACTTCTACTTATACTTCAGTTCTCAGTTGAAATACCACCTGAAAGAAAGACTTCCCAGAACCACCTGTGGAAGCTGGTTTCTCACTCACACATGTTCTTAGCTCTTTTCTTCCTGCTGCTGACAGTCTGACATTGTCTATCTATCTCATGCTCCTCACATGCCCTTAGCATCTTGACCACAGACTCAGGCACATAGAAGCCACTCAGCACTTTGGGAAAAGAGGATTGTTCACAGCATCCTGTGAACTGGACATGATTGCAATCCTAGTTTATACCAATAAGGAAATGAGAGGTTAGAGGGTCATAAGTGAAGTGTTCAAAAGTTGCATGAGTTGTAAGCATTGGAGCCCATATCCTAGAACCTGCCCACTTAGCATCCTAATTGGATTAGGGCTTTCTTAGATCCTAGTTAAAATTGGAACTGAATAGTCTTGATTTGTGTGTGTGTGTGTGTGTGTGTGTGTGTGTGTTACTGGGGATTGCACCCAGGTGCATTTTATCTCTAAGCTACATCCTCAGCTCCCTTTTATTTTTTAATTTGGGTTGTTTAGAGTCTTGCTGAGTAGCTGAGGTCCTCCTTGAACCTGTGATCCTTCTGCCTTATCCTCCAAGTACTGGGATTAAGGGTATGCACCACCATGCCTACCTGGAATGGAACTGTCTAGTCAGACCCCAATACCATTTTTTCTCTAGGGAAAAATATCAGAATAATTTATAAAGTATAAGGCAGGAATGTGTCATGTCTTTAGCTCCTCGAAATTTTCTTCAACTTGCAGAACTATTCTTGGCACTTTAATGACTCAGTATCAACAATATGAATTTTATTACAACTGTTCAATTCCTGAAAATATTTCAGGCTCTACATAGCATTGCTAAATATGAAACAAATTACATTGTAGATGCAATCTGTCTTATTGAGGATCTTCAATTAATTCATTATCTAACCATGAAAAGACCAGATGTGGTTTTATGAGTCTTCCTCATCCATTTCCATTTTATCCTTACAAAAAATGGCATATGCCACTCTTCAGACTTAACTCTGATATTTATTTCCTAGCCTAAACGAAGAGACCAGCTAGTTACTCTTTTTATATTATTATTGGTACTGGGATTGAACCCAAGGGCATTCTACCCCTGAGCTAAATCCTCAGTCCTTTTTATTTTTTATTTTAAAATAAAGTTTCACTAAATCACCAAACCTGGCACTGAATCTATGATCGTCCTGTCTAAGCCTCCCAAGTCCTGAGATTACAGGCACATGCCACTGTTCCCACTTTGTAATCATCATTTAAGTAGAAACTATTGCACCTGGACCGAGTCTTGCTTCCCAAAATTTATGAAAAAAATCTCCACCTATGAGCAGAATAATTTGTAGTGAAGAGCAAGAGTCAGAAGCCCATTGTTTGCACTGGGGTTGTAACTTCACCTAGCTGTGACTAACCTCTACAAAGAAAAAGAAGGAGGAAAGACAGGAGCACTGTGCCCCCACTGGGCCTCACTTGAAAGTCACATCTTTATTTAATTTACTCCCAAGCCAATTTGTTCACTGTTATTACTATCTTGAAAGGAGAGAACAGATTTGTGCAAAGTCTATCAATTTCCTAAAAGAAGAAGGCCATGTTAGATGGCAGAGAAAGGATTCACAGCTAGGCACTGTTGACTTCCTAGCCTGGGACAGACCTGCACCTCACCCTACTAATGACTACATCATGTGGTAGAAAGAACGGATCAAAAGTGTCTGGGTCTCAGTGTCTTAATCTGGAGAATGAGCTGATCAGGAAAGAATTTCTAAGGGTCCCAGTTTAAGCAAACTTACATAAGTCCACATTTCCAGTTACTCATAACTTACCCACAAAGCCTGATTTATCCATAAATGTTTATCAAAAAATCAGAAGGAACCCTTCATGCAACATGAGGAAGGGCATGAAACCTAGGCAGACACTGAGATAGTATTCTACCAACAAGGGGGTGATGGGGAAGAAAAAAAGGATGGCTGGCTCCCTGTAGGCACTCAGGAGTGTGTGAGTGTGTGTGTGTGTGTGTGTATGTGTGTGTGTGTGTGTGTGTGTGTGTGTGTTACTGGGGTTTGGACTTAGGGATGTTCAACCTCCAAACCACAATGCTAGCCATATTGTGTTTATTTATTTATTTATTTATTTATCCAGAAACTAGGTCTCACTAAGTTCTTGAGTCTGCCCTCAAACCTGTGATCCTCCTGCCTCAGCCTCCCAAGTATTGGGATGTCTAGTCAGTAAATTCTTCAGCTACTGGAAGTTTCCTTTTCTTCTCAGCGCTGTCCTGACCAGTCGGGGGCCCACCCTGAGGGCAAACGTGAAGCATCATACTCTGCAACCCACTCACAATTTCCCTTCCTGAAAAGCATGGGAAGTGGGGAGGGGGTGAGGCTAAGGGGCAGAGACAGGAGGGAGTGAGAGGTTGCCAGTCTTTGTGAATTCCATCCCAGGAAAGCACCTACCCGGGAAGTGAGCCCAAACTCTGAATGTCATTTGTTCTCTTTGTCATGGCCAATATCACTCTGTAATATGGTCTGTCTCTTACGTTGCCACATAATAGAAGTAAAAATGGAAAATGCTCATTTGAATTTGAGATAAACATGAAATAATTTTTAGTATGTTCCATGCAACATTTGTAACATTTTTTTCCGTAAAAACTATTCACTGTTTATTGGAAATTCAAATTTAACTGGCTGTTTTGTATTATTTTCAGGAAGCCCAATCTGAGTCATTTTTTTTTTTTTTAATAACGAAGCATGCTGGTAATGTCACTCTCATTCATGGGGAGGGGGGAATCAAGCAAACCCTCTCCAGACTGAGAGGTTTGGCAGGCTTTTGTTGCCTGCCAGGCTGGGGCTCTGAAGCTGCTACAACCAGGGACTGCCTCTGGGGAGGTGACATTTGGGACTTGGCACACCAAAAGAATGTGGGAGATGAGGGTGAGAGAAAAAGGAGCTGAAGAGATGACTTAAAGGTCTCTCTCTCTGCTCCTGCCTTCCAGATAGGTTTCAGGAAGGATTTCCATATCTGTCTCTTTCATAGTCTGAGGCTGGTGAGGGAAATCTGAAAGTCACAATGTAAAAGTTGTTTTCCTGGCCCTTCACTCTCCTGATTTTGCTGCTTTGCTTCCAGAAGCGCTCTCTCTCTCTCTCTCTCTCTCTCTCTCTCTCTCTCTCTCTCTCTCTCTCTCTCTCTCTCTCTCTTGTCTGCTCACCACTGGGGCAGGTTCCCCTCTTCTTTAACCACCTAAAGAATTCCTGCATTGTCACTCCCTCGAAGAATTAAAGTCAGAATGCCGTAGCGTGCATGTACTCCCATGTTTACAGCAGCCCAATCCACTGTAGCCTAATTATGGAACCGAACCAGGTATCTGTCAACAGATGAAGAACGAAAATGTCATACACATACACAGTGAAATTGTACTACTCAGAAGAACAAAATTATGCGGTTTGCAGGAAAACGGATGGAACTAGAGACTATTATACTAAGTGAGATAAGCCGGTCTCAGAAAGCAAAGGGTCATCTGTTTTTTCTAAGTGGAAGCTAGAAAGAAAATAGAAAAACAAAGGGAAATGAGATTATTGAGGAGAGAAACCAGTGGAATAGTGGAGGGAGGAAAAAAGGGAGGGAGGAAGAGCAAAGAGGAAGACCCAGGAAGGAAAGAGTTCAAATAATGTGTCTGTATATGAAGGTATCACCTCCAATCTCACTAACGTGTATGGGGAGGGAAAGGGAGGTTGCAGAATGAAATACACCAAGTGGTATGTGTATACGTGTGAAAGTATCATTTTGAATCCCAGTATGACAATGAAACAAAAATATAAGATAAATAAGAAGAAATACTTTAAAAAATGCATGCTATCTATGTGTCATTTTGATTTTTCTACTTTATATTATGCATGAATTAGAAAATTGCCCTCTGATGCTATGTGGATAGTCACAACTTTACCATTTATTAAGGGCTTCTTTTCCTTTAAAGAATTCCTACATGGTTAGGTTTATAACTTTGGAAAGGAAGGATATTCTGGTAAAAAGGTACCTATTGCTTTCAAATAACTTGGTCCTCTCACTCCCCTTTCCACATCCACAAGACCTCATGTGGCATATAATTTGCTAAAAATTATAGTATTGCAATCAGTATCACAGTGTAGGATAATAGTTTCATAAATAAAATAAAGTGGTAATGAATAATAATCTTATAAATGTGTAAACACAGTCACAGATATTGAATTTTCTTATAGAAATAATCCTAGGAAATGCAACTTAACAAATAGTTCACCTTTTTTGTTGTAGCTTATGCAGAAAAAGTTTGCTCACTTCTATCTTGGTGTTGGATCAAATTGTAGAATTTTCTGGGTAGGAGGGGTATTATCCAAATATCCAAGTAGGTTTTAAAATTCATATTAAGTCTCTTTGTCAGAGAGAACTTTGGCTTTACCTCAGGAAGAAGGTAGAGGGCAGGGACATTTTGGAAGAGCTAGGGGTGGAGGAGGGTTATTTTCCTCCTGTCTCCATCACCCACCTTCAAGAAGCTGCTTGGTTCTATTGCCATTTACAGCGTGTACACCCTTTTTAGCTGCCTTGAGGACTGAAGCCTCTGGGACCTAATGAGGTGACTGCATGTGTGTGTGTGTGTGTGTGTGCGTGTGTGTGTGTGTGTGTGTGTGTGTGTGTGTGTGTGTGTATGTGTGTCTGGAGAGGAGTACTGGGGAAGAAACCAAGGGGCATTCTACTTCCAAGCTATGCTCCCTGTCCTATTTTTTATTCTTTATTTTGAAGCAGGGTCTTACTAAGTTGCTGAGGGCCTCACTAAGTAGCTGAGGCTGGCAGCGAACCTGTGATCCTCCTGTCTCAGCCTCCCAAACACTGGTATTACAGGCCTGTGCCACCACACCCCACCATGAGATGACTTTTTAACAATAGGCTTTCCCTGCGGCAAGTGTCACTGCTTGCAGTCCTTAGGTCATTTCTGAGCAGTGGCCAGATGGGCAGGGAGAATAGCTCCAACCCAGGCTCTTACCAGCTTGAGAGCTCTCTCTCTCATTCTTTCTCTTCCCTTCAGAGGAAAGAAAGACAGTAATAATTGGCAAGCTGTCTCCTAGAGCCCAAACTAAATTAAATGACTGCAACTGCCACCCACGACCAGGCTGTTAGGACGTGGATTCATCAGCCAACAGTGTAGTAACAAACAAAATTTGTTCTTTTGTATAGAGCAAAAGTGTTTCTCCTGAGTCTCTTCAATGTTTATTTTTTTTTGGAAAGGTATTAGGGACCAATCATAGAGTATTTTGTTTATCAAGCAGCTATTAGAAAACTCTCATTCTACAACAATCATGGCTATTATCATCACTAGGATTGCAGATAAAAATAAAAAAAACATATGGATGTTATTTGTTTAGGTTCAAAGGAAATATTGTGTCCTAATAAGGAGGCCTCAAGCTAAATTCCATGCTGGAGAGATGAAAACCGGGAGGCAAAACACATTGAAAGTCATTCATGTCCTTCCAGGTCAACAGGGAACACTAAATAGAACGGATTGAGAAAAAGAGTCACACTTTGTCACAACAGGGAATAAACCTTATGTCCTTGCAACTGCTTTAAAAACTATCGGAAACAATTACTGATCTAGCCTCACTTGTATTTGGTCATCTGAATAAAATATTTTAAATTCCATAAATTTGTAATGTTTCTTTTTTTTTACTTAGAATTCAAAATTAAATTCTACACTTGCTAATATATCATGAATTTAGCCACAGATATTTTTTTCTGATTTTTATTGTTTAATAGATAACAGACTTTTAAATGAGCAATTATTTTAAAATTCATGGGATTTAGGGGTTGAGTCTACATTTTACTGTAACATAGGCATTAATTCATATTTAGGAAGAGAATGAACTTAATCAACTTTATTTAAATTTGTCTGTTGATATGCCAGCTTTCTGGTTTTATAACTTCTGGGAAAAAGAAGTGGATGGCAAGTATGTTCAAAGACCTTGTCATTCATCCATTTCTTTATAATTATTAAAACATTTTAGATCAAATAACAAAAATAAAGATGGATAAATATGTTACGAGTTTTGAAATATTATTTGAGTGGAAATGGATTTATTTTTGGTGGGAGAGGTACTGGGAAGGTACCTCCCCAGTCCCATTTTAATTAATTAATTAATTAATTATTTATTTATTTATTTTAAAGAGGGTCTCACTAAGTTGCTTGAGGCCTCACTAAGTTGCTAAGCCTGTCCTCGAACCTGTGATCCTTCTATATCAGCCTCCCATGTACCCGGACTACAGGCATGGGCCACAACACTTGGCTTTGGAAATGGATTCTTGTATTTTTCTCCCAGTTCACCTTCCAACCTTAGATTCAGGGAGTAAGGACTCAAAGAGCCTAGAACATAAGAGGAAAATAATTAAATATTGCTCCTTTTAATTGTTTATCTTTTCTTTCTTCCTGATGTTCCTGGATATGAGTAGAAAAATTCTATTTCAAACAAGACTCTGGAAGTAGGTTTTTTTATTTTTTTCTTTTAACAATTTTTTTATTGAACACAAATAGTATACATTTAAACTATATTTGGTGCCCTCTCCCCCCCCGCCCTCTTTTTCCCTTCCCCCTTCCCACCAATGGTTGTCTAGGTTAACCATGTCTTATTCATAATTTTACACATGTTCAGATGTAAATCCTCATTAATCAAGATCAGCCTTCCTCCTCTCCTATCTTTCCATTCAGACTTTGCTGGTATTTCCCCTCCATTATCTGGAGTCCCACTGGTATCCTCTGTGTTTCCTAGTTTGGGCATATTAGAGGAAACATATGTATCTTCTCCTTCTGTGCTTGGCTGATCTCACTTAACATAATGTTCTCCAGGGCTTTCCATCTTCTTGCAAATGATATAATTTTGTTCTTCTTTATGGCTGAATAGAATTCCATTGTGTGTATTTCCCACAGTTTTGCTATCCATTCATCTGTTGATGGTGATCTGGGTTGGTTCCATATTTTGGCTATTACAAATTGTGCTGCTATGAACATAGGTATGCATATGTTGCTGTATTTCTCTGAATTCAACCCCTTTGGAAAGATACCTAGGAGTGGTAGAGCTGGATCATATGGTGGATCTATTCCCAACTTTCTTAGGAATCTCCACACAGATCTTCATAGTGGTTGAACTACTTTGCATTCCCACCAATAGTGTAAAAAAGTTCCTCTTTCCCCACATCCTCGCCAGCATTTGTTGTTGTTTGATTTCTTTATGCTTGCCACTTTGACTGGGGTTAGATGGAATCTCAGTGTAGTTTTGATTTGCATCTCCCTGATGGCCAGTGATGAAGAACATCTTTTCATGTATCTATTGGCCCTTTGTATCTCTTCTTTTGTGAAGTGTCTATTTAGTTCATTTGCCCATTTCTTGATTGGGTTGTTTGTTTTGCTAGTGTAGAGTCTTTTGAGCTCTTTGTATATTCTGGATATTAGCCCCCTATCAGAATGGTGGCTGGTAAAGATCCTTTCCCATTCTGTAGGCTTCCTCTTTAGGTTATTGATAGTTTCCTTTGATGAGAAGAAACTTTTTAGTTTGATGCTACCCCACTTGTTTATTCTTGCTTTAATTTCCTGAGCTTTGGAGGTTTTGTTGAGAAAGTTACTGCCTGTGCCAATATGTTGTAGTGTTGAACCTATGCTCTCCTCTACTAACTTCACAGTCTCAGGTCTCATTTCTAAATCTTTGATCCATCTTGAGTTGATTCCTGTGTTTGGTGATATATAGGGGTTTAGATTCATCTTTTTACAAATGGTTAGCCAGTTCTCCCAGCACCATTTGTTGAAAAGGCTGTCTTTTCTCCAGCGTATGTGTTTGGCCCCTTTGTCAAAGATTAATTGACTAAAGATGTGTGGGTTTGTTTCTGTATCTTCTATTCTAATCCACTAGTCAGTATATCTGTTATTGTGCCAGTACCATGCTGTTTTTACTACTATTGCTGTATAGTATAGTTTGAAGTCTGGGATTGTAATGCCTCCTGCATGTTTCTTATTGTTGAGAATTGCTTTGGCTATTCTAGGTCTTTTCTTTCTTTATATGAAGTTCATGATTGATTTTTCTAGGTCTCTAAAGAATGTCGCTGGTATTTTAATGGGAATTGCATTGAACCTATAGATCAGTTTTGGCAGAATGGCCATTTTGATGATATTTATTCTGCCTATCCATGAGCACGGGAGATCTTTCCATCTTCCAAGGTCTTCTTCAATTTCTTTCTTTAATGTTTTATAGTTTTTGTTTTAGAGGTCTTTTACATCTTGGGTTAGGTTTATGCCTAGGTATTTTATTGGTTTTGAGGTTATAGTGAATGGAATTTTTTGTTTGTTTGTTTGTTTCTTTCATTGTGGATTCATTGTTGGCATAAATAAAAGCCACTGATTTCTTTAGGTTGATTTTGTATCCTGCGACTTTGCTGAATTTGTCAATCAGCTCCAGAAGTCTTTTGGTTGAGTTCTTTGGGTCTTCCAGATAAAGGATCATGTCATCTGCTCAAATTATCAAAATTAGAAATGAAAAAGGAGATATCACCACAGATAGTGAAGAAATTCAAAAGATTAACAGGAACTACTTTAAAAATTTATACTCCAATAGACTTGAAAACCTGGAAGAAATTGATAGATTTCTAAGCACAGTTAACCTTCCTACACTCAGCTAAGAGGACATAGCAAGCCTAAACCAACCAGTAACAACCAAAGAAATAGAAACAGCAATAAAAATTCTTCCACCAAAGAAAAGCCCAGGCCCAGATGGGTTCCCAGCTGAATTCTACAAAACCTTCAGTGAACAACTAATACCAATACTTCATAACATGTTCCGGGAAATTGAAAGAGATGGAACTCTCCCAAATTCCTTCTATGAGGCCAGTATCACATTAATCCCCAAACCAAATAAAGATACCTCAAGAAAGGAAAACTACAGACCAATATCCTTAATGAACATAGATGCAAAAATTGTAAACAAAATACTAGCTATACGCATTCAAAACTATACTTGGTCAAAACATCATGACCAAGTCGGTTTCATCCCAGAAAAACAAGGCTGGTTCAAAATACGCAAATCAATACATGTTATTCACCACATAAATAGAACCAAGAACAAAAACCACATCATCATAGCAATAGATGCTGAAAAAGCATTCGACAAAATCCAACACCCATTTATGTTAAAAACACTGCAAAAAATTGGGATAGAAGGAAAGTACTTCAACATCATTAAGGCAATATACTGTAAACCCAAAGCCAACATTATATTGAATGGGAAAAAACTGCAAGAATTTCCACTATCACCACTCCTTTTCAATATAGTCCTTGAGACTCTTGCTGTAGCAATAAGACAAGAGAAAGAAATCAAAGGAATTCACATAGGAAGAGAGGAATTAAAATTATCCTTATTCGCAGATGGAAGTAGGTTTTAAAGTGCACTTTAAAACTGGTTGAATTTCATAACAAAGACCAACAAGTAAAACTGATAGATGAATAAATCAAGAACAATGATATTAGATTCATGAATAAGATCTTTAGCACATATACAAAAAGATAAACTATACTATAAAATGAGTAGAAGATCTATGTTAATTAGATTTAACATACTATGAAGAAAGAAATTTCAGAAGTAGCTATTTTCTTGTTCTTTTGTTTAAAAGGACAATACAGTATCAAAAGAGAGGACCATCCATCCAAGTCATCAAAAGCTTGGTATCAGACAAATGAAACTGTTATGAGAGATTATCATTGTTAATTTTGAATAAATTGCTCTAATACTAGATGTCAACCACTAAGCCAAGCATGGGAAGGAGGGATGGGGAGGGAACGGGGTGGGGATCAGGTAGGGGCTAATTGGGCGATGTGTGCATGTATGTCTACAAAAGTTTTTTTTTTTTATCCCATTATGATGTATGAATACAGTGCACCAATAAAATAAATTAAAAAAATAATACATTGGTCAACAATAAGTGGCATATACATTGGTGGTTATATAAGATTATAATGGAGCTGAAAAATTGATAAGGCACATTGGTGTTCCAGACATTTGAACACTGTCGAGTACTGTGTTTGTGTTGATGTTGGTGTAAGCCAACCCCTTGCGCTGCCAGGAAGGTAAAAGCATAGTAAGCACAAATATGAATAGTATGCAATTTTTTGTAATGATAGAAATGACTGTTAGTGGTTTATGTATTTGCTTTGCTATACCATGCTCCTTTTTTTTCCAGTATTGGACTGTGTTCTCTATGTATATAAACTCTTTCTATGTATAGAAGGACCAAGTCAAATGTAAAACAGCCTCAGGCAGAGGCAGGTCCTTCAGGAGATTTTCCAGCAGACACATTATTATCACAGGAGGTGACAGACCTGCCTGTGAGTGCCCCTGAAAATCTTCCAGTGGAACAAGTTGTGGATGAAGAAGACCTTGGGATTGCTGATTCTAAGTCTGTGAGGATCTAGGCCGATGTGTATGTGTTTGTCTTCATTTTAACAACAAAAACAATTTTTTTGTAGTACTGGAGATGGAACCAAGAGCATTCTGCCTCTGAGCTACACCCCCAAGACCTATCTTGTATTCTTTATTTTGAAACAGGGTCTCATTGAGTTGCAAAGGGCCTCAATAAGTAGGAGCTGAGGCTGTCCATGAATCGCGATCCTCCTGTCTCAGCCTCCCAAATGCTGGGATTGCAAGCATGCACCACCACGCCCAGCAACAACAACAACAACAAAAATTAAAAACGTTAAAATTAAGAATAAGCTGGGTGTCATATCACACACCTGTAATTCCAGTTTGAGAGGCAGAGACAGGAGGATCACAGGTTTGAAGCTAGTCTCAGAAACTTAGAGAGAATCTGTTTCAAAATTTAAAAATAAAAATAGTGGAGGGGGTATAGCTCAGAGATGAAAGAACTTCCCTGGGTTCAAACCCCAATAATGCACACACACACACACAAACACACACGCATACAAGAGAATAAAGAAAAACTTATAGAATAAGGATAAAAGGAAAGAAAACATTTAGTATACCTAGGCGCTATGTTGTTCCAATTTAAAGTTGTTTTACTACCAGAATCAAAAAGTTAATAAACTAAAAATGTTTATGAAGTAAAGAAGCAACAAAAGCTAAGGCTATTTTATAACCAAAGATAGAGAAACATCTGTATATTTATGTATGTATTTATTTATTTGGCACTAGGGATTGAACCTGAGGGTTTTCTACCTCTGAGCTACAACCCTAGTCTTTTTTATTTTTTAGTTTGCAACAGGGTATCACTAAAGTTACTTTTAATCTTTTATATAGTATATTAATATACCTTTTACATATTTAGGTATGTTTAAGTACACAAATATTTATCATTGCGCTACCACTGCCTATAGCTTTTTCTACAGACTGGTTATTATTATAAGTACTATAAACATGCCACACAGATTTGTCAATTAGGAGCAATAGGTTATGCCAATAGCTGAGATACATAACAGGTTAGACCATCTAGATTTGTGCAAAGACTATGATGTTCCTAAAATAATTCAATCAACCAGTGACATATTTCTCAGAAAATATCTCCTGTCACTCAGCAATGGGTGACCGTAGAACAAATGAAATTAATATTGAAAACAGGAAAAGGTAGTAGGATTTTCGAGATTATTTCTATCTAAACAGAACATAAAGAGGAGAAATATCTAGAACGTGAATCCTGAAAAATACGTGAGCAAGGATGTCAGATCAGAAGATAGAATGTGGAGACATACTTTACAAATAAGTGGAGATGCAGAATAATAGCAATCAGAGACTAATTAATTAGTTGATAGAATGGGCCAAGCAAAAGCCAAAACAACCCTTTTTAGAACTGGAAAAACACTAATATGTGTGTGTGTGTGTGTGTGTGTGTGTGTGTGTATGTATTAGTATATATATGTATACTACTCTTTCAATAAGAAAAGTTATTCATGTAACTTATCTTCCCAACTATACACTCTTTTAGTGTTTTATTTGTCTTTGCATTCTCTACAGTGAGGCAACTGTTTCTTGGTTAGAACTAAGTGTATGTGTATATTAGTATATATATCATATATGCATATATATGCATATATATAAACACACATATATACACATATATATGTTTTTATATATTTATTACTGTACAAAAAACAAGTAGAAATCTACATCAAAACACATGGGTAACAAAACTAAATCAAAGTTTTACATGTATCCAATTAGTTCAACAAGGAATAGAAAAGATTTTTTCTCTCTAACCTCCATTTTCATTCCTCAGAGGAAACACTTGAAACTCTTAGGAGCTTTTGGTTTCATTACAAATTTCTAAATACGTAAGTTTTAAGCATTATGCTCCTATTTCCAGACTATATTTAGTGTTAAATATTATCTACTGACTTCCTGCCATTGACAGATAAGAACTGAGCTATCTTGAGCCTCTTCAATAGATAAACACTTTACTTCCTTTGTTCTTATCCTTCCATGAAAATTGCTACAATTTTGAATTTGAGAAATACATGATGTTATTGAATCCCCAATTCTGATTCCCAATTGTCTGTACCTGACCATTTGGCTGCCTTTGCTGTGAGCAGTTAGATCTGTTCTTTATTCCAGTGCTCTTAAAATTATATAATGACACAAATAAGGATTGTGTCAGTCCCCGGTAACGTGTTGAACATCTGTGAATCTGTTCGGTTGATTTGAAAGTCCTTATCCTCCAAGTCTATGAAATTGTTACCTCAGCGTTCTCTTTTAGGAATTCCTTTCACTCAGATATCCAGTGGAGTGGACTGATTCCCAATTTTCTATAAGATTTGCACTTCCTAATTTTTCTTTTTTTAGTTGTACCTTCTAAGAGATTTTTGTCAATGCCGTACTTCCGTTCTTTTTTGATATTCTTTTCCATTTTTGTTATCTTACTTTTAGGTGTATGTGTGTGTGTGTGTGTGTGTGTGTGTGTGTGTGTGTGTGTGTTTTACTGGGGATGGAACCCAGGAACATTCTACCTTTGAGCTACACCCCCAGCCCTATTTTTTAGTCTTTTTATTTTTGAAACTGGGTCTCACTGAGTTGCAAAGGGCTCACTAAGTAGCTGAGGCTGTCTTGGAACCACAATTCCCTAGGCTCCGCCTCCTGAATGCTGGTATTACAAGTGTGCACCACCACACCCGGCTTTACTTTTGGTTTTTAAGAGTTCCCTTTTTTCTTATCTTATGAATATTCCTTTCCATAGCCTTCTGTTGCTATCTTACACATATATAGCCTTGTCTCGTCTCTTTTGACAAACACTTTCCAACATTTTCTTTGTCTTCCTGCACTGAAGGCTTTTCACTTCCAAATTATTTTCTCTGTTCTGGTTTGTTTGAGTGAAAATTTTTCCTGCTAGGGACTTTTCTACAATTTATCATGAAGTATGTGCTAATATTTACAACTAAGGCAATATGAAGTTTACTAGAAGGAACAGCACTCAACATGCACGATTTCATTTAACAACTTTTTTTTTGCAGCACTGAAGATTGAACACAGAGGCATTCTACTTCCAAGCTACACCTCAGCGTATTTATTTATTTATTTATTCATTCATTCATTCATTCATTCATTCATTTACTCAGTCACTCACTTACTTACTTATTTATTTTTTGTGCAGTACTGGGGATGAAACTCAGGGGCATTCTACCTCTGAGCTACACCCCCAGTCCTATTTTTTATTCTTTTATTTTGAAACAGGGTCTCATTGAGTTGCAAAGGGCCTCGCTAAGGAGTTGAGGCTCTCCATGAACCGAGATCTTCCTGTCTTAGCCTCCTAAACGCTGGGATTTGCTACTACACTCAGCTTTATTATTTATTTTGAAATGAGGTTTCACAATGTAGCTGAAGCTGGCTTTGAACTTGCAATCCACCCGTGTCAGCCTCCCAAATACTGGGATTACAAGCACACGCTGCCTAGCTTCATAGCTTGTTTTTATAATGATATTATCTTCACTAGATTCTGCTTCATGTTCCCAAACCAAGAATATCTTTGATTTATTCTCTTTAGGAAGTAAACATCGGATTTCCATGAGATGTGAGATGGGCTAATACTAGTTACCTGACTTAGGAAAGATGTGGGGAAATTTAAGTTTTTAAGATGGATTTTCAGCCAGACATGGTGGGGTACAACTGTAACCCCCGTACTTGGGAGGCTGAGACAGGAGGAATGCACTTCCAAGCCAACCTCTACAACCTAGCAAGACCTTGTTTTAAAATTCAAGTAAATAAATAAATAAAACTGTAGCTTGGAGGTAGAATGTCCCTGGATTCAATCCCAACTACCCCCAAAATAAATATACCTGTTTCCAACCCTAGAGATATATTCTTTGTTTCAGTAACACTGGCGCTTCCATCCATGACTCTTTCTGGTGGTTTCTGTGATTCTAATGATCTCTTTTTTGTATCTTCTTCACTCTGCAAAATCAAATGCTTGAACTCTCTGCTTTAAAGTTTCTCCAATTTCATTCTCTTATTCCCACTGATAATAAGGGGATGGGTGTGCCCCATCATTTATTTTTGACTGTTGGTAGGCTAATGGAAGAAACAATAATAAAGAATAGAATTCAGTGTATCTGAAGTATGTAGAAGTTGAACTATTTTAACTTAAAAACAAACCAACATAAAAGAATCCGGAAATATTGGTCTAAAGAGAAGAAGGAATTTAGATTACTTCTCTTGGATTAAAAAATTGGGGCTAACTTTGAATTTCTCTTCTGCAATTACAAATTGCTTTGGTTTTATTATGTTTTAAAGACTCCTTAGACAAGCGTGGTGGCACACGCTTGTAATCCTTGAGCTTGGGAGGCGGAGACAGGAGGATCACGTACGTTCAAAGCCAGCCCGATCAGCTTAAGAGACCCTGTTTCCAAATAAAAATATAAAAAATAGGTCTGGGAGTGAAACCCAGAGAATGGCTTCCAGGAACCCCAGTACCACCAAAAAAAAAAAAAAAAAGACTCCTTAATCCTTTACTTTCCACTTTTGCTTCTCAGATAATGTCAATTTTCCCTTATTTTTTTTGATTAAATGGAACTCTTGTGTCAGGCACCTGATTTCTAGTTAAGCCACATCTATGGGTTTCTAAGGAAGGCTCTCTGCCATAGAATAACCTTAACAGAGTTTGACATTCTGCCATTTAATAATGGAATATACATGGTGTCTAGAAGGCTTTTAATGTTTCACAAATCCTTATTAAAATGCAAATGTCTAAGGATGGGATAACCTCCTAAGCTATTAGCAATTACTCTGGTCAAGAAAGTCCAGAGCCAGAGGGAAGCACAGCTGATCATGTGTACTGACCTTTAGCATCCCAGACGTTTTTGTATTTGGCCTTTATTGTGTATTGCTTTAATTTAGTCATTTATTTTATTGCAGTCCTGTGGCGTTGGCTGTTGCTTTTTGCTTCAATTTTTCCAGATGTGGTTTGTGATATGAGTTAATCTTTTTTGTAGCTTTTTTTTTTCCATTTTCCCATTTCTTCCTTTCCACTTGAGTTTTACCCTACTTGGGTGTTCTGAAGGTTGGAATGATTCAAAGTCTATTTTAGGCCCTTAATTGTTCATGGTTTTCCACTTAACCAGCAGTTAGTGGTGAGCTGGCTGTCTTATTAGAACACGGGTGACCTGTTCACTCAGTTTCTATTTTCAATTCCCTGATCAATCTTTTCACTGATGCATCACATTAATGGATTAATACAGATTGTAGAACAGTACTCT
Source organism: Muscardinus avellanarius (assembly GCF_963383645.1). Lineage (NCBI taxonomy): Eukaryota > Metazoa > Chordata > Mammalia > Rodentia > Gliridae > Muscardinus > Muscardinus avellanarius. The sequence goes on from NC_137786.1 coordinate 147,905,579, forward strand.
AATTTCTTGTTATCTTGCTCATTTCTAAAAAATATTACAAGGTCAGCTCAAAATAAATAGAAAGAAGAAAAACCAGCTTAAAAATAACAAATGCAATAAAGTGTTGATTTAAAGTCGTATTACCAACCCTCCTCTCAATCCATTATAAAAGATTTGAAATTATTAAATTCTGTGTCTGAGGAGGTATAGATTCTGAGATCAGTTGCTATATCTTATGAGGATACAGAGAGTCTCTAAAGTGTAATTTTCTATTATATACTCACACTAATCAAGCAGGCATTTTTTTTCTTCAGTAGAGTCACTTTTATGTTTTCTTTGGAAAAAGGCAAACTGTTAGGTTCTAGTCATTTAATTGAAAATACCTTTGCAATGATCTTCACAGCTAATGCATTTCCTTAGTGGTTTTTTATATAGAAATAGTTTTAAGTAAAGAATGCTTTTTAACTATTCAAATATGAGGAGAGAAGTTAAAAATAAAGGCTACTTATTCTCCACAGCTACCACCATGCTCTCAGAATTTTAAAATTGTGCAATGCATATATAAAATTTATTTACTTTTGTAATCTTTCTTCTTTGGCCTGATGGCCTATTATTAGCTATGACTTGCCCTCCTGACATCTTTAACAGTATCAGGCTGACTCATGCCTACCGTCTACAGTCATTTTTCTGTGCATGCATATAAACTTAACCAGAATTCATTTTATCTCTTTCTCAATACAAGTCATAAATGCAAAATCCTGCTTTTTTTCCCTTTAACTGAAAACATGTGCCATTTCCTGAGGAAGGCCATGTGCATGTGTTAATTAAATGGAAGCAAGAGCATTTGATGTTCAGAAAGTTATGTTTATTAGAGAAAACTGAAGGCAGCTTTAAGTCATAATAAGCCTCTAATAACCAGGTTTATATTTTTCAAAGACCAAAATGAAATTATAATATACCATGTGAATCTATTAGTGAGGATGCTAAATTAACATTTTTAGTGTGTGGAATATAAGTGTGAGCTCCTAGATTACCAATTTGCACTTTAAATAGGGCATCAAGCACAGGTAAGTAGCAATGCATCATACAATCTCAATCATAGGTAATAAATGGACAGGTTTGGTAATTTTCTATGCCCAAATTCTTTATTCTTTTCATCTTCAAATGTATGTTTGGCTTTTCAAATCTAAGAAAGGTCAAACATAGGAGAGAGAGAAAGATAAAGTGAGAGCTATTCTCAACTGTAACTTTGAAGATATTATTATCCACTGCTCTTTATTTCTTTTGGAATGGCATCAATTAGAACCACTTACCCATCCAACCTACCAACTGTATTGTAAGCTACTTTAAGACTAGCATGATGCCTTCTACATTTTTGAAGCTCCAAATAAAACTCATTAAGGGGCTGGGCGTGGTGGCACACGCTTGTAATCCCAGCATTTGTGAGGCTGAGACTGGAGGATCGCGGTTCGCGGACAGCCTCAGTTACTTAGTGAGGCCCTCTGCAACTTAGTGAGACCCAGTTTCAAAATAAAGAATAAAAAATAGGGCACAGAGTGTAGCTTGGAGATTGAATGCCCCTGGGTTCCATCCCCAGACCCACAAAAAAAAAAAAAAAATCATTAAGGGCTCACAAAGTGCTCTTTATCTTGAAGATACATAATGTGTGCTGCCTAATTAGTTAAAAACGGAATTGTGGTGTAAATAGCAGGTGGAAATAGCACCTTAATTTATTTAGCTGTTCATGAACATTGATCAAAATATTACTCATAAAAACCTATTGATTTAATTACTTCAATTATGCCCTAATGCAGTTAAACAAATAATTAACATTTTAATATAATTTAATTTTCAGACTAACAGGTATAATAAATTGCTTTTGTTCCAGTTTGTGAAACATAAAGTATATCACCCAAAAGACTCTCATATATATGTATGTTTATATATATTTATAAATATTGTTATATATAAGTATCGTGTTATACATTTGCATATATGTATATTGAATATACATATTTGTATAGATGGGCATAAATATATGCTTAGCTAAAAGAATATCTAGATTTTAGGCAAATAACCAAAAGTTCCAGAACCTCAGTCTTCTCTGAAATATGAAACAAATAATAGCCCCTTAGCTTTTTTATTTTATTTTATTTTTTGCAGTACTGGAGATTGAACCCAGGGGACTTTTACTTCCAAGCTATACCACCAGCCCTATTTTTAATTCTTTATTTTGAAACAGGGTCTCACTAAATTGCAGAGGGCTTCACTAAGTAGCTGAGGCTGGCCATAAACCCACAATCCTCCTGTCTCAGCCTCCCAAGTACTGGGATTAAAAGCATGGGCCACCATACCTGGCTATCCCCTTGCTTCTTGTAAGAAATTTTTAATGTTCAGTATAGAAGAATGGTCTAAGAAATAAAAAAATCACATAAAATGCATAAAATAACTTATTTTCCTATATACAATGTGCCATACTAAATATCCGTACAGATATTAATGTTAGAAATTAATATCGAATGGATGTACTTATTTTTCCTATAACGTAGATGAATTTTCTTTTTCCACTGAATAGTCTTGATTGAAATTTCAAATGTTACTCATTGTGATAAAAGGTCAGAGTCAAGTTTAAAATATACTTATTAAATTTTAGAGTGAATACTACTATTGTGAGACTCTATTGTGTATGTGTGTGTGGTATATATATTACCTAATATCTGTGTTTATATTATTAACATAAGTATAGTAAGCCTAATACAAATTAGTAATATATCTCTACTACTTAACAAATTACTCTGAAAGAAGCAAATAAGAAAGATGGTAGTTGGGTGTGGTGGCCCATGCTGGTAATCCCAGTACTTGAGAGGCTGAGACAGGAGAATGGCACGTTCTAGTCCAGCCTCAGCTATTTAGTGAGGCTCTTAGTAACTCAGTAAAACCCTGTTTCAAAATAAAGAATAAAAAATAGGGCTGGAGGCCGGGCGTGGTGGCGCACGCTTGTAATCCCCACGCTTGGGAGGCAGAGACAGGAGGATCGCGCAGGTTCGAATCCAGCCGCGCTGGCTTAGGAGACCCTGTTTCCAAAAATAAAATAGGTCTGGGAGTGTAGCCCGGAGATAGACTGGCTACCAGGAACCCCAGTACCACCAAAAAAAAAAAAAAAAAAATAGGGCTGGAGGTGTGGTTTGGAGGTAGAATGCCCCTGGGTTCAATCCCCAGTACCACACAATACACTAATAATAATAGTAATAAAAATAGTAATAATAGTAATAACATAATAATAATAAATAAAATAGGGTTGGGGTATAGGTCAAGGTGCAATGCTCCTGGGTTCAAGCTCATGTAACACACACACACACACACACACACACACACACACACACACTCACTCACGTTGTTGTTTTAACAATGAACTTGGTAATTAATCAAAGTGTGGGATATGTTTTAGTACACAATATATTAATATCCTTTAAAAGAAAAGATTATGGTAAACAACAAAGAAATATTCAGTGTTTTTATTTGTAAGAATTTCTATTTAGCAGGGCGTAGTGGTGCATGCTTGTAATCCCAACATTTGGGAGGCTGAGACCATAGGATTGCAGTTTGCAGACAGTCTCAGTTACTTATTGAGGCTCTCTGCAACTTTGTGAGACCTGGTTTCAAAATAAAGAATAAAAATAAGGCAGGGGGTGTAGCTTGGAGGTAGAATGCCTCTGGGTTCCATGCCCAGACCCACAAAAAAGAAAGAAAAAAAATAATTTGTATTTAATTTAATAAGAAATATCTGGAAAAGTCTTTCAATAGACTCACTAAATTGTTGAATAGAAAACTGAATAAAGAGAAAATATCTTACCTAATGTAATAGACTGAGTAACATTAGTTAGAACAGTTAGAAGTTGCATTTTGATGGGCCAGAGTAACTATTTTCCTCATGCCGTGCCCAGAATTCAATTAGCTATTCCTTTCTACATTCTGACAGCTGAGGTTGCTGACGAGGTAGGTCACTTAAGCCAGGTGTTTGGACTTTATGTTATTAAGGGTGCTTACTCATCCTCATTTTGTAAGTAGTCATCTCAGAAAGATTGATTCAGCTCTTAAATAGTAATACATAGGAGAGGCTGTATTTCCACATCTTGTCAAGCTCGGTTTCGGTGGTCTACCAGCTGACAGGTTCTTGCTCTTGGACCCTTTGGTAATTGTGTTTCTGTGTTCCACATTCTCCTACTGCCGGCCTCAGGAACTCAAATTCCTGGGATTATGTGTTTTAGGTCATCAACTAAATTGATGAATCAGTCTCCTTGATGCAAATACATTTCCCCATGTGAACCCAGGCCCTTACACTCATCCCTTACTTGCATCTCCACTAATTGCTTGCCTTGGCCTTCTTGAGTTGCCCCCCCCCCCCAAGATGCTGTCCTTCTCTCCCACTTTGCCTTATGATACGGTTATTCTGCATGCCCATTTCTTTGTGACTTATCTCTAGGTCTCACTTAGTATTATTAAAGAGTATTTTTTTTTTTTCAGTTCTGGGGAGACCCAACGGCATTGTGCTTCTGAGCTTCACATCCAGCCCTAATTTTTTTTATTCTTTATTTTTTGAAACAGGGTCTCACTGAGTTGCAAAGGGCCATGCATTTTTCTTTAAACTGTAATCAGCCACTAACTAAATAAATGCATTAAGCTTTGTGTTAGAAACTAGAAAGTAAACAGACACAGAGTTTGTGATTTTTCCAGAGAGCAGATGAAGTCAAGAGTGATGAGCAGAAGTGGGCATATAACTAATTGCTAATGGTTATGAACTGATTATAAGCCCAATCCATGGAAATGGACAAGATAACAATTTCAAAAAGGTAGTATTAAGCCAATTTAGGTAATGGGTGATACTTAACCAGACTAGGAAATCAAAGTATTCCTAACATTGGAAGGATCCTGAAGTTTCTGACTGCTTGGAATGGATTGGAAATGGAATTAGGGAATATATTTTAATATGGCAGGTGGTATAACAAAAAATTTACTAAGGAATTGAGACTTCATGTAGTGGTAAATTGAAAGCCAGAGTATAACCACAGGTCCAAGAGCTTACTGTCTAATTAAAATTCTTGATAAGTCATATTTATAAAACTTTAATTGCTCAAAAGTTACACACATACCATGACTCTCTTCAGATGGGGCTTTATTATATAGCTGTGTATTGTCAGTACATAGGGTTTGTTCTTTATTTCTCATCTAGACTCAACTTCTTTGGTATTTCTTAAATATCAAATCTTCTTTCTTCTTTTTTTCTTTTTTGTGGTACTGGGGATGGAACCCAGGGACATTCTGACTCCGAGTTTCACCCCCAGCCCTAGTTTTTAGTCTCTTTTTTTCTTTCGTTCTTTCTTTCTTTCTCTCTTTTTTTTTTTTTTTTGTGAAACAAGGTCTCATTGAGTTTCGAAGGGCCTCGCTAAGTGGCTGAGACTGTCCGCAAACCTCAGTCCTCTGGTTTCTGCCTCCTGAATGCTGGGATTACAAGGATGTGCTACCACTCCTGGCTGGATCAAAGCTTCTAATACAATGCCTTCTGTATAGTCTCTTAGATTTATTTCAGATTTCTTTCTTTTTATTATGAAAATAAGACATAAAAATTTCTTTTGTTAAGAAAAAGAAAGGCCAATGATTAAAAAAAACTTTTGAGTTCTTTACAAGACAAATTGTCAGTAGCTATGAACATGTTAATCTATTACTCAATATAAATTCATTACAAATCTTATTGTTTGTTTTTGTTGTTGTTGTTGTTTTGATACTGATCATTGACCCCACGTACATTCCACCTCTGTACTACATCTCCAATTCTTTTTACTTTGAAGCAGGGTCTTGCTTTGTTGCTGAGCATTTCCTTATGTTGCTGAGGCTGGCCTTGAACCCGTGATCCTCCTGTCTCAGCCCCCAAATACTAAGATTACAGAAATATACCACTACACCCAGCAATAAAAATCTTTATTTTTGTGTGTGTGTGGAACTGGGGTTCCTGGAAGCCCTTCTACCTCTGGGCTACACTCCCAGACCTATTTTATATTTTTTTATTTTTATTTTTGGAAACAGGGTCTCTTAAGCCAGTGCGGCTGGCTTTGAACCTGCACGATCCTCCTGTCTCTGCCTCCCAAGCATGGCAATTACAAGAGTGCACCACCACGCCCGGCAAAATCTTTTAAAACATTCAGAAGAAAATATATAGTGTTCATTGGTTTACAAAAAGGACCGCTTTATTTTATAGTAAAAAGAGAACTTTCATTTCTTACTATTGTTTCCTTAGATTTCCATATATTTATATTCTGGACAACTACCTATTGCCTACTACCCTCTTGTTTTCTCTTGGACCTCAAAGTATGGGGAAGAGACTACAACCTTGATGGCAACCACCTAACACGTGAGATGGTTGAAGGAAACTGGAGCACTGTCACAATGTTCAACAAATTTTGCAAGTGTGCAAATAGAATGAGCATTGAAATATATGAGATTATGGAAACTAATGCTCCTGGAGGCGGGCTCACATGACTGCGAATCTCACTCTTTGCTGCCAACATATACAATGAATATCACAGTTTTATCACATTTCAGTGGATTTGAAAAGAGAAAAACACAGAATTGAAATGTGAGCAACTGAAAGAACCCACATAAATGAACACATGCTAGAAAAAGCACAAAAAAAGAAAACACTGGGCAATCTTGCCAAACATACTTCATTTGATTTTAAGATAATAAGTTGAATGGAATCAATGAAACTATTGAGTTGCATTCTGGGGAACAAACAGTACAGAAAAGAGAGGATTTGGCTAAAGACAAAATTGAAATAGAAGCAATAGATATAAATAGCATTAACATGATGTAGATTATTGTGCAGTCACTATGTCCAAATGGGAAGTTTAGGATTATGTTTAGAACTAGGCATCACTGCAGGCGTGTGCGGCTGGCAGGCTTTCCTGCAGGGACTCTCAGCTGAAATGTCACTGCTCATTGGCTGAAATCTCTACATTTTTCCTCTCACTTATTTTTATTTTTGGTGATATTGGCAATTGAACCCCGGTCCTTCAATCTTAAAGCCATACCCCCAGCCCTCTTTTTAGTTTTTATATTCAAACTGGATCTAAGTTGCTGAGGCTGGTCTCCAGCTATTGATTCTCCTATAGCCTCTCAAGTTCTGGTATTACAGGCACGTACCATTGCACTTGACTTCCTCTCACTAATTTTGAATTACTTAAGTCACTGAAAGTAACGTAAATTTTTTAATTAGGCCACAGATATAAAGCTTATTAAGCTGTAATCAAAATAAATGACAATAGTAGTAATAATCGCACTAGTAATATTATTAATAATAGTAATGAAATTGACTATAAGTGCATAATAAGGATTAATGTTCTAGCATCATGTTTATTTTCTGTGAGTGTCTAAGGGCAACAGTGCAGGTATCACACAATCTTCTTGCTGTTGCTCTTCATTCTTGGCTTAATGTTTGCCCCTCCCCAAATAATTTCTCTCCAGAGTGACCTTTTAATCTCAGTGTGAAATTTATGAATAGCTCCACCATGTCCTGAGAATAAAGTATAAAATCTTTGAGTCTTATCTCACTTGTCTGAGGTGGTCTTTTCAGCTTTATCTTTTACCTCTGAAACACCTTCCTGTTCCGCTCTTTTCCCAACACTTCCTTCAGTTCCATCAACATGGTAGATTCCTAAAACTTCAGGAGGAGCCCAGGTTTAGCTTGTCTGGGAGTCCTTACAAGACTGTCCTGGTTTACTCCAGGTATGTGTGCTCAGGGTAAATCATTATTCTTTCCAGATCATGTACTCATCACAACAGTGAATAATCAGTACTTGGTTAATTAATTTCTTTTCTCCCCCTAGACTGCAGTTCTTAACAATTTCAGTTATCTTGAACCTAATTTGCATTCAAGTGAGGTCTGCAGTTTCCCACTCGAAACAATGCTTTCAAATGCATAAGATGAACTGTGTAGGATTACAAAAGAAATAAGTTCTACTGAAATTCAATTTTAAAGTATTAAAAACTAGATTTATGATATCTTAAGATGCTTGCTTTCTTATTAATGCATTAAAGGAAAAAGCCAATGGCATGTCAATAACAAGCAACTTAAATAATTATGGTGAGCAAAAAGGGTGTTCTTAGATATCTGTAATGTTATAATGCCATTTTGAAATTATTGGTGGTTTTTAATGTTTGACAAGGTTACAAATACTGTTAGTTCTTCTGTGGTTTGTGGCCTATAATCATAATTTAATTTAATGCTAAATTTCAGCAGAACATTGAGAGAAATAAAGATGTATGTTTTTTCTATACAAGTTACAGCTTGCTTCTCCTTATTGTAGGTTAAATATTCTTGTACTAGAATGTTTCCACCATAAGGAAAGGCACTGGATTTGTTTTACTTTTGAATATATATATATACATATATAATTTACATATATATATATTCAAAAGTAAAATATAGATAATCATTTCTGATTAAGATATTGAAGGTAAAACTGTGAATAATAAGGCAAAAGACCCACATCACGGAGCTCTCATCCTGGTGGTAGAGGAAAGTAATTCTTCTTGTAATTCTTAGCATATCATATATACCCATATTGTTTATGAACTTAGATGCTGCTTCTTTTTTTGTTTTGTTTTCTTCTAAGATCAATAAGTGCCTACAAATCCCTACTATAATATTTTTAATCTCAATTACTGAAATTCTGAATTAATTGACTGATCATTTACAAAATTTAGAGTGATTGTTAATACTTTTCTTTTTTGGGGGTACTGGGGTTGGAACCCAGGGGCTTTCTACCTCTGGGCTATACTCCCAGACCTATTTTTTTTTATACTTTATTTGGAAACAGGGTCTCACTAAGTTGCTGAGAGCCTCACTAAGTAGCTGAGGCTGGCTTTGAACCTGTGTGATCCTCCTGTCTCAGCCTCCCAAGCGCTGACAGAGTAGGCGATGAACTCATCAGGGACCACATCCAGGTGTGGCAATCCTAGTGTTTGACATGTGCTATCCTCTTCCTTTACTCCTTTTGGTGGGGGCAGGATAACAGGGTCTTTGTATATCTTTGTCACTGTCTATATCTTTAAATGTAAGAGAAATGGTGCAGACTTAGTCATGTACTTAGGGTCTTGCTGGGCCTCACTCACATTACTTTGTCCAAACTAGGACCCCCAGTTGTGGTAGTCCAATGTTATTTACATGGCCAGGATTTATCACAGTACCCAGTATGTCATAGTTCACCATACATGTTATCTAAACTGTTTTATTACATAAGAAAGTTTATTAGCCTATTAGACCAATAATCCATTTTTGGGTATCAGTGTATACTTTTCCTTAAATAAGAGAATAAAAGTAAACTTGGAGACCGTATAACTTTAAGCATATTGCTTGAAGCCCCAATAATTCTGAGTAAACAATAAGGGTGGCAACAGCCTAGCTTTGCATGTTGGGCACACTCTGGTTGGCATACTGACATAGACCTCACCAAATGCTCAGATATTAAATATCCATTCAGTGTCTATCTCCTGCTTTAGACTGCACTCCAAATGAAATGCTTGTCTTGAGCCATTAAGTCACATTTATTGAGCTGAACAGTTTAGGTAAAGATTTCAATTAAAAACTAAAAGTAAGCTAGGTGTGGTTGTGCATCCCTGTAACCTAAGTACTTGGGAGGCTGAAATGGGAGAATCATAGGTTTGAATTCAGCCTCAGCAGCTTAGTGATATTCTCAGCAATTTAGTGATACCCTGTTTCAAACTAAAGAATAAAATAGGGCTGAGGGTGTAGCTCAGAGGCAGAACATCCTTGGGTTCAGACTCTAGTATACCGTCCACACACATAATTGTATAACTTACTCTAGACGCTCTTCTTGCAAATTACTTGTTATATTTGATTATGCTTAAAACACTTTCTAAATAATTTAAGTTCTAGCTCTCTACATTGACTTGCTTTCTTTTTAGTTTATGTCCTCTTTATTATTTCCCATAGACTGGTGTTGACTTTCATTCTATAAGCCTAATAGTCATATGAAATTCAGAATTATTTTATTCCTACTTCTCATACAAGAAAAAGCAAGTATAATTTTACTTTTTGACATTCATCAAATGTTTTCTGAATGTTTCTAATCCACTCCATTTAATACGTAATATTTAAAGGCATTCTGCCACCTAAATGGAAGTGGTGTTCATTTCAATCAAAACTGTATAAGTTCTGTCTGAACTCGTCTCTCATGACTTCCTGATCTTTTAGCCTTCTACAGATCCTATTTGTCATCTTGGGATAAATACTTTTATTAAGCTTTAGTGTTTTAGAATATTGATGACATTGTCCAAGTGTAACTCACTTTGACATAAAATTTCTAATGGTAAGTTCAAATGCATATTTGAATAAGCAAAATTCATATTATTATAGTATCTTTGGACACCTAGATATGTATTTTCTAGTACTGTGATGAAGGAATCCTTTCTGAACTGGGCCAGGTCATGCCTTTTGGGCCGTTGAAAGGGCCACTGAATGACAAATATTAACAAGAACAAATTTATGTGCCAATACCTGTTCCCAATGATTTAGAAGACTGAGACTAGAAATTGGCCCTCCATGGCACATTCAGTAATTGTCAAAGAGAAGCAATTACTTAAAATCTCAGGAGTGAAATGAGACACTCTTCTTAACCAAGAAGATGGCAGCCCATGAGTACATTGTGTCTAAATATTTCAACCTTTACCAAAAAGATTAGAAGTCAGGAGTGGTGGCAACACATATGTAATCCCAGTACTTGGGAAGCTGAGACAGGAGGACTTCACGTCCAAAACCAACCTCAGCAACTTAGCAAGACCCTGTTTCCAAATAAAAATAGGAGGTGTAGCTCAGAGGTAGAATGCCCCTGAGTTCAATCCCCAGTATAGAAAAAAAAAAAAAAAAAGGACAAAGTTATCTGCATGTGGACCTGTTAGTAGTGATATAAGTATAGACACATTTCAATTTTTTTATTGCCACTGTGGAAAATATCTTTACTTTGATAATTATCTTTTATTATTTTAGTAGCGCTAAAAATTTGTAACTCAACTATTTTTGTTGTTACTTTGTAGGCTTACATCAAACTGCCTTGGAGATATCCTATATTAAATGAGCCAACTTAGGAGGGAAAAGACGACAAAATAAAACAATTCTCAGACATGATCAGCAAGAAGTCCATCTGGGCCAGAAGCTCCCTCAGCACTTTCAGGGATGGATCAGTCGAGCTCATCATCCACCCAGTGGGAGGGCAAGACTCAGAGAGCCCACGGGATCTGCCGACACAGACTCTGCCCCAGGACAAATAGAGTGGAATCCTGCCAACAGGAAGAGGGTTTTGCAATGGGCAGTCAAGGTTCTTCAGGACAGAGAAGGAAGCAAAAGACCAAACCAGAAAAAAAGGAAGTGGGGTACATATGGTTCCACGTGCAATGATCTACTGTTTTAACTTGCATTTCCAAGACTTGCTCTTCTCATCTTCTTCAGGTCTCAAAACAACAACATAGCTGGGCGTGGTGGTGCACACTTGTAATCCCAGCATTTGGGAGGATGAGACAGGAGGATCGGGGTTTGAAGACCGCCCCAGCTACTATTTAGTGAGGCCGTTTGCAACTCAGTGAGACTCTGTTTCAAAATAAAGAATAAAAAATAGGGCTGGGGGTATAGCTCGGAGGTAGAATCCCCCTGGGTTTCATCCCCAGTACCACAAAAAAAAAACAAAAAACAAAAAACAAAAAACAAAAAACAAAAACAACAAAAAATCTTTTTGGTACATCAAAAAATAATCATATTTGGTCCATCAAAGAATAAAATTTAAAGTATCAATGGTCAAATGATAATTTCCCTACATCTTGCCAACCTGATTAAGGCCTTGATGATTTGCCACGTTTCTCAATTCATGGCATTATATCAAATCCTAGTAGTTGGCTGGCTTGAGACAGAAAGTTGAAAAGTAATGGAAGAATCGTGCACAGGGGCCTTGAGGTTATATTAGGGGTCATTCACATTTTGTTATTAATGTTCTATGCTTGACAAGGCAGTTTTAAAAACTGGCAAGGGAACTACAGAGGTTGCTTGTCATTTTAGCAGCATGGGAGAAGATAACTAAACTCATGGTTCACCTGCCAGTGGAGTCTGAAGTTGTGGGCTGGGTAACACATGTATCCTTAGTGATTGATGGAGTTAAAGAGAGTTTCAGACAAAGCTTGGTAAAGGGATCTGTCCCACAGTGTTGGCACTGGATAACCAAAGCGTGACACACCAATGTGCGTTGGCTTCTATAAAGGTAACAGATGTCTCTCTGACAGGTTTGCTGGAGAAAACAGTTTGTATAGTAAAAGGATGCAAAATTGGGACAGAATAAAGAAATCTGGAGAAGCCCCCCCCTTCCCAGCCGATGATTCTTACCAATGGAGGTACAAGGAAAGAGTGAATTATCTTTTGATTTCGGTAAGCAGTTTGGAACTTTGAATAGCTAATGCCATTTCATAACTGGGTGAGAATGATGAAAAAAAATTCTGTGTTTTCTTCCTTACTTGAAGAGACATAAAGTCCCCTTGTGTGACTCAGCCTGCCTTGATCATCCATCAATGTTGCTGTCCACTCCGTTTTAAATAGGAGTGCTTCAGAAGAAGCGGCCTATTCTTCAAATTGACATTTAGGACTGTTAAGAATGCCACAATGACTTCACTTAGCAAATTTTTTTTTATGCTGCTTTTTTGATCAGTAAAGTCACCCTGAGCAACAATGCAATTAAAGACAGTCGTTTAGAGAATCTGCTTATGTAAGCTTAAATTTCACTTGGACAGGTCAGAATATTATCTTTTGTATTTTTCTTTTAAGTGATGTCAATAAAAGAAAGATTCTAATAAATTTCCAGCTGAAAAAGGTGATGTCCAAAGAGATATATCAGCTCATGGTCACAGAGCAAATTCAATGGCCTTTCACATCCAGCACCAAGAAAGCAGATTATGTTGCAAGGATAAAGCAGAAACAGTAGGACTCACACCCTGATCCTGAACACTTTGAACATCTGTTTAAAGATGTGTTTAGGAGCTAGGTATGGTAGTGCATGCCTGTAACTCTAGTACTTGAGGGACTGAAACAGGAGGATGCAGGTTGGAGATCAGACTTAGGGAGACTTTTAACAGTTTAGAAAGACCCTTTTTTAAAAAAAAGGAGGCGGGTCTGTGCATGGTGGTGCATGCTTATCATCCTAGTACTTGAGAGGCTGAGATAGGAGGATTGCAGATTTAAGGACAGCCATAGAAAGTAGCAAGATTCTCAGCAACCTAGTGAGTCCCTGTTTCAAAACAAAACAAAACAACAAAAAAGGGGCTGGGCCTGTAGTTCTAAGGTAGAAAGCCCCCCCCCCCCCCCTGGTTTCAATCCCTAGTGTGCCCCCTGCCCCCACTCTGTCCAAAAAGATGCATTTTGGTGGTGGACACAAGCTGTGTTATATTTTTCATGTTGTAGATGAATTCGGAGGAAATCAAAATCAGGGGGTGCTTGAGTTATCATGGAGAGCTCCCTCAGCAACCTGGGGTCTAATACCAACATAGAAACCATTGGTCAGCCTAGGTGTTTGACCTAGGTCCTTTCATGGTGCAATTCCTCCTATGAGAAGCATCCTGCTGGTTCTGTAGGTCTACATTTCATCATATCACGGTATTAACGTCTTAATTTATCTCATTCCTTTTATGCCATTTGGATGATTATTAGTTTAATATGTAATGTATTCCAGAAAAATGTCTAACATTCAGTTTTGGTTATAAACATTTTAGTTCTAAATCCTTGTTTCCTTTGGCTGAAGCATACCAGCATTAACTATTTAATTCTCTTAATATGATCTTCATCTCACTGTCTAGACTTCATATATGTTTTTATCAAAGCTATAAGTTTTTTTTCTATATCAGTATCAGTTTATGGTTTTTAACTCAATCAGTCTTAGGGAAATCAACTAATAATGAAAGCCTTTTTTTTTTTGGTGGTATTGGGGTTCCTGGAAGCCCTTCTATCTCCGGGATACACTCCCACGGGCTACACTCCCAGACCTATTTTTTTAAACTTTTTTATGTGGAAACAGGGTCTCTTAAGCCAGCGAGGCTGGCTCCGAACCAGCGCGATCCTCCTGTCTCTGCCTCCCAAGCGCGGGGATTATAAGCGTGCACCACCACGCCTGGCTTGAAAGCCTTTTTTTTAATTGCCACTTATTTGCATGCATTATTTATGACTGCTCATTGAGATAACAATGATTATTGTTGCAGAATGTCTTATTTCTTTAATTTTAGAACCATCACACAGAATTTTGTGGGTTGGTTTATAAGATATGAAAGCTATTTTTTCAGTATGATATATTTCAAAAGATAAATTCTGTGGGGTGTAGTCGATCAATGTCAACATTTTGTTGAGCATTATTTCATTGTCAACAATTGTATTTATTAGGAGGTCTACACTTGGGCTTCCTTTCCTTCCTTCCTTCCTTCCTCCCTCCCTCCCTTCCTTCCTTCCTTCCTTCCTTCCTTCCTTCCTTCCTTCCTTCCTTCCTTCCTTCCTTGTGAGGGGAGAAACTCTTCCTTGTCATGGACAATCTACTCCAATTTCATTAAATAGGAACATATTATAGAGAAGATTTATTATTAGTGCTAATGTTAATAAGACAAATACTGAAACAAATGATCCCAAACTAGGAACACTGTCACCATTCGTCATTTTATTCTGGAAACAAACAGTACTTAAGAAACATTTTGAATATTAAACTTGCATGACATCAATAATATCATATGATTCTGCTAGTCTTCCGCTCTATTGTTTTCTGAATTTGCAGAGCAAAATTGTTATACAGCACACTTTACCTCATACAGGCTGTTATGCGTTGTTTGTAGAATTTTCTTCTTATCTTAGGCTTCTCTTAAACTCTCTTAACTGCAGGGACAATATCCTATATATTCTATATTCTTCAGAGGGCTTAACATGGCTCTACCCAAGCAAAAAGCCTTTATGTGCATTATGAACTGGGGATTAAGGAAAAATAATCACTACTGCTCATCAATGATGCCTGCTCAAATTTACATTATAGAGATACATTTAATAATTTATTAATTATTTTGAACCTGAGTTTGTCATAGAATGAAATGCCTTTCACTATAAAGATTCCTTCATACACAGCCAAATAAACTGTGAACAGTTCTGGAATTGAAATTAAATCAATATTCAATTAATTTTCTTTGGCTTTGAGAGGCTACTTAGTCTCCAGCCCAGGAGATTTGTTATTTCAGTGAAGAGTCTTCTGCAGACACGCTCCCCCAAGCCCTCAGTCAGACAGGAAGTATCTGAGTTTGATTCTATGTGAAACACTGGATCTGCTCTCTCTTTCATGTGTCTGGCACTGTTCAAGTATCAGGACAGAAAGAATACCCAAGACCATTGGAAGAAACTGGGTCCTAGTGATCAATACAAATTATGCTCAGTGAATATGAATTATAGCAAACTGAAGAAAGAAGGTACAGACTTCTGAATAAAATACTTTATGGTAAACCTGCTCAGAATGAAGGTCTGTCAGAAGCCTTCTACCTATTTTCCCACTAAATTGAGAAACAGTTCTCGTCTAAGAGAAAATCCTGTTGGCTTGTTGGAGTTTATTATTCTGATTAATAAATATTTGCAACCCAACATAAATGTTTTTGTCTTGGTCTATCATGTTAGATGGAGTCTATTTTTTTTTTTTTTTTCTTTTCACCAGAATGGCAGAATGAAAGCCCCTGCAGAGCTTGAAATGTGCACTAAGGAAGCCTGCTTTTAAGCTCTGTGTTCCCAGGAAAAGTTGGGAGCACAATGCCTCTGCAGGCATGGGGTGAGCCTGGCTCCCAGAGCTTCCTGTTTACCTTTTTTGCTGAAAGAGCTTTCTCTCTTTGCTTGTGGGAGTCCATTTGTCTTTTCAGAAAGTCAAAGATGCACCATAACAGCTTGTTTACGGGCTAATTCACAGTGGAAGTGCTATTGGTTCAACTAAAACTGCTGTTTTGTAGATTAAAAATTCTAAGAGCGTCTCCTGCAGTGTCACAGCAACATTACTTTTAAGCTTACCTTACAAAAACCAAACCAAAACAAACACCCTAAAACCCACATTTTGTAAAGGATTTTGCTTGGGTGTAATGTTTCCCCCTGTTTAACTGGAAGAGAGAGATTACAGTATGGACTAGTCACATACGTTTTTCAGTTTCTACAATCTGTATCACATGTCTATTTTTGGTTAGTGAGTGAACGATGATATCCCAATCTTGAATTCTTTTATTTCACTCTTTATTTTATTTTATTTTTAAAATAGGTTTTCAGTACTGAGGCTTGAACTAAAAAGACATTCTACCTCTGACCCTCAGCCCTACTTTATTTTTTATTTTGAAACGGAGTCTTGCTAATTTGCTGACCTCCAAACTGATCTTCCTGCCCCACTTTCTCAAATACTGGAATCACAGGCATGTGCCACCATTCCTGACATGGATTCTTCTTAACATTTTATCTTTTTCTAAAAATTACATACAGGAAAATTCAAAGATGTTAAAGCTAAACATTTAAAAATTAATAATAATAAGCCAGGCGTGTTGGCGCACACTTTGTAATCCCAGCATTTGGGAGGCGGAGACAGGAGGATTGTGGTTCACAGACAGTTTCAGCTACTTATTGAGGCCCTCTGCAACTCATTGAGATGCTGTGTCAAAAATAAAGAATGGAAAAAAATAGGGCTGAAGGTGTAGCTGGAAGGTAGAATGCCCCTGGGCTCCACTCCCAGTACTGCAAGAAAAAAAAATTAATAATATATCAATACAAAGTCTACATTGCTCAACTGATTCAGTTTGAAACATTTTGCAATGAATGAGCCTAAGAACAAATTATTTCCTCACTTCCATCATGGCTTAAGATAACCTAAAATAGAAGATGCCACTCAATAATGTGATCTCAAGAGTCATAATGGGTCATAGATATTTTATGAGACATTGTCATAAATTGCTGGTCAATAGCAGATAGAAAAGAACACTTTTATTTCTAGTCTATTGATTACAATTTGTACAGATTAAACCAGGAGTGCTTCATTTCTCTTTAAATATTTGATTTTAGTGTTAGTATAAAATAGGAGTTAAGAGAAGTTATCAAATATGATACAGGTAACCTTTAGTTGTCATATAACTCTAAAGAAAGGATCATGACTTGATTGATAATGTAAGTTTTCTATTGGAGAGACTATGATTTGAAAAATTCTGAAAATTCAATGTAGATCAAGACAAACCCAGTACATGCTTTAGAAGTGTCTGATGATGATTAGTCATGACTTTCCATGAAAGAATTGGTGTCCCTTTATTACTTTATAGAAATCATTTAAATCAATCCTAGCTACTGTTCTATTTATTTATAATTTTTCATTCTCTTTGTTTTATAATGTCTGGATTATTCTTCATTTGATATTTAAAACAAAATGTATGACCTTTCAGACTGATATGATCCATCAAACTAACAATAATCAGTTTGTACATAGAGATACACATATGTAAAACACTTTCAGTATGCATTGGTGAGTTTCGTCTCATTTAATTTTAACTTAAAATGCATAAATTATAAATTTTCCAATGAGAAAATTGAAGTTTGGAGAGATTGCTTGCTTTTTCTGATATTTTGAGATCCAATATCTTACAGAATGCAGCAGCAAGAACCTGAGTTGTGGAAGCAGACTTCCTGGGTTTGAATACTGGCACAGGATAAGTTGGGAGATTAAATGTTTATTTTTGTTTTTTATAATTTTTTGGTGCATTGTAATTATACATCAAAGTAAGATTAAAGTGATACAAACATACATGCACACAGCACTTGGGTGTTTTTACCTTAGATCCTACCCTGCTCTCCCTCTCCCTGTACATGTTCCTGGGCTTCGTAATGATACCTTCATATATGGACATACCATCCTTTGAACTATTTCCTTCATCAGTCCTCCTTTTCCCCTCCCATCTTCCGACCCTAAGCCCTTCCACTATTCTACTGATCTCTCTCCTCATTTGTCTGAATTCTCTTTTACTTCTTATTTTCTTTCTTGTTTCTACACATGGGAGAAAACATCTTGAGTTTCTGTGACTGGCTGATTTCACTTAGCATAATAATAATTCCAAACATTTTCCTGCAAATGACATAATTCTGCTCTTCTTTATAGCTGAGTAGAATTACATTGTGTGCATATGCCAAATTTTCTTTATCCATTCATCTTTTGAAAGATACCTAGGTTGGTTCCATAAAGAATCTTTAAACAGCTCAAGATAGGACATTACAGAGGTTCATTACATGTTGATTTTATTATTATTACTCCAGGCTTTTCCAAATATGATATCCAAAACCAATTTAGATGAGTCCAGTACTGTTGGTTTCTAAGACTCACTCATAGCACCTGAATTAGAACCTCTGATTTGGGAATCATTGTGGAACTCTTCCTAATTAGCGATGTTGTCCTTTTAAAGTTTTTTCTTTGCAAAATATGTTATGTTTATAGCAGCATAATGGCCAAATTATGAAACCAACCTAGGTTTCCATCAACAGACAATGGATTACAAAATTATGGGATATATGCACGATACGATTCTAATAAAAGAGAAAAAAAATTATCATTTGCAGGAAAATGGATGAAACTGAAAATATTATGTTAAATGAAATTAGCTTACTGTAAGTGAAGAATCGTTTTTCTCTCATATGTGGAAGCTAGAACAAAATACAAGAGGACTTTTTGATAATGGAGGAGAAACCTAAGTGGAGAGATAAAAGGAGTTTAGGAGCAGTTGGTGGCCAGAGGAGGGAGAATTAATAAAGAAATCACTCCCATTGACATTTTATGTACATATGTGAAATTATTAATGTCAATCTCAGTATTAGGTATGGAAAGGTTAGGGAGTGAAAAAGCTCACCAAATGCGGTGTGATGTATATCCCTACCATTCTCATCTACATTATGATATGAGCCTACAAAGTACCAAGAAAAGTATAAAAATATGAGAATTTGAGAAACACAAGCCCATCCACTATTTATTGAAAGCCCACCATATATTAAATAAGTCTCATTCATTCAGCACATTTGGCCTGAGTTTCTTCATGGGACCAGCCCTTTGCTAACTGCCAGGATGACAAAAATGAGAAGGGCCAGTCTCCTGCACACATGGCATCTTAACAATGAAATGCTCATATTGGAGAATACATATTGACTAGAATATTTTATCTATGAAAGTGAATTTTGAATAGCTATTGATCAAAGCTGTATGTTAATATAGAAGTATTGAAGCATCTACAGGAAATGCATTAAAATATTCAGATTAATTCTGGTTATAACATCATCAATTAATTTTCTAAAACAATGTAGAATACATTTTTGAGAAAGTCAATAAGACTACAAAGACAATCATAACTTAACATAGTGCTTGTGATGACCAAGGTATTATGCTAAGCATGATTTACAGGTGTATTCAGTCTTCCAAAATAACCAGAAGAAGAAGAAACTCTTCTTGTCTGTATTTGACCCACCAGACTGAGGAATCCACACGTGAAGCAAGCCAAGGCCACATAGGTAAAAAAAGACAAGGTTGGGAGCCAAATCCTGGAGGGATTGCCCTCAAATCCCTGTGCACTAATAATTCTGTTACATATTAGATTTTCTTTTTTTGCTGGTGCTTGGGATTGAACTCAAGGGTACTCTACCTCTGAGCTACATCCCCAGTCCTACTTTATTTTTTATTTGCAAACAGGATCTCGCTAAGTTGCTGAGAGCCTTGCTAAATTGCCGAGGTTAGCTTTGAACCTGCAATGCCCCTGTCTCCGTCTCTCAAGTGCTGGGATTACATGCATTTTTCACAATGCCTGGCAATTGTGTTACATTTAAGTCCACACTTAGATGATGAATCTTTTCCAAATGAGCTTCACACAGCTAGGTAATGTGAAAGTAGATGCCCATGTATTCTCTCAAATTACTTTTTTCTTCCGATCTCATTGTTTCCATTGTGAAATAACTTGGTAAAAAATTTTAGACATTCCCATACACATGCACTCAACATACATAATCAAAAGCTGTATTATCTTTTATTTCAAGTTCTATCATCTTTTTAGATAGTACAATGCATAGGATGTTTTAATATTTTGAGTAAAATATTTCCAATAAGCTTTGAAATTTTGACTATGTCAGGAAGAAACATATGGAACATAAAGAATGCTTTGTAGCATTTCTAAGGAGCAGCTGTTGTGGATGGTTGAATCCTTCCTTAGGATGACCGTTATTGAGTTTTTAGACTTCTGCACTGGCATTGTGCTGCTCTGAAAGGAATTCAGAACTATCCGAATGAATGGAAAGAGATCTATCTGTGTGCAATTGGATAATTCCCAGTGGAACAGCTGTGTGGGGTGAAGGCTGAAAGTGACTGTGGAAATGAGATTATGCGGCTTTGTGTTCCCTTCATTTTGTTTTCCAACTTTCTCAAGTGTTTGGGAACGGCATGCATTAAGCTGTTGCCTGAAGTCCAGTTCAAAATGCCTTTCAGTTCACCGCAGTGATAAAGTTAATACGTATATTTTCTTTTCTTCGCTGATAGTTATTTATTTTTTTTTGGGGGGGACATGTGTCAAGGACATTTCTCTCTGAATTATTTGACTCTTAATTTTATTTCAAGGCAGCATATAATGGTAAAGGCAAAAGAACAGAATGTAATATCAGAAGCTCTCAGCTTTAAGCTCATCTCTGAATAAAGTCGGTATAGCCTTTATTAAATAGCTACTGGGGGACAGATATTGAACGGTATATTGTTAA
This sequence comes from Muscardinus avellanarius, assembly GCF_963383645.1. Lineage (NCBI taxonomy): Eukaryota > Metazoa > Chordata > Mammalia > Rodentia > Gliridae > Muscardinus > Muscardinus avellanarius. Next base: position 147,926,412 of record NC_137786.1, read on the forward strand.
TAAGTTTACATTTAGTTTTTGGCCCGATTCTCAGCACCCTTTGAAATGTAGGGAGTTGAGTAATCGGATAGTAATTCTAAAACCAGAACCCAAACCTGAGCCAGGCCTGTTCAAATCCAAAGCTCTTGACCTCCATACAAGACACGAGCACTATTTTCCCTGTTTGTGAACAGTCATGCTGGGCTTACATAGAAAAGGAGTGTCTGAAGACACAAAGATCTATATATAATAGTGCCAAAATTCACACTCATCCTCTCTGTTTAATTCAGTTGCCAAGTTCACTTAGTGGTTCTCAAAGTAGATAAATCCCAGATCCCAAAAAATACCTTTACATTTTCAGTAGTCCATGGATCCTAATGTTGAGACATATCATCTTAAAAACCCTTTAATTTTGTTTTAGGGCTTAATGAGGTCTAATGGAGAAATTCATGCATTCACAGAAATATTGAAATTATGCGCTATTTGTTTACAAAGGGTTTCCTAATAAGCCTGAACTAATTTTTTATTGGATGATTGAAAAGAAAGTACACATTTTGAAGTCTCCAAAAACTTGAAAAGTTCTTTTTTCTTTTTATATTTAGTCTAGTTTTATTAATCTTTGCTTGAGAATGGGGAAGAGATCATTTAGTAAAAACACACAATAAAAATAAAAAATGTCTTATTATACACAATTTTTTTGGTGTGGTACTGGGAGCACTGGGGATGAAACCCAGGGGCATTCTACCTCCGAGTTACACTCCCAGCCCTATATTTTATTCTTTATTTTGAAACAGGGTCTCACTGAGTTGCAAAGGACCTCACTAAGTAGTTGAGGCTGGCTGCAAACTGCGATCCTCCTGTCTCAGCCTCCCAAATGCTGGGATTATAAGCATGTGCCACCACACCTGGCTTAACATTAGTTTTTTTTTTAATAAATGCAATTAGGAGTATTTTATAATAAAGTAATTCCTAATTTTTCTGGTATGCAAATTTTGAAATCTGTGTATTTGTTTCAAAAAATTTTCATAATCAAACACATAGTTTGACAGATTGCGTATTTATTCAGAATTATTCATTAAAATTTGGTGCTGATTAATTTGTGAGACTAATTAGTATATGGCTAGAACAATTTTGGAAGAATGAAGCACAGGGAAAATATGTTTTCCTCTGGGAGGAAAATCTATGCATATCTGTTTATATCAATGAGGGATCAGATAAGAAAACATAGACCAGGCTACATTTATCACCTTAATCTGATCATATAGGTCTCAGATTCATCAGGGAAATGTGCTTCAGACTTCCATTTGTGCTTTGGAAAAGATGAATTTCCCTAGGCATCATCCCCTACTTCACATTTGTTTATTTCATCATTGACAAAGAGATACTGTCTTCTTTGAATCCTTAAGCAAAAAATTGTCTAAGTGCCTAATACCCTTTTGTCAATTGTAAAATAAACAAATCTGCAGTGAAGAAATAAATGCTTCCCTCTTTGTGAATGGGCAAGAGTTCTTATTTTAACCACTATTTCTAGGCCAGCTGGGTATGATTGACTCTTTTTTTTTTTATTATTTTGGCACTGGGGATTGAGCTCAAGGGCATTCTACCTCCAAGCTACATCCCCAGCTTTTTTAATTTTTTATTTTGAAACAGGGTCTGGCTAAGTTTCTGAGGCTCTTGCTAAATTGCTGAGACTGGCTGCAAACTTGTGATCCTCATATCTCAGCCCGCCAAGAACTGGGATTACAGACATGTTCCACCATGCCTGGCTGTGATTCACTTTGTGTGTGTGTGTGTGTGTGTGTGTGTGTGTGTGTGTGTGTGTATGTTATATTCCCAATATGATTATATGATTATTTATTTTAATACAGGGTCTCTCTAGGTTACTGAAGGTCTTCCTATGTTGCTGACACTGGCCTCAAAAATGTGATCCTCTGGGCTCAGCCTCCCAAGTACAGGGATCACAGAGTATACCATCACACCTGGTTTATTATTTACTGTTGAGTTCAGAACTTTAAAAGTACAAAGTACAGTGTGTAGCTCAGTATACCTAATCCTTGTGGATTTAAAAAAATGATTTTTAGGAGAGGTATGAGTTGGATTTACACTTAGCTATAAATTAAAATAATACCAATCAGATGCCACTTGTTTTTTTCCTAGGAACTAACATTAAACCTATGTAAAAACACTAACATTTGCTTTCTATGAGCAAAAAGGTTCTTACCAATACAAAATAAAATCTACTCCAGAAATAGTGAATAAAATATTAAAAGGAAATGGATAAGCAATTTATTTATCTAGACAGTTAATCTATAATAAAAATAAAACCTAGACTCCAAACCACAGAAGAGAAAAGAAAAAGAGCATGTATGGATAGAAGCGGTAGAACAACCAGGAGAGTGAGAGTTAGTTTTTCTGTTGGAGTCCCTGCACAATGACAGAAAGTGTCCTGTGAGGTAGTTTCAGGCTGTGATATGTCCTATGGAAATTCCAGGTAAACAAGAAAATGACAGAAAAAGGTCACAGGGGAAAAACATGTTTCGTGCCTGACAATGTTAATATTTCCAAATGGGTTGTGCCAAATGTTAAATTGAAAGAGACAAATGCAATTCTTAAAGTTCCTATAATTAAATCAGTACAAATAGAAATCAACAACTGTTAGCAATTTGAATATAGGATCAATTTTGAAACTAATTTAAAAATCAAATCATCCCTATTTTCTTCACTGTTTGAAGTTGACTTAAATCTTCAATGTAACTAATGAGATGAATTAGAAAATGTTGACATGAGTTGGAGGTTGAACGACTTCAATTGTGATATGCATGCCTGTACAAAAGAGAAGTCTAAAAGCAATGTCCTGCTGTTATGCTCTCGTCACTTTAAAACTGTTCAAATCTGTACAATACGATGGTTAAAGTGTTAGAAGGCAGGCAAGACTGCTAATATTTTGAGTGTGTCAATCCCCCTGCAGACTAGAACATTGCTTATTTTTCTTTTATTTTATCTAGTAAAACTTCAAATACAATTTGAAAACAAACAAAAAAAAAATAGGAAAAGGAAAAGCCACAACTCCTAGTGAGGCTTTATTTCTCAACAGTAGCAATCCTCTTATTTTAGTTTGTATCTACATTAAAACATTTTAATGCTGAAACATTTCTATTTTTGTCTTTCTTTTCATACCTAAAATTAAAATATGATTTAAATATATTCATGAGCAACATGGAAAGTAGGATTTGAAATGTGAGCTAAGTTTCTCTTGCAGTTCAGTGGAGAACCTTCAAATATGTCTGCGTGATACAGATCTGACTGACAGAAACAGGTACTCTATTGTAGGTGATGTTGGATAATAATTCCATCCCATGAACTAGAGATTCTTACTACCTTATCAGTTTATTAGGTACTCTGGGTGCCTGGAGTATTTCATGACCCTGTTTTTCAAGTCTTATTCAAGTCTGTTTCTATTATTTCTTCTGATGAGTTTGTATCATACATCAATTATATTCAGTTATATCGACATTTGATAAAATTGGCTTTGTTTCTTCCCTGTTCTTAGTAGTGGTAAAGTATATGTGCTCAATAATTATGGGGGACTCTTACACACCAGACCACTAAAGCATGCAGGCAGTGTACACTTGAAGCTCAGTGCATTGATTGAAACTTGTCTTCTGAATTGTCCAATACTTGGTAATTCCACTCTCCTATTACTTTGATTCTTTGAAGCAATCCCTTTAGTCAGTATGATATGACCCACTGAAAGAAGTTGTTTATAACTTTCAAATGACTTCTATTGAATGGCAGTGGCAGTTTTTTCATAATCCATAAATGAGAGGCATTGCATATAAATCATCCTTGTATGGTTAGTTCATCACAATCATAAAAATAGAGCATGAGCTGGTGGATGTGGCTCACGCTTATAATCCCAGCATTCTGGAGGCAGACCAGAGGATCGTGGTTCTAAGACAGCCTCAGCTACTTGGCAAGGCCCTTGGTAACTAAGTGAAACCCTGTTTCAAAAATAAAAAGATTAAAAACTAGGGCTGGGGGTGTAGCTCAGAGATACAGTACCCCTAGGTTCCATCCCCAGTACTGAAAAAAAAAAAAAATAGAGCATGAGCTAAGAGCTATACTATGCAACAGGTGCAATTTAAAAAAATGTTTTCTTATGCTTAATTGGTGTGCTTAAATCGCTCTTCTTTTGTCTAGTGTTCTTAATATTTAATTTATATTTAATAAAACTGGAAAATCCATCATAAAAGATTAGATATTTATGTATGAAACACACATAATGGTCTCCTTTTCTGGCTGCCCCCATTTAAAAAAAAAACTGAATCTCTGATTCTGTAATAAAAAAATGTTAGGTATCCAAGACTAGAAGGCCTTTTAAAAGTGTGGGTGAAGACTATGTGTAGTTTCCTGTCTTCAGTTGTCTGGGCAAGGTGAATTCCTTACCATATCTGAGCCAACTAAATTCTTTCTAGAAATTTAGGGTAAAAACGAAGAGGTTCTAAGTGGGTTCAGTCTGGTTTAATCTCAGTTTAAATCCTATTTTTAGAGTGACTTTTAGCTCTTCCTCGTGTACAGAGAGAACGTACTGCATGAGGATGTGAATAATGAAGCAGAAGAGGTGTGCACTGCCTGGCCGTGGTCATTCAATTCTTGTTTCGTTCCCTCCCTAAGGCCTTTTCATGTTCTTGAATTTAAGATCCAAGAAGAATGCCTGAATGCTAGTTGGATCAAGTTTCTATTGTTTTCAACAGAAGTTAAAAAGTTAGCATTTTTGTAGTCGTTACTGTACACTATTACTTCCATAATTAAAGTGATTGAGACTGGTGGTTTTTACTTCAACGTGAGAATGGACTCAGATGGAATTTGTAATATTCCCAGGCCGGCCTTCTGCCATGTTTTCATGAACTAAAATTTTTGTTTTAATGGTATTTGGTATCATAACATTAAAGGAAAAATATATTATTTGAATGATCCATTATTTTAGTCACCATTAAGACAACATTAAAAATTTTTCTGAGTAGTCATGTATTAAAGTGGATTGTGTCTATTTTAATCTGGTGATTAAGGTTTCTATTTAAATAAAACATGACAGTCTAGGCAAGACACATGAATACTGAATAGAAAGAAAGTTTAATCTTTTCTGGGAAAGATAAATTCTATTATTGTCATTTACCTGCCATTGTTGGGAAATTTCATGAATCATTCCATTTAAATAAAAATTCTAGCTTACTAAAGCATATAACTAAAAGAAAAGTCATGTACATTGAGGGAATGTTTTCCTCAATTATTACATACCTTCATTTTTTTAAAACATTACTTTCCTTTTCCTTCTGATTATAAATGCAATACTTGTTAATTGAAGAAAAATTCCAGAAACATAAGGAAAATTTTTAAATTGCCTGTAATCTCAATTCTAGAAATGAGCAAAATTAATTATGATTAGTGCAAGCTTTTCAAATATAACATTTTGTGTGAGTGTGTGTATGAAATACAGGGAGGGAGGGAGGGAGGAAGGGAGGGAGGGAGGGAGGGAGAGAGAGAGAGAGAGAGAGAGAGAGAGAGAGAGAGAGAGAGAGAGAGAGAGAGAATGAGAGAGAATGAATGAGAGAATATATGTATGGGCTAGGTGTTAGTTGGAACTAAAGCCTCCAAGAAGGGGTCCCAGTGTTCTTCCTGGATTAAATTGGTACCATGTAAGAACAGAGCCCAAAACACCATCTGTTAGTGTGTGATAGTAAAAAAGTTTAGTATTGATTTGTTTAAAATACTTTAGTGGGTGAGGAACAGTAATTGTTTATTATTATTATTATTATTAATTATTATTATTTGGTACTGAGGATTGAACTCAGGGTCATTCTACATCCAAAATACATCCTCAGATCTATTTTATTTTTTATTTTGAAACAGGGTTTCACTAAATTTCTGAGAGTCTTGCTAAATTGCTGAAGCTTGTTTGGAACCCGACATCCTCTTGTCTCAGCCTCTGAAGTACTGGGATTACAGGTTCCACCACACCCTGCAATATTTGTTTTAAAATGATGGTACTTAGACCTATATGACATTATGTTAAGTGAGATCAGCCAAGCACAGAAAGATAAGGGACATATGTTTTCTCTAATATGCCCAAACTACAGACTATTAGGAATACCAGAGAGACTCCATATACCCGAGGGGAAACCTCAGCAAAGATGAAATGGGAGGGTCGGAGACGAAGAAGGCTGAGGTTGATTAATGGAGGAGCTACCTCTGAATATGTGTAAAAGTACGAATGAAGAGAAGGAGCAGGAGGTGAGGTGGAAGAGAGAATAGGGGGAGAATTAGCAATAAATATGAAGCTTGACATTATCTGTGGCTCTTAAAATCATGTATATTAATTTCTGTCATTTTATGCATTAATTCTTTCCCATATGTTTAGACTTATTTTGTCTCTATTTTGTATTTGTTTCTTGAATATAAAGCTTTTCTTATTCATATTTTTGTTATAAAATAAATTTCTCCAAATTTATAAAATTCCTCTTTGGTACGTTTATATCCCATATGCCTTTATAATTTTTATTTGCAAATAATTTTACCATTAGAGAAATTTAAAAATAAAAATAATACAAGAAGGATATATATATATATATATGTATGTATATATGCTCTTAACACATATTTACCTGTTGTTAACATTATATATGGTATATATAATATTATATATATGAACACATAAATCCTTTAGATAATATATACTCTTTTCTGAAACAAAATGTACACATCTTTCTTTTAATCATTTAATGCATATTTCCTGCAAATATGCTATCATGTATAAGCAGTGTGAATCAATATGTCTTTAAAAAATACATTAATTGTATCTTCTTAGGGGAACTTGTTTATTAAAAAAGCACCAAGTTTCAGCATAAGCTCATATAGATATAAGGATCTGGGAATTATTAACATCAAATTGTAGACCAAAGGAAAAATTGCATTGGCTCTAGAGAGAACACTATGAGACTAGACTTGTTCAGGGGATGAATGTGGAGATTACTCATACTTAGATTACTTATGCGTAGGCAGAGAATAAGCAGCATTTAAAATGATCTCGGGAGGATAGCATTTCCAAACACTAGTTCAGTGTTGGCAGATACCAAAGAGGAATTTAAGAGGATGAAGCTTCGGGGATATTTTTGCATTTTGATAGTATAAGGTTAATTTTTGATGATGTTACGTTCTGCAAGGTGAGGGTGAATGGAATCCAAATTGCAAAAGATTGAAGATGCGGGAAAAGCTTTGTGAACTAAATGCTCAGTGTATGTGACATAAGACTATGTGGGATGGTCAAAAGTGTGTTGAAAAGCACAGTAGCTTGCCGGGCGTGGTGGCGCACGCTTGTAATCCCCGCGCTTGGGAGGCGGAGACAGGAGGATGGTGCAGGGCGTGAGAGACCCTGTTTCAAAAATATGAAATAGGTCTGGGAGTGTAGCCCGAAGGTAGAAGGGCTTCCAGGAACCCCAGTACCACCTGAAAAAAAAAAAAAACACAGTAGCTCACAAGAAAACAGGTTGTAAAAGTTGGGGAGCTTTGGTCCTGTATATAGACAGAGCAGAGGAAAAACTGAGAGAGAGAGAGTATACATAATTGAAGAGAAATATAATTAAAAAGTATGAAGTAAATCGTGCTCTCATTTGGCAGGTCAGCCTTAGACGAAAGGAGTGTTCCTTTTCTCCTCCTCCTCCTCCTCCTTCTCCTCCTCCTCCTCCTCCTCCTCCTCCTCCTCCTCCTCCTCCTCCTCCTCCTCCTCCTTCTTCTTCATCTTGTGGTACTGAGGATTAAATAAAGGGGCATTCTACCTTCGAGCTATGCTCCTAGCTGTATTTTATTTTGAAACAGGGTCTCAGTAAGTTGCCAAAGGCTTTAGAAGTTGTTGATGCTGGCCCTGAACTTGTGATCCTCCTGTCTTAGCCTTCTAAGTACTGGGATGACAGGCATGCACCATTACATTTAGCATTATTTCTTGATGGCAGAAATAATGTAGGAGGAAATATGTGCTCAGAGCACTTTGATATTGATAGAATATGGAGGGCCTCATGCTGAATGGTCACAAGGTAGGCTGATCTGTAAAGAATTAAGAGAGTAAAAAAAGTCCAGTTTAATATTTACAAAAATTGGAAAAAAGCATTTGTAAGAATAATTTTGGGAAGAGTAGTAAGATTCTAACTAGAGATAAGTAGAAAAATTGTTCAGTTGAAGTGAAGGCCTCATCTAATTTGTAATGGAGTAAAGTGATCCTATTTTATGTCTTTATTCAGAACTACTTGGCATTCTGGAAACAAAAAACAATTGGATGATTAGGGTTATTTAAAAACTAATGTTAAATTGGATGATATTCTGAAGCCATATTTTGAAGTTCTGTGTTATTCAACTTTCCACAACTATGTCAAACACCAGAGTTATACTCACTAATGAGGAGGAAAGGTATAGAGTGGCTCACAGCTTTAGATGTGCCAGTCCATTATCAGTTAGCCCATTGCTTTGAGCCATTGGAAGAGCAGAACCACTCATCTCCTTACCAGAAGAGGAAAAAAAGGAAAAAGGAAGACACTAGGCTCCCACAATCCCAGGGACATACTCCCAAGCCCTAAAACGTCTTACTAGACTCTAACTAAAGGTTCCACCATCTTTCAATAGCATCAATCTGGGAAACAATCTTTTAACATATGGAATTTCAGTAGCTCTTCCAGATCTAAAAGACAGGACATGCTTAAACACATTTCAAAGTTATTTTGGGTGAGTGCTGGATAGACTGAGAAAAGTTGACCAAACAGTAAACTTATTTAAAGTATTCAAATCTATTCACCTTCACCTAGAGTTTGTCTTTAAATGGTGTGTATTAGGATGCAAAACATTGTCACCAAGTACATTAGGATGTCATATGCACTATAAAGTTATAGCAAGTGAGAATACTTTATCATCCATATTCTATACATGCATCATGTAAATACACCAAAGAGTAAAATAAATTATGTGTTATGACATAAAGAAAATTTACATATTGGCATTTTTACTGACATCTATAGTATATACTGAAATAAACAGTGGATATAGAACTCCATAAGCTAAAGTGACTTGTGATTTATATTTTGTTTCTGTTACTTGTAAATTAAAGTAGAAGAAAAAAATTTAAAAATAAGATCTGGCTCCGCATCCAAATGATAAACTTTGACTAAAGCCAGCCTACTCCAATGACTCATGTGCTAACACCTTCTTAGCATTTATGGACATGTGTTTCAAGATGCTCATTTTCACTGTTCATGTGTCACACCGTGACTTTTCTGGTTGATTTTTCCCCACAGATTCTTCTATAGTGGAATATTAGCGTTTGAAGCTCAAACTTTAACCATGTCACTGTTTTACTTTAAAATATCTATTTTAACCTAGGGGCACAGGACCCAGATTCTCAGGTAAGGCATTCACAGTCTGACATCATCTATTCCCATCTGTCCCAACAGGCTCATTAGCCTCATTCTTCCTGCCAGAATCTCCCACCCCACGCCCTCTCTTCTCTAGCAATACTGAGTTATTTACTATTTGCATAACATCATACTATTGTACATACTGTTCTTTCTCTATTAAAAAAAATGCCCCCTCTCTGCACTTCATCTGAAAATCTCTGTCTTTTGGATCTGCTTAGCTCAAACGCTGATTTTTTTCTAAGCTTCCTCTCACTGTCTGAGCAAGATGGCCTGCCTTCTCTGTAACTGCAAAGTCATGCATGTGCCTGAATTAGAGCATGGTCTTATCTTGCAATGTGGTTACCAGCATTGGTGCCTGACATTTCACTTCACCCAATAATAATTACATACCAATAGGCACCAGTATCTGACCTAGGTCTGAAGAATCAGAGTAAGAATCAGAGCCACTCATCTGGTGGGTCTTAGTTCCTTATTCTTCTCTAAGCTTCTCATGTTACTGAGTCCTTGCTCCAGAAAACGTGCACTTCTCTTCCTTCACATAGATCCTTACCTTTTCACAACTTCTTTCTCTTTTTATTATTTTAGTTTTCTTTCCCTGGGAGGCCTTCCCTCTTCACTCTTTAAGAACCTACATTAACTTTTTAGATACCAATTCAAATTCTACCTCCCACTTAGAATGTGTCTGAGTCTCAAGTCTGATATGGGGGTCTTTTTTTTTTTTTTTGAACTCCAACTTTTTTTAGTACTTCTTTTATCTTGTAGCTAGTATTCTTTTTGTTACAGGGATTTTTGTTCTGTTTTCTCTATGATATGCAAATCTGTGGCTTATATATAGATTTACCTAGCACGGAGCGCATAACAGATCACCCACAGACATTTATTTAATGCAACAGGATGATTTAACTCATAGCAGGAAGACTTTAACCTCCTTTTACCTAAGTATCACTTATTCATAATGATTCACATAAGCATCTGTTCATAGAAAGTACCAGGTGTGTTCTTTATTTAAAAAGGTTGATATGATTTACTAATTTATTTTCCCTTTTTTAAAATTATATGAAACCAAAGCATACTTAGACTTCCTAAAATTGAAATATGTCGGTCCTGATGGTTATTTACTTTATCATCAAGTGGCCATTCTTTGATGTAACAGTCTGATTTTATCACTTTAAGTTTCAAGCTAAATTTTGTTTTTTTAAGCCTGCTAATGTCACTATTTTAAGGCCTACATTATCTTTTATCACCCACAAATGATGTTTAAGGGAATACAACTTTGTTTTTCTTCAATGAAAATGCATTTACAAGAAAATTGGTGGGTATATATCTTTTACTCTCAGTATTAAACTTGGCACACCCTCCTGGGCTGGCAGTCCCCATGATGCCTGCCTTCTCAATCACCATTATGTGCTAGTCGTGTGGCCAACACCTGTGACCACACAAAAGACCAAACATGGCAGCTGTAGGACTCAGATGTCCATGCTGAAACAAATTTCTGCAGCTAAAATACATTGGCAGCACAATGCCATGGTTAAGAGCAGATTTTGAAGCCAAACTGCCTGCATTTGAAGCCGGAATCTGCCACTTGCTTTCTGTGTGACTGACTTGCTTTTGCTTTCTGTGTGACTGTGGACAAGTTATACAGAAACTATGAGCCTCAGTTTTCCTATTGTTTTTTTTTTTTTTTTTTTTTTTGGTGGTACAGGGGTTCCTGGTAAGCCTTCTACCTCCGGGCTACACTCTCAGACCTATTTTTGTACTTTATTATTTGGAAACAGGGTCTCTTAAGCCACCGCGGCTGGCTTCTAACCTGCGCGATCCTCCTGTCTCTGCCTCCCAAGCTCGGGGATTACAAGCGTGCGCCACCACACCGAGCTTCTCCCTATCTTTAAAATGGAAATAATATCACCTACTTCCGGCAGGGCGTGGTAGCGCACGCTTGTAATCCCCGCGCTTGGGATCGCGCAGGTTCGAAGCCAGCTGCGCGAGCTGGTTTAGGAGACCCTGTTTCCAAATAAAAAAATGTAAAAATAGGTCTGGGAGTGTATCCCGGAGGTAGAAGGGCTTCCAGGAACCCCAGTACCACAAAAAAAAAAAAAAAACATCACCTACTTCATTAGAATGCTCTGAAGATTTTTAGATATGTAAAGCTTTTAGAAATATGCTGAACATAAGTACTATAAAAGTGCTTTCTATTATTATTAGGTTATAAATTTTTAACCTCAAATTTCATTCAAAAACAATTATTTTGTAATACTTAGAGTAAGCTCTTTTACTTTTTCATAGTTTTCTATTTGAAATTCCATGGTAAATGATTTTTGTTTATTCATAAAATGTATAAGGCTAATCAATACATACTGGTTTTATGCCTGACTGGTGAATTCATTAAAAAACATGTAAGATATTTCTCCTTCTTTTAGGTTTTAAGAATATAGCACTTATACAGTTCCCAAGTGCTAGTGATAAAAGAAAAAAGTCTGTATTTTTCTTTTTACAGAAAACACCATAATGCTCAGGAGTATTAGATACTCGTGAATTCCACACATACCGTCCATGTGAAGCTCTCCTGGTCATTCATTCCTGAGCCTTACGAGCTTCTGAATACTCTTCCCTGTGATAACCATTAAGTGAATGTTCATACTCAATACTTTATTGCCTTTGCCAATTGTTTTTTTGCCCATTTAAACGTTCATGTATCCAATTTCATTTGACAAATACATATGAAGAGTATTCTGTGTTCCAGTTATAACTTGAGACTTTGAGAAAATAGCAGCGAATAAATAAAATTATTTTAGCTAATGGAGCCTACATTAAATAAGCAAAATGTATAGAATGCACAGTTGAGAAAAATGAAGCAAAAAAGGCTAATGGAAACTCTCAGGATGGAAAATAGAAGTCCCCAAAAAGACTACATTATCAGAAGTAACTTTAGGAAGAAGAAAAGGGAATGAGGTCTTGTTACATCTGTGAAAAGAGGATTCCAGGTAGAGCAAAGAACACATGCCAGGGCCCTGAGAATGGAATATACCTGGCATTCTATCATGAAACTTTGATTTTACACTGAGTGCACAAAATCACACTGTAGCTTCAGGCAACATTGGACAGCTTTGGGTGTGGGGATGATGCGATCTGTCTGATTTCAAAGGTTTGCTGTGGCTTCTGTGATGAAAAGATAGAGTTTGGGGTAAGATTTGAAGCAGACTAATGAGGCTACAGGAACAGCTCAGCGTAGAGATAACGGTGCTTCTACCTTTAGTTAGTTTCCTACCTGAGTTAATATGTAGGTTGTCTTTTAAGTCATATGCACAGGCCTAATCTGGATGTCACAAATAAATTTAGATTTATTTTAAAATTAAAAGTCTACAATGTACCAATAAAAAAGTTAAAAAAATTTAAAGTGCTGTTACTGTATTAAAAACATTCCAAATTTTGTTCCAAATCCATATATCCATATTGACAAATTATCATAAACTACACACATAAAATTAATTATTAAATAAGCAAAAACTCATTTTATGTTGATTTACTTCAACTATCATGTATACATAAGCTCTGTAGAAACTTCTAAGTGCCTGTGTTGCTTTTCAGAAATGGTTTTGCTTTTTCTTCATAGACACATCTCATGCAGAAAAGTAAGCAAACAAGTGGCATTTAAGCAAGTCCTAATGTAATATTTTATTTTTATTAATGTTTTGTTGGGGCACTGCAATTGTACTCCATGGTGAGATTTATGGAGATGTATACATATATGTACACAAGTTACCTTGTTCTATTTCTTTTCTCTCTCTCTTCTTTCCTCTTCCTACCTTCCCATACATGATACAGAAATTCATGGTGACACATTCATATATGCACATAACATTTTATGGTCTATTTCCTTTCCCAAACCTCCTCTTTCCTTTCTCTCTTCCTTTTCCTTAGTACCTTTAACTGCTCTACTGGTCTCTTACCTCATTTTTATCAGGTTTCTTTCTTTCCAATTTTCTCTAGCTCCCAGATATGGGGAGAAATATACAATGTTTAATTTTCTGAGTCTGCCTGATACCGCTCAGCATGATGTTCTCCAGGTCCATTCTTTTTCCTGCAAATTACATAAGTGTATTCTTCTCTATGGGTTAACAAAATTATATATACTGCATTTTTATCCATTCATCTGTTAATAGATACCTGGGTTGGTTTCATAACTTGGATTTTGTGAATCGTGCCGATATAAACATAGGCATGCATGTGGGAAATGCAAATCAAAACTACACAGAGATTCCATCTCACTGCAGTTAGATTCACAGCCATCAAGAATACAAGCAATGGCAAATGCTGGTGAGGATGTGTGTGTGGGGGAATCCCTTACACACTGTTGATGGAATTATAAATTAGTAGGACTAATGTCAATCAGTATGAAGTTTCTTCAAAAGACTGAGATGAGCTGGGCGTGGTGGCACACACCTGTAATCCCAGTACTTAAGAGGCTGAGAAAAGGGGATTGCAGGTTCAAGACAAGCCTCAGCAATTTAGTGAGACCTCTTAGCAACCTAGTGAGACCCTGTTTCAAAAACAAAAAAATAAAATAGTGCTGGAGGTGTAGCTCAGATGTAGAACGTTGCTGGGTTCAATCCCCAGTATTACTGGAAAAGAAAACAAAAATTCTGAGAATGGAACCACCTTATGATCCAGCTATATCACTCTTTATTATCTTTACAATGAACTAAAGTCAAAATACAATAATGATACATGCATATCAAATTAATATTTTAAAATAGAGGCTTTGATCAGACCTATGATTCTATGGTATCCTGAAGAATGTAAATATCATTCTTTGAATGGAAAATCTTTAGTTCTATTTGTTCAGTTATGAAAGGACATGTTTTATCATCATGGAAGATGAAAACTAAGGTTTTACTAGGGCAAGAATGTAATTATCAGGTGTAAGCACCTATGTTTGTGACATTATGAATTTGTAGTATGTTTCCATGGTACTCATAATCAAATCCTTGCATAGATTCTGGAATAAACTTCAGAAATGTTTACAGAGTTGCTTATATGAATAATTTAAAAAAGTATTTTTGCATTATGCAAAATTGTTCTTCCTACTAATGAATGCATATACAGAAAAAAACCCACAAACTTAAGTATATTTTCCCATAAGATGATTCCATTGAAATAATTACTTTTCAATAAAGTTCTAAGTTAAGGATTGGCAAGTTTCTATAAAGGGTTAGTTAATAAATATTTTAGGAGCCAGGTGTGGGTGGTCGCACCATTTGTTATCCCAGCATTTGGGGAGCTGAGACAGGAGAATTGCTGTTTGCAGCCAGCCTCAGCTACTTAGTGAGGCCCTTTGCAACTTAGTGAGCCCGTGTTTCAAAATAAAGAATAAAAAAATAAAATAAAATAGGGCAGGGAGTGTAGCTTGGAAGTAGAATGCCCCCGGGTTCCATCCCCAGTACCGCATAGATTCTCTGTTGCAGTACTCAACTCTGCCATAATAGTGGGAAAGCATCCATAGAGAAAATATAAATGAAAAGTGTGGATTTTTATATAAAAAACTTTATTAAAAATATGGCTGTTGGTCAGATTTGGATTACAAACTGTAGTTGTCTGACCTGTGTTCTGGAGCTTAAAAACCAAGAGCTTCCTATTTATGAAGATTTATGGGTATTGGTAAATTCTGGCTCTTCTGAGTACCTACATGTACCAGCTCAAATGTGGTCCTTATGATCCTCAGCATCTTCCAGTCCATGTTTGCTTTGACTTAGCTGCACATTAGTTCATTAATGATTCCTTTAGCAATCTGCTGGCTTTAGGGCTTCTGCCAACTCACTCTTATTGTGTAATGACATGACTTTTCAGTATTTTAACTCTTGTTATTGTTGATGAAATTTTACTGTTGTCATTTCTTGAATTATTATTTCTTTAATTTAAACCTCAGTGCATGGAATTATAGTGGTGAACACTAATATTTCTTTATGTTGTATAAGAAAATCAGGAATATTTTACTCTGTATCAGTCTGTTCCAAGTCCTGCTGCCTTCAGTGGCCTAATCGCTTTTGCTAACTTGGGTTGCTCTTGAATCTACTTTTCAAGCTTGCACTGCTTCAGTGGAGTTTTTCTTCTGAGAACATTCTTATTCCCTGTGTAGACATATGGCTGAAGGCACCACTGATCACAAGCTTCTGGGTTTGCTGAACTTCTTGACTATATTAACATCTGGCCCAATGAATGGAGCTGGCCTCATTTTGAAAACTACATGTCTTATTGAACCAAGTAAGAGTAAACATATTACTTTCTAGTACAGGAGTGATTAGAAGGACTGTTTCTAAGACAATAAAAATTCCCCAGGTTTAATTTTCTTTTTAAATTTCCTGTTCTCTTTAAAAACTATGGTCATTTTGGTCATTCAACAGCTGTGAACATCTTGACAACTATGTATAGTTCCTATGTAAACCAGTGCTGATTTTTTTGTGGCGAGGTCTCAAATAAATTTACTGTATTGGGCATTTTTTAGATTTAACAGCTATGTGAACTCTATACCTTTATACCAATTTACCTCTATATAGTTGAATAAAATGTAGATAACAATGTCAATAAGGAAAATTTCACAAAATAAATTAATTGAAATGCTTCAAATAACATACATTTCAGGAAAAAATGTGCATAGGAATTACTAAAATTGATCAAGTTTAATATAAAACTGTACAAAAAAATACTATCTTTAGGACTTATTAGTGACAAAATGTCTGTGTTAATTTTAGATTCTGGTTATTGTCTATTTATGAATTGGCATTTTAAAGTTGTGTTTAAGATATTTTAAGATATTAACAGATAAAAGAGCTTTCTAAATGAGTCATAGTTCAAATCTTCCCCAAGTGAAAATTGATAGAAATGAGCCTCAAATGTCCTCTTCCAAAATTCACTTGAAAAGAGCTAAATGGTTCCAAATTAAGCTAGAGAAGGTATTATGCACTCTCATAAAATACTCCATGGCATGGAAACCTTTTTGGCAAGGGATGGGTATATCTGGCAAACATGCAAAAGGCCAGTGGAATATCCCTCACAAAATTCTTCCATCAACCTTCCAGATTAAAGAGACAGACTGTTGTGAAAATGAGCATTTAAGCTGTTTTTCTCCAGTAGAGGAGACTTATTTGTTATTATCTTAATCTGGCACCCATTGAAATGGAATTAAATCCTTAAATTAAATCATGGGAAATAGAACATAATCTTTTTTGTGTGTATGTTAGAAATTGAACTCAGGGGCATTCTACTTCTGAGCTACACCTCTCCCCTCCTCCGGTACTTTTTAATTTTGTTATTTTAAAAGAGTCTGAAAGCAGGGTGCGGTGGTGCACGCTTGTAATCCCAGCATTCAGGAGGCTGAGAACGAATGATCGCGGTTCGTGGAGAGCCTCAGCTACTTAGTGAGGCCCTCTGCAACTCAGTGAGACTCAGTTTCAGAACTAAAAGAATAAAATAAACCGGGCGTGGTGGCGCACGCTTGTAATCCCCGCTTTGGGAGGCAGAGACAGGAGGATCGCGCAGGTTCGAAGCCAGCCGCGCGCGCTGGCTTAGGAGACCCTGTTTCCAAAATGAAAATGTAAAAATAGGTCTGGGAGTGTAGCCCAGAGGTAGAAGGGCTTCCAGGAACCCCAGTACCACCACCACCAAAAAAAAAAAAAAAAAAAAAAAGAATAAAGTAAATAGGGCAGGACATGTAGCTCAGAGGTTGAATGCTCCTGGGTTCTATCCCCAGACCCGCAAAAAATAAATAACTAAAAATAAAAATAAATAAAATGGTCTGACCTATAACTTTATGAAGTATAAATATTAAGACTTTCCAATGCAGTATAAGTAATAAATATTGGGGTAAGGTCTCTGCATGCTCATATATCTAGGTAACATTCCATTTATTCTTTTACTTGTGGAGATTTCTACCTTTGAAGTACATTCCTAGAACTTCTCATTTAAAAAAAAATTTTTTTTTTGGTACTGGGGATGGAACCATGCTACCTCCGGGCTACACTCCCAGACCCATTTATATATATATTTTTAGTTGGAAACAGAGTCTCTTGAGCCAGCAAGGCTGGCTTCGAACCTGCGAGATCCTCTTGTCTCCACCTCCCAAATGCAGGGATTACAAGCATGTGCTTCCATGCCCAGGTTATTTTTATAATTTTTAAATAGGGCCTCATTTAAGTTACTCTGTACTGGCCTTGAATGTGTGATCCTTCTAATTCAGCCTCCCAAGTACTGTAATTATAGGCATGTGTCGCTGCCTCTGGTTCATTTATTCTTATAATTAGGAAGTTCCTTCTAACATATTAGTAAATAGTCAGTTAATCACAGGTTAATTTTATTAAACAATATGGTGTTTAAATATTATATTTTTAAACAAAAATCTATATGCATATTGAAAACTACTGCTCATAAACCAAACTAATCTAGTCTAAATACCAGCATTCATGTGGCTTGTGAAATATGAATAGGTTTTACATTTTTAAATGCTTGAAGAGGGGAAAATGCATTTTCTGATAAAAAAAATATTGAAAATTCAAATGTCATTGTCCATAAATAAAGTTTTTAATAACACAGGCATAAGCATTCATGTATTTTGTGGTGTGTGTGTGTGTGTGTGTGTGTGTGTGTGTGTGTGTGTGTTGGACTAGGGCTTCACATGTGCTAGGCAAGTGATCCACTGGGAAAGAGCTATATTCACAGCCCTTTTTACTCATTTTAAGATAGAGTCTTGCTATGCTGCCCAGGTAGGCCCCAAACTTATGATCCTCCTGCCTCAGCCTCCTGGATAGTTGAAATTTGGGCATGCACCAACGTACCTAGCTTGCATTTATGCATTTTATTTGACTGCCTTTCATTATAACATCAGAGCCCAGTAGTTGTGATATAGACTGTAGGATCAACAAGGCCTAAAATATCTACTTACTGAAACTTTATAGAAAATATTTGTGAGCTTTGGAAAAGATAATGCACCCTCATTAACAAAGGCATCATGAATATAATGTAGACTTCTTGTAAAACATAACTGGCTAAGGAGGTAGTTGACTGATAAGAGTCACATCTCTGTTTCTTGACTGCTGTGTGGCTTTGGGCAAACTATTTAACCTAAGCCTTAATTATTTTAGGAATAAAACAGGATAATACTCCTATTTTCCTTTAGGGTTTTGGTAGGATTAAGAGTGGAACACACACAGAGTAATGTACCGAGTGCATAATGGCAGTTTGGTGCCAAAAAGATATGCATAAATTAGAAAGATGCAGGAAAGTTGAAAATGAAAAGATGGCAAAACATACATTTGGCAAATAAAAATTGAAAGAAAGCTTCAAAAGCTATGTTTATATTGGAAAAACTAGATCTCAAGACAAAATATATTACAAGAAAGGACTCCTTACATAGTCTAAAAAGGTTCAATTTCAGAAGATACCAAAAATTTTAAAGTATTTTGTGTTAAATTATATCACTTATATAGTGAAAATTTATAAATCTACATTAAGAAATTGACAAATCTAGAAGAGCGTGGTGGTACATGTCTGTAATCCTAGTGTTTGGGAGGCTGAGATAGGAGAAATCCATACTTAAGGCCAGTGATAGTTTAGGTAGATAGACTCTGCTTTAAAATAATAAATAAAATAAGGCTGATGCTTCATTTCAGAGGTAGAATACTCCAGGGTTCAGTCCTCAATATAACACAAAAAAGCAAAAAAATAAAATTGCAAATCTATGACCAAGGATAAGAACATCCATGTACCATTCTCAAAGGAAACAGAAATTTAATAAAAGTGGAGGATATTCGAACAAATATATAATAATTATGCAGTGCTTGTAGCTAAATATTAAAAAGTAAATATTTTTCTCAAACCCCCATGAAATATGATTGCAATTGACCATGTACTGGGACATGAAGAAATTATAAAATATTGTAATAAATTAATATCATAAATAACATATTTTTGCCCAGAATCCACTAATTCCTTTGAACCAATTCATCTTAACAAATGTGACATAGAGAGAAATGAAAAAGAGAATGGCTTAAAATTGTTAAAAAAAAATAGAAGAATTGGTTAACATACCCTTACAGACTACATGGGCACATGTTTTAAGGCATGTACTCCCAAAAATTTGCGGCAAAATGATTTTAAAAATTACAGAAATGAAATATAATCTAGAAGGCCAATGAAATTTTGCTATAAAATTTGAAAATACATTATGATGAATAACACTTGTAGGTCATTATGGAACAGCATTCCAAAAAAAAAAATGAGGCCATAGTAACCCTGGCAAGTTGAAGCAAAGTGGATTTGGGGATAGTAACAGAACCAAAAGGAAAAATCACTTGATATAGAGAGGGAAGAAAACTTGAGCCAAGGTAGCGACAGGAAGGGATGCATTTGGAATATTTTTAGGTGATAAACATTTGGCAGGACTGAATAGTTTAATAAGATTGCACAAGGGGGAAAAAGTAATAAAGAAGAGGTTCCTGCATTTCTAGGATGTAAAGCTAGGTGTCACCTTCCAGGAAAGAGAATGCTCCCAATGCAGCAAGTTTAAGGGGGAAGGTGGTTGATTCACTCTTGGAATGTTGGGTTTTGAGATATAAATGGAGCATCCAGTAGTTACTTTGTAAGTGCGTAGAGTTCAGGGAGAGGATTGAACTCTAAATAAAGACTGAAATCATTGTTGTGCAAGTGAGACTAAGAACATATGGTATATACATTCATATTGATTCAGTCTGATGATGTTCAGGGTGGC
Organism: Muscardinus avellanarius; assembly: GCF_963383645.1. Taxonomy (NCBI): domain Eukaryota; kingdom Metazoa; phylum Chordata; class Mammalia; order Rodentia; family Gliridae; genus Muscardinus; species Muscardinus avellanarius. Next base: position 147,946,602 of record NC_137786.1, read on the forward strand.
TATTCTTGTCCAAAAAAACTCACTGAGTAACACAGAGTTTCTGCTATTAGACACCTTCAAGAGTCTTATGATGAGCAGGGCTGAGACAGGAGGGTCACAGTTTGGAGGCCAGTGTCAGCAGCTTCTTAATGAAACCCTTCTTAAAAATAAAAAATAAAAAGGGATTGAGGGTGTAGCTTTGCAGTTGAGTGCTCTTGGTTTCAATTTCCTGTATTAAAGGAGATGATGATGATGAGGATGATGATGATGATGATGATGATGATGACGACGATGATGACATAAAATGAAACAAACGACTGGTTAAATGAGGAAAATAAATACTAATAAAATTAGTATTTTCTAATGAAATACAAACAAATAGTTTCAATCACTTGAGGGTAAATACATGGAAATATTTTTTGGGGGGAGTTTCGCTCAGATCTGAGGATGAACGAGAGTTATCTAAGGAAAAAGTTGTGCAGATTAAAAATGGTGACTGCAGGACACAGCACATCCCAGTAGATGGAATGATTAAAGTCAACTACTGAGAAAGCAGCATCTTGACAAACAAAATAACAAAGCAGCAGAAGATACTCATGAACCAAAACACAAATAGGAACCACAGTAGAAGGAAATCCAATACTCTGAATGCAAGATCAACTGCAAAAAGCCCAAGTGCTAGTCACCTGGTGTGGCAGTGGGCTCCATCTCAGGCCACTGGCCCAAACTGTGATTGCTGGCTCCAGCACTGCAGCCTCAAGAAATCCCAACAAATAATGCAAGAACTTGAAATGCAGAAAGTGGCAGCAGAGTTCCAACATCTTAAGCAACCAGAACCATGCTTCAGGGATGCAGAAAAATATCCAAAAGCCCATGAACTCAGCAGAGGCGGCACCTGGAGTGGCACACTGTGCCCTTCAGAGACCTGACCCTCAGGACCTCAAGGTAACCATGTTGCATTACTCATTACTCAGAAGAAGACCACCTAGAGCAGCAGTGGAAAACCCAGCGGGCTAAGACCTGGTGACTCATCCCAAAGATAGTCCAATAGAACCTCCAGAGACACAGTAAAGGCCCTTAGGACTCAGGTTGTGGTACCTGCACTGGGTCACAGGGGTTCACGCCAAGTCTATGCTGGATACCCTCTGCAGTGTGAGTAGGGAGGTGCAGAGAACTAGGCCTGAGATCACAGAGACCAGGGTTAAAAGTTCACAGTCAAGGACAGAGAGTATGAAGCCTAGAGCCAGAGGGTGTGGAGCCCAGAGCTGGAGGGTGCAGAACACAATGCTGGAAAGTACAGAGCCCAGGGTGGGGAAACACAGAACCTTAAACTTACACAAAACTCATTAACAGTGACACCTGATGTGCTGACACCTAAACACAAAGATGTCAGAGTCAAGAGAGGGTTGAAATCATTCATAAAGTGGGTCCAAAAGCTGACAATAAGATACGGAGCAATTGAGAGACATTAGAATATAGTACAGAATCTACCACAGTGAACAGACATACAGATGTTATATAGGCCCAGGTCATATATATGTAAATTAGAAGGACTGTTGTTTTTTTTGTTGTTGTTTTTTGTTTTTATCCCTCACACTGTCACTAGTTCTTTTTTGTTTTGTTCTTTTTTTTAATTTCCAAATGTATGCTGCTTGCAAGAAACTCACCTTACAGCCAAAGACATACATAGGCTGAAAGTGAAAGAATGGAAGAAGATATATCATATTAATGAAGACCAAAAATGGGCAGGGGTAGAAACGCTGATATCTAACAATACAGACTTTAAGCTAAAACACATTAGAAGAGACAAAGCAGGGCACTTCCTTTTATTAAAAGAAACAATTCACCAAGAAGATATGATGATAGTAAATGTTCATGCTCTAAATGTGGGTGCAGCCACATTTGTAAAACAAACCCTCCTGGACATCAGATCTCAATTAGACCCAAATACAATCATATTGGGAGACTTCCACACACCACTCTTGCTACTAGATCGATCTTCAAAAAAAAAAAAATATGAGTAAAGACTCTTCAGAGCTAAAGAAAACTATAAATTAATGGACCTTACAGACATATACAGAATATTTCAACAAGGAACAGCAGAATACACGTGGAACCTTCTCCAAAATAGATCACATCCTGAGCCACAAAGCAAGCACCAGAAAATTCAAAAGATGTAATATAATAACTCCCTGTATCTTTTCAGACCACAATGGAATGAAAGTAGAAATCAACAACAGGAAGTTCAAAAGAAACTATTTTACAATATGGAGATTGAATGATACACTATTGAATGATGAGTGGATAAGATCAGTAAAAAAGAGGAGAGATAAATAAATTCTTGGAATTAAATTAAAATAGAGACACAACATACCAATATTTATGAAACACTTTGAAGGTGGTGTTAAGAGGAAAGTTTATAGCATTGAGTGCGCACATAAGAAGAACAAAGAGTAGCTAAGTAAACAACCTAATGACACATCTCATGGACCTAGAAAAACTACAGCAGTCTAATCCTAAAGCCAGCAGAAGACAGAAAATAATTAAAATCAGAGCATAAATAAATGAAATAGAGAATAAAAATATTCAAAGAATCATCAAATCATAAACCTGGTTCTTAGGTAAGATAAATAAGATTGACAAACCCCTGTCCAATCTAACCAAAAGAAAAAGAAAATCAACTGAAATCATTAAAATCAGAAATGAAAAAGGAGACATCACCACAGTGGGGAAATTAAAAAGATTCTCAGAATCTATTTTGAAAATTTATACTCCAATGGACTGGAAAACATGGAAGAAATTGATACATTTCTAAGAACACATGACCTACCTAAATTGAATCAAACGGACATAGCAAGCTTAAACCAACTGATAGCAAGGAAAGAAATAGAAACAGCAATAAAATTCTACCATCAAAGAAAGGCCCAGGCACTGACAGAATTCCAGCTGAATTCTACAAAACCTTCAGTGAAGAATTAATCCCAAGACTTCACTTGAAAACTTGTTCTGGAAAATCAAAAGAGATGGAATTCTAAACTCCTTCTATGAGGCCAGTATCACATTAATCCCCAAACCAAATAAAGATACCTCTAGAAAAGTACAGACCAATATCCTTGATGAACATAGATGCAAAAATTCTAAACAAAATACTAGCTATATGCATTAAAAACCATATCAAGGGAACTGTACACCGCAACCAAGTTGGTTTCATCCCAGAAAAGCAAGGCTGGTTTAATATACGCAAATAAATACATGTTATTCACTACATAAATAGAACTGAGAACAAAAACCACACCATCATATCAATAGTTGCTGAAAAGGCATTTTACAAAATCCAACACCCATTCATGTTAAAAAAACACTGCATAAAATTGGAATAGATGAAACATATTTCAATATCATTAAGGCAAAATACAATAAACCCAAAGCCAACATCATATTAAATGGAGAAAATCTGCAAGAATATCTTTTAAAATCAGGAACAAGACAATGACACTCAGTATCACCACTCCTTCGCAATATAGTCCTCAAGACTCTTGCCATAGCAATAAGAAAAGAGAAGTATATCAAATGAATTAAAAAAGAAATTAAAATTATCTGTTTTTGCAGATAACATACTCCTCTATCTAGAAGACCCAAAGAACTCAAACAAAGTCTACTGGATCTGATAACCAATTCAGCAAAGTTGCAGGATACAGCATCGACCTAAAGAAATCAGTTGCTTTTCTATATGCCAATAGTGAAACCACAATCAAAGAAATAAAAAAAAATTCATTCACAATAACCTTCATACCAATAAAATACCTAGAAACAAACCTAACCAAAGATGTAAAAGACCTCTACAATGAAAACTATAAAATATTAAAGAAAGAAATTTAAGAAGACCTTGGAAGACAGAAAGATCTCCCTTGCTCATAGATAAACAGAATAAATATTATCAAAATGGCTATTCTGCCAAAAGTGATCTACAGATTCAATGCAATTCCTATCAAAATACTAATGACATTTTTCATAGACCCAGAAAAATCAGTCATGAATTTTATATGAAGACCCAGAATATTCAAAACAATACTCAGCAATAAGAACCATACAGGAAGCATCACAATCCCTGACTTCAAATTATAATACAGAGCAATAGTAGTAAAAATAGCATGGTATTGGCACAAAAACAGGCATACAGACCAACAGAACAGAATAGAAGATATGAAAACAAACCCACACATTTATAGTCAATTGATCTTTGATAAGGGGCCAAACTCATACGCTGGAAAAAAGACAGACTTTTCAATAAATGGAGCTGGGAGAATTGGCTATCTGTTTGTAGAAAGTTGGAACTAAATCTTTGCCTCTCACTATGCACAGGAATCAACTTGGGATGGATCAAAGACTTGGGAATTAGATCAGAGACTGTGAAGCTATTAGAGGAGGGCATAGACTCAACAGTTCAAAATATAGGAACAGGAAGTAACTTTCTCAACAAGACCTCCAAAGCTCAGGAAATTAAAGTAAGAATTAACAAGTGGGATAGCATCAAACTAAAAAGTTTCTGCTCATCAAAGGAAACCATCAAGGACCTAAAGAGAAAGCCAACAGAATGGGAGAAGATCTTTACCACCCTCTACTCTGATAGAGGGCTAATATCCAGAATATACAAAGAGCTCATTAGACTACAGTAGCCAAACAGTAACCCAAACAAGAAATGGGCAACTGAATTGAATAGACACTTCACAAAAGAAGAGATACAAATGGCCAATAGAAAAATGAAAAAAAATATTCAACATCATTAGTCATCAGGGAGATGCAAATCAAAATTACGTTGAGATTCTACCTAACCCCAATCAGAGTGGCAAGCATAAAAAATCAAATAACAAATATTGGCTAGCATGTGAGGAAAGATGAACTCTTTTATACTGCTGATGGGAATGCAAACTAGTTCAGCTGCTATGGAGAGCAGTGTGGAGATTTCTTAGAATAAGGGGAAGGTCTGAGCATGGTGGTGCATGCTTGTAATCCCAGCATTCAGGAGGCTGAGACCAGAGGATCGCAGTTCGTGGACAGCCTCAGCTACTTAGATCCTCTGCAACTTAGGGACACCCTGTTTCAAAAATAAAGAATAAAAAAAAAATAGGGCTAGGGGTGTAGCTCAGAGGTAGAATGCCCCTGGGTTCTATCCACAGAACAACAACAAAAAAATGGGTAAGAGATTCACCATATGATCTGGCTATATCAATCTTGGGTACCTTTCCAAAGGGGTTGAAATCAGAGAACTACAGTAGCATATCCAAACCCATGTTCACAGCAGCACAATTCTTAATAGCCAAAATATGGAGCCAACCTAGGTCTCTATCAGCACATGAATGGATTGCAAAAGTATGGGAAACACATACAATGGAATTCTACTCAGCAATAAGGAAGAACAAAATCATATCATTCAAAAGAAGATGGAAAAACCTGGAGAACATTAAGTTAAGTGAGATCAGCCAAGCACAGAAAATGAAGGGACATATATTTTCTCTAATATGCTCAAATGAGGGAGTATTAAGGATATCAGAAGGACTCCAGATAGTGGAGGGGAAAACTCGGCAAAGCTAGGAAGAAATGGTAGGAGAGGAAGAAGGCTGAGGTTGATTAATGGAGGAGCTACATTCAAATTTGTGTATAAGTGTTAATGTAGCATGGTCAACCTGGACACTCATTGTTGGGAGGGAAGAAGGGGAAGTGGGGGGAGAAGAGGACACCAGTCTGAATGTATTCTATTTTCAATGTGATCCATATGAAAATAAAATAAAAAATTTGTGCAAAAACATGTTTATGATTGAAGGAATGGTATTTTCAGATCTTTCAAGGAATGAGAAAGAAACCAGTGTTCATAGTCTTTAAAAATGCCCATTTCAAGCCAGAACGGTGGCACACGCTTGTAATCCCAGTGCTTGGGAAGCTGAGACAGGAGGATCGCACAGGTTCGAAGCCAGCCTCAGCTACTTAGTGAGGCTCTCAGCAACTTAGTGAGACCCTGTTTAAAAAAAAAAATGCCCATTTCACTGGGGCTTGGTGTTTCCACAGAACTGGGATATGTAATGAGATGGGAGAAGCAATCAGGAGACAGACTATGAAATGTCTTTTAAGAAATTTGCATTTTATATGAGGGTAATAGAAAGTTATGAATTAATTCTATTTAGGAATGTGAAATATGTACTGCAAAGAGAAAAAGAAAGAAAACTGAAATCTATCCATATTAGGGAATCTATCCAGGTCACACATTAATAAGTTGTAAATCTGGTATTTGAATCCAGGCTCTTAACATTGTGGTCCTATGGCTATCCTACACTGAGAACATCTGGACTATAGAACCAAAACTTTGTACTTGGATTTGCTAGGAAATTCCACTTCTTTTTGGACATATAAAAGATTGTCAAGTCTGTTATGGCTTCAATTATAGTGAATTTAGATAATGCATCTAAGAACTCTCTTCCATGGGAGAAATAGTAAGTTACTGGTTTTTATAGTCCTGCCATCATCCTTTTGATAACATGATGAGTAGCTAATAAAAGACATGGTTGAGTAAATATTATTTCTTTCTTCTTTCCTTCTTTTGAACCTTACTTCTGACATAGGCATTTTACACTGAAGGTATTTAACTTTTTATTTTTATTTTTGTGGTATTTAGGATTGAACTCAGGGATGTTCTACTTCTATGCTACACCCCTGGCCCTTTTTACTCTTTTGTCTTTAAACAGGGTCTTGCTAGGTGTTGAGAATTTAACTACTTTGTGAGGTTGTCCTTGAACCTCAGAAAGGTTTCTTTCTCCTGTTTCAGCCTCCCAAGTACTGGGACTGTAGATGTGTACCACCATGACCACGTGACATTTTAATCTTAGTTGTGCATTACCTTTTGTGAATATTTGTTTTATTTTTATAAATAGAAGTAAAAATTCACCTAGGCAATATAAATTATCTGAGGCTTTGTGTTTAATCAGAGTTCTAAAAGAAAGATCTTTTTTCAGGTTTTTAGATTTTCAGATAAGCATCAGTGTTTGAAATGAATATCTTGTGAGGAAATCATGAATCATTTGAAAACTAATTACTCTAGAAAGTCATGTGTCACTGGGAGTACAGAACTGATGAGAAAGCCTATGTAGGTTTTACAATAAGAAAACTGCAAAACAGTTATATTCACATTCGTTTAACATAAACATTGTTAAGGAACACATTCTCTTTCCTTAGAACTCAGGCATGGTTGAATAACTTGATTGACAGGCTCAGTTGTATGCTCAGGCTCAACAAATATTTATACAAATTTAACATTTCAGAAAAGCATTAAAATAAGAACTTTGTTGGAGTCCTATATGTTCATTTTGAAATTTTCTTGTTTGGATTACCATGAGTTAGAGACCAATTGCCTTTCGAGTTGATAAGGTCTCCAAAGGCCTTACCCAGATCCACTCTTCTCTCTTATTCAGTGACTGAATGCTGACAATCGATGGAATAGGACAGGAGGAACAGCCACCCAGTGATCCATCAGTCAACAGTGTGCATTGAGTGCTCATTACGTGAGGAAGTCTACATTGACCCAGCACAAGCATCCATGAAAATTTGCATGCATATTCTCCCTGCCATCCCATTGGGTCTCTCTTCAACCCTCCCAGTGAACTTTTGGATGGCTGCCTGCACCACAAAAGCATCTTTGGCTTCCCTACTTCATCTCCAGAATTTCTCTATTCTGCCAACCCACAGTTTGGTTTGCTGCTATTTGTTCTTCTCTCTTCTTCTATTTATAACCTTTGTCTTAGCCTCTTATCGTTATTTTTCCTCAAAGCCTGTGGTTGACAGTCCTTGTTAAATTTCAGCACTCCATTTTGGCTGCCAGCATCTACTCTCACGTTCTTCTCTCTGTAAGTAGGGACAGCCAGAGGTGAAATATAAGCATGCCTTTCCCTTTTCCTTTGCCTCTTTTCACCAGAGAAAAAAGATCAGAGACATATCCCTCTTTATAAGGACACCCGCTGATGTTTTCCTGCCTGATCCACTGGTCTCTCAGTCCATTGCTTCCCTTCCCAAAACAAAGTGGCAACTGCCTGTGGAATGTAGGTTAATGCGAGCAGGAAGTATATATTGCAGGGATAAAGGAGATGCTATGAGGGAAGCCAGGGCTCCCTTGTCTCTTTATGATAACTATTTTTCCCTCAGTACTAGTGAAAATCTCCATAGGAAGCTCCATTGTTGATTTTTATATCCACATCTTTATTTTCCTTTCCTACTGGCCTGATTACAGGAGGAAGGCAGTGACATGGGTCAGAAGATAGACTTAAATAGTCTATAAAGGTTCTGTTTCAATAGGGCAATCCATCTGGTCCTGGACTTTTCTTTGTTGGAAGTTTATTTCTGTTTCACTCACTATTTGTTATTGGCCTGTTTAGGTTTTCTATATCCTCTTGGTTCACTTTAGGTATCCATCAAAAAATCAATGGATAATGAAAATGTGGTATATATACACAATGAAATTTTACTGAGCCATAAGGGATAGCAAAATTATATCATGTGTAAAAAATAGATGGACTAGAATATTATGCTAAGTGAGGTCAATTGGTCTCAGAAAGTCAAGGGTCACATTAGACCCTTAGAAAGAAAATAGAAAACAAAAAGGATATCAGATAAATGAAGGGAAAGACCAGCAGAATAATGGAAAGAAATAGAAGGAGGAAAGTTGGGAGGAGGAAAAGAAAAATTGGTGAAAGAAAAAATTCAAATTATGCTATGCCCCCATATGAAGTATGCCTACCAATTTCACTATTATGTTCAGGGAGGTGTGAGACCTGAAGGAAAACAAACTGAAACTATGTGAATGTGTTTTTTATGATTTGGAAACTCATTAACCATGATATATAATTATAACACACCAATAAAAGTTTAAAAAATTCCTTCTGGTGGAATGGATTATTCTCATACTTTGCAAATGGCAGCAAGTAAATATTTTTCTTGTAAGTCTGGCCACACATGTAAGACAAATTTATAAACCTAGACAAGTTATAAAAATAGCCTAAATCCTAATTGGCTCACCAGATCATAAATAATTGACTACAAATTTTTATGGGAGATTTACAAAAAGGGAACTCTTCATCCTGGTGAAGGTTTCAGAGTAAAGGATTTTTAAATGGATTTTGAAGTAGTTTTATTTTTCTGAGTTGGGAAAATAGTGTTTAATATTGTCAAGTATGTTAATTAGGAATTGGAGAGAATGAGGGTAAAAATGGCACCTGTAACCTGTCCTGAAGACACAGGACTCTCCTTTCTGGGTGGATCTGAGGACACTTTTCAGATGATAGAGTTAACCTGATCTATCCCATACCATACCTACGAAAGGGATTTGGAAGAAGGAGTAGATATAAATGTTTTTACTTTAGTCAGAATTGTTGCCAATGTGTTATATTTCTTAAAATTATCTGCTGTTCTATCCTTGTATAGTATTTATTAATTAAAGTTTAGGTGTTTTCAGGCATCTTAGTAATCAGGGCTCTCCAGATAAACAAAATCAATTGAATACACACACACTGTTATTATTATGGCTCATACAATTGTAGAGGCTGAGAAGTACCATAATATCTATCATTTCAAAGCTAGAGATCCAGTAAAGTCAGTGGGGTAGTTCAAATCCAATCTCACCCAGAAAACCAAGGATGCCAATAGCAAGACAACAGCTATATCTGGTAATAGAGAAGAGAAACACTATGGTCCCTGCATGCCTGAAGCCATGTTGCCTATGCACTCATCACTCTAGGTTCCTAGAGAAGGAGGAGACATGGAAAAAGCAAAGGAATCTGAAAATGTGAGAAGAAAATGGAGGAAAGACACTTAGAGTTGATAACCCAAAAGGCAAACAGAGGGCTCTTAGGTGATTTATACAGACTGATTTATTGGGGGAGAAAAGAAATGCCATTAAAAGGAGTTTCATGCCTCTTCCTCTTCATTTTTAGTACTTAGATCTTGAATTTTTGCAAAATAATTTAAGTCAGTATATATATATAAAAACATATATGCAGTAAAAACAAAATATAGAAATAAAATCATAAGATTCACCCCCTCCTTAAATAAGCATAGTACTCTATCCATCAGTCATAACCTCTTTGACTGGCTTTCTCATCAGGAAACAATATATATTTATTATGTCATACTGAACATTCATACTGAACATACTGAATATGATATGCAAGTGTAGAACATATTTTTTTAAAACAATACTGACAAGGAAAGAAACCAAGACAAGCCAAAGAAAAATTTTCTTCTTTATATTTTGGCAAATCTATCCCTCCTAGGAACACTTTATATAATGTGATAATATACAAGATATTGGATACAATATATTTAGCAAATCCTGAAATAACACCATAGGCCTCAAAAGCATTAGTGTATATAAATCCTCGAGATTAAAGCTTTAAAGAAAATTGGGGCTAAATAAAACAAGGTAATTGCTAGCCATTGCAGATTCTAAATATGAGATCAAAATTGCTGGCCATCATAATAGTTTGGAAAAACACCAACAGCAAGCATTGGAATTTAAGCAGTTTAGGATAGTTTCTCCTCATCTTTATCTTAATCATAAATTTACTTTGCTACCCAGGATATTAGGAACGGTCAAGAACATATCATCAGTATTTTAGATTCTGAGCAATAGACACAGTTAAGAGTTTTTTTTCTTTTGAAAGGATCTATTTCATATGAGAAAATAATTACTGCTTACATTATATATATATTTAAATGAATGCCTTTTAAATTAAAATGATAAAATTTAATTAAATTTTAAGAAACAATCAAGGATTTATATTACCACACCAATCAATATAACTTTTTCCCTAAAGATTTGTTTAATTAAGCCTAAATCTTGAGAGTTATCATTCAACATTTCTATGATAATAAAATTGCATCTAGTTCATGAAAAAATTTTTAAGGTGAGTTTTCAAATTTGGCTATCACCATTTGATCCATTAAAATGGGCACCATTAAAAAATTACATAATTCATTATTAGGGCTCTAAAATATTTGATACCTATTATTAAGCACTTTAATTCCTTTATTCACTTTATATTCATAGGGGATTGTGATGGTAGCTTAGTGGTAGAGTGCTTTCCTAGCATGTATGAGGCTTTGGGTTCAATTTCTAGTACTACCAAAAAAAAAAAAAAAGTTAAGACAGTTTATGTTTATAGCATACCTATAAAGTCACTATGCTAAAAAAATTTTAAAGTGTAAGATGATATAATAATTAAGGGAGAATATATTAATTACTGGAGAAGTTCTTACACTTTGGGAAAGAACAAATATGTAAATGTATATACAATAAAATATGCAAACTACTGTCAAAAGTTTTACACACAAGGTTCTTACTAAGTTATTTTCTTATGCAGAAAAATATTAGTCAAAATAGAATTGATAATTTTACTCAAATTGAAGATACTATTTTGTAAAATGTATTCTCTCAAACCCTAAACATTGTTAACTACTTGAAAATAATAGTGTGGGAAATAGAAAAGTTCCCACATTTCCAAGAGAGAATTAGAGTATGCTACCATTTTATAGAAAATGCACTGATACAATTAAAATTTCTGAGCTTGTTTCTAAAAAGAAATGTACCAGATATGCTTATAGACGTGTTGGACTAGAAATATCATTAGTGTGACATTTTAACTGACATACTCTTTATTTTTTCTCAGTACTGGAGATGGAAACCAGGGGCATCCTAACTCTTAGCAACACTCTCAGTCCTTTTTTTATTTTTTATTTTGAAACAAGGTCTCACTGAATTGCAAATGGCCTCACTAAGTAGCTGAGGCTGGCCACAAGCCTTGTTCCTACTGTCTCGGCCTTTCAGAAGGTAAATTATATAACCACAGGATTTATTTTGTGCAGTAACTTAAGAAGACCCTGTTTCAAAATAAAAAGGGGCTGAGTATGTAGTTCAGAGGTAGAATTCTCCTGGGTTCAATTTCCTATACCATACACATGAGCATGGGCATAAGCCCACAAATATACACACATACATACATAAATACACACACATATACACATACACACACACACATGCAAAGGTTTACTTTGCTTGTTTATTTTTTCACATGAGAGGACAGGGTATGTGCTATCCTCACAGTCTATTCAATGGTGTTCTTTAAAGTTACCTGTGTAAATTTTTATTATACGTTCTTGTCTTCTTGATAACCTTAATAATCGTTAAGAAAAAGAACTGAATTACAAATACCATTCCCTAATGTTTATTTTGAAATATAGTAAGTTGCTATGATTCTAGTCCTAAAATAAAAAAAATAGGACTGAAAAATATACATCTAGAGTATGCTTCTTAAAGTTATGCTCCAACTGTGTCAAACTAGCCAGCATTGTGAAAAAATAGATGGATTGTTATTAAGGTATGGTGTTAGTTATTCACTGGGTCTCTCCAATGCACAGTCATGATTACACAATGAAGTTTACATAAATCCTCCAAGAACAGGATTTGAAGGACTTTGGAATAGCTGAATGCACAGAGAATCTGGAGAAAGATGTGCCTAGAGAGGGCATGTGAGCCCTGTGCTCCTTCTCATGTATTCTGCCCCATGTATCTCTTTCATTTAATTATATTTATCCTTTGTAATTTTTTATAATTAATGGGTAAACATAAATAATGTGATTTACTGAGTTCTGTGAGTTGACCTGGCAAATTAACCAAACCCAGGGAGGTGGTCATGACAACCCTGATGAGCTTCCTGTCAGTCAGAAGCACAAGTAAGACAATCTGGAGTTTGTACTTGGCACCTCCAGTTGAAGGGAGGAGCTGTCTCACAGGGACTGAACTTTCAACCTGTGGGCTTTGTGTTGTCTCCAGGTATATGGTGGCAGAACTGAACTATATTAAACTACATCTAGAGGGTGATTGCTGGAGAAGTAGTTAAAATTTTGTTTTGTTTGATGTTTGCATAAGATCCTCCAATATGCCCGTGGCCAGAGGTCACAGAGCATTCTGTATTTGTTTTTTTGTGTGATTGTAGGAAAGCATTTTAGTTTATTTTACTTGTCCACAGAATTATGTTTATTTCAAGGAATTTATAGAGAAAGGTTTGCTTGTGAATTGAAAGGTTTTTTAAATTAGAAGTTTCTCCCCAAGAAACTTTTGTCAAGGTAAAAATACTTGTAACACACATCAACTGTTTTCTGATTTTTAGCAACATTAAAAATCAAACAAGTTCTGCTAACTCACACAATGATATGAGTAATTTCGCACTACAACTTAGACTTTCCTTGGTATAGACAGTTTAGACTTACCTCTGTCTGTGTCGTAGAGGAAGACAAAACAGTTCCATTCATAGTGGTCCAGCAGACTCAGGAGAGCTCCTCTCAAAGAAGGCCTTAGCTGCAGCACAAACTGGCTCTCCCCCTCTGTAGGGAAACTTGGTGTGATGAGGGAGATGTGTAAGGCGCTGCAGAACGAGGTCAAGGTATGTACTGATCTCTTATCATAGAGTCCAAAAATGGCAAATACTCCTCGAGAATACTGGGAACAGACTGAAAGAAAAGAAACAAAAGCCAACCACAAACTATTAGCACTTTGTGAAATGGTTGATTTTTGAGTCTACATTCAGTGAAACATTTAAAAATAATTGATATGTTAGCAACATAAAGGAAGAGTAAAAATAAAATGTGCAATCAACTACAAAATCATTCAATTTCTGTAGTCAAATATATGCATCAAGAGTGAAGCTGATCAGAAGGAAAAGTCCTGTATTAAGTAGCCATCTGGAATTAGAGAAAAATTTGACTAAAGTGAAGTAATATGTAGCTTTCTGTGATAATGTGGCAAATTTTATGCTAAAGACTTCAACATGTGACAAGTCCAAATTTTACTCTGTGTATTTTTTGTTTGTAAAAATATAATCTATATTAGTTTAAGAATATTGAAACATTAAAATTACCTTCCTCCTAAGTTCTATGCTTATTATCTGTATTCTTGGAAGATTTCTATTTCCCATCTAATTTGAGAGAGTGTTTTGTTGTGTAAAATTTTTTTGGCTACAAGTTGCTTTCTTTCAGAGTTTGGAGTATGTTACTTCAGGCCCTTCTGGCTTTCATGACTTGTTTTGGAAAGTCTGGAGTGATTCTAATTGGTTTGCGTCTGAATGTCACTTGTTTTTTTGTTTTTATTGCTTTTAAGATTCTCTCCTTGGCTTCTACATTGGTCAGTTTGAGTATTATGTGGCATGGTGAACCTTTATTACGATCTTGTCTAAAAGGGATTCTATAAGTTCCCTGTACCTGTGTATCAACCTCTTGCTCTATGTTTGGAAATTTTTCTGATATTACTTCTTTGAAAAGATTGTTTATTCCTTTGGTTTCACCTTTTATTCCCTCTTCTATACCAATTATTCTTAAATTAGCTCTTAAAATAAGCCCATATTTCTTCAATGTCCAATTCATGCTGTTGAATTGTTTTTCCTAAGTTCTATACTATTCATTTGTATTAGAATGATCATCTTCTAGGAATAAGATATATTCTTCATGTGGTCTAATCGATTGTTGATAGCTTGAATTGATGCCTTCACTTCAATGACTGCATCCTTTATTTCTTTCAGACTCTTCCTAAATTATTTTTGGAAGTCCTATATTATTTCTACAGTTACATGCCTGATTTGACCTTCTGGAGATCTCTGCAATTCTGTATTGTCAGATTCTGTTATTGTGGGGTTGTGGGAGATCACTGCTTCCTTGTAATTTCTCCTTCACATGATTTCAGAAGTATGTATCTGTTGCTTTGGATAGATTTCCTTCAGTCTCTATGTGTCAGCTGATATATCCAAGGGCAAGTTGTGTTGTATTCAACAGTGTAGGTTAAGTGAGGAGGGAAGTGAAGTTGTAAATGCAAGAATAGGCTAAAACCACAGATACGATTTAATAGAATGAAAGTATGTGTATGGTAAGTAGTATATAGTAGAGTATGAATATGCAGTAGTATAATAAATTTGTAGTACTATTCTAGTAACCAATGTAGAGTTTTTAGTATAGTGATATGAAGTGTATTTAATACAAGTCAAAGAAGAGAAAAGAAGAGAGAAAAAAATAAAAGGGATGGAGATAAGGTATGTACAAGGAAAGAAGTTTGGAAGAGGGTTTGGAAAGAGAGCAAACAAACAAGCATACACACACAAAAACCAACAACAAATTAATGTAACCCTACAAATATATGCATATTCAACAAACTGGGCCTTTGCAGTCCCTTTCTGTGCAGTCATCAAGTGCCACTGGTATCTTCCCTGCTGCAAGCCTGGTTCTCTGAGTTTTTCTCAGTCTATAAAGATGGCTGATATCCATGGGGCTAGATCTCCTGTTAAGTGTAGGTCACCTATCACACTTTCACAGATGTGGAATCTCAGTCTCTCTCTCTCTCCTTGCTTCTGTAAGGTAGAGAATGCTTCTGAGACTAAACTCAATGTAAAATCTCTGTTCTCCACATCTAGTGCTGAGCTGTTCTGTCTTCTCCCCATTCACCACGATTGGGTGGTTTGTTGTGATCCCAGGGATTCTACTAGTTGGATCTAGTACTAAGCATAGATCTCCCCCAGCACTTTGCAGAGCCTGAGTATATTTGAGCCTCTGTTATGTCCAACAGCAGACTCTACCTCACCTTCGCTTGGGTTGAACCGCAAAGTCTCAGACCCAGGGGGTTTATCATGGCTGCGCAAGTCTTAGGGGGCCCACACTGGACAATCTCTCACTGTGACCGTGACTTCACTTATGGTGTTGTTGAGTGCTGGTCTGGATCTCTAGGGGGCATGATGAGCTCAGCCTCCATGGCTGCAAGTTGTAGCTGGTGTTTGGACAGGAGGAACTGACGGCTTACAATTCTGATGATCTGCAGCCGTTTACTTCAAGTAGTTGGTTGTTTGCTGCTCATCTCTGGAATCTGGTGCAGTTAGGCAAGATGGCAATGCTGTGATGCCAGTGGCCACAAGGAGGGCAGGTTTCTTTTCTTCTCTCTGATCAATCTTCTTTTTCTCCTCCTGCCTTTTACCTATCTTTTTTATGGTGTTTACTGGCTTTTGTAAGAATGCTGTTTTTAAGGCAATGGAGATCGGGTGTCAGCAGGACTGGTATGTGCTGCTTCCCTTGGTCACCATCTTCCTGTAAGTCCTCTATCCTCTGTATTCTTGAATTGGGCTATATTTTTTAACTATTTCGTTACCTTTTTGTTTTTCTATTTTTTTCAGTGTCAGCTTCATTTCTTCCTACAACTTTTAGAATCTTCTTGATTCATATTTGAAAACAAAAGTTGAGTGGTAGGGAAAGTCACTCTCAAGTTATTTTTACAGCTTAGTGAAATGGGGCCAGCTGTAGAGCTACAAAGCTAAGATAAATAATTCAAAAAAAACCATTATAGCCAAGATGGCCTGAAGGAAGAGGACCAGAGGCAAGCAAGTATCCAGCCTCCTCTTGCCTTTCCTATCCATTATTGCAGTTGTTTCAAGGGCAATGAGACAACATCCCAATGAGAAAAAAGCCTTTCAATTCTCTTGTCCAATCGTATTTTGCTCATTCTTTTGACATGGCTGATTTTGGCACTGCACCCAAACCATAGAAAACATGGCTGATTTTGGCACTGCACCCAAACCATAGAAAACATGGCTTTTTTTTAAATTAACGGTTTAAAAGACACAAACCTGCAGTAAAAATATGCAGTTTTGTATGTATATTTTAAAGCAATTCTGTTCAAATTCTGAGTTTGCCTTGTATGGCTAACATTCCTATTTCTCCTGAGTTTTTAGTTACTATTTTTTTTTTTTTTGGTGGTACTGGGGTTCCTGGAAACCCTTCTACCTCCGGGCTACACTCCCAGAACTATTTTATATATTTTTTATTTGGAAACAGGGTCTCTTAAGCCAGCAAGGCTGGCTTTGAACCAGAGCAATCCTCCTGTCTCTACCTCCCAAGCATAGGGATTACAAGTGTGCACTACCATGCCTGGATTTTTAGTTACTAATTTTAATTCTTAAATTCATTATAAAGCCCAGAGCATTGGATAGCCAAAAAGTCTTTATCTGAGGAGTTATTTGTTGTGATATAAAGGAGTTTTTATTAAAACATTAATATGCCATTATAAAGTTATCTTAATAAAATTTATGTGTATATTATACAATATAAGATTGTATGAATGCATGAAGCATAATTAAATACAGCAAATTTAATAAGATCTGAGTTTTTATTCTTATTTATTGTGTATCTTGAAATTGTGGATAGAATATAAAAATGTAATTATATCAGAAAAATATTGCTCATTTTGCGATAATATAGAGATATCACATATGTTTAGAAAAAAATGAAGCCTAAACTAAGGTACCTGAATATATATTCAAGTGAAGAAGACTAGAATAGAATCAATGTTAAAATATACAGAAAACCTGTAAATTTTTCAAACAAGTTCAAAACTTAATATTGTTACTTATTATCCAGATGGCCTAAGGTAAATTGCTTTATTTTATTTGCATTAACTATGAGTGTATAATATGGCAAGGGTTAAATGAGATTATACAACTTAGTATTGTATGAGGACATGTGAATTAAATAGAGAAAAAGCAGATTTTAATATACATTTTGGTATGCATTTTTAGATTTTAAATAAGAGGGTAACAATAGTAGAGGATAATTACTGCACTTTACCTAAGGGTAAGAAAGGATATATACAGATTCTACATAACAAATACCATTAATTTGGAAGGTATTGTAGTAGACTTTATAATGAAATATATCAAAGAAATCCAACTCTAATTTATACCCCAGGAAACAGAATTTGGTCCATTGAGTAGACTGACCTAACAGGAAGGCTTGTTCTGACAGGGGACTGGTTAGAATTCTCTTATAGAATATAAGAAACATAACTACTGGGCATCTCTAATTTTAATGCCTTTTCAATTTCAAATTTTAAAATATAATTATTTCTATTTTATTATTATAATCTAGGTTTGGAAGAAGTCAAAAAGTATTCTAAGCTATATTTTATATCACCTGTTGTTTCTTGGCATGCAAATAATTATTCAAACAACAGAGTTTATTACAATACACAAATTTTCACATAAATTAATAAAAGTAAACATGGCTAAATGTAAATTTGTTCAGAATACAAACTGAACTTTAATGTTCTCACATAAAATGACAAAATAAACAACAATTAATGCATAGTCACTGAGTAGGTGCAATGATTTTACACTGATATGTATTTGGGGATACAAATACTAATCAGAAAAGGGTCTTCAATGAAATAATCTAATCATAATTTTAAGTGCTCTTTCTTTCTTTCTTTCTTTCTTTCTTTCTTTCTTTCTTTCTTTCTTTCCTTCTTTCCTTCTTCCTTTCTTTCTTTCTTGGTGGTACTGGGGTTTCTGGAAGCCCTTCTACCTCTGGGCTACTTTCCCAGAACTATTTTTATATTTTTTTATTTGGAAACAGGATCTCCTAAGCCAGCGCTTGCAGCTGGCTTCGAACCTGTGCGATCCTCCTGTCTCTGCCTCCCAAGCGCGGGGATTACAAGCGTGCACCACCACGCCCGGCTTAAGTGCCTATTCTATATTCTGTTCCACTAATGAGATCAATTGAATCATGTATTATATAAATAAACACATAATATAAACACATGGTAAAATCCATCCATCTCCTGATGGTGTCAATTAATTAAATATGTCTTCTTATCAGGTAATCACCTGGTTTTATTCCAGATGGTTAACTGAGTCAAATTATCACATGATTTTTAGTCTTATATCGTTTACAAGTCAAAAGACTTGATCTTAGCTCAGCATTTCTCAAGTTTTGTACTTAATCCCAGCAAGGTCCTATATTTGACCTGAGCACTAAACTGTGGTGAGAAAGAACACAGCCTGCTCTTCTGTCTCTTGTCTTCCTTCTGATTTATCTCCATTTTTTCTCATCTTAAAGAATTCCTCTGCTTTTTAAGCTCAATTTCTTCATTTTTTAAAGCAAGAAACTTTTTTTGTGTGGTACTGGGGGTGGAACCCAGAAGCTTTTCTACCTCCGGGCTATACTCCCAGACCTATTTTTATACTTTATTTGGAAACAGGGTCTCACTAAGTTGCTGAGAGCCTCACTAAGTAGCTGAGGCTGGCTTCGAACCTGTGCAATCCTCCTGTCTCAGCCTCCCAAGCGCTGGGATTACAAGCGTGCGCCACCACGCCCGGCTAAAGCAAGAAAATTTTAAAAACTCATGCTGCCTACCTCTCACTACACATTCACCATCTCCTTTATTGGAGAAATTTTCTCTTCAGAATTTTTCCGACTCATGTGGTTTCATCACTGAAACCACTCTCATCAACTTAGTTAATGACCAATTGGATTCTAAATCATAGGTCCTATCACTGTGGAATCCTCTGCGGTGTTTGAATTTGGCACACTTCTTTCAAATGTCTCCTTGCCTTGTATTCCTGACACCACAACTAAGCTCTTCCTCTGATCTCCGGACATTTCTTGGTGCCTGCTCTTTTATAGTTTCTGCATCTTAAATTTTTTATGTATTTTTGTCTTTAATCTAAATGCACTTTTGGTGAACTATCTAATTCTGGGCCTTTAAATACCATCTATGTGCTCATGAGTCCCCCAATTGTACCATCCACTTAAAATCATTTCCTTGAATTCCAGAATCATGTGTCTTTTTTTTTTTTTTTTGTACTGTGGATTGAATCCAGGGGCAGTCTACCTCCACACTATACCCCATACTTTTCATTTTTTGTTGTTGTTTTGGAACAGGGTCTGGCTAGGTTGCTGTAAGTCTCGCTATGTTACTGAGGCTGTCTTCAAACCTGTTATCTTCCTGTCTCAGCCTCCCATGTACTAGCATTATAGGTGCACACCCTCATGCCTAATTCTGTGTGTCTAATTGTCTTTCACCACCTCTGTGCCACAGTAAATTTCTGAAAATGGTTATAATAGTATTTCCTGTGTCACACTATATTCCAGAACTTTGTTTCCTCCTTATTCAGAACCATAAACTATCCCCTCATTTCAACCTGACCTGCCCGTTGTGACTACCTTGACTATTAAACTATGACAGGGAGTTTTATAAGTGACTTCTAAGGATATTACTGTCCCTAATGGAAGATTAAAAAAAAAAAAAAAAAAAAACTGGACCCAGGCGCCATAATGTGAGAAAGGCCAGGTGATGTGACGAGGTCCACACAGAGAAAAACCAAGACTCCTGCCCCTCAGCCATAGCTGGGTTCCAAGCTGACAGCCAGAACCAGCTTAATGGTAATATGTATTAGTAATATTAAAAATGAAAACTATAGCCCTCAGTGAAACTGTTCCACTTAATGCTCTATGAGGTAATGATTAAATATTTTCCCAAATATAAAGCCATTAGCAAAAGAATCATTGATATTATTTTAGGCCATCAAGATAGAGGATTTTTATGCAACAATTAATAAAAAATGTATAAATTACTTAGGAGTATACCTATACTTATTAAACATTAAATAAATATTTTGGAGACTGATTAATGAATGTTTTTTGAAGCATAAACAGGCTTATACTAATTCATATTACTTTCAATTGTATAGCATGTACTAAACTGCTCAATATTTTTAATTCTCTTTTTTTCTTATACTGTTTTAAAACTTCTATATTTTTTCAGTTATTGTTCTTAAGTTTTATATTCTTGTTTGATACAGAATTATAAATATAATCAATGTGTTCTCACTCTATCTGAATAATCCAATGACATATTATATATATATATATATATATATATATATATATATATATATACATATATATATTTTTTTTTTGGTGGTATTAGGGGTGGAAGCAAGAGGCTTTCTGCCTCTGGGCTATACTCCCAGACCTTTTTATATTATATTTGAAAACAGGGTCTCACTAAGTTTCTGGGAGCCTCACTAAGTAGCTGAGGCTGGCTTCGAACCTGTGAAATCATCCTGTCTCGGCCTCCCAAGTGCAAGGATTACAAGCATGTGCCTCCGTGCCCAGCTGACATATAAGTATCTTAACTTCAGACATTGTACACTTGTTATACATGTTATTGTTCTCCAGGATTATAGCTCCACACATGTTTTAAACATTTCATAGCTGCTTTCAAACACTTCAGAATCTGAAACCCTTGGTAATTTACCTCTATTTTGTATTCATACAGTGTAAGCACAATAGATGTTCTGTTCTTATCTGCTACTTCAACTGTTCTTCCTGGTGGCTATAACTATATGAAGAGAAACCCAAGAACTAAACACATTCTCCAGCTCTGATGGCTTTGGAAAATTCACTCCATTTGTTACTATCTGTGAAAGACCAATGCCTTGAAAAATCTTTCAAGCCCTAGCTGCCACCAGAGTATTAGGATAGGTGGACAGAAGAGTAAAAATTAACAGCAATGGCAACATGTCTCCTTATTTTTGATGCTTACACTATAAAAGGTTGTTTAAATATATAATCTCATTCATTATTCTGCTATCATTATTATTCACATTTTTTTGTGTGTGTGTGTGGTACTGGGGTTCCTGGAAGCCCTTCTACCTCCAGGCTACACTCCCAGACCTATTTTTACATTTTCATTTGGAAACAGGGTCTCCAAAGCCAGCGCGCACGGCTGACTTCGAACCTGCGCGATCCTCCTGTCTCTGCCTCCCGAGCGCGGGGATTACAAGCGTGCGTCACCACGCCTGGCTATTATTCACATTTTTAGAAAAGATAATTTTAGCTAATAGTGCAAGAGAAGATAGTTTGTGAAAATTTATCTAACGTTTCAAACGGTACTTTATGAAATTGCTATTTTCTATTTATCTACTAAGCTAGATTACTGTATAGAAATTTTTAATGGGCTTTTCTGATATTAAAATCTTGTTTCCTTTTGTAAAATTTCACTGTATCCATAGCAACAGAAATATGACTGCAGCTGAAAAATGTGTCATGATGATGGAATCAATAAAAACTAGAAGCTATGAGAAAGTTGACCCAGAATTAACAGTATGACATGTGATCACTTTAGTTCTGGGAAATGGAAAAACAGCACAATTTTAGAAAAACAGTTAGTAAAACAGTATAATTTGTCTCAATATTAATATATTGTGCACAAGACACAGTGTTTAAAAATTGTCCCTTTCTGAGCAGAGATAACAGGAGTTAGAAATTTTCACAGTATATCTGCATCAGTGATCAACAACTGGAATCCCAGAATATGGAGGAGATGATGAGTTTTCTTTGTTTCTCACATTTTTCCAACTGAATATGAATTATGTAGGTGATAGACATGCCCCTTAGTAAGCTGCAAGCCCCACCACTCCCTTTTACTGCTACTATACCACTGAAGGCATTTAGGTTAACAGTGAAGCCTTGGAGAAATTTGAATTTGAATAACTAACCTATGAGTTTTTAATATAAAATAATCATTTCCAGGTTCTAGGAAGACTGTACAATGCAGTGTAAAAAGTACGTTAATGGTTGGTGATTCTTCCTCGTGGAGAAAAAAATACTACCAAAGAAATGAGAGAGAGAGAGAAGGAGATGACTTTGACACTACCATTCATTCTTTTATTTAATTAAAATTTAAATAAATTTTTATTATTTAAGTGCTTATGAACTACCTTGTTTATTTTATCTACAGTGATGTGCATTTTGAATAAAATATACTGATATTATTCTCACTGAAAAGAGGTCACAGTCTAGTGGGCAAGACTGAGATATGAACAGGTATTCCAAGATGTAAATACAGTTATGAACAGAGAAAATTAAAAAGTACAGAAGAGCCGGGCGTGGTGGTGCACGCTTGTAATCCCAGCATTTGGGAGGCTGAGACAGAAGGATCGCGGTTTGAGGAAAGCCTTAGCTACTGCTTAGTGAGGCTTTATGCAACTCAGTGAGAACTTGTTTCAAATTAAAGAATAAAAAATAGGGCTGGAGGTGATGCTCAGAGGTAGAATTCCTCTGGTTCTATCCCCAGTACAGCAAAACAAAACAAAACAAAACAAACAAACAACCCAGAAGCACAGAAGAGGAGTTTTACCCAGAAGAAAGCCTGACAGGAAGAAATGATCCCTGTCTTTGTAGGCTTGGTTGAAGAATAGCTATTAAAGACATAGAAATGAGCAAGTAGCATATGGTAGTAGACCAAGAAAGAGACAATAGGTGGTGAATTGAAGCAAATCAGAGAGGTGTAGAGTGTATAAGTTATATTTGGGAAAATTTTTAGGAATTAAATAAGCAGAATCTAATAAACTAAATGAAACAATGAATAAGGCAGACAAGGAAGAGGAAAGATTAAAAGGTACCTTTGTTTTTTTTTATTTAGAATGAATCAATGGATAGCATTTGTATTACCTTGGGTGGTAGCCACATAGCTTGGGAAAATATTGCTTTGATCCCCCACAGTTTTACATAGAAAACAATGAATTCCATCCTGGACATGTTTAGTTTCAGGTATCAAATGTTTCACAGGTGATTGTATGTAAAATATAAAGTGAAACAAGAAGAAATCGGGCAAATAAGTAGTTTTTAAAGTAAGTATATGTGAAAGTCAGTATGAGATTTAGGAAGAATATCCAATTTCTTTTCTAAGGATAGAATTGTGAAAAACAATTCAATTCAAAATTATAGCAGAAGACGAAACTTGGCAGATGAAACGAAAGAAGTAAAGTTTTTCAGAGTGCAAGTTCAAGTTATAAATATTATAGAAAAAGATTTCACAAATTTGCATTTGAGAAGTTATTTTCAGAGGTTTATGAGTTGTTGCTGCAACTTCATAAAGTTGCTGTTAACATTAAAATGGTTATTTAAAAGTAGCATAAGCATATGCTGGATTATCTGGATGACCTCTTTGAAAAAGAGAAATGAATTGGGATTTCAGCACCTGCATTTTCATTTTTTATTAAAATCACATTTAGAACTATTGAGAGGTCTGAGGAAGGTGGCAGAAGTGGCCAAATAGGACATGTATTCCTATGAGAAACCCCAAACACAGATTTTGGTTTAATATCTAATTGGACAACATACAGAGACATTTCCAGCCATGACTTCCTACCTAAAATATGAGAGAAGAGACAGACCAAGATGGTGGTGGTGGGTGCAGCAGCAGCAGTCATTATTCTGGAGAGGCAGACAGATCCAAACCAACCCGTCTTGAACTGTTGGGACTGCTCCTGCCCAACAAGCTCAGGAATTCTGGACAGCATACTATGTAAGAAAAATGCTCGGGAGGAGAACGAAGATGGTGGTGGTGGCAGCAGTGGTGGTGGCCAGTATTTGGGAGAGGCAGGCAGCTTCAATCTAATCCACCCTGAACTTTTGAGGAAATATCCCCCAAAGTAGACTGCACCTGCTCCACATGCTCAGAAACTCTGGACAACATACTATGTAAGAAAAACGTTTGGGGCATGTCAGAGGAACCCCCACATAGCCAGGTCAGCCAATGCCGCACATTCAGGGAGACAAAGGTGCTCCTGGCCACTGCGCTCCTCTCCATCCTGAAGGAGGCTGGGGTGTGCTTGAAGCAGCAGAACCCACTCTCTGTGGTGAAGCTGTGGGCCTCTGCTTTTGGCAGGGAGATAAAACCCATTGCTGCTAATACTCGGGGCCCCCAATTTTTGCAAAAGACATGTACTGTTTTCTTTTATTAAAAAGTATTAAAGAGGGAGGAAGATTGCGGAGGCTGTGGCCGCAGCGGCAACCACAGCCGCAGCAGTGATGGCTGGCAGTGGCAGAATAGAACATGCATCCCTCTGAGAAACCCTGGACAACAGATTTTGGTTTAATAGCTGATTTGGACAATATACAGAGACATTTCCAGTCATGACTTCCTATCTGAAATATAGGAGAGTGGAACATGGCAGATTTAGAGGCAACACAGCAATGTGGCACCTGCCACTGCAAGAAAAGTGATTTTTGGAGGGACATCCCAGAAAAGATCAGAAAGTAGACTGCTCCTGATGTGCATGCACAGGAATTCTTAACAACATACTCTAGGAAAGACCAAGAAGGCAGAGGTGGCAGTCAGTATTCAGGAGAGGCAGGCAGATCCAAGCAAATCCACCTTGAATTTTTGAAGAAATCTCCCCTAAAGTAGACTGCTCAGGAATTCTGGGCAACATACTATGTAAAAAAAAATGTCTGGGGTGAGTCGAAGGGAGCCCCGCCCATATGGCGGGTTAGCTCACTGCGCCAAGGCATCCCAGGAGACCTCAGCTCTCATGGCCACCGCACTTCTCTGCTTTGCACTGGGGGCCATGGTGTGCTTGGAGCAGCAGATTCCACTCTCCATGGTGAGGCATTGAGCCTCCGCTTTCAGTGGGGAGATAAAATCCATTGTTTCTAGGGAATTGAGCTCCCAGCTTCTGCAAATGACACATGCTATTTTCTCCTACTTAAAAAAATATGAAATGAAAAATGGGAACCCCTGCAGATGTCCTGCCCATGGTGAAGGGGACCAGAGCCTGCCTAGTGATGAGCTGGGTCTGTAGCCAGTGAGGTCAGGCCTGGAGCCTGCCAAGTGGTGGGTCCCAGCCCAGAGCTAGTGAGGCTGGGCCCGGGGCCTGTTGTGTGGCAGGCCTGGGACCAGGGCCTGCTCCACAGCAAAGGGCCAGCAAGTCCTTGCAACAGTGTGGCCAGGAAGCACTAGAAGCTGCAGCTGCCTCATCTCATCTGTCAGCAGATTCCCAGATCCAAGTGACCTCTATTAAAAAAAGTTGGTTGTGAGTGGATCATTTTGTCAAAGTTACTCACCATCTGGCTTTCAGGATTTCAGTAAGTGGGAATCAGTGTGGAAATTAAAAGAAGGACTTCCAAGGAAGAAAGAAACTGTAATTGATTGGATGTGGAGAAATAGAGTCTCTAATACATTGTTGGTGGGATTGCAAGTTGGTGCAACCACTCTGGAAAACAGTATAGAAGATCCTCAGAAGAAAGAATGAATTTACCACGTAATCTAGCAATACCACCTTTGGGTATCTACCACAAAGAATGAAAACCAAACTATCAAACTAATGCATGAGCAACCATGTTCATAGCTGCACAGTTCACCATTGCTAAACTGTGGAACCAGCCAAGATGTCCTTCAATAGATGAGTGGATTTTAAAACTATGGAATGTGTACACAATGGAAGTTTGCCCAGACATAAGGGAGAACAAAATTATGGCATTCACAGTGAAATGTCACAAAAAATAAATCAGATGCTTTTCCAAATGTGCAAAAACTGGGAAGAAATGGGTAATAAGAGGAACTCTAGATGAAGAAGGGACCCTATAGAGGAGTAATTAAGGTGACCTATCTGAGGAGATGGGAGGGGGTAAGAGGGAAACTCTTTAAAGCACAGGATGTACTTAAACACATCAAAGTCAATCAGGAAGCCAAGCATGGGAAAGAGGGAGGGGGAGGGAATGGGTTAGGGATTGGGTAAGGGCTTATTGGGTGATGTGTGCATGTATATCTCCACAAGATTTTATCCCATTGAGATGTATGACTAAAATGCACCAATAAAAATTTATTAAAAACAAACAAAAATAAATAAAATCACATTTAAACTACTTTAAGGACAAATGATATCAAGAAATGTTAAAAAAATAAATGAATACCTATTGCTTGAGTAAAAACAGTAGTGAAGTTAGGCATGGTGGCACAAGCCTGTAATCCTAGTACGTGAGAGGCTGAGACAGGAGGATTGCAGGTTCTAGGGCAGCTCCAGCAACATACAGACTCTCAGCAATTTAGTAAGCCATGTTTTAAAATTAAAAAAAATATATTTTAAAAAGTTCACAGGTAAAATCTGAAGGTAGAATGTCAGTGGGTTCAAACCCCAGTACTATAAAATAAAAAGAGAAACACCCAAAGAGCATAGCTGTGAGAAGAAATAGTCATCCTATGAGCACTGGGTCTAGGGTTTAGGTACATAAAACACATGAAGAAAACCTTTCACCAAAGCAGTCAAAGCTCCATTTAATTTGCAAGGATATATACCAATACAGTTTATAACAGTCAAGTCAGCCAGCCTTGATGCCCATAAACACATGAATGGGTAAAGAAAATGTGGCATGTACACACAATGGAGTTTTAATCAGCTGCAAAGGAAAATGAAATTATGTCATTTGCAGGAAAATCAATGGAATTATAGAACTCATGCTAATTGAGATCATGCTAAGCTAGTCTGAGATATGAACTGATAGCCTAAGATGTGAATATAGATAGGGATAGATGGAAGAAATTAGGAATTCAGTGTCTTATTTTTTTTCTCATATATAAAAGATAGAGAAACAATGGGAAACAAAAAGGACTGCAGATAAATGAAGAGAGAGGCTAGTAGAATAGTTGAAAGGGTTTGAGGGTGGGAAGGGGGATAAAGGAGGAACAAGGAATAAAACAGGCCACATAATGTCACATTGGTATTTGAGTGCATCACTAACAATTACACTAGCATGTATAGGCAGAGACGAAGGGTAAGGGATTGGGTACAGCAGGAAACTTATCAAGAGACATTCTGTGCATATATTACTTTGAATATTGCTACAATGTATAGTAACAATGCACCAACAAAAATTTTAAAAATAGCCGGACATGGTGGCACATGCTTGTAATCCCCGCGCTTGGGAGGCAGAGACAGGAGGATCACACTGGTTCAAAGCCAGCCGTGCGCGCTGGCTTAAGAGACCCTGTTTCCAAATAAAAATGTAAAAATAGGTCTGGGAGTGTAGCCCGGAGGTAGAAGGGCTTCCAGGAACCCCAGTACCACCAAAAAAAAAAATTAAAAATATATAGATATCCTGTTATAGTATATACTGGCTTCTAAGAAGTAAGAGATAATATGAGTAAAAGTGAATTATTTAAATGCATTTTGAGATTCATCATTCCACCAACCATTTGAATAGGTACCAATAAAATGAAAAATCAATATGATGATTCAAGGGAATATTACTTTACAGAGTATCAAGTGAGAATTCATGTGTGTGCTTACATGTGTGTGTGTGTGTGTGTGTGTGTGTGTGTGTGTGTGACACAGCTAGCCCTCCATATCTGCAGGTTCTAAATTTACAGATTCAACAAACTGTGGAGGTAACCATTTGCATGTAAAATATTTAGAAAAATTATATTGATAGCAAATGTGTACAGACCTTTATGCTTGTCATTATTACATAAATGATAGATTTTTTTGTGGTACTGGGGATGAAAAACAGGGGCATTTGACCTCCGAGCTACACTCCCTGCCCTATTTTTCATTTTATTTATTTATTTATTTATTTATTTATTTATTTATTTATTTATCTATTTGGTGTTACTGGGGTTCCTGGAAGCCCTTCTGCCTCCGGGCTACACTTCCAGACCCATTGTTATATATTTATTTGGAAACAGGGTCTCTTAAGCCAGCTCATCTAGCTTCGAACCTGCTATCTCCCCCTACCAAGTGCGGGGATTACAAGCGTGTGCCACCATGCCCAGCGCTTCGTTCTTTATTTTAAAACAGGTTCTCACTAAGTTGCGGAGGGCCTCACTAAGTTGAGGCTGTTCGTAACTGTAATTCTCCGGTTTCAGCCTCCCGAAGGCTGGGATTACAAGTGTGTGCCACCATGTCCGGCTTTAAACAATAGATTGTAATACCTGTTTACATAGATTTACAGTATAGTAGGTACTATAAGTAGAGATTATTTAATATATAGAAAGATATTTATAGTTTATATATAAACACAAAACCATTTTATATAAGAAACTTGAGCATCATGAATTTCAGTATCTACAAAAGATTCTAGAATCAATTACTCATGGCTATTGAGGAATGGAAGAAATAGGAGCATGTTTCTAGATTAGGGAGAGTGGAGCCAGTAGAGAAGGTGATAGATTATGGAATACAGAAGGGGTACTAACTAAGCAAGCCCCAGAGGAATGAATGCATAGGATCCAGGATGGTATAGGATTGGCCTTGACAGAAACAGGCACAGTAGCACATGCCTGCTATCCCAGTATTTGGTGAGACAGCAGGAGCATCTCAAGTTCCAGGCCTTCACGGGGTACTTTAGTGACAACCTGTTTCCAGATAAAATATATAATAAGACCAGGGGTGAAGCTAAGAGATTGAATGCCCTGGGTTCACTCCCAAGTAACATACACATATACAAACAAATGAGTAAATGAATAAATAAATAAACTGATCTTGATGGGATTTGAAGTGTGTGAGTGAAGACCTCATTTTATAGATTTCATAATTATCAAAAGGTTATGTAGGATGTTTGTGGGCTTACAGTTATAGTTTTACTGATGCAAGAGGCAAAAGAGCAGCAGTGAGATTAGATAAGGGTGTTTGAAAGCAGTACACTTTTCAAATAGTTGTACGAAGTAGAGGAAATTGATCAAGAACACCTGAAGCAGTTTATAAATTCCATTATCATAAAGGGCAAGGCTTATATCATGTACAATTGTATCCAACATATAGAACACAATAACTTTCAGATGGTATATGTCCTATGAATACTTGATGTATAAATATTGGGAGATGGAGAATATGCATTTTTTCTTTGTGTGTGTGTGTGTGTGTGTGTGTGTGTGTGTGTGTGTGTGTGTAAAAACACCTAAATCTGCTTTCTAAGCAAATTTCCAGTATAAAATACAGTATTATCCACTATGGTCTTCATGCTGCATGTATTCATTCTATGTAACTTATTTATCCTAGGTAACTGCACCTTTGTTCCCTGTGACTCACTTCCCATTCTTTTTCCTTTGATGCCCCTGCTAACCACCATTCTCAGTTCTTGACTGTATTAATCATGGACATCTCAAATATATACAATAAAAATAAACTCAATACAATAAAATGAATGATTGAATGAATATTGACAAGTGACAAGATTCGATACTAAATTGAAAGTGGCACCAATTTAGAAATTGATGATTTTGCTCAGGTTTAGTACAACGACACTGACCAATGGGGATAACTAACTGTAAGGAGGGGATGGATCCTAGATCTTTAGTTCTTTCCTTCTTCAAACACACTTTCCTCTCAGCATCCTCAGCAGCACATGGGTATGTTCTTCTCTGACAACTTTCTTCAATTTTCTTGCATCTCCCTGTCTAACCAATCCTTAAATATTGAAATTGCTCTTCTTCTGCTGACTTGCTGTTTAGATATACTTGTTAATTTTTTATTTATTCCTTTTATGTGCTTTTATTAGTGCCTTATGGTCTCACATCGTAATGTAAATCTTTGATAATAGCATACATGCATACAGCATTCGGTGGGCCCCCTGAGTTCCCATTTTCCCTCTTCCCAATAGAGAGTACTGAGATTAACATTGGTATTTTTATATATGTACACATGGCTGATGGTAGTATTTCTATTAATGAACCCCAGTCTTCTTCCTCCTCTTTGGCTTCCTCCCTGACTCTATTGAGGTTTCTTCTCCATTATCTGGAGTCCCTTTATTATCTCAATTACTCCCTACCTTCGGCATATTAGAGAAAACATATGATCCTTCACTTTCTGTGACTGCTTAATCTCACTTAACATGATGTTCTCCAGGTCCATTTTCTTGCAAATGACGTAATTTTGTTCTTCTTTATTGCTGAGTAGAATTTCATTGTGTGCTAGGTTTGTTCCATAATTTGACTATTGTTAATTGTGCTGCTGTGAACATGGGTGTGGATATGTTACTGTAGTTCTCTCGTTTGGAAAGATCCCCAGGAGTGGTATGGCCAGATAATATGGTGGGTCCATTCTCAGATTTTTATGGAATCTGTACACTGATCTCCATAACAGCTGAACTAGTTTGCAATCCCACCAAAAGTGTAGAAGAGTTCTTATTTCCCCACATCCTTGTTATTGTTCAAATAACAAGAAGTTATTTGACTTCTTGATGATTGCCATTCTGATTGGAGTGAGATGGAATTTCAGTGAAATTTGTATTTGCATCTCCCTGTTTGCTAATGATATTGAACATTTTTTTCATGTATCTGTTGGCCATTTGTAAAAGACCTCTACAGTGAAAATTGTAAAACACTAAAGAAAGAAATTGAAGAGATGGATAGTTCTCTGTTACTCTGGATAGGCAGAGCACATATTATCAACATGGCCATTCTACCAAAAGTGATCTTAAGAGTCAATGCGATACCTATCAAAATACCAATGCCATTCTTCACAGACCTAGAAAAATCGGTTATACATTTCATATGAGGAAACAAAAGACCGAGATTTCACTATTTCCAGTTTTCTTCTTCTCCAATTACTCTGCATAAAATATAAATAAGATTGCCTCTTCTTGCCTCTCTTCCTAAAGTTCCAGTGGCTTTTCAGCATCTTGACAATAATCTAGAGGGGTATAAACCCTTTTTTAACATTTTAAGTCCCCCTTTCTTCTCTCTTTAGGGCCTTTGTGTTTGCTGCTCTGTCTTTCCTGACCTTCACATGGCAGGACATCTCACCATGTTTCTTTCCATCAAATTCTCAGGGAAATCCTCCACTACCTCATACTAGTCCTTCATACTATCTCCTCATGGTCGTGTTTTACTTTTCTTGCAGTTCTCAAATTATCTTATTTGCTTGATTAGTCATCTATCAACTCTAGAGTCGTGTATGTTCCACAAGAAAATGTAACTTGACTGTTTTTTTCTCTGATGCATCCACAGGCTCTAAACTCGGCACATGGAAAGTGCTCAGTATTATTGACTGAATGAAGTCACGGTTTCTGGTGAAAAAAAGGAAGAGAACTAGTAGGGTGTGGATTGAATGACTGGCTTAAAGCCACCACAATCTTCTTTCGGGTCCCGAGTTTCCATTTCTTCAGTGCATCTGAACAATTTGTTCTTAGTCCCTATGTGCATTCTTCCTCCTCATTCGACCGTGCATCCATTCACCACTAGTTTTTAATTAAAACTCAGTTTTGAACATTGCCAGCTATTATGACATAGATGTCTAATGATTCCTAGTGAGGAAACCAATTATAATCATAACTATGTATTAATTGTTTAACAATTTAAACCTAAGTAATGAGACAGTCTTCTTTATAGTTGACAAAAACATGTCTTCATATTTTATGTTTTATCAGAGTAACATTCTATTGCCATTTTTATGCACTTAATTTTCCCTAGTTGTAATACAATAAGCTATCAGTGCATTGGTAGCATAGAGATGGGGCTGAGTAAGAAATGCTGTTACTTCCAGATCGTACAGCCCCTCCCCAGTCTCTCATGGCAATTTCTTGTTTGGAGATTGTTGTCACTATTGCTCTTTACTCTGTTTTTACTTAATGTCCTTGTATTCATTCTCATAATTTTGAGATTACCTTTCTTTTCTTTCTTGTATTAGGGACTGTAATCAGGGATACTCTGCTTCTAAACTACACTACCAGCTCTGTTTTATTTCTACTTTGAAACAGGGTCTTGCTAAGTTTCTGAGGGCTGAGCTAAGTTGCTGATGCTGGCTTTGAACCTGAGATCCTCCTGTCTTAGCCTCCTAAGTATTGGGTTTCTAGGTGTGCCCTACCATATCTGGCTTTACTTTTCTTTTAAAAGAAATTGTATTACCCATCTGGATTTTAAAACATTAACACTTTATTTGAAAACTTTTCAAAGTCAGGCAATGCTGTTTCAGCATTTTCCTTCTTCCTCTGATTATTTGATGTTTCAGTGACAAGCTTCTCATGCCAGAGTTAGAAAAGGCTCAATCAGACAGTGGCTAAAGCATGCTGGGCCCAGAATTCATTAATTTATGCCCTTCAGGCATTATCATAGGTTATTAATATGTAAATGGAATTTTTCTTCAAATTCTAAGTTGTAGTTAGCTATATAGTACATAAAGTTACCGAGGCTAATCACTGTCAATGACACGTTGAAATGCAAATTATGCAAAAAATATTTCACTTTAATTATATCACAATTAAGTAGTTTCAGTTTTTCAAACGCCTTCTCTGAAGATGCCTCTGGTCAGCACCATCAAAGATCACAAGAAGATCCAATCGGGAGCCGCTCTAGCTTAGCCCTGCTCAAGCTTCCCTTCAGTTTTATGACATCTCAGCTAGAAAGCACATTTCAATTCTAAATTAAACTAATTGAGAACTCAGTAAAAATATACAGGCTTGTTTGCACATTTCTTTCCGGAGTCAGACCATCATAATGGCAACACATGGCTCATTTTCTTTCCAAGGCCTATAAAGAAATAAGCAGAAGGCTATTTGCAATACTCAGCACGAAGGGCAAGATTCCATTCAGTGCAAAGATGGCTTCCTTGGCAGCAATTTGGAGTCTGCAAAGATCACATCTTTCTTTTATACTACTAATATATAACCATAAAGGCTCCAACCAGCGTGAGTTGGAAAGAAAAGAAAGGGAGAGAAGAGAAAGAAACCAATTTCTAAAAGCCACCTAAATCAAAACAGGTGTGTTTGCCTCTTACCTTGTCAGCTTCCAATCATGGAGAAAAGAAGTATAGTAGAGAAAAAACGATACCTGGTGATTTACTTTTTAGCATTCAGAGATCTGGAACATATATTTACCTTTAAGTGGCTGCTTAATGGAAACATTTGACCCATCATCTTATTTTATGATATATAACTGAGTCGCATAATGGCAGTGAGACTCTTTTAAAGCTAGACAAATACTTTTTAAAGGTTCTAAATAGTATGTTGAAAGCTTTCCTTCATCAGAGAAGACACAGCTGCCTTCCTAAAAAGCATTTAAATGCAGTTTGGAAGTGGACAGCATCAATTAAAAAAAGAAATAGAGTAATATTTGGGCAGATATTTGAGTGGGTTTTATTTATTTTATTTTATTTTTTTTTGGTGGTACTGGGTTCCTGGAAGCCCTTCTACCTCTGGGCTACACTCCCAGACCTATTTTTTTATTTGGAAACAGAGTCTCTTAAGCCAGCCAGCAATCCTCCTGTCTCTGCCTCCCAAGTGAGGGGATTACAAGCATGTGCCACTACGCCTGGCTGAGTGGGTTTTATTTTAAAAACAACTCTTCTTATGAATCTGACACTTCTTGAGAAACTGAAGTGTCATTACTTGTTTTGGATGCGGAATTTTGTGACATTTGTTTAATGTCTGCTTTTACCAATAAACATAATTCTGTGATAATAAGGACTGTGTCTATCTTAGCCATAATTTTCTCCTCCAGAATCCAGTATGGGCTTGGCCCATAGTTGGTCATCAATAAATATGTGCTAAATGAATGATTGAGAGAATGAAGGCAAAAAAGAGGTCATGTGTAAAAGGCATTTGAAATTCATGACAATATTTGGCCTAATTAATACACTGAATGAATAATGCCTCGTTTTATTTAGGATGAAACAAGTTGCCAAGGTTAATGTCTATGCGACTTGTTTAGAATTTACAGTTTACCATAAACTAACTTCCTTCCTTCCTTCCTTCCTTCTTTTTGTGTGGCACTGAGGGATTGAACCCTGGGGCCGTCTACCTCTGAGCTACAACTGCAGCCTCATGTACATGTGTGTGGTCATAAGGAATTCTAACTATTCTAAGATTTATATAAATTGTCAAAAAATACCTAGCACAAAATCAAGAAAATATGTACAAGATTTAATGATTTTAAGATTCTGACTACAGAGATTTTACACCAATACATATCCTATTATAATTTCTCAAATACAAAACCATTTTGCTCTTTACATACAAACATGCAGATACATTCAAAGAACATTATTAAAGGTATTATTTTAATAATATATGATGGTTTATATCATAGGGATGAAATTGAATTTATATTACACATCTTTCTATTCTGTAATGTCCTAATAATTTATTTATTTTATTTATTTTTTTGGTGGTACTGGGGTTCCTGGAAGCCCTTCTACCTCCGGGCTACACTCCCAGACCTATTTTATATTTTTGAAACAGTGTTCTCTTACGCCAGCACAGCTGGCTTCGAACCTGCACGATCCTCCTGTCTCCACCTCCCAAGCGCAGGGATTACAAGCATGCGCCACCATGCCCGCGTAAATCAGAATTTTTTTTAACCATAAAACTATAAGCCTTCTGAAAATGTTTCTGAGAACTCAAAAAGCTTTTGTCTTAAAAATATAACTTTGACAGAAAAGTAATTAAAATGGCTCATTTATATTTCATGTTTTTGTTCTTGATTTATAGCTAACATGTTTGAAAATTTTTCTTGAAATTTGAATGCAGGCAAAATTAAATATAGCATATTAAATCAGCTATGCATGTTCTCTTCTAACATCTATTGACTATACTATATATATATATATATATATATATATATATATGCTGGAAGAGAAATTATTAACCTAGGTATACTTCCAAAGTTGATGCACATTCCACTTCACTTTTTGAAAAAAAATCATCAGCTAAATATATCTTCCATTCTGCTCTACTGAAGGGATTTTGGCCATTATACTTTTATTGCTGCTGGAAGAGGCACTATAAGAATACTTACACTTCATGGAAACAGAAGTGGGTTTTAAGGGATTATAGAAAATCATTTTTTGTTAAGAAGTCACTTCCCAAAGCAAACTGAGTTTTAGCTGTCAATTTAAAACATTCAAGCACATATATAAATCAGACCAGTATGATTGAAGTACCCAGTGTTTCAAGATTTTTTTGTGTGTAATTGTGCCTTACTAAATCCTCCTGCATAAAATCCTAGAAGAGAATTTGCATCTAACCGTGGCTAGATGGAAATATTAAACATTTGCATGTATTAGTTTATTCATCTATAAAACTCAATGGCACACAAATTCTTTCCCTTCTAGAATATATTATTAGAACCAATAGTCAGATGCTAGAAAAGAACATGCATGGCTGATTTAATACACTATATATACTTTTGCCTGCATTCAAATTTCAAAAAAATTCAAACATGTTAGCTATAAATCAAGTACAAAAGCGTAAAATATAAATAAGCCATTTTAATTACTTTTCTGTCAAAGTTATATTTTTAAGATAAAAGCCTTTTGAGTTCTCAAAAACGTTTTCAGAAGGTTTATAGTTTTATGGTTAAAAAATTCTGATTTACAAAGTCTTTTTATTCTCCTCTTTAAATTACTAGGACATTATAGAACAGAAAGCTGTCTAATGAAAATGAATTTTAATCCTCTATGATATTAAACCATCATATATTACTAAAATAATATCTTCAATAATGTTCTTTGAGTGTATCTGCATGCTTGTATGTAAAGAACAAAATGGTTTTGTATTTGGGAAATTATAATAGGATCTGTATTGGTGTAAAATCTCTGTAGTCAGAATCTTAAAATCATTAAAACTTGAGGTTCATATTTTCTTGCTTTTGTGCTAGGTATTTTTGAGAATTTATATAAATCTTAGAATAGTTAGAACTCCTTATGACCAAAGAAATCAGGTGTTAGATTAGAACACGGACTTTTGAAAAATGGAAGCAGATGTACATCCATTTTCTGGTTAAAATGAGAAGTTAAATCAGTCTATCTAAATTAAAAATGTGCAATATAAAATTTCATTATATATAATGAAATTTATGTCAACTGTTAAAAGAACCAGCAGACAGGTATAGTAAGCCAACTATTGTATAAGAAGGCTCTAACATTTTTTCTAAACAACTTAATTATTTAGTATACTACGTTAGAAAAGAGTATAGAATTTGTATAATAACATTAAACACAATTTTCAGAACAAATAATCATGAATATTTAAAAGATATTTAAAATACAGCAACTTTCTAACATACCTAAACATTTCCTTAGAGAGATATAGAATTATTGACTATTCATTCAATATGGCTTTTCTGCCACCTGAATATCTACCTAACATTAACTTCCTCTACATGAAAATTAAAATCAGCACCCACAGGGATTGAGCATATAAGGTAAAGGTGTGAGGCAAGTCTACGGAAGTGAGGTAAGGTCAGCAAGGAGCCTGAGAGAATTTTCTATCCACAGGGGCCAGCCATGCTTATCTCAGGGTGCTAGTTGTCAAGAGGGATTATTATTATAATTACTTTTTTGCTATGGTACTGGAGGTGGAATCCAGGAGCATTGTACCTCTGAGATACACCCTCAGTCCTATTTTTTAATTTTTTAATTTTTGTTTTTTACACAGGGTCTCACTGAGTTGCAAAGGACCTTCCTAAGGGTAGC
The DNA here is from genome assembly GCF_963383645.1 of Muscardinus avellanarius. Taxonomy (NCBI): domain Eukaryota; kingdom Metazoa; phylum Chordata; class Mammalia; order Rodentia; family Gliridae; genus Muscardinus; species Muscardinus avellanarius. Next base: position 147,983,675 of record NC_137786.1, read on the forward strand.
TTTCTATGAACCATGATCCTCCAGTCTCAGCCTCCTGAATGCTAGGATTACAAGTGTATGCTACCATGCCCGGCTCTGCCAAGAAGGATTAAAAGTGATTCCAAATTTACAACAGAATATTTAAATCTCAGTATTTGTAAATATTTTCCTAATCTTTAAATATTTGCCAACAACAAAACTATTTGATTTATTTTAGATTATAATAAATGTTATTTATGGGCAGTGTATTGGTTAGGACTGGTGTCTTTCTGGGACTATTGCTGACCTGTATGTATTTAGGTTTGGCAATATATGCCTTAAATTAAATAGAAGATATTAGGTGGGTGTGATGGCGCACACTTATAATCTCATTACTTGGAAGGCTGAAACAGGTGGATCACAGGTTCAAGGACAGCCTCAGCAACTTAGTAAGACCCTCTGCAACTCAGTGATACCCTGTTTCCAAATAAAAAATAAAACAGGGCTGGGGGTATATCTCAGAGGTAGATGCCTCTGGATTCCATCTCTAGTCTCACACACACACACACACACACACACACACACACACACACACACAGATCTTCACAGTGCTCTTTTAAATCTGATACACTTGAGTTGGAGCAATTTATGGTCAGAATTAAAATGTATGTGTTGAGTAGGTGAATATCCTTCCAGTGCCAAGGAAAATATATCTTCCCTATGGAATTTCATGACTGGAAGAAACTTTAGAGACTGGATAGTTTATTTCCTCTTACAAAGGAGGAATGTCGGTCCTAATATGTAGTCACCTGTCCATGACTTTTAGTCACTGACAAATAAAGCAGCTATCCTTATCTTAGACAGAAAGCAGAGATTAAATGTCCATTGAAACCAGATGAACAATTAAGCAGCAGGACCCTACTTACAAATTACTAGACATCTGAAGTGTATTTCTTGCTACTGCAGGGAGGGGACAAGACATTTATGAGCATGGGAAATACATACTACATGGTGTCCTATTATTACTCAACCTATGTTTCATGAAGTTCTTTTGCTCAGAAAGCATAATAAATACTTCTGTGGATTTTTGCTATGGGTCTGAGCACATTTTAATTACTCCCATCTTTAATTGGTTGTATTTACATGCTATATAAATTATTCTTTTTCTTCTGCTGATTAAGACAAATGAATTGCTTCATTTCTCTGAGTCATTTACAGGCAAACAGATATATAGGTCATGGTTTGTTATGTTGAGCCCTTAGGCAGATTTTTGGTTTTGTAACTTGTTTTTTCTTTTTTTTTAAATTTTATGTGCTGGCACCATAGGGTATAGATTTTAAAGTTTTAATCTAAGCTCTTTTGAATGTTATTTTGTGTTTGAAGTATGTCATGGGATGTCCTTAAAAGTCTCATGTTTTGAAGGCTTGGTCTTCAGTCATGCTTGAAACTGGGGCTTTTGAGAAATGATAGGATCACTAGAGCAGTAACCTCACCAGTCCACTTATCTTCTCATGTGCTCATAATCTGAATGGATTGTTGGTAGCTGGTGGAACTGTAGGAGGTAGGGCCTGGTTGGAGGAAGTGGGTCACTGGGGGTGGAGGGCATGCTTCAGATGGGTTATTTGTCCTTCCTTCTAAATTGTTTTTAAGCAGTTTTTTTTATCACAGCAATTAAAAGCTTACAAACATTAAGTGACCATATATTAATCCAGAATATACTTAGCAATTTGCATAATATGAATCAAAGTATACTTAGCAAGTAGAATTAACAGGCTTTGGTGATTAATGACATATGGGCATTAGGCAGAAGTCCTATCTCAGTCTCTGGCTAAAGCAACTGAATGAATGCTAAGTGTACTCACCTTTCCTGGAGATGGGGTAAAACATGGGAAATTAAATTGGTCCAGTTTTGGACATGAGCTTGAGATGCTTGGGGGAGATGTAAGAGGAAATGCAAATAAGGTAGGTGCCTACACATATCTGAAGCTGAAGATAGAGATTTGGGATATATAAAAACAAATTACCACTGAACTTATGGGGGCAGAATTAAAACACATAGGAAAATTGTATAGAATGAGGTATCCAAGAAGCCTTAGCAGAAAAGGCACGAGAAGTGAGAAAAGGCTAACACAGTTTGTTATCATGAAATCCAGAACAAAAAAGCAAAGGGGTACTTATTAGTGTCATTTGCTGCGGGGGCAGGATTTTCAAGGTAGGTAACAGTAGAACTCTTAGAAACTAAGAAGAAACCAAGGAATAAAAACAACAAATTCTTAAAGATACAAAGAATACATCTATTCTACATTATGTGAAAGTCTACTTGGAAACTAGCATTGGTTTCATACATGCATCATATGTGTCCTATTTAATTATATCTATTTAATTATATCTCTCCTATTTACTTATATCTGTCCTATTTAATTATATCGACATCATTATCTTCTCAAACATGTTGCTTTATCCTATAGCATAAGGCTGGAGATCTCTCTTGTAATAGTAATTTCCTTAAACTTTGGTAATATTGTGTCAGTGAGATCTAGAATTGTACTAAAATGAACATAGTATATCTGACTAAGACAGTTTGCTCATAACTTACTCCTAAACATTGATTTAGGAACAGGAAAGAAGATGATATGAATCATAAGATGTAAAGAGAATGTTTAAATGTGTGCTACACAATTTGGGCATCTGGAGATAACAAATGAGGCAATGTGAAAGCAGTATGTAAACTGTAGCACACTGCAATCAACAACACTAAGAGTGTAATGAATGCTAGGGTGTGTGTGTGTGTGTGTGTGTGTGTGTGTGTGATATTGGGGATTGAACTCAGGGGGGTATTCCACAACTGAGCTATACCCCCATCCATTTTATTTTTTGTTTTGAAACAGGGTTTTTCTATATTATTGAACATTGGCCATTAACTGCAATCTTCCTGTCTCAGTCTCACACCAAGTGCTGGGATTATAGGCATATTACGCCATGCCTTACAGGGATCTTAGAGGAGAAAATTGGTTATTTTTCTTTATTTTTGTGGTATTGGGGATTGAACTCAGGAACATCTGGCCTCTAATATATACCCCCAGTCCCATTTTATTTTTTTATTTTGAAGCAGAATCTCCCTTAGTTGGGGAGGGCTTCTCAACAAGTTGCTGAGGCTGGCCATGAACCTGTGATCCTCCTTTCTTAGCTTCCTAAGTACTGGGTATATTCCTAGTTTGTAAGACTTTAAGTCATATGCTTATATGACATTTTTTTGTGATACTAGAAATTGAAATCAGATGTGTTCTACCACTGAGCTGTACCCCCAGCCCCTCTTGTTTTTATCTTTATTTTATTTTTTATCTTCAGTTGTTTAGGTTGGCTTTGAACTTGCTATCTTCCTGCCTCAGTGTTTCAAGTACTGGGATTATAGGCATGGACCACTGTGCCTGCCTTAGTCCTTTTTTATGCTCCCTGACATTTGAAATACTTGCCTGTTTATGAAATTCACCACCTTCTGAGTCTTAGGGCCTAAAAGTTCCAGGTACTGTTTCCCTGGCTCTCCGGCAACTCACCTGTCTAATTATGTGCCACGTATCAACCTATTTCCTCTCGGTTCCAAATATTCTTTTCTTTGCCCTGCTTGTGATCCTGGCACTAGAACCCATAAATATTCTCTGGTGTCAGCTAGTAAAATGTTAGGCTTCATCAGCAGAGGTCACTGAAGTGGAGTGACCCAATGAAGTGATAGAAGGAGGGAGATGTTTTCTTCAGAGTTTGGTCCTTTGTTACTATTTTTCCATGCAAGTGTACAGGAGCTCACACAGAGGAGTTCCAGCAGCCCTCAGGCACACCTGTGGCTGTTTTTAAGCATCTCCACCCCCCAAGGCTCCAGCAACACAGAGCGGCACATACAGAATTGTGCCCACCTTCCACTCCCAAAGCTTATGCTACCTCCAGCGTGTCTCCCTGCACTCCCACCCTATACTCTTGAGTGGCCACTTCTACAGCTCTGCTCTGGCCCACCCACATCTTCAAAGAAGCCTAAATCTCCACTTTGACAGAGAGTCTTCTCTTAGTCTTTAATTCCTCATTGCTCACTCTTCCTTAGTCTACAGAGAGTAGCTATGCTTTTACACCTGCTGACTCTGAACTTCTAGAGTACTCTTGCATGCTTTTGGTACTTAATATCCTTCTATTAGTTAATAATTCTTCATATTAATTTCCCCCAGTAAAAAATTGTGTGGTTTCTGACTACTGATTAGATATTAACTACTACAGGTCATAATATGGAGATATGGATTTTATTTTTGTTTTTCATTTGTGTGTTGTTCATGTATTATTGTTTTAGATCTAGTTATCCAATCTTTATGGCAGTTTTGACAACTCTCTCTCTCTCTCTCTCTCTCTCTATATATATATATATATATATATATATATATATGACATATATTTATTATATAAATAATATATAATATACATAAATAACATATATTATATTATATATATTTTTGGTAATAGGGATTGAACCCAAGGGTTCTCTACCACTGACCTACATTTTAGCCCCTTTCTTTTTTTTTTTTTGAAATAGGGTTTTACTAAATTGCCCAGCTCAGTCTCAAGTTTGTGATACTTTACTGGGACTTACTAATTCTTAAGTAACTTCTTTTTAGACTCAATTCAGTCCAAATTATTTTGATTGCTACTAAGAACACTATTAGAAGTAGCTACTGTTGAGGACTTAAACTCTTTCAGACACTGTTCTAATTACTCTACATGTATTATCACATTTAATAGGATAATATTAATTAATCCTCATACAAACCATAGAAAATATCAATTATCTTTATTTTGTGAATAAAGAAACTAAAGACTGGAGATGCTAAGATTTGTCCAAGATCTCAAGACTATGTAAGAGAGATAAGATTCAAATTCAGATTCTGATTTCTAAAATCTATGCTCTTAATAGCTCATGTAGACAACTTCTTTATTATTTTTGTGACAGCAACATGATCCAATATAGTATTTTATTTTCCCTAGCAACATAGGAATTATCTTTGATTGCCAATCTAGAAGCAAAAAAGTACATATTATGCCAATAGCATTCATACCCAGAGCTCAACTTTTAGTAAGCTTTAGGAAAAAGCTGAACTAACTCTTTCCCTGAATATCTTGCTGTGATCACAGTCTACTTAGTTTTCACAGTTAAATGCATGTACACACACACACACACACACACACACACACACACACACACACCCTGAAGAACTGGGGATCGAAATAATATATTTAGTTTGGTGAATAGTTTAGATCAGAGAGGAGGAGGGAGTTGGGGTTAAGGTTAATTCCTATGAAAATTAAGAAAAAATAAATTAGTAAGGAAGAAAGAATTCTTAGTCCACCTTTCTTGAAATTTGAATCGCTTTTTTTTCTAGCATTTTGTGCAGCTGAATATCCTAATTAGGAACATTATTAATTGTAATAATTGCTAAGCAATCTTTTTTCAGTAGATATACTTGTACATTTTATTTTGCACAAAATGTAAATTTTATATTTTTATATTAAAGGTATAATGATCTAATTTAGCAAGTCATTCATTAAAGACATTGGTTCAAAAGACAGCTTAAGGCACCAAAATGCTCAATTTCTGGGTCATTTTAGGGAAAAAAAAGCTTGATCTAAAGAATTTAAAGAGCCTGTTACATTTTAAAAATTACATAATTTGATTAAATTGACATTTAAATGTCAAGCACTTTTCCAGCATTTCCTTTCTCATGATTGCTAACCGCTGAGACGTTTGTATGTAATTAGGAGGGTTTTCTCTTTTTTCTGTGTTAATTGGTTATATCTCCTCAACCTCATGCATTGACAGGATCCAGTGTCCACCTCTTTTCTCCCTGGAATTGCCTGTGGTGTTACTAAGATTGATTTGATATATTTCTAAAAGTGTTAATATTTAATTAAGTAAAAAATCTTTTAACAGAAGCAAGCTTTACTTAAATGGGCCAATCCTAAAAATATGAATGAATTTTAATGTTATATGACATAATATTCTTATAGAAATGTCTTAAGCATATAAACTTAGTCTAAGACTTGACATTTTAAATATTACCAAAATTTGTACTTATTTGGTGTGCATAATATCTTATGGATGTGGAAGATTGTTATAATAATATAAAACATTAAATATACAGATACGTGGCTAATCTGAGATATAATTTCAGAGAAATGCAAATTACATTTGACCATTTTGATATCCAAAATCAGAGAATATTTTAAAAAATAGTTATATTGGTAAGAATGTAATGAGATGAAAACTTTCATGTACTACCTATAAAAATATGAATTGGCATAATTTATATAAGACATACAACTGGCGGCTACTTATGAAAAGTCCTAACTTTCTTATCAGGTAACTTATCAGGTATCAGACTAGTAAACCAAGATGTTTTCATCTCAGTAATATAACATTAGAGAGAAATTGGAAACGACCTAATTTTCTAATACTGAAAGGTTTCGCCATTTCACAGATACTTGAACAATATATATGCTTTCAAATTAGAAGGAAATATACTCTTTTTTTTTTTTTTTTCGGGTTTGGGATGGAACCCAGGGGCATTAACCTCCGGGCTACACCTCCTGCTCTATTTTTTTTTTTATTCTTTATTTTGAAACAGGGTCTCACTGAGTTGCGGAGGGCCTCACAAAGTAGCTGAGGCTGTTCATGAACAGTGATCCTCCAGTCTCAGCTTCCCAAATGCTGGGATTATAAGTGTGTGCCACCATGTCCGGCTAGAAGAAAATACACTTTCTATCTGTCCTTTTGTAATTTCCAGCTTACAGCAGAGTTACTGTAAATGACATTCATTACTTTCACAGGAAAGGAAAAATAAGCCTTATATTGAGTGCAGGAAGAGTACTTGGGAAAGTGTGAACAGCCTTTGGGCTCAAGACCGCAGCCATATCTGATACCTCTGCCACAGTGTGTCATGGGCTGTGTGAGCTCTTCATGCCCAATATCGATGACCAGGAGGATAAGAACTAGCTTGCTGAGGAAGAAACAGTCCAGGCAGAAGGGAGAAAATAGAAAGGTCAAGGTTAATAATTACACAGGTAATTTGTGCAATTACTTGTTTAATTTTTCCTCTTCTGCTTGGTTGTAAACCAAGCTAGAACAGAACCGTCCCTAGGAATCTGTCTTCTGCATTTTGTACTGTTCTTTGCGCAATTAATATTTACAGAATTAATGAAACAGATCCAATTATAGAGTATTCCTTAATGTGCCTGTGTGAGTTCAACTTGAGAGATTGTTTCTGTAAACAACAAAACTTATGCTCCTGGATCTTATGATAAGAATCAAAATGTAGTTGTAATAGTCCTTGAATCAGGTCATTTTCCCAACAAGCCCGTGAGAATAGAGGAGAGAGGCAAAAGAGACCTGAAAATCCCAGCAGAGGAGAAAAGAAGGAGGAAAGGAGCATTTCTGGTTTAAGAAATAAATGTGAGTCACTAATAACTGGGAGTTTCTCTGTATTTAAAACCTTCCTGCCTTCAGTGGTGAGTGACCTGTCATGAAATTTCAAGGGGGCCCCATAATTAGCAAAGGAAATTGACTAGATGCCAAAAGCTCTACACAGAGGGCCAAAATCACAGTGTGTTCAGCCAGAAGAAAAATAAGGAACAGGTTTAAATTCCAGGAACAAGACTCCAATCCCAGGGAGAAGAAACAAACAATAGAATGTTGTCCACAGAAATGTATGCTTCAAATCAAGCAGCCCCATTCCCACTTGACTTCTGTGTTCCAAGAGGAAGGATTCCTCAGCAGTAGTAGTATTGTGCTTAATTTTAAGGTATATTTAGTTCTTAGGGCAGGTCATGGAAGGCGCGGGACATAACAGAGGTAATTAAAAAACATGAGTATTTATATATGTATAATTTGTATATATATATATATATATATATATATATATAATTTTATTTGGGGATCCTAGGAGTTGAACCCAGGTGTGTTCTACCTCTGAGTTACACCCTCAAACTATTTTATTTATTTACTTATTTTGAAATGGGGTTTCCATAAGTTGCTGAAACTAGGCTGGAATCTGTAATCCTCTTGTCTTAGACTCCCAAGTACTATGATTACATATATGTGCCATAGGTCCTGGCTATGTTTGTATGATTAAAACATAGAATAAAGCCTGGTTATAATAAGTGAATAGCTCAAGTTTGTATAATCTCTAACTATATTTTATCCTAGATATCCCTTGGTAGATTTGGGCAGTATTCCAAAGGAGCAGTCAATTGGTCTATAGCCTGAATCTGTTATGTCACATAATCCTGCAGCTTTCCTGTGATCTAACAGGCTGGAGATTTATCCACCACCTATTTGCACACTTATAAATGTGGATGGCCATTTGACAATGAGTGGACTGAGCCATATATCAATGCAATCATTTAAAACACAAATTCCTAAGGAGCCAAGCAGTTACATTGAGCTCGTGACGCACTTTGAGGGCAAATCAAGAACCAGCCCACTTCTGATGCTGGTTGGTCCTTAATGACATTACATATTGTGATCTTCAATTTAGGCTTGTTTTACTTACACATTCTTCATTTCTACCAAGAAGTATGATACTTCATATTAAAAACCAATAATTTCATATCTTGAATATTCTTTCTCTGGTTGAATGTAATCATGGATGCAAGAAGAATTTCACTTACAAGTCAACTATATGAAAGAACACAACAATCAACAACAATGAAGGGTAGCACCAACATCCTGGCAAACTGAGAAATGCTCAGCTGTCTAGGATCAGGTGCCAGTGATTGTGATGTAGGCTGCTGTGTGTCTCTGCAGCAATGCTGCATCTTAAGAGTCTGGGAAAAGCCAGAAATGGAATTTTATGAGGAACTTCCCAACTTTGAAATATCAACTCCAGAATAAAAAATAACACTGTTGTGCAAAAAATACTAGTTTGAAGGACAAATTTCACACACTGACACAATTTTTCACTTTGTTGCATAAACTAAGAAAGCATTATTTTTAAAGAAAGCAGGTGCATACACTTCATAACACATTAAAATTAAAGTATAATGGTACTACAACTGTTCAGGAATTTTAGGATGAAAGAGGTTGAGTGAAATACTAATATAAGGGATTTTTTGTATAGTAATGTGAACAACTACAATTTTAAAGTATATAGTTGCTGAGAAAAATACAGTAGAGAACAGGAAGCTCTCCACATTTGTAATTTTAGTAGTCATTGTTGGAACATGAGCCATGCCAACCAAGGCTCTTTTTTCTTCAATTTCTTTTTCTGTTTCACAGAGTCAAAGCCCATGTGATTTACTCATTAGAAAAAGGCTAAACATCACCTTTATGTTTTCTACTCATGTACTTTTACTCAGAGATCTAAGAAAAAAAAAAGCCCATGAATACTGAAGATCTCGTTTTTGTGCAGAATAAAATAAGCACATGTGTTTCTTTAAAAATATAAGCTCTGCTATGTCCTTCTGCCTGTTGTGCAATGTCCTGAGAACTAAGTAAACTCTACTTTTCGAGTATTGTCTCATGATTATACATGCACTCTTGTAAGCTCAGATTTTTCTAATGACCAGTTTCTAATATTCATGAAATTTAAAAACATACATATGCACAAGATGGATTGCTTGTTTGATGAAAGGAATGCCCGCCATTAATGAGGAATCCTAATCTCAAAACACAGCAGCTCATTGAATGACTTCATTCTTATCTGATCGATGGTTCTTTATGATAATCGTAATTCTGTCCTATACTCAATGAGTGATAGGGAAAGTAGAGTATCCTATTCAGTCATTCTTGCCTTTGGGTAAAAATTAAAAATTTGTGGGGTACTTGCCGGGCGTGGTGGCACACACTTGTAATCCCCACGCTTGGGAGGTGGAAGCAGGAGGATAGAGCAGGTTCAAAGCCAGCTGCGCTGGCTTAAGAGACCCTGATTCCAAGTTAAAAAAAAAAAAGTATAAAAGTTGGTCTGAGAGTGTAGCCTGGAGGTAGAAGGGTTTCCAGGAACCCCAGTACCACCAAAAAAATTTTTGTGGGGCACTTGACAAACTTCAGAATTTTAAAAGTTAATTACCAAGGCAGTTGCCAATGCCTGGAAAAGTTTGTTTTTTTTTTTTCTATTCTAGAAACCAACACCATACAATCATACTGTTATCAGTGAATAAAACCAAATTTTTATTTTTTGTACTAGAGACTGGACCTAGGCATATTCTACTTCTCAGCATCACCTCAAGTCCTACTTTATTCTTTATTTTCAAACAGAATCTTGCTAAGTTGCTGAACCTGGCCTTGAACCTGCACTCCTACTGTCTCAGCCTCCCGAGTACTGGGATTACAGGCAAGTGTCATAGCACTCAGCTTCCAACTTTTTTTTTAAGCATAGGTGTTGCAAGACATAGCACTGGTGGATGGTCATTTGTGTCTCAGTTCCCACCCTATGTACCCTGGCTGACTTTGAATTCCTAAGTAGGCAGTTGATGAAAGTGACAAAAAGGTGTTTCAGCAAGCACACACATCTTTTCCATTTTATATTCTGGTAGCTCAAAGAAATGAACTGCCAAGGGAGCAGTAGAACGGAAAGGCAGGCCTTTACCTCTTCTACATCACATCCATCTTAACACTTAGCATAGGCCTATTTTTTAGAGTTCTCTAAAATGATAACTGGTGGAGTGGTTCAGGTAAGAGCAGAATTTCCATTTAATGTTTTTTACCTTGTGCTAGGTAAATATGTTCTATTTATAGTCACACTGATAAAAATTACCTGTCACAGTGCTTGTTGTATTCCAAAATTTAAAAAAAAATAATTTTTAAAAGGTAGTTTAAGAGACCAGACATGCTCATAGTGGCATTTCAGAAATTCTGAACTCCGAACCTCTAGTGGTTCATTCCGTGGGGTTAAAGACAATGTTAACCTCACTATCAAAACAAGGAGAAAAAATATTCACTTGTAACGGATATTCCACCAACTAATGAATAAGTTATCATGAAGGACTTTTCTCAAATAAACATTTATGCATAGCCGAATAATAAGGATTACAGAGAGTAAGGAAAGGAGAAGCGTTAGTTCCCCCTCTTTTATGGATTTAAGCAGGTACCTAGTACCTATGAAGTCATAAAAAGTAAGAACAATTTGCTCTTTTGAGAGGAAGGCATCAGGCTAATTTACATTATAATACAGTATCTAAGGCTTCAATTACAGTCCATCTGAGTGTGAATTTTTCAATCACTTTCCATTTTTACATAATTTTCCCTCTGCTACATGCAGATATTTCCACTGAGTTATGACACCTCATAATAGAACATGTCTAGGGAAAGTGGTATTGGTGATATTAAATACAAAGTCTTCTTCTCCAGGGTACTATACTGGGGTGTGTCGATATGCTGGCTATGACATATAGGGCTTACCTCACAGTGTTTATTTACAGTGTAGGTGGTCTCTAAAAAGTGTCTACCAGTCACTTTCTAACCAGAAACAGTACACTGAATTCTGTAACAGTATATTATTTTAAGTTTGTAGAGAGACTGTGATAAATTTTAATTTACCAAGATAAATTTTTTGTACTATGTTAACCACTGTATTATCATTTAAATTATTAAAATTAAGGAATTTTTAATTCAATTATAATTAAAGCCACTGCAGCCATTTGAAATGCGTACATTACCAAATGAACTGGAAATAAGTTATTTTATTTGACTATGTAAATTTTAGTTTTTTTCATTGTGTTTCTTTAGAGCTCTCACAAATTTACATTTAATCTTGGCTGAAATGTGTTCCACATGATAGAACAGTGTCCTGTCGAACAGGATCCTTTACTAGATTCTGAAATCCCTGGATATGCAGCTAAAGTTCTTGTATATGTGGGGGAAAGGATGACTTTAATGAATAAGACATTTACTAACTGGGCGATGTGTGCATGTATGTCTACAAAAGTATCTTATTTATACCACTATGATGTAAGAATACATTGCACCAATAAAAAATAAATTTAAAAAAAAAAAAGACATTTACAGAGAAATTATTATTATTCAATAGAAAAATTGTGCTTTTTACTACAGCTGACTGACTGCATTCTAGTTTTATTACTTTAATACTTGTGATCAAGGCCTTTAACTTCCTTGTTCCTCTTCTTCCTGGTTCACTTCTGCTATATTTGGGGGCCTCACCAGGAATGAGTTGAAGCTGAGTGAATCCTTTCCATGGGAACTTGGAAGAAGCAATGTGCACCACCTTCAGGCCTGACACATTATAGTTATCACCTGTACTTTGTATTTTTTCCCTGTGTTCTATGGAGAGATAACAGGGATATTTTATAAGATGGTAGCACCGAAGATGAGAGACGCCTGACTCCCTAAAGACAACGTGAAGAGAAGCACTTCCTTCTCAAAAACCCAGTGTAGAGTTATGGTTATTCCTTTAATGATGCTCATTTTTTTTCTCCCCCTTCATTCACTGTTTTTCCTCTCCATGCTTTCAGTTACACTACACCATTTAAAGTCTAAAATTATTACTGTAGTACAGTGAGGAATTAAGTGACTTTGGGATTTGATAATGATAGTGTACATCTGTAATCCCAGTACTCATGAGGGTGAGGCTGCAGGATCACACTTGGAGGTCAGCCTCAGAAACTTAGCAAGGCCCTCAGCAACTTAATGGAATCCTGTTTCAAAAGAAAAAAAATTGGGCTGAGGGTGTAGCTCAGAGGCAGAATGTCCCTGGGTTTTATCCCCAGTATAAATATAAAAATATATTTTGAAAGAGAGAAACTACATTTGCATGGTTTAATGATCATATACTATTATAATCAGTCTATTTTTAATTATTGCTGTTAATCTCAACAGTACCTAATTTATAAATTAAACTTTATTGAATAGCAAAAACATAATAAATATATAGCCAGGTGTAGTGGCACATGTGTTTGTAAACCCAGTGCTTGGGAGGCTGAGACAGGAGGATCACACAGGTTCGAAGCCAGCCTCAGCTACTTAGTGAGGCTCTCAGCAACTTAGTGAGACCCTGTTTCTAAATAAAGGATAAAATAGGTCTGTGAGGATAGCCTGGAGGTAGAAAAGCCCCTCAGTACCACACACACACAAATTAGTAAACATAAAGTTTGGAACTATGCATAGTTTCAGTCATCTATTGGGGGTCTTGGAACATATCCCCCCAAAGGTAAGGAGGGCATCTATATTTTCTATACTTTTAGAAATGCTTAAAGCAAGTGGTTTCTGTGTAGCCTTTTTCTTGACCCTTTGCTTTGATGTGAAAAAAATCTTTTGATTTGATTTCTTATACTAACCAATTGACTATTAGTAAGATGGAAACATTCATCTGAGGGTTTTTTGGTCCTCAAAATAAATTGGGAAACCAGAGTAGTTACATATTCTTATTTCCATTGGGAAAAGCATATATAGTACATAAGTGGAATAAAAGCTTTCTCTAGAGTTAAATTTAAAAAATGCTTTAAACATGAAACTTTATATAGGGAAGTTAGTAATATAATAGAAAATGCTTACAACAAATGCAATAACAAGTGTACTAGTATGGTTAAGTTATAGCACCTTTTGAATATGACTGTTGTCATAGCTGGCAATTTTGTAGATGCCGATGTAACATGTTATAAATATGTAATGGATACTTAGTGGCTACGTTCCAAAGATAAGACTTGAATTTATTTATTTATTTATTTATTTATTTATTTATTTATTTATTTATTTGGTGGTACTGGGGTTCCTGGAAGCCCTTCTACCTCCGGGCTACACTCCCAGACCTATTTTATATTTTTGAAACAGGGTCTCTTACGCCAGCGCGGCTGGCTTTGAACCTGCGTGATCCTCCTGTCTCCACCTCCCAAGCGCCGGGATTACAAGCGTGCGCCACCACGCCCGGCCAGACTTGAATTAATTTGACAGAATACTCTATAGAAATTCTAATAAAATATAATAGCTATTTATCAGATTTAAAACACACACACACAAGACATGTATTGCAATCAGTTGTGACCATGACTGCCTTCAGGTTTGGCCTTGAAAATTGGGTTCTAACTTACTGGGTGATGGTGATAGGAAACCAGAAAAGCAGATTATTTCACCATAAACATTTGCTGACATGAGGGAAGCTAATCTAGACTCTTTACTAAAAAAGTATGGAAGCTTATTTTTATTATATTTCAATATTAGATATTAATATCACAGTTCAACACATATCTGCATTAGCCTGTCTAGTTTGATCAATATAATTTTTTGGCAAATATGAATATAATAATTATTTGGAAAATATTTCCTAAAATGGGTTTACAAGATATGGGTCAATTATATTTTGTTTGATAACTATGCTGTGTCATAATAGATTATATTGAAGTCTTATGTTAAATAATATTTAGGTAACAGGATCAATTATTGATTGAGGACATCACTACTTTGTGGCAGAATGACGATATCATCATCTTGCAAGGGGACTTGTACACTTATTTATGACAAGGGAGTAGTCAACTAGATTAATTAATAGTTCTATCAGATTGTCAGGTATAAGAAATATAGTCTAATTTAAAGACAGTTATATTCTTCAGCACAATATCTTTGTGTGTGCGTGTGTGCGTGCGTGGTGCTGGGGGTTGAATCCAAGGGCATTTCACCTTCAAGATATACTTCCTGCCTGATGTTTTTATTCTTTAATTTGAAACAAGGTCTCACTAAGTTGTGGAGGGCCTTACTATGTAAGTGAGGCTGTCTGAGAACCTGGATCCTCCTGTCATAGCCTCCCAAGTACTGAGATTACAAGCCTGTGCCACCAAGCCTGGCTCTTAAGCACAATTTATTTTATATAAAAATTTCTCCCAAAACTTTGAGTCTTAATTGCATGTTAATTATTTATTTTAAGTTTGCTCTTCAAAATTTGTAATATTTTCTAGTTATTCTTTTTTTTGGCACTGGGGATGGAACCCAGGGACATCTACCTCTGAACTACACCCCCAGCCCAATATTTTGTTCTTTATTTTGAAAGAAGGTCTCACTAAGTTGCAGAGGGCCTCACTAAGTAGCTGAGGCTGGCAGTGAACTGTCATCCTCCTGTTTCAGATTCCCAAATACTGGGATTACAGGTGTGTGCCACTCCACCCGGCTCTTTTTAAAATTATTCTTCACAAAATAATCTTGAGACCATTAACTCCTGAGAGGCAAAAATCTTTCTACTTTTATATGTCAAGAGAGCTCTAAATGATTGTTGATGAAGGAAACAGGTCAAATAATGCTGAGTCCACATATGAATGTATCACTACCAATCTCACTTACAGGTATGGAGAAGAGGAGGGAGTGGGATGGGATGCAGAGGTGAAGCACATAACTTTGAAACTCACTATGTTACATAATTACAATGGACCAATAAAATACATAAAATAAAAAAAAGATAGCTTCCATAAATTTACTTTGGGAGTTGAGCATAAGTTCCATAATTCTCATACAACAAGAAGCTCCCCAAATGTTTTGCAAACCTTACATCGTATAGACTGTGTCTTAAAGCCTCTCTAAGATTAGTGGTTTCTAGATGACTGTCATGCCAAAAAAATAAAAAATGGCTCAGAACAGCTCTTTTCATTGAAGGGTTAAAGAGGTCCAAAGACTTCCAGTTCACATATGGTTCTTCCTTTCATCTGTTTTCCTCATTAGTCCTCTGAATCTATGAGTAATAAATTTTAAATTGTCAGTTCGTTATTTCAAATGACCTCAAGCTACTTTAAATTTTCATCTTGGTTTTATTTATGCGTCTTTAGACATTTTTGTGTTCTTAATTAGCACATATTAATAATTTCAGATCCATTTTCCCTAAGTAACTTAATAACAACCCGGAATTTAAAGACTTCTTGTATAAAGTAGAGAAGTTGAAAATTGTTTGAAAGCTTTTATCCCCCACAGATTATTCAGTAATAACAAAAATTTGCAGGTAAAATTGCAATGTATGATTAATGATAGTTCTCTTTTTAAATTAAGCATTGCTTTTATTTCTAAAAACACTGCAGAAAAAATGGAAAATATATCATAATCCTATTATTGTAACAAATAATTTTTCTAGTACTAGCAATTACATCCAGGGGATTTCTACCATAAGCTACATCCTTAGTCATTGCTGTTGTTGTTATTATTGTTATTGTTATTATTATTATTATTATTATTATTATTTTGTAATGCTGGGGATTGGACCCAGGGACATTCTATCTCTGAGCTATGCCCCCAGTCTTATTTTATTTTTATTTTGAAATAGGACTTCATAAATTGATGTGAATCTCATTACTTGCTGAGGCTGTACTTCAACCTCTGATCCTCCTGTCTCAGTTTCCCAAGTACTGGGATTACATGAATGTGTCACTATTCCCTGCATTAAATATATATATATATATACATATATATATATATATATATATATATATATATAGTTTATGCCTGTGTATGGACATTTAAATGTATTTAGAAATATTTATATCATATTATAATATAAACATGCTGCCATTTTGTGGAAGAGTTTCATTTATAGATTAAAATAAATATACAATTTTATACATCTATGAAATTCAATACCTCATCATATGTAAAAAGTTCTGTATAAGACATAGCTTTTTAAAAAGTTAATAATATGATTTTCTTTAATTATTTTTTCTAGCATACTTGAAATTCTTTTCTTCATGTTTTCTCATATTGTGCTTATATTTTTTGAGCTTTCACTGCTTATGAAGAATGGTCTGAGGGTAAATGTACTTTAAAATCTGGACTAAAATGATTAGTCAATAGTTAATTTATTTGGAATATTTTCAACTTATAAAAACAGAAGATCTATATTAGAAGGCTTTTTTATTATGATAAAGGGAACAAAGGGCATGACTTAAAATTATGCGTCACCATATTCATTACAACACTACTTACAATAGCCAGGTTATGGGATAAACCTACCCGAATATTGGCACAATGAATAGATAAAGCAAATGTGTAAATATAAAACAATGGAACATTATTTGATCTTAAGAAAGAAGGAAATTCTGCCATTTGAAACAAGTAGAAGGAATTGGAGAATAGTAGGTGTGATAGTTTGGATTGTCAACTTGACTGGATTATGAAACATTTAAGATGATGTGACTTTGTGGCATGTTGATAAGATGATTAGTATATAATTGCAGATTGAAGGGGAAGTCTGCCCTGAATGTAGAGAGCATGGTTCTGATAGGTGCAGGAGCTGGATAAAAGAAAAAGAAAGCTGAAGAAAGTGGACCTGCTCTCATCTGATATATCCGCCTTCAGGAAAATTTGAGAATATATTTTTTTGGACTGTAGGCTGATTTGATAAATCCCCTTTTACCATATATGTGTTCTGAGTTCTGTTTCTCTAGTAAAACAAGACCAATACACTAGGTTAAGTAAAATAAGGCAGGCATAGAAATAAATATTATACATTCTCACTTTTATGTGGGAAAAATCAAACTTGTATTATTAACTTTCATACATTTGTTTACATACATCATGAGTTTTAAAGAGATTCCATCCTCCCCCATCCATTGTATTGTATGACTACAATGCATATCTATATCTATATCTATATCTATATCTATATCTATATCTATATCTATATCTATCTATATCTATATATCTTGTAGAAACAGAAAGTAGAATGGTGTTTACAGAGACTAAATTTTGGGGGGACAGGGATGGTCAAAGGGTACAAAATTTCAGTTAGGTGGGAGGAATGAATTTTAGTTCTATACAATGTGTGGTAAGTATAGTCAATAATAACGTATTTTATATTTCAAAAGAATCTGAGAGTAAATTTTAAATGTGTGTAGCACAAAAATATTAGGTATTTGAGGAGATGGATATGCTAATTAGCTTGAATTAATTGCTCTATATTGTAATAATTAATCATGATGTCCATTTGTATCCTATGCATATAGTAGTGAAGACAGCATGGTATTGACACAAAAACATGCAAATAGACCAATAGAATAAAATATAGAGAAATAAATCCTCACACTTATATACCCAGTTGTTTTTTTTACAAAGGTGCCACAAACATACAGGAGAAAGGTAGCCCTTTCAACAAGTGGCTCAGGAAGACATGATTATCCATTTAGATATATGGAATCAGACCCCAAATTCTCATCTTGCACAAAAGTAAATTCAAGATGGATAAAGGACCTATACATTAGACCAGGGACTTTATAATTACTATAAGAGGGCATAGGATCAACTCTCCAACATATAGGTACTGGTGAATACCTCCTTGATAAGACCCTCAAGGCTCAGGAAATAAAAATGAAAATCAACAAATGTAATGGCATTAAATAAAAAGCTCTGTGAAGCAAAAGAAACCATCAAGAGTCTGGAGAGAGATGACAGAATTAGAGAAAATCTTTGCCAGTAACTCCTCTGATAGATGAATTATATCTAAAATATACAGATAAGTCGGGCGTGGTGGTGCATGCTCATGATCACAGCATTTGGGAGGCTGAGACAAGAGGATCACTTTTCACAGACAGCTTCAGTTACTTAGCAAGGTCCTGGTTCAAAATAAAGAATAAAAAATAGGGCTGGGGGTGTATCTTGGAGGTAGAATGCCCCTGGGTTCCATCCCCAGTACTGCACACATGAAAAAATAAAATATACCAAATATACAGATAATTTAACAAACATTAAAAACAATTAAAATGATCAATTGAATTAAACAGACATTTCTTAAACGAAGAAATACAATAAAAACAACATGGTATTGACACAAAAACAGATACATAGATCAATGAACTAGAATAGAAGTTATAGAAACAACTCTACACACTTATAGCCAATTGATTTTTGATAAAGGTACCAAAACCATATGTTGGAGAAAAGACAGCTTTTTAATGAAATGATGTTGGGAAAATTGGTTATTTATTTGTAGAATATGGAATTAAATTCCTACCTCTCACTTTGCACAAGAGTAAAGTAAAGATGGATCAACAACCTGGAAATCATACCAGAGACTTTGAAATTATTAGAGGAGGGCATAGGTTTAACACTCCAATATATAGGTACAGGTAGAATCTTTTTCAATAAAACTTCTGAAAGGACAAAAAATTTAAAAAAGGGTTAATAATTAGATTGTCTTACACCAAAAATATCTGCACAGAAAAGGGGAACTGTCAAAAACCTTACTATCCAACAAATGAGAGATCTTTTCCAGCTTTTTCTCTAATAAAGAACTAATATCTAGAATATACAAAGTCCTTAAAAGGCTTACTACTCAAAAAACTCATTCAAGAAATGGGAAGTTGAATTAAATATTTCACAAAAGAAAAAATACAAATGGTATATAAACATATTAAAATGTCCAACATCATTATCAATAAGAGAGATGCAAATTGAAACTACTATAAAATTCAATCTAATCCCAATTGGAATCCCAACCAGTCAAGCAACAATAAATGCTGGTGAGAATGTGGAGAAACAGGAACTCTTCTACACTGTTGGTGGGATTGAAAATTAGTTCAGCTGCTATAGAAGTCACTGTAAAATTTCCTCAGAAAACTGGGAATGGATTTGCCATATGTTCCAGCTATATCACTCCTGGGTATTGAATCCAAAGGAACTAAAGTCATAATATTAAAGTAATACATACATATCCGTGTTTATAGCAGCACAATTTACAATAGTCAAATTATGGAACTAACCTAGGTATCAATCAACAGACAAATGAATTAAAAAATTACAGGGTATATTTATAATGAAATTTTACTCATCAATGAAGAACAAATTTTTGTCATTTTTTTTTGGTAAATGAGTGGACCTGGAGAACACTAGGTTAAGTGAGATTATCCAGTCACAGAAAGTGAAGGGTCAGATGATTTATCTAATATGCCTAAGCTAGGGAGCAATTAGGATATAAGAGAGACTTTAGATGATGGAAGAAAAATTCCAGTGGAGGGAGGGAAATGGTCTGGGGAGGACATGGGGGCAGAGGGAGAATTAAAGAAACAGTTCCATTGACATTATGTAGATATGTGAGACCACCAATGACCATCTCAATATCACATAAAATACAGGGTAGGGGGAGTGGGGAAGGGAGCCAGGGGAAAAGTCTCAAAATGCTATGTGCAGGGAGGAGAAGGCACCAAGCACAGTCTGAATGTTTGCCATTTTTAATATGTTCCACATAAAAAATAAAGCTGTGTGCATGGATGTAAGTATTCCTATGAATTAATTACATTATGATGTGAGACTATAAAGCAGCAATCAAGGTATAAAAAAGAAAAGTGGTCAATAAATATATAAAACATGTTCAACATCCTTAGAAATCAGGAATGTAAAAATCATAATTACACTGAGATTCCATCTAGCTCCAGATGGAATGGCAATCATCAAGAACACAAAGAATAGTAAATACTGTTGAAGCCATGGAGAAATAAGAACCCTTACACATTGTTGGTGAGACTAGTAATTAATACAGCCATCATGGAGATGGGTACGGATGTTACTCAGAAGACTTGTAACGAAACCACCGTAGGACTACTCCTGGTATATTCCCAAATGAATTGAAGTCAGAATATTATAGTGATATATGCATGCCCACATTTAGAGCAGCACAATTCACAATAGCCAAGTTATAGAACCAGCTTAAGTATCTGTCAGCAGATTAATAGATTATTATGAAACTGGCATATACACACAATGGGATTTTACTAAGTCATAAAGAAGAGAAAAATTATGTCATTTGCAGAAAATGGGTAGAAGTGGAGAATATTATGCCACTCTAAAAATGAAGGCTCCTGTGTATTTTCATATATGTGGAAGTGAGAGAGAAATTGAGAAACAAAAGGGATTTCAGGTAAATGAGGAAAGAGACCAATAGAATAGTAAAAGGGGTCTGGGGAGGAAGGTGAGGAAAGGAAAAAGAAGACCTGATCAAGGAAACATTTCAAGTAATAAATACCAATATTAATAATATGTATGGGGAAGGAGGGAGGAGGGTGGAATCCAGAGGCAAACAGAGAAAGTGCTGCATGCATGTATGTTTCTATTAGTCTGAATCTCATTATGATGTATAATTACAATGCACTGATAAAAGCATATTAAATATATATGTGTTTAATATTTCATGCAATTTTATTTACACTTAAATTTTTACATTCCTCCAGAATCATCTCAATGACTTCTGTCTTCAGTTGTTTTATTTTAAATGTAATTAATTGGAACCTATTGTGGTTTATCATTGAAGGTATAAGATGAGAGATGAGTTAGTTAACTTCTCTTCAACAACTAGACAAAATACTAGCATGAGATTTCAAGTGGCTACAGAAAATTATATATTACTATAAATATTTTTATATCTGTAAAAATAAAAGTTAAACCTACCTTGAGGGAAGTCACTTTATTTTTTATTCTTTTATGGGTGCATTATAGTCTCATATCATAGTGAAATTCAGAGTGATAGTGACACGCATGCACCCAGCAGTTGGTGAGCTATCCCAAGCTTCCTCCCCACTTCCCTTTTCCCCACACAGTATACTGAGATTGATGTTGGTATTCTCACTAATGAATGTAATGTCAGTGGAAGTTATTCCTTCATTGACTCTTCCTCTCCCACCTTCTCCTTTAAAATGTCACAGTAGCAAGTTTAAATGTGTATTATGCTTATAAATTCACTCTTCATTTTCTGGTTCTGTCACATATCCAACAATTAGCACCTTTAAGGTGGAAGAGGCAAGATGAAGGTGCAATCTAAATCAATGATAACCCCACACTACTTAATTGCATTTAAGGAGGTTAAAAATTATGTTTGCCTCACACCTGCTGAAAGTAGCAGCCAATACCTTAAATAAATCTTGTTTCATATTCATTAGAAAATGCATGCTGTCTTCTGTAATGCAATTTAATTTTTGATCATCACATAATAGGTACACTCTGCTTTGAAATAAAGAACACTTTAAAATCATCCAGTTGCATATTCTAAAGCTCCCAAATTGTCTTGAGGAATCTGTGAACTTCTGAGTCTTCTGAGGAGATGGGATATGGAGGCATATCCTACTTCATACCATCTCCACCCATGTAAATATAATTTAATTATAGACAAGGGCTTATTTGACCAATATAGCTGGACATTTACTATGTGCCTAGCACTGTGTTAAGTTCAGATGATATATTGTAGTCTGGTAGGTATAAAAACGGAGTAAGCAACTTTAGGTCTGAGTGGTAAATCCTGAAATGGGAGTAATCATTCCATGATAAATGGGCAGAGATAAAAGATGCCTTTTTCAGGCTAAAGGGATCAAGATAGATCTCTCTGAATATGAAGAGTCTCCAAACTGAACTGGAAGGAGAAATAAACTGCACCAAAATGTGAGGCAAGTTTTACTGAGTATAGTCAATAAAATGGACTAAGTTCAGAGTCAAGAATAGCATGGCTTCTAGGTTACTCAGAACTCAAATGGTTGGGGGTTGATTTGGAAGCTGGAGAAAAAGTAAGGTGATTGTGCATGAATGGATTTTCTTGCCATGATTAAGAGTTTGGGTTTATTCCAAAGATATGCAAGCTATCACTAGAGTATAGACATCTGATATGTAAAGGAAAAGGAAGAGAGAGATTTCACCCAATATTAGACAGATTCTTTAAAAGTTTGCCAGCATCTGTCTAAAGAATTTTCTCAAAAGATTTGAGCACTTTTGTTGGCAGTGAGGCTGAAAAATGAAGGAGAATAATTGGGCCAATTGGGATTGATACTACTAATAGGAATGATGTACTCTGGTTTAGCAAGATGTGTCTGGCATCAGCTTCCAATTGCCAGTAATTATCTCACTAGTTAAAGAAGAGAATAATATGGTAGAATCTTAGAAATATGTTCACTTCTGTCAGGTTCAAGTGTTACACCAGAAATGAGCTGAACTATCACCTTTTTTCTATAGTTTTCAAACTGATGTATCACATAAAATCAATGATTACTAAAAAGGTTTCTGTTACTATAAGCTGTGTCACCATCCCAGGGAGATACTAATGATAGCATCTGTCATTAGTAGAGACATTCTTCATGAATTACCAGTGCTATAAAATATTACATCTTTATGCTGTATAGATATTATATGTTATGCATGGATTTACAACATATATTCATTCATTCATTCATCTATTCATTCCAAAATATTTTATGAATATCCCAAAGACTTCAGGCACTGCTCTTGGCACTGGGAATGAAAGAGTGGATACATCGTTCTTACTTTCATGGGGCTTTGGTGGCTGAAGACATAATAAGCAAATAAATGTGCCAGATGGTGATAAGTATTATGAAAAATAGTCCACCAAAGTAAGGAGAATGTATGTGAGAGTAGAGGTGGGATGAGCAATTAGTAATTCAGGTTGAGTCTTGTGGTAAGTATCTTAGATAACAAGAGACAAGTAAAAGGCTGAGGGAGAGGGACATGGAGTACCTGTGAGATGACTATTTCAGGGAGAGGAACCAGCAAGGGTAGTACCTTGCCAGACCTTACACTAGGTGAAGCAAGTAAAACAAAGATAAGTAGCAACAGGGTCCTTGCTCTCAAGCAATTTACAATTTAAATACAGGAAACAAAAAGGTGGAAAAATAGAAGATGCTAATATGAAGAAAAAGCTATGGCATTTCTTCTGGCATAATGGATGGAAAAATAAAACACTACTTCAGAACTAGAGTAAAAAAAATGACAATGTTATATCTATCTCCAAATGGTACTAGTTGACAATATCTGAAGTTATAGCCATGTCCAAATTTCTGTGTGATCATATGATGTAAACTCATTCTAGAGATTACAGTTAGTTTCCTAAGTAATCCTATCAACCTTGTTTACAGGCTACTTTAAAAATCAAATGGGGTTATAATTGGGATCTGGAATGCCCCTCGGAAGCACATGTGTTGAAAGCTTGGCCTTCCAATGTAACAAAGTGCAGAGGTGAGGCTTTTAGGAAATAATTGGCTCATAAGTAATACAACCTCATCAATGGACTCATTGTTGGATTCATAGTTTGATGGTATTCATGGGAGGTAGTAGAAACTGTAGAGGATGAGGCTGCCTGGAAAAATCAGGCTACTGGGGGCATTCCCTGGAAGGGTATAACTTGTCCCTGGGCCCTTCTTCCCTCTCTTTCTGATTCCTGACCTCCACAAGGTGAGCTGCTCTGATCCACAAGGCCTCTGGACCATAATGTTCTGTATCAGCAGCAGCTCAGACCAGTGGAGCAGCCAATCACAGGCTGAAACCTCCTAAACCATGAGCCAAAATAAATCTTTCCTCTTTAAGTTCTTTTCTCAAATATTTGTCACAGTGGCAAAAGCTGACTAACACAAATAGCAAGTTTGGAACATCTGGAAACAGAATCCTGGAAAGGATATTTTTTTATTTTCTTCTACTCTATCTTTAGCATGAAGTGCAGAAGTAGGCCCTCAATAGATAGTTGCCAAATGAACAAATAACTGTATGAAGTGAAAACAAATGCCCATCATTTAAACAATATTCATGAAAATGTAATTTTGTCAGTTAAAGCAATAATAAAGCAGGTACAAGTACTTGGGCAGAGTTCTGTTTATTCTCCCAGATAATGTGATGTAGTTTTAGGAAGTTAGGGTAACTCAGCACAAACAGCCAGGCTGACATGGCATATTCAGGAAGTGGGTGGCTCTTTTGTGCAAAGATCTGTGACTGACTTCACATCTAAATGACTGCCCAGTAAACAGCATCATGTCTGCGGATAGCAGTTGCAGCTGCGACACCAAAGAATCGTTAAGGCATGTGCAGAGTGAAAGAGCTCATTGTTCAAAAATAGGTCTTTCAGCTACACCTGCACATGGATCATAATTAGTGTCTAGTGTCATCATCAAATATGACAGATAACAACATAATGTGTACATAGCGCTATGTCCTCATTTTCAAGGAGACTGCACATTGTCTAGGTTTCTGAAAGATTATATACAAGAAACATCCCTTGGTTCCAATGCAATTTACTTGAGGCCACAATTACTTCTACTCTGATAGGATCAAAGTCTCTCCTTATGTCTTACGGTGAAGCAGTTCTATGTTACTAGGGAAACAGTTCCAACACTGAGGGTCACTGAATGGCCGAGAGAATTAAAATAAACTGTAACTCCACCTGGTTCAGCTGAAGCCACAAGGTTACTATCTTAACTTGAGATGTCCCTATGTACATAAATAATTTCAGAGGAATTAAAGTTTGTCATGTTGTTCATTAAATTTCTGTAAAAGTATCACTCTTATTTTGGGCATTATTATAATACCTAAAAACCATAATTTTGCACAATTACTACATTAATTATATGTCACATGAATACTTTTCCACTAAAGACATTTAATATTAGAATGAATAAATTATACTTTATGGCTATAGAAGTCATTAAGAACTTCATTGGTTTTCATATAGTATCAATAATAATAAATTAAAATTGGCCAGTGGGTAGTAAAAATCAGCAAGTAGAAACTTCTGAACAAATGCATTTCTTCTCCTTATTTCTAGCACAACATGTAGCATATGTGAGAAACAGAGAAACTCCCCAGTTAAAAATAATAATGATTCTTCTACAACTGCACCACCCTCTACCTACTCACTAAGTTTCTAAAACAGTTATTACTATATTATTCTAATACAGTTATTAATATACTCATTGCCCCACCGTGGAAGCAAATAAATGCATATTAATTGAATGGGTAAGTGGATGGATGAGTGAATGAGCATACGTATTTTGATTCCAAATAACTTAAATCATCTTGATAAGAGCCATCTAGGGTGGACAGTATTTTACAGAGACTTGTATAGCATGGGGGCATGCTTATGTTCTGAAACAAGAGTTTCTTAGCCATCTTGACCACACTCATCTTCCTCCTTTTTTCCTACCTTTCAGCTGAGCCAATGCTCTTTTCAGACTGATTTTACCCTAGGATTTCTTAACCTATTTCTCTTGGATTAAGCATAAGAGTCCTAAATTGCTAAGTACATGTGCAGTTGTGCATTTTTCTGGAGAGAGTGAGTACAAGAGCACCTATAGCTTTTATTAGCTTTTCAAAGGCATGCTGTTTTCCAACATAAGTTAAAAACAGCCTTTAAGTGCTTCTCACATCATCAAAAGAAAGAGTCACTCACCATGTTTCTTTTAAGTGCTTGTTTTCATTTTTCCCCTAGGAAATAATAAGGTAACATGTATGCTAGAAAATATGAACCGTAGCCATTTTAGAAAATGAAATATGTCATATTCCCTGACCTATGTCAGTAGGAAAATTCCATTCTTATATCTTTTGGATATACAATTTGTACAGAATAAAATAAACTTAAAAAAATCTTTTCAGGTGCAAGCATTCGAATTAATTATGTTTTAGTAAGAAGTGTCTAGAAAACTATAGTGTTACTTACAAAGTGCTTAATTTATTATAGATAATAATTAATATTATTAAACTTTAAATATCTTCATTAGACAAAAATCACTTAAATATGCACCAAATAGTCTTAGGGAACCCATAGATATGATACAATGATTATATACAACAGAATTTTATTTTATTTGTACATTTGAGACCAGAGTTTCTGCTTTGATTTTAGGCTCTGGGTATACATAAGACTTGAGATAAAGATACTACCTACTCTGTCCTCAAGGTTGTGGTCTAGCAGTGGAGAAAGGCAATGATGATATAGGATGAGAAGTCTTATTCTGAGAGGAAACTCTGTGAGCCAAGTTCAAGTATCTACATGTCTACAGAACGTAGAGCTGTAGAAGGAAAGTGTTTGGATTTGATATCTCCCTATATCTCAAGTGGTATACAAGTCAGCCATGTTAGAGGAGAGATGTAATTGCTAGGAAGGGCTCCCGTGGGTAGAGCCTGGGTACAATGTGTGTGACCGAGGCCGTCCAGCTCCACCATGTCCCTCTGACCCCTTTTTCTCTCTTCTCCCTGGCATTATACCTTGAGGACCTGTAACCATGGTTCCTGCTTGGAAGATGGCCCCAAAATGGACTATGACCTCTGAAATTTCCATAACAGTTTTTATCCTTTAAGTGTTTCATGCCAGGTGTTTGGGTCACAGTAGTGAGAATGTTAACTGAAACAGGAAGTAACTTTTGAGTTTCAAGCATGAGTAGACCCGATCCAAGGGGGCAAGGATGGGAGGATGTGGTGCCTGATCAATGAACCAGTTAGTGGGAGCAGTCAACATAAAAGTTCAGGCGTGTCAGGGAGGTTGATGCCTTCGGAAATTGAAGATTTCCTCAGGAAAGCTGAAATGTCAAAGCATTGTTTCTTTTCTCATTTGTGTCTTCTTGCCTCTTATCCAGAGGATAACGGAGATCTATTGAAGATTCTCAAACAAACTCTGCAAATTGGATACAGGGGAGACAAGAATGCAATGCCATAAAATGTTTGAAAATCTCAACAACAAAGTGAAGCTAGTTTGAATGCTCAGGATTCCAAAAATTGGCTACTATTTTCTTTAGCTTTAAGGAATGGCTTCTGGCCAAATAAGAAATAAATTCAACAAACCCAAAACAACTAAATTCTCATTTTATGCCAATGAAACAGTCATTTAGTAGCAAAACAAATAAAATTATAAATAAAAAAGATGATAGGACTGTGCTCCTAACACTCACAGATTGGTTCCTCTCAGGTAATATGAAACACACACAC
The DNA here is from genome assembly GCF_963383645.1 of Muscardinus avellanarius. Lineage (NCBI taxonomy): Eukaryota > Metazoa > Chordata > Mammalia > Rodentia > Gliridae > Muscardinus > Muscardinus avellanarius. The sequence continues at coordinate 148,011,312 of NC_137786.1, forward strand.
ACAACACACACACACACACACACACACACACACACACACACACGGATTGCCATTGCTCAGGAAAGGTCTTTTTCTCAAAACCAAGAATAATATGGGAAGCAAGAAAGAAGCAGAAAGAAGCTTCCCCCTCTGCCCACACACACTTTGGGTTGAAAAGCATAAACAGATCAGCAAAAGGAGGGAGGAACGATGCCTAAGAGCAGGGGTGACCCTGGCCAGGAGGCGGTTACTGGCAGACACTGCCACAACAGAGAAGATAGAATTGGTTGAGAATAGATGACAGATATAAATGCTCCAGAACATTGCTTTTCGAAAACAAAACTAAAACAAAACAAACAACGAAATAGGCCAAAATTCAATGCTCAGCAAGACTAATATGCAAATAGAGAATATATAAAGTTTTTCTAAAGAATTTTAGTTCAGATTAAGCAAATAGTGCTTTGACATATAAAAGATGAACTGGAGTCTAGAGTAGTTGAAGAAAAGCTGGGAGATAAAGCGAGATCTGAGTTTCAGCTCTTCTATTTAACTAGCTGTGTACAACTGGGCAAGTTGATCTGTTTATATTTTTGTGAAGAGGTAGCTTTTATTGTTGTCAATAAGATACTAAAAATCTTATATTGCCTAAATACTTGTGTCCAATATGGTAGTGCTTAGCCCCTATTGTAGCAACTATCTTAAAAGATAGTTTGTAAGCATAAAGAAGTGAATTTTAAATTTTGTTTAATTTTGAGTTTAAAAAATGGACACCCATTTTAACCTTAAAAATGCTGCATGTATATGTATTAAAAACATATTTGAGTTTGGAAAAGCTTGGATATGTGAGTCAGCTTTTTCAAGTATAAATTTCATGAAACCTAATTTTAGATGAAGGATTAGCAATAAAAATTTAGCCTTCAAATTGAAATGTGCAAACATATCAAAGTCAAGCAGTAAGCTAAACATGAGAAGGAGGGATGGGAGAGGAAATGGGTTGGGAATTGAGGAAGGGCAAAGTGAGTGATGTGTGCATGTATGCCTCTACCATCTTGTACGCCATTACGATGTATTACTACAGTACACCAATACATTTTTTTAATTAAAAAATTGAAATATGCAGTAAATATAAGGTACACATAACATTTTGTATATTCAGTATGAAAAAGAAAGTAAAATCTTTCTTAAATAAGTTTATGTTAATTAAATATGAAGATATTGAATAATATCTAAATTAAGATGATAATATTAAAATATGAAATAAGATATTAAATTAGATAAGATGATAAATATTAAAATAATTTAAAACACTTTCCATTTTTAAAATATATCTACTGGAGAATTGATAATGTGGTCTTTCTATTGGACAGTGTTAGTTTGTCTATGAGAAATAATCATTTCCACTGAAGTATTTTGAATAGCCCGTATAAAATAAGCATTTACTCAAAGCTTCAGAAATAAAAATACCTACTATGTTTTAGACCATAGATTGGCAGGATTTCTCTTTAAAGATTAGACTGTAAATATTGTAGGCTTTGGGGGCAATGCAGTCATAACCACTCGGCTTCCTTTGTGATGTGAACATAGCCATGAACCCTCTCTCAGTAAAGGAGCACAGCTGAGTTTCAGCACAACTTATTTGAAAAACAGGTGGCGGGCTGAAGCCCCTGAGATGCTCTGTGCAGTAGACATTTCTCAAAATATATTTTATACAATATTTCTAATCATTGCAATGGTTCAGCTAAATATAACCCATTGTCTATATTTAGGGAGGAGATATAAAACACTATGTACTCTGTTAAGCAGAATTTATACTGAAAGAAACAAATGAGCCAGCAATTATATAAAAAAGAATGTAATAACATGCTATAGAGATTTTCTGTACTCCATGAACATGCAGGGGAAAAAAATTCCATTTTTTTTAACTCAAGCTATCATGTAATGAATCTCTGTGAGGATATTTATATTTTCCCTTTTTAACATCCTTAAGTTAAAAAAAGACTGCTCTGTAATAAAACATTTTTGAAAATATACGGTATTTCCACAATTAAATCTACTAGTAAAGATTTTTTATTTAAACCTCAATCCCAAAACAGTGCTTTTTTTCCCCCTGCCAGATGCCATTTGCCAGTTTGCTGATAAACTGTTTATTAAACAGATGCAGGAATGGAGTAACAGATAAGAATTATTTAATAAGATATACAGATAGTTCAGTTTTCAAAAAGGTAAATAAACTTGGTAATCAGTGATGTTTTTACTCCATCTTTTATTTTTATATCTTGAATGATAGCCTAATTTGATCCAGGTTTGTTATTTTGTTCATTAGTTTTAATAACTGGCTATTTGAAAAAATAAAACACAAATCTGTTCATAATGTAAAGTGATATAGAAATAACTGAAGCTTTCCATACCATGTCCATAGTAAAGTCTAAGGCAGAAAACCATTGAGTTATTAAGTAGCAGATTAAGATGAATCCATAGACTAGTGAATGACTTTTTTGTATTACTTTTTAATTTTTTTTTTGGGGGGGGCGGGTCTAGAGATGGAACCCAGAGGCATTTGACCTTCAAGCTATACCCCCTGCCCTATTTTTTATTCTTTATTTTGAAACCGGGTCTCACTGAGTTGCAGAGGGCCTCACTAAGTAGCTGAGTCTCAGCCTCCTGAATGCTGGGATTACAAGCGTGTGCCACCACGCCCGGCTCTGTATTACTTTTTGAGAAGCAATCATACACCATTTCTTCTCCATGTTTCATGTTCATTTATATTTTAGTACTGCTCAAAAGCTACATTATTAAACTAACAAATACAACCATAAGTTAATAACTTATGTTAAATTATTTGCATCATTTCATAAATGAAAATATATTTATTTTATAGGTAACAAAATGACTGTATTTTGGAAGGATTGAAATGTGTGCATGCATTTATGAATGCAAATTCTACACTTTTTTTTTTGGTTTGTTTTGGTGATACTGGGGTTCCTGGAAGCCCTTCTGCCTCCAGGCTACACTCCGAGACCTATTTTTTTTATTTTTGGAAACATGGCCTGTTAAGCCAGCGCGGCTGGCTTCGAACCTGCGCGATCCTCCTGTCTCCGCCTCCCAAGCGCGGGAATTACAAGCGTGCGCCACCACACGAGGCTACACTTTTAAATTTTCATATTTTTAGGAGTTAAAGCTGAAACAATGAATTACTCAGAAGTTATGCAAAAGCATAGATAAATGGCATGTTGAGGTAAGCAGTTAAACAGGTGTGGTGATCTATATTTCTGATTTAAAAGTCAAAGGGAAGATGTTAAGATGAACTGTATTTCAGGTGGGTCCTAGGACTAACTGGCTTTCTAGCAGCATGACTTATCAGTGTCATGGGTGAGAGGCTGAGACAGAGGGGTTGTGGTTGCCAGACAGCCTCAGCTCCTTAGTGAGGCCCTTTGCAACTCAGTGAGACCCTATTTCAAAATAAAGAATAAAAAATAGGACTGGGGGTGTTGCTCGGAGGTACAAAGCCCCTGGGTTCCATCCCCAGTATTCCAAAACAAACAAACAAACAAACAAACAAACAAACAAACAAATGGTGCAAAAGAATAGCAAGTTAGTTTAAGGAATGTTTAACTTGTTCATATATCATCTCTCCAGTGCCTCTGGGGGCCTTGAGAATAGAGGCTCCACTGCAGTCTGAACTTAAAATTTTATCATTTTTTCTTCCTATTTTTTGTTGTTGTTACTGTTATTGTTTTTGCCGTATTGAGGATGGAACCCAGAAACATTCTACCCCTGACCTACACATCCAGCTCTCTTTTTTATTCTTCATTTTGAAACAAGGTCTCACTGAGTTGGAAAGGGCCTCATTAAGTCATAGCTGAGGTTGTCCATGAACCACGGACCTCCTGTCTCAGTCTCCCAAATGTTGGGATTACAAGTGTGTGCCACCACACCTGGCCTTATTTGTTTTTTAAGTAAGTGATTTTATAAGTAATGTGCCTTTTATATGTACGTGCCTGACAAATGGCAGGCACTTTCTAAGTGGGGAATATTATACAACCTATCATCGTCATCATTGTCATTGGCATCAACCTCATCGGCACCATCAATTTTATACACCCTTTAAACTCTACAATACCCTAGAGGTCACGCATTTAAATTGGTCAGCACCATGAAGTTCACTTCTACTCACTTTTTGTTGATTTTTATTACATTTTCCAATGTATGATTTTATAATCTATCAACATGTATTTATTTACTTATTGTTTACCATATGCTATCATTTCAAATATTTTAACAAAAATAACTCATTTAATCCCCGGAATAATACTCTGGTACTATAATTAACCTCATTTTGCAGATGATAAAACCAAGACACAGCTGTTAAGAGCTAATTTTTAGCTGTATTAATTAGCAAAGTATTATTGCAACAACTGCATAAAATTCAAATTTCATTTTCCTAAGAAAACTTAATTGTGCCTTCTGACTAAAATTCATGGAAGAAAATCAACAATATTTTTTCTGACATTTCACTAAGAATTTTTTAATTCTGATTTTATCTTCTACATTTATTTATTTTTATTTTTTGGTGGTACTGGGGTTCCTGGAAGCCCTTCTACCTCTGGGCTACACTCCCATGGGCTACACTCCCACACCTATTTCTTAATACTTTTTTATGTGGAAACAGGGTCTCTTAAACCAGCGTAGCTGGCTACGAACCTGCGTGATCCTCCTGTCATCGCCTCCCTAGCGCGGGGATTACAAGCGTGCACCACCACACCCGGCTATCTTCTATATTTAAATACCATTTTCATATAATATTGACAAAAGACCAACATTATTGTAGAGGAACATGATTACATTTTGTTTGATACCAATTTTTTATTTTTTCATTTTATTAGTGCATTGTAGTCATACATCTTCATGGAGTACAAGATGGTGGAAACGTACATGCACACATCACTCAGCCCTTCCACACTTCCTGCCCCATTGCCTCCCCCTCCCTCCTTCTTATGTTTGTCTTAGTGATTAACTTTGATATGTTTGTGAATGTACATCCTGTACATTAGGCAATATCCCTCTTAACCTCCTCTCATTCCCTCAGGTCACCTTATTTGTTCATGTAAATTTTCTCCTTAGTCTAGAGTTCCTCTTATGACCCAAATTAAATGCATAAATGAAAATACAAGAAGAAAAATTTTCCATGCTCATAAATGCCCTGGCACCATGTGATAGTCTATTTTATGGATGTAGTATAGATAGATATCTTTAATCAGCGGTTCGCTGATGGACAGTTAAGTTATTTTCAATTTTGAGTTTTAAACAACCCTACTATCAACACTCTTGACATACTTCCTTATATATAGATGGCTTTTGATTTACTCTTCCATGCATATCACTTTTGCTTCCCAACCATAAGTAACCCTTCTCGGTATTTCTTGTTTATATTTCTTTTCCTTTTATGAAAACTAATTTTATTAATAAGTATGTATCCATAAGCCATAAATTATTTTAATTTTACTCACTTGAAATTTTTACATGTTGTTTCATTTTCTGTGAATGCTTCTGCTTTTTTTAACCAACTAACTATTAAAAAACTGAAAACCCCAGCAAGCAGGGGATAGGTGACTTTCTCCTCATCTTTGGTGAGGCAGCATGATTGCTTTCTTCTGAATTTATACAAACTATCTGGGAAATACTTGGTCATGCTTGTTACCCTTTGGATTCTACTACCTGAATTCTTGGTCTCCTGTTGTCAGCTTTGAGTTCTTCAAATGCAGTCACTTATCATGAGAACTTGCTTTACTTTGTATTTCAATTTTTTAAAGCTTTTTATTTTAGAGAAAATTGACATAATCAGTTATTTTTATACAAAGGAGTGATAATGGTGATTCATGTCCTTTGAGTATTATAAAAAAAGTTATGACTAATTTCCAAATAAAACAATGGTCAAAACTGAGAATCCAATGACAAATATCCCATTCTCATTTTAGAGCAGGAAATAAAAACTTAATTCAAAATATACACATTTATACAAAGAGGAGGAATAAGACTGGCTAATTCACTAACATTGTTTAAGTATTTATCCTTAAAGTTGATTATGATTCTTTATTAACTGCACTTTTATTAAAATTGAGGGCTCTCCAGGCATTTATCTATTTGTTTACTTATTGGCACTGGGGATTAAACCCAGGGGCATTCTTTCTCTGAACTATACCCCCAGCCCTTTTTAGCTTGAAACAGAGTCTTGCTAAATTCCTGGGGCTGGCCTCAAACCTGTGATTCTTCTGTCTCAGCTTTCCAAGTACTAGAATTATAGGCATGTGTCACAGTGCCTGGACTTATATTATTTTTAAACCTTGTATAAATGTCACATAGCTCATTCTCCAGCTTTGGTAAGAAAATAAACACAGCGTATGGATGAAAATTTGCATTTTATCTATCTATCTATCTATCTATCTATCTATCATCTATCTATCTATCTATTTATCATCTATTGTCTATCTATCTCTGTCATTTAAACATCTTAAAAACAAATAATGAAAATGGTGGAGAAAATTTATAAGTAATCTTTGTTATGAATGCTAGTTTTATTTTTTGAATATTTTTATTTTATTTTAGTTTTTAATTTTAATTTGTATGTGGATCATATTGGTAAAGGCATACATTCACACAGTGCTTGGTGCCTTTCTCCCACCCTCCTTCCCCTTTTTTCCTCCCAACAATGAGTGTCCAGGTTGACCACGCTACATTCACACTTATACACATATTCAAAGTAGCTCCTCCATTAATCAACCTCAGCCTTCTTCTTTTTCTACCCTTCCTTTCTAGCTTTGCTGAGGTTTTCCCTCCATTATCTGGAGTCCGTCTGATACCCCTAGTTTGGGGATATTAGAGAAAACATATGTCCTTTCTCTTTCTGTGCTTAGCTGATTTCACCAGCCACTATTCTGAGAGAGGGTTAATATCCAGATTATACAAAGAGCTCAAAAGACGCTACACTAGCAAAACAAATAACCCAATCAAGAAATGGGCAACTGAACTGAATAGATACTTCACAAAAGAAGAGATACAAATGGCCAATAGGTAAATGAAAAGGTGTTCAACATCATTAGCCATCAAGGTGATGCAAATCAAAGCTACTACACTGAGATTCCATCTAACTCCAATCAGAGAGCAGAACATAAAGAAGTCTTAATAAGTGTTGGCTAGCTTGTGGGAAAAGAGGAATTCTTTTACTCTGTTGGTGGGAGTACAAACTATGGAGATCAGTGTGGAGAGTCCTTAGAAAACAGAATGGATCCACCATATGATCTGGCTATACCACTCCTGGGCATCTTTCAAAAGGGGTTGAAATCAGAGAACTACAGTAACATATGCATACCTGTGTTCATAGCAGCACAATTCATAATAGCCAAAATATGGAACCAACCTAGGTCTCCATCAACAAATGAATGGATTGCAAAATTATGGGAAATACACACAATGGAATTCTATTCAGCAATAAGGAAGAACAAAATTATGTCATTCTCAAGAAAATGGAAAGACCTGGAGAACATTATTTAAGTGAATACTTGTTTTAAAAACATACTTTCTATGTCAGCAGCTTCAATGGGTATTTACATTAGGACAATAAGTTATCGGTTACCACTTAAAACAATAAGGCACAGCAAGAAAATTCATTCAAACACACAGTGAAGGCCAAATATTAAGTTTGTCCCAATGTCTTTCACACTTTAAAAAATAGAGTAGCTTCTGCAAGGAAGCAAACATGTATTGGGTTAAGAGAAAAACTGTAAACTCCACAGCACATAAGGGCTTTTCCTTATAGAAAAGGGAAGGATAAACTGTCTAAAAACAGGGGCAGTGAGTTGCCATGGAAATCAAGGTCTTGTACCATTCTGATTAGGCAGACAGTTATAGGATCAATAGGGATGGAGACATTGTGTTCTCTTAATATCTCTCTCTCTCTCTCTCTCTCTCTCTCTCTCTCTCTCTCATTTTCTCTTTCAATCTCTCTCTCTCAAGGAAAAGATTATAGTTTAGGCACTAGAGCAAAACATAGTAAGATTCTTGCGTTCTGCCAGTACTAACAAAAGGTCCTTTTAAATCAGGGAGTTTTCTAAGGTGTAAGGATAAACATTAATTAAAAACTTGTGGCACACAGGCCCTGGCAGCGCACACTTGTAACACCCCCCCCCCATCCCAACAGAAGGATCAGGCAGGTTCAAAGCCAGACATGCTGCACCCAGGCTTAAGAGACCCTGTTTCCAAATAAAAAATATAAAAAAATAAAATAGGTCTGGGTCTGGGAGTGTAGCCCAGAGGTAGAAGGGTTCCATCCCCATCCCCAGTACCACACACACACACACACACACACACACACACACACACACACACATTGGCACAGAAGCTGCCTGCCAGTAGAGACTTGATGACTTTTCAATGAAGATGAACTAAGTTTCAAAATAAGAAATAATCATGCTTCCCAGTATCGGTCTCAATCTCACAAGGTCCCACTATGCAAAAGCTAGCTGCTATAAAGGCTAGACTCTGAGCCACAAAGATCTGGGTCTTGTTCTAAAGGGATTATATCACATAATTACATTGTACCTATTTCAGTCTTTTAATTAGAAAATTAAAAGTCCCATCCATTTTGTTATTAATAGAATGGAATATTCCTAATTTTTTGAAAGAGCTTTACTCTTTAATATGGTACCTGTTCTGATTTACTTCTGAAAATAACAGTAACAGCTTACCAATAAAATGTGTAAGCTTTTTTTTTTTTTTTTTTTTTTTTTGGTGGTACTGGGGGTGGAACCCAGAGGCTTTCAACCTCCGGGCTATACTCCCAGACATTTTTTTGAAAAATATTTTATTTGGAAACAGGGTCTCACTAAGTTGCTGAAAGCCTCACTAAGTAGCTGAGGCTGGCTTCGAACCCGTGCGATCCTCCTATCTCAGCCTCCAAAGTGCGGGGATTACAAGCGTGCGCCATCACACCCGGAAATGTGTAAGCTTTTAAAAAGATAATTATGATGCTAAATATTTTAGAGGAATGTTTATAGAAATAGAAATATACTGTGGGGTCCAATTTACCCAAAATTCAGTTCATCATCTTGTGGCTTTACAGAAGAACTGAAACTCCAAGATCTAGGTCATCAAAAAGGCCAGAAAGGATGCAGACATCACACACTTTCCTGCAGTATTTGTCTTTTGATTGAGCACATAGCCTAAAATTTTTGCATGAGAGAGCAGGCAGAAGAAGTTCAGACAAAGGTCATTTAAGACATTTCACCTCTTAAATGACAGCAAAAGTGTTGTCTCCTACGCTAATACATTTGTCCTTTTGTCCAATTAAAATTTCTCCAATGTCACCAAGGTTCATTGCTCTTTGGCACCTCCTTTAAAGTAAGCAGGGACAAAAATATAAAGTGCTGAACCATAAGTGCTGAACCACTTAACATCTTTATTATAAAAATACATTTATCAAATTAAAATAGCAAATAATCTTATGTTCTGTTTAGTGCTACTTGTAATGGAAAATTTAAAAATATACCCTATACCTTTTGAATTTAACTTACTTTTTAATTCTCTAAACTTAATGTTCACTTGCCTAGAATATTCTTCCTTCACCTACTGGACAAGCCATCTTTCAGGTGTCAAAGTTATGCTTCCATTCTCACAAATGCCTACCTTGGACTCCTGTACCAGGTAAGATCCCTCTGATATAAAAAATGCTTGAAGATTTTTCTTCTTGCATCTATCATCTTTACTTATGATGTATCATCTGTATGTGGTGTGTTTACTACGTGCTGCTCTGGTAACAGAATTCCTTCCCATTGAAGGTAGGTGCAAAGCACTATGCTAAAGGGGTGGTGCCTTTACTGTGGGCACCATGTCAATGTGACTATTTAATTAACTAATGTGTTCTCAGCACTTACCACAATTCTGTTAAATGTTAGTAGTTCAACAGTATTCCTATTTCATTTCACTAATTCCTATTTCATCTCATTTTATATTTAACATTTCTAATTATTTCATTTTATTTTTATTCATTTTTTTCTAATTTTTCTTTTCCAGAGATCCTGAAGATTTGTGAAAGGTGCCAGTTACCAGTTTCCACTATGGTTCTGGGAGTAGGAGAAAGAGTGAATATTTAGAATATGTTCTATTGCATTTTAAAGGAAACATAACATACTAAAAGTGATATTGAACACCTGGAGTTTTGATAGTGTTTTTGTATACTGAGCATCTTCCTAACTCTGAGCTCTCCCAAAATGCCCAGCCCGGTACTTGCATTGCACCTCTCACCTTCCACACTGATGTACCTACGGTCATCATTCTCCCTTTGAGAACTACTCTGCCCTGTGAGATGTCTCAATTTCACCTCCTTCTTTCCAACCCAAAGAATATAGGTAGATAATCTATAAGTAGATGTGCTACTTAACCATAAATACCCAGACATGCCAGGAATATTTTCCATTGTCAGCCAGGAGACTAGTTACATTACCTTTTTACCCACAGGATACTCAATGCAAATAGTTACTCAAAATTCCAAATCGTTACAGATTTTTGAGAAAAAATATATGCACCAAATACTGTTAAGTAATTTTTCTAAGGAAAGTTAGTAAAATAGGGTTTAAAAAATACTTTCCTTATCAGCACATCAGTCAATCTTACTGCTTTCAAGCAGATTACAACTACTGATATACCAATTTAAGCAATATTATCTGTTCTAAAGCAGTTAATTCTGTTTCCAAAGTGCCACATTTAGAATAGACAGGACTTATTTAGTTCAATTTTTCCTTTACCACTCAAATATGTGTACCAATTTTTATTAGCTCCGTTTCTTCGGAGAACCCTAATATAGCCACTAAATCAGAATATAATTAGAGAATCACCAAATATTTTTGCATATTTTGAATGTATTCTTATTCAAGAGTTGGAATCTTTTAGGTCAAAAGTATTTAAAAATTAATTTGGAGTGACGTATGCGTTTTATCTAGTCATAATTTCTTGATATGCTTCACTGACATCAGTCTGAATGAACATTTCAATAACAGAATTCTGTGAAAAAGCACTTAGAAATTAATTTAAAAGCTCAAATTCAAGGATAAATTTTGAAGAATATATATAAAGCCTACTCACATAGCAACCGGTTATGAGAGTTGCTTGAATAAATGCAAAGTCAAATTCAAGGCTGCTTACATGAAGTGTCAAAAACCATATTACATTCATAAGGAAAAATTATGAATGAAAAACTAAAATAGAAAAGCATTTTTGCCTCAATTAAGTACAGAATTAGAGTGAATAAAACAAGTAAGAACATGATTTTCAGCTATTACAACTCTTTGTATTCTTCTGAAATACTTCTCAGCTAATAAGATAATGGTCAAGCATACTGCAATTTTAAATAAGCAGGTCAATATCAGAACCAATACTGAGACTGATTTACCTTAAAGCACAGGCATAAATTGGCCCTCAGATGAACTTTACATATACTCCGAGAGGACTTTCTAGCAATCATAAGTGACCTAAATCCTGGCTCAAATAGAGTTTACTCCTAGGTTACTAAATAAATAAAGTACTCAGTGATTATCCCTAAACCACAAATCTGAAACCTGACATGTTCTAAAATCTAAAATATTTTGAGTGTCAACATGATGCCACAAATTGTAAATTCCACATTGCCCTCATGTGATGAGTTGCAGTCAAAACAAACAAACTAAAAGTGCCACATAAAATTACCTTCAGACTTTGTGTACAAGGCATATGTAAAAAGTAACTGAATTTTATATTCAAACTTGGGTCCCATTCCCAAGATAGCTCAATGTATATGCAAATTTTCCAAAATCTGAAAAACTCCAAAATCCAAGACATTTCTGATCTCAAGCACTTTGAATAAGGGATACTAAATATGTACAATATTTTTAAAGTGTATACTTAAACATTGTATGTATAAGTGCCAAATTAAATAAAATAGCTTGCTCTTCTCATTGTATGCAGCAAATATTAATTGGATATCTACTTTGTGTCAAGCACTATATGGAACATCAGTGATTTATTGGAAAATAAGATGGACACGGTCTCTTATTGACATACAGACATGCTAATGGGAGATGCAGACATATCAATTGGCAATCTCCATGCAACAAACCTAAATTCCATTTCATGATCTACAAGTACTTACATGCATTCATTTTTGTACTGATTGTTCCTGCACAGGAGCCATATGGACCTTTGCATCTATTTTCAGATCCTAGAATTCTCTTTCTATAGATATTTGCAAGGCTGATTCCTTCCCTACATCCAGGTCTCATCCAAATACTACTTTCTGTTCAGACTACAATTCTGCATAGTGCTGGACATGGTAGCATATACCTGAAATTTCAGTACTTGGGAGACTGATACAGGAGGACCACAGGTTCTAGGCCAGCCTCAGTAACTAAGTGAGGCCCACATCAACTTAGTGAGACCCTGTTTCTTTTTTGGAGAGTGGAGGGAAGAAGAAAATAAAAAGAAAGAAATAATAAAATAGAACTGAAGTCTAGCTCAGAGGTAGAATGCCCTTCTTTATATCTCCAGTACCACATATGAAAATAAAAATAAGTAAAAATAAAAATTCTGCATGGACATGCTATTTCTTAAATTCAAAGAGAACACTAAATAGAAAATACAGAAAGCTATCTAAGATGTTGTGGACTAAATTACAAAAAGAAGACAGTAACAATATTTAGCACTTTCTCAGTTTCTGATTTAAGTTTGCTTTTTTTATCTAGGAAGGTAATAGTTACTTCTTGGTTTGATTTTGTAGATTCATTTTCAGAAACTTACTACTTTTATTGCATTATTTTCTGTTTTTTTCATTTACCTAATTTGTTGATGTCATGCAGCTGATTAGGAATTTTTCCTGGTGCAGAAAAATCAGAGGGATGCTATGTCAAGTTATTTTTACCCAGTTCACTACTTGCTCAGTTAGAGTTACAAGCATGAAGAGTGTATTGTTCCCATGGACCTTCTTGATAACTGAACACAGGGTCTGCCAGAAGTTACAGAAACTATAAAGGTACTTTGTCATCTTGTTCACAAGTTTAAATGGCTTAAATGTCAATGTTACAACTCTCTTAAATATGAATACAAAATAGAAAAATATTGGCTCACTGGATGCTACTCTTAGAAATAGCAAAAGTAACAATTTTCTTACTTTTTCAAATGTATATATTAATTGGGCAATAATATTGTATAGGGCTACTTTTGTGCTTCAGTTAGCATAACTGAAGTAAAAATGAAATACACATTATTATTATCGTACATGACAATGCTATGGACTTGTTTTCACATTGATAATCAAATATGCACTAATAGAGTGCAATGAGAAAAAAAGCACTTCCCGCTACTTACTCTTCTAGCAACACTGAAGTATTTGAATATTTCGGTGGCATTTCTATTCTACTCATTGTCCAGGACTTAGAAAAAGTATCACTTGTTCCCTGAAAACACACCTAAAACATATTTTTTCTCAAACTTTTTTGCATCCGTATCATTAAATTTAACCGTTTCTTTTTATGGTCAATGTCCTTTTTACATAATTTCATCTAACTTTGGGTAGCTCTAGAAAAAGAAAAATTTACATAACTGAAATAATAGATAATGCTGTTATTACTCTTAAAAGTATAAATTTCCAATTCATACTGTATGTAAAGTTTTCATGGAGATATGATAGAAAATGCTCATGGTATTTCCATGAAAAAAACTTCCTACAAAGCCTTTACAAGCTGTTTACCTTAAAGTACTAATTCAGGGAAGCTGCTATCAATTCAATAAATACTTTTAAAATAAGTTATTATTTATAAATTGGAGACTATTATGAAAGGATCTAAGATAATTGATAATATTTTGCTTCAAATATATTTATATTATTGGAATAATTACAAGAATAAATAAAAATACAAAATATCTGGACTGTGTATCTACATCTCCCATTTTTATTGGAAAATTGAAATAGTATACATATCAAAATATGTGATTTGATAGGAATTCATATTTGTTAAAAATATTTTATGCTAAATTTAAAAATGGATAAGATTCTGAAAGAATAAAAGACTGTACTTCATCCATTATAGGCAATCAAGCATTACAAAGACATATATTTTTGAGATCAATATTAAACAAATATTATGTAATGGATATGATGTTTGATGATCCTTGTATATCTTGTTATTAAGAAAACAGGTCAAAGACACTAACTTGACTTACAATTGAGGATTAATATGCCACCTGAGATAGAATTTGTATTACATTTTTCTTTAAAAAATTAAACAAGGGAAGAGTTTTCTAAATCTACTGGTCAATAAACTATCCTTTGAATCCAAAATATTTGACCATGCCAATAAGCAGATGACTCAAATAATTGCACTTAGTAGATTTCAGTCAAAATTTAAACTGGGCCACAAAAATCACATAACATTTTTTATCTTTTCACATAAGTATATGTGAATTAACTTTGTACAGACAGCACAAGCTCAAGAGGAAACCTTTTTCATAGGATTTTGTTCTGTGTTGCCATCGATTCCTGCCTAATTGCTTGAAAGTTGGAATCAACTCAAAGCAGGTGCCATTAATTGACTACCTTTCCTGAGTTTCAGTTTTAATAAAAATCTTGAAAGAAACATGAACCCTCTGCCTGTCAGCCGCTGTAAGAACATATCCCTGAGGAGTTCTTTTAGTGCTTTAAAAATTGTCTCCATGCAGAGATTTCTTTTTTCACATAGGCACTTATACCTTAAAGTCTTTACAAGTCTCCGAGGATTAAGATGAGAAGGTTAATGCCTTCATCTGTAAGATGATGACTTAGTGCTACTAAAGTTTTGATTTTTACAACAGAGCTTCGTGATTGAATCAACATTTGTTTTATTTTCCATGGAATAAAAATTTGTTTTATATTGTGAGATTGTGATACCAAAGTAACCTTTCATTTTCTTCTCACAATGGTCTGCTCCTTTCCTAACTCAGAAAGTAGATTTTTCTTTTGGAGCACACATTTAATTTCCAGTAGTAAGAACTATGGTGATTCAATGTGTGTAGGCATTGTAAGTAGCACACATATCCTGGTGGAAATTTTAGAATATTTAAATCTGTTATGCAGACAATTTCAAATTAACTGACAAATTGAAGCCATATGGTACAACTACCTAGACATTTATAATTGATGTCAATGACTGCATCATAAAACATTTAGCCATAATTTTTTTTTTTGTGTGTGTGTGTGTGTGTGTGTGGTGCTGGGGATTGAACTTAATGGCATTCTACCTTCAAGCAACAACCTCAGCTCTATTTTTATTATTATTTTGAAACAGGATCTCGCTAAGTCAATGAGAGTCTCATTACTTGCTGAGGCTGTCCTTGGACCTGCAATCCTCCTTTTTCAGCCTTCTAAGTACTGGGTTTACAAGTGTGTCACAAGTTGTTTGCCTCATTATTTTTCTTCCACATAAATCAATACAAAACATTGTCCTAAGCAGATGAGTCTGCAATTTTTCTAGTAGTTGTTGATATAAAGAGCTAAACTTCTCTAATTGAATAAACATACATCATCCCCTTCCCTGAAACTCGCTCATATTCATCATCTACTTTGATAAACACATCCTTAATTCAACATTGCCAACATTCATTATAAAATTGATTTGTTTGCTTGGAAAAATGTTAATATTCTATGAAATATGGAGGCTAGCAAAACAAAAATATGTTTCATAAACATGATTGTAATAAACCAGCAAATATTTAGCAATTAAATATAGGAAGTAAATATTTAAAGTGCTAACATCCAATTTCATGTGTATCAACACATTGTCTATGCTCTCTACACCTTTTGGGTAAATCACAAACTATACCTCAAATACTTAAAGTGCGAAATGATTATATATATAAATGGTTGTTAAAAATTCAGTCTTTAAATCTCAGTACATTAGAAAACATCCAGGATATAGTAAAATTTGCTGTATTTAAAATATTAGATATAATTTTTTATTTAAAATATTTGCCTCTGAAACTATTTTGGTTACCTTATAATTTGATATGGCTAATTAAAAATGACTTAAAGTAATAGAATATTAAATATGAAAAAATATTTCATGCATGTTGTGTTTTAATATTTTCTAATTGCTATTTGTTTAATTAATAAACAAATGCTAACTAAATGCCCAAATTTTATTTTAAAATAGAATAGGGAACTTTAAAATAAATATAAAAGGAGACCACCGAATGCTGTGTGCATGTAAATCACTGTCAACATGGTTTACCTTATGATATGAGACTAAAATATACAAATAAAAGTATATACAAAATATAAAACTTTTCTACAAAATAAAATAGAGTTCTTTCATGTGAGATGAATGTGAAAAAACAATAGTGGAAATTACAACCTGCCATCTTGTCATAATTCATAAAATTCTAAGTGAGTGGATATAAGCTCTTTCCAAGTAGTACAGAAAAGGAGGATTAATTATTTAAAATGTTTGTTTTTTCATATAAAAGGAAACATCTTTTTACATCAATTTAAAAGGGGGTTCAGGCAGAATCTATATTTTGTAAACATTAATTAGAAAAATCAAGAACTGATATGGATATTTACACTCTGTTTTCTCATATATATATATAGTGGCCTCTTCATGCCCCAATTTAGGTATTTGCCACATGTTTCCTTTTTTTCTTCATTATTTTTTTGAGTGAATGTTAGGAGCCTGAGCTTAGCCGCTTCTATGCTTCCAGGACCTAGGACAGCGCCAGTTGATTTTTAGCAGCTAAGATGGCAGTAGTAAATTTCTGGGGTTCTAAGGACACGTTAGGTGGGCACAATACAGTTAGATAGTTAAGATTATAAGTCACACAGAGGTCCTAAGAAATGGTAGGTTTGCTATTTATCTGGCTGAGATGTTTTAGGGAGGGCTTCCTTAGGAAAATCGAGTTGAGACCTGAAGACAAATAGTAGATATCCATGCAGGAGGTAGAGAAAGGGTATTCTTGGCATAGAAAGAAACATACCTATAAACCAAGAGAAGAAGCAGTGCATATGGCTTCCTGCAAGTGAATTATACTATAGCTAGAACTTAGGTGAGCAGAGGCAAGTAGAATGTGGTGAGACTAGAACGGTGAGTAGAAGTGAGATGGACCAGGATTTTCAAGCAACATTCAAGAGTATAGAGATTATTGTAAGAGCACAGGAATAAATTATTATGGCTTAATCAGAGAAGTTAATTGAACTATGAAATCTGATTTTCAGTAAAAAAGTTAAAAAAGTTTATAAGAAAATATATTCTATAAATAAATTGGTGAATGAACACAATATTTATTAAAATATATGCAGATATGCAACTTTAGTTTGGTAAAAGTAATAAAAATTGAAATTTTCATTTTCCAGATAATGAATTATTAATTAACTTAAATATTATCTTTCATATTTACTCACAAGGGAGATGAAGGAATGAATGGTCATATTCTCAGGTTAAAATAACAGGTGCAAATGCATTACGACAAAAGTATAACCAGTTTGGCTTTCAAGATGCCATTATTATCAGTGACATAGATCAATATTGAACTATTGCATTTAGAATAATACAATTGAATATTGCATTTAGATGCATATTGCATTTTAGAAAACGTTCTCAATTTTATGTTAAAGATAAATGCATTTCTGCCAGGACCACTGGACTTGTCTGTCTGATAAAATTTCATAGTTGTTTTAACACTAGCATTAGAAATTATTCTCCAAGTCAAGCCTAGTGGTGCAAGACAAGAGGATCACAAGGTGGAGGTCAGCTGGGGCAACTTAGCAAGACCTTGTCTCAAAAAAAAAAAAAAATTAAAAAGCTGAGGATATAACTCAGTGTTAGAATGTCCCTGGGTTTAAACCCCAGTACCGTCTTCAACACACACAAATTATCCTTCAATTTGTATTACATTTATAAATATTAAATAGAGTAATATTAAAATATTTAATTTGAAAATTTATAAGCTATATTAACTGCATTTCCCATTAACATAAAGAAATTATATTCTCCTTAGGTTTAAGCAGAAAGCATACAAGAATACTACTGTGTTCTTTCTAGCCATGAGTACTAAAGATTCTCTTTTGGTACTCTCATAGGCTTTAGCCCAATTTTCTGTGCATAGTGAGCAATCAATGACTGTCCTTTGAATAAAAGGCAAAATATAATATTATTTATCCCATTTTAATTATATACATTCTTGAAATGACACAAAATATAATGTGGTAATTGATTTAAAAATATTTTCACAAGTCTGACCACTCAACCCTCAATTAAAACTGTGTTTTAGCCGGGCGTGGTGGCACATGCTTGTAATTCCCACGCTTGGGAGTAGGAGACAGGAGGATCGCGCAGGTTTGAAGCCAGCCGCGCGCGCTGGCTTAGGAGACCCTGTTTACAAATAAAAAGTATAAAATAGATCTGAGAGTGTAGCCCGGAGGTAGAAGGGCTTCCAGGAACCCTAGTAGCACCAAAAACAAAACAAAACAAAACAAAAAAACTGTGTTTTTTCTTACTACCTCTTCTAGACAGCACTTTTAATTCATCTTTCCTGAAACCTAACTTTTCATCTGTTTTGATAAGAAGTCATGTTAAATTCTAATCCTTGGAACCTTTAGATATGTTACTTTAGTTGGCAAAAAGGACTCTATAGATATGATTAAGGTTAAAGTTGTTGCAAGATTACCCTGTATTATTTGGGTGATTCTAAAGTGATCGCATGGATCCATAAAAAGCAAAATACTCTTCTAGCTGGGGTCAGAGAAGGAGATGTGACAGTGGGACAAAGGTACAGATGGATACAGTATGGCCATTTTAAAGAAGGAGAAAAGGGGCCAGGAGCCAAGGAATGCAGGTGGCCTCTAAAGGATGAAAAGAGGCAGGAAAAGGATTCTGCCCTACACCTGTCAGAAAGGAATGCAGCCCTCCTGATGTTTATTTTATTTTTAAATACTTTAATTTGTGCAATGTAATTATACATCACAATGAGATTTAAATCAATATATTTATATATGCGCACACAAATTCTCTTGTTGAAGTTCCCAACCTCACTCCACCCCCTACTCTCTTCCTTTTTCTCCATACAAGCTAGTAAAATAGGTAGATATCTTCATATATGCACTTAATATTATTTGGCCTGTTTCATCCTCAATCCTTCTTTCTTCCTCTTCTCCCTCCTTTAATCCACTTCCGCTATCATCGTCTCTCTTCTTACTTTCTTTTTTTATGAAATCCTATTTCTTTTGTATTTTCTTTTCAGCTTCTCTGTATGATAAAAACACGAACCTTACAATTCTGAGACTAATTGATTTCAATAAGCATAATGTTCCATCCATTTTCTTACAAAGGGCATAATTTTGTTTTTCCTTATGACTGAATAAACCTCCATTGTGTGTATCTACCACATTTTCTTGATTCACTCATCTGTTGTTGGGCACCTAGGTTGGTTTTATAATTTAGCTATTGTAAATTGTCCTGCTGTAAATATAGGTATTGATTTTTAGCCCAATGAGATCTGTACCCTCATGGACATCTGACCTGGAACTAATTTAATGCTGATTTAATTCAGTAAGTTTGTTGAGATTTGTTATGGTGGCCATGGAAAAGTAATACAGAAAGCATTGGCTTCATTGTCACCTTTGTGCCTTTAATTAGAATGCAAGTACTGATACAACTGGTATCCTGCCTGAGGAAAAAATTACCTGAGTTATTACCAATTTTTCTTTTTTAAATATTAGCTAAGGGAGTTTGAGATTTTCAATAAATACACGTATGCACATTACACACAAAAAAATTTAGAACTGAAGATTTTATCGTCAAAATCATGTTTGTTTCACTCACCTGTAACTGCTCAGAAGTAATATATTTTTATAAAGTAGGACCAGGCTTAAAGGAGATCAAGATTATCTACCTCTTATTTTCTCTGATAGTTTTAGGTAAACATTCAATTACTGTGCACATTATTCCTCATCTGGGAAGTAGGTAAGAAAAGGCAGACAGAGCCTTTCCCCCCCTGGTCTCTGTTTTTTAAAAATAAGATAATGCATGCAAAAGCAGTTGCTAATCATTAAAATGTTCTAAGACATAGATGTTATTAATTTATAAAGTTGACTTAGAATTTCTTGACTTTCCAATTGTGCAAAAGTGGTACCCATTTAGTTAAAGCCCCTATAAATTTCACATTGTATGCTTGTGTTTGTGTGTAGGGGTGCTGGGGATTAATCCTAGGTCTTTGTCCTTGTTAAGAATGCACTCTACCACTGAGCTGCAGCCCTATTCCATGCATCAAATCTTAAAATTCAATATTTTATTAGGTTACTAATATGCAATGCAATCTCCTCTCTAGAAGCTAGGCAGTGGCCATGAGCCACAGTTCCCGGTTAGCCAAACAATCTTGTCAAAGCAAACAATCAATGTACATCCAACAAGTTCAGTGCACTGTGTTGCGAAGTTATGATGTTTGATAGGTTTTCAACTTAGAATATTTTCAACTTGATGAATTTATCAGGATGTAACTTTATCTTAAATGAAGGATCATATATTTTTTAGAATCTCATAGTAAAGTATCCATGAGAATTAACTTACTTTAATGTAAGTCAACCCAAAAAGAAAACCACAGAAGGACTTGTTATATCTGCTCTGTTTTAATAGAGAGACTCAATACATCTTAAGATTTTTGGTTACATTCTCAGCTAATTTCTCAGAATCTTGAGATAAATTTATTCAATGAGTGGTACATTTTAATTATTCATCTGTTCTAGGGCTTTCTTAAATTTTCATTACATCTCACATTTCCTATAAATATCCAATTTCAAAGGAAGAACATGCAGTGGCTTGGGAGCCTACATTTTGCATACACATCCATTGTTATCTGTGATCACGTGGTCTTCTGAACAATTCTCCCACTAGGTATAGAAACGTAGGTGTCTAATAAATATAGATGTGTGTTTTATAGATGTACCCATCCAGAATCAGCTATCTTCAGAAACAACTTTGCAAAATTTACATCATTAGTCCCATTTAAGGAAATTTTAAAAATATGACTAAAATTGACAATAAAGAGTTCTTTGCAACTCAGTGAGACTCTGTTTCAAAGTAAAGAATAAAAAATAGGGCCGGTTATGTAGCTCCAAAGTAGAATGCCCCTGGGGTTCTACCACCAGTACCGCAAAAAAAAAAAAAAAAAAAATTGTGGTGAATAAGATAAGACATGTTAACATGCAATGCTTATTCATGCATGAATTTAGTATTTTCCTAATTTGAGCAAGCAGGCTGCTGAATATCTGAGAGAAAGAGGAAAATATACATTTGGATTTAAAGTCTCTGATATCTTTGTGTTGCTGAGCTATGATGTTTGCTTTAACTGTGGCAAGTGTGGGAGATACTATAAAATGACTCTGGTATTTCTGAAGTAATTTCTAGAATAGAGTTGGAGAGAACAAGTAAACTACAAAATATGTTGTGATTAGCTCCCATGATAGAGGTTCAGAATAGATCATGAGAACTTGTATCATGGTATGATACAATCTGTGCAGAAACTGAAGCTGCCCTTGGGGAAGACAGCATGATCATTTGTTTGTTAAAATTTTGATTAATGACGGGCATGGTGGCGCACACTAGTAATCCTAGCATTTGGGAGGCTGAGACCAGAGGATCACAGTTCGATGACAGCCTCAGCTACTTAGTGAGGCCCTTTGCAAATCAGTGAGATCTGGTTTCAAAATAAAGAATAAAAAATAGGGCAGGGGGTATAGCCCGGAGGTCGAATGCCCCTGCGTTCCATCCCCAGTACCGCAAAAAAAAATTTTTATTTATTGTCATCAGCCAGTAAGAGCGGCATGAATAAAGGCACAACCTTGTGATTGTGTATTCATATGGTTAAATTTGAATGTGATAAGGAAAATGTTTGGAAATTATAATATGAAAAGGGTATTATCTTATTTTAAATAAAAAATATAAAATTGCATATATGAGACATACACACACATATATATATACATACTTATATATTTACATATACACATTTTAATATTGGTGTGGAAAGATGAAAATTCAGAGACTAGTGTAAAGCAGATACATTAAAAGTGCTATTGTAATTGTCCAAGGAGAAGATAATAATTTAAATAAGGACGGCAGCTTTAAGAGTGGAAAATAGGAGACAGAGTAAGAAAGGAAGTGCAGGGTATGGCGGTAGAGATGATAGAGATTTGTGGAGTGATTACAGTAGCAGTCTTGGAGGGCACAATTAAAATAGCTCCAAGTTTTCTTCATGCCTGGCTAATATGTGTCTACCCTAAGGACAGTGGCAAATGGTATCAGGGTGAATATTTCTTGGGTACTGTGGTGTTTGAGACATCTCTGTGACAACATCAAGCAGAAGGTTAGACCCAGGTGAATGAGACTCAGGAAAGATAACAATATTAGAAAAATAAATTTGGACTTCATGTCTAACTCACTGTTATCCAAGAATGGATAAATGATGGATTGCATCAAACTAAAACAGCCTTCTGTGCAGCAAAGGGAATAATCAAAAGAGGGAAAAGGCAGGCTACAGAACAAAAAATTTGCAAAACACATATCTGATAAAGGGTTAGTATTACAAATATATGAGGGACCCAGGCAACTTGGTAACAAAAACTAGTAACCTAGCAGTGGGAAAAATGCTAGCCTGACACAGAGGCAAAGGACAGAAATAGTATTTCTCAAAATAAGACATATATATACACATACACATGTACCAACTGATGCATGAAAATGTGCTCTGGCTCACTAATCATCAGGGAAATAAAAAACACAATAATATATATCACCTAATACTTGTTAGAATGCCTATTTTAAAAAAAAAATTAATGCTGGTGATGATGTGGAGAAAAGAGAATGCTCATACTCTGTTGTTTGAAAATATAAGTTGTTATAGGTATTATGAAAAACAGTACAGAGGGTCATCAAAAGAATAAGTATAAACTAAATCTCTGTTGGTTATATACCCAAATGTAATGAAATTAGCCCTTGTATAGTTATCTTTTCTTCCATGTTTGTTGCAATATTACACACAATAGCCAAACTGTGGAGATAACCTGAGTGTTCAACCTGAGTGATGAATGAAAGCATAAAAATGTAGTGTAGATAAACAAGGAAGTACTATTTGAAGAAAATCTTACCATTTACAAAGGCATAGATTAACCTGGAATGCATTATGCCAGATGCAGAAAGATAAACACATACTGCATGATCTCACTCCTGAGTGGAATTTAAAGCAGTCAAACTCATAAAAGCAGAGTTAAGTGTCAGTGGTCGCTATAGCTTGGGAGAGAAAGATGTAGTGAGGTGTTGATCAAAAGGTACAAAATTTTAGTTATTCGAGTTGAGTAAGTTCTGGAGACCCAATGCACTGCATGGTGACTATAGTTAATATGACCATACCATATACTTAAAATTTACTGAGTGAAGACCTTAAGTGTTCTTAACACATACACATAATACAATTATGCAAGGTTTTAAATATATAAATTAACATAATGGTGGGTGACTATTTAATAAGGTATGCTTATAGAAAAACATCATAACATCATGTTATATATATTTACTTATTTAAGGAATACCACATGTAAAGGGTATAATACATATATTTATATATATGTTTAAGGGATACCACATTAGTTTTATATCTTTATTGACGTAAAAGTATATATATATATATATATATATATATATATATATATATATATACACACACACACACATTTTAGCTTTACATCAATAAAGCTGAAAAAAGAAGCCAGGCGTGGTGACGCATGGTTGTAATCTCAGCATTTGGGAGGCTGAGACCAGAGGATCGTGGTTCATGGACAGCCTCAGCTACTACTTAGTGAGGCCCTTTGCAACTCAGTGAGATTCTGTTTCAAAATAAAGAATAAAATATAGGGCTGGGGGTGTAGCTCAGAGGTAGAAGCCCCTGGGTTCCATCCCCAGTACTGAAAAAAAAAGAAAAAGAAAAAATAGAGAAGAGAGATGGACATCATTGGTCAACACACTTTCTTGAGACCTATAGTTTGTTCTACTGAGGGTTGTTTATAAAGCACATTTTATTTAAAAAATTAATACAGATAGTACAAAAGGACAGAGATAACTAGAATGTAGTGGAAATCAAAGGGGACTCTTAGTTCTCCTTTAACATCTTTGGATTTTACAAAAATTACTTATGTAATTAAAGATACACAATAAACAAGAGCCTACTTCTCTCTGAGCTGTCTTTTTAAAACAGATCTCTTTTTTATTTCTATTTTTATTGGTGCATTGTAATCTTTATGAGGTACAGGATGGTAGAGGCATACATGCACAGAGTGCCATCCCAAATGGTACCCATAGGCCAAATTTCAACACCTCATCTCCATCTCCACTTTGCCACTTTAGTTTCTAGGTATTCACTGTCTTTTTGCTCTTATCCCTGACTGTGTTTATTATTGCAGTAATACATATTATGCCTTACAATAAGCACAAACTCTAGAGAAGAAACATATAGGGTATCTTCATAAATGATTATTTGCCATCAAATTTGTTTTTCTTTCCTGGGTGTAAATAAAATCTAATATAAAGTACATAATTGATTCTACTAATGAATTTTTTCTAAGGTGAATTACCATTAAACAATATGTATATTTGAAATGGCTCTGAGTAAATGTAATTATGGCATGGGACTTTGGAAAGATTTCCACATATAACTAGAAAATCACATGGCAGGAATCACTGCATGCCTTTCATTCATACTTCTACATAAATAATGAAGAGAATGAATAATCTCAGGAGTATGTACAGACCCCGTCTCCAAACAAAATAGAGATAGCTAATAATAAATTTAGAAAGATGCTTAGAAATTGACCGTTAAAACATGACCAAGCTGGGAGTGGTGGCGCACATTTGTAATCCCAGCATTCGGGAGGCTGAGACTGGAGGATCGTGGTTCGCAGAGAGCCTCAGCTACTTAGTGAGGCCCTCTGCAACTCAGTGAGACCCGGTTTCAAAACAAAGAATAAAACATAGGGCAGCGGATGTTGATTGGTGGTCGAATGCCCCTGGGTTCCATCCCCAGACACACAGACAAAAATATGATCAAAAGAAATGTAAATAATAAAGAAATAATGAAAGGAGATGTAGAGAAACAAAACCAATTATATATATAATATTTCATGTAAAGCACAAAGATTCTCAGGTTAAGAAGTCAGAAAAAGAGAAAGAAAAAAAGACCAGTATAATTCAGATAAAGTAGGCACAATATTTGCTTAGCTATTCTTTAATGAATAATTAATTTTAAAAAGGTAAAAACAACATATCACACACAGTCAATATCCTTTAGTAACTTATAATACTAATAAATAATAACAGCAAAAATTTACTGAGAGCTTATTTTATGCCATACTCTACCTCAGGTTAGTATCTGCATTTATCTCATATTTTATTTTAGTAACTTATATTTTTTTTAAAAATGAATAGCTGTACTAGAACAGAGAATTCAGAAATCATGGATGACTCAGTTCACTTGAATTATCCACATGATTAAATCTTTAGCAAAATACAATTTATTCCTTGTTGTTTCTCCCCAATTTTTCACAATAGTTAAGATGTTTATGGAAATATATTTTAACATGAACATAATACTTGATACAAAATGAATATTCAAATATATTGTAGTGAATAACAAAGTGCTATCAATATAAACTAATAAATTGCTCTTTTAATTGTATGTTTGATTGAAATGGTTTCTTTCCTTTTTTTCCTCTGAGAAATGCACTATATTATATATACATCTTCAAAATTTACAGGCCAGTGTTCAAAGTTATTTTAATGTATAACCTCACTTATTCATAGCTATCACTTTACCTCTTTACAAAAAGCCAACTAAAATAATGAAAATTAAAAAATTGGAACAGCATTTGGTTTTGATGAATAGCTGTTTTACTTGACTGATATTCCCTGTGCAGTAAAAGGTATGAACAGGATCCTTCTTGGGCAACAACCTCAATCCATCATGTACATGCATATAAGTAAACATAAATACTTTACGATAAATTTCATAGATATCAAGCTTAGTATTTCTTCCTGTGAAAATATTTTATAAGATTAAATTCATTAACGGAAGTGTCTCACAAATAGATGTGATACATTAATATGTATTTAATTTTATTGGAATGTGAGTGAGGTTATTTTGACACAAATTTTCCCCTAAAGCAAAGCTTTTTAATTCCAGTGATGATTGAGAAATTATCTATCTTTAATGCATTTTTCTTGGCTCTATTGAAAGAAGAAACTGATTAATGACTTTGTGTAGATATTAAATTGAGCCAAGTCATTTTACACTTATGTTTTCTATTTTCTGAACTACCCTCTCTGGCAGCTCTCAGGTTTCATTCTTTTTCTCAGCTCTCTGTCCTCTCCTAGTATTGAATTTGGCCTCAGAAAAAGAATAATGGTTGAAAATCTGGAATCAGAGTCAGACAAAATGGGTACACATTTTGATTCTGTTACTTAGTATGTATATCACTGTTACTTAGTATGTATATCACTAAGATAAGTTGCTTTGACTTTCAAGAGTCTCAGTTTCTCATGTGAAATGAGAACAAAATTATCCAGTGCATAAGGCAGTTTGAGTTAATAACCACAGAATACTTAAAGTCATGTGCTGTGGTTTTGATTTTAAACATCCTCCCACACCTCATATGGTAGACAAGGCAGCCAGATAGAGACAGGACAGGTTAGAGGTGGGTCCTGGGGGGTGTGTCTAAGGACAGTGTTTTCTAGGTCCTGCCATTGCAGTGTTTGCTGCGTGCCTCCTCTCTCTGCACGCCACTGCCACGATGAGCTGAGCACAGTCTATTCCTTTTTACCTCTGCCCAGAGCTGCCATGAGCTGAGGTTTCTGCAGCTGCCACAGAACCCATCATGGACTGAAATCTGTAGATCTGTGAGTAACTGGTGTTTGGACCATAGCACTCATTTTCAGTGATGACTAAAACATCATGTTTCCATAATTTGGCTCTTGTGAATTGTGCTGCTATAAACATGGAAATGCATATATTACTCCAATATTCTGATTTCAGTCGCTTTGGAAAGATAACCAGGAGTTGTATAGCTAGGTCATATGGTGGATCCATTCCCAATTTTCTGAGAAATTTCCATACTTATCTTCATAGTAACTGCACTAATTTGTAATCCCACCAACAGTGTAGAAAAGTTCCTACTTTCCCACATCCTAAACAACATTTATTGTTATTTGTCTTCTTGAAATTTGTTACGATTGGAGTTAGATGGAATCTCATTGTAGCTTTAATTTACATCCCTCTGATTGCTAATGGTGTTGAACATTTTTTTCATGTATCTATTGGCCATTTGTATTTTTTATTTTGTGACATGTCCACTTAGTTCACTTGCCCATTTCTTGATTGGATTACTTGGTTTTCTTAGTGTTAAGTCTTTTAAGTACTTTGTGTATTCTCTATATTAGTCCATTCACAGATGAATGTACTAAAAACTATGGAATTCTATCCAGCAATAAAAAAGAACAAAATTATCTCATTTGCAGAGAAATGGAAGGATCTGGAAAACATTATGGTAAGTGATATTAGCCACTTATAGAGAGTGAAGGGTCATATGTTTTCTCTCTTATGTGGAAACTAGGGAGTAATTGGGCTATGAGAGGACTTCAGATAATGGGAGGAGAAGCTCCAGTGGAAGGAGGAAGGAGGGTCTAGGGGAAAGACAGTAGGGGGAGAATAAATGAAGGAATTATTTCCATTTACATAATGTGATATGTAATATTATATATATATATATATATATCTGAGAACACCAGTGCCAATCTCAATATCCTGTATGGGGAAGGAGGAGGGAGTCAGGTTAAAGCCCACCAAGTGCTATTTGCATGTAGGCCACCATCACTATGAACTGCATTATGGTATGAGACCAATAAAAGAACAAAAATGAATAAAACATCATGTTTGACACAAAGTAAGAAATATAATGATAATCATAATTATTATCCTTTAATGAAATTTTTATTTTTTTCATGCCACCAAGCAACTACTGGTGAAAGGATTCCGATAATCCACACTAAGATATTTTACCATTTCAGGTGTATGAAAGATACTTTCCTTAGCTAAATAAACACATTTCTATTAGAAAAAATCATGAGTCATGTGAGGTCAGAGGCCTTTCTTCTAAGAATCTTCAAATTATACAACAGAGGTGACCTCTAGCCCCTCTCCTGGGAGGCCTAAACCAATAGAATTTGATCTTGCATTTAATGCTAAGAAAGGATTACTGCATCACAGCATCCGTTTGCAATATTGATGAATTAGAAAAAAAACAGATGAGAGAAAATTCTGCAGTACTAAAAAGTCATAATTTGGTGATAATGCTGGCAGTTTTCTGATTTTGAGATAAGGACTGAGAAACAACCTAGTTTATGTTACAACAACTCTCATAAAATCAGGTTTGTATTTGAATGTTAACCAACTAAAAAAAAACTCAAGAAAATTCACAAAGATTTCTCTTCATAAAAGTAAGAATATAAACTATTGTTAAAGTTAAAATATTTGGCAAATCTGATGATGGGTAGGTACTTTGCCTTTCCCTAAATTAATTTTTATATATCTTCAAATATTGCTAAATTATCTACCGACCAGTGCCAGTTTGAATTTGAATAAATTAATTGAAAGTGTTTCTTATAATTGCTTATTCTTTTTGAAGGATAATCAGATATTTGGGTCCTCAGGGCATCATTAAACAAAATGAAAATCACCCAGTTGATTCCACTATGGGCTGCATATTAGAAAAAGAAAAAGAGCAAAAATATCATAAATAAGCTTACTTCTCAACCTGCAGAAATAATTGTATTTGAGGCCCTGTGACATTTTATTTGATTTAACCACTCAAGACAACAATGATTTCTCTTCTGAAGACTGTCCAGCATATTGCTGCCTTTTTCAGAGGGCTAATTACATCACACTAGTTTAATAAGAATAGGGTTATTAATTTGTTATTCTAGTTATCTTACTGATAGAAATGACTACCGGTTTTGCCACAAAAGAAAGCACTCTGTGGCATTGTATATCAAAGCTACAAAATACAGATAATAGCTCTCCCTCATTCCCAGCTTTGCTTCCACCTTTCAGTAACTTGCAGTCAGCTGCAAATGGAAATATTTGTCTTGCTTCTTTCAAGAGAGAGAGAGAGATTATACTCACATAAATTTTATCACAGCATATTGTTTTAACTCTATTATTTTTTTATTTTTTTATTTTTGTGGTACTGGGGTTCCTGGAAGCCCTTATACCTCCGGGCTACGCTCCCAGACCTATTTTTTTTATATTTTTATCTGGAAACAGGGTCTCTTAAGCCAGTGCGGCTGGCTTTGAACCTGTAGGATTCTCCTGTCTCCGCCTCCCAAGCACGGGGATTACAAGTGTGCACCACCACACCCAGCTTAACTCTATTATTTAGTTATCATTAATTTCCTACTGCTCTTAATTTATAAATTAAACTTTATTATAGTTACACAGGTATAGGAAATATATATATATATATATATATATGATTTGGTACAATTCCTGATTTTAGGTATGCCCTGTTGATCTTGGATTGAACCCCCCATGAAGAAGTAGGTACTACTATATGTCAAATTATGTAAACATACACCAAATTATGCCATGTTTCAGCTTACAGTCCAACTTGAGGTAGACATCAAACCTCTTTGCTCTGGTTTTCAAAGCACTCCCCCTGCCCTGGCCTCAGTCTTGGATCTTTTCTTGTACCATTTTCTCCCTTGCTTGCTGTTTTCCCCCCCTGGCTTGATATGCTGGTTTTCTTTTTGCTTTCAAATTCAACATCCCCATTTCAATTAGAGGGTATTTGTTTTTAAGTTGGCTTACTTTTTTAAAAAAAAGGAATTGATTTTTTTTTAGTTTATTTATTGGTGCATTATAGCCATACATCTTAATGGAGTACAAGATAGGGTGGGAATTGGGTAAGGGCTAATTGAGTGATGTGTGGATATATGCCTCTACCATCTTGTAAAAAAGGAACTGTTTTATGAATTTCTTTTTCAGTGGATTCATGGTTGGCATATAGAAAAGTTACTCACTTTGCTAAATTTGTTCATCAACACTACAAGTCTTTCAGTTGAGTTTTTTTAGTTTTCTCTGCATAGGATCTTGTCACCTGCAAATAGAGATAATTTCAGTTTTTTTTTTCTTATTTGAAATTTTTTATTTCCTTCTCTTGCTTTACTGCTCTGGCTAGAGTCTCCAAATACTGTAGTGAAAAGGAGGTGTGGTAGTGGGCATGCTTGTCTTGTTTTTCATTTTAAAGAAAATTCTTACAGTTTTTTCTCATTCAATATGATGTTGGCTTTGAATTTATTGTATATTTCCTTATGATGTTGAGGTACTTTGCTTCTATTCTGATTTTTTTTCAGTGCTGCTAAAATGAATGGATGTTGGATTTTGTCTAATCATTTTTTTAGCACCTATTGAGATATCATGTGATTTTTGTTTTTAGTTCTATTTATGTGCTGAATGACATGTATTGATTTGCATAGGTTGAATCAGCCTGGCATCCTTCGAATGAAACCTAATTTCATGGTGTATAATTTTCTTGATATGGTTTTGAATGTGTTTCACTAACATTTCTTTTTTTTATTTTTTTTTATTGGTGCACTGTATTCATACATCATAGTAGGATACATACTTTTGTAGACATACATGCACACTTTTCCCAGTCAGCCCCCACCCAATCCCCACCCCATTCTCTCCCTATCCCTCCCTCCCATGCTTGGCTTAGTAGTTGACATCTAGTATTATGGCAATTTATCTAAAATTAAAAATGATAATCTCACATAACAGTTTCATTTGTCTGATACCAAGCTTTTGATGACTTAAAGATAACATTTCAATATTTCTTTTTGCTTTCTTTCTTACCAGAGAATATTTTTTTTCTATTTTTTAGGTGAAACTATCATATATTTATATATTTATTTTTCAGAAAAAAATCTATCCTAATATGGAATATGGAGTCTAAGTACCCAAAACGATCTTGAAAAAGAACAAAGCTAGAAGATATATATTTTCTGATTTCAAACCATATAAAGCTACAATAATTGAAACAGTGTAGTACTATTCTAAAGGCAGATATATAAACCATTGGAGTTAAATAAAAGCCTAGAGCTAAATTCTTCCCTATATTGTCAAGTTATTTTTGACAAGGTTTCCACGAACATTTGGTGGTGGAAATGATAATCTTTTAACTAAATATTGTTAAAATATAATAATTACATGGAAAAGAATAAAATTGGACCCTTACCTAATCCCATATACAAATATTAACTCAAAATAGATAATAGACCTAAATACAAATCTTAAGACTATAAACTTTTAGGAGAAAATCTGGGTCATAAAACCTCACAACATTGAAATTGGCAGTGATTTCTTGGTTATGATTTCAATGACACAGGAAAGAGAGGAGTATACAGACTCCCTAAAAAATAAAAAAATAAAAAAATTGTATATCCAAAGACAATGTAAACAGAGTTAAGTTACTAATAGAATGGGATAAAATATTTCCAATTGCTATATCTGAAGGTATATTAATATTCCAACTAGAATTCCTAAAAATTAACAACAATAAAGGCAAACAATACCATTTAGAGATAGGTAAAAGACTAACATAAATAATGAATCTCCATAGATAACCAATCTTAATTGTCTGTTGGATGGAAACTCTTGTTTCTCTGGTTCTGGTGTGTGTTACCTATTTCTTCTTTGTAGTTAATCTCTTTGAGTATTTTCTCTAGTGCTGGTTTTGAAGACATAAATTCCTTCAGTTTCTGTTTGTCATGGAAGCTTCTTATTTCTCCATCTAATTTGATAGAAAGTTTTGCTGGGTAGGAAATTTTTGGCTGGAAGTTGTTTTCTTTCAGAGTTTGGAATATGTTACTCCAAGCCCTTCTGGCTCTCATAACTTGGTTTGGGAAGTCTGGAGTGATTCTAATTGGTTTGCCTCTGAATGTCACTTGGCCCTTTGCTTTTTTTGCCTTTAAGATTCTCTGCTTGGCTTCCACATTGGTCATTTTGACAATTATGTGGCGTGGAGATCCTCTTCTCCGATCCTGTCTAAAGGGAGTTCTATAAGTTTCCTGGACCTTTGTATCAACCTCTTGCTCTATGTTTGGAAAATTTTCTGCTATTACTTCCTTGAAGAGATTTTTGATCCCTTTGCTTTCACCTTCTTTTCCCTCCTCTATTCCAATTATTCTTAGGTTAGCTCTCTTAAAATGGGCCCATATTTCTTCAATATCAGATTCCTGCTGTCGGATATTTTTTCCTAGATTAGAAACTATGAGTTCATTTTTGGATTGCTCATCTTCTAAGAGTGAGATTCTGTTCTCCATGTGTTCTAATCGGTTGTTTGTGCTTTGAATTGAGGCCTTTACTTCATTAATTGCATCCTTTATCTCTTTTTGGTTCTCTCTGAGTTCTTTTCGAAGCACCTCTATTATTTCTATAGTTATTTTCCTGATTTGATCTTCTAGAAATCTCTGATTTTCTGTTTTATCGGGTTCTGATGTTGTGGGGTTGTGGGCATTAATTGCTCCAGTATTATTCCTCTTTCCCATGATTTCCGATGTTTGTGCCTTCTCTGGGTTCTTCCCTTGGGTCACTATGACTTCCCTTAAGGTGGTCTGGATCTCGAGTCAGTAGTATCTCAGTAGTATCTCACTACTCCTTTACTGGGTTGTATCACAGAGTCTCTGACCCAGAGAGTCGATAGAGGCTGCTTTAGACTGTGGGGGGTGCCAGGTTGCACGTTCTCCTATGGTGTGATATCTCTGCCACCGCCCCTCTCCCACTGGGTCAAGTCCCAGGGAGTACAGTACTGCGATTTCTCCTCTGTGGCCCGCAATTTGACTCACTGTTCTTGAGTACGCAGATGTGGCTGTACTGGCCTCGCTGAATTCGCTGCTGCTGCCGCCGGTGGCAATATGGCGCCACTGCTACGCCCTCAGCTATGGGGCTGGCGTTTTTCTTCTTGATTTTGATTTCTACTCTGAATCCCTGCAGCGTGTGCTGAGCTCGGCCACTGGGAGCTTTAGATGCTCTCTGCGTGGAGAAATCCCGCCTGGCTGTTCCGCAGTGGCTCACCTCGGCTTGCTGTAGCCGTCCCGTGAATTTGCCGGTGCCTCCGGCAGTATGGCGCTGCTGCCGCGTCTGCCACGTCCTCGGGCGTGAGGCCGGTGTATCTCCTCTGTGGCTCTGTTCTCAGTCCGCTTTCTCTCTGGAGCCTGGTGATTTTTTGTTTCACTGGTGATGGTGTTTTCTGGCTATGAAAGGCGCTGATTTTGTGGTAATGGAGATTTGTTGTTAGCAGGGCTCTTAAGCCCCGCTTTTCTTGGTCGCCATCTTCCTGGAAGTCTCTCCAGGAAGACTTTAAAATCAGACCACAGACATTTCAGCTATTTGAAGAGGGCACATGCCCAACACTGCAACAAATAGACACTGGTAAAAACTTTCTCAAGAAGAACCCAAAGGCACAAGAAACTTAAAGGTGGATCAGCACATGGAGTTACATTAAACTGAAGAGCTTCTGTAGAGCAAAGAAAACGATCAAGAACCTCATTAGAAATCCAACAGAATGAAAGAAAAATTTTGCCAGCTATTTATCTAATAGAGGACTAATATCTAGAATATTATTTTAATATCTAGAGATCTCAAGAAACTCAGCATTAAGAAAACAAGTGGCGCACACTTGTAATCCCTGTGCTTCGGAGGCGGAGACAGGAGGATCGCGCAGGTTCGAAGGCAGTCGTGCTGGCTTGAGAGACCCTGTTTCCAAAAATAAAATAGGTCTGGGAGTGTAGCCCGGAGGTAGAAGGGCTTCCAGGAACCCCAGTACCACCAAAATAAAATAAAATAAAATAAAATAAAATAAAATAAAATAAAAAAGAAAAGAAAAGAAAAGAAAAATAAGGAAAGAAAAGAAAACAAGTAACCCAATTGAAGAATGGCCAAGTGAACTAAATAGACATTTCACCAAAGAAGAAATTCAAATGGCCAATAAATGTATAAAAAATGCTCAACATCATTAGCAATCAGAGAGATGCAAATCACAGCTACCCGGAGATTTTACCTAACTCCAACTAGAATGGTGATCATTCAAAACACAAACAACAACAAATTCTGGCGAGGATGTGGAGAAGTGGGAACTCTAATTCATTGTTGGTGGGATTGCAGATTAGTGAAACCACTTTGAAAAACAGTATGGAGGATACTTAGAAGAATGGAAATGATCCTAACATATGATCCAGCAATACCACTTCTGAGCATCTACACAAAACAATGGAAACCAAACTACCAAAATAATGAATATGTATCTATTTTTATAGCTACAAAATTCGCCATTGCCAAATTATGGAACCAGCCAAAATGTCCATCAAAAGATGAATCGATTACAAAACTATAGCATATGTACACAATGGAATTTAACTCAGCCATTTAGAACAAAATTATGTCATTTACAGAGAAATTGATGGAACTGGAGAGAATTATGCTAAGTGAGATTAGTCAGTCACAAAAAATAAGAAATTAGAAGCTCTCCCTAATTTGTGGAAGCTAGGGAGATAAAGAGTTATAGGAGGAACTTTAGATGAAGAAGAAAAAATCATAAATGAGCAAATAAGGTGACCTAACTGGGAATGATGGGAGGGGGGAAAGAGGAAAATTCCCCAGTGTAAATGATGTACATTCACAAACATATCAAAATCAGTCACTAAGCCAAACATGAGAAGGAGGGAGGGGGTGGGATGGAGGGAGGTACTGGGATAAAGCTAAATGAGTGATGTGAGCATGTGTGCCTTTACCATCTTGTACTACATTAAGATGTATGACTACAATACACCAATAAATTATAAACAATAATAAATTATAGTGAAGGTGTGGGGAAACAAACCTTTATACACTGTTGGTGGGACTGCAGATTAGTACAGCTGCCATAAAGATTAGTTGTGGAGGTTTCTCAGAAGACTGGGAATGGAACCACCACATGACATAGCTATGCCACTCCTTAGTTATCTTCTAAACATTATTTACATTACGAGTGAGACTAAAGCACACCAATAAAAATATATTAAAAATAAAGAAGCTAGTTGTGGTGGTGCAAGCTTATAATCCCAGTCTTTGGGAGGCTGAAACAAAAGGATTGCAGGTTCAAGGCTAGTCTCAGCTCCTTAGTGAGGCCCTCTTTGACTTAGTGAGCCCTTGTTTCAAAATAAAGAATAAAAATAATAGGGCTGGTGGGTTGGTTAGCTCAGAGATAGAGTATCCCTGATTTCTATTCCCAGTACTACCAAAAAAAAAAAAAATTCAATGCCCGCTTTTTATATTCTAAAAGCTCTTTTCTATTCAGGAAGATGTCATTATGACATAAATACCTATTGCCTTTATTTACATCTCCTAAGTGGAACTAAATTTCTATCCATACAAAATTTTGGAAGTTTCTCTGTTATATTTTATAATTTCTCAATAACCTTACAAATGCTGCTACATAATGCTAGAATGCTTTTCTACCTGGTTTCCATTCACATCATAAATGACAGTTTCTTCAAGATCCATTTCACATGTTAGACCTCTATTTCAAAACCTTTCTCTATTTCCTATCATTGACTCTACTGAAATATAACGCT
Organism: Muscardinus avellanarius; assembly: GCF_963383645.1. Taxonomy (NCBI): domain Eukaryota; kingdom Metazoa; phylum Chordata; class Mammalia; order Rodentia; family Gliridae; genus Muscardinus; species Muscardinus avellanarius. The sequence continues at coordinate 148,047,044 of NC_137786.1, forward strand.
ATAAATACTCCTATTGTAGCACTTGCTACTTTAAAACCGATGCACATCATTTATTTTCATCAATTCCATGTTATGTGTTCTGTGAGGCTAATGACTATGTCTTATTTATCTGCATAGCTAAGTAGCTGGAACATAGTAACTTTGCAGTAAAGCTTGTTGAAGAAATAGATGAACCTAGAGAATCCCAATGATTGATAAATAAATGAGATGTAGTTATTGAATTGATGCAGCAAGCTTCATAATATAATAAAGTTTATTAACCAAGTAAATTTAATTAGATATTTATGTAGATTGAATATATAAAAATTGTCTATATTAAAGTATCTTGAGACTATCGATGGACTAAATACCAATATTTAGAATTTATGTTTTTAGAATTTAGAAGTTTGTTAAAAGTCAGTTGTTACCTTCAGTTATCATTCTCATAGATACAAGTATGTAATAATTAATATTCAATGACTCCTTGTCATATAGAATTTTGTTTATCATTAGATCTAACCACATTCACTTATCTTTGACAACTTCTACTGAATTTATGTTTTTTAACTTTGGTGCAATGTGATTATACATCATAGTGAGATTTGAAGTAAAATGTTCATACATGCACACATCAAAAATTCATTTGGTGCGTCTGGAAAACACACACACACACACACACACACACACACACACACACATACACACAATGTTTCTTACTATATTAAAATTTGTACCTAATGCTGAGTATGATAATCTTATTTGCAGTCTTATTTTTATCTTTTTTATGTCTTTGTTAGTATTCTCCATTAGATTATAAATGCCACTCTATATAATTTTACTTCTACTCTATTACTGAATAATATTAATGCTTAATAAATGTTAATAAATAATATCAATTTTAAAAATCAAAAAATAAAAGAGAGCGCCGGGCGTGGTGGCGCACGCTTGTAATCCCCGCGCTTGGGAGGCGGAGACAGGGGGATCGCGCAGGTTCGAAGCCAGCTGTGCTGGCGTAAGAGACCCTGTTTCAAAAATATAAAATAGGTCTGGGAGTGTAGCCCGGAGGAAGAAGGGCTTCCAGGAACCCCAGTACCACCGAAAAAAAAATAAATAAAAAATAAAAAATAAAAGAGAAAGGATATTTTTCATTGCCTGCCATATGAAAAATTTCAGAAAGAATATTTCTGTTCAGTAGTATTTTGATACTATTATTCTATATACTTACTTTATATGTCATGCCTGTCACTGGTCAATTTGATGTGAGACAGTGTGAGTACTGCTTACAGAGATGTCTGTCAGCATCTGAATTTTAAGGAACAGTGATGGCCTTTCTGCAGTTCTTCCTGACTGGGACAACTTCAGTCCCAGCCTAAGGACTTATTTCTTCTTTTTAGTGGACAATGTTACTTAGAAATGTTCAGCCTTTTGTCACATCATTTATTTTCATCAATATATCTTTTTACAATGGATGACCTCTTTGTTATGTAACATTTAATCTGTTATGTAACTGTTTCCATCTTTCTCAAAATTCTACCTCAGAATAAGGAAATGAGAAAAACCCTTCTTTCCTTCCTGAAAATCATATTCATTTACCTTTGTCAAGTTCTACTAAGTTTATATTCTTTTTTAACTTTTATTGGTACAATGTAATTATACAGTATAGAGAGATTCAAAGAAATATAAAGATATATGCACACATCAAACATTCTACTCTTCTTGGTTGAATCTTATTATCCTTGTTTTTAATAGTTATTTACTAGTTATGCAAAACAATGAATTCAGTGGGGTATGATGGCCCACTCTTGTAATCTCACTATTTGAGAGGCTGAGACAGGAGGATTAAGGTTCAAGGTTAGCTTCAGCTACTTAGTGAAGCCCTCTGCAACTTAGTGAGATCCTGTTTCAAAACAAAGAATAAAACAATCAATTTGGAGGTGTAGCTAAGAGGTAGAATGCCCCGGGTTCAATCCCCAGTAAGACAACAAACAAGAAAAATAAACAAGAAACAAAACCAAAAAAATGAATTCATTTAATTTTCTTTTTTCCTATAGAAGTACATAAGCAAGCACGCCTTAAAAAATGGCACCAAACACAGTCTGAATGCCTGCCATTTTCAATATGATCCACATAAAAATAAAAATAATAAAAATAAGATAGTTAAAAATAATGGTAAAGAAAATCCTATAGTGATAAGGAAAGTCTCTTGTATCATCTTTCCCTAATTTTAGTCATTCTCAAAAAAGACAAATGTTTTAAAAAATATTATATTAACCCTTTTATTCATATCATCCAAATTTACTTATTACAAACACACTGTGCTGCTTACCTATTCATTATCTGTGTGTGTATATGTGTCTCAGAATATTTAAAAGCAAAGTCTATATACAATTTTAATTAATCAGTTTATACAACATTTGTATAAAAAATTAAGCATAATTTTTTTAAAAAAAAGTGTGGGCCTTTTTTATTTAAAATTGTGTGTTTTAGCCAGGTGTGATAGTGCACGTTTGTATTCCTCGCGCTTGGGAGGTTGAGACAGGAGGATCGTGCAGGTTCAAAGCCAGCTTCAGCTAGCTTAAGAGACCCTGTTTACAAATAAAATATAAAACAATAGGTCTGAGAGTATAGGCCAGAGGTATCCCCAGTACCACCAAAAAAGAAAAAGTGTGTTTATTTTACATAACAAAATTAATTTATTTTCTAATATTTAGCCAACATTCATTTTCCCATTTCGCTCAATATAATTTTCCCAAAATGCTGTTCAAACCAGAATCTAAACAAGATTGACACATTACATATTGCATTTACTTATATGTTTAAAAAGTCTCAATCTAGAGCAGTCCACAGAGGTGGCAGTGATTTTAACTCAAACATAACTGTTTTAAACTCATTTTATGACTTATTCCAATGTCTTTAAGTAATATCCACATGCCTCTGTCTCAATGTACATCAAGCCAAAGAAAACTAGTTCAGCCACTACGGAGATCAGTTTGGAGATTCCTTTGAAAACTAGGAATGGATCTACCATATGATTCGGCTATAGCACTCCTGGGTATCTTAACAAAGAGACGGAAAACAGAGAGCTACAGTAATATGTGCATGCCCATATACATGTTCATAGCAATACAATTCACAATAGCCAAATTATGGAACCAACCCAGGTGACCATCAACAGATGAATGGTTTACAAAATTATAGGAAACACACACAGTGTAAGTCTAGTTAGCAATTAAGAAGAACAAAATTATGTCATTTGCAAGAAAATGAATAGATTTGGAGAATATTATGTTAAGTGAGATTAGCTAATCGCAGAAAGTGAAGGGTCCTATGTTTGATCTAATATGTGCGATCTAAGAAGTAATTGAGGTACAAAAGGGACTCTAGACAATGGAGGAGAAACCGCAGTAGAGCCAGGGAGCAGGTCTAAGAACAGGGGAGGAGAAAGACTGAGGTTCATTAATGGAAATACTACCATTGACTATGTGTATACATGTGAATATACCAAAGTCAGTCTCAGTACTCTTACATTCCCCTCTTCAGATATTTTTAATAAGCATTTAATATTTTTCTAGTATTAGTAACTTATGTATATTTGATGATATAATTCATGTTTATTATATCACTCTAGAAAAATCTGTTATCTTCTCACTTTGAAAAATGATATTCATGTTCCTAACTTTTGCTTCCACATTTCTCATTCTGTCCTTTTTAATTTTGATATGTGAATTTTTACTTTTATACTGTCAAGGTTAACAGTCCTTATATACTCATCAGTAACTGTAGCTTGGTCTCCATTTCTTTTCCATAAAACCATTTACAGCCAGGTGTGGTGGCATACTCCTGTAATCCCAGTACTCAGGAGGCTGAGACAGGAGGATCACAGGTGATGGGCCAGGTGATCGGCCATCCTCAGCTACTTAGTGAATCCCTCAGCAACTTAATGAGACTCTGTTTCAAAATAAAGAATAAAAATAGGGCTGAAAATATAGCTCAGAGGTAGAATTCCCCTTGGTTCCATTTCCAGTGCTGAAAAAAAAATCTACAAACCTGGCATGGTGGCATATGCCTATAATCCCAGTACTTGGGAGGATGAGACAGGAAGATTGCAGGTTTGTAGCCATCCTTAGCAACTTAGAGAGACCCTGTTTCAAAATAAAATAATAAAATTGGGGAAAGGGGTGTAGCTCATAGGTACAGATGTCCCTGGGTTCAATCTCCAGTGTCATACATACATGCATTCATACATACATTCATACATACATACATACATACATACATACATACAGTCTACAGGTTGCTCCTAAACTTGGAAGATATAAATCCTGTTTGCATTATTGTGATGAGGCAGGGTTTGTGACTACAGTGACAATATAAAATGATCAAAATTTATTTTCATGTACCCTAAAGTCTTTCATTTTCTCTCATCTTCTTGCCTATATAATAGTAGATTCATCCTCTGCCACCACTATCAGTGTAATGTGAAACTGTTTCTCAAGATCTGCTTTTCTTGAGGTCTTCTTCCAGACGACCTTGTCCTACAACGCACACTCAACTTTCTGAGCAGGAGTTATTCTGAGGTTTTTTTCTCATGGCTCTCTTGGTTTCCTGGAACCAATGCCTTTCTTTTTCATATGCTTTCTCTTTTATCCATAAATTTTCCAAGGAAGGTAGCTGTAATATAAATTTTGTGTGTTTGAATAGATCTGAGAATTCCTTCATTCCACTCTCACACTTTATTGACAGTTTTATTTCTTATAGCATTCTAGGCAGAAAAATACCTAGGCCAAAAGCTTTTTTCCAGATCTGTAAAGTCATTACTAGTCTGTTGTCTGGTACTCAAAATACTGTTGATGAGAATTCTGATGCTCTTCAGAATCTCATTCTCTGTAGGTAACCTCTATTTTTCTTTCTGATGAGAATTCTAATGCTATTCTGAATTTCATTCTTTGTAGATAACCTATATTTTTCTTTCTGAAGCTTTTAGTATCTGCTCTTTATTTTTCAGATTCTGATTGATTTTTCGTTTTACTCTCATTTTACCGGACACTCAATGGTTGTTTTAATCTGAAAACTCATATCCTTGGGTTCTGAGAAATCCTCTTTATGTAGTTTTTTCAAATTAATGTTCTCATCATCATTTTTCATTTTTGTTTCCCCTTGAAATATTATTAATGCATGATTTATCATTCCGAACTTCATCATGATATATTACTATAATGCACCAATAAAAAATAATAGAAAAAACATTCTCTTCAATTTTACTTTCATGAAATACACTTTTGTTTCTATTTAACTGTCATTGTTTTTTATCCTTTTCGGAACTGCTTTAATAAATATTTCTTCATTTTTAAAAATAAATATTATTATTCAGGTATTAGGACTCCTGGATTTATTCTGATTCTTCCTTTCTTTAATGGTTTCTATTTTTCTTTACAATTTTGTTCTACATTTGTTAATTTTCCTTTACTTTACATCTTATTAATTTTACTATTTTTTATTTTAGCATAAATGTTTTTAACTTCTGCAGTTGGGTTCTTATTTTAATTTCACATTAAACCTGTGTTCTTGTTTTATATTATAGTGGATCTTTCTATACACATTAATATCAGAGTTTAGTTTTACTTTGTCTCCTGTTCCGTAAATTATCCCTTTTCTCTTTATGGTATTTTCTCTGGTGTTACTTTGTTCCTATTTTCAAGCTTTACTGGTTCATATTTTAAAATAAAAAAAAAAACTGTAGAGACTTTTCAATTAACAGCCTTTATTTTAAACTGTATGTCAGTTAGGTGGCTTTTGGCTACAAGTTATAGTCAAATACAGTGCCTTAAATAGTATGGAACATCTATACATACAGTGGTAGGTTATTCCAAGATTATTAGTGGGTTCTGTAATGCTATTTAGGACACAGGCTCTTTTCTTTTTCTTATATTCCTTGCCATCCTTAATATGCTTCCTTAGTTTTATTCCCTAATTATAAATGGCTGTGGCAATTTCCAAGTATTCTGAGGAGATGACAAATGCATAAAGGAAAGGGAAAAAAAGCATTTTCTTCTGACACTTTGTATTAGTGAGATAAATCTTTTCTGGAATCTCTAAGACCTCCTCACATACAATCGTTCAGTATTGGGACAAATTCTTATGCCTGCGATGTAATGGAGTCTTCAATTCAACTATTTAGCTTTTTGTTTCTTTTTTCTTTCTTTCTTTCTTTTTCTCTTTTTTACCTTATGTTATTTATTTATTTTTTGCTTCTATAGTGGTGGCCATGCTTCACCAATAAGGAAAAGCTTAGAAGGTGGTATAAATGACATTTGAACGACAGACCACAGCAGCTGCCACACAGATGGTGGGCAAGAAACCAACTAATATCTCGGAACCCCTAGGTAATTTTGTTTCATGAGGTTCTTTGGAATTTGGTCAAGTTCATGGGCTTTTCCTGATTTTGCTTTTGTAAACATACTAGAATCTATGGATGAACTTTGTCCCATTGTTTCCATCAATGTAGAATTAAGTCTTTTGGCTTCTTGAATATAATTTTACTAGGATTCGGGGAAGGAAGGAGATTAATGTGTGGATTCTATTATCTTGACACGGAAGCTTGTAATTTGATTTTAACTGATTTGGCTATATATCTTTTCCATTCAAACTTAAGGAGGAATTTGGAATTATTTTTGTGTGTGTGTGGTACTGGGGTTCCTGTAAGCCCTTCTACTTCCGGGCTACACTCCCAGACCTATTTTATATTTTTTAAATTGGAAACAGGGTCTCTTAAGCCAGCACGACTGGCTTCGAACCTGTGCAATCCTCCTGTCTCTACCTCCCAAGCGCGGGGAATACAAGCGTGCGCCACCATGCCTGGCCTGGAAGTTTATTGCATTCTGCTGCTTTCCCACAAACATTTCAGAAGTTTCCCAAAAAAAAAAATTATCAAAAAATTCAAGAAGTCTTTCATCTTTTCACACCTGAGTCCTACATTTCTATAAATTTCTTCTTGTACAGATTATGTTAAATTTTTCTACCAAAATACTTTATTTTACCTGCCATTTTCTTATGTCTAACTTTTCTTATCCTCATTTCTTTCTTTGTAAAATTATTTATATTCAGATTTATTTTCTCATAGAAGTAACCTCCTTCAGTCCCATGTCTATGTCTTTTCTAATCTAGGAGCATTACTTTCAGTTTTCTCTTTCTAGAGACACACACCAGATATTTCTAAAATAGAATAATTTAAAATAATAACTACAAAATATTGTGCAATACTTTATATTATTTTACAAATTTCAGACAATCTTCACTACTTTGTCTAATATAATTTCTGTTTTTGAAGATTTAAAGTTTATTAAAAAGATAGAAATACAGAAGATAGTTACAGCCCCATGCCAGGATGGCATGGTGGTGGTGGTCCGAGCCAATTCACCACCCCAAAGATACAGCACATGGACCGGACTTTTTATACCCATGACCTCCATCTTGTTTATGTAATTCTGATGTAGTAAACATCCCTGTAAGTTTCCTCTCCTTACCCTGTAAAGTACCTCCCCCAGCAAGGTGTGGCAAGGTGTCTCCTTTCATGAAGGTCAAGCCCTTGCTGGATCCCCTCTAGACTATGAAGCTGATTTTTACATTGTGGATTAGAGGTTTAAAAGAAGGAAACTATTCAGGATAATAAAGTAACAGAGTTTATGAGTTTTGTAAGTTTAGGATAAACTCATAGAAAATATCAAATTCATCTAAGCTAAAATTTTATATATTTTAAAATATTTTTATTGGTGTATTGTAGTCTTAATGGGGAAAATATGATGGGACATACATGTACACATCACCCAATTAGTCCTTACTAGAAATAAAATCATTAATATATAAACCTATTTCAGTAATACTACTGAAAATTGGAATAAGAAAAACCCAGTCACTAAAATATTTTTAAGGTGAGACTAAACGATATTCATGCTGATAGTTTTAAACCTTTTTACATTCTACTACTTGAAATATACTGTTAAATATTCTCTAAAATGATACTTAGGGTGAGAATTTTCTTCTTGATAAGTAGTTTTAAATATTGACAATTAACTTAAAAAGCTATAATAAGACCTAAAACTATTTTAAAATATGTTTTTTTTAGAGAAAATTTAGGTTTATAATAAAACTGAATGGGACAGTATAGAGTTAGCATATATTTTCTTTAAGACAAAGAAAATACAATTCATTTGTAAATATTTAAAAATTGTTTTTCCTTTTTGTATCTCATATTCCTCTAATTACATATAGACCACAAAGCACATTCTTATCAGATAGATTCCTGACTGGAGTCCTCAAATAAATTGCAGCTCATATAGTTTCTAAATAAAAGTAAGCATGCCTAGCCTCAACCAGTCAGTGTACTATGTATCTGTATTCTTTTGTATGTGCTGTTTACCAACCACATACTGTACAAGCCACTATATAAGCATTTACCCCATAACAATGGCTTTAAGGTTTACAGTTAACTTTTCCATACAGTGATAAGAATTTTATAATAGCAATCAGTAAATATATTCTAATATCACTATGAATAAAGTCATAATTTTCTCTGGGTTCTGAAACTCATTGTTCTTGTTTGTTCCTACCACCTACTTTGTGACTGTCCAAAATATACTAAAGAATTATCATTGAGACATGATATACATAATATATGTATTTCTTCAAAATGTACTACATGCTGTAAAATAGATTTAAAAATGAATAATTATAAAGTCATTCTATAAGAGAAAATGTCAGAATTTGCAGCCCATAAGTTGATAAAGGTACTATTTTGCTCCTAAATATAACTATAAATTCAAGAGAAACTTGCTTTGTGTGTAGCACAATTCACAATAGCCAACTTACAGAACCAACTGAGATGTCCATCGACAGAAAAATGGATTACAAAATTATGAGATATGCACACAATGGAATTCTATTCAGCAGTAAAGAACAAAATGATGTCATCTGCTGGAAAATAGATAGACCTGGAGAACATTAAGTTAAATGAGATTATAAAGGGTCATATAAAATGAAAGTTCACATATTTTCCCTCATATGTAAAAGCTAGGGAATAATCAGGGTAAAGAGAACCTATAGATAATAGAGGAGAAATCCCTAGTTGAACAACGGAGGTGGTTTTGGGCAGGGTGATGGATGGGAGGGAGAATTAATATAGGAGGCACTTTCACTGGTTAGGTACATGTCTGAGACTATCAATGCCAATCTCAAAATCAAGAAGGGGAGAGAGTGAAGAGGGAGTCAGGGAGAAGCTCACCAAGTGGTTTTGTATGTATGAAACTATCACTCTCAACTACATTATGATGTGTGACTACAATGCACCGATAAAAGTATGTAAAAACTGACAAAAAATCAAACAAAATGATTTTTATGAAGAACAGAGTTGTGTTTTATCTATATTAAGTATGAAATACATTTCCCTAGTTTTGTTCTCCATTTCACATAGCTATTTAGCTTCACTGCATTATTCCTGTGAAAAGTAAAACTATTGAGTGTAATCAGTGGGCAGATTTTCAGTTAGAAAGCTGAATATATCAAATTAGTAACAAAAACTTATAAAGATGAACAATACTTGAAAAGTGAAAGGAAACAATAGAATGTAATTTCACTTACTCTGAAGAAGCACCCCAGTCAACCAAATTTTCAAGGTCAAACTTAAAACAATTGACTCTTACAAGTTTATCATAAAAATATTGTTAAAAAATAAAATCACAATAAAAATATACTAACTAGAAAACCTTTAAATAAATCATTTTTAAGATTTTGTTCTTACAGATAGTAATATATTGTTTGGCATTTGTACAATATTCTCCTAGTCCTTGTGGGTAACAACAGGAGTCTTTAACTTCAAAGTGCTATATTTTAAAAAAGTCCTGCCCTGTTCCTTTAATTTGTTTTCAGATTGCTATGTTTACTAGGCAAATTTCTGATTAGTCTAGGATCATGAAGTTTAAGTGTCATGCACCATAATAGTTGAATGTACTGTCATGGTCAGATGAAAATTAGAAACATTGCTAAGTAGCATCAGTGGGTGGCTGATTATGAACCTGAAAGTCGTTGCAGCAATCAGGACACATCTGGGTTGATTTTCTGTGGGACTCGGAAACACAATTTAGACTAAGAATTGCCTTAGCCATGGATTTCACTGAGAGTATTAAAAAGTAGGTCCCTGTGAATTTCCCCAGGTTTTGTGATCATTTTTAACATTAAGGTTGGCCATTCTCTACTATTAACAATAAAGGAAACATACAAAAGACCGTGAAAGCTTCTTTTGTTAATTAATGCAAATAACTTATTCAAATATTTGTAAAATATTTTTGGATAATATACTAGTAGCTTTCATAAAGTTTGATTGCTGCAGAGAAAATAGATAAGAAAAGCTCAAATTTATACCAATTAGAAATAATTACTTTCCTAGCTACTTCTTGAGTTAAGTGCTGGAACTGATTGATAGCCATCAACATTATCTCCTCAGTTCTCCGTACATTTTCTAAGGTTTCTATTAGCCTTTAGACTTTAAAGTGTGCACTTCATTAATCTATACTGTTTTTGTTTCCTAGAGGGATAAACCCATCTTTTTTGATAAACAAGTCAAATGGTAATTTATATGCAGAACTTTAATTCATTTAATTATCAGTGGGAAACAAAAAGGACTTCAGAGAATCCCTAAAGGATAGATGCGTATAAAAAGGACAAATAAATGTAACAACTCAAAGCCTTAAGAATAGAAGAATCATTATCACGGTTTCATGATGTAGTTATTTCCCTTAAATGATTACATAGAATGAACTAAGAGAAGAGACTTGTTATATTAGAATAACAATAATAGGTTTTTAAATTAAATTTAATTTTTTGTGGATCATATTAAAATGGCAGAATTCAGACTGTAACAATAATAGTTTTGCATATGAAATAGAAAATTCTCTTATAATTCTATTAACTTTATTAATACTATGCAGAAAGGGATAAAAAGAATGTTGGTAATGTTGTGAAAAAATACCTGGAAAATTATACTATGTGAATATCAGCCATTTTTTATTTTTATCATGATTAAAAAAAAGACATCTGCCAAATTTTAATTGCACAAGACCCTCCTGGTTGACATGCTCAAGTGCCCAAATTTTATTAATAATATAAGAATAAAAAAGCAGATGCAAATTAAAGAAATAGAAATTAGGGGCAGAAGTGTATCTGACGTAGGCAGATATAGCTTGAAAAAGGACAGAGAAGGAATTTGTGAGGAAAAAGGATGAGGATGGAAAACAGTGATCCTGAAGTTATATTTAGGAGACCACGTGCTAATATTTGCTGCACGGGATTTCCTAGCTACTAGATCCGTTTGGTACCATGAGGGCCTTCTCATTGCTAGAAATGGATGCAGGTTACTTCAACCATTCTACCTGGTAATTACTCCCGTGTGAACAGTGGAAGGCAATCCTGAACTAGGATACAGAAAGATGCATTCTCCTGGTGGTGTGGCTGTGCAGTGAGCTGGGTGACGTGCGATTATACCAGATTGACACAGTAATTGTCTTCTCTCCTTCTTACTGCTAAGCCCACCTAAAAAATTAAAATTATGAAATTATGGTAGATATGCATAAAGGAATTTTACTCAGTGATAAAGAACAAAATTAAGCTAAGCAAGATTAGCCAGTCTCAGAAAGTGAAGAGCCATGTTTTCTCTCCTAAGTAGAAGTCAGAGAAAATTGGAAAATAAGGAGGAGAGAGACCGGAAGAATAAAGAAAGGGGATTTGGTGAGGGAGGAGAAGAAGATGATGAAGGAAGGGGTTCAAATAATGCTCATTGCATTTATAAATGTATCAATAGCAACCTCAGTACTATATATGGAGAAGGGGAGGGAGCTGCATAGGAGCTGGAAGGGAACACACCAGGTGCTCTCTGCATGTAGGCTTGGATCACTCTGAATCTCATTATAATATATAATTGCAATGTACAAATAAAAGTGTATTTTAAAAAGATAGGATAACTAGACAAGGACATTAATGAAGGATGTGTAAATGTGTGTGTGTATAGCCCGAGTATGTATGGTTCATAATGCTAACATATCAGTATACATTGTATTATATATTTATATACATATTAGTATTATTTTACTATTATTTTAAAATTTACTTTCAATTAAAATTTAGTAGGCATATATATAGAGAGAGAAAGATTATTGTAATTAACCATCACCAGCATGCTGATGATGAGCTTATTCCTTCTATTTAACTGAACTTATTCCTTCTAGTAACTGAAATTTCAAATCCTTGATCAGCATCTTTTCATCTCCCACCTCACCCTATCCTCTAGCATCTTGCTAGTCACCCTTCTTCTCTCTTCTTCTTTCACTTCAGCTTTTTAGATCCCACATATGAATGAGATCACATAGTACTTGTCTTTCTTTCTGTGCCTTAACATAATGTCCTGTATTTTCATCCATATGCCATGACGACAGGATTTTCTTTTATTTAAAGTTTGAATAGCGTTCCATTATGTATCTGCATTATATTTTCTTCTCTTGTTCTTAATCTTATGTTATAATTTTTCCTACAAATTTATTCCATTTTGGAATAAAAATAAAGCCAAACTAAAAACACTTCTTTTATACTACCTTCCCTGCCACTTGCTTTTACTAATTTTTCAAGTTTATGTCAGCATTACTTCCAAGGTGCCTCCTGTGACTCTGTACTTCCTGGTTTTTCTTCCTCAAGCCAAGCATGATCACATCGTGGATGCATTTCTACAATAAAACGGATTCTCCTATGTTTATCCAGTAAGAATTTGTCTCTGAAAATACATTCAAATGAATATTACCTGGTTGATTGTTGTCATTTTAATTATCACTCTGAATACATATATGAATGAGCATGATGCATTATTGCTATAGTTTGAAAGCCCACTTACCTGGGTAGAAAAGACCAGGACCTTTCTGAAATTAGCAGGCAGAAAGCCCTATCACTCAAAGAACAAAGTTTTCTACAACTGTTGAAGAGCTACTCCATTCTCCTTCTCTTTCATGTTAATAACAGGCTTTCCTGTGTGGTACTGAGGATTGAACCTTGGGGCATTCTACTTCTGAGCTACATCTTCAGCTCCATTTATTTTTATTTCTTGAAACAGGACCTTGATAGATTGCTGAGATTCTCCCTATTTTGCTGAGGTTGGCCTGGAATCTACAATCCTCCTGCCTCACCTTCCCATGTACTGAAATTACAGGCATGGGTCACCACATCCAACTATTATTTATATATATATATATATATATATATATATATATATATATATATATATATATATTGTTTTTTTTTTAAATGTCTGAGAGCCTAGAGTCGGTGTCCTCATATTCCAACATCTGGAGTCTATATTAACAGAAAACTCTAGTCAGTCCAGTCTACCATGGGTTGGTTACCTTAAAGAAACTAAGAAGGATCTATCTGCTGAGATTTGAGATTTTTCTAGTCTTTTCTCTCTTCCCAGTGTGCTCTTGTTCATTTAGGTTCTAATTTTATACTGTGGTTTTCCCTTTCTTATTCTTTCAATCCCTGTTTATAGTCATAGAGTTTGTCAGTACCTGTATTAGGGATCCTTTACAAGAAATTAATCTGTATGTCTAATAATAGTGGTAAAATGTCAAGAAAATTCTCCCCATTTGCCAAATATGTAACTATGACATCAATATGCAAAACCCCAAATTAAGTTAAAGCTCTATAAAATAGCTCAGTTTGTGCATGAGATTTGGACCTGTTTCATTAACAATACTTAATTACTATTTTCGACTTGAAGTGACAGCGTCCCATTAATTAGCTCAGGGACTGGCATTATTCATTCTTTTGGCATCGAAGCAAATCTCATTACAGCTGAGTTGATATGGGAATGATAAATGACAACAGGCTACTACAAACGTTCCTACATATTAAGCCAAATTAATGCCACCTCAAAGGGAAGTGTTCAGAGGAAAACATTGCAGTTCATTGGCAGTTTTTGAGAAAAAAATATTGGTATCTAATAATAAAAGATAAGTATTTATTAGGAAAGAATACTAACAGCTGAGGTATAATCTAGCCAGGTACACCCAAAATATGGATCTGCAACATAACTGTCACAATTAGCTGAGAAGTTTTCAACAACATAAAGAAAGAGGTAGGAGAGGAAATGAGGAAAGATTTCTGTGCCCTTTCTCCCCTTTTTGTTAGTGTATTATAGTCATGCATTTTAATGGGGTACAAGATCTCAGAGGCATATCTACACACATCACTCATTTTACCCTTATGCAATTGCTACCCCATTCCCTCCCCTCCCTCCTCACGTTTGGCTTAGTAACTGACTTTGATATGTTTGTGAATGTACATCATGTACATTAGGGAATTTCCTGTTTCCTCCCTCTTGTTTTCCTTTTTTTTTTGCCAAATTTTTGAGGCCATATATTTGTGCATTTCCATCAATATCCTAAGTGATGCTGATGAGGGTTGGTAATTACAAATATAGAATCCAAGTGTATAGTGCAGGATTCATTCACCAAATAAAAGTGTAATGCAATGTAAAAAATATTAGTTTTAAAACATGTACTTAGGCTAGATATGGTGGTAAAGACTTGTAATCTCAGTACTTGGGAGGCTGAGACAGAAGGATTACAGGTTCGAGGCCAGCCTTAGCAACTTAGTGAGGCTCTTTACAACTTAGTGAGACCCTGTTTCAAAATAAAAAATAAAATAGAGATGGAGGTGTATCTCAGAGGTAGAGTACCCCTGGGTTCAATCTCCAGCACCACACACAAAAAGATATTTATTTTGGTTGCCATTTCATAAAAGTATTTTCAATGACTTTATTAATTAGGCATACAAATTTAGTTTCAGAGTTCAATAGAATTATTATTTATACTTGCACTTAATCATTGGGTTGAAAATTGGTAAGATACCTACGATTTACCAGAAATCTTTTTTTTTTTTTTTTTTTTTTTTGGTGGTACTGGGGATGGAACCCTTCTACCTCTGGGCTACACTCCAGACCTATTTTATATTTTATTTGGAAACAAGGTCTCTTAAGCCAGCACAGTTGGCTTCAAATCTGTGTGATCCTCCTGTTTCCACCTCCCAAGCGTGGGGATTACAAGTGTGTGCCACCACACACAGCAGAAGTCTTATTTTTTAAATAAAAGTTATAATATTTGGATTGACTATGAATCACTAAATTTAATTAATTTAACTGCAAAATGTTCACTCAAATAACCACCTATTTTAACAAATTTAGATTTACACTGATGACTGATATATTCTTGCCATAAGAGGAACTTGTCAAAGGTAATTTGTAATTATTCATATGTTGTCTAATTTTAGTGAAGATATTTATAAACTATCTTATCTGGCATTTCTACAAGAAAATGTAGCTTCTAATTTGAAAGTCTAAAGTTACTGTACTTATAGACAATCAACATTTACAGCCTCGGAATGATCATATGAATTTATAGTTCCTATGCCCTGTTCTAGGTCAAATGAAGCAGAATTTAAGAGACTCAAGTCCAAGAATTCATTAATTCAGTGTGTGTGTGTGTGTGTGTGTGTGTGTGTGTGTGTGCTTGATGCTGACAATTGAATGCACAGGTGTTTTATTTTCGAGCTATACTCTAGTCCTATTTTTTATATTTTATTTTGAAACAGGGTCTTGCTAAATTGTTGACAATCTCACTATGTTTCTGCTTGAACCTGTGGTCCTCTTGTCTCAGCCTCCCAAGTACTAGAATTACCCCGGCAGGAATTCATAATTTTAAAAAAGGTATACCCACCTTAGCCAGAAATTTCTAGGTACACTAAAAGTTGAAACCCTTTAATTAGAGCCTAAGGTTTTTCATTTTCTGGTTGTTTAAGAGTTTTAGTTGTCAAGTCTTTTTCAATCAAGTAAACATTTTTTTCAGATTGGTGTTGTTATGTGATAAAATATTTAAACCTTACACATTGTCATAACTGGTGACCTATTTTTCATTCTCAGGAACTTGCTTTAGGTATACGGAAGCCGACAGCGCAGTGCAGACCCTAGGAATTCCAACTGCATGGAAGCAGAACAAACTGCTTTATTTAACTGACATTCCTTCTCCTCTTGGAAAATACTCTGTTCTCAAAGAGATCTAGATTCTTTTAAGGCCTCCCCATGGACAGAAAAAATTGAAAAAACACTCAAAAAGGTGAGACTTGTAAAAAAAGAAAGGAGTGTTTCAGCCATCTTTCGAATTTAATGAGCTGGACATGATGGTGCACACCTGTGATCCCAGTACTTTCAAGGTTAAAGAAAGAAGGACCACGGGTTCAAAGCCAGCCTCAGCAATTAGATCAGTTTCAAAATAAAAAACAAACATATCAAAGTCAATGACTAAGCCAAACATGAGAAGGAGGGAGAGAGGAGGGAATGGGGTGGGAAACAGGTAAGGGCTAATTGGGTGATGAGTGCATGTATGTCTCTCCTATCTTGTACTCCATTAAGATGTACGACGACAATGCACCAATAAGAAAATCGAATTTATTATCTTGACATTATATAATTTAATATTTTGTCAACAACAACAAAAAAGAATTTGGGGTATATCTCAGAGGTTGAATGCTCCTGTGTTCAATTGCCAATAGCAAATAAGTAAGTAAGTATGCAAATAAAAAAATAAAAAAATAAATATATCCATTTAATAGAATAGCATTTCTCCACCCCTGACACACAGAAGAACTCATAGAAAAATTTACACATTGTTGTCCCAAATAAATAAATGAATTGTCTTTACATAATTATTTATATATTGTAATCACATTATATGCATGTTTTAGGTTTGGATATCAATTTTTATGTTCAAATATTTTCTTATAATTCTATTCTTAAATAATTTAAAATTATGAGCATCATTCCTGTGATGTTTTAAAAAATACCAATTTTATGAGTGATTCATTAAGCATGCACCTAACTTTGACCATTTAAGTTGTGAAACTAGTTGTGAAAGTGGAAAAATGGTTTTCCACTTTAAAAACAATGTTTTCATTACCTCTGTGTTGCTGAAATAGTCATTAACATATAGGTCAAAGCTTATGAAACATCTTAAAGTTCTTAAAAAAGTATGATACAAATTTGCTTTCTGAAAATATTAAGCTAATTTAAACTCCCACTAGTGGTGTATGATAACACCCATGCAAGAAATCTCCCAAGATTTTAGTTTCCTTTTCAAAATTTTGCTGTTTTGTTGGGAAGTAGGCCTGTTGCTTTTGCATGGGTTGGTTTTAGTTATATAATAGGAAGAAAGGTCACGTCCGTGGGTCAGTGCTAATGCAGACAAAGAGAAAGTAGAAGTCCTTGATTCCTATCTTAGACTTTGTCAGTCAAATAAAATAATTGCCAGTAAAAAAATGATTAAAAGTTATTAAGGGCAAGATTTGGATGAAACAATTTCAATAGCACACTTAGTTTTTCTAAACTAATTCTAATTCCTGACCAAAGTAGAAAAAGCTTTGGAAATAAAAATGCTAAAACATTCTTGGGAATATATAGTTAAGATAAACCAAAGACTATGTGTTTTTTAAGTATATCACAACTTTATTTTTCAACCCTCTGCTTTATTATGGCCCACTACTACTAATACATTTTAACTGATTTCTTCTTAATTTATTGTATGGTTTTTGTTTTATATATGCCAATAACACAATGTTTGGTATCTAAGGATTTATGAGTGCTTCTTTGTAACTTATACTTTATAGAATTGTACGTGGCATGTGATCTTTCTGATTTGACTTTGTTGTTTTCTCTTTTAATTTTAATTTTTAGTATTTTTTGCATTAACAGCAGCTTTGTATGATGTTCACAACAGCATGCACAACAGCAATGAAGGTTATGGGCTGTGAGTCAGTTTGCTGAGCTGCAACCTCTGTCCTTCCACACATAAGCTATGGTGCCCTGGGCAAGTCAGTACGTGTCTCTATTTTATCATCTGTGAAATGGCAGTGATAATGGTACCAAACCAAGGGGTCGTTCAAGGATTATGTGTATTTCTAGGGCAAAGGCTTAAAAGCATGATATACTTTTCTTGAGTTTTCTTTATTGTCATTTTCGACCTTTCCCCCTCTAGCTCCGTATTTCTTTAGAACTTTTCTTTCTCCCCCTCTTCTTCCCTCCAGTCCTTCCTAGCTTCTGTCTTCATTTCTTGATATCTATGCAGATATTTAAACTTTAAACTCTCTGAGGCATTTAAGTAGGTTAGATATCCCTTAGATTATAAAGTATTATTTTAAATATTAATAAAAAGCATTTTTATAAATCATTGAGCCAATGCCATTAAACTTATAAATATCCATATCAACCACCTTTTTTTCTATTGTCTCCATTTCTGTATTACTTTTGCTTTCAAACTTTTGCTATATAGTTTGTATGTTCTTTGACCTTTTCCCTGCTGGGTGTTTTGAACTACATAAATAGTAACTACATGAACAGTAGTTATCATTTTTAATCTATGCTTATTTCTCAAATGTATGAACCTCAGCTGCTAATAGCATCTGTTTTCATATCTCTCTTTACTCTGTCAATTACCTTTCAGCTTCAATGTTTGAAATATATTATTTTCATAACAGCCAATCCTATTTTTAATTTTTTAAAATTTTTATATGGAACATATTGAAAATGGCATACATTCAGACTATGCTTGGTACCCTCTCCCCTCAACTTCCCCTACCCCCATCCCAACAATGAGTGTCCAGGTTAACCATGCTTTATTTATATTTTTATACAAATTTGGATATAGCCCTTCATTAATCAACCTCAGGCTTCTTCCTCTCCTATCCTTCCATTTCAGGTTTGCTGGGGTTTCCCCTCCATTGTCTGGAGTCCCTCTGGTATTTCTAATACTCTGTAGTTTGGGCATATTAAAGAGAACATATGTCTCTTCTCTTTCTGTGCTTGGCTGATCTCACTTAACATAATGTTCTCCAGGTCTTTCCATCTTCTTGAGAATGACATGAGTTTGTTCTTCTTTATAGCTGAGTAGAATTCCATTGTGTGTATTTCCCATAATTTTGCAATCTATTCATCTGTTGATGGAAACCTAGGTCGGTTTCATGTTTTGGCTATTACGAATTATGCTGCTATGATCATGGGTATGTATATGTTATTGTAGTGCTTTGATTTCAACCCTTTTGGACAAATACCCAGGAGAGGTATAGCCGGATCATATGGTGGATCTATTCCCAGTTTTCTAAGGAATCTCCACATTGATTTCCATAGTGGCCGAACTAGTTTTAGTTTGCACCCCCAGCAGCAGTGTAAAAGAGTTCCTTTTCCCCATATACTCGCCAGCATTTGTTGTTATTTGACTTCTTTATGCTTGCCACTCTGACTAGTGTTAGATGGAATCTCAGTGTAGTTTTGATTTGCATCTCCCTGATGGGTAATGCAGTCAATTCTATTTAATATTTCATTTTCTTTGCTGTTTTTGTTTCAAGAATATGAATTAGCATAGCTATTAAGGAGAACAGAAAAGAGGTTCCTCAAGAATGTAAAAATATAGCCAGGCATGGTAGTGCATGGTAGTAATGCCAGTACTTGGGAGGCTAAGACAGGAAGACTGCAGGTTTGAGGACAGATTCAGCAAGTAATGGGACTCTCAATCTAGGGAGACCCTGTTTCAAAATGAAAAAAAAAAAAAAAGGTATGAGGGGATAGTTGGAGGTTGAATACCTCTGGGTTGAATCACCAGTACCAAATATATATATATTTGATATAGCATATGATCCAGCTATCACGCTTCTGGGTATATAACCACAGGAAATGAAATCAGAGTTCAAATGATTATCGCAGCACTACTCACAATAAATAAGACATAGAATCTGTCTAAGTGTCCATCAACAGATGAAATCAAGAAAACATGGCATTTATACACAAGAGAATAAGAATATTATTTGGTCATAAAGAAGAACGAAGTCTTGCCACTAATGACACAATAGATGGAACTAGAGGACAACATATTAAGTGAAATAAATCAGAAGCAGAGAGAAGTACCACATGCTTTCTCTCATGTGAAAGTTAATTGACCCTGTTGGTAGAACCATGAATAATAGAGGTTGGAAAGGCTGTATGA
This sequence comes from Muscardinus avellanarius, assembly GCF_963383645.1. Taxonomy (NCBI): domain Eukaryota; kingdom Metazoa; phylum Chordata; class Mammalia; order Rodentia; family Gliridae; genus Muscardinus; species Muscardinus avellanarius. The sequence goes on from NC_137786.1 coordinate 148,067,137, forward strand.
TAAAAGGGAGTGGAGGGGTTTGGATTGAACTCTATTAATGTCTAAAATTAATGTGTGTTAATAAAATAATTTTAAAATTTTAACCTCAGTTCATTTTTCTTTTTCATTATGCTGTTATTGGTACATTATAGTCTCACATAATATAAATCGTGTTGACGAGACATACATGCTCACAGTACTTGATCTCCCCAGCCCTCAGATTCCTGCCTCCCCTTTCCCTTTCCTAATACCAAGTACCCAGATTGACAATGGTATATACACATTTATACACGTAGTTTATGGTAGTATTTCCATTAATGAACCTCAGTCTTTCTCCTCCCCTATTCATCCCCCCTGGCTCCGCTGAGGCTTCTCCATTATCTTGATTAGAGTTTTTGTTAATTATTATTTATTTATTTATTTATTTATTTATTTATTTTTTATTGTGGTACTTGGGGTTTAACCAGGGGCATCCTACCTCTGAGCTACACCCCCAACCCTATTTTTTAGTCTTTATTTTGAAACAGGGTTTCACTAAGTTGTAGAGGGCCTCATTAAGCAGCTGAGGCTGGCTGCAAAACGGAGGTTCTCCTGTCTCAGTCTCCCAAATCCTGAGATTACAAATGTGCACCACTACACTCAGCTTAATTATTATTTAAATAATTATTTTTATTTTCAAATCTTCAATTCTATATGTTTGCTATAAATAAGTTTAAGCAATTGACCAAACTTTCTTTTTATTGAAATACATTTTCTAATATATATTAAAAAGAGTACAACAGTGGCTGGAATTATAAATGATTGCATTGTTTTATTTATTTACTTTTTGGTAGTACTGGGGTGGAACCCAGGGGCTTTTCTACCTCCGGGCTATACTCCCAGACTTATTTTTTTTTTATACTTTTTGGAAACAGGGTCTCACTAAATTGCCTAGAGCCTCACTAAGTAGCTAAGGCTGGCTTCGAACCTGTGCGATCCTCCTGTCTCAGCTGCTCAAATGCTGGTATTACAAGCCTGTGCCACCATGCCTGGCTCTTGATATTGTTTTAAAATCTTAGTAACCATACTGCTTGGTAAGATTTATATTTTTGCTGGGCGTGGTGGTGCACGCTTGTAATCCCCGCGCTTGGGAGGCTGAGACAGGAGGATCGCACAGGTTCGAAGCCAGCCTCTGCTAGCTTAAGAGACCCTGTTTCCAAATAAAATATATAAAATAGGTCTGGGAGTGTAGCCCAGAGGTAGAAGGCCCCTGGGTTCCATCCCTAGTACTACCAAAAAAAAAAAAAAATCTTTCTTGCGGTACTGGGAATAGAACCCAGGGGAATTCTACCTCTGAGTGACACCCCAGCCCTAATTTTTTATTCTTTATATTTGAAACAGGGGTCTCACTGAGTTGCAAGGGGCCTCAAAGTAGCTTGGTAATTTTTTCTTTTTTTTTTTTTTTTGCGGTACTGCAAATGGAACCCAGGGGAATTCTCCCTCTGAGTGACACCCCCAGCCTTAATTTTTTATTCTTTATATTTTAAATAGTGGTGTCTGAGCTGCAAAGGGCCTCACTAAGTAGTGAGGCTGTCTGCAAACTGCGATCCTCTGGTCTCTGCTTTCAGAATGCTGGGATTACAAACATGTGCCACTACACCCGACAGTAAGAATTCTTAACAAATATTTTTTCCTTCAGGACCTATATATAAAGTCACTAATGTGGCACTTTTTTAAATATTGATAAAATATAGTCAAAGTCAAACTTCATTTAAAAAAATTTCTTTGTAATTAACTTCCTTTTCTCTTATTTATGGCTTATAAGAGTTTCTATGTACATTTCCATCAACTCAGTAAAGTATGCCTCAGCCAGTGCCTGTTAATTTTTTAAATATCAAAAGCTCTTTCCACATAAATCTTTTTATAGAGATTGAACACTATATGTAACTTTGGTATTAAGACAAGCCCAATAGAATGTCAAATGTATAATTTAGATCATACAGTCCAGATGAATTAGCACATTTTCTGGTCTTTTCTGTAAATTTGTGAGTAGGTGGGTAGAAAGAAGAGCTGGTCTCACTTGTCTTTTTTCATCAATGTTGAGGATGGTGGTGATATAAATGCTCTTACACAAATGTTCAGATTCTGTCCCTATTTATGGATAAGGATATCTTTTCCCCTTGCAGGAAGTGTTGGATGTGCCCTTAGTTCATGGAAGGAATTTCATCATATTACTTAATAGACTGAATGTGCATCCGTTTATTTCATGAATAATCAGTGTCACTCAGAATCTAATGATGCAGTGCAATGACGTGTTCTTCCTCAGCATGTTTGCTGAGAACCCTTGTCCCATAAATGTGGATTTCTGTGTAACAACACAGAAGAAGTGTTCTAAGGGCATGTTAAGGAATGAACTATGTTCTTCTAAAATCACGTGAATTTTAGTCCTAACCTCAGGTAACTCAGGATATGACTGTATTTGGAAATAGAATTTTTAAAATTATGATTCATTAAAATTAAATCATTAGCCGTGCGTGGTGGTGCACGCTTGTAATCCCCGTGCTTGGGAGGCAGAGACAGGAGGATCGCGCAGGTTTGAAGCCAGCCGCGCTGGCTTAAGAGACCCTGTTTCCAAATAAAAATATAAAAATAGGTCTGGGAGTGTAGCCCAGAGGTAGGACGGTTTCCAGGAACCCCAGTACCACCACACACAAAAAATTAAGTCACTAGAGAAAGTCTACTAATGCAACTTAACTGGTATCCTTATAAAGAGAGAAGGATACCAGACACACACAGAGAAAAGACCATATAAAGATACAGAGAAGATGACCATATACAAAACAAGGAGAGAGGGCCCAGAAGAAACCAACTCTATTGACACTTCATTTACAGATTTCCAGCTTCCAGCAATTTAGAAAATAAATTCATGATTTTTTTTACCAATCTGTGGTACTTTTTATGGCATCTCTAGCAAACATATGCAGGGCAATTCCCTATTTGTGAGGAATAGACCACAAGCAGTGCTTCTCTATGGCCTGGTGATACGATATGGATTGGGGAACATTCTCTGTATTCCAGAGCAGAGAAAGATGGAGGGGTGAGTAATTTTATATGTGTGACAAGTGAAATGGTGAATGACATCACCGTAGGCCCTTGGGATCAAGTATACAAAATGAAAAGGCAAAGAATGATAGCATATGGTCATCCCTATGTTTACAAGGTATACTTTTTGTTGTCATATTTAAAGATTCTTCATAAAAACAAAGGTGTCTTATCTGCCAGGTCTTTCATTCAAACAGTTTTCAGGTGTTGGAGGTTTAGCTCAGTTGTAGAAATGTTGCCTAGAATGTTTGAGGCTTTAAGTTCAATCCCCAGCATCATAAAAATGAATAAATAAATGTAGAAAACCTAAAACCCCAAACAAAACAAAACAAAAACTCCAAACTGTGCTTTCTTCTTTTTTTTTTTTATGGTACTGGGGGTAGAACCCAGGGTCTTTGTACCTCCGGGCTATACTCCAGACCTATTTTATACTTTATTTGGAAATAAGGTCTCACTAAGTTGCTGAGAGCCTCACTCAGTAGCTGAGGCTAGCTTCGAACCTGTGCGATCCTCCTGTCTCAGCCTCCCAAGTGCTAGGATTACTAGTGTGCACCACCACGCCTGGCTCTGCTTTATTCTTGTTTTAGCTCAATTCATTATATCCCATTTTAGCCAAAAAATTCTCCCCAAGTAAAAATTATGGTCAAGCGTCTGCTGTAAGGAGTAACATCACAACAGAATAATGTGGGTAGAGAGCAAGAGATGATATTAATACAAAGATTTAAGCTAAACTATTGCTGGGCTTTTAAATGTTAATATAGCTACTAATTTCAAAATCATATCAAACATATAAGAGTAGTAGTATTTTATTAGTTAATCATTAAATGCTAACAAAGTTATAGATATGAATAATGAATGAAATTATATTTTATTTTATTTTACTTGCTTCAATATCATACTGACAGATATTGAGTAAATACAGTTCGAAACATTATATTTGCTCATTAAAAGATATAAAAGGATATGCTATGATTTTAAACATAGTTATTTATTATGGAAATAGTAATTCAAATAAGAATGTTATGAAACGTTTTTGCAGCTTAACAACATCAACTTAATCTAATTTAACTTGCATGTTAAATGATCAAAATATTAAAAAGAAGCAACAGAAGCAGAATTTAAGTACTAAATTACAAATAAATCAAAACAAAAATGTAATATGATGAAGAAAGTATTATCACACACATATGTCCATTTGGAAAACAATTTTATAAGTCAGAACTTTTAAAATGTGTGTGTTCTTTCAATGATTCGTTTTATAAAAATATTCAGGAGAAATATTGTCAAATTGTTACTTATAATTGCCAAAGATGGAAAGCAATAAAAACACTGAAATAATTAAATTACCATCATCTTTATGCCACTAATCGGTCATTAAAAGGGTAATTTTTAATAATATTAATGTAAAATGCCTACAATTAAACATTCCAAAATAGAATAATAATATTATAAACACATGTTTTAAAATATGTTAAATTACTATAAAAATTTTTAAATTTCTCTACTAAGTTAAATTACTATATTAATTTTTATTATTTTACTTACTTTTATTTTTAGTTTTACTATATGGAGTTCTGGGGAACAAGCTCAGTGCCCTGTGCATGCTGGGCAAGGACTCCAATACTAAGCTACCTCCCAGATCAAACAGGATTATTGTTTAAATTATTTTTCTTGCTACAACTGTATCTTTCAGTTGCCTACCCTAGGTACATTAATTTTCTAATTAAAACACTTTTTAAAATAAAGTACCAGGTATAAATATTTTGCTAATAAAATTTGAAAACCAAAGGAAAAATAAGCCTTGATTTTGCATTTTCATGGGTTTAGAATTATTATGAAACATCTAGCTTCTTAAGAAAATGTCTCCTTACTTTCCTTTTCTGCATGTTAGAAAAACATTTATCTCAGAATCTGAGTCAGAATAAATCTAGATTACATTTCAAGTTATTATCTATATTATACCCTACATATTATCATTCACTATTATAAATGATGATAGTAAACCTATATTCTACATTAACTCTTGTTGCAATAGTGTCTGTGATTTTTAAAAATCTTCATGAAATGTTAAATATTTAAATACCTGTAGTGTTGATAATGATGACATTTGCTGCCCAAGATGTAAGCAGCCTAAGAATAGAAACACATGTATTTATTTGCTTTTCATATTTCAGTCAACTAAAGAAAAATCCATAAAATGAAAGCTGTAAGGAAAGGGTAGTCTTTCTTGGTTGCTTTAAGCTCTGCGATTCTTTGTTATCTTCAAATTAGTAAGGTTACTGTGGAACAGTGGAGAAACCTTAGTCTCTAATTGCAATACATTGATCAATAGTCTTAGCTGTGTCCAAATGACTTGTGTGACTTTAAGAAAGTCATTTAATTTTCCTAGTAAAAGGAGCTATGCAATTTAATAGGCACTTTCCAATACAACAGTCTATAATTATCATGGTTATTTTAAATATGGAAAGTATGATAGTATCATCATTGTAAATTAAAATTTTAAAGAAAAACCATTATATTGTATAGTTTGAAGCAAAATATTATATTTGGTATTTAGGATGAACCATTTTTCTAAGATAAGATTATTTACATTTTTATTCAATATCATTTTTTATTTTTATAAATATGGTAAGGTATAAGAAATGATTACAATAATCATAAACAAAAGATAGGATTATGATCAGCTAAAAGATCTCTCTTAGGTCCCTATAACAGTTATTATTCAAATATTTTCATATATATGCTTCATTCATAGAAATAATTCCATTTCTTTAAAAAATAATTTTAAAATATATTTTTCATATATTCAAACACTGCCCTTTTTATAAGACAGTTTTTTGCTTTGTACTTTTTCTTAAAAGCAAATCAGTAGACTTAATGAATCAACGCGCAATTCAGAGTTGGAAAAAGAAGGAACACTAAATTAGATCTGGCATAGCATAAATATTCCCTCCTCCCCATGGAGTTAAAGTGATTAAATAAGTATTCCCTGTCCGACTAAGAGAAAGATAAGATGAATTTTCTGCTTTGTGTTTATTTGTTTGCTTTCTTGGTTCATTGTTTTAAGAAAAAAAATAAAACATGCTCCTAAAATACTGACTATTTAAGTATTTGCTGGTTGTCCATTCTGTGTACTGTCCTGATTTGAAAATCAAAATTAGACAACAGAAAATGACTTGTGGGTAACTTCACTAGTAAAAATGTAAAAGATGATAGGGAAAGGGAAAAAAAGAAAAAAATGTTATCCTGAGGAAGCAAGAGGAAGGGAGAATGAGGAGCAGCAACTCAACAGAAGATAGACATAAAATGAAGCCATTTCCGCAAAGAGTCCACCTAAAGTGCAAAGATCGGCACTACGTTTTGGTCACCCAGGGAGGCAATGGTGTGAAGCACTGGGATCAGAGAAGAGATTTTGAAATTGAGTGCATATAGGTAGTGATTTTAACAAAAGTATAGGCTATGTTTATATCACTCTGAACTTCATTATAATGTGTGATTACAATGCACCAATAAAAGTATAGTAAAAATAAGAAATATTGGCTATATAATCAAAGGCGTTATTTTAAGAGGGGAATAAATAATATGCACTAATAAAGACTTGAAGGAAAAAACTCTTAAGGTTTGGATTCCTGATGAGAAAATCTTTATTTGAGAGCCTCACTACTTTGTACTGATTACATGTGATTAAAAGTTATGGATTAAAAATGATTGACATATTACCACATTGCTTGGAAAATAATATGATACAAGCATCAGGTCAGCAGATCCAGGGTAGGTGCATGTATACTCTGCTTCTTGGGTGAATGCCCTGGCCTGCAGCCTCTAGTTAACACAATGTTCCTAATTCGTCTATTTCACTGCATTTCTCACTGTTCCTATCAGCATGATCTGACTGCTGCTTTGGTTTCACATCAATCACTGTGCTCCAATGCACAAAATCGGGATTTCTTTGCTGAAAGTTTTTCACAATTCCATTCGTATAGTTCCCAGCATAGGAACTATTCTATTTTTTTGCAGAACATGAATCCAAAATATCATTTATCAGGCAATGTCGTGAAATCAGTTTAAATTTATGTGACATATTGGTAGTGAAAATCTATCACTATCAAAATTTACAAAGCATCATGTTGTACATTACAAACATGTAAATTTTATTTACTAAGTTAAGTAATTAATTTCTTATCAAAAATAATTTAGAATCTAAAATAGCAATGGTGGTATGGAACTGGTGTTCACTGGTGATAAGCCATCTTTCTCCATATTCTCATCTACACTGTCTTTAAAAATATTACTGTTCACCGGGCACGGTGGCGCACGCTTGTAATACCAGCACTTGGGAGGCTGAGACAGGAGGATTGCACAAGTTCGAAGCCAGCCTCAGCTGCTTAGTGAGGCTCTCAGAAACTTAGTGAGACCCTGTTTCCAAATAAAATATAAAATAGGTCTGGGAGTATAGCCCGGAGGTAGAAAAGCCCCTGGGTTCTACCACCAGTACTACCAAAATAAATAAATAAATAAATACATTAATTAATTAAAAAATAAAAATAAAAACATTGTTTCTCTAAAAAAGGAATGTTCAAATTACATTTTATATGTTTCTGCCTTCTAAAATAATATTCTGTAGCCAGATGTGGTGGCGCATGCTTGTAATCCCCGTGCTTGCGAGGCAGACACAGGAGGATCGCGCAGGTTCGAAGCCAGCCACGCACGCTGGCTTAGGAGATCCTATTTCCAAATAAAAATGTAAAAATAGGTCTGGGAGTGTAGCCTGGAAGTAGAAGGGCTTCCAGGAACCCCAGTACCACCAATAAATAAATAAATAAATAAAAATAAAATAAAATAAAATAATATTCTGTAATTACTCTTCAGTACAGGTAATTAAATCTTCTTAGTTTAAAGATGCTACGACATGTTCTCCTGACTTGGAAATTTCTTTGTACTTGGAACATGCAGAGAACACCATGGTACTTATCACTACCTAGCTAACATGATAGTTTTCTAATTGCATTTCTTATTTCTCCTACTAGACTTCAGAAGGGCAGGGCATTTATCTGGCTTTTCTTGGACGTATCTGCAGGAATTACTGACATGATACATAGAATAGGCACTCAATAAATATTTATAAATACTTGTGTTAAGTGAAGATGTTTTACTGAGATTATTCCTATTACACAGTATGAAGTAAATCAGAGATAAAATATTCCTCCGAGAAATTCAGTACAGTTCAAAAGCATTACTTGCAACATAGAGATGATATTAAAATAAAATTTTCATAAGCCATTGTAAGCAAAAAGATTGTTGAAAGGTAACAGGCATGGAATTCTATTGTTATGATCATGAAATGAATTAAAACTAATTATGCACTTCTATTTCTACTGTTAAGAATAATAAAGCTTGTCAATACCTCATGCTATTAAAATTATCTAGTTTTATGTGAAATATTTTCAAATGGTTGATTATTTTCTGAACAATAGTAGAAAACACAAAATGCCCAAGTCAAATAGCATTCTGTAGAGTTTTAATTGTATACATGTTCTAAATTATGCTTTCTATATACTTAAGATTTTAGATTAAAAATTAACAGTATCATCTTGCATTGCTACATGTCTAGGTAATTGTTCTAGCAAAATCAGCTGGAACTTCAAAAAGCTGACTGGCTGTATGTTAAAATTCAACACATCAGATGGAAGGGAGCTAGATGGGCTGATGGTAACAGACCCTGTCGTAATTCAGTGCTGACCAAGCACAATTAGAAATGAGCATTTCTGTCTCTGTAGTTTATTGGAAATGATTTATTGTTGGGGGATATTATCACTCCATGTCACCATTTTAGAATTTCTCTTTACAAAGAGCTCATGTTTGAAATAAGCATCCCCTTTTTCCAAAGCATATGTTTACAATGACCTTGTCACATCAGCGAGGAAGCATCGCCATATGGCTGTACTAAATGAGGCTAGGCTTTAGACAATGAACTTCCGAGACCCAGGAACGCTGAGGGAGACAGGGGAGGGATGGCTCTTTCCACTTAACCTGGTATTGCTCAGGTAACACGTGCTATTATATTGGTGGAGAAAGGAAAAAGAGATGAAAATATGTGGTGTTTCATTGGTTTGTGTGCCAGTTGGGCTAAGGAAAGTAAATGAGAACGAATTAAAAGTCACTTTGAATATGTGTAAAAGTATGCATGTAGCATGGTCAACCTGGACACTCACTGATAGGACTGGGGTGGAGGGGAAGTTGGGGGGAGGGCACCAAGCACAGTCTGAATGTATGCCATTTTCAATATGCTCCATATAAAAATTTAAAAAATCACTTTGAACTTTAGGAGAGTCTGACCTTGAAAAAACTGAAGTGATAAAGCAATTTTAAAGGAGAAGTTGAAAGGAGTGGGAAATCATAAAAGAAATACAGAATATTATGCTATCCACACTTTTGCATTTCCTGCTTCACCACTGCCTTGAAATGTACAATTCATGAACAATAACTATTTTTCATAAGCATGAAAAATTTATACGTTTAGACATCCCCTTTGAAGGATCATTTAATAAAAACTGAACTTATGACAAGCAAGAAGGCATTTGTCTTTTATTCTCTTTGCAACAGAAGCCTCTCGTTTTGCATTCCAAAACTATTTGCTTCCTGTTCGTGGATTATACATACACTGGATAATTAAAAGCAAGTATCTTGAGTTCTCAATGCACACATGCATGGGAACAGAGAGGTGGATTGAAGCTGCCTCTGGGCTACTGTGAAACACACTGCTCTCTATGTGATCTGGCAGCATCCTAAGCTTCACGTTTCTAAACTACCTTGTGTACATTTGTTTTTTGTGGGTTTTTTTTTTTCAGAATTTGAAGGAAAAACAGTGGGAATAAATAAGGTGAGGATTTTCTGTGATATTTTAATTTTAAGTAAAAGTGTGAGAATTAGTTCATATTTTTCCATATTTAAGGCCAAAATCTGTCCATAACTGATGGCACAATTTCCAGCGTGGTGAGGGTGGGGGTTACTGGAAGGGGCCTTTTGACTGGAGGCTCAGAGCTGGATGCTCTTCAGGGAGGACTGCCAGGCGGGGAGCAGCCTCCATTCAGGTCTCTAATGATCTGTGAAATGGCATGGATCCAGAACAAGACTCACTCCTGTAAGTCCCACAGAAATTTTAAAATGTCCTTCAGAGTATTTCCTTGCATAAAAATGCCATTCCTTCAATTCCTTTGTCAATTTATTTAACCAATTCTCCTAAAGTAAAACCAATAAAATATATAATGTATATTTTTATGCTTACACTTATTGTAGGGCTATTATTTATCAGCACTAACACAGATTCCTATATTGTTTTCCTCCTTCAAACATCGGCTTTTTTCCTCCAATTCACAAATTGTATATTTCAACTAAAGCTCCTTAGAATTTTTGTAATTCAAATACTGACATTTTATTTTACTTTGAGCCAATTAATTTTCTATAAAGAGTAAACATCCTTCATTCTATTTTTTTATTCCAAGAAAAAATAAAGATAATTTAAAGCCTTAGGATCATTATTGTAGAGGATATAAAACATGAGAGTACTGCATTTGTTTGCATATACAATTTTTTTTATTACAGATATTTAAGAGGAAAGAGACATAAATTGTAGTTTAACTACCGTACATTTATCAAAAACACTTTCTATTGCTAAATTTCTTTGTGTGTGTGTGTGTGTGTGTGTGTGTGTGTGTGTGTGTGTTACTGGGGATTAGGCCCAGGTACATTATATCTCTGAGCTATACCCTTAACCCAATTTTATTTTTCATTTTAAAACTGGACTTCACTAAATAGCTGAGGGTGACCTTGAACCTGTGATCCTCATGTGTCCATGTCCTAAGGGGATTAAAAGCATGTGCCACTAAGCCAAGCATGGGAAGGAGGGATAGGAAAAGAATGGGGTGGGAATTGGGTGAGGGCTAATTGGGTGAGGTGTGCGTGTATGTCTCCACTATCTTTTATCCCATTAAGATGTATGACTACAATGCACCAATAAAAAAATTTAAAAAAAGAAAACTGAACTAACAGGGTTGCAAAATAAAATTATATTTAAAGCAGAAAAATGCGTGTGCACCAGATTTGACTAATGACTCTTTAAATACTGTATTTTAAAACAATAGTTTTTTTTTTTTGTTTGTTTGTTTGTTTTTTTTTAGGTCTGGGGATGGAACCAGGGGCATTCGACCTCCGAGCTATACTCCCTGCCCTATTTTGTTTTTATTCTTTATTTTGAAACCGGGTCTCACTGAGTTGCAGAGGGCCTCACTAAGTAGGTCTCAGCCTTAAGAATGCTGGGATTACAAGCGTGCGCTACCACCCCTGGCAAAACAATAGTATTTTTTTAAAAAATACTTTATCAGTGGTACTGGGGATGGAACCCAGAGACATTCTACCTCTGATCTACACCCCAGTCCTACGTTTTGTTGTTTATTATGAAACAGAGTCTCACTGAGTTGCAAATGGCCTCACTAAGTAGCTCAGGTTGTCCAAGAACAGCAATCTCCTGTCTCAGCTTCCCAAATGCTGGAATTACAAGCATGCACTGTGCCTGGCTCAAACAATACTTTTTAAAATATCTTAGTATAGCTGGGCGCTTGGGAAGCAGAGACAGGAGGATTGCGCAGGTTCAAAGCCAGCCGCGCTGGCTTAAGAGCCCCTGTTTCCAAATAAAAAAGTATAAAAATAAGTCTGGAAGTATACCCCGGAGGTAGAAGAGTTTCCAGGAACCCAAGTACCACTAACAAAAAAAAATCATAGTATTAATATGTATTTTACATCATAGATTTATACAAGGATCTCCATATTTCTTGTCCATTCCAAAATTACACATGTGAAATTCATTTAATAAAATATTGTTATAAGCTGTAGAGAAAGCACACTTTTGACAGTTAATTTTTCTAAAGTTTTTCCAACATGTATTTATACATAGGCTATAACTTACATTGTTTTATTTTTATAGTCATGCAGCAAGTCCAGAATATAACTTCTCGTATGTTATATAATAAATCCATAAAGGCAAAATCTAGGAAATTAGTGGGTTGTCAGAATCATAGGCATTAAAAATTGACTATTTTTAAGCATGTGTTAGTCTTCATGAAATAAGGAAAATGGAATAAAATTTGAAGTCAGAAGACTTGGGCTGGTCTGCTTTCTGGCAAGGGATTTTGGGTACATGTTAGTCACAGCCAAAGTTCCATTGGTGCATATAGCAGACATGATAATATGCACTTTTCAAGAAACATCTCCAGAAAAGGCTCAGAGCAGGTCTTTAGGTTACTAACAGACTTGCTTCCACATTAGGACTAAGAGAAAGTTTGAAAACAAAGTTACAAAAGCATAATATCTAGAAAGTGGCAGTTGCCATTTTCAACCTAAGAACACTACTAAACTAGTTCTCAGAGCAGCAATTCCCAGTCTGATGTTTCTAGTGATTTCTCAGCTTTTTACATTTTTTATATTGACAATAATTGTATATCTTTATGTGGTACACTGCAAAGTTTTGGTACATCAGGCATTGATCAATTTAGGCTACTTAGGTTATCCATCTTCTCACATATTATTTTTATAAGAATATTCAAAATCCTCTATTTCATATTACATGATGTTGGCTATAATAACTCTTCCACATAATAGAACTCAGAAACATATTCCTTCTATCTGCTTGTAACTTTGTGTGGGTTGACCCATCTCTCCCCATCTCCCAGTCCCTCCTCTTCCCTATGGTAAGCATTATTCTGCTTTCTACGTCCGTGAGTTCAGCTTTTCTAGGTTTCACACGTAGGTAAAATTATGTAGTAGTTGTCTTTCTGTGCCTTAGCCTAAGCTATATGAAAGATATTATAAATGGTCAAATGATTGTCACATGATTTCAGAAAGTCTGCTCTAGGTCTGTTACTATGATTCTGTTATTAAACTAAACACTGTTTTTTTTTTTTTTTCTCTTCTGATACTGGGGATTGCACCCAGCAGCAATCAACCTCTAAGCTACATCCTCAGCCCTGTATTATTTTTTAATTTGTAGCAGGGTATCATTAAGTTCTGAGGGCATACTAAATTTCTGAGGCTGGCCTTGAACTTCAATCCTCCTCTCTCAGCCTCACAAACACTGGAACTGAGGTCATGTGCCATCCTGCCCAGCTTAAACTCTTTTGACTTGTTGAATCAAGATTTCTGTGGTTCTGGTGATTTCCAAGTTTGACTTCAATTATCCTAATGAGTAACATCTAGAGACTCCTTGAAAGAAAGCATGGTCATGACAGATACATTTGTTTTTCTCTAATAGTCTCTAAACTCCAGTGCAATTACACTTGATCTGTGGAATCACAGCTTGAATAATAATGCAAATTTACATTCAGAAGCATTTACTGAGGGCTTCCTGCAATTTACATACTGTGCTACATATGCACCTTTACCAGAAGATTTAAAAGAAAAGCAGACAGTGTCTGACCTCAAGAAGCTCATAGTCTACTAAAAGATTTAGATTTGCAACTTCCAGAGAGTGTAAATTTACACTACAGACTCCCTGCATCTGACAATGGGAAAAGTAAATACCTTACGTAGAAAAACGCATAAAACATTAAAGAAAGGTAAGTATGGCAGCTGTGAAATTGATGTTCATTTTTAAAACAGAATCTTCTGACGTTAAGGTCATTTTGAAACAAAAATCTATAAAAACAGAACAGTAACATTTATTTCTTTAAATTGTAGTCATTCATTATAAGACATATTGACTATCTATAGAAGTTACATTTCTTATAAAAAAAATAAAACATTGCACACTATGGGCTAACTGCATTCAACAAGCTTGTTCGTTTAAATTGTAGTGTATTTCATATTATATTTGGAAGATTAATCAATTTCATATTATGTTTGGAAGATTAATCAATCTTTAAGGTAAATGCCCCACTAATTAAAGACACTCAGTTCATATTTTTCACTTCAATCTGAGATATAAGACAGAGTTTCTATTCTATGGTGGTTGCTGAGAAACTGCTCTCTCCTTATTTATTTATTTATTTATTTTTTACTTAGGGTGGTCACAAAGTCAAACCTATAGGACAATAATATAGAAAGTAGGCCTTGTGGCCCGGCACGGTGGCGCACGCTTGTAATCCTCATGCTTGGGAGGCTGAGACAGGAGGATCGCACAGGTTCGAAGCCAACTTTGGCTACTTAGTGAGGCTCTCAGTAACTTAGTGAGACCCTGATTCCAAATAAAATATAAAGTAGGGCCAGGCGTGGTGGCGTATACTTGTAACCCCCCCCGCTTGGGAGGCTGAGACAGAAGGATTGCGCAGGTTCGAAGCCAGCTGCGTTGGCTTAAGAGACCCTGTTTCCAAAAATAAAATAGGTCTTTGAGTGTAGCCCGGAGGTAGAAAGCCCCTGGGTTCCACCCCAAGTACCACCACACACACACAAAAAAAAATAATGTAGGCCTTTTGTTTTCTGATGCACAACTCAGGAGAACAGACAATATCTATCTTACCTACCTACCGGGGACCACTTACTTAGTATGGTCTGACCAATTGTCATCAATAGAAAATTCTGGTCATTTCGTTTGAAGCACCCCCTCATGTTAAAACATGAGGCTGTAACTGTCTTCTGTGTTTCTATCTTTTTAATAATCTTCTTTAAATCTTCCAAAAAAAAAAAGAAAATTCTGGGATATTATAATAAAGACTTTAATTTTTTTCAGAGAAGTCAGTAATGCAAAGTTTCATGCAAAATATACTAAGTCTTAGGTTGGAAACAAATTATTTTTTAAAGTCTTGTGGACCAAAAAAAAAACAATTTGTATTTTTCTTATCATGATGTGTGTCTAATCCATAAACCTTTATTTTTTAATGCCAACTTCATATAGTCTAGCAGTTCTCTTCTTGTGCATAGTTTTAACTGTTATCTATATGCTGACAATTTTCAAGCACTTATCTTTACCCTAGACCTTTCTTTCTACAGCTATTTACATACCTGAATACATTTAAAACAGATCCACCTAAGAGACATTTCTAGCTCAGTTCCCAACTTAATCTGTAAGGCAGGTTGAGTTTTCCTTATCTGAAATACTTGGTACCAGAAGTGTGTCAGATTTCAAATTTTTTTTTATAGTTTTTGCAGTTACATAATGAGATATTTCAAGAATGAGGTCCACCTTTAAATATGAAATTCATTTATTTTGCATATACCTTATACACAGATTGAAGGAAATTTTACATAATATTTCTATATACTTATATTTGGACTGCAACCTATCACACAATGCCAACTGTGGAATTTTCTTCTTATGATATCATATTTGTTCTCAAAAGGTTTTGGATTTGGGAGGCATTTTAGATTTTGCATTTTTGCAGTAGGTATGCTTAGGTGCATTGCTTCAGGACATTCTATGCTACCTGTATTTCCTGGTAGTGGTGGTTTCCTCCACCATCTTTCAAGGACAATCTTGAAAACCCTTTCTCTATTTCTTCCATTGGCTACTAAAGTCTGCATTTAATTTTATATACATGAGGCTAAATGACATACATGATTGTTTCACAATTGTAAGAGATCCATATTTAAAATATATCTTAATACATACTGTTTTATATGTTCCTAAGTAAAAGCAAGGCAAGTGCTCATTAATTTGTAATTTAAATGCCTGAAATTCAAAGAGGATGATTAACTCATCAACAGTTCACAGGGCTGTGACAACAAACATGGAAACTGAATCCAGGTCTAGTCCAGACATGTGTTCTCCTACAGCAGAGTGATGGGTTCAGAAGGGTTTAAGTATTTCTATAGACTGAAAGAAGTTCAGATAGTCTTACATACATTCGTGAAGCTATCAATGCCAATTTTATTATTATGAATGAGGAGGGGAAGAAGCAGGGTGGCATCAGGAGGAAAATGCAGCAGGTGCTGTGTGCACAAACGTATCTATCACAATATGCCTCAATAGGATGTACTGTTACAATGTACTACTAAGGTATATATATTTTCTCTTTTTTTAGGTGGTACTGGGGTTCCTGGAAGCTCTTCTACCTCCGGGCTATACACCCAGACCTATTTTGTATTTTTGAAACAGGCTCTCTTACGCCAGCGCGGCTGGCTTCAAACCTGCACGATCCTCCTGTCTTCACCTCCCAAGCCCAGGGATTACAAGCATGCGCCACCACTCCCGGCCTACTAAGGTATATTTTAAAAAGTAATAATAATGTATTCAAAGCAGTGTTATTGTTTTTTAAAACCTGTATAAGTATAAAAGAGCAACGGCTAAATGTGAAACTGTAAGTAGAGTTGTGTCTACTGTAAGTAGAGTTGAGGTGTCTAAGTAGAGAAGAAATGAGAGGTAGTTTCAGCTGCAGACTGAAGCAAATCCCCAAAAATGAAAAATGAGAAGAAACGAGTTTGAGTTAACTTTATTGTCTTCCCTTCCGGTGTCTGTACTCTATTCTCTAAGTTGGTCCCACCTACCCAGGCCACAATAATGGTCCTCAAATTCTACTTTTCACAATGCCAATTCCTTTCCCAAATCTTTAGACATTTTATGCTATCAAATTCAAATTTTCTTTTTCTGCCTTTTAAAGCTCTAAAATTGTAATTAGTTTTTCCTGTCCCTGTATCCCCTTGCTTCAAGTCTGCTCTGATCCCAGAGGCACTTTCTTGTGTATCTTACCCTTTCCCGTTGTCAAGGTGTTTGCTTCCTCTCTTCAACCCCCTTTTCATTCTCTCCCTTTCTCCCTCATTTATTCAAGATAAAATTATGCTTTACTAAGATTTATGTTTATAAAGGATGGCCCTTGCTGATATTTCTTCTTTGGCTATTGTTTATACAATATATGACACTTTCTAATTAATATCTACCTATTACCCTGTTTCTTAAGTTACTTCTATCTCTCCAGCAGATTATAGGCTTTTTAAGGATTAATATCACATCTAATATCTCTTTTAATAAAAATGGGGCAAAGTGAAAAAATCAAGGCAGTTGCCAAGTGAACATTTAATTAACATGACTACTGAATGCTTAAAAAGCTGCATATTGGCCGGGCGTGGTGGTGCACACTTGTAGTCCCCGTGCTTGGGAGGCTGAGACAGGAGGATCGCACGGGTTCGAAGCCAGCCTTGGCAGCTTAGTGAGGCTCAGCAACTTAGTGAGACCCTGTTTCCAAATAAAATATAAAATAGTTCCGAGAGTATAGCCCGGAGGTAGAAAGCCTCTGGGTTCCACCCCCAGTACCACCAAAAAAAAAAAAAAAAAAAGCTGCGTATTAACAGGGACATCTTGGTAACAAACTTCAATGGATGCATAAGGCATATAGAATTCAGTTTCTTTAAGAAAATATGAGTGGTTCCGATTCTTAGGAGCCTGGTCCAACCCAGAGCTGCTCAAGTTTTATTTCTCTCCACACAAATTCTAACACGTAGATAAACCAGTCCAATCTTACTTCACTAGTCTAGTTAGTCTAAGTATTGTTGAATCATTTCCTTACTCTGTCATCTTGGCTTTATATGAGAAAGTTAAGCTGTCTTTACTGGCCCATTAAAAAAAGGGAAAGTGCCGTCTTATTATATTATGAATATAGGCATGAACACGAGCAGGGCTAGCTGCGTCCTTTCCCATTGGGTACTAGTGTATGTCACATTGTGTTGGCATATTCGATGATCTTATATCTTGTACTACTTGGGAGAAAAGAGGACTGTGTTCCCATAGTAGAAGATTGCTGGACACTCTAGACATGTAAAAAATGTCTTTGAAACTAGAAGTGAGAGGATCCTAGTGGTATTGGTGTTTGAATAGACCCATGTGGGGGCAGAGCAAGAACGAGAATGTTCTTTTGAGGCTTGGACCATAATTTTAAGTGAAGACCTATGATATCCTTGTTGGTAGCCAGGAATCCTGGAAGCATCAATAATTTCACTGAAATAATCTTCATGAAAATTAAGAACCCAAAAGAAAGGTGGAAAGTAACTTGTGCGACAATCCCTTCTAACTTGGAGATTCTCATTGGCAGGTCTTTTAGATTCTCAACTTTGATGGTGATTTATTTTAATGAGTAATGATCTTTGTGATCCTCCTCATGTTGTCTACTCAGATGGAAAAGTCCATAGAGAATTGGTTCCCATTTATTTTGTAGTCCAAATAGTCACCAACATAGAATCTGTCACAATTAAAATGTCAGTTATGTACTCAAAAACAGAATCAAAACATCAATTCCCAATTGCTTTCATTCTTGTATACTCACATTTATCAGTATTAACTTAATGTTATTATATGTCAGGCATTGTTCTACGAATCCAATACTAGGAATCCATTAATAAATATGATGCAGCCAGCCATCTAGGAGCTGATATGACAAAGGGAGATACACATCAAAATGATAATATAACAAGGTAAGCCCAAGGTGCCATGGAATCGTGGTAAAGTGGAACCTAAGCCAGTGTGATTGATAAAATAAAAATCTCTATAGAAAGTCACCAGATAGTTAAGACCCATCAGCTCACTCATTGTAGCTATTATCCTTCCTAGAGGACAAAAATAATGTATTTAACTAAGCTTGGTAAGTTATAGATTTCAACTGGCAGTGGCAAGCACTTAAAATCACAAAATCTCTTGGCTCTTTTAAATTAGCAAAATAAATATAATAACAATAGTTTTGGCTCATTAGAACTGAAATTTCACTTTTAAACAATAAAAGTATGTAGTTAAAGAAACCAAACACGGCAACTACTAAGTGAAAAAGATATTCTGAGAACAAGTCCTGCTACAGGCTCAACCATCTAAAAATTTTTCTAATTTATCTTTTCTATGTAAACAAGTAAGACAAACTCAATAACTACTGGCAGCATAGGTATATTTTCCTTTATTTAGAGCCTGCTAATCAGATAAAGTGTAAATATATACTCCTTTTAAATATGTAAAAATAAAAATACATATTTATGTATGCTAATAAATGTGTGCACATTTAAATAAGGGGAATTTTTCATAGAAACACAGACAAAGACAATTGCTGTCGCCATTTTGGTCGTCTTTTTGGTGGAAGGGTACTGGGAAGTAAACCCAGAGGCATTCTACATCAGAGCTATATCCCCAGATCCTTTTATTTTTTATTTTGAAGCAGAGTTTCACTAAGCTGCTGAAGGTCTTGTTAAATTGCTGAGGCCGGACTCAACTTTGGGTTCTTCCTGTTTCAGTCTTCCAGTACTAAGATTACAGGTATGTACCAACAATCTCTTCTCTATACTATCTATGGTTTTTTTGAAATTGCAATTAAGAAAGCTTATTTTTTTCTATCCAACATTTTATGTTACCCATTTCTCATGTTGTAAAAATCTCTAAATAACGTTGTTCAATAACTATTCTGTTAAATAAACAACACTTTAGTTGCAGTCTGATAATTAAAGGACTAGAATATTAGTTGCTAAATGGGAAATATCCATTTAAAATAAAATAAAGTATATATGCAGGAAAGGTAAAGACATTCTATATTGAAAATAAAATATCGTGGGCATGGTCGTACTCGCTTGTAATCCCCCCCACCCCCCCATCCCCCCGATTGGGAGGCGGAGACAGGATGATCGCGCAGGTTCGAAGCCTGTTTCCAAATAAAAATATTTAAAAAAATAGGTATCTGGGAGTGTAGCCCAGAGGTAGAAGGGTTTCCAGGAACCCCAGTACCACCACCAATAATAATAATAATAATAATAATAATAATAATAATAATAATAATAAATATTTAGTAATAGTTATCTTTCCATAAAAATATTTAAACTTAGCTTCTAATCTGTGATTTTATCACTTTTGTACAATGAGGCTTATTTCACGTGCGCTTTTGTTTCATACCATGTTGTTAAATCTTTTGAAAAAGAAAAACAAGAATCAAATATCAAATGCTACAGGTATGCATGTTCAAATTATGATATGCTACATATAATATTATATATATATATATATATAATGACTGAAAGTAATTTGTAAATTCTGAAACATTTATTTACATATATATGTATAGTTTCTATCTTTATTTTCAAAACAAAATTGTAAAAATGTTGGGCAAAAGTATGTACATGAAATTTTCTAATTCATTATTCTGAAAGGAGCAATTTAACTATATCTAGCAAATTATACGTACTACTATCTCAGTGTATCTCCCTCTTGGTAGACCATGTGTATATGTGTGTCTGTAAACAGATAAATGCATGCATACATATGATGATAATTTTAGTTTCACATTTTAGCTCACTTAATAAAAAAAACAGCTCTTACCACTCTATAGTATGTACAAAGTGGCAAGTCACGATTGTGTCAAGTAAATTAGTTAACTTTCATCAAGAACAAAAACTAGCATTTTTTTCCTTCATCAAATCTCCTTTTCCCCTCACTCTTCTGCCCAAATCTACTAGTCTCTCTCCTTTATCTGAAGTCCCTTTTGAAGTCTCAGTTTCTCTCTGTCTTCCACATATAAGAGAAAACATATGACCTTTTACTTTCTGTGACTAGCTAATATCACTTAGCAAAATATTCTCTAGTTCCATCTATCTTTCTGCAAATGACATAGCTTTGTCCTTTATGGCTAAGGAAAACTCCACTGTGTGTATATACCACAGTCCAAATAATGCCGTGTTCATATATGAAGTTACTAATACCAGTCTCAGTTACATGGACAATGAGGGGGGAGGCAATGGGATGGGATCCAGAGGAAAACACACCAAGTGTTGCATGCCTGTGTTTCTATTGTTCTGCTCTTCATTAAGATGTATAATTGCACTGTACCAATAAAAATATACTAAAAGAGAACAATAACTACAAGCAAAAGGGAAACAGTCTAAAGTTTAATCAGGAATGAGTGTGTAGTATTCTGTCAACATCTATATTAATAAATAAGGAGGTTTAACTGTCTTTACACACATTGTAAATGATGCTCACTTTGGTTTTGTTTTTATTTCTCCTCAACAATGCTAGAAATTTCACATTTTTTTTATAATCTTTAGCTTGGTTTGCAGTTCTGAAAATAGATGGTTGAGATGATAAGTAAGTATTTGCTTCTAGATATAACAGTTTTTTACTGAAAAATAATCAGCAGAATACCTGCAATAATGGGCATTATAAGCTTCAACTGCAGTAACAAAATGACATTGCTTGTCTAGGAAAGTTTCTTGGTGTAGGATTTGGTATGAGAAAGCAACCATGGTTTGTTATATATAATAATGATGAACAGTGCTGCTGGAAGTCTTTATGAAACACAAATATTATTGTCATAAGCTGTTTAAAATGCTTGTTGCCTTCTGCTTTAGAATAAAGAACAATATTCTTATCCTAACCTTCAGGGAAGTTGACAATCCCGTTCTTATAGCCTCTGAAATGCTATGCCTACTCTCCTCTCCGCCCCTGCAGTCCACCATCTGCCAAGGATTACTCTGACTGAACTCTCCAGATCCATTCCTGCTCCCCAGAATCATCGACACACCTTTACATTTTTTCCCCTGTGATGCTATTTTGTCTTGCTGTAAGACTTTTTCCTCTTTCTTCACTGCATATAGAAAAATATCATGCATCTTTCAAAGCCCCAATGAATTGTTATATCATATCTGAATTTTATTTTGAACATCTTATGTGCTTGAAAGTATAAGTGAGGAGAAGAGAATAGAGAACAGGTTGAGACAAAACCACTGACAGTGACTTTCCTATCACTCCTTGACGAGAGTGGGCAGACAACGATGCACCTGTTTTTACCTGGATATCACCCAGGATTGGCATGGAAGATCTAAACAACTGATAATTTTAAAAATAATTTAACTGGATTTATCAACTCCATACATCATTACTATATTTTTAAGGACATTCTCTTTTGCATTTGACTTTAGCACTAACTTTTTCTAAAATAACACTGGTCCTTCTGTGTGTGTGTGTGTGTGTGTGTGTGTGTGTGTGTGTGTGTGTGTGTGCGTGCGCATATACATAATATACTTTATGCATATGTTTGTACATTAAGAGTTTGTATATACATAAAGAGTTCATAATTGTTGGCATAAGTCAGATAATGATCATGATCAAGTCTTCTTTAAACAATTTAAGCATTCACAAACTAAATATTATGAATTAATGATTTCATAAAAATTTTCATGTCTAGAGATTTTTCCATGTGCATGGAATCAAATGATTCAAAATTTTAATGGCTTTTAATAAAATGTGATAAATTAATTTCAAACGCTTTGTATTAATTTAAAATGCCCCAGCAATAGTGAGTCTTAAAATTCTTTTCATCTTTACTATACATCTGTATTTATCTGTCGAAATTGTATATATCTCATCCTCATTTTATTTATTTATTTTCGCAGTATTGAGGATGAAACCTAGGGGAATTCTACATCTAAGTTATACCCCCAGCTTTATTTTTTATTCTTTATTTTGAAACAGGGTTTCACTGAGTTGCAAAGGGCCTCACTAAGTAGTTGAGGCTGTCCATGAACTGTGATCTTCCTGTCTCAGTCTTCCAAATGCTTGGATTACAAGTGTGCGCCACCATGCCCGGCTTTATTCTCATTTTAATTTGTATCTTATTATTAAGATTAAGTATAGTTTGTTTATTAGACTTATTTATTTATCCCAGTATGAATTATCTGCTATATATTTTGTCTATTCTTTTTATCTGAATGAAAGCTGTGTGTGTGTGTGTTTGTGTGTTTGTGTGTGTGTGTGTGTGTGTGCATGTGTGTGTGTGTGCACATGAGCATCTAACTCATCCTGTATCCTTCATGGATGCAGGAAGTATTTTCCCAAGATATGATATGTTTTGTTTGTTTTAATGTTAAAAAGCACAGGTGCAGTGAAATAACAATATGGGTAAATTTGATGAAATTAATTATTTTAGGAGAATTTATATCGAACTGTCCATACACACCAAAAAATATTTATTCATGCCTAATACCATTTTATATTTATCCTACATTCCAGCATGTATAAATTTTATTTAACAATATAGATAATAATATAGTGAATAATCACATTGAATTTAAAATAGTTTATAACTATTTGGATTGAAATTGATAGTAGTCTTAAAGTTTGCAAACACAGTGAAATTTAAGAATGCACCTAAAAAATCTTTCATTGTGAGCCGGGTATGGAGGTACACGCTTGTAATCCCAGTACTTTGGGAGGTTGAGATAAGAGGATCACTGGTTTGCAGCCAACCTCAGCTACTCATAGAGGCCCTCCACAACTTGGAGAAATCTTGTTTCAAAATAAAGAAACAGGAATAGGGTTATAGCTTGGAAGTAGAATGTCCCTGGGTTCAATCCCCAGTACTGAAAAAAAAAAAATATATATATATATATATATAATCATTGTGACATTTAAAATGCTCTTTTGGGAGGTTAATTTGCAGAGATAATGTCTGCAAAAAATAGCATGTGAAGTTTTAATGATTGCAGTCTTAGCTCAAAGAAACAGAGTGCTACACCTTATGTATATACATCTAAATAATTGGAATTCACAATTTTACCTGGACTGCTTATATCAGGCTATACCCATGATTTTTGGAATTGTGGAGTTTAATTCTGAACAGATCATGATAGGAATGTAAAGGTTCATTCAAATCATATTTTAATTAAATTATGATAAATCCAGTGGACATCTAAAATGTCAGAAATTAGATGCTAAAGATCTGGAACTTATGTTACATAGATAAACATTATTAAGCTTGGGAAGGCACTAAGGGGTATATAGTATCTGCTTTTAGAATATGAGTCATATTCACTTTTGGCTAAGAATTAGTTGTTATAGACATCCAGTCAAGAAATAGATTGTCTTCCTTTTTTTCCACAATTAGTAAAAATTGTTGAGTATGGACCATTTATTTTCCAGACACTATAATATGCCTTACGGGCTAGGCCTGGTGGCACACAACTGTAATCCCAGTACTTGAAAGGTTTAGACAATAGAATCACAGGTCCAAGGCCGACCTCAGTAACTTAGAGAGATGCTCTGCATCTGTTTCAGTCAGCATTCTCACTGTTGGGACCCAAAAAGTGTGACTACACACAAGTAGGAAAAAGGAAGGTTTATTTTCTCACAGTTCTGGAGATTCGGAACTTTAGTCCATGTCAGGACCGGTCTGTGGAGCTCAGAACATGGCAGTAGGAGGCAGAGAGAAGTAAACAAGGGCTTTACTCTCACAGCAAGGAGACAGAAGCAGAAGAGGAAGGGGCTGGAGGAGGAGGGACCATAGGTAATCAATCCCTTAGGGCACCCTAGGAACCCACCTCCTCTAGGTAACCAAACCTTCAACACAGATACCTACTTTCTATGAGGCCTCAGGGCAATATAAACCCAAAGCATTATAGCAACATAGTGAAACCCTACTTTAAAAAATAAAAATAAAAAATGTAAAGGAGTGAGCTGGGATTGATGGTGCATGCTTATAATCCCAGTATTTGAGAATATGAGACAGGAGATTCAAGACTTGCAGACAGCCTCAGCTACTTAGTAAGTGAGGTCTTCTGCAACTTAGTGAGACCCTGTTTCAAAATAAAAAAAAAAAATATGGCTGGGGTGTAGCTTGATGGTAGAATACCCCTGGGTTCCATCTCCAGTACTGCAGGAAAAAAAGGTAAAGAAGGTGAATGATATAGCACAGAGCTAAAATACTTCTGGGTTCAATACCCAGTACAAAAAGGAAGGAAAAAAAAGCGAAGACACTTATGGTCCAAATATTAATATGGTAGCATTATGTCTGTCAAAGAACTCATAGTCTAATAGTATGAACATATTATCTATCTACCATCTAATATATCATTGCATCTATTCATTCCTCTAAGAATAGTAAACAAAATTTGACTATTCAAGCAAACTCTGACCAATGTCTGTGTCTATGATGAATGGGATCTATATCTAGATATTTGCATTTATAACAAGAATAGCTGTGTGTTACCTTCCCAAAATGATGTATTTATTGTCTTCCTTCCTTCCTTCCTTCCTTCCTTCCTTCCTTCCTTCCTTTCTTTCATGTATCTATCTGTTATATAGTATTAGAAATATAAAATATTTAAACTCCAATAAATTATTTTAAATATTTAGTAATGTAGTTAGTGAAGAGTAAATATGTAATTGAGCTTCTTGGCTGTCTGAACAATAAAAGAAACATTTTGTCTTGCAGGCTTTCCATTAAAAAAGGAGGAAACAAGCAAAATTTTTAGGGGAAAATAATTTCTTACCCTTGATTCTAAAGCTCTGAAGCAAAGAAGAGGTATAATGCCTTTCACACTTGCCTAGCTGGGTGTGGTGGCACATAATTGTAATACCAGCATTTGGGAGGTTGAGACAGGGTGATCACGGTTTACAGGTTCACAGATAGCCACAGATACTTAGTGATACCCTTTGAAACTCAGTGAGATCCTGTTTCAAAATAAGAAATAAAAAAAAAATAGGGCTGGGGTGTAGCTCGAAGGTAGAATTCCCCTGGGTTTCATTCCTAGTATCGCAAAAGAAAGAAAAAGAAAGAAAGAAAGAAAGAAAGAAAGAAAGAAAGAAAGAAAGAAAGAAAGAAAGAAAGAAAGAAAGAAAGGAAAAAAAATCTTGCCTAGGTAAGACTGTCCATCTAGTTGAGCATTAATTAATCAAAGAGAAGCTAACTTCAAAGAAAAAAGATGAAAGATATGAAAACTAATAGCATTGTGAAACTGGTGGAAGAAGGTCAACTGGAGAAAACCAGGAACTGTCAGTAATGGTATTATGCATTTAACTCCCCCCCTCCCTTTTACAACAGTCTTCTAGTTTCAAGAACATTGAAGAATGCTGAGCAAGCATCCAAGATCTGAGCAGATGGGCTTCTCCTGAGTGTGCTCAGTAGTTCACCTGGCCTTCTACGTTGGGCTCTCTCTACTACCTTCAAAGTACTTTGTCTCAGCAATTTCAAGTTATTTTGTCAGCAAACAATAAATGCTAGAAACACACAGAATACTCTTCTACCAGATTAAATTTACCAAAGTGCTGTCTGCCCAGAACCCTGTACATCAATTTACATTAACAGCCCAAGTTTCTTCCTTCTAGGAGTTATTTTCTTCTTCTCCTTAGCTTAAATTTAATCTAATGGAAACAAATGAGAAAAATGTTTAAGGTAAAAATATATAATTTTTTTGGTGTATGTGTCTTTATTTTCTTCATATTTTTGGCTTGACTTCCTCTCGGACTATATTTGAAAAGTATTAGCTATGTTAAAGATGTCTCCAAAATGAATGCATAAAACTTAATCCCATTTTTCTTGCTTACTTATGCACAGATGTTTACTGATTTCTATTTGTATCAGGCTTTGTGCAAGAGCCAAAGACATAGTTAACAAGTCAAGCAGCACTTTGTTCTGAAAGCTTTTAGCTAGTGGGACATATAAAGATATATAAGTAAAAGAATGAAAATAATAATTATAAACTGTGGTAAAGGCAAAAGCAATAATCAGTTTGATAATCTGATAAAATGTAGTTGGGATTTTGGAGTGGGAGGCAGGTAGGTAAACAACAAGAAACAGGAGAATTTTGGGAGAAATAAAATAAACATTTTTGCTCGCTCAAAGTAGGTCAAAGAGAGCATCAGTCAGAGGATTAGACATGTAATAAGGGTACTAGATTAAATGATGCTATGTGAGTATATTAAATTATCGCTGATAATCTCAATGACATATATAGGAAGGGGAAAGGAGTGAGGTGGGATCCACAGGGAAGCACACTGAGTGCTGTGTGCATGTATATTCCTATATTTTCTATTCCTCAGTATGATGCATGATTACAGTGCATCCATAAAAAATATAAGAGAAAAAATAAGGCATCAGTTGTGCACAAAGTTCCAAGAACTGGAAGAATAATCGCTTATTTAAATAAATAATACAGAAAAAGCAAACATACATTTCTGTTATAAATAAGATATATTCTGGAAGAATTATTGTTAGAAATATAAAATTTAAAACCATAAACATACTATAATATGTAGAATAATATTTTTATGTTTTTAATCATAAAATGCTCTATACCATAACACAAGACTCAGAAACAGCAAAGAAAATGACTCACAGATTTGACTAAATAAAAAATTTAAATGTCCATATAGTAAAAGATATTATAATGTCTTTAAGTATTTATATTGCTTTAAGTTGGAAGCCAAAGAAAAAGTAGAAAAATAATTCACAACATATATGACAAAAAGTTCATTTCTAGAGTATATAAATATTCCCACATAGCCGGGCATGGTGGCGCATGCTTGTAATCCTAGCATTTGGGAGGCTGAGACAGGAGGATCTGGGTTCACAACCAGCCTCAGTTACTTAGTGAGACCCTCTGCAACTCAGTGAGACCCAGTTTCAAAATAAAGAATAAAAAATAGGGCAGGGGGTGTAGCTCGGAGGTCAAATGCCCCTGGTTTTATCCCCAAACCCACAAAATAAATAAATAAATACATAAATAAATAAATAAATATTCCCACATATAAAGAAGAAAACTTTCATTGGCAAAGAAAAAGAAAAGACAGCTCACAAGGAAAGAAACAGGTCTTATCAGTCTCACTATTAATAAAATATGCAAATTAAAGCAGCAATTAGATGTTATTTTACCTAATAATGGGTAATGTTGATAGGTCCTAGAAGAACAATCATCTCATATACTGGTTGTTATAAATTTAAATAGCATTTTATAAAGGAGAAGATTTTATCTATCCAAAAGCTCAAATCTACATTTGATATAGTAATTTCACCACCAGGAGTTGATCCTATAGGAATATTCACACAGGAACACAACTAGTTTTACTGGTATTTTTTGTTTATAATATCAAAGATGATTAAACAATGTAAATCACATCAACTTCTCACTGTGACTTATTATGTAGCAGTCAAGGAAAGTTACATCCATCTTATGTAACGACAGACATTTTTGGGGGATTAAGTGAAATATACCATGCATAAAAATAAAAGTATAAAGCAATATAATTTGCATCAAACATTTTAATTTCTTGATATATAATACAAGCTTACATTTGTACTACTCTGTCTCTCTAGGTCTATATAGACGTCTACAAAGATTACAGAAAACTGTTTGATCATATCCAAGTGGTGAGATTAAAGAATATTTCCACTTTTTTAGATTTCTGAATCCTTTGAAAATTTTACAAGTGTGTGCTGGCTTTAAAATAAAAACACATGGAGCCAGACGTTGTGGTGCACACCTGCCATGCCAATACTTGGGGGGCTGAGACAGGAGGATCACAGGTTTGTGGCCAGCCTCAGCAAGTAATGAGACCCTCATCAGTCTAGTGAGACCCTGTTTCCAAATAAGATATAAAATCAGGCTGGGGGTGCAGTTTGAAAGTAGAATGCCTCTGAGTTCAATCCCTAGTACCACAAAAATAAGTAAATAAAATATAAAATATATGGAAAATGGAAAGAACACAACATAATATTTTAAATACTAAGGAAAATGCATGTGGAACAAGCATTAGTAATAAAGGTAAACAAATACTGATGATAGCTTATGGCACAACTTTTGCTATATCTGGAGAAATATAGATTGGTGAAAGAAGGATAGATTTTAAATGTTTTTGCCTTTTATTTCTAATGTAACATTGAACTTTCTATTGACACCATAGCCATTTAATTAAGTTAGAAGCTAGTGACAATGTTATAAAGACTGGAACAATTTTCATTTCAGCAAATGCTCTTGAACAGTTGTTTCTATTTTTATTTGGAATCCAAAAAACACGTTAAAGACAAACCCCTGACAGCTAAGAACATATTAAAGTAGTTAATTCTGCAGCATAGTACTGAATATCTGCAGTCATTCTGAAATCAAATAATGTTACTACAAAAAGGCCAACTGATTGTACATCCAACACTGTTTGCACACTAATTCAAAGTCATTTTTTTACATATAGTGGTATTTATGACAGGAATTTGGCTACATGAAGTAATGGGAGTGTTGCCAGCTAGAATTTTGAAAATTTTGTGCTGCATTACAAATCACATAAAGAATCAACATTCACTGTAAAACATTACACATGGTTCTTGGGGGGTAAATGCAAGCTTGTAAAAGAGGTAGGCTTCAGATAAGCATATTATATTTATGTATTTATTGAGGGGAAAGAGATTTTATTTTAATACTTTTATTGATGCATTATATTCTCATCTTATATTTAAACTAGGTAACCCTCTAGCTAGGAATACCTGGCTAGAATCACACCAAGTGTTGGGTACTGTGTAAATACCGTTCAGATTAACATACGGCAGTGTGAATGGCTGGTAAGTTGTATATTGATTAAGAAAACTGACTTATTTATTTATTTATTTATTTATTTATTTTTATTTTTGTTCCTGAGAATTGAACTCAGTGACATTATATATCCTAGCTACACTTACAGCTCTTATTTATTTATTTATTCATTTATTTATTCATTTGGAAACAGGGTCTTGCCAAATTGCTGAGAGCCTAAGTTGCTGAGGCCTGACCACAAACCTGAGATCCTTTTTTATTTTTTATCAGAACTTGGGATGGGACCCAAGGCATTCTACTTTCGAGCTATACCCCCAGCCCTATTTTTTATTTGTTATTTTGAAACAGGGTCTCACTGAGCTACAAAGGGCCTCACTAAGTAGCTGAGGCTGTCCACGAACAACAATCCTCCTGTCTCAGCCTCCCAAATATTGGCATCACAAGCGTGCATGACCATATCTGGCTACCTGAGATTCTTTTGTCTCACCCTTACAAGTACTGGGATTACTTATGAACTACCATGCTTGGTTGAGAGCTGACTTTAAGATCTGGTTTCCTGGACACTTTGTTATTCTTAAGCTTATTTTCATAGCTATGCAAATCTTCAGTTTCTCCACTTATAAAATGATAAAAAATAATCCTACTTTTTGAGTTGTATAAAAACTGAGGTAACATGAAACTCTGGCAGGTAGTCAGTGTTCCACTATATCTATTAATATCGTTATTATCCTGGGAGGAATGAGTTTCAAAGAAGAGGGTGTCCTCAGCAATGTCAGCTTTTGCAAAGTATTCTGAGGCACTGAAAACTAAGAAACAACAATTGGATTTACTAATTTGTAATTCATTCATGACCTTCAAGAACAGGGTGTTCCAAGAGAGGAGATGGTGAGGCAAAAGGTGAATAATGATAAAAATAGAAAGAGCTGATGTAGAATATGTAGCACTTTGATAGTAAAAGAAGAAATAAAAATCATAAGGTGATGGTCTGAGAGTTAGAGGACTGAGCCAAGGATTTTTCCAGTGAGCACAGACTGATTATATTCCATTTAACAGACAAAATTAGTGGAGATGGAGTTTATGAGGATATTCCTGGTTGGGTTCAGGTATAAATTATATTTTGTTTCTCAAACAATGAAGGTAGGAAATGAAGAGCTCTTTGTTTATTTTACATGTAGCTCCTTCAGGGTCATAGTCCTAGGCCCTTTTCATGACTTGACTTCCATAAGGAGCTGTTCAGAAATTTAGGACTCTCTCTCTGCAAATATATGTACATGCATATTGCACACAAACATACACAATTGTCTCTAAAATTAGGAGAATTCATTTCTTCCTTTAATACACCAATGAAATAATCCTCACTATGAATGGTAAAGAGACCCCAGGAAAAGTCACTCTCTCTTAGACTTCAAAATAATTTTAATACAGCTCTAGATATGTGTATAAAGTTAAAATGAACAACTGATTGGGAGATCAAAGTTTCTATGAAATAGCATCCAAATATATGTATTAACAACAATTTGCCTTTTCAAAAAACAAATACAAAATATAAAAAACCTTGGAATTTTAAAACTGGTTCAGAAAAAAAAATGTTCCATATCACATAGAATACGTATACAACTAAAATTAATGCAGTACTATCCATGAATGTCTTCCACATACATTTCTACTGTTGTAAAAATTATAAGCAGTAGTTATTATTTTTCTGTGTTAACAGACAAAAAAAAATCAAGGATCAGAAGTATGAAGTAACCTAACTACTCTCTGATGGCAAATTTAAGCCTATCTGGTTCAAAACTCTGCAGAAGACGGCTACTCTCTACCACTAAGGATAAGATAATATTCTAGGCCAATTTATACAAAATATTACATATTAGTAGAATCTATGTGAGATTAGGAAATGGGTCTTCTTTTTCCTGTCCAAAATACAAAAGGTCACTCTAAAGAAAAAAGAAAAAGAAGATCTATGTTAAAGTTACTATAACTTTCTTTGCAATTCATTATCTAAACTCGGCAGCTTTTGACATGGTTGACCACTATTTACTTGAAATTCTGTCCACCTCATGGCTCCTGTGAAGTTACTCTTGCCTCATTTTCCTCTGAACTTTCTGATGAATTTTCCTTGAATCTCCTTTTTTTTTACCCCTTTCCTCTCCCTGCCTCTAACTACTGCACTCCTAGGATCTAGTACTTAGCAGTTTTTCACTGCTGATGCTGTCTAGGTGATGGCATTCACTTCATGACTCCAGCCAGCCAGCCACAGAGACGACAGTCTACTTTCAGCTCAGACTGACCCCAAGATCTCCAGACACTCACACCCAAACCTCAACTGCTTTACTTTCTTTGGGTGCCTTTTAACATCTTAAAACCAGTACATCCACATGAATCTAACCTCACCCCACTCAAATCTGCTTCTCCCACCCCCCACCGTGTGTTCCTTCTTTCAATTAGTACCATAAGTAAAACATATTCACCCAGGCCAGAAATCTGAGAAATCATCTTTATTCTTACTATACTTCTTTGCCACCTTTCCATACAGATGCACAATCAGTTACTAAGTCCTGTCAAAAGTTCTATATTCTTGGATCTATAAGCTTTACTTTCTTCTTGATACTTCTACTTTTATCCAATAATTCATCATTTTAAATTGTATTGCTTTGAAACTCAACTAATGGGGCTTTTTTCTTCCTGTTTTGTTCCCTTCCAATTTATTCTCTTTCTTGTAACCAGTTTGTTCTTTGCAAAATATAAATTTTGCACAGTATCTAAGGGATGATGTTGTCTGATCCGGGTGTCAAGGCTCTTGTTGAGTCTTTTGAAGAAGAGAGTGGTCATCTTCAGAATAATTAATGGTCATGTCATTATCCTGTCCAAGTAATTTGAGTCCCCTTTTTATTCCAAAGGGTCTCCTTGCAGAAGATACAGATCCTCTGTAGTCTACAAAGCCACATCCTTTAGCAGACCTCTCCTCTCCCTTCACACTTTCTGTACTGCAGACAGATTAAATGATAATCAGCAGCTCAAGCATGCCTGCCTCTTCACACCTGTGCTTTCTTGAGTAGCACTCCTTTGGTGAGGCATGACTTTCTGCAACCATATTCTTCAAAAGACTCAACAAGAGCCTTGACACCCAGATCAGACAACATCACCCGCTAGATACTGTGCAAAATTTGTTATATAAGTATCCTTCCTGTGTTTATCTCTGTCATATCACTCTGATTTTCTCCCATAACACTTTCTTTTACTCCACTGCGGTCTGTATTCTATAACCTATCTCTCCCATGGACTATGAGCTCATTGAAGGTAGCAACTACTCTTCTAAGTTTATATTCTCAGTTTTCAGAAGAGTGGCTTGAATAAAGTTGCCCTTGAAAATTTTGACTAATGAACAAATGCCGGCATTCATTATCCAATCCAATGAATAGATGACTTCACTGGGTGATATGACTTCAGCCTTTGCTGCATCACTCACTGTCATGTGATTAATAAATAAATTGCCCAGAAATGCCTTGCCCTATTTTCTTTAAAGTGTTGCAATTAAATTAGAGAAAAGATACATGGGAATTATTTTTTTCTTTTTTAATTTAAGCAATCTCAATATATATGTTTTTTACAGCCTTATGGCCTCCAGATTAAGGACAGGGATAGTAATTAGAAGACCTGGTTCAAACCCTGGCTGTGTTGTCTATTACTATATAGCCTTTGACAAGTAAATTAACATTTTTGAAAGAAAAGATGTAAAAGTACAAAATAATGCCTGTCATCTCAGAATGTCTCACTGTAAAATTAGCTTGAGGTCAAATAAAATCATTTATATGAAATCAGCCTAAAATCTATGTGTTGTCATAAAATGCAAGCTGTGAGACAGGCCTGTTGGCACACACCTGTAATCCCAGTACTTAGGAGGCTGAGATAGGAGAAGAGCAGGTTCAAAGCCAGCATCAGCAAGTTAGCAAGGCCTTCAACAACTCAGTGAGACCTTGTTTCAAGATTGAAAAAAATAAAATAAAATAGGGTTGGATGTGTAGCTCAGAGGTATAATCCCCTATTTTAATCCTGATGTCATAAAAGAGTAGGATGTGTTATATTTAGTCTTCATTTAAAATCCAGAATAACTATAATATTACTTTATAGATAAGAGATAGATGTACAGATAGACAGATAGGACATAAATATAGGAATTCCCCATTGCCAGGAAATAATTTTTTCTCTTTGGAAAATAACACTTGGAAGAATACATATTTAAAAAATAAGATTTTTGACAATTTTTATGAAAGCTTAATTTTATGACAATTCTGAAATACATTAATGCAAATTATGCATCATCTTATCATGTAAGAAAGGAACACACCATGGGAACATGACTCATATCTTGGTCATTAATCACAGGATGAAAAATTAGAGGAAGAGATAAAAAATTATAAAATCAAAGAATTAATTCAAATCAGCATAAAATCTTACTACCCAAGTGGAAATAAGGAAACCTGGTAAGAGTCACAGTAGAGTCACATTACTCATTTTCTAAAAATAAGCAAAACATCATTTAATTATAATTTTATCTTTACTACTAACTTTGCAGAATCAGAATTTTATCTTTAGTATGTTTAGGATTATTATAGTGGCCCAGTGTCAACCCGTAAAATGCTTTATCAGGGCTTTATGCTCCTGGAAGGAAAAATATATAACAATATTTAACTGGTATTTAAGTAAACCACAAATATTTTATTACTTACTATACTTAAATTCAATGAGTTCTCATTACATACCTGTTATATAAGTGGAAATTCCTGCAGAGACTATTGGATATAGTGTTTCGTTTTCCATATATTTAAATGAACTAAAAACCGCTATTGTACATAGAAAACTTCTTTACCAAGGACTAATCTCCTTGGCTATGTAGAATTGACAAGTAAGTTGGCCAGAAAAACTAACAACTTTTTCATCACTTCTGGAGTATAGTATCTAATCTACTTTTGATAGTTGCAACTTCATAAAAAATTAAATAGAAAGATTCTGACAGAAAAGAAGAGCAAGATAAACACATCATTAAACAAAAGAAAAGAAAAAATGTCAATCTTTTCTTTCACAGTTTAAAAGCTAAAAATATTCTATAAAATTATTTTTAATTTCCCAAAGAGGTGACAATATATAAGTATTTGGTCATGTTTTATTATGTATTTCCAATTGTCCATGTGAATTTTCAAAGAATCATTTAGAAAACTGAATATTTGTGGATTATATTGTATACTGACTGTTTTATTACAGATTCATTTATTTTACAAGATTTTTAATGTAGATGGATTAAACTAATCAAAGTAATGTATCTAGCATTTTTATCTTTTAATAATTTGGTAGTAAGCTAATTTAATATTTTCATTATGTCTTTTAGTCAACTTTGACATACATTATCTTCGAAACCAAATATGCATATTCATTTCCATTAATTATTAGAAAAATATCTTAAGAACCAGCCTATTTTAGGTCATCTCAAATGTTTTAGAAAGGAAGTTATCCAATTTGAATAGATATTATATATTTAAATAGATATCTATATATTTTTCTTAAATGTAATAGTGTTTTAATTAAATAAAATTGCTGATATTGAATTTATTTTTTAAATATCCACTTTTTTCATCATCTGTACTTTGCATAGATCACGTTACACTTATATTTTCTGTTATTGAAATAGGTCATTATTTTTATTGTGTTCCTATCTTACAATTTCAGTGTAATGTTCAACAAAGCATGTCTTTCCAACAATACAAATAGCATAAAGAGCAAAAAAATTGCAATTTAATCTTACAAAAATAGTGTTGAAAATCAAATGAAACTTTAAGTCAAAATTATTCCTATTAGAACTTGGAATTGAACCAAACATGCTAAGTTTGGGTTAATCAAGTTTAGACTCATGAGTAAATAGACTCTACACATACAATAGTTTAGTCATCCACAGTATTCTTAGAGCATTAACTTAATTTCGAGCAGAAGAACCAGCAATAAATTATACTTGTGCACTAAGTAACCAACACAATTTATACTTTAATCTGTCCTTTGTGTGAGTGTATATTCCATAATAACTAAACATAACCTGTTTAATGGCCCTTATTCACAGAAACACTACATTCTAAAGTTTTGCAAGGAGCCACTGTAGAAAAATCACAATTAAAATATATACCTAGTGCACTACATATTATATATTTATGTTTAATACAACATGACAAATTTGAAAATCCAATCCATATCACAGTAAGGAAAATGTTCCATGTAAAATTCCCCAGAATAATAAATTTCAAGATTAATTTGTCCCCTTTTGTACCCGCAAGCGTAAAACTTGATAGATGAGATTGCTTTGTATTTACTGCTTACGTTTCACCTTTAATTAGACTGGAAAATCACGAGTCTGTGTGCTTTGGCTCAGTTTTTCCAACAAACACCAATCACCTGACCCTAACTATCTGACTATTGATTTTTCCCAAACTCAGTTTTGCCTTAAGGACTTTCAGCATAGTCATTTGTCAAAATAGCTATCCTTTCTTTCATAAGAAAATGCTTTTCACAAAAAATGCTTTTCCTTATTGCAATTTGTTTTTAAGTATTTTAAATACCTCTAAAAAATCATTTATGTGTGACTGCTAAGAAATTAAATCACTAACATTGCGTTATACTTTGATTCAAAACAGATTTAAAGTTTACCTGTTTCAATGTTGTCAATTCTAATGTTATAAATAGCATCCTTTATATTTTATACCTGTTCTATTTTTTAGTTTGTACGTAACTTTCTATCAGTGTCTCATATTTACAGGTGCTTTTTCAGTAACACTTTATTTTATGTATATTATCATCACATAAAATAATAGTAGTTAAGCTGACTACAAATGAGGCTAACAAATAATATTGAAGAATTTACACTTCATAATTTATATAACTGTAAGTCATTGTGCAAATTTCAGTATATTTTATGATCATATTTGATGAAATAAAAAATAAAATAAATTTAAACCATCTGCCACTTTTAAGAAAATCATTTAAAATTTAATAATAACACTTAAAAAGTAATTTGCTATTGACAAAGTACCTTCACATATATTTGTATTATCAACTATTTTTAAGGCTACTAATACATATTGCTAGAACCTTGGAAGAGACATGAAAAAAGTATTTAAATAACAAATATAACAAATAATATTCATGTGTTAGGAAGAATACTTCCCATGGAATTATTTGAGGTGTTGACATCCCTTTATAACATTTGAAATATGAAACAAATAATTTGCAAAAGTTATAAAAATGAGCCACAAATCTAGTTCTGATTTCCATGTATTCCATCCTAAAAATAATTCCCCTTTGCTCTAATATTAATTTTATTACTATACAAAACATGATTTTTAAGTTAAGAAGTACTCATGGGACTCACAGCATCTTGAAAAATAATATGATTGTGACATTTTACAAAACCACCAGATACTTCAACCTTTTCATAGAACTAAATTCTAAAAAGCCAGGAAATGTGGTCATGTAAATCTGTTTAATGAATTAATAACAATTAAATATGAATGAAAAATTAAAGTTAATGAATTAATATCCTCTGAACATTTAAAAACTCTTCATTTTCAATTTCACTTTTTTCTTTTCTCAGTAGACTTTGTTGTACTGACAGGACTTATAGAATTAAAAGATATCTCAACTTGCTATAATAAAAATGTTCTACAGTTCACATTTTTCATTTATGACTGCTGCAAAAACATGCAAAACAATCCCTATATGTCTTAGATATTCTATAACCATTATCCTAATATAGAGACTTCAAACATTGGTAAATTAGCATGTACAATTAAGGAAGCGTTTGAAGCATGCACTTCCTTTGAGAATGAAGAGGCGTATACGATGGTATTATTGACTGGTCGTGTTTGGAAGTGTTTTGAAACCATGCACAGTTGATTGTACATTTATACATTAAGTGCCATAGAATCTTGGCAGCGAGGACTGTACAACCTCTTCCTTGTAGCATTAGGTGAGATCACCCATTTAGTTTCATCGTGTAGAGTAACAGATCCAGCTGTGTTGGTTTGTGTATTCAGGTGGATCAGAAACTAATGTGATGTGGCACCCAGGTAAGGATTCATGTAGTTACATCCACAGGATATATGCATTATGTGATAGTAAGAGACATTTACAACCCAGAATATAAGAGCAGGGCAGCGTCAAGTGACATCACCAGGTCATTGGCAGCTTCAACCAACTGACTCACATATATATCCTCCCTCCACACCGCCACTCCCCTCTCCTTCTATTAGCAAACCTTCCATTGCCTTTACCAGGTTAAAGGATCATGTGTCTTCTTGGAAAGCAGTGGGAAACGGTGCATAAGCTTACTCAAGTGAAAAGCAAATAAGAAAAACCAAGGTAGAGGGGAAATAAAACTAGATTGAGTACAATTTTTACTAAATTGACATTCAGATGGTAGTTAAAAACACTGGAATGTGAGGGGAGAATTAAACTTGAATTATCCAGACAAGAAATAAAGAGGAAGGAGAAAGGAGGGAAAAGGGGACCAGTTCAATGTCCCTAAGACTTAATCTTGTTTTAAGCTCTGATTTTTCCTGAAACAAGGAAACTACAGGAATCTTGAATTTCTTTCAAAAAAAAATTTTTAAAAAACAAGAAGAGGACTGTATTACTTCATTTTAAACCTAATTTATCCATAGCTTTTTTACTTACAGGCATTTGTTACGGCAAAACTGTTGGCTGTCTCAATGTTGTCCACATGAGGTACCAAATTAAAAGGAGCTTCCGACGCATTGGGGCTGGTGTTATGAAGAAAAATTGCTAATCGGAAAGCTGTATATTCCTGATCTGTGTTTCGGATGAAGAGACCACCTAATAAAAACAGCAGGAAGAAGAGTGCTTTCAGTGTTTCCTCTTGTTTTATACGCACCCTGAGCACTGCCAAATCTACTACCACTCACAAGCACATATAACACTGAGGTATCTTGGCCACCTCTCAGGAGACTAGCCTTTGTCCCTAATGTGCATGCTTAGGATTGTACTCTTTAGGACAGTTTGGCTTTTTTTGTGTTCCAATTTGTCATGATCACAATGACCTCCGAGACCATTTAGTGTGTTTTGCTTTCTCTCTCTTGCCATCTCCAGGATTGCCAGCACACTGCTACAACAGACAGCACAGAGCACCTCTCTCTACTAGGCATGCAGATGACCTGGGGAAAGAGGTTTACATTAAGATGCAGAAAAGAGGGGCTGTGGTGACTGATAGGAAAGGGGGAAATGAAAAAGGAGAGATGAACTTTGTTTTGCTGCAGCTCGTGGACTCAGCCTAATCATCTCTGTTTTGTGCACAGTCTAGAGAAATGATGCAGTGTTGAGGCTGGGTTTGGCTGGAAGAAATTCAATAGCTGAGTCCCATTAAGAGACTGGAGAGGAGAATAGCAGGAAAAGCCACGGATGTGGAGGTCCCTGGAAATAGGGGAATAAGGATAAAAAAGCTCTAAGAAAAAAAAAAATAAAGCAACAAGGTTCCTGAGAATGGGTTTAACTTTGGGATCTGTAAGCCGGTTGATAGCGAGAAAAGGCAGAGGGGCAAGGGTGGAAAGGCTTTTTTTTTTTGACTAGTCTCCTTCGACAATAGCGAGAAAGCTCTGACATCTAGCATAAGAAGTAGATTGAAAATGAAAAATAAAACAAACTTGACTCCCCTTTCATGCTCTCCAGAGAGGGATGAAAAGAGATTAGCACATAAAATGCAATTAAACCCCATGGTGGTGTCATCTCCAACTTATTCGGACTATATTGAACTGACTTGAGCTAAACGTGGAAATAGGGTATGGGCTGAGGGAGGATGGGGTGGGCTGTCCTGTCTATATTCTAAATGGCACCTGCACCAAAGAGGCGATCGTTTTGTAAAGGGAAAGTCTTCTTCTTAGAAGAGCAGGAGGAAACGCCGGGGCTGCCTGAGGTTTCCCTGAATCGCTTATCAGTAACTCATTTAACTCACTTTGTGATATCTGCTAGGGCCAGCCGCATGCACACCCCACCGGAACGGAGCTTACCTATTTGCACGCTGCTCGGAAAGGCTCCCATGGCGAGTCCCCAAAATCCAGAAAAAAACAAGACAATCTGTCTGCAAATAATCCTCATCTTCTTGTCTCCTCTCCCTGGCGCGCGCTCTCTCTCTCTTTCTCTCGCACTCTTTCTAAAGGCTGTTCACAGAGGCATTGAAGACGATGGCGCTAAAATTAAAAACAACCAAAAGAAGAAAAAAAAAAAAGAAAGAAAGAAAGAAAGAAGAAAGGTCTGGGTTGTTGACGATGACGACTGTTGCCCCTTTAGCAATCCATCGCGAGCTGCCAGATTTTTCCCGCAGTCTCCATAGCCCTGGGAGGAGAGGTTTTCTGTCCGGCTGCAAATGTTGCACATGCAAAAGATGGTGGTGGCGCGTCTAGTGGCTGCTCGCGGGGATGAGACATGCGCTCTCTCTTTGCCTCACTTGCACTGGCGCTCGCCCCTAGCTCTCTCTCTCTCTCTTTCTCTCTCTCTCTCTCTCACACACACACACAAACACGGGCGCCGCGGCCGCCGCACGCGCTCCAGGATCGCCCCGCCGGCCTCCCGCCCCCTGCGCCTCCGGCCCCCGCTGCCCACCCAAGCGCCCCAATCTCTCCGACGCCCCGGAGCCAGTCGCGAGACAGGTTTCTCCTTTCCCCTCACCACTCACTGACTCCCTCCTCTCTTCTTCCAGGTTCGCAGAGGGACCACTCTGGGGATGGGCACCCCCAGAGCCCCTCTGTGGGCTTTCCAAGGCGCCTCTGCTTCTTGGATGCACTTGGCAGGAAATTGGCCAGCGGGCCAGGTCCGCAAGCCCAGATGAGGGGCTGGGGGGGTCAGTACCTCCCCAGGCCCCCAGGCTCCTGCCGCATCCTGCAGGCTCGCGGGGAGGGCGCGCCGCCTCCCTCCTCGGCTGTCCTCGCCTTCCCTCTCAGCCTAGCCCTCTGCTGCCACTGGGCTGCGCGCGCGGGGACTCGGGTCCTCGCTGCAGCAAGGATTTCTCACCAGCAAACAGCCGGGAATCTGGAGAGCCTGGGACTGGAATGGATGAGGTGAAGGGGCTCAGCAAGGGAGAAGAGAAGAGAGGGGCTAAAGTCAGAGACGGGGGCCCAGGAAGGAAGAATTGGAGGTGGTAAGGTTGGGGCAGAGAGCTGGAGAAGTTTCAACATCTGAGGAAAGGAAGAAGGAAGGATACCATTAATTTAAATAGGGCAAAAAGTTAAGGGTGATGGCCAGGATGGGAAATGGGCCTTGGGTGTGTTTTCTTGAGAGGCAGGAGACAGAATCCTGTGAGGGTCAAGGAGGAAAAGTCATTATTACACAGTCCCTGCAGCTGGCTTTCCAGGGTCTCCCTGCAGAAGACCCTTCCTGACCCACATCAGGAGCAGGGGAGACCCGGCGCCTGCGCAGAT
This sequence comes from Muscardinus avellanarius, assembly GCF_963383645.1. Classification (NCBI taxonomy): domain Eukaryota; kingdom Metazoa; phylum Chordata; class Mammalia; order Rodentia; family Gliridae; genus Muscardinus; species Muscardinus avellanarius. The sequence goes on from NC_137786.1 coordinate 148,107,900, forward strand.
GAAGGGCAAGGACCTCCAGGGCAGTGCTTGGGGGCAGTGGGCACAGGTGTCTGAAAGAGAAATTGAGTGTTTTTCGTGAACATTCCTTTTTGGCTGGGCTCTAGAATCTTCACTCCATTTCCTATCACCTCAGGAAGACTTATGCCCTTTATTAATGAAGCCAGTAGTTGTTTTGACTGTGTAGAAGAAAATGAAAATGAACTGGCCCAGAAAGTTCAAGAACTATGATGGACTTCCTTCCCAGAGTCACCTTTAAGATGGTCAAATGACCTGGCTGGCGTGGGTGGAGGCTGTGCCACGCCCAGAGGAGAGGACTGTGTTCCAGGCAGTGGCTTTAGTCTTGGATGGGAGGTTCCTGATTTCCTCCCTATGCTTTGAGATCTCATCTCCGCAGTAAATACAATTCCCTAGTGCCAATAAACTGAAAGTCATTAAAGATACAGATTATCCTTTAGGGCTAGGGAACCTAAGTTAGTATACAACATTAAATTTTTGAAAAGAATATCACCAAGTGCCTGTGTTTGTCTCAGGTACTGTTTGGGGAAAAGAGAATAGAAAGGTTAATGTGGAATTCTTGTAAGGACCTTACCTAGCAGACTTTTTTGAAGTATGTATTACCTTTATTTTTTTCAAGCTTCCTTCTTTTTATTTTTTATTTTAAATTGACAAATCCTAAGTATAGGTATGAGATGCAAAGTGATGTTATGAATTATGAAGACAATTGTAATATATAATCAACTAATTAACATAGCCATGAACTCTACTGCTTATCATTTTTGTGTGTGTTGAGCACATTTGACATTTACTTTCTTAGTGACTTTTATTTTATCCTATTTTATTTTACAGCACTGTGGCTGGAACCCAGAAGCATTCTACCTAGGAGCTACATCCCCAGCCCTATCTTTTAGTCTTTATTTTGAAACACGGTCTCATTGAGTTGTAAAGGGCCTCACTAAGTAGTAGCTGAGGCTGTCTGTGAACCCGGATCCTCCTGTCTCAGCCTCCCAAATGCTGGGATTACAAGTGTGAGCCACCACGCCCGGCTTCTTAGTGACTTTAGATTGAGGAGTATGTGGAGAAATGGGAAACCTGCACTCTGTTATGAGTATGATTACCAATGCATACTTTTTAGTTTGCATACAATGCATACAATGCAAACTAAAAAGAGAATTGCTATATGACCAACCAGTCCTACTTCTGGATGTCTTCCCAAAAGATTTGAAATCCATTTGTGGAAAAAATGTCTGCCCTCCATGTTCACCGAGGTAAGGTTCACATGCCCCCTTATCCCTGTTTATAGTTTATAGATGATGTTTAAAGATCCTTTAAAATTCTAGGGCACTTCTGTATTTTATAAATTCTGAAGTTATACTTTAAAATAACATCTCTTTAGCCAGGCACAGTGGCACATACCTGTAATCCTAGTATTTGGGACACTAGAGACTGGAGGTTCAAAGGTTTGAAGCCAGCCTCAACAACTTAGTGAAACCCTCAGCAATTTGTCAAGAACCTGATTCAAAACAAACAAAAAGAAAATTGAAAGGGACTAGGAGTACAGCTTGGAAGTATAATGTCTCAGGTTCAATCCTCAGTACAAAAAAAATCACATCCTTTTTGTTATTTGCTCATTTTTTCTGTTACATTTCACCACAGATTGTTATGACAAAAACAACCTAATTTTGAGTAATTGGATTACACAAATCATACACTTGTCATTTTAGTTTATGAGGTTTTAGTCTTGCACATCAAGTGGGATTTGAAATGTTTTCTTTTTTATCTTTTCTGTTGGTGTAAAAACTAAAGCTGCAAATAATAACATTCTGTTTTCTATTATAAGAAGATAATAAAAATGGGCTACAGAAAATTCAAGTTGAATTTATTTTTTAAAATTTCCTTTTTGCTGGTCTGGGGATTGAACCCAGAGGCATTTGATCTCTGAGCTACACCCCCTGTCCCATTTTTTATTCTTTATATTTTTTGAAACAGGGTCTCATTAAATTACAGAGGGCTTCATAAGTTGCTGAGGCTGTCTGCAAACCATGATCCTCCCGTCTTAGCCTCCCGAATGCTGGGATTACAAGCCTGTGCCACTACGCCAAGCTTCAAGTTGAATTTAAATTAAAATAATATTTCAAAACCTACTAAACTGTTAAACTCATCATCTACTTGGGTAACTAATGAGACTCTGCCTAACGCCAGAGGCAATTATTACATTTTATTCTCAAAATTGAAGATTGGACTTTCCTACACTGTAATAATACCATTGCTATATATGCAGGACACATCATTAGTTTTTACCAGCTATTGAATCACCTTAACTAATATGAACACACATGACACAACTATGTTTTTCCAGAATAGCAATCTTTTTTATTGTATTTTTTACACACACATTTTATTTTAGGAATCTAAACTCTGTAGACATACCTACATATATATTTATACATATTTATATGGTTATATGTTGAATACCTACAATGTGTGTTTACTGTCCAACAGCTTGAGCTATAAAGAGCAAAACAAAATCTTTGCCATTGGTACATAATTCCTGATGCTTCTTTCTTCCCATCAAAATTAATTTTAATGGCTATGTAACACCCATTACACTGAACATGCAAACTTGCTTCATTTATAGACACAAAATTTAAATTGGTTTCCATTACTTTAGAAGTTGAGTGATTTTAAATGAAACAATCCAAATTTCTAACCACTCTGGAAAAATGGAAAATTCTTGAAGTTGAAGTTTACACCTCCAAAAGGGAATGCATTAATATTTGGAGCTGAGTGGCAGCACGTGCTTTAGCCTGGGTCTTGGCTTGTCAGTAGAGTTTTCTTTCTGAATGCTCATTAAATGGACCAGGGATTGTGCTTGGTCTATGCATATATGCACATAGATATCTAAGATATATATATATATATATATATTACACACACATATGTATATATATATACATATATATGACACATGATTTTTGCTATATAGAAAACTTTAAGTATCATTATATTAATTAGGAAACCAATCTAAAAATTAAAAGTCTTTCTCAGGGTTATATTGTTAGTAAGTTTTTATTGTTAGGCAAGAGCTACGGCTGAAAGTCAGGCTGTCTGATTTCAAACAGTAAGCTATCTTTGTTTAAAACTACCAAACCTATGAGTGTATGGTGCAGTGAGGGGTCTGTATACTCAAAGGAAAGCTAGGAAAATTTGTATCATTCAGAAAAGTAGTGTGGTCTACTTAAAAGACTTCATGTTTTCACAGTAATAACACATAGCTTCAGATGACAGGCCTGCCTTCCTGGCTACATTATCATGGATGTACCACTTAACTTTTACATGTTAGGGGAATATATGCAATATTTCAGCACAATTTTCACATAAAGTGGGCAGCTTTTGCTACAGAGTTGCCAGAAATGTGATAAATGTTTACTAGAGGGAGGTGCAGAGTGCCATGTGAACAAAACACAGTGTTTGACTTGGAAGGATTTAAGAAGAACTTACAGAGAAAGAGAATTTGAACTGAACTCTATGCATTCATAAAGATTATCAGGTAGAGAAAAATTAGGCACAAGACATGAAATATGAATCTTTCTGGACACTGCTACTTCAGATTGTGTGGATTTGAGGTCAGAAAGCAAGCAAGGCACGGTGCTGAATCACCTTTCTCAGAAATTGTATCTTTATCTTCTAGAGATGGAGGAAAACACTAGTTATGAGCAAAGAGGCAAAACAGTCATATTTGCACCTTAGATTCAAACTTTTTACACAAGTATGGGAAAAAGTTATACAATGAAGCTGGAAACAGAGAAAGAAATTTAGAAGCTTTAGATAGAGTCTAGGTGAGAAATGATGGTGTGAGAAAAACAAATCAGTAGTATAAAAATTTCTATTTCATTCTGAAATCCTATCTTTAGTTTTCTGTCTTAAATATATACTACCAGAATTAGAAAATGTTGCATGCACAAATACAATTTTGTACTATTTGTCAAAGTAAAACACAACACAACCTGCATGTCTACTGATGGGAGGCTATGTTATATCTCCACAATGCTATGTTGTATTGTTACACAAAAAAGGACAAGTGTCTCTATAAACAACTACATGCGACTGCAAAGTGGTCTTTAGGATATACTGATGCTCAAACCAGTCCAGATTTGACCATTGGTAGCTATTGACTTGCTCCTATTATGTTCTTTTTTCAATATTTTCATTCATATTGCCACTACAAGATCATTTTTTATTTTCCCTATCCTACCCTTTGTATGAGCTATTTCTCTAAGGATCCATTTCATTTTATTAGAGAATGATGTTTAAAATATGCAATCTAGGGAAAGGGTTTTCTCAGTGTTACTGAGTTGCTATTGCTTCCAGATTTTCACATAGGACATTTTTAGGACACATACACCCACACCCACACCCATACACACACACATACACACACTCAGTCAATCATTGTATATGCCCACCCATGTATGCCTGTATATCTATAACTGTTTCTGGCTATCCATCTATATACATATTAAGCTAAAACTGAGTTCATATTGATGTTGCCAATTCAAACCCAGTGCTACAACATTCATTCTAGTCTCCCTTCTTAGTTATGTGTAACTTCACTTACCAACATTAGATACCTGGTTCCCCACAGTCAAGTAACATATATTTACTTATGATATTAGACCTAAATATTTGTAAATTTTCCAAAATCAATTCATTTTTTTATTTCATATTTTTGCTTTCATACACTGATAATTACTAAACACTCATGTCTATTATTGTTAATTGTTAATTATCTGCCTTCCTGAAAAATATTGAATACCATAGCACTAGTATAAAGAGATAACATTGCTCATAATATTCCATTCTATAAGAGGTAAGTGCTTTATCCAGAGTAATACCAACAATTTAACAAATTCTGGTATTTATTACCTAAAATATTTTTTGGCAGGGCCTGGCTTTTGCAATACGTGTGCTTTATTTTTTCTCCACTGAAGCTGATACTTTTTGATTTTCATATATTTTGCTCCTGTTGCTTTCCCACAACAGAAACGACACCCTAGCACCTCACAGAGTGCACTACTATACCTTTTTATCTATCTGTCAACCTTCTTTGAAATCAGCACACTGATCTTGCCCTATAGCAGTAGCTTGATTAATCTTTTGTCATCTACCTACCTCACCTGGTCTCTCCATGAAACTGATTGACATTGTATGTGACTTTAATGCTGATAAATTATCTCTTTTCCAGGACTACAGAATCCTCATTACAACAAAAAGATTACCTTTCTTGTTTTATGTTCCTCATTCCTCTCCTGAGTCACTGTAATTGAAAGGGGTCACTGAGTAGAACTTGGCAGTCTTTCTCTCGTCCAATCATTATTTCACCATGTATTTCTGGAACATTTCCTGAGGATCATGGAACAACATTAGATACCTGGTTCCCCACAGTCAAGTCAAGGTCAAGAATTTGATTAAAGCCAGAGTCCAAGGAGCCTGCCATAGAGTAGGCATTTACAGATATTTGGAACATAGCTGGGTGAGACTGAGATAGAAGGATCACAGGTTCAAGACCAGCCATGGCAAATTAATAAGACCCTGCTTCAAAATAAAAACAAAAATGGTTCTAGCTATATCTCAGTTGGAGAACCAACTTGGCCCCAGGCTCAATACCCTGTACTCCCCTCATCAAACAAAAACAAACAAAAAGTGTTGAAACATAAGCTAACAAGTGATCTAAAATAAACCTACACATTTCTCCCTGACATGTAAATAGTATTTATCCTAATGAGTTACAAGCCATTTTGCTTAACTTAGTTCATGTTTAGGCAGTAGATGAAGAGTTGGTGAAATTATTAACTTCACAAAATACATGCTCAATATATTTAAAATTTAATTTAATTGGGGAAATAAAACAGCAATGTTTATAACTGTCTTATGAATCAATTATTATAAAATGTGATTTTTATTTTTTGCGGTACTGGTGCTGGAACCCAGGGGCATTCTACCTCTGAGTCACACATCCAGCCCTAGTTTTTATTCTTTATTTTGAAACAGAGTCTCACTGAGTTGCAAAGGGCCTCACCAAGTAGTTGAGGCTGTCCTCAAACCACGATCCTCTTGTCTCAGCCTCGCTAATGCTGGGATTACAAGCGTGCCCCACCACGCCCGGCTTGATTTTTATTTCTTAAACCTTCAAGTAGCACTAGTTTTGCTTTAGAGATGAGAAAATTAAAGCTGAGAGGGATTAAGTATGTAGTGAAGTGTCACACAACCTGTGATGGAGCAGCAGGACTTGAAACAACATCTTTCTGGTCTACATATTTCTAATGGTCTTCATAAGAAAAGCTAAATGTTTGGTTCTCACCAGTTATCTTTGTTTTGGCTCTGACTTAGCTGAAGCTTAAACAACATTAAGACAAGAAAAAATATATGTATATATATAACATATATATTTACATATTTAAAGAAATGTTAGTAATGACAGACAACACAAATGCTATAATAGCAAGGTTAGATAAACATTCATCAATTTCAGCTTGACAAATAGAAATGTTTGCTTTGTTGGAAAGGAGAAAATAAAACTGACTAAAAGATAAAGGTAGACATTCTAGTTATATGATCATTCTAATCGATTTATACAGTCACTCCTCTATCTTCAAGTATCCATTATTCATCACATAATCCAGGTCGGGTTTAAGTCCTAAACTGAATCTCCCTTCTGTTTTTTAATTACTTTTTCCCTTCCTTTTTTATTTAGCACCTAAGAAGATTGAGTTGTATGGATTTAGTCACACTCTATCCTATGCCTTCTCTAGAAAATATCCTTGGCTGTGACTGAATGTATTTTGCATAGCATTTTTAACAAAAATAATGTAAAGCCATAATGTCTTTACTTTCAGAATGTTTCTCCCTACAAACCTCTCTGCTTCTCTGACAGTCTTGTGTCATGTGTTTACCAAGCACATCTCCAACCAATGTAGAGATTATAGTTAAGCCATTAATTAAAGTGCTCATTGCCTGCCATCTCCAGATATATTGTTCATATCTGAATATTTTTAATAAAGTGTATTATTCTGGAAGAATATGAAAAAGAATGTTAGTAAGAAGCATATGATAATATCAATTGTGATTGATTTTTATGTATAAAATCAGATTAAATCCCAAAATATATTTTTAGTGGTTATTTGGGGAATATGGAAGCATAGGTAGTTTTTATTTTCTGTTTTACACTTTCTTCCCAACACTAGTCAAATCAGTTTGTTGTTGTTGCTATGGTGATGGTGTTGGTGCTGCTTTTATGTGACCTTTAAAATTCATCACAACAAATAATGAGTAAAGTTTCATCTGTTTCACATGAATACCATAATAAACTACTTAAACTTTTATGTTTTCCTATTAAAGGTTAGGCTACTGTTATCTACAGATCTCTTACAGTTAAAATGGTGTGATGGAGCTATATAATAAGTTGAAAAGTATTTTTCTCATGATATTTAACCTGATAGAAATATGTAATTTACTATAAAAATGTAAAAATATTGTTAGGAGATCATTCTTATAAAGTCACAAATAAGTGAAAGTAAAATATACTTGAAGAAAAATAAAACTATGTAACAAGAAAGATTACATCACATGTAAAGGTTGGTGGACTGATGAAAAAAGTAGATGAGGCTAGCTTTGTTATCATAAGAAACAAAATATACAAAACCAAGCAAGTCAAATGTTTCTAGAATAAGTATAATATCATGAAGATTATATTGGTTGGAGATAAAATTTATATTAAAAAGTGAAGTCCCTGAGAAAAATGGACAGGAAAGAACATATCAAGTGGATGGAGAAATTTGAGCATCAGAGAGGCTATAAAAACATATTGAAAAGTTGCATGTTTTCTAACGGTAAGTTTTAAGTGCATTCTTGAATTTTTCATTCTCTGGATGCACAGAGTCTGCTAGAATTTGGGTAATATAAATTGTAGAAAAAGAAGACACAAGGCAACTTGCATATATTTGTATCGTATGAAGAACTTTTACATTGTGTAGAAATGAAAGTGGTATCCAATTTTTATTGCACTCTTCTATTAGTAGAATAAAAATGCACATCTATTTAATATATATTAGAGATATTTATATATTACACACATATAGTGATTTCAATATGTTAATATATTTAAACATGAATCCATGCTAAAGTGTAAATTAAAAATTAGAAAATAAATATTTTAAATATGTCATTTGATAAGGGCATAATATATTTTTTTTCTAAAATACTGTTTGTAATCTGTTAATGAATTCAAATAACAATATATTTTTTACACTATTGTTATAGTTTGGGTATAAAATATCTCACGAACGAGTTCATATATTGACTTCAAAATGTTCAAAAGGAAAATTTAGTGTTCTAATATCGTCAGTGTTTAGATCCACTGATGGATTGGTAGATTTATTGAGTGGTAATGTTAGCAGTTAGGGTGTGACCAGAGGAGATAGGTCATTAGGATCATGCCCTTGAGGTTTATATATGTCCTTCATGAGCCCTCCTTGTTCTCTTACTTTTCTGCTACCCACCACATGCCCTAAGTTGTGAAGACATAACCTGACTTAAGATGAACTGAAACGTCTGAAACCTCCAGAACTGTGAGCAAATAAATCTTCCTCTAAGTTGTGGTCCTCAGGCATTTTGGATCACAGTAGTGAGAATGCTGACTGAAACAAATACTATGTATTTTTTCTTACTCATATTTTGGTAAAAGCAATGTGATTAAATGTGCTTTCTTAGTTTTGAAATTTTGCTTTTATACGTTGTGATGCAGATATTTGAAGACCTGGTTATAATTTCATTTTATCTTTGTACTGAGTTTAATGGCTATTAAATTGAAAAAATGTGCCATAAAGGTATATAGATTAAAATGGAACAAATTTTATATACTGTGCTAATCCAGATAACATGTTTCCTTTTCAGTCCTATGTATTAGCACATATTCATCTGTTGATCATTTTTATGTAAGTATTCTTGTACTCTGCCAGAAATTTATTCTAAGCATAAACTGAAGATATATGGGTACTTCCATTTAAATATTATTTACTTGAGTTCTTCACATTTGTGGGTTAATGTAATAGAAAACCCACTGGGTTTTCGGTAACAAAACCATATAATGATGAAAATACTCCTAATCAACTACTCTCAGGAAATTTTATAACATATAATGGTTTGTCAAAAAACCATTAGTTTTCTCAATGGATAAAATATCATCTATATTTTAAAGTGAAAAAAAGAATTGTATCTAAATATCTGCTTCAAAATACATACATTTATGAAAATCTACTATATAACATAATGCAGGTAACTACTTATCTAATAGATCAGCACATATAGAAAAATGTCTTTTAAGCTTAAGAACACTTTTAAGTAATTTTCTTTAGGTAAATAACAATCTTCTGACTTCAACATCAGCTTTTTATAGTCAGCTCTCTTTCTATAACAATTCGAGAGTATATTAGAATTAAATACTCGTTTTATAAAGTTGACTATGAAGGCATCCTATGGTTTATAAGCTCCTGAAAGCAAAGCATTTGAGAATTAAGAACATTCTTATTAACCTTTTGGATCACATAAATCTCAGTAATTTCTATCACAATCCCACTTACTATGGGTAGACAAATTGCTGGGTAATATTTAGATAGAATTCTTACTCCTAAATATGAATCCATATGTTAAAACTTCATAAAATGTACCCTTTTATTTTTAAGTAAAGTTGCACAAAGGAAAAGTTGGATTTTAGAGATAGTATTGGTTATGACTATTAACACGGTGGTCTGAGAGAACAGGATTTACAGATCATGAGAAGAAAAGATATCTGCTGGGTGAGTGTGCTGATAAGCAGGAGATATATTATATGCATTATAAAATTAAAATATTTAGGATAAGAAATGAGTTCAATTTGTGACTTGTGAATTACCTGGAGGAAATGTCCAGTTGGTATTAAATTATATAGATCCAAGTGTCAAATGAGAGATCTGGACCAGATATTGTACATCTAGGGGAGCTCAGCCTAATTGTGATATTTTACACCACATAAACTCTGTAATTGGAAGTAGAAATGGACTAGAAGAGGGCCTAGGACCTTCCCTAGAAAATTAGGTTGGGTAAAGAAATGAAGTCCATGAAGAATGCAGACTCAGACTTAAAAAACAGTCATGAGAAAATGGTCTCAGAGATTTCAAGTGAAAAGAGAGTATTCAGAAGAAAACTTAAGTGTGCCAGATCCTTCAGAGCTCAAACAAAATGAGATCTGATAACTACTGATGAAGTTCTAAAAAGCAGCTTCAGACTACTAGTGAGAGAAACCACCTTTAGTGGCTTGAGGGAAAACAGAGATGAGGGCATGAAACTTGGTTAAAATGGGCATCATGTCTTGCTTCTAAGTTTTTGAGCATACCACTCTTCAACTTAAATATGGCATCTTTCTTCTCATTTTTTCACCTCATACTCTTTCTATGATTTTCTACCTAAATTTAATTGTTCAGTGTTCTGCATCTCTTGAACATTAAAGTGCTACTGGCTTCTTACTTTACTAAAAACATTTCAGTTTATGTTCATTGAATTCATGGGCAGTAAAACTCCTTGAGAACTAGTGGTGCATATGTGATTGATCTTGTCCTGCTGGGCAGGTTCTTCCCCTTTTCTAGTGGCTCAATGGGTTTAAATTGAAGCAAATTTGTTAATTTGTGGTCCTAGGATTGAAAACAGCAGGATTCCATCTATGAGCTATACTCCAGCCATGTTTTATTTTATCTTTAAACAACATCTGGCTATAATGTTATGTACTGGCCTGGAACCAGCAATCCTCCTGTTTCAACCTCCCAGATGCAAAGATTATAGGTGTGAGTCACTGTCTTTGGCTGGAAGCAGATTTAAAAGCATCTATATCAGGTTTGGTAAAAAAGCTAACCAATTGTTTAACATATTAAATAATAATTATGAGAATAATTAACTTCAACATAGTAAGGAAAATATTAAGTGATAAATTTTATATCAGACGTCAAAATAAATTTTCCTAGTTCTTAAGAAGAAATAATATTCCTTAGGTGGTCCATTTAAAAACTCTTTATGCTTTGAATGAATAAATCTTTGTAACTTGTTAGCTATGCACTCTTCTCGTTTTTATAAGTTCTCTTCAGTGAAATACCTTGGTCACAGAAGTTAGTAATAACAATTTCAACTATTTATTTAAGACTTTTAAAAAGTTGGGTATATTAAATAATTTATCTTCTTCAATTGACATTTAAATTAAACTTTCTCATGACAATGGGTATTCATTTGGGATAGAATCAGAGATTTTTATGTTAAATATTAAAGAAATAATGATACTTGATTCACAAGGCTTATATACATTATTTAAGAAGTCACCCATAGCCAAAGTGAAGGCAGTGTGAACATTAGCTGTACAGAAGCAGAAGTATTTGGAATATGTAAAGACAAAATTTGTGAGCCACTACCTGAAGAATCACTGGTAAGAAGCCTCACTGAACTTTTCTGTTCTCTAGCTCCCAGTCTAGAGCATCTTGGGCTAAGTGACAAGGTGGTACATTCCATGGACACTTCAAAAAAGAATTGCATTGGAAATTCCACAGGCCCCTTCTGCAACTGATAGTATGTATTGGGCACTTGGTTGCTAAAACAGAAAGCCTGAGTAGATCACCTTTGTGGTTGTCCTCAGTACGGTAAGGATGAGCAGTGAGTATTTGTACTGCCGACAAGACAGTGGAGAATGATGTAATTTTACTTAGGTCTTTGCTAGAGAAGCCAGGGACAAATCACTTTAATCTAGAGTGGATTGGACAGAGAAACTCTGAAAGCTCCAGCTTTGACCTGTTCATCACAAGCACTGCAGCCAATACTTTATGACATAGTTATAAGCTTTCTCCAGTTCATTATAGCATTGTTGGGAAGCTCTGTTCTACAGCACAGAGCAAATGTCTTATTTATTAAAGATAGAAAGAAAGGAAAGAAGAGGAGAGGAGATATGAGAAAAGAGAAGAAGAGGGAAAGGGTGGGGGAGAGATGAGAATACAGGAACATCTCTCTAGGGCCTAGAACCTTAAAAAGAAAGAGTGGTATCCATTGTCAAACACAGTTGAGCAGTCAAATGCTTGCACCATTATTTGAACACCTAAATATGAAGATGCTTTGTTTTGGGGTAAGATAACAAGATGCTTAAAAACATTTTGCTTCTTGAAGACATACATGTTACAAATATTTATAGTACAAGAGTTCAGTGAACATAATGAAGATACAGAAACAAATCCATGCACTTATAGCCAATTGTTTTCAACAAAGGTGACAAACATGTATGTTGGAGAAAGACCACTTTTTCAACAAGTAGTGTTGGGGAAACTGGTTATCCATTTGTAGAACAATCAAATTATATCCCTATTTTTCATGATGCACAAAAATATACATGAGAAAGATCAAAGATCTGGAGATGAGACCAGATAATTTAAAATTACTAAATAAGGGTATAGGTCCAACACTTTAAACATAGAGGCACAGATAGGAACTTTCAATAAGACCCCCAAAACTCAGGAAATCAAAACAGAAATTAATTAATGGGGTTATGAATTAAACTAGAAAGTTTTTCTCATCAAATGAAACCATAAAAAGTCTAAATAGAGAGCCTACAGAATGGAAGGCTCTCTGTTTTTCCATCTATTCCTGATAGAAGACTAATATATCTAGAATAAGCAACAAATTTAAAAGATTCAACAACAAAAGACAAACAACACAATAAAAATGGGCTATTGAAATAAATAGACACTTTAACAAAAAAAGAAATACAAATGGCCAAAAAATATATAAAAAAAGTTCAACATCATTAGCAATCAGGGGAATGAAAATCAAAACTACACTGAGATTCCACCTGATTCTAATCAGAATTGTAATCATCAAGAAGTCAAGCAATACTATACATGGTAGAATGCACTTATAATCCCACTATTGGACAGCTGAGACAGGAGAATCCAGGTTCCGGGCCAGCTTCAGCTATTTAGGCTTTCCCCAACTAGTGAGACACCACTTCAAAATAAAGAAAAAAAATCATGCTGGGAGTATAGCTTGGTGGTAGAATACCCCTAAGTTCAATCCCCAGCACCACAAAAAAAGAAAGAAAGAAAAGAAAAAGAAATCAAGCAACAATAACTGCTGATAAAAATTTGGAGAACTAAGTACTCATATATTGTTGGTGGGATTGAAAATTAATGACACTGCTATGGAGATCAGTGTGAGGATTCCTGAGAAAACTGGAAATGGATCCACCATATGGTCCAGCTATACAACTCCTAGATATCTTTTCAAAGGAACTGAAATAAGAATATTCTAGTGATACATGCATGTTTATGTTTATAGTAGCAGAAGTCGCAGTATCCAAATTATGGAACCATCCTAGGTGTCCATGAGGAGATGAATTAACCACAAAATTATGGGATATATGCAGTGGAATTGTACTCAATAATAAAGAAGCTGGGTGTGGCATTTGGGACGCTGAGACAGGAGGATCATCGTTTTTGAACAGCCTCAGCTATTACTTAGTGACACCTTCTGCAACTCAATGAGACCTAGTTTGAAAATAAATTAAAAAAAATAGGGCTGAGGGTATATCTTTGAGGTAGAATGCCCCTGGATTCCATCCCCAGTACCACAAGAAAATAAATAAGTAAATAAATAAAAAAGAAACAAAGAACAAAATTATGTCACTTTCAGGGAAATGGATGAACCTGGAGAACGTTACGTTAAGTGAGATTATATAGTCATCGACAAAAAAGGGTCATATGTTTTCTCTCACATGCAGAAGCTAGGGAGTAATCCAGATACCAGAGAAGCTTCAGATAATGGAGGAGAAACTCCAGCAGAACCAGGGATGTAGTCTAAGAACATTGAGGGGGCAGGGAGAGAGGGACAATCAGTGAAGGAATCACTTCCATTGAACTTATGTATATATGTGAGAAGGACAATGCCAATCTCAATATAATGCACTGGAAAGGGGGTAGAGGGAAAGAGTCACGGGAAGCTCACCAAGTGCTTTGTGTATATATGTAACTATCAATATGAATATATTATGAGCACCTATGAACATAGATACTGAGGTTTTTAAAAAATAATTTATTAGTGCATTATAGTTTCATACCATAATGTATTCATGGTCACTCACAAAAAGTAAATAATTGGATGCTCTCCCTAATATGCAGAAGCTAGGGAAAAAAAATAGTCATAGGAAGAACTCTAGACTAAGAAAGACAAACCATAGATAAGCAAAGAAGGTGAGCTAACTGAGGGAGATAGGAGAAAGGAAGGGGGAAATTCCCCAATGCACATGATGTACAGTCACAAACATCAAAGTCAATCACTAAGCCAAACATGAGGAGGGAGGGGGAGGGAATAGGCTGGGAATTGGGGAAAGGGCTAAATGAGTGATGTGTGTATGTCTGCCTCTAATATCTTGTACTCCATTAAGATGTATGACTACAATGCACTAATAAAAATAAATAAAATAAAACCTTTCATGATGAGTTTAAAATTGACTAGAGAAAGTCCACAGGAATTAAATGATCTCAATTATGTAGCAAATACATAAGATAAAATAAGGATTTCAAATTTTATGACTTCTTTATAATTTACACAAAAGCATCAAAATAATTTGCAATGTTTTCTTTGGTATTGGGAATTGAACCTAGGTGTGCTTTACAAATGAACTCCATCTACATCCCTTTAAAAACCGTTTTTTACATTTTGAGAGAGTCTTGTTACTTTTCTGAACTTGTCCCTGAACACTTTTAATCTTTCAGCCTCAGCCTTCACATAATTAAGATTACATGTGTGTACCACAATGACAGAAAACATTTTATTTATTTATTTATTTTGGTGGTACTGGGTGTGGAACCCAGGGGCTTTCTACCTCCAGGCTATACTCCAGACCTCCAGACCTATCTATAATTAGTGTATTTTAATCAATCAGAATAAAATTTACGATAATCTATTTTGCTACTCAGTGTTTAGGAAGAACTTTTGGCCAATACTCTAAACTTAAAAGCTAAATATATGAAATAACTTATGTTTATGCATTTTTAAACATTTCTGTTAGCAAAAATAGAGACAAAATGAGAATTTTATTTGAAAATTTGAGAAGATGTTTATACTGTGTGTCATTTAAAGTGTTGATAACTATAGTATCCCAAAAATCTTACAATTGATCATTTGAATAGAAAAATAGGAAAATTATATGAAAAGGAAATTTAAAAGAGGTGAACTGGTTTCTTGCTTTTTCAAAGAGAAAATAAGCTAAAATAATTTTATGATTTTAACCAGGGCACAGGACTGAACAATGTCTCAAAGATAATATTTTGGAGATTCGGAGTTGCATAGAAAAGCATCATTGTTTTGTCTTATTCCAGTTCTTCACCTTAGCATGTTGTGTAATAATTAACCGTAATGTATAAATGCTGTTACCAAAGTTATAATGACTATTAATATTCCATTTTATCTGTTTCCTTTATAATTTTTCTCCAAGATGATCTTTTTGGCAATGCTAAACTGCGTAATAATCTACTTTAGTTGCACACCGCTACACAGCAAGTGTGCATGTATGCATGTATGCCTGTGACTCTCACTACAATGAATAATTGGATGATAACAATAAAATTTTAAAGATAAAAGGATTAAAGTGATGATTTCTGTATTTAAAGAGGTGGAAAGAATGATTATAATGACACCAGATAAGATCTATGTTAGATTTTAAGCCTGTGATATCATAACTAGCACTAGAGTACAAAACACTGCAACATAAAAAATGATTTAAGGTAATTAACTAAGTGATAGGGTCCGTAGTGTCTATGCTATGCCATTTCATCTTAAAATCTGACACATTTACATGAACATGATGATCCGTTTACTGAGCTGTTTTAGTCCCACAGTGACCACAGCTCAACCACTGGGGAGATAAATGCTTTTCAATTATTCACGGATTCACTGGAGACCCTGTGGAGCAAAGAACAATTAGGAAATAGATAAATCTAAGGCACAGAATAAAGAGCACAAGGCATCAAGGAAAAGAATGACAGGGTGTTAGAAAATGCTAAGCACTAAAATCCTTCTACGTTTTCCTATCCTAGTTATCTGTTCTCACTTAAAATGAAATCTGTGAATTCCTACTTACAGACTTTGAAGTCACCAACTACTGCTGCTAGTGCACATTACCTTTATTGATTCCTTTACACCAGAGATGTCTAAACTGAATTCTCTCAACTGCATAAAAACTCTAAGAATGTCCAGGCAATGATAGATTAGCAGTTACTTTTTTATGCAGGCTGAAACAGTAATGTAATAATATTGTATTTTGGAAATATCATAGAGCAACCCACTTAGTATTTTATAGAGTAATATTTCTGACTTTGGCATATCATTTTTAAAAATTTTCCTATGTATTTGTATAACTGAAATCTTTGTGATCATTGCTGTTTTAAAACATTTTGCCATCTGCCAATTTTTTTAAAATTTTGGTGGAGTTTCCTTTGGGTTGGTGTTGATCAAATCCACTGATCATGGGAAGCTAAAGTCCTATAAGAACATCTGGAGACAGAAGCAGCCTGTGCAGCATACCTGACACAACTCCTTATTCAGTCCATTCTTAAGAACTCTAGATTTCCTGCTTTATGCAAATTGTACCATTTTCTGGGTAATGATATGGTTTAGGAAATAATTATTCTCTAAGAAATAGCAGAATAGTGTGTGATCAATATTCACGTATCTACCTTGAGTTCCTTCTCTGCTTATCTGGCATTGCTTCTCTTCAACTAATGCTCAAAACAAGATAGAAACAACATTATAAGATTCACTAAGACAGAAAACCTGGGTGTGGTGGCACACACTTGTTATCCCAGCATTTGAGAGGCTGAGACAGGAGGATCGTGGTTCAAGGCCAGCCTCAAATACTAGTGAGGTCCTTTGCAACTCAGTGAGATGCTGTTTCAAAATAAAGAATAAGAAATAGGGCTGGTGGTTCATCTAGGAGGTAACATGCCCCTGGGTTTCATCCCCAGTACTGTAAAAAAACAAAACAAAACAAAAAGATATAGGAATATAGCCAGGCATGGTGGCACACACCTGTAATCCTAGTTCTCTTGGGAGGATGAGACAGGAGGATTGCAGGTTTGAAGCCAGCCTCAGCAACTTAGTGAGGCTCTCAGCACCTCTGTGAGATGAGCCCCTATTTCCAAATATAAAAATAAAATAGGGTTAAGGGTTTAGCACAGAGGTGGAATGCTCCTGTGTTAATTCCCAGCACCATAAATAAAACAAAACTCACACACATACACACACACACATACACACACACATACACACACACAGGAATATAAATTTCTGAGCATTAAGTTTAGAAACCACTAAATCTGGAGGAATATTTTAGATTTGGGAAGGATGTACATGCGTGTATGTGTGTGTGTATGTGTGTGTGTGCACGCTTGTGCACACATGTGTGTCTATTGTTCTTATGTTTATCCTCTATTTCTCAATGTAAATTTGTTCTCTACTATTAAATCACTGCTCAGGTTCTTTTATCTCAATCAAGAGAAGCATCTGATCATACATAGAAAATTGACCACACATTAGTGATTAATCATTATCAATAATTATAATCATCTTGCCCAACAAATTGCCTTTATTGTGGTCTTCAGATTTGATGCTTTCTTCAAAAACTGTTAATTGTTGTTTATGTCTGTCTTTTAATTGTCTCTATTTCCTCCATACAGCAAGCACATCTTTCCAGTTATAATATTCATGCTTTTGATACTTTTCTAGTGTAAATTCAATCATTCTTTTTTAATATTACCTGATATGATTTTTACAAAACATATACAAATGAACAAGGGATGCAATTAAAAAATTCTCTTCTTGAATAAAGTATCATAATAGACTCTTCCTTAAATATAGAGGAAAATAATTGTTATCATTCAATTTTGCTTTAAGAAGTATCATTCTTTTTCTACTCCTAAAAATGAAAATGTTAGCTCAGTTGCCACATTAGTGTATATAGAATGCCATAAGGTTATAATACATTTTAATTAATAAAAAGTAACTAAATTATAGCTATTGGTAACTCTTTCTTTATAAAATAATTTATAGAATATAATTTTAGAAGAGTGGTTATTATTAGCAGTTTCAATTTTCTCTACCAAACAAATTTGTACCATTTTATTCTACAGGTCCTTTCAGACTGCTAACTAATAAAATTAAATTTATCTTGGTCCTTACAAAATCATTTGAAAGGAAGTTCAAGGACTTCATAATTTTGTCTTCCTCAAAGCATCTTTAGGTGATTACTTCATAAAGGTAAAGGGGAGAAGTGAAATCGAAAGGATAAATCATACCATTATAGCAGCAATAGACAAAGAAAAAGTGATTGGTAAATAAATTTTACTTTTATTGGATGTCAGCTTTATTTTCCTCAAGTCCCAGGTCAGCTTTTGTATCCTTACCATTTTTAAGGCTGCACTATTAATTTTAATGTTCAATATTTTATATTTGTGAAACATAACTGGGACACTTTTATTGAGCTAAGTAAAAAATAGTAAATGCAGAGTTCACATTTTATCTCCTCCTAGGAAAAAAAGTAAACTGTTTGGGTTGGTAATGTCAAGTTAAACTAATATTCCTGAGAAACTAACATTATATTTACCACTTAGTCAATATAATTCTCTTCAAGTTTGTTGAAAATTATCTCACAAATTAAAATAGATTTTTACTACTGTATATCATATATGTTAGAGAGCATATCTACATAAATGGTCACTTGCAGATGAATGTTGTGACATGTGCTTACACACAATTTCTCCAGATTCACTAAATGTGAATAATGTATATATAACAGAAAAGAAAAAAAATTCAGGAGAGGAAGCATTATGTGTAAAGGACCTGAGTTGAGAGGAGCCAGGGTACATTCACGAAACTAAACTAAGCTCATTTAGTTAAATCCATCCCAAAAGAGCTAAGTGATCTAAGTTTGAAATTTATGGCAGTGGAGTCATATCATACAAGAATTTATTTGCCATATTGAGGAAACCGAGCCAGACTCTGTTTCAAAACAAACATTTAAAGAAAGAGCTGTGGTGTGGTTCATAGGTAGAATGGCCCTGGGTTCAATCTCCAATACCATAGGAATTAAAAAAGAAAGAAAATTTCCTTCAAAAAATTTTAAGAATTATTTTTTAAAAATCTGGGTGTGGTGATGCACACTTATAATCCTAGTATTTCGGAGGCAAGACAGGAGCACTGAAGTTTTATAGCCAACCTCAGCAACTTAGTGAGGTCCTCTGCAACTCAGTGAGACTTTGTTTCATAATATTAAACAGGGCTGGGAGTGTAGCTCAGAGGTGGAATGCCTCTGGGTTCAATCTCCAGCAACACACACACACACACACACACACACACACACACACACAATAATTATGGTCAAATTTCTCATGAAGTTTGACACTCTTTCTTCCAGTGTACTTGTTTATAAAGCTGTTGTTGGTAACTTTGTAAGTTGGTATTTCATTTATCAAATATTTTAAAACAAAGCAGTTCAGTGAGTTAAACATTTATATATACTGATGTAGTAATAGATTAATGGTAAGAACTCTTATATTCTCTAATTCATATTTCTCTCCATGATGAGCATCTTACATGAGAACAATGATAACAGAGTTTTAGATACTGAAGGATGTAAGATTTGAGATTTACTGTCTGAAACATGAAATGTAATCTCACTTATGGGAGGAAGAGGAGGCACTGCCAATATAATGAGTTTAAATTTTTTTATGCAAATATTCCTTATATATGGCAAACTTTATTTAAGTATTTGTTTTCCTATAGGATTAGGAGAAACACAGTCAAGACCCTTTCTAAGCATATTTTATATGCTTAAATTGTCACCCAGTAATGGTTAACCCAAACATATTTATGTCATGTTAATGTCTTGCTTCTATTATTAATGTGTTACTATATAAATGATAGACTAATTCAAATTGTTGAAAAATATAATAGGAATACACTGTAGTGAGTCTAATAGTTTTGTAATGTTATATATGTAAGGCAGTATAATAGAATCAGTTATAATGAAAGAACACAATTTTAATAAATTGGTTGTTTCAATAAGTCAGTCAAAATGTTTACTGAGTGGTGTGTGTTATTAGTAGTACTTATAATACAGCAATCCTTTTCCTGACAATGCTATTTCAATTGCAAAGTATTTGGAACTATGTTCAGGAAATATCATCATATGAATATGAAAGATCCACACCTCCCATGTCATCAAGATAATGTAGATGAGATCAATTAATCATGTACAAATCAATCCTCTTAAGAAGTTTATCTGAGAAATATATTTGTAACTCTTAAGGGAAAATTAAGTGCATAAAGAGCCTATTTTGAGAATAAAAGCATATTACACTAATAGCACATATGCATAATTAACACACAAGTATATACACATACATACATTACAATGCTTGACTTCACCAATAATAAAATAAATGCAAATAAACCCCCAATGTTGTTTTCATATTCATAAAGTTTGCACACAGTTAGAGGTTAATATTCAATGCAGGAGACTGTATGGTGAGATAAATATATCCCCAAGAGCATATAATCAGTGCAACTTTGTCCATCATTCAATCAGCTATTTTCCTTTGTGTCTCTTAATCTCTTATAGTAGAGAAATAATAATAAATTTAGTATAATATATGTAGGAAAGAACTTTTCTGTTTTGTTAGAAACATTAAAAAATAATCTAAATATTTAATAGTTAGAAAAATGATTATATATCAGTTCCACAAAATATTAAGAAGCCTTTAATGACAGTTACAAAAATTGCAGTGATGAAAAAATACTTATCATAGAATGTTGAGTTATTAGACAGAAAGTAAATTTTACACATCAGAAATAAAAATAAGGTAGCTGGGCTCACTGACACATCTGACACACTTGCCAGCCTGAGCAAGTTAGCAAGACAATCAGCAACTTAGCAAGACCCTCTTTCAAAATTAAAAAATAAGAAGAAAATAGTGCTGGAAGTGTATCTCCTAGGTAGAATATCTCTGGATTTAATCCCCAGTGTCAAAAAAAAAAAGTGAATAAAAAAAAAAGGAAATGAGAAACAAACAAAAAAATATGGATGAACAAATAAGGAGACCTGAGGAGGATGGGAAGGGGAAGAGAGAAATTTCCTAATGTACATTCACACACATATCAATCACTAAGGAGGAAAGGAGAAGGAATGGGGTGGCGGAGGTGGTGCCATTCCTGCTGTAGGACAGGGTAGCAGCTGGGAAGAGTATGCCACAGGGCTGAAAGACTCTGGCAAAATGGAAATCATTATCCCTCTTGATTTTAGTTATAATAATATTAATGAAATTTGAAAATTGCTTTGACTAGGGATTGCTGTTTTGTAATAATATGAAAATTGATGTGAATATGACTGGAAAATGGCCTAAGATTTGTGCTGGGAATAGCACTAAGAAAAGTATGACTACGGGAGAACTTTCAAGAAGCTACATAGAGAAGGGCTCTTTGTTCCTCTGCTTACAACACCTAACTCACTTAAGGTTTTAGCCATACAAGGAAAAGTTAACTTTAGGCAAATTATACCTACTGTGCAAGGCCCTCCATATGTTGCTTATAAGTTAGGGGGTCGACTGTGGTATCCCCCTCAGGGGGCTAATACTAATCAGAATACTTTTCCACCTCCCATAGTCCTCCACTTCCCTATACAAGAGTGTATGATGAATAGAAAGCACAGAGTTAAGTATTACTGGAAAATGGCTTGATGTCAGGACTCTACCATTCCTACAGAGGGCTGGGCAGGCAGGGACCTCCTTGGTGCCTGCTCACTAAAGCACAAAAGAGTTCTCTTGGTAAACAACTTAATAGGTATTATAGAAAATTAGATATAGGCATTGTATGTTAGAGAAATATAGTAAGTTCAGGGGGGGTTTGGTGGTTGGGTCAGAATAAATGAATAGAATACCTAGTGGCCAAAATAGCAGATGAAATTAGCAGTTAATTTTAGAAGTAGATACAGTAAGTCTAAAATTTAGTAGTTAAGATAGATGATATGATAAGTTGTTAAAATTTATTATGTGTGATGTAGAGTAGTAATACATTTTGTAGTTCAATCCATTACAAATTATTCTAAAAACAAACAAACCAAAAAAAAAAAAAAAAAAACAGAAGCAAACAGGTGCCTTTGAGGTGTGCCTGCTATATAGAATTCAGGCTAATGAAAAACTAAATGAAAACCAAAATATGTGTGATGTGGCTTACTGTAATTTGACAGATTCATGTATAAATAAAGTATATTCTAGGGCAGAGGTAGAGATGCCTTCCCCCTACTCCTAAGCATGGCATTTCTCATTCTTCAATTTCACTGACCCTACATCTCCTTCAAGACTCCTGGACTGGGAAAGGCTTGACCCCAGCAGGGTGGGAAGTAAGAAAGAGCTAATTGAATGATGTGTGCATGCATGGCTCTATCATCTTGTACCCCATTAAGATATATGAGTACTATGCACCAATAAAAAAATTACTATATGTGGTAAGGTTATAGATGGTTATTTTGTATGAGTCTTTAAAACTGTATGTATTTTCCAACATTATAAGATGTACATTATCCAACCAAGAAAAAAAATATAAACAGATATTTATCTTCTTTGATAACAGATTTGCATAAAGAACAAGGTGATTTTCAAATTTAACTTAAAGGCAGTTTTTTTTTCTGTAAACAACAAACAACAGAGGTTGTAAAACAAACATAATGGTTAAGTATAAAGAAAAGCAATAGGACATGTATAAAAACCAACCTAGGTAAATGTGTAAGTTGCAAACCAATTTCTAAGATACTAAATTTTAACTGATTGGAAGGAATTAGCATAAAGTCTTGAAAACCATGACACTTCAGAAGAAAAATGATCTCATTTATATGACACATTACATAAATAAATTTTTCTATCAAATGTT
Source organism: Muscardinus avellanarius (assembly GCF_963383645.1). Taxonomy (NCBI): domain Eukaryota; kingdom Metazoa; phylum Chordata; class Mammalia; order Rodentia; family Gliridae; genus Muscardinus; species Muscardinus avellanarius. Next base: position 148,130,934 of record NC_137786.1, read on the forward strand.
TACATAATATCATCAGTTTTTGATGTAGTAATCCACTCTCAAAGTATGTCATGAAGACATAATTTCAGATTGGGTAAAAAACTGTGTACTAAAATAATAGGTATCCTCTTAAAATTAATGTTTAAAACTTTCTCTTTTCTGGTAATTTTTTTTGGTGTGTGTGGTTCTGGGGATTGAATGCAGGGACATTCTACTTCAAAGCTTTACCCAAAGTCCTATTTATGTTTTATTTTGAGACAGGATTTTATTAGATTATTGAGAATCTTCACTGTGTTGCTGAGGCTGTTCTCCAACCTGAGATTCTCTGGTCTCAGCATTCCAAGAAATAGAATTACAGGCATGTGCCATCACACTAGGATTTGATGATGTCTTAGAAAAGAAATTATCACAAGTCAATACTATAGAGTTATCAAAATTTCCTTTTAAATACAATGCAGTGTCTTGATGAAATTCTTAGATATTAGGGGAAATACAAAACTAAGTTGCCAAAACAGTCATTCAAAATTTCAATGAGGTTAAAAATAAATATATTCACATATGGGACTATTTTCAGTGATCATCTCTGGATCATGAGGTTACAGATTAAATTAATCACTATATGTTATTCACACATCTATTCTATTTAAAATTTGTGGTCATACTTGAAGAATCTCATTCATTTAGAACAAATTTGAGTTTATAGGAAAAATGCAAAGATAATGTAAAAAGTTCTCACATATCCTATTATTACTTTTTTTATATTAGTATAACATATTTTCCCAATAATGAGCTAGTAATTTCTTATTAACTAAATCTATAATTTATTTGTCTTTGCTTAGCTTCTTCTAATATCTGATTATCTCTTCATATCTCCTAATATCCTCCTAACATATTATCAGGTTTAACACATTATTTTTAGCATTTATATCACCTTCCTTACGAACTTTCTCCAACTTTTTTGGTTCTTAGGTCCTTGGCAATGACTAGAAATACTACTCAGGTATTTTTCACAATGGTCTCAGTAGAGTGTGTCTGATTTTATTTCCATAGCTAAGCAGGCACCAATAGTTTGGAGGAAGAAGGCTACATTGTTAAAGTGATTTTTTTTTCTTAAAAAATTTTTTTTAATTGGTGCATTGTATTCACACATCATAATGGGGTAAAAAAAAAAACTTGTGTAGACATACATGTACACATCACCCAGCACCCAGTTAGCCCCTGCTCAATCCCCACCCCATTTCCTCCCCATCCCTACTTCCCATGCCCATTAAATCACCAAGATCATTCCTCACAGACATAGAAAATCAGTCCTTAAATTCATTTGGAACAACAGAAAATCCAGAATAGCCAAAGTAGTTCTCAGCAACAAAAGCCAGGCAGAAGAAATCACAATACCTGACTTTAAACTATACTACAAAGCCAGTGTAATAAAAACAGCATGACTGGCACAAAAACAGATACATAGACCAATGGAACAGAATAGAAGACCCAGAAACAAATACACACTCTTACAGACAATTGTTTTTTGACAAAGAGGCCAAAAAAATACACTGGAAAAAAGATAGCCTGTTCAACAATGCTGTTGGCAAAACTGGTTAACCATATGTAGAAAAATGAAAATAAACTTCTTTCCTTCCTCACTCTACACAATAGTCAATTCATGATGGATCAAAGACTTGGAAATTAGATCAGAGACCTTGAAGCTCCCTGAAGAGGGCATAGGTTCAACAGTGCAGACATAGGCACAGGTAAAAGCTTTCTCAACAAGACTCCAAAGGCATAAAATATTAAAAGGCAGATGAATATTTAGGATTGCATAAAACTGAAGAGCTTCTATACAGCAAAGGAAACTATCAAGAACCTCAATTGAGAGCTAACAAAATGAGAGAGGATTTTTGCCACCACTCCTCCAACTGAGGACTAATATCTAGATTATACAGAGAACTCAAGAAACTCAACATTAAAAAAAACAAATAATCCGATCAAAAAATGGGCAAGTGAACTAAATAGACACTTCATGAAAGAGTGAAAAACATTATGAAGAATCCTCAGAAGAATGGGAACAAATTTACCATTTGATCCAGTAATACCAATTCTGGGTATCGACCCCCCAAAAAAGCAAACCAAATTACCAAACTAATGCAGTGTATCTATGTTCATAGCTGCACAATTCAACATAGCCCAAATATGGAACCAGCCAAGATGTCCATCAATGGATGAATGGATTACAAAACTGTGGGATACGTACACAATGGAATTTTACTCAGCCATAAAAAGCTACAATTACATCATTTTCAGTAAAATGGATGGAACTGGAGGACATTATGCTAAGCAAGATTAGTCAGTCACAAAAAGTAAGAAATTGGATGCTTTCCTTAATATGTGAAAGTTAAGGTGAAATGGTCACAGGAGCAACTCCAGGTGAAGAAGATCCTATAGAGGAGCAAATAAGGCAGCTTAACTGAGGGGATGGGAGGGGGGGAAAGGAAACTCTAAAGCACAGGATGTACTTAAACATATCGAAGTCAACCACTAAGCCAAGCTTGGAAAGTAGGGTTCGGGAGGGAATGGTGTGGGGATTGGGCAGGGACTGACTGGGTGATGTGTGTATATATGTCTACACAAGATTTTTTTTTATTCCAATATGGTGTATGAATACAATGCACCAATAAAAAAGAAAAAGAAAAAAGAAAATGTTTATAGAAGGTTTATTCATAATTAACAATATTGAGAACAACCAAGATGCTTTTCCATAGATGAATGGGCAAATAAACCATAGTAATCTAGACAATGGAATATCATTCAGCATTAAGAAGAAATTAACTATGAAGACATGAAAATATGGCTTCATAATTCATTAAAGAGAGACTTTAAATGCATATTTCTAAATGAAAGAAGCTGATCTGAAAAGGCTACATACTATATGATTCCTATTAAATGCATTCTGGAAAAGAGAAAACTTTGAAGACAACATCAGCTGTCAGGAGTTAAAGAAGAGTAAATTATAGATGGGTCAAGTACAAAAAATTTTAAGAGCAGAAAACCTATTCTTTATGATACTATAATGTAAGGTGTGTGTAATTACACATTTGTCCAAACATAAAGGATATATTGCACTAAGAGTGAAGGTTTATTGAGCAGATGAGAAGAATATATATTGAGCTAGTTTTGTTTGGAATATTATGGATATGTCTATTAGGTCCATTTGGATTATAGTGTTTGTGGGGTCTAAAGAGGTTTTACTCATTTATTTGGCTAAAAGATAAATATAGTACTTTGTATGGTGTGTTGAAGTCTCCCCATATAATTGTGTTTGGGCTTATTTGAGAACTTATGTCCTGAAGAGTTTGTTTTATAAAAGTGGATTCAACCACATTTGGGTTATTAATGTTTACTATCATTACATCTTCTTGTTGGATTTTTTTTATTAATATGAAGTGGCCCAATTTGTCTCTTCTGTTATATTTTAGGTTAAAGTCTGTTTTGTCAGATATGAGCTTTGTTACTCATGCGTATCTTTAGTCTCCATTTATATGGTATATCTTTCTATATCCTTTCACCTTTAGCTTGTGGCTATCTTTGTAAGGTGAGTTTCTTGCAAGCAGCATATAATAGTTGAATTACATTCTTTGATCCACATTGCCAGTCTATGTCTTAACTGGGGAGTTTAGACATTGAGATTTAGTTTTGTTATTGAGAGATTTTTTTTTTGTTTCCTGTAATTTTGAGTTCTATTTTCTCTTTGTTGTAGTGCTATTTCTACTTCACTTATTTGCCCATCTGGTGGAATTCATTTCTCCTATGATTCTTGTATATTTTTTTTCTTTTTTCTTCTTCATGTTTTATTTCTTTAAGTATTTTTTTTCTAGTGCTAGCTTGGTAGTCATTTATTGTTTTTGTTTCTGTTTATCTTAGAAGGTTTTAATTTATCCATTAGTTTTGAATTATATATTTACTGGATATAGGAGTCTTAGATGGAAGTTTTCTTTCAGTGTCTGAGGTATGTCACACCAGCTCCTCCTGACTCTAATGACATGGGTTGAGAAGTCTGAAGTGACTCCTATTGTTTTGCTTCTGAATGTTACTTGTTCTGTTGTTCTTGGTGCTTTTAAGATTTTTCTCTTGGCCTCTGTGTTAGTAATTTTGATTATTGTGTGGTGTGGGAAAATTCCTTGATATTATCTAGTTGATATTTCCAATGTCTTCTGTATATAAATATTCAAATATTTTTCTTTGTTAGGAAAATTCTTTGCTATTATTTGTTTAAAGAGGTTTCTAATATCTTTGGTTTGTGCTTTTAGACCTTCTTCAATGCCTATTATTTGTAAGTAAGGTCATTTCATATTATCCCATATTTTTTGGATATTGTGATCATGTATTGTCTTGTCTATATTGTTAACAGTGTGGTCAGTTTTGAATGAACTGACTTCCAAGAGTGAGACTGTATTTTCCATGTGGCCTATCATGCCACAGGTAGTTTATTTTGAAGTCTTTAATTCATTAATTGACTCATTCATTTCACTCAAAGCAATTGATTAGCAATCAGAGAGATGCAAATCAAAACTACCCAGAGATTTCACCTAACTCCAACTAGAATGGCAATCATTCAAAACACAAACAACAACAAATGCTGATGATGATGTGGATAAGTGGAAACTTTACTACATTGTGGTGGGACTGCAAAGTAATGCAACCACTTTGGAAAACAGTAGAAGAATAGAAACAAACTTACCACATGATCCAGAAATACCACTTCTGGATATCTACCCAAAAAATGGTAACCAAACTACCAAATTAATGCGTGCATATCCTATGTTCATAGCGGCACAATTCATCATTGCCAAACTATGAAACCAGCCAAGATGTCCATCAAGAGATAAATGGGCCAGGCGTAGTGGTGCACGTTTCTAATCTCAGCATTTGGGAAGCTGAGATAGGAGGATTGTGGTTCACGGACAGCCTCAGCTACTTAGTGAAGGCCTCTGCAACTCAGTGAGACCCTGTTTCAAAAAATAAAGAATAAAAAATAGGGCAGGGTGTGTAGCTTGGAAGTAGAATTCCCCTGGATTCCAACCCTAGTACCACAAAATAAATAAATAAATAAATAAATAAATAAATTACAAAACTATGAGATATGTACACAATACAATTTTACTAAGCCAAAGAAAGCACAACTACATCATTTACAAGAAAATAGAACTGGAGAACATTATGCTAAGTGAGATTAGTGAGTCATAAAAAGTAAGAAATTGAATGCTCTTCCTCATATATGGAAACTAGGGGAAAATAGGTCATAGGAGTAACTCTAGACAATAGAGATACTATAGATGAGCAAATGAGGTAACATAACTGAGGAGGATGGGAGGATGTAAGGGGTAAATTAATGTACATAATGTATATTCACAAACATCAATATCAATCACTAAGTCATATATGAGAAGGAGTAAGGAGGAAGGAACAGTGTGGGAATTGGTTAAGGGCTCAATGAGTGATGTGTGTATGTATGTCTCTACCATCTTCTACTCCATTAAGTGAATGACTACAATTCACCAATAAAAATTTAAAAAATATATAATATAATCACTAAAACCATGCACTTTAGATATAATTTAGGCACATCTCAAGTGAAGGTTGACCCATATACACCTTGTTTACATAAGGGTATGAATGTGACTATGTCATTATAATAATAGAGTGAAAGTATGGTAGTCTACTTCAGTTTTGAAATTATCAATTTAATAGGAATATAGAACAATATTCCATGGGTATGGCATAAATAACAACTTCACATCAAAATACATGAAAAAAGATGGAAACAAATTGAGATATATATATAACTTAGAAAAAACAATTCACAGCATGAATTGGACACTGAAGAAATATAGGCTCATTTTAAAAGAGCTAACCTAAGAATAATTGGCATAGAAGAGGGTATAAAAGGTGAAACCAAAGGGGTTAACAATCTTTTCAAAGAAGTCACACATAAACCCCAATACAGTATTACTGGGAGGCTTTAACACCCCTCTCACACCATTAGATCTATCTTCTAGACAAAAGGTCAGTAAAGATGCTTCAGACCTAAAGAACAACATTAACCAAATGGACTTATAAGAACATAGAAAATATTCCACCCAACTACAGCAGAGTTCACATTTTTTCTCAGCTACTGATGGAACCTTCTCCAAAATAGATCATATCCTGTGCCACAAAGTGAGCACTAGCAAGTTCGAAAAATTGTGACACACTTCCCTGTGTCTTTTCAGACCATAATGTAATAAAACTAGAAATCACCTATAAAAAGACTCAGAGAAACCATGTAAATATGTGGAGACTGAATACCACACGACTGAATGAAAAATAGGTCATAGAAGAAATAAGAGGTTGAAAAATCTACAATGTTTTTTAAATAATTTCAGAAATTGATAGAACAATTTTTGTAAAGTTCAAATGTATATAGAAAATCTCATCATTAATATTGCAGATTTGTTTCTATGGAGAAGTACAGAACAATATTCCCAAAGCTTCAGAATTCACTTTATTTTCAGGTGAAACATACAAATGCAGATTATATGATGTGCCATTAATAAGTTAATAGATTTCAAAAGATTGAAATCTTACAGAACGTTTCATAGCCAAAGTGTAATTAAACTTTAATGCACTAACAAGATACTGAGAAAGCCCAAATTATTGAAAATTAGGTAAAAGACTTTTAAACAATTCATGAAATGAGAAATAAATTACAGAGAAAATTAGAAAATGTTTCAAATTGAATAACAATAAAAGCTCAACATATATTTTTTGAGGTCCATCTAAAGCAGTACTCACAAGAAAATTTGTGTTTTTATATAATTGTATTCCAATGCAAGAGATTCTTGAAATCAATTATTTCAACTTCCAACTTGAGAAATAACAGAGAGAAGAATAAAATAAACTCAAAGGAGAAGGAAGAAAGAAAATAAGGAGGATGAACTACTTGAGAATTAATAAAATAAAAAAGAACAGAGAAAAGTGGGTGAGCCATTATTTGGCTTCTTGAAAAATGAGCACAATTGGTAACCATCTAGCAAGACCAAGAAAGACAGACAAAAACAGAGAGAAAAAGAAACACAAATTATCAATATTAGAAAATTTAAAGCACTGTGAGCAATGTGAGGACAATGAAAGAATATTGTGATCAACTTCATGCTAATTCTTTCAGCCACTCAAATAGAGAAATGCCAATTTACTAAGTGATACAAAAATAAATGAAAACCCTGATTATATTTGTATGTATATTTATGAAATAAAATTTCTGGTTTTCATAACTCCCACAAAAAACAGTATGAATATTTTTATAAAATAGGATTTATGAAACACTAATAAAAGATACACTAAGAAACTTTTAAAATCAGTTTCAGAAAATAGAAGAGAATGAAACTATTCCAAGTGCTGTGTGCATGTATGTTGGTGTCACTTTGAATCTCACTATGATGTATAATTACAATGTGCTAATAAAAATATACTTAAAATAAATTAAAAATAAAAATGAAAGTCACAAAGATGCCCTATAAAAGGTGAGTGAACAGGAAAGTGTTACCTTTGTTCCCCCTTCTTGTCATATATAGTTTTGAAATATGTGAAATTTATATTGTCAGCAAATATTTCTACCAGGCTTTGATTTCTACTAGACTGTAAGATAACAAAAATTATCCTTTAACTAAATACCATGGATATGTCTATGTATAATGTGTATATGTAAGAACCTTTATTTATAATTTTTAACAAAAATTGTATGTGGGTAGGGAATGCAGAATTTTATTGTAGTAAATCTTCAATTAATGTACCAAAACATACACTTTAATATCAAATATTTAGAATATAAACACCAAATGTTTAATATATATATATATATATATATATATATTCTAATTAAAGAACATAAATGATGGTTATGGTCTTAAGGAACACTAAAATTAAATTTGAAAATAAATATTGTTGAAGAAGAACATATGCCAGATTTTTTATACATAATACATACAAAAACTGCTTACCTTGTGATTAACTTACAATTATTTTGAGAAATCTCTATTAAAATAATGTAAATATAAATTTAATAACTTGATTTTTCCTTAGAAAAGCAAAAATAATCAAAAATTGGGGGTTGGGATATGGATAGTGCAGGTGAGTTGTGTAAGGTGGAAACCACACCAAGAGATTTTATGTGCATATATGAATGTATCAGTTTGAATCTCATTATGACTTACAATTATATTGCACCAATTAAATTCTAAAAGAGAACATTAAATATTTAATAAATTTGATTTGAATTAATTTTGAATCCTATCAGCAGTATAAAATTACAAGAATATTCAGGCGTTTAGATTATTATTTCTTATTGTAATTTTAACCATAGTCTTTTAGAAAAATTTCTGATGACCAGATAAGATGTTTCCCTAATACATGATTAGGGTGCTGTTAAATAAGAAAAAACTTAATCTCCATATCTTAAGTGTCATTTTGATCCTAAGGACAATTTTTTTTTTTTTTTTGGTGGTACTGGGGTTCCTGGAAGCCCTTCTATCTCTGGACTACACTCCCAGACCTATTTTTACATTTTTATTTGGAAACAGGGTCTCCTAAGCCAGCGTGTGCGCGGCTGGCTTCGAACCTGCGCGATCCTCCTGTCTCTGCCTCCCAAGCGCAGGGATTACAAGCGTGCGCCACCACGCCCGGCCCTAAGGACAATTTATATTTGTAAATTTGGGCAACATTTACATTGCTTTTTACCAGGCCAGGTTCTTTTGAATTTAACTATATTTAAACTTTCTTATATGACTGGTTTTATTTATTTATTTATTTATTTATTTATTTATTGTGGTACTAGGATTAAAGCCGGGGGTATTCTACATCTGGGATGTACACCCAGCTCTTTTATTTTTGTTCTAAATAGGGCCTTGCTAAGTTACTGCACTGTCCTCAAACCTTCAGTCTTCCCATCTCAGCCTCCCAAGTGCTAGAATTACAGGCATGCAACACTGTGCCCAGCTGGCTACATGATTTTAAATTTATTACATGTATTATTTATTTATTTTATTTTATTTTATTTTTGCAGTACTGGGTTTGGAACCCAAAGGAATTGTACCCCAGAGCTACAACCCCAACTCCTTTTTTTAGTGTTTTTATTTTTGAAACAGGATCTCACTGATTTGAGCAGGGCCTCGCTAAGTAGTTAAAGCTGTTCGTGAACCATGATCCTCCAGTTTCTCCTTCTCAAATGCTGAGATTACAAGTGTGCAGCAACATGCCTGCCTTACTATATTATTTTAATCAATATTCTCACTACTGTGATCCAAAACACCTGATAATGGCAACTTAGAGAAAGAAATTATTTTCTAATAGGCCTGGAGATTTTAGTCTATGTTAAATCAGCTTCCAAACAGAATCCTGGGATGCAGGTTCTCAGGGAATAATGGCCTGAGAAAAAGGAGAGAGCTTGTTATTAGCTCATGACATTAGCGGAGGGAGGAGCCAGAAGCTTCAAGAGCTGGCCCTGAAAAACACTGTAACTGGACACTTTCCCAGAAACCAAGTTCTACCCTCAACATGGATGCCTTGTCTAACACGTGAAATCTAGGTGGCATTTTAAATTCTTGAATTTGAAGTATTTTGAAGTATTTTGAAGTATTCAGCAATATTTTATATGATTTTATGGTTCTTGGAACAAGGATTTTAACTGTCTTAGTCATTGCTGTACAGTGCCTAGAACACAGTAAGTATTCAAAAGATTTTGTGTGGGAAAGGGGATACTGAAGGATGAGGCTAAGAGCATTTTACCTCTGAGCTATACCCCAGCCCTATTTTATTTTCTTCTTTTTAAACAAGGTCTCACTAAGTTGCTAGGGGCCTCACTATACTAAGGCTGGCCTTGAACTTATAATTCTCTTGTCTCAGTCTCCCAGGTGCTGGGATTACAGGTGTGCATCACCAGACCTAGGTTCAAAGTTTTTTGTTTTTTGTTTTTTTTTTTCCCTTGGTGGTACTGGGGTTTCTGGAAGCCCTTGTACCTCCGGGCTACACTCCCAGATGTATTTTTATATTTTTATTTGGAAACAGGGTCTCTTAAACCAGGGAGACTGGCTTCAAACCTGTGATCCTCCTGTCTCCGCCTCCCAAGCGTGGGGATTACAAGCATTCACCACCATGCTTGGCGTCAAAGGTATTTGTTAATGAAAGTATGAGTAAAGATGTTTGAATAAAGATAGATACTAACATTGAGTATAGACAGAATGCTTTCAGCAAGTGGTGCTAGTATATTAAGCTATCATTTTACCACATCTCCTTTTTTCTCATTGTACTCATCTTTACGTGACTTAGCATAGTGGATAAAGATGTATTTATCTGGATAGATGATGATGATTAGATAAATAGATAGATGATAGATAGATAGATAGATAGATGATAGATGGAACCCAAATATAGTATTGTCTGTCTTTGCCATTTGAATGTCTTGTACCCTAAAAGAATTTTAAATTAAAAGAAGTCCTTAGTTTCTAGTCATTTCAAAATAGCTTGAGTAAAAATCAATTTTTTTCTGTTCAATCAAAGGAAATCTGAGAAAGTAAGACCTCTATAAGAATAAAAGAAGTTCACAAGTGAATAAAATATGATAGAAGTTACTTTTAAAAATATATTAAAACATACTAAAACATTGATAAAAAATAGCCTTTGATTAAGTCTAGATCATAAAATAATAACAACCTCAAGTCAGTTTAAGGCTTACTATTTAATTCCCTGAATACTGCTGAAGAATAAATATCTGGATGAGTATATTAAATATATATGGATGTGAAATATTTTAGGATTCAAAGTTTATACTGTCTTCTAAAATACATGATATTTATGACAAAATGTCACTCACAGTATGCTAAATATTTCCAATAAAGTCTCTGAAAACACTGTTACAAAATACTCAGGGTTGTAGCTAACTGAACTTGTTTAAATTTTAATACACTGTATTATATAGACTTCATACATATATGCATGTATATATGTATATGTTTAAAATTCTGTACAACTATATTAAAAATATAGATATACATTTAAGTATTTTACTTTACTTTTACATTCATAAATCTCATTTTTATTATTTTTATACATAAACTTTATTGGTGCCCTATAGCACCATATAATAATATACTTTCTCTGAATAGTGACACACATGCACACAGCACTTGGTAGGCTTCCCCTGGCTCATTTTTCACTCCCCCTTCCCCAAATGATATTGAGATTGGCATTGGCATTCTCACATAGGTACAAAACATCAATGGAAGTGGTTTCTTCACTAATTCTCCCTCCTCTGGGAGAACCGTCCCCCATACCATCTCCCTCACTCTATTAGGATTTCTTCTCTTTTATATAAAGTTTTTCTTGTATCCTAATAACTCCCTAGTTTATGCATTTTAGAGAAAACATATGACCCTTCACTTTCTGTGACTGGCTAATCTCACTAAACATAATGCTCTCTAAGTCCATCCATTTTCCACTGTGGTATTTTTCTGACGAGGTAGTTTTCATTCCACTAGTTACCACCTTTAAATTGTAGTTTATTATACAGTAACAAGAATGATTAAGTCATAATAAAAAATGTGCCATTCATCAAATACTATTTCTAGGGGGTAATTTAATCACTTTAAATATATTTCCAATATGAGACTATGGCAAACGTACTAAAATTATTATTATGCTATGAATGAGAAAAGAGACCCAGAGTAGTTAAGTAATCTGTAACCTGCATCATACAGTAAGAAAAAACATTGGATTTCTCACATACAACCTAGTTCAAGGATTTACACTCAACAAATAAGCTTTAAAGAGAATAGATTTCAGTGAAGAGCGGAATATTTGCAAATGAATAGGAAAACTAATAAGAACAATGTGACCAATAACAATTAGATTACAATTTTCTCAGATTCACTAAAAATATACAAACTGTAACTGCCTATTATTTCACTCAGCATTCTCACAGCTATAATACAAAACACCTGATTACTACTTAGAAAAAAAATTTATTTTCTCACAGTTCTAGAGATTTCAGGGGTTCTGTCAATATTAGGCTGGGAGTAATCTGGGGAGCTCAGGGCATGATAGTGGAAAAGAGAGAGCATCTGTAAAGGGGTTCTGCTCCTACATCATGAATCTAGAGACAAGACAGAGAGATTAAGAAGGAAAGGACCATATATAACCCCCAGGATCTAATCATCAGGGACCCCTCCTTAGGAACCACACCCTGTCTCCAACAAAACTTCCTTCTCTTCATGAGTTCCAGAGGTATGTCCTAGATCTAAAGCATAAAGTTTCTTTGTTATTGATTCTTATTTCATAAGTAAATTAGTAAAAGTATAAAATAAAATCTTTATCAGTTAGGGATAGGGTGAGAGTTATATTAATATCTGAAACAGTTTTAGCTTTCCTCTCATAAAAAATTCTTAATTTTGTTATAATTAGTAAAATGATAAAATATTTCTTATTCAATGTGGTACAATTTAGGATTAAAATGATTTTAAATGTGTGTGTGTGTGTGTGTGCAACTGAAAATTGAATCCAGAGGGGTTTATACCACTGAACTATACTTCATTTTTATTCTTTATTTAAAAATAGTGTCTAGCTAAGTTATTGTGTACTGGCCTCAAAACTATGATCTTTCTGTCTCAGCCTCCCAGAAACTAAGATTTCAGGCATGTGCACTGCATGCCTGAAATGCTCTATGATAGCACAATTTCACTTCTCCTTAATCATATAACCAGATACTAAATTATTTTATTTTCAAAAACATGATATAGAACAACTAAATCAGGATAATAAAAATTAGCTATTAAATACAAATTTACTACCTATACTTTCTCTGTAATTGTATGCATACCAGTACTTGATGAAATTCAGCATTTTTTGCAAGATATTGATATCATCCAAAGAAACATCCCAGGAAATTAGAAAATGAGAAAAGCATTTTCCCCAAGTATATTTTACACAGTATTGAAAAATTTAAACAATATTTCATGATAAGAATTTTCTTTCCTCTAGAAAATGGGAAATAATAATAAATACATGTTTATACATAAAAGTGTACTTTATACAAATAGTTTTCAGATCTTATCAAAATTTATTTTGTCAGAAAATTATCTGATATTACATTTCAACACGTAGTTTACATATTTATTCCTATTTAAAAATAAAACACAAAGAAACAAATTTCTTACGCAAAAAATTTCTAAGTGCTCTGCGTGGAGTTTTTGCCCTGAATCAGGTGAACTTTACCTCCCACTGATTGAGTATGGGTTGCACATGGGGTCCTTCTAAACAGAAAAGTGTGGGAAGAAGAGTCAGGTGTGAAGGATCTTTACAGTCAAGGAATCTGACAAAATATTAACCAAATGATCAGTAATAAAATCATGTTGACAGCATGTACCCTTGATATTATGTGATTAAAAAATAGCACTTCCAACCTAACTAAAAAAAGAGGGAGAATCAACCCAAATTATGAAGATAAGAGATAAAAAGGAGATATTATTACTGACAGTGTAGAAATTCAGAGAATTATCAGAAACTACTTTGAAAATCTTTACGCCAACAAAATGGAAAATCTGGAGGAAATTGACAACCTTTTAGATAAATACAACCTTCCTAAACTGAGTCAAGAAGATATAGAAAATTTAAACCAACCAATAGCAATAAGAGATTGAAACAGCAATAAAGAGCTTACCATCAAAAAGCCCAGAACCAGATGGTTTCCCAAGTGAAGTCTATAAAACCTTTATAGAAGAGCTAATCCTGATACTTGTGAGGTATGCCATTAGATTATTTATTTGGTGATTTTCTGTCCTTCTGTGGGCACTCAATGCTATAAATTTTCCTCTTAATACTACTTTCAAGGTGTTCCAGGGGTTTTGATATGTTTTATCTTTTTGTTGGTTTGTTTTTAGAATTTCTAGATTTCACCCCTTACTTTTTCTATGACCCACTCTTTGTTCAGCAGTGGTGTTTAATCTCTACATTGATTTCTAGTTTTATTTCATTATGGTCTGAAAAGACACAGGGAAGTATGTCACATTTTTTTTTAATTTGCTAGTACCTACTTTGTGGCCCAGGATGTGATCTATTTTGAAGAAGGTTCTGTGCGCAGCTGAGAAAAATGTGAACTCTGCTGCGGTTGGGTGGAATAATCTATATGTGTCGAATAGGACCATATGGTATATGATGTTATTTAGGTGAGGCATCTTGACTGACTTTTTGTCTAGAAGATCAGTCTAGTGGTGTGATGGGGTGTTGAAATCTCCCAGTATTATTGTATTGGGATTTATGTGTGATTTAATGTCATAAAGAGTTTGTTTTATGAAAGAAGCTGCACCTATGTTTAACTCATAAATGTTGACTATCATTATTTCCTCTTGCTGGATTGTTCCTTTTACTGGTAAAATTAAAATAACCTGCTTTGTCTCTTCTTACAAGCTTGGGCTTAAAGTCTGAATTGTCAGATATTAATTCTTGCTACTCCTGCTTGTCTCTGAGTTCCATTGGCATGGATTACCTTGCTCCAGCCCTTTACCTTTAGTTTGTTACTATCTTTACTTGTAAGGTGTGTTTTTGCAGGCAGCAAATAGATGGATTCTGGTTTTTAATCCATTTTACCACATTATGTCTTTTTATTGGAGAGTTGAGGCTATTTATGTTAATTGTGATTATTGATAGATGATTTTTAATTTCTAGCATTTTGAGTTTTGTCGTCTGTTTGAGGTAGTGTTTTTTCTTTGCTTTGTTGTTTTTTGATGTAAACAATTGTTTCTCTCCTCTGGCATGTAATACTTCTTTCTTCTTTGTAGTTAATATCTGTGAGTATATTCTCTTGTGCTAGTTTGGAATATGTTACTCCAGGGCCTTCTGTTTTCATGACTTGGTTTGGAAAATCTGGAGTGATTAAAATTGGTTCATCTCTGTACGTCACTTGGTCTTTTTTTGTTGTTGTTGCCTTTAAGATTCCCTCCTTGGCTTCTATTTTGCTTCTGCTTTACTATTCTGTGGCATGGTGAACGTTTTTTCTGATCTTGTCTAAAGGGGGCTCTTTAAGTTTCCTATACCTGTGTATTGACCTCTTATACCAAGTTTAGACATTTTTCTTACATTACTTGTTTGAAAAAAATTGTTGATCTATTTGTTTTCACCTTATATTTTCTTTTCTTTGCCCATTATTCTTAGGTTAACTCTTTTAAGATGGGCCAATATCTCTTCAATGTTCAATTCATGCTGTCAAGTTGTTGTTTCTAAATTATATACTATGCAATCGTTTTTAGAGTAATTATCTTTTAAGAGCAAGTTTTTATTCTCCATGTGGCTTATATTTTGTATTGATGACTTAACTTCAATAATTGTCAATGATTGCATTATTTATTTCTTTCAAACTCTCTCTAAATTCTTTTTAGATATCCTGTATCATTTCTTCTGTTAAATTTCTGACTTGTCCTTCTGGTGATCTCTGCAATTCTGTATTGTCAGGTTCCATTATTATAGAGTTGTGGGAGCTCATGGCTTCCTTCTTATTCCTCCTTTTCATAATTTAAGAAGTTTATATCTGTTGCTTTTAATAGATTTCTCTCAGTTGGTGTCAGCTGGTATATCCAAAGGCAAGTTGTGTTGTATTCAATGGTGAAGGCTGAGTAAGGAGGAAAATGAAGTTGTAAATGCATAAATATGGCTAAAGACACAGATAGGATCAAATAGAATGAGAGTATTTGTTTGGTAAGGTAGTATATAGTAGATATTATAGATAGTGAATATGTAGTAGGATTTTAGTAAGCAATGTAGAATATTTAGTATAGTGACATTAAGTGGATTTAATACTAGACAAAGAAGAGGAAGGAAAGGAAAATAGAAAAGAAAAAAATAAAAGGGATGGAGAGAAGAGAGTAGGTATGTACAAGGAAAGAGGCTTGTAAAAGTGGTGGCAAAAAGAGCAAACAAACAAGCATACCTACCCACAAAACAAACAAACAAAACAACAACAAAATAATGTAACCGTACAAATATATGACTACTCAGTAGACTTTGTCTTTGCAGTCTCTCTCTGTGCAGATGCCAAGTGCCATTGGCACCTGTCCTGCTGCAAGTCGTTTTCTTTGAGTATCTCTCAGACTATGTAGATGGCCAGTATCAATACTACTGAATCTAGTGTTAACTTTAGGTTTCCATTCCTGCTTTCCACTTATGTTGAGCTGAGTCTCTTCCTGCCTGCATAGGCAGTGGGTGCCTCTGAGACCAAACCCAGTGTGTATGTAAGAGTCCCTGTTCTCCACAGGTAGGGCTGGGTTAGTCTCACTTCTCCCTCTTCACCACATTTAGGTGGTCTGTGGTGATCTTGGAGGTCCTACTAGGGCTCTGAGCCCTAGGAACTATAAGCCCTTTTGTCTGATTATCCCTGGGTGCTGTCTGCTAATTGAACCTCTGCCTTGTCCAATAGCAGACCCAATCCCCACCTTCGGCAGCTTGAACTCCAAAGTCTCAGATCCTGCCAGTTTATTGCTGGCTGGGCAGTCTCCTGTGCGGATGGCAAATTCACATACAGTGTTACTGAGCACCACTCTGCACCTCTGGAAGGCGTAATGAGTTCTGTTGCCACTACTATAGGTCATAGCTGGTGTATTCACAGGAATAACTGAGGAATTACAATTTCTTTTCTTTTTTTTTTTTTTTTTTTGCAACTTTGTGGATGGAACCCAGGGGCATTTGACCTCCAAGCCACACCCCCTGCCCTATTTTTTATTCTTCATTTTGAAGCAGGGTCTCACTAAGTTGCAAAGGGCCTCACCAGGTAGATGAGGCTGTCCGTGAACTGCAGTCTCCCGGTCTCAGCCTCCCAAATTTCTGGGACTACAAGCATGCGCCATCATGCCTGGCTTGAGGGATTACAATTTCAATGAGCTGTAGCCTCTTACTTTGTTTCAAGTCAGTGTTTTTTCCTTTGGTCCTCTGACAGTCCGGTGTGGTGAGGCAAGATGGTGCTACAGCAGTGCTGGCGGCCACAGCTATTAGAGACGGGGGGAGTACTACTTTGCTTTCTGATCTGCCTTCTAGCTTTTTTTTTTTTTTTGCTGCCTTTAATGTGTTTTTTTTTTTTAATTATACTGTTAACTCTGTTTTCATGGCAGCGAAGACTAAGTGTCAGCATGACTAATATTTGCTGTTTTCTGATAGGTCCGGTCCCTCCCTTCCCCTATGGGACCCCACAGCTGGGACAGGAGGCAGAACCCCAGAAGCTAGAAGTGGAGATATCACAAGAATCCAGGTGTCTTGAGACTCCAGGCATTGTGAGGCAGACTCCAGAGGTAGCACGACTATAGATGTTGTGAGAGGACCAGCAGTCTAGCCCTACCCCAGGACCTGGCTATATAATACCCTGACTTTCTCTCCATGACGTGACTCTGCCAACTGACTGTGACCCTGCTTGACAGCATGGCTCTGCTGCTTGGTCATCGGTCCTTTTCCCCATGGACAGCGGACCTCGCCCAAAGGCACCAGGTTTGATTAAAGAAGCATTTGTTGATAACCTGGCTGGTGTTTACCTTTTTCTTGACTTCCCAGCTCAATTTCAACATTACATTTGGTGCATGAAACCTGAAAGAAATTTTGTATTTTTTCCCTCTTTTTTTCTTTTGTGCCCTGTAACTGCCACCGGCGCCTCTGCCTATAGCTGCAGCCACCAGTGCCGCCTGCCATAGGCACCTCTGCCCGCCTGGCTACCTGCTGCAGGTGCAACTGCTGCCACCATACTCTGTCAACCTGCACCCTGTAGAGGTATTTCAGACTGGGTAAGGTCCTTCCCTTTCTCTGGTCAGTGGGTTCCGGGTTCTTGCCTCCTCTCCAGACTTGGTTCCTCTGTCGGTATGCTGGGATCTAAAACCCAAGTGTTTGGTTATTCATTGTCCTTCGGTCCACTGGGGCTTCCAATTCATTGGGATCACTTGCCCATTAGACCCTGGTGATGCTGGGAACCTCAGGTCAAGGATTCAGGACAACCAGGTAATCCTCCATTCCTGAATGATTGATCAGGAAAATGGAAATGCCTGTTTCCTGTTCTTCATTCTTGCCTGCTGACCAGACATAGGAAGCAAAACCTCCAAACTAGTGGAGGACTTATGCCTGAGCCCCTGTCTGACCTGGATATGATAATGGGTCACAGTGGCCCGAGACTTTTGTAAGCAGTCTGGTACATGATCGGAAGTTCATTATGTCTAGGCTTTCTTTTTTCTGCACTCCCATCCCTCCAACTGCCCCCTCCCTGTCAGCCACCATATTGTGATGATGTGTAGTCACTACCTTGTGATGTCACAGTCACCATCTTGGTCACCATCTTGTGATGTTACACAGTTGCAACCTTGTGACTTTATGTAGTCACTATCTTGGCCTGCACCAGCCTGCAATTTTGCTGAGTCACTGGCACAGTTGCCATTTTTGTGGCTACATGTGATTGCCAGCATCTGATCCAGCTGGGTTGCAGGCATGGCTTTCTGAGGACCCTGATCCAGAGGATTTCTCCTCAGTACTCCAGCTACCATCTTATCCCAGGAAAGCCACTTTAACCTGCTCCTTTCCCCCCTGCTATCCTCCTTTAAGGGAACAACTCAGGAGGCTTTTACCCCTATATCCACTTAGATCAATCTACTGAGGCAGATTCTGTGGTGTTTGCAACCCATATCATTGGGCAATTAGCCCCTGATATTCAGAAAAAAATTAAGAAAGGCTCAGGACTGCCCTCAGATCCCTATCTGAGATTCGGTGAACATTATATTTAAAGTTTTAATTCAGAGAAGAACAGGTGGAGGTGGAGCATACACTTTGACTTTTCCAGAAGGAAGATTTGCAGCCCCAAGCCCTGGTAGTTGCCCTGAGGCCCGCAGTGGTGGCTCAGCCCTCTGGAGTGCCATTTATGGGTGGAGGGCAGCAACAACCTCCAGGAGCCTGCTTCAAGTGTGGCAAGTCCATGCCCACCAACCAGACTATGCCCAGCATGCAGCCAGCAGGGCCACTGGAACAGTGTCCTTGGAAAAGCAGTGAGCCCCAAGTGCTTCAACACAGGGGAATCACTTTTCCAGATCAGGCCCTGCCGATAGGCATACTTAGCCTGGATGAAGACTGATGGCTCCTGGATTCCTCAATCTCAATCATCCTTGCCAGTCCAGGTTAACTGTCAAGGTAGTGGGTAAGCCAATCACTGTGTACTACAGGCCCTCTTTTATAGGACAAAATTGCCCTGCCTGAGGCTCAGGCCAAAGCAGTCATTAGCCTAAAACACAATTCCCTACACATGGAACATACAATGCTTAAACATTTACTAAGCCCCTTGATTTATTCTCCTCTCCTCCAACAGCTGATTAGTAAAGTCAGTGCCTTTTATTCTACTTGCGCTGCTGTTTCTCCCCAAGGAGGCCTTTGCCTCTCTTTTTCTACCCACTAAATGAGAGGTGACACCCTAACAGATTGGGTAGAGGCTTTCCCCTCAAAGGATAACACAGCCAGCATGGTGGTCAATGTTCTATGCTCAGACATCATCCCTCGGTTTGGACTTTCTAATTCCTTAGTCTGATAATAGACTAGCTTTTATTTCTAAGGTTATTCAAAAGGTGGCCCAAGCCCTTGGCAATTCTTGGAAGCTCTGCATCCAATATCACTCCAGTCATCAGGAAAGGTAGAAAAAATGAATGGGATCTTAAAAATCATCTAACAAAACTTCCCCTGGAGAGGGGGGTACCATGGGCTGAATGCCTATCACTGGTTCTGGCTGGTGTAGGGTCACTCCTCGAGGCCCCACCTTCATGAGCCCCCTTTAATTGTTGTATGGTCACCCTTTTGTGTTTAATCATGTGCTTCCTTCAGACCCCACTCCTTTGGCTTCATGTCTCCCTTACTTTTCTTTTCTCAGGCACCTCCTTAGGGAACATGCTGTCCAATGTCTTCCCCAACCTGGGACACAACAAGCAGCTCTACGCCCAGCAGTCAAGGCCCTTAAGCCAGGGAATCAAGTCCTCCTTAAGTCACTTCAACCAAAACATCTCAAACCATGGTTGGACTTGGCCTTTTACAGTGATCCTCACCACACCTACTGCAGCTAAACTGCTAGGGGACCCCAACTGGCCTTACCTTACTTGGTTAAAAAGGGTTCCATTACAAAAGACAATATTGACAATCTACCTCATATCTGGAAGGACTCCTAGGGCCAGTAGCTGCTGGGCTTCTTCCCCTTCTGGAACCCATTCCCCTGATTTGCCATTCTCACAATTTGCCTTTTCTTTTAATAGCTCCTCATCTGTTAAAGTTTATTTGAACATGCATTACCAAGCTCTCCAGGACAACTTCTGACTCCTGCTGCAGCCATACTCCTACCTGACCACTCGAAAGGGCTCGACCTCTCCCAGACAAGGGGCCCCGTACAAAGGCCCCTGACAGCAGGAAGTAGTTATGGACTTGGTCATCACCCACTATCACCAAAATGCCCAGATGATAGGTTAGATGATAGGTCGGGTTCCTCTCTTCCCCTATGGGACCCTGCAGCTGGGACAGGAGGCAGAACCCTGGAAGCCAGAAGCAGCGATATTGTGATAATCCAGGTGGCATGAGACTCCAGGCATTGTGAGACAGACTTCATAGGTTGCGAGACTACAGATGTCGTGAGAGGACTGGCATTCTAGCTCTACTCCATGTGCTGGCTATGTAATACCCTGACTTCCTCTCCACCACGTGACTCTGCCGACTGACTGTGACCCTGCTTGACCACGTGGCTCTGCTGCTGGGTTACCATCCCTTCCCTCATGGGCGGCAGATCTGGTGCTAAGGCACCTCATTTGAATAAAGCAGCAGTTGTTGATAACACAGCTGTGCGACTCCCCAGCTCAATTTCAACATTGCACTTTCCTTGGTTGTCATCTTCCCAGAAGTTTAAAAAATCTTATTATACTTTTTTTTATTACTCTGACAACTTGTATCTTTTAAGTGGAAAGAATAACCTTGTATGTCTTATTAATACAATTATAATACGAATTTAGATATTTTAGGATTCTAGTTTGTCTTTATCTTTTCTCTTTGAGTTTTCCTTACTGCTCCTACTACCTTCCAATACTTTTCATTTTTCTGCCTTCTTTGGGGTAAATTTATTATTTTAATCTTTCTAATTTATGTATCTTGTTTGCTTCCTTACTATTATTTTGGTTTTGCTTTTTACATTGAAGTACATTTTACATACCATAAAAGTACAAGATTCAATTGGTTGTACATTTTGTGTGTGTGTGTGTGTGTGTGTGTGTGTGTGTGTGTGTGTGTATGTGTGTGTGTGGTTCTGGGGTTCCTGGAAGCCTTTCTACCTCCGGGCTACACTCCCAGACCTATTTTATACTTTCTTTAAATTTGGAAACAGGATCTCTTAAGCCAGCACAGCTGGCTTCAAACCTGCGCGATCCTCCTGTCTCCGCCTCCCAAGCATGGGGATTACAAGTGTGCACCACCACACCCAGCTGGTTGTACATTTTTTAAAGTTCTGCAATCTTCACCTTAACTCAAGTACAAAATATTTTTTTATTCTAGAAAAGCATCTGCCTGACTATATTTAAACCATGCTTTCTTGCACAGTCGTGGACAACCACAACCAGTTCTTTTTTCTTATAGAGTAATATCTTCTAAAAACTTCATATAAATTGAATCAGCATGTTGTGTTTTGTGTCTTGTTTCATATAATAGTTTTGAGGTGTATCCAAAACAACAGATATATTGATATAAAACCATATTTTCTTTATTCTTCCCTCACTTGCTAGACAGTTAAATTGTTTCTAGTTTGGGGCTTTCATGACGAATTTGCTATGAATATTGCATGCCAGCTTTGGAGTGAGCATATGTTTTTTTGTCTTTATTGAGCATATTCATTGGGTGGAAATTGTGGATCATGTTAACTTTAACTTATAAAGAAGTTGAAAAACCTGTTTTCAAAGTATAAGTGCCTTCTTTCCCACCAGCAAGGAAAGAGTTTTTTAGTTTTTAAATTTTTTGTATGCTTGCTAATATTGGTACTATCAGATATTGATACTGACAGTTAAGGACAAGTCATTATAGTTTTAATTTATATTTCCATATTTCCTACATGACTAATGATGTTGAGAATTTTTCTTCAACTTATTAGCTACTATTATATACTTTTTGGATAAATATTCAAATTATTTTTTAGTCTAAAATGTGTTGTTTTCTTCTCATTAACTGCATTCTGGATATTAGTATTTTTATTTTTATTTATTTTCTTTTTTTTGTGGTACTGGGGATGGAATCTTTCTACCTCTAGGCTACACGTTTAGACTTATTTTATATTTTATTTGGAAACAGGTTCTCTTAAGCCAGCAAGGCTGGCTTCAAACCTGTGCAGTCCTCCTGTCTCTACCTCCCAAGCGTGGGGATTACAAGCGTGTGCCACCATGCCCAGCAATATAAGTATTTTAAAATATATTACTTGCAAATATTTTCTTCTCACCTATAAAAGGTTTTTTATTTATTTAATAATGGCTTCAAATATCAAAAACACTTTTTTGTGGTACTGGGAATTGAATCCAGGGGCATTCTACATCCAAGCTACACACCCAGCCCGATTTTTTATTCTTTTATTTTGAAACAGGTCTAAGTTTTGGAGGGCCTCATTAAGTAGCTGAGGCTGACTGTGAATCTGTGATCCTCCTATCTCAGCCTCTCAAGTACTGGGATTACAAGTAGGCGCCACAATGCCTGGCTCAAAAACTCTTATTTTTAATGAAGTTCCAATTATTTCTCATGTTCTTTAGTAGATTGTGCTTTTGGTAATCTATCAAAGAAATTATTGTTGAAACTAAATTCACATATATTTTCTTCTGAAAATTTTATAATTTAAAGTCTTTTGTGTAAACCTGTGCTCCATGTTGAGTTAATTTTTGCTTATAGTGTGAGGTGATTTTAAAAGTTTAACTGAAATGTATATTTTCATAGATGGATTTTTTAGTGACAAAATTATATAACAAGAAATGTTTTTAAGATATTCTGCTCCAACATGTTTAAAAGGTAGTTACTGTCTAATATATATGTTAAATGTAGCATTTATTCAAAAGTTATATTTGCATAGTCTAATATCAGAAAATTAATTAAATTAAATTATTTTATATTATTAATACTATTGATATTTACTATTATAAAGAGTAATATTTTTATAGTTTTCATATTTTCAGTTTTCTGAATCTACCACATTATATACTATTGGCAAGCACTGATTATCACAACAAAAGCTATATAATTTTCAGTACTTTTTGAAAGACAAATATATAATTGCCTATAAGCATTTGCCAGGAGATAACCAGAGATCTTTGTGTAATAAAACAATTTATAATTGGTGCTTATTTGTTAATATTATCCTCCATGCTTATTTAAATTAAAATTAAGTTGAAATATTTTTACAGACAAATTATAATTGAATTACTCATTTCTAAGTGATTCCAGCAGTGGTTAAAATGAATAGTGCCTAAAGTTCCTATTATCATCTTTATCATCTTAAAGTGTGTGGTGTGTGTGTGTGTGTGTGTGTGTGTGTGTGTGTGTGTAAACTACGTTCCAACCTTTTTTTAAATTTTGTAATAGAGTCCCAATAAGTTGCTGAGCACTGGCCTTGAGCCTATTATCCTCCTGTCTTAGTCTCCCTAGCAATGGAAATACAGGTGTTAGGCACTGTGTTTGGTTTCACCTTGACATTTTAAAAATTAATCTGGCCCATCAGTGGAGAAAATTAAATTTTCACCATAAAATATATTAATTAAGTGATTTACTGTTGATTAAATGTTTCTCTATAAATCTTCCCTGTGTTTCACTGAGAGGTGAAGTTAACTTGTCTATGACTGATGCCCTTCATGATGGCTTCCCTGAGAAGGAGTTAGTCTGGTTTTTCAGGATGTTTTATGAGCCTAAATCAGTTGCTTTCAAATTAGCTAGCTATCACTTATGATAATAAGTCCTACTGGAGTGATGAGATAGTGCTATCAGGGCTGGAAACCACTGCTTGATCATAACACAATCTTCATTAACAAGGCTTGGTACCATTATAGGGGTTGATATACTCTCAGGCAAGATCATTGACATGTCAAATAAGGCCGGTGGTCTCTCTGGTCTACCTAATTATACAGAAACAAATATATGACAGATCTCAGTCCCTCTTACCAGAAGAGAACCTGGTGATTCTACAACGATGAGTTTTATGATTTGCATTGCCCAAAGACAATGTTCTTCCAAAACCTGGCAGCCAGGTTTGCTAGACCTCATTTTGCTACCCCAGAGTCAAATGGGAACAGAGGAACTGCATGCTTTTAATTTCTCTTGCCTTTATATGTGTTTCTCAGAAAATGCTTATCTGAAATTGGTGAATGTCATTCATCCTTGGCAGGCTTACAATTGCCAACCAAAAGTTGTTGATCCAGAATACAGTAAATACAATAAGTGAAGAGATATAAATACCTGTATATTCATCCAATTATATAGTAAAACTGCACATTGTATGTTTTTCTAATACTTCTTTGCCATGTCTTTTGTAACATTTTATGTAAAATTTATGATGTTATTGGCTGAGAAAGACATATTTGTTGCTCTATTGTTTCTTTATTATTGGTGCATTGCATTCATACATATTAATGGAGTACAAGATGGTAGATGGTAGAGCCATACATGCACACATCACTCATTTCATTTAGCACTTCTCTATATTCTCTCAGTTATTTTTATTGCAGTGGAGAAAGTGTTTTTCTAATAGTATGTGGTTTTTTCTTTCACTATTAAGTAATAAGCCTTAAAAGAGGATTCTAAACACCTATTATTAAGTGCATTGAAGCTTTATGAAATATCAGACTGAGTGATACATGACCTTAAGATTGAAAAAAATGTAGAGGTTTGTAGCAATCTGGGTTCTGTTTACTTACTGATAATATTCTGAGTAACTAAAAATCAGGACACAATATGCACATTGAACTTGGTTAATGGTAGAAGATATGTGTCCTTATTTCATGCAAATATGATAAAGTCTTGCAGTCATAATTATGTAATATATGTAATCACAATCATCTCTTTCTAGAGCATAGGTCTGGGTTATACTTGATTTTATTACCATTAAGGTTGAATCTTGAAAAGAATCAATCTTCTCTTATAAAAAAAAATGCCAAAGTGGCCGGGCATGGTGGCGCACGCTTGTAATCCCCGTGCTTGGGAGGCTGAGACAGGAGGATCGCGCAAGTTCTAAGCCAGCCTCAGCTACTTAGTGAGGTTTTCAGCAACTTAGCGAGACCCTGTTTTCAAATAAAATATTTTTAAAAAAGGTCTGGGAGTATAGCCCGGAGGTAGAAAGCCTCTGGGTTCTACCCCTAGTACCACCACCAAAAAAAAAAAAAAAAAAAGCCAAAGTGAATTCATTGCCAATTTTTACGTAAGTTAAAATTAATTCCCTCAGTACAAGAAGAGTTTCTTATGTTGGAAAAGAAGATTCAAGGAAATGTATGTATGGAGTCTTAAGATTTTAGTCTCAGCCTGGCGTGGTGGCTCATGCTTGTAATCCCAGCATTCGGGAGGCTGAGATCTGGAGGATCACGGTTCGTGCACAGTCTCAGCTACTTAGTGAGGCCCTCTGCAACTCAGTGAGACCCGGTTTCAAAATAAAGAATAAAAAATAGGGCAGGGGGGTGTAGCTTGGAGGTCAAATGCCCCTGGGTTCCATCCCCAGACCCGGAAAAAAAAAAAAAAAAGATTTTAGTCTTCTCTGTTTCTGCACATATATTTTCCTGTCAAGCCTGGAGGTCCTATTCATTTACAGCTGGTGATCTTAACTTATTGATAAATACTTGATAGGATACAGAATGGTACATTGAACTGCTGTGAAAACCCACAACTTTTTTTGTGTGTGTATGTGGTACTTAGGGATTGAACCTGATCCCAGGGACATTCTTTATTTTGCAACAGGGTCTCACTAAATTGTCTAGGGCCTTACAAGCAGCTGAGGATGGCTGTGAACTGGCAATCCTCCTGTCTTGCCTCCCAATATTGGGATCTCAAGCTTATGCACCATCATGCCAAGCTCAACCTATGAGTTTTAAAATCAGATTTTATTTGTTATTCAAATATATCTATGCAAACTATAGCTATAAAAACTATAGACATTTTCTAAACTCAGCATTAATGGACATTTTGATTCTCGAATTTGAGATATTTAAACTGGGTAAGTGCAACTGTTTTATCAAAGAAACTCTTTGTGTTTGGGGTAGCATTGGGGTGCTAGGGATTGAACCTAGGGACATTCTATCTTCAACCTACACCCCAGCCCTTGATGTGTTTTATTTTGAAAAGGGATCTCATTAAGTTGCTGAGGGTCTTGCTAAGTTGATGAGGATAGCCTTGAATCTATGATCTTCTCATCTCAGCCTCCCAAGTACTGGGATTACAGGCATGTGCCACAACCCCAGGCTAATTAAACACCATTCTTGCCGGGCGTGGTGGCGCACGCTTGTAATCCCCGCGCTTGGGAGGCAGAGACAGGAGGATCGCGCAGGTTCGAAGCCAGCCGCGCACGCTGGCTTAGGAGACCCTGTTTCCAAATATAAAATGTAAAAATAGGTCTGGGAGTGTAGCCCGGAGGTGGAAGGGCTTCCAGGAACCCCAGTACCACCAAAAAAAAAAAAAAAAAAAAAACACCATTCTTGATTGTGCTACCTGACACCTTATGTGGAACTTTAGGATTTGAAGATCATTGGTGTTGTTTTAAGTATAATTTTAACAAGTATTTGTATTGCTTTATTGGCTATTATTTAAATTAAAAGAAGAGCCTTAATATGTTATCCCACTTAATCTTTATGGTT
Source organism: Muscardinus avellanarius (assembly GCF_963383645.1). NCBI lineage: Eukaryota > Metazoa > Chordata > Mammalia > Rodentia > Gliridae > Muscardinus > Muscardinus avellanarius. The sequence continues at coordinate 148,157,819 of NC_137786.1, forward strand.
GTTCATTGAGGAAGATATTGTTATTCTATATTAATAGGTGAGGGAAATTTGGTTCAGGTTACCTTCCTGTCCATGACGACAGTCTCAGATGCAGGCCTCTGAATCCAAGACTTTACTTTCTCACATTTTTTTTTTTTTTTTTTGTGGTTGCTTAATTGCTTTTAAACTAGGATCAAGTAATGCCTTCATCATTTCAGAAAAAGATGTATGTTGAAGTAGACCGTGAGAGGACTGCTTCAATGCCTAGGTGATTATCCCAAATGCACGGTTTCAGAGAAGGCAAGTGTGCATTCTTTAGAATATGTTAGTGATGGATATTGAGATTATTGACTTTGTTGCTGCAGTATTATATGCTATGCGGCATCCAAGCACAGATTACACAAGACATCAATGACTCAGCTTTTCTCCTGAAGTTTATACTTTTTGTAGGTCAGAAATTTTAAATAGATGCACCTGCATTTTTCTTACAGATCTGTGTTTTTATGTGTATTAAATAGCTCTCCATTTTGTGATGGGCACATTCTAGGGTTGGTGTGCAATAGGACTATAAAATGAATGATCACTATTTGTTTTTTCCTATTAAGTATTTAAATAAACATATTCTACTTTTTATTAAAAGGTCATAAAATGAGAAATCAAATGTTTTAATGTATAATTTGTATTTTATCAATTAACAGAGCATTAAAACTTCATTTTTCATATTTCCCCATAAATTTTCCTGTACCAATCTTTTTAAATTCAGAGAAAGCTTTTGGGTGCAGCATTAGTCATTATATTTAAGTATGATAATTAACTTACTTAATTTTGTTGGCAGATTTGCCTCTTAGGAAATCATTTATTTATTTGGCTAGTAGTTTTGTAAACATCACTTAAAAAGTAAACAACACTCAAAAAGATTAATTAGTACATAATTTCAAAAGCACACACAGGTATCTCTAAAATCTAATTTTAGGATATTTCTGTCCTAGAGAATACAAACTAGGTTATTGTGGTAATTATATTTTTATTCTCTATGCATTCCTCCTCACAAATTCTCCTTTGGACTCAGGGAAAGTGCTGGTGCTCAGAAAAGCAGTAAGAGACAGAGAAAACCCACATGAACTCTGACATGTTGCCCCTACTATGAGTTTTTTGGTCTACCATAGTGCCACCTCTAATTATCAACATTGAAAGGATAGACAGTTGAACCGGGAAGCTATAGGAGCCAAAAGAAACAATTTGCTTCTAGTGCTTCTCTAGAAATCTGGTGTGAATATTTAGAGAGTTCTAAAGCCATTGCAAGCATAATTAAAATCAACCTCTGTGTCTGAGTTAAATAAAATTCCCAGGAGGCCATAGATTTGGACTGAGCTCCTGAATGAGGCTAAACAGAGCAGACCAAAATGGAGTCATTCATGCTAAAGTTTACCACCACCCAGTCGGCTTCATGCAAGTTATGATATCCGGAAAGAGATACTGTCCGAATTCCCAAACAGACCAGTTTTAGCTGTTATGATAAAAATACTTCCTTTGCTTTGTCTTTTTCCTTATAATGTCAAGCAATATTCAAGCTTACTAAACAATTTTTGAAAGGATCATAAAATGTTCAACTTTTTTAAGCTTCAAGGCTTAAAATGTTGCCAAATTTCACATATAACTGCACTTTCAAATCTGCCTACACCCACCTACGGAATTGATTCCATTCTCAATTCTAAGTGAAATGATCAAGCTATTTTTGTTTTCTTTATCCTTTTTCTGCCCGCAAAGTCAAGCTCCACTGCTCAGTTTGTTAGAATCCTCCATTCACAGAGCGACATGTTGCCAAATTCTAAAATTGCAAGTAAAAGCCAATTAAAATATTTAAACTAAATTTATCATAATATTATCTTTTTATACTCTAAGTCTGCCAATTGTACCTGTTTATTCACCATAAATTACTTGCTTTGTATAATGGATTCATTAATTCTATGGTTCCATTTTCAAAAGTTTGAAATTCAAAAGCAATGAATTTCAGAAGCATGAAAAAATCTTACATTTAGGAAAGAGAAATTGAAATTTAAGTATTCCCACTGGAAAATTGAGAATAGAAATACAGATATAGCTTGCCCATCAAAGTTTGTCTTTCAGATAAAACATTTCATGTTGTCATTGCTTATATAAATTTGCATCATGGTTGTTCAGGAAAGTGTGTTACTTATAAAATAAACAAAGAAATGCTGCTACTTGTGGGTTAATTCTTTTCTAAAAGGTAACTATTAGGCTTAGGTAATTTATCTTTGGAATTGGTCTTGTACGTAACCTGTTCTTTGGAAAAATTTTAAAATTTCTTTACCTTTTTTATTTCTTTACTAGGATGCACATGATTGCCAATTGACATCTTTCAATTAATTTTAGCATAGTAGGAAAAAAATTTCACCATAGACACACAGTCATGTAAATGCTACTGAAACATTTGAGGTCACGGTACACATCCGTGTTCCAAATTTAGCTTCAGTGCGTTAGAAATGAGAGCTACTCTATCTCAGTCTTCAGCTTGCTCTCTTCTCCAGCTGTGCCAGTTTCTATTCATATCCCTCTTTCTTTGTTTAAATTAAAAGAGAGCATAGTTTTAATCACCAATCTAATTAATTAGATACTATATAACACAAAATAATTACTTCAGTGGTGACTGTTGAGATGTTTCCTATGGAAGAAACAAGAATGCTGTCTTTTTGTGCCCGAGGATAACAATAATATTTTATTGTTTAATATTTTGATATAAAAATAATCTTAACATATAGACATGCCTTCATGTTAATTTTTTAAGTTTTTATTTTTATCTATTAACATGCTATCAAGTTAAAAATTTTGACATTCTGGAAACAAAAATAACTAAAATATTATTGACATTTTATTTTGGACACATTTTATGATTTAGTGTTTACTGATTTTGAAGATGCTCTCTGAGTATAATAGACATATGGTAGGACTTTATCAAATTAATTAGAAAGTATGTACTGTTTTTATGGTACTGTAAACCCTGGGTAATTCTACTTCTGACTATATCTCTAGCTCTATCTTATTATTTTATTTTGAAATAATATTCTGCTAAGTTACCATGTGCTTACCTTAAACCTGCAAACCTCTAGTCTCTGCTTCCCACGTATTGGGATTACAAGCATTTATCACTATACCTGACAAGAAAATAGGATCTATAGTTTAGGTTAAAGTTTCAATTACCATTGCAAACTTACATCTTTTCAAGAGCTTAAATTTTTTAAAAGGTTTTATAAAAAAAAATAAAAAGTTTTATCTAGAGCACATAGGCTAGAGGGAAAAGTGGAGCTGTTTAGTGCTACTCTTTTCAGGTTTTAGATACTTAGCATATGCAACTACAATCAGCAGAGAAGAGAAAAAAAAAAGGGAGGAGGGACACTGGCAGAAGGAACATTAGAAGCCACAGTCACCAAAGTCAGCCTGGGGTCACCAAAACAGTGCCATCATAATGTCCCATTTCAAGCCACAAAGTAGGGTGGTTAAGATTAGTTTACATCAGGCTTAAAATCCACTAGACATGACGTCTCCAACAACATATCAGGATATATATTCTCTTTGTCTGATTAGGTAAGAGGCAATCAGGCACAAGGATTCAGTAGCTGGCTCTAGAATCTGCAGGGAGTTCAGCTCTAGAATCTTAAGTGAGTTCCCTGCTGTCAGGGGCATAATTCTAGAATGCAGTGAATGCAAAGAATTGGGGAACCAGGCAGTAACTAGAACCCTAGTTTCCAAGATATATTCTATGAAACTCTAATTCTGGATCTTATTAATAAATTTCAAAGAAATTTATCACATGTATACCAATTTGAGAAATTTTTGCTTAAATTGCTATTTAAACACTTGTGAAATGAGGGTTTTCTTCTACATGAAGGAATTTTTTCTTTTGAATTTTCAGTATCCTAATGTGTACAGATTGATTAAAACTACATTTATCTTGAGCTGCAGCTTTCCTATAGTCCTGTTGTTTATATAAAGTATTTTTTTTTATTTTAGTCATCTGGAAGACATTCATTTCAAGAGACTTTTCTTCTTTCATTGCTACCCTTTGTAGTGACCTCATGTTGCAGATATGAAGTATTATCCAGGATGCTTCTATTCCACCCAATCTACTCCCCTCTCAGCATAAAATAATAATAGACCACATTTATCAGACTTCTCCTGAACTGGCTGTGGAGAGGACATTGCATTCTTGGCCATGGGATATGAATAAAAATGGCACTCTTCCAATGCTGAGCCTTAAGGCTTCAAACATGCATGTCCTGTCTTCATGTACTCTTAACTTCTAGTCAGCTGAAGGATGGCTCTATGATACACACAGACTTTACAAAAACAAAGCCCTTAGAAGTGAGAAAACAACATGATGAAAATAACCCATATGCCTGAATGTTATTAACTGTTGGGACCACTCATATAGAAAACAATGTACTAAAGAGAATTAAAATCTATGTTCTTAAATGTATGGGTCTCTTAGTTTCAGCAGTTTTGCATTTATTGGATTAAACCAACCATTATCTAGCAATTAATGAAAATTTACATCATGCAAGGAAACCTGTTGTCTTGTATAACTGTTCTCTAAGTGATGGATCCATATCCAAATATTCTAATATATATTATATATTATATATATAGTATTTGATTTTAAAAATCATACATTGAACTGGGAGGGGAGAGAGATGTCTATAATTCCTGTATGTGGGCATCTCAGACCAGAGTATCACAGGTTTGTGACCAGCTTTGACATCTTAGCAAGGCCTTCAACAACTTAGTGAAACCTTGTTTCAAAAATAAAATTAAAAAATGAAATAGGGTTGGGGATACAGCTCAGAGGGAGAATTCCCCTTGGTTCAATCCTTAATGCCCCCCTACCTCCTCACACACCATACATTGAAGGGCCATCTTCCTTTTACAGATGAAGTAGCCTAAAGACAAAGAAGTTAGGTAGCTCATCTGAAATCCTGCAGTAAAGAAGCAGCAGATGTAAATCACTTTAGTCTGACTCCAAGTTAAAAACCTTTATCTCTGTGCTATCATATCACTCATTGGAATTCAAACAGAAAGATAAAGATATTTTTCTTATGCATGAGAAGATATTGATATATCAATAGATCATTTCCTATAATTATGCCTATGTAATTAAATTTACATAATTATAAATGTTTAAAAACATCAATAAAACCACAAAATATATTAATTGCATTTTATTCTGAATTTTAATGCCATATGTGATGTTTCCAGATTACTCAAATGTGATGAGTGTAGCTAATAATATTCATAGAACTAAGATTGCAAAAGAAACCAATGATGATTGATTTTTTACTATAAACAAATATTAAAAAATATCTCAAGGGTTTAAAACAATGTTCAAAAATTAGAACTAACCAAATAATCATTAACAAGAATATATTATACATAAGCCACAAGCATCATTTGTTAGCAGTTCAGGTGGAATTTTTTTGTGTATATGTGGTACAGAAGATTATAACTATGGGTTTTCAACCTCTGTGGTACACTCTAGCCATCTTTTACTTTTTATTTTGAAATGGTCTAGACAAGTTACTGTGTGCTAACTTTGAATCTGTGATTCTCATCTCAGCTTTTCCAGTCCAAGATTATATGCATGAGACATGATACCCCACTCAGTAGAAATCTTGAATGGTTTAAGGACACTACAAAGCCTGAGATTTATTTTTCAAATATATTTAAAATTTACTTATTAACTTAGACATGTAACACAAATGCATACAAATATACACACACATACTACACACACAGTTTGCAAGAATTCTGATTATGACTGCACGGAGTTTTGAAATGTTTGGGAAAATAGTTATATGATGCTGTTTGTTCTAATCAATGAACGGACTGCAGGCAGTTCACTGATTTCTTTTTAAAAAATATCATTCAATATTTTAGTACTTCTCCGTTCATCTTTTGCTCTATTTATTTTTAGACATTTACTGCTTTTAGGGCTGCAATTAGTATTATTTAAAATAGACATATACTTGCCATGTGAAGATGGAATTCACTTAGTGAAATACTGTGCCTGGACTCAATGAATTTGTTGAATGTATTTGTTCAGTTCAGTTTATTTGATGATTATTTAAATTTTCCTAAATTTACAAGAAAATTTGAATATTTGCTAATTTACTTTCTTTGTTCTTATACCTACATCTCTTCAGTGGCCAGCACCTCTAGGAAAATGAGTACAAATAGTGATATGGATCCCTTTTTCCTGGTCTGTGATTGAAATATTTCAATATTTATTATTGAAAGTCTAACAATTATTGTAGGAAATTTGCTCTAGGTTATTTTTAACAGAATTCTTCTATTTTTAAAAATCATCAGTAAGTACTGGATTTTATTAAATACCTTTCTGCATCTATTAAGATGATCTTACATTTCCCTTTTATTAAATGTTTGAAGGTATTTGCATACAGACATTTTTCTAGTGGATTATATTTCTGGAATATACCTGCCTTGGATATGACATACTGTCACTTTTATAGTTGTTGAATATTAATTGCTGTTTTTCCCCCCAGATAATTTTATTAGAGATGTTTCTGAGAGATAGAGATTGTGTGTATCATTTCTTATGATGTTCTAGCAAAACTTAAATCAGACTTTTGTAGCTCTTATAAAAAATACTTTCTTCTTTATTGTTGAGAAGAGTTCAGCTAATATCTTTAAGTATGTCCTTTTATAAATGTATCTTTAATTATGATGTTCTCTGGACTTGAAATTTTCTTTATTAGAATGTTTAAATTTGAAACTTTCTCTTTTAATATAACTAAATTTTAGTTTTTAGTGTTTTCTGGGTTAATTTTTAAAACTGTTATCCAGTAATTTTTTCATTTAATTTAAATATTCAAAATAAAAATAAATATTAAAAATTTAACATGATGTTTTATAAAATGTTTTATTAACATTATAAAATCTGTGTGATCTGTACTGATGTTTCCTTATTCTTATTTCATTAACAAATTATTCTTTCTCACTTTTCTTTGTTGCTATTATTAGGATTTTATAAATTTTATTAACATATGCTCAGTCTCCCTTTCCACAAAAATGTCAAACAGAAAAGAGTTTTAGTTATTGCAGTTATAATTAGCTTTCATCTATATATCTCTTTACCTTTTTAGCATGTGTCTATAATTGTTATCTAGGTATCAATATTCTAATCTCTGCAACCGCCTGCAGTATCTTTACAAAACTAATCTAAATCTTGTGCACCCAGTTTTTGCCCTCTTGTCTCCCCTGGCTTTCATAGGGAAGACATTCTTAGGTCCTTGAAGCTAAATACAGAAAGGCCTGAGTAAAATCATGCTTTACAGTGAAGGGAAACACAGTTATACCTCAGTAGTTCTCCTATTCAGTAATCCTCATCTCTTGACTGGTAAACAATTGGATCCTTTGGATTTACTTGCTAGATTTTTCTCTTTATTAATGTAGAGATTTTATTCTTACCTATTTATCTTTTTTGTTGTTGTTTTGTGCGGTTTTTTTTTTTTTTGTTGTTGTTGTTGTTTTTTTTTTGGTGGTGGTGGTACTAGGGTTCCTGGAAACCCTTCTACATCCGGGCTATACTCCCAAACCTGTTTTTAATACTTTTTTATTTGGAAACAGGGTTTCAAGCCAGTGAGGCTGGTTTCAAACCTGCGAGATCCTCCTGTCTCTGCCTCCCAAGCACGGGGATTACAAGCGTATGCTACTACCCCTGGCTATCTTTATTTTTCTATGTAAAATAGGCCCAGCAAAGTCTTCCAGTTAAATCACATAATGAACATGTTTTCTTCATGTTACAATAAAGTAGCAAGTGGGTTCCTCCCTTTTTGGTTGACACAGAAGATGATCTTTTAGTTTTCCAGGTTTCTAGAAGACAGGGCCAATTTTGTGCTTTGGAATTCCCCTGCTCACACGATACAAAGGTTAATCTGAGATACTCTCTTGACAGTTTGCCCTGTCTTGTGGGGTTTGGTCTGTGCTTTATGAATTGAAATGACTTTGTATCAGAAAACAGTGTGGATTTTCATCTCATTTATGGATAAACCAATGAGGGTCTTCATTCTGGGCAGCTTCAGCTCCTGTATTTCTTCTCTTGGCTATGGTGACACTGGTAGCAGTGTGTGATAGTTGTAGTGGCAATGAGGTAGGGATTGTTTACCATTCATACAGAGTTTAGAGACAAATAGTGATGGTAGCTGAGGTAGTAAATGTCTAAGCTTTAGAACAATGGACACTAGAAATTCTGAGTGGTAACATGGCCAACAGCTACAAACACCTGAACAATTGGCAAGTGCCAATAGGTAGTCCTCTGTCATCATTACTGAGGAAAAAAAAGTTCCATTGTAAGAGATAATCGTATAGATACTTTTGCTTCTAAGACCCTGACCACATCAGCACCATCCCATCCAGAGGAATCATCATAAAAAGAAGAGAAAACCACATGCTATTTCTGCAGAGGGAGCAGAGAAACTGGTAACCCAGGCATAGAACAAGCAAGCACACATAAGTTTAAAGTACATATTTTATTCTAGGTAGGAATCTATATATCTTGAAATACTTTTTATATAGAATTTTAAAATTAATATTAATTATGGAATACCTTCTCTCTTATCATGTTCCTTTTTGTTATTGTTTAGTATCTGAGATTGAACAGGTGAGAATATACCCTAACCCTATTTTTTTTTTTTTTTGGTGGTACTGGGGTTCCTGGAAGCCCTTCTACCTCCAGGCTACACTGCCAGACCTATTTTTACATTTTTATTTGGAAACAGGGTCTCCTAAGCCAGCATGCGCGGCTGGCTTCGAACCTGCACGATCCTCCTGTCTCTGCCTCCCAAGTGCGGGGATTACAAGTGTGCACCACCACGCCCGGCTGCCCTAGCCCTATTTTTAAAATTTGAAGTAGGGTATCACTAAGTTGTGGAGGGCTTCTAAGTTACTGAGGCTGGCCACAGATCTGTCATCCTCCTGTCTCACTTCCCAAGTACTAGGATTACAGGCATGCCCCACCCCACATAATTATAATGGTTACAAGTCATGGAGAACTTATTCTCTGACAGTCAGTATAATAAATGATTGATGAATATCTCTCTATTTAAGCTTTAAACTATTCTTAACTAGTCTCACTTTTACATATAAAATATCAAGGTTTGTAATCCCACTACTTGGGAGGCTGAGACAGGAGGTTCAAGGCCAGCCTCAGCAATTAGGTGTTATCCTTAGCAACTTAATGAGACCTATTCAAAATTTAAAAATAAAATAAGACTGGAGGTGTAGTTCAGAGGTAGAATGCCCCTAAGAGTTTCAATGCCCAGTACCACAGAAAAAGAGGATGAAAAAAAAAGAAACCGAGGTTAAAATGGATTAAGATACTTCCCTAAGATTATGCAGCTTGCCCAGATATACACCCAGAATCTTATCTATGTCTATCCAAAAGTAATGCACTTAACTAGTTTTCTGTATTACTAAGATAATTTAAGAAAATAATATTATTAAAACTGAGATTTGTTTTCCTCAAGCATGTGAACTATATTCTCCTTCAATTCCCATTGAAAATCTCTAATAAACTCTTAAATATCTTCTATTTACATGGAGTTCAGATTCAACACAACGGTCATGATACTTGACAGCAATCTTGACAATTAAGCAGCAGTTCTAATTGGAAGAATTTTGTACTGTGCACACACATTTACTGTGTTCTCCGTCAGCTTGTAGCTGCTGGCATAGACATCATTTGAATTTAGACAAACAACTATTTCCAAGTGAACATCAACATAGTGCAAAACACAACATATCAGAAAGTGAATACATTTGAATAAAAGTTAGTGAATGGTCAAACAGACTGTAGTAAACCAAACTGGAATTTTGCATGAGGTCTAATGTCATAGTTACTCAGGAAAAGGAGGAAGTTGTGTCTAGTAGAAATCAATGGTCAGAAGTTTTGTTTTTCATTTCATGTGATAGAAGTTACAAATAGAATGTCTATTTTACCTTGCTTTCTTTTTATTTTAGGCCTGTGTGTGTGTGTGTGTGTGTGTGTGTGTGTGTGTGTGTGTTTATTTTAATATATAAATGATAGAATTCTTATGTTTTGTGGCTCTAACTTCTATTGAATAATACATTATTTTATGGGCACTAGGCCTAAAATTTTATTTTTTTCAAAGCAAAACAATTATTATTCTTCCTTGGATGACAAGGTTATTGGTTTTATAACCTGAGGTGAGTAGAAAAGAAAACATATGTTGATAAAAATGTTATTTTTATTGTCCATTTAAAACTTATACTTCCCTTCCTTCTTTTCTATTTTCTGATTCCCCCACCCCATTGTGGAAACTATGCAGGCACTCAGTTATATTTATTAGAATTTATATTTAGTGTGTGTGTATATGTGTGTGTGTGTGTGTGTGTGTGTGTGTGTGTGTGTGTGTACTGGGGATCAGGGACATTCTGCCTCTAAACTACACCCACAACCTTAGCCCGTTTTATTTTTATTTTAAGACAGGGTCTTGCTAAGTTGCTGACACAGACCTTGAACATGTAATCCTCTTGTCTCAGCCTCCCAAGTACTGAGATTACAGGTCTGTGCCACCACACTTGGCTTTTAGTTTATATTTATATTAAATCATTGTATATAATAGATTCATTTTGCTAACATTCATTCCAGCAAAAAAAAAAAAAAAAGCTACAACTTTCTCTTCTTGTTTCTTTTGCTACATCCCTCCTTTCCTGTGATATATTCAAGAAAATGCTGCTGGGTTTCATGTGACTAATGGTCATGATTTAATGCCCTTTCTATGACTTCGCTTATTGGAGTGTATAGAGGTCTCCACTCGCTTTCTTTTTTTTTATTAGAGACTAATCAACTTTATTTTTTAAAATTTATTGCTGCATTGTAATCATACATCTTGTTGAAGTTCAGGGTGATAGATGCATACATGCACACAGCATTTACTGAGTCCTCCCTTTTTCTCATGATCAACACAGTGATTGGCTTTGATAAGTTTGTATATGTACATCATGACCTTCGAGACGTCTCCCCCCCTCAGTTAAGGCCCCTTCTTTACTAGAGTTTTTCTTCCTTTGTCAGAAGAGTTCTTTCTGTGTCCTGATTTCTCCTTAGGTTTTACATATTAAGTAGATCATCTAATCCTTCATGTTTTTGTGACTGACTAATCTCACTTAGCTCAATGTTCTCCAGTTCCATTCATTTTCCTGCATATTGAAATTTTGTTCTTTATGATTGAGTACAATTCTATTGTATATATATCCCATAGTTTTATAATCCATTCACCTGTTAATGGACATCTTGGCTGGTTCCATAGTTTGGTAATTGTGAATTGTGTGGCCATAAACATAGATATGCATGCATTAATATGGTAGTTTTGTTTCCATTGTTTTGGGTAGATACCCAGGAGTGATATTTTATTCTCTCTAAACTTGTCCAGCTCAGTCCAGGGAGACCTGTTTTTGTTCCACACCTGTATTTCATTTGGGCTCTTCTCACTGCCTACCTCTCTTGTCTACTGTTAGCCAAGTCTTGGAACAGTGGGAGTTCACTGCCTCCACTTCCTTGGCCCCATTCAGTCCTTGGCCTCCTGTGGTTTGATTTCTCTTCATGAGCTCACAAATGAAGATGCTCTTAGAAAGCTCAACAATGGCTTCTATTCAGTGGAAATTTTTCCATCATTATAATTTTGGGTTTCCTGGACACAGTATATTCTATCGACAACACCTTCTTTGTTGACATTTTCCTTCCACTTGCCATTGATATCCCTGTATCCTGCTGTTTGTTCTGCTACTCCTGGCCTCCTATTCTTTGTCTTCTTGGTGAGATTTTTCTCATCTCGGTCTATAATTGTGTTTGCTTCTGTGTATCTATTCTGAATCTGCTTCTCTCTCCATATATTATCCTTGCACAATTTTATCCACTCTCATGGTTTATATACATAACATGCTTAAGAAATATACAATATAGCCCATTATTAACAGTATCACCATCCTAGCAATTGTTATGTGTTTATTTGGTAACAAGAAAGTTCATATTTCAATTATTTATTATTATTTATTGTTTTATTTTGACTTTTTCTACTTTTATTGGTATATTGTAATTATAGTCATTATTTGTCGTAGTGAGGTTCAAAGTGATACAAACCTACATTCATACATTGGTTGATTTATTTACCTTTAAATTCCTCCCCACTGTCCCTTCTTTCCTCCTGATACATGTTAGTACAGATTCATATAATCAAATAATAGAATGGTTTATTTTAAAATATCTTTAAAAAGCTCTTAGAAAAAATAAGACAGGCATATTGACAGGTTAAAAAGTTAATACATGATAAGTATCTTTCTATATTATTAGCAATGGACACTTGAGAAATAAAACTTTAAAAATTATCACCACTAAAATAGTACCTTCATATAAATGAGAAAAGAAACCAGTAGAATAGGAAAGGGGAAAGGGGGCTCAGAGAGGGAGGAGGAGAAGGAAAAAGGAGGGTTGACAAAGGAAACAGTTAAAATTATTTATTATTTGCTGGACAGCATATTAGTTACAATAAAACCTATGCCACAGGGGCAAGATGGAGGCAGCCACAGTTGCAGTGGAGACTGCTGTGGCCACTGAATAGGACATGCATTTCTCGGAGAAGCTTTGGATACCAGAATTTGGTTCAATATTATAGGATCAAAGCAGAGTCATGACAGGCTTCATCCATACAGCAAACACGCTAGGCCTAAGTTTCATTTTCCCAGGAATACAACTAACAGTTAAGTGCCAGTTTTGGCACCTGGGTCAGGATGAAAAACTCCCAACCAACCCCAGGAGGCATGAACCAAATGAGAGGCACCAAGTATCCTATCCGTTTCTTGTGATAACAGCAGTAAAAATTCCTTTTGGCTGGGTGTGGTGGCACAAGATTGTAATCCCCGCGCTGGGGAGGCAGAGACAGAAGGATCACGCAGGTTCAAAGCCAGCCGTGCTGGCTTAAAAGACCCTGTTTCCAAATAAAAAATATAAAAAATAGGTCTGAAAATGTTGCCCAGAGGTAAAAGGCCTTCCAGGAACCCCAGTACCACACACACAAATTCTTTTGGTTTAAAAATAACTCCTTTGTAAATCACAGCCTTAGTAACTGAAATGTATAAAACTGCCTTGAAACAAAGACTTGGGGTCCTTGTCAAGATTCCATCTGGATGAGACTTGGACCCTAGCTTGAGCTAGTTCCCCAATAAACCCCTTCCTGATTTTGCATTATTATGTGTGGTGGTGGTCTCTGTCACCCTAGGGTTCTGGACTTTGAGTATAACATCTGGGGGCTCATCCAGGATAATTCAGGGTCCAGAGAACCTCCTCACAAATAGAAGGGAACAGAAACCTCCCGGGAGTGTAGGAAAGTGCCAGCTTTAGTCAGGATAGCTCCTTTTGCGTAAGGGACCTGACAATAGGGAAATTGGGCCAGGATAGCTCCCCTTTGCATAAGGGACCTGGCAACATAGAGATTAGGTGATACTGATCTCATCAGGGCCTAAGGCCTCTCCTGCTGGGAATTGGAGGCAGCCAGGGAAGGAGAGGAGGGAATCCTGCACCATTGGGAAACAGGTACGACCACTGTCTGTCCTTTGTTTGTACTCACTAATTTATGTTGTGTGTTTCGTTTGGATAACACATGTGTTTGTTTTTTACCCCATTTCTGTATGCATAAACCTCTGGTTTTATTTTGGTTAGCTGGTTTATATGTCTCTGCATGTTAGTGGCTGGTTTCTTTTGATACTTGTATTTTTTTGCTTTGTTCAAAACATGATAATGGTTGCAAACTGTTGGTAGACAGGAAAGGTCAAAGGAAGCTTGTTTGATTCTTAGAGTGTGTTAAAGCCAGGAGCGGTTGGATTAACATCTGGAGAGAATATACTCCCCTACCCCTGGGTTAGAAGGGGCAAAACAGGACAGATCATCCAGGCGGGTGCACATAAGGGGTTGGTCACCTCAGCACTCTGAACTGGCCCTCCTCCCCCGTGCTGAGAGTGGGTTAGCCTGAGACACAGTGGAGGCATATGACCCTGACATAAAAATCAGGGAAGTCCCCTCCAAAATCAGCACTCACTAGTGCTGAAACACTAGATCCCTCCCTGGACCTCAGATCGGGTGTATGGACTCCAGGAGGCCCTCCTTGCCAAGCTTGCTTGAGTGGTTTTCCACCTACTTGTAACCCTTACGGAACGGGAGAAGCATTCCTGTGGCAAGGAGCCAAGTCAGGGGTTTATACCGACCCTCTGCATTCCAAACCCAACTTGAGGTCCACCCTAACTTCACTATGGGAAAAATTCAGTCCTCTCTCCAGTAGTGTCCAACCATTCTACAGTGTTTTCTTGAAAATTTAAAAGACTTTCAAAGATGAGCTGTAGATTATGGAACATTAGTTGATCTGTTCACCCTCTGCAGGTTTTGTGAAGTGGAGTGGCCTGCTAGCCTCAGAGAGCACCAAGGGACCTGGCCACCCGGGCCCGGCTTTATATATTCAAATTTGGTCTGATTCTCTTTGATAAACCTAAAGGCTAAAAACTTTTCTTAAAGGGTCGTCTGTTGCCTCTCATTCTGAGTGTTTGAATTTTTACACACCCCCACCCCAGGGTTGGATGGGGAATAAATAGAAAGATTCTGCCAGACAAGCATGCATAGGGACTGGTCCCCCTAGTGCTTTGAATTGACCTGTCCCTGGAGTCAGGATGAGGCTCATCTGGGCTTTAGAGGCTGAATACTAGATGCCATAAAACTGTAGTAGACCTTCAAAAATTATTAAAGTAAAAGGCCAAAATTTTCCTTTCTAGAAATGTTTCCCAGGCAGATTTCAGAGACAAAGGTTAATTCTGGCTTCTATCCCCTGGGCCATGAACAGATATTTTAACCCCATACCATTTGGCCAAGTATATCAGAGGAATAAGAGGAGAATTATACCTAGCCAGCCCGAGAAGTTGTGTTATCTCTCTTATCAGGCTGAAGCTTTGTAGAAAGGGACTCTTCACTGGAACTATCTCCTGGTTGCCTAGGACTGACCCCTTTGAATTTGAACATCAGTTCTCTGGACTGGGGGAGGGAACAAAAAAAATTCCTCCTGGCCAACTCCACACCCCCCAAGGGAGTACTTAAAAGCACTGTGGCTAAACAGCATATGTTTGGACCTGGCATAAACTCTAAATTGTTTTGGTTTTATTTCTAGCCATTGTTGGTTGACCTTGTTGTTACTGGGGGGGGAGGGGCACTTGAAAGGAGCACTGCCTACTTAAAAAA
This sequence comes from Muscardinus avellanarius, assembly GCF_963383645.1. NCBI lineage: Eukaryota > Metazoa > Chordata > Mammalia > Rodentia > Gliridae > Muscardinus > Muscardinus avellanarius. Next base: position 148,173,123 of record NC_137786.1, read on the forward strand.
ACAAAACAAAACTATCTCTGCACTGGGTAATGAGTCTTTGCCACTTCAGAGATGCTTAAATGTACTTTAAATTGTTTCAGCTGAAAATGTACTTAAAGTTATAAAAGAGAGCTTTACAAATTATATAATTGTTCATTCTTAGGTTATTTGCTTGCACGTTTATATATATATATATATATATATATATATATATATATATATATATACATATATATATATATATATATATTATAGATACAACTTACTAAAATGTGAGATGGGACTTTTGTGAGAGTGTGGGTTTGGAGTTTCAATGTGGGTTTTCGTTCTTAGGTATCCTCTCTTCCATCCTGATTGGCAAACAGTTTTCTTTTCTCAAATACAACTACAGGCAAATCTGCCAATTATTTTTTGCCTCTTGTTTTAGATTAATAATGAGAATATTGTACTTGAATAGCAAAATAAGGGGTTATGCCCACTTTAGAGTTTGAGACATGTTCTGTCCACCTGTGTCCTTAGGAAGTTTTCAGCCATCCCTATCTGCCTGAAGTTGTTTATATTTGACTTAAATGGAATTTCAAATATAGAGATAAAATCCTTTAAGTTATAGAGGTTTTGGGCTAAAACTCATTTGTATAATTGGTAATTAATATTGGATTAATATAGATTGCTTTTTTCTTTAGCCTAAACTGTTATAACAACCTATATGATAGTTTTTCTAAGTATAGGTGTTTGTGATTTAACACTTGGTGTTCAACTAGACTAATGGTTAGCTTGTGGCCAACTGAGGTCAATATTGGTTATGGCTCTAGCCTGATGGCTTGGAGACAAAGAAAAAGATTTTATTGTTTGACCTACGTATAAAGGCTTATTATTGTTACTGGCTCAATCCCCAGCAGCTATTGTTTGTGAAGGAAAACTTTTTGTTTTATGTTTGTTAAATAAGTAAAAAGACAAAAGTAAGAAAACACCTTAGTTCATGTGGCTTAAATTGTTAAAAGTTTAAGTTAAAGTTTGCTAAAAATTTCAAAATTGTCTAAATGTGTCAAGAGTTTATAAGTTAAAATTATATGGGTTTTATATTTGTATGTGAGCTGACCAATAACATTATTGTCTTTTTTGATTCAAAAATTTAGCTTTAAGACCTGGTTTACATCTGTTTGTCCTGACTGAGTAAATGACTTATTGTATAAGAAAAATAGAGTTGTTGGTCAGGTAATAAGTTTATTTTCATTGTTAATGCTGTTCTCTAAAATTATAAAATATAGAGATATATAATTTTTGTCAATGCTATTAACTTACATAGACTTACAGTTACCAGTATAGTCCAGTGTAAGAATTAGTCAGTGGACTAATACTATTAACTTACATAGACTTACAGTTACCAGTGTAGTCCAGTGTAAGAATGGGTCAGTGGACTACCAGAGCTAGGCCAGTGTAAAATGGGTCAATGTGCAGAAAACCCTGATGGATATATAAATGGTTTTCAAAACTGATTATTATGTTTGATCTAACAAAAGTGAGATGTATATCCTATTGTGTTTCGGGGCCTCAGGATCCCATTAATCAGTTTCAAGTTTGGCCTTTGGGGTATCTCAACAATAGAGATGAGGTAGACAAAACTAAGCACCAAGACAAATGCAGACACAGGGACAAGCCCATTTAATAGCCCTGCACTGGGTAATAAGTCTTTGCCACTTCAGAGATATCAAAGGCTTCTTATAGAGAGAGGGAAAGGACCTGGAGGCCTGGTACCTGCTGATTAGGTGCCTGGGTATTACAACAAGGAGTGCCCTGAGTGGAGTCCATATGCTTCTGGGATGTGCCACTTCTACATTAAAAAGCATGCTGCCCTCACCTCTGAAGGGAAGTGAGGTCATCTGCTCCCATTGTGGCTGCCCTCAAACACTGAGGACTAAAGATGCCCAAGGCTCAGCAAGGCCCCTCTGATCAGCCCTCTAACCAGATGGAGAAAGCCTGGGTGACTCGAGGTTACAGGCAAAATATTGATTTTTTCCAAATACAAGGCTTAATACTCTTGTCACTTTGTCTCTTCTATTGTGTATCTGAGGTTGACAGCACCCCAAAAGGCCAAATAAATTTATAATGTCTTAAACTTGTAAAAACGTAGTTTAGTCTACTCTTGTATGCCAGCAGGCTTGATCCTGATAATCAGCCTCTAACTCTGATATAAAATGAATTGCTGATAAAAGCAGCTTCATGACTGAGAAAACTCAGAAATCAGGCTATGCAGTGGTGAGCCTTCAGGAGGTAATAAATAAAAAGGCTACCTCCTCCTAATACTTTGGGAGCCTGGTTAAAATGGCATTCTCCCCTGTATCAGCTTCTCCCAAAGTGAAAGAGTCCTTTACAAGTTCTTGGCATTCCTGAAGCTTCTTAACTACAGAGACAATATCCTTGGATTCATATGTTTATAATTAAACATGTTGCTTTTAATGACTGTGCAGAAATAAGGCCTTACATTCAGGAGCAAGCATTCAGATACTGACAAGTTCTGTGAACTTTGTTCTTGTGAGCCTTTGAAGAATTTAAAGGTATTATTCAGGATAAGTTTAAGGTGGTTGTTAAATTTGCACACTACTATCCACTTCTAGTTCATCCAAATTATCTTGATGAAAATGATTGGTTGACACCTCGGTTAGATAAAATAGATTTTCTTGGCTAGTATACTTTGTATCTGTATACTCTTAATGTTGTTTAGTTATAATCTAAGGCTGAAAATTTACATGTGATTAAATACAACATATATCGCTTTTAAAGTTCTTTGACAAAATTAGTGTCTAAGGCACTAATGAGTAATACTCATCTGATATAGTGGCTTTCTGAGGTGATCCGTAATACAGTTATTGTTATAAAATATGATATGTACTGTGGTTAATTTTATTCCTTTTTCAGGATTAATGTTTTAAGGTGTTAGTGATGTTTACCTGATAACTTTCCTTGGTAATCTCTAATTCAATTACTAATTTGGAAAAATATAAAATGCTCTTAACTTCATAAGGTTTACAGTAGCACTTCAGTCTTCTAAATGGGTTTTTAAACTGTTGGTATAAGAACCACATTTTTTTTTGACTCAGCTTGTATGTAAGAACAAAAGACAGATGTGATATAAAAATGTGATTGTAAAGTTTTTGGTAAATACAAAGAAAGGAAATTTTGTAAAACCAAAGCATTTTACAAGGTGTATCCAAAGATCATCCCAAATAAAAAAGAAAAGACCAAGATAAAATCAAAGGGTTAAATACAAGTTGTAAAGTGTTGGTGGTATGTTTATTTGTACATGTGATGAAGGTGGTTATGTTAAAATTTATTTAAAAAGGTTTACAGTAAGGTTTTATTAAGATAATTTTCTGTGTTTTCTATGACTACATTTCTAAAGTAAAAGTTTATTCCTGTGCAACTGTAATGCTATATTTGTGTTTTCCAAGTGTTAAAATAGGTATTAGACAAAACACCAGCCTGTTTGGCTATCCCAGTTCATCATAGGTGCCTAAAAATCTGTTTCCTTATGGGTGACATGGCTCCTACTTTTGGGCCATGTCTGTAAAACTGTATAAGCCTTGTTTCTCAGAGACTTATGCTGTCAAGCTCCAGATGCTCTAGGTAATAGAGCAGATGAACCTCTTGGACAGTTATTTTTCCCTCCTGGAGGCCGGCTGGGGCCTCAATGAAGACAAAGTTCTCTGCAGGCTCTGTACCATGCATGAGCAGAATACATAAGGTGGTGGCAGAAGCTAGAAAAGCATTTGATACTATGCCCCCAGCTGTGCTTCACTCATACCAGCTGGGGGACCAGGTCTATATGAAGAAGATCCCAGCTTCAATGCTGGAACCTAAGTGGACTAGACCATGGATCATCGTCCTAGTGACACCTACCTCCATTAAAGTTGCGAGAAAGTCAGCTTGGAATCACTGGACACATGTTAAGCCAGCCCCCAGTGAAAGAGGGATCAGATAGAAACTATGACCTTCACCGCATCTGACAAAGATAAGACTTGTCCGGGATGGTGGGAAATCCCTGCAGTAATGCTGTAATTTTGCTTATCCTACTTACCTTTGGGCCTTGCACCCTCAACAAGCTAGTAGTTTATGAAACAGCACTTAGAGGCAATTAAGGTTATGGATCTATGAGTCCACTATAGCTCCTTGGGTCAGGTATCTGCTGAGGTTCCAAATGAATCAATTATTTAATTCCCATAAAAGAAAAGGAGGAAATGTAGGGCCAAAGTGGGGCCATGACAGTCTTCATCCATACAGCAAACATGCTAGGCCTAAGTTTAACTTTCCCAGGAATACAATTAACAGTTAAGTGCCAGTTTTAGCACCTGGGTCAGGATGAAAATCTCCCAACCAACCCCAGGAGGCATAAACCAAATGGGAGACACCAAGTATCCTGTCTGTTGCTTGTGATAACAGCAGTAAAAATTCCTTTTGGTTTAAAGATAACTCCTTTGTAAATCACAGCCCGAGTGACTAAAATGTATAAAACTGCCTTCCAACAAAGACTCGGAGTCCTTGTCAAGATTCCATTCTGAATGAGACTTGGACCCTAGCTCAAGTTAGTTCCCCAATAAACCCCTTCCTGTTTTTGCATTATTGTGGGTGGTGGTGGTCTCTGTCACCCTGAGGTCCCAGACTTTGAGTATAACAATATCTGATTGGGACAACTTAAGGAGGCATTTCCAGCCATTACTTCCTATCTAGAATACAGGAGAGAGAGTGGATAATGGCAGAATTAGAAACAAGATGACAAAAAGGCACCTGCCACTCATGAAAAGTGATTTTTGGAAGAAAATCCCAGAAGATATTAGAGAAAAGACTGCTTTAGCTGTGCAAGCTGGGGAACTCTTAACAACATACCTTGTAAAATAAATGATCTGGGCATGTTGGAGGGAGCCCAGCTGTGCCAGGCAGGAAGCCCAACTACACGTCCCGGGGAACTCAGTGTGGCTGGCCGCAGTGCTCCTCTATGCTGAGCTGGGGGCTATGGTGCACTCAGTACAGCAGATCCTGCTCTATCTGGTGAGGCTGTGGGCCTCTGCTCTTGGAGGACAGATAAAATCTATTGCTCCTGAGTACTTGATCACAAAAGCTCTTCAAAATACACATACTGTCTTCTCTTATTAAAAATATTGGAGAGGGGCCAAGATGGTGGTGGCGGCAGCCAGTATTCAGGAAATGCAGACAAATCCTATCCAATCCACCTTGAACTTTTGGAAAAAAATCTCTGCAGTGGGGTGGGGCTGCTCCTGCTGCACATGCATAGGAATTCTGGACATCATAATATGTAAGGAAGGTGCTCAGGGGAGAACCAAGAGGATGGCTATGGTGGCAGGGGTGGCAGCAGTGGCCAGTGTTTCGGAGAGACAGAGATCTGATCCAATCCACCTTGAACTTTTGAAGAAATTGCCCTAAAGTTAGGCTGCTACCGCTGCACATGCTCAGGAATTCTGGACAATATGCTGTATGGGAAAGTTGTTTGGGAGAGAACCAAGACAGCGGTGGCGTCCAGTAGTTGGGAAAGGCAGAGATCCCATCCAATCAACCTTGAACTTTGGAAGAAATCTCCCCAAATGTAGGCTGCTACTCCCGTGCATGCTTAGGAATTCCAGACAAGGTGCTGAGTGGGAAAAGTGTTTGAGAGTGAAATGAGATGGTGATAGCAGCAGCAACAGCCACCAGTAATTGGGAGAGACAAAGATCTGATCCAATCCACGTTGATCTTTTGAAGAAATCTTCCCAAAGTTAGGCTGCTGCTACCATGCATGATCAGGAATTCTGGACAATATGGTGTGTGGGAAAAGTGTTTGGAAGAGAACTGAGATGGCAGTGGCAGTGGGAGCAGTGGCCAGTATTTGGGAGAGGCAGAGATCCAATCCAATCCACCTTGAACTTTTGAAGAAATCTCCCCAAAGGTAGACTGCTACTCCAGCACATGCTCGAGAATTCTGGAAAACATGCTGTGTGGGTAAGGTATTCAGGAGAGAACCAAGATGGTGGTGGTGGTGGTGGTGGCGGTGGTGGCGGCAGTGATGAGTGTTTGGAGGCATAGACAAATCCAGTCCAATCCAGCTTGAACTTTTGAGGAAATCTCCCCAAAAGTAGACTGTTCCTGCCCCACATGCACAGGAATTCTGGACAACATGCTAAGTGGTAAAAGTGTTAGGGGCATATCAGAGGGAGCCCCACATACCTGGGTTGGCCTGCCATGCTGTGTGTTCTGGGAGACATCAGCTCTCATGGCCATTGTGCTCCTCTGTGCAGCAGGGTGCACAAAGAGAAGGAGAGCCTGCTCTCTGTTGTGAAGCTGGACCTCTGCCTTCAGAGGGGAGACAAAATTCATTGCCACCAGGTATTCAGGCTCCCAGCTTTTGCAAAAAAACATGTACTGTTTTCTCATATTTAAAAAAAAGGAAGAAAAAAGGAATCATCTGTAGACAACCTGCTCACAGTGACAGAGACCAGAGCCTGCAGCACAGCAAGGCAGGTATTGGGGCCACCTCTGAGGCCAGGATAGGAGCCTGCTGGGAGGCAAGGCTGGTGCTGGGGCCAGCAAGGCAGGGATCAGAGCCTACAATGTGGCAAGCCCTGTGCCAGGGCCACTGAGGCTGGGATCGGAGCCTGCCATGAGGCAAGGCTGGTGCTGGGCCTCTAAGGCCAGGATCATCAGAGCCTGCTGTAAGGCAAGGCTGGTGCTGGGGCTTCCAAGGCTGGGATCGGAGCTTGTCATGCAGTGAGATCAGTGCCAGGGCTAGCGAGGCCAGGATAGGAGCCTGCTGTAAGGCAAGGCCGGTGCTGGGGCCTCTGAGGCTGGGATAGAAGACTGCCATTTGTTGAGGCCTGTGCCAGGGCCAGTGAGGCCGGGATCGGAGCCTGCCATGAGGCAAGACTGGTGCTGGGGCCAGCAAGCCTGCCATGTGGTGAGAGCATGTTTTCCAGAATTCTTGAGCATGTGCTGGAGTAGCAGGAACCTGCAGTGTGGTGAGGGCGGTGCTGGGGCTTCCGAGGATGGTATTGAAGCCTGTCTTGCAATGAGGCTGGTGCCAGGGCCAGTGAGATTGGAGCCTGCAATGAGGCAAGGCCAGTGCTGGGGCCTCCAAGGCCGGGATCCAAGCCTGTCATTTGGTGAGGCCGGTGTCAGGGCCAGCTAGGTCGGGATAGGAACCTGCTATAAGGTAAGGCTGGTTCTGGGGTCTTCAAGTCCGGGATCAGAGCCTGCCATGTGGCGAGGCCTTTGCTGGGGCCTTTGAGAGTGGTATCGGAGCCTGCAATGCAGCATCCACAGGGAAATATCACAGAAAATAAAAAATCAGATGCTTCCCCCGATATGTAAAAAACTAGGAAGAAATGTGTAATAGGAGGAAATCTAGTTGAAGAAAGGGCCCTATGGAGGAATGATTAAGGTAAACTATCAGAGGGGATGGGAGGTGGGGGGGAGTTGGAATCTCTTTAAGGCACATGATGTACTTAAACAAATATATCAAAGTCAATCACTAAATAAAACATGGGATCTAGGGAGGGGAGGGAATGGGATGGGGATTGGATAAAGGCTAATTGGGTGATGTGTGCTTGTATATCCTCACAAGTCTTGTATTCCATTGAGATGTTTGACTACAATGCACTAATAATAAAAATGTATTAGAAAAAAATAAACCTATGCTACAGCCCTCCAAGAAAAAGTTCATGACTTTATTTTTATAAATAAAAATTCTCCAATCTTAAAAAATATAAGTAAATTTTTTAGATAACATTGTTGGTGTCCCAAAGATAAAATGGAAAATAAAGTTTTTCTGGCTCTGAAATCGATAATATTTCCATTATACCACTTTATTCTGACCTTTATGCTTCCATTCTTGTTAAGCAGATAAAACATTTATAAAACATGTTGTTTAGGGGTTTCTTTGAGACAATAGCTTCTCCTTTACTAATCTTCATGCAATCACATTCATGCTCGCACAGTAATAGTGACAAGTATGTATACAGCACTTGTTGGACTTTCCCTCAGTTCTCTCCCTACTCTTCCCTTCCCCATACAGGATATTTAAATTGGCCTTGGAATTCTCACTTATGTAAATAATGTCAATGGAATTCTTATAATAATTTTCTTTCAGCTCAAATTCTAGAATGCTTCATTTTGGGGCTCAGACATTTTGGGGGTTAGTGTTACCTATAAAAGTTTACTTATAAAAGTAGAAGACTGAAGTGGTTAAAGATGCTGGCTTTGCTGCACCTAGAAATAGACTAGCAGAGTACAATTGCTCAATAAACATATTGTTTATTCTACTGAATTTAAAATTGAATTAAGTTGCCTTGTGACCTCTTTTAATGCTGAAAAAAGGGAAAAGCTTAGTAATGTGAAAACTAATGCTGATATGCAAGGGAAAGCAACAAATGATTGATTATGCAAGTCTGTAAGAGGAAGTATTTTTGCAGCTATTCCTAGCTCAGTAAATCAAAAATAGCTTTACCAGATGTGACTCCTAGTTTTCTATAAAATTCATCATTTTCTATATACATTAAAAGAGCAAACAAATAATGTTATATACAGCAACAATCAAAAAATTTAGGCTAGCCATTCAGCCTTCCTTCTTTCCTTCCTTCCTTCCTTCCTTCCTTCCTTCCTTCCTTCCTTCCTTCCTTCTTTTCTTTCCTCTATTTGTGTGAAACACATTTCAAATGGACATTGATCAGAGTTGAACAAGGTTTTAATTGCTGAATAAAATAAAACATAGTTCAATATAATAACACAGTACTGAGACAGGAGGATCGCAATTTTGGAACCAGTCTCATCCACTTAGTGAGGACCTCTGCAACTTAATGAGACCCTATTTCAAAATAAAGGATAAAAAATAGAGCTGGGTATGTAGCATGGTGGTAGAATGCTCCTAAGTTCAATCCCCAGTATTACCAAATATCCAAATATATATTACAATTGTAATGCTGATTCAATCAGAACAAAAAACTAATCTTGGTGAATTTTGAGAATTCCTTTACTTTAATCATTCTGTAATTCTATTAATATACCATTTTCATAACTATATGCTAAATATTTGATAAGACCAAAATTCAAATTTGAACTTGATGGCTCTCAGAATTAGCACCTTCTACTCTGTAGCTTTTTTTGTTTTTCCTGTATCCCCATACTAATGGCCTATTACTTAATCCATCTTTACTAATGACCTATTATTTAATCTGCCTTTCTCAGAAAAACCTTTCTTTGTATCTGCTACAAAAGTATATATAGCATTTTTGGGTCAAAATCATCCATAAAATTACTTCAGTAAGTAACTTGGTCATGTGAGTAAGTCAATTCAGTAAGTAATCTGGCCATAGTAAGTAATCGGGCCATAAGAAACATGATTTAAAACAAAGTCTGCTTGTTCATGTTTTTATATATTGTCCTCTGCTGTATTTCACTATATTTTACTACAGAAAATGTCAAAAATTCAAAACTTTGTTATTTGTAAGACTCATCTGAAATATTTATAAAAAGTCAGGTTCCTAGGATCTACCTCAAATATTTGTGTCCAATAGTTCTTAAGAAAAAATGAAATATCTGCATTTTTAATTTGGAATTTTCTTTACTTTTATTTTATTTTTTCTGTTTTTATTTTTTATTCATTTTATTGATGCATTATAACCATTTCATGTAATTTTTTTCTTGTGGTTCTAGTGAATAAAGCCTGGGGTATTCTACCTCTTAGCTACACACTATTTTACTTTTTATTTTAAAACAGGTTCTCACTAAGTTGTGGAGGAGGGCCTAGCTAATTACTGAGGATGGCTGCAAACCTGCAATTCTACTGTCTCAGACTCCCTGTACTGAAATTACAGCTAAGAGCTACTATGCCCAACTATTTTATTTTATTTTAATGTAAAAATTTCAAATAGCAGGGATTGGGTGGGGCACGCCAGACCCCGGAACAGCCAGGGCCCAGGTAGCAGGACTCTGGGCCCTGGACCAGACCACGTGGAGCATACCAGACCCCTGGAGAAACCAGGCCTGTTCGCAAGACCCTGGGTCCCAGGCAGGGGTTGAACGGGGCACGTCGGACCCCTGGTAGAGCCTGGGCCCAGGTCGCAGGACTCTGGGCCCCAGGCGGAGTAGTGCAGAGCACACTGGACCCATGGGGAAACTGGGCCAGGTCAAAGTGCTACTGAGTGCATGATCCCAAAACCTCCTCAAACCACACATACTGTCTTCTCTTATTAAAAATAAAACAAAAAAACAAAAAAACAAAAAAAAGGAAAAGAAAAAGAAAAAGAAAAAGAAAAAAGAAAAATATTGGAGAGGGGTCAAGAAGGCCGTGGCAGATGCCAGGATACTGGAGATGAAGACAAAACTTATGCAAAGGAACTGGAACTTTTGGAAAAATTTCCCGTGAAGGAGGACTGCTTCTTCTCTACATTGTTAAGAATCACCTGTAAGGAGAGAGTTTAGTGGAGACCAAGAAGAAAGGCGGTGTTGAAAGCGGTCTCCGCGATAGCAGTGGAGACTTGTATTCAGGAGAAGCAGAAATCGGATCCTACAAACCTTATTTTTTTGGAGAAATTACACCAAATGTCGAATGCTACCGTTGTGCATGCTTAGGAACACTGGACAACATTCAGAGTGGAAAAAAAGCTTGGGAAAGATTTGAAATGGTGGAGCCAGTGGCAATGGCAGTGGCCAGTACTCAGGGGAGGCAGAGATCTGATGCATTACACCCGGAACCTTTGAAGTAATAACCCCAGAGGCAGAATGCTACCACGCACCCTCGAGAATGTGAGACAAATGGTTGGGCGAAGAGGGTGCTTGGATTGGAGCCTGCCGAGGGGTGAGGCTGGTGACAGACACAGCAAAGCTGGGATTGGAGCCTGCCATGAGGCAAGGCCAGTGCTGGAGCCTCCGAGGTCGGGATCGGAGCCTGACAAGGGGTTAGGCCAGTGCCGGGACCAGCATGGCTGGGATCGGAGCCTGCCATAAGGCAAGTCTGGTGCTGGGGCCTCCGATGCCAGGATTGGAGCCTGCCGAGGGGTTAGGCCGAGGCCGGGGCCAACAGCCGGCATCGGAGGCTGCCAGGGGCAAGGCCGTTACTAGAGCCTCTGATGCTGGTATCAGAGCCTGCCGAGGGTTTAGGCCGATGCCGGGGCCAGCGGTCAGCATGGGAGCCTGCCATGAGGCAAGGCCTGTGCCAGGGCCTCCGAGGCCGGGATGGGAGCCTGCCAAGGGGTTAGGCTGATGCCAGGGCCAACGGCTGGTATCGGAGCCTGCCAGGAGGCAAGTGTGCTACTGGGGCCTCCGAGGCTGGGATTGGAGCCTGCCGAGGGGTTAGGATGATGCCGGGGCCAACGGCCGATATCAGAGCCTGCTGTGAGGCAAGGCCGTTACTGGGGCTTCCAAGGCCGGGATTGGAGCCTGCCGAGGGGTTAGGCCAGTGCCGGGGCCAGTGAGGCCAGCATCGAAGCCTGCCGTGAGGCAAGGCCGGTGCTGGGGCCTCCGAGTCCGATATCGGAGCCTGCTGAAGGGTTAGGCCGGTGCCGGGGCCAGCGACCAGCATCGGAGCCTGCTGTGAGGCAAGGCCGGTGCTGTAGCCTCCGAGGCCGGGATCAGAGCCTGCTGAGGGGATAGGCCGGTGCCAGGGCCAGCAGCCAGCATCGGAACCTTCTGTGAGGCTAGGCCACTACTGAGGCCTCCGAGGCCGGGATGGGAGCCTGCCAAAGGGTTAGGCCGGTGCTGGTGCCAGCGAGGCTGGCATCAGAGCTTGCCATGAGGCAAGGCTGGTGCTGGTGCCTCTGTGGCCAGATCAGAGCCTGCTTAGGGGTTAGGCCGGTGCCAGGGCCAGCAGCCGACATAGGAGCCTTCTGTGAGGCAAGGCCGCTACTGAGGCCTCAGAGGCAGGGATCGGAGCCTGCCTTGAGGCTAGGCCAGTGCTGGGGCCACCGAGGCCAGGATCGGAGCCAGCTGAGGGGTTAGTCCAGTGTCAGGGCCAGAGAGACCAGAATCTGGGCCTCCCATGAGGCAAGGCCGCTGCTTGAGCCAGCGAGGTCTGGATCAGTCCACCGGGTAGCCAGGTCACTACTGGGGCTGTCAAGAGTGGGATCGGTACTTGCAATGCGGCATGCACAGAGAAATACCGCAGAAAATAAAATCCAGATGGTTCCCCTAATCAGCAATAACTAGGAGGAAAGGGGCAACAGGAAGAGGTCGAGCTATAGAAAGGGCCCTATAGTGAAGCAACTAAGGTGACCAATCAGAGTGTATGGAATAGGGGAGGATGGAGCCTCTTTAAAAGGCAAGAGTTACATAAACAAATGTATCAAAGTTAATCACCAAACAAGCATGGGATCCAGGGAGGGGGAGGGAATGGGATAGGGGCTGGATGAGGGCTAATTGGACGATGTGTGCTTGTATATCCTCTCAAGTCTTGTAATCCAATGTGATATATGATTACAATGCACCCCCCAAAAAAAAAAACTGGAACTATTTATTTCACTTAAAAAAAATCAAATATCAGAGTGATAGTTATAAGATTAAAAATATTTTCTATGTATATTTACATTATACTCTTATTAGTGTAAAGGCTTTTTATTTTAAAACAAAATCATATGCCGGGTGTGGTGGCGCACGCTTGTAATCCCCACGCTTGGGAAGCAGAGACAGGAGGATCACGCAGGTTCGAAGCCAGCCGCGCGCTGGCCTAGGAGACCCTGTTTCCAAATAAAAATGTAAAAATAGGTCTGGGAGTGTAGCCCGGAGGTAGAAGGGCTTCCAGGAACCCCAGTACCACCAAAAATAAATAAATAAATAAATAAATAAAAATAAAACAAAATCATATGTTGAAGTTTGCATTGAAAAATCATATTGCGGTACTCATAAGATTATTCACAATTTTACATACCAAACTTCAATATGGTATCAGACAAATGAAACTGTTATGTGAAATTATCATTTTTAATTTTGGATAAATTGCTATAATACTAGATGTCAACCACTAAGCCAAGCATGGGAAGGAGGGATGGGGAGAGAATGGGGTGGGGATCGGGTGGGGGCTGACTGGGTGATGTGTGCATGTATGTCTACAAAAGTTTGTATCCCACTGTGATGTATGAATACAGTGCACCAATAAAAAAAAATAATAAAAAAATTAAATTTATATCACAACTATAATCATGATATCACATGATGGCTAGTTTATGTGCCCATTAATATGGTGTTTCTTTGAGAACTGTTATCAATACATATGAGAATATGTATTATAATATATTAAATCAAAATTCTTGGAAATTTAGGATCTAAGTCCTATTGACTATGATCCAAGATGTAAATGCTTTCAAACAAGTTTTGGCCCATAGTAACTCAAGTTAAAACACATTGTTGGTTTACTTTAAGGCTTAAAAATGTAGTACATTTAGTTAGAAGAACTGAATACATAAAAAACCAATAATTAGAGTCAATCATACTGAAAAGGCAGAGAAATGATAAAAAAATAAAAATTATGGCTTTTCTTAGGAAGAAAATTAAATTAACACAATCTTCAACTTGGAAATAACCTTTGTGGCCATGAAGTCTCATCTTTTTTTTTTTTCTTCAAAATAAGAATTCCCTACTTTTAAATACCTATTATCTATACATGGCTAGGGGCAGAGAGCTCTACTTTTTGCAGAAATAATTTTATCCCCTAATGGGCAGCAGTACTAATTAGAACTGTATTCCTTATATTTAATCAGAATCAACATTCTTACAATTTACCAGTTAGAACCAATCATAAAATAAGCCTGGTAACATTTTTTATAGAATATGTCTGCTTAGGTAGTATTTTTATATAGAATATGTCAAGTTATAACAGATAAGAGAGCAAATAAGTTTCAAGTAAAAATCTGATTTGTCTCTTATTTAAGAACAACTGACAGAGCAATTGTTCAGCTGCTGCTCTAATATCAACAGTGAAATTGCCTAAGCTATGACAGCTGAACAATAAGGAAACAGCAACTCTAATTAGCATTTCTATATCCATGCATTACGGGAAACCATGAGAATAACAGAATGCCTTAATAAACTTTTTTGAATTTCTATTAGTTGAAATTACCCCGCACTATTTGTGTATTTAATAGCTTCACTGTCACTCTCACACTTATTTATGGGCAGCAGTCAAAATACATACGCTAGGTTAATAGCATTCCACAGGATTTTAAAAACATCATTTTGTTACTACTGAGAAGCACACATGTACACTTCTGGTTTACACATAAACATCTGCAGAGACAAAGACCCTGCAATGGCTCTTAGTAACCAGTTTTGGAGTTGATCATTTGCAGTTCAAATATCACAAATCCTTTGAATTTTATCCTACATACATTACTTTCAGAGTAAATATCCTTTGGCAGAAAATAAAATAAATAAACTTTCCATTTTTAGCCTTCTTTTTATGAAATAAAAGTAAAAATTTTTATTAATTTATTTATTAAAGATACATACACTGAGCCGGGAGTGGTGTCACATGCTTGTAATCCCTGTGCTTGGGAGGCGGAGAAAGGAGGATCACGCAGGTTCGAAGCCAGCCACACTGGCTTAAGAGACCCTGTTCCCAAATAAAAAATATAAAAATGGTCTGGGAGCGTAGCCCAGAGGTAGAAGGGTTTCCAGGAACCCCAGTACCACCAAAAATAAATAAATAAATAAATAAATAAATAAATAAAATAAAATAAAAATAAAAAAGGTGCATACACTGAGAACTAAGAGACAGCTGGCAGAATTCTCTGCTGGATGTATAGAGGTAGAGAGGCAAAGATCTTCCTCTTCTTCTGTTGGAAGTTATATATTCTAGTAAGAGCAAAAGGCTGTAGAGAAACAGACAACACAAAAACAAGCTAAATACATTTTATGTAATGATAAATTCTATAAAAAATATTGCACGATGATGGAGAAGAAAACCTTGGACCCCTAATAATGAGTCATTTTCCCTCGACTGCCACCACCACTAGGACATGAAACACTGATCTACATTCTGCGTGTGTATATTTTGTGTGCATCTACCTACTCTAAACATTTAATCCCATATTCTTACACCTAATTTTTTTTATTCCTCAATAGATGTATTTTGGAAAAGATGAGAGATTGAGCTGTTTTAAGATGACATGATAGTGGAATTTAAACTTAATGAAATTTAAAACTGAACATTTGCAAGCACTGTTGTGGCTGTTCTTACAGTTAGTCTCCTGTAAGGTAAGTGCAAAGAAGCAAGGCTGTGGATGTCAGTATTGACTCTTATAGCATCTTTATTTAATTTTTAATATATTGAAGATCACACTTTATATCTTCTATTATATATATATACATATATATATATATATATATATATATATATATATATATATATATATATATGTAATCTGTTATTCTACCCAAGGAAAGGGTAATTTATAGACAATGCCTGTCATATCTTAGAGTGAATTTCTAGGGCATGACTACTTAGTGACAAAAAGTGGATACAGGATTGGAGTCTAGTCTAGGCTCTTAGGTTGAGTTGAATAAATAGATTAGGCTTGGATGATAAACAAACATTATTGTGTCCTTGTATTATTCTGGTCCCTAATTGTTCCTCGAATGCATGACCAATATCAGAAAGACAAAATGTATCAAGATGCTCCAACTGGAGTGTGATGATCTGTGCAAGGCAGTTGGAAGATGTTCAAATTCCAGAAAAAGTTTTGAGGAAAAATTTAAAGTAAACAACTAGCTTCCTGCCCTGAAATAAGTATTCCTGCTGGTGTTTTTTGTTTGTTTGCTTGTTTGTTTTGTTTTGTTTTCTGGAGCATGGAGCTGGCAAAATTGTCACTCTTTTAGGAGAACTATGAAGCGCTAAGTAAGTTATAAAAAGAAGCATGTGGGAAAAGAAGTCTAAGCTAAAATTAAATATTAGAGCATAAGCACTCATGAAGTATAGAAGCTTCAATATCTGAATAAAAATGTAAAGTTTGGAAATGTGACTCAGTTGTCATTGCTCAGCATTAGCTTTGCTCCAGCCTCTGGGGAAGCAGAGAAAAAAGCCTGAATCCCAGAGATGAGTCTTGGGGGCTACAGTGTCACTGGCTGGCCTGTTGGGGGTTGGCTTAACAGAAATGATGGATCTGGGCAAAGCCCAGTGGGTCCACTACTTGCTACTTAGGTGGGAAAGTGACTGAAATTTAACCTCACTGTGTCTAAAATTGCTTTGGTTCTTTTCTCTAGTTTATTCTATTGTAAAAATTGAGGAAATATTAAAACTCTAATTGAGAGAGTAGAGCTTCATTTTAGGAGGAGAGAGGCAAAAGAAAGGCAAAGGGGAAAAGGCTGTTAATATCTATAGGGAACCATATGTATAGAGGAAGGCATGGTTATGAATCTTATATGGTAGAAACGGTTTAACAAATGAGACTCGTTCTTGGTAACTTCTGTTTTTATCATACCACCATATCATAATTTATATAACTGGACTTATTATTTATATCTATTATTAATCCCTTACTTTTATCTTTAGTTATTCAACATCATTTAAAATGTTTATAATTAGCCGGGCATGGTGGTGCATGCTTGTAATTCCAGCATTTGGGAGGCTGAGACTGGAGGATCGCGGTTTGTGGACAGCCTCAGATACTTAGTGAGGCCCTCCGCAACTTAGGGAGACCCTGTTTCAAAATAACAAATAAAAAAATAGGGTAGGGAGTGTAGCTCTGGGGTCATATGTCCCTGGGTTCCATCCCCAGACCCGCAAAAAAAAAATGTTTATAATTTCCACACATTTCTAATCATTATGTATGAAATATTTTCCCAATTCTTTCCACTATCCCTCCTAATGTGTTTCCACAACAATGCCTGAAAGATATTACAGAATTCCTCACGAATCACATTATTGCCATGATGAAAATATTTCAGAAATTCTACACAATTTTTAGGAGAAAGTCACAAAACTGATACACATGTCTAGATTTGACCTTTAATTACCTTTCCACCTCATCATGTGACTACCTTTTTTTACTTCATGTTCTTATTACTCTATTGTAAATCAAAGTTGCCTAAAATAAGATTTTTTTTTGCTAGATTCTAAATATTTGCATTTGCTGGTTCTGTTTCTTAGAAAGATTTTGCCTTGTGACCCTTCATCACAATTAACTCTATGAGTTTTTCACAATTACATAGAACACATCACAGCATAACATTTATTGGTTCAACTGCATTAATATAACTGTCACCTCTAGGATGTGAGTGCCATGGAAGACTAGATTGTCTTACTGACATTTATTTGACTATATCTTGCTCAGTGAGACTTAGATTAAAAGCAAACATATATAGCCAAATATATAGATAATGAAGAAAAGGATACAGAATTTTCTTTTAGCCCCTAGGGTCCTAAAACTTGTATTCTTAACATTGTACATCATTTACTAGCTGTGTAATCAAGGACATGTCAAGCTAGCAACTTTTCTGGGCCTTAGTTTTCTCATGTGTAAAGTGGAATTAATAACAGAATTATCACATGCAAAAGGCTGAGAAAGCATCTCATACACAATGATCATACATCAATTTTTTCCCAATATGGCAGATACAACCCAGGGCCTCACACATGCTAGGCATGCTCTTAATACTGAGCTACATCTGTAGTCCTTTTTTCTTAGTTCATTTTGAGACAAGGTATTGCTAAATTGCCCAGGCTTTCTTCAAGTTTATGACCATCTTCCCTCATCCTCCCAGTAGTTAGGATTAGAGATGTGTGCCACCAGGTCTGGCACATCATCACTTTTGCTTGTGATAATGAAGGTGATAATGAGGATGTTAATGTTTGCCTTTTGAATAAAAAGCTTGCCCTACAATTCTTGTATTTTTTTGATACTGCATAAAGAGGGAATGGGGCTGATCTGTATTAAACCTTATTATTTTCATAATGTTATTTTACTTAATCCATACAACACAATTTTATTAGAAACTATAGCTCAATGGAAAAACCCATTTCTCTAGTGCACATGGATTGGAACTGTGTATATTAGAGAGCTGGAATTCTCTTAGGACTTGATCATGGATTATCTTGGACTATCTCTTTTAATTCCATTAAGAACAACTTTTCACAACTGATGAAAAATACTTCCAAATTCTCTCATCATAATTATTGAAATGTTGCCTCTGCCTGAGCACTCAGGTAGAAACCTGGACTCCCACCTTTAGATTCTCCAAATCAGTAAGTCTGGAGTAGGCCTATAAACTTGAAGAATTAACAGATTCTCAGGTGTCACTGATGTTGATGGCCTGGGAACCACACTCTGAATATAGATACATGGTTTTCCATATTGTAACTGTACCACAATTATTTATCCATCTTACATTTGATGAAATGTCATTAATACTATAAACCTGATCATTCTTTTATGCGTGTGAGTGGGGAAATAAACACAATAAAATTAAATAGATAATATAAATAAAATAAAAATAAAATACGGGAATATTAACAGAAAAATAAAATAGATGAGTACATAAAACTACAAAGCTATGGTATATATATATATATCATGTGGTATATATATATTGAGAACTGAATCCAAGTCTGCCTCAGGGCTCCATCCTAATGCTATGTTTTATTTTTTATTTTGAAACAGAGTCTCACCAAGTTGAGGAGGGCCTCACAGGCCCATAAACCTGTGATCCTCCTGTCTCAGCCTTCCAAGTACTGGGATTACAAGTATGTGCCACCATGCCCAGCCTATGCATATATAAGCATATATGTATACATATATATGTATTTATATACATACATATATATATATTTTATTGGTGCGTTATAATCATACATCATAGCACTCACTGAGCCTTTCCTCATCACAACCTATTCCTTCCCCTTTTCTTCCTTCCAGTGCTCAGAATAATGAATGACTCTGAAACAAGTAGTATTTTCCAAAAATTTGAGAGTGGTATTACCAATTTGTATTTCTACTAGTAAAAGAGACACTGCAATGGCTTATACTTGTAACAATTTAGTTATTTTGTTACAAAGTTTACTACATTAAAGATGCAATGATGTTTCCTTGAGATCCTTTATAATTGATGATACTGAACATATTTTTAAAAGTGTCACTTGAATATGCTCACTTGTAGTAACCTTTCTTTTTTTTAAGTTAGTATTTAATCAGGAACCAGTAATGACTAACAATTAAATATCATAGACAGCTAACCTATTAAGTTCCAGTGACAACCACCTCTAACACCAGAGGTGGCAAACAGAATATGAGTAAAATTATAATAGGAAATTAATCTCTTCAAAGTTTACCTGTGCTGTCTACCTGGAGACTGATACTTGAGGTCCCCCAAACTGTCAGCTAGTCTCCCTTCCATACTGAAAAGGGTTACAGTATATTTAATAAAAATGGAAAATATGATGATGTTAGGAGTATGAAGACTTTACATATTTGGGTAAAAAAAGTTTAATCAAGATAGTAAGGATAGTGATAAGTCATGCTGACTGGGAAAAATATAGATGCTTGATTTTGAAATAAAAATTGCTGGAGGAGGAAGTTGTAGTAATCACCTCATTCAAACAGAGCAGTGTACTGTAATTAGATACCGAGTTTACAAAAAAAAGAGGACTGAATTTAAAAAATTAGTTGGAAAAAATTACAAAATCTGTTTACATAAAATGTCACACTTGACATCGCCGGGCGTGGTGGCGCACGCTTGTAATCCCCGCACTTGGGAGGCAGAGACAGGAGGATCACGCAGGTTCGAAGCCAGCCGCAGTGGCTTAAGAGACCCTGTTTCTAATTTTAAAAAAGTATAAAATAGGTCTGGGAGTGTAGCCCGGAGGTAGAAGGGCTTCCAGGAACCCCAGTACCACAAAAAAAAAAAAAAGTCACACTTGATACCAAAGTCCCTATGCTGTGATGTTAACATGTCACTGGGTTCCATCCCCAGACCAGCCAAAAAAAAAAAAAATAGCTGCTAATTTTTTATGTCTTGGTTGCCCAAAATTTGTGACTATATGTTTGTATACTGCATGGGGGAGGAATATAAACAACATTTCCCAAATTTATTTGTTTTTGTATTTTTTGGGGGGTGGACTGGGGATAGACTCCAGGGGCATTCTACCTCTGAGTTGCAAAGGGCCTCACTAGGTAGCTGAGGCTGGCTGCAAACTGTGATCCTCCTGTCTCAGCCTCCCAAATGCTGGGATTATAAACATGTGCCACCACGCCTGGTTTAGGATTTTCCAAATTTAAAGAAGACATTCCATATGCATTTGACCAACAAGTATTGTATATCTCTTTAGAGGATTCCATGAGAATAAAATAGTTACCTACATGGGCCCTTCTTAAACCAGTGTCCTCAGGACTCTGCGTGCCTGACATAAAAAATCACACTGTGTCCTTACAATTGATTTTAGATTAAGTGGCAAATAAAACATTGCAGTGAAGATCAGGAAAGAAATTTAGAGGATGACCAACTCCTTTTCCCAGAACTAGTGACATTTAGAAGCATTTTTGATTGAATAGTTCTACATTTTTATATATCCAATGAGTGATTAAAATGCCAGTCATGTTTTACAATACCCTTCACTGGCATTGTGTCTTTATTTTCTACTGGGTTGTGTGATGTTTTTACCTCTCACAGCAATTAATGAATTAAAGAATGATAAAACAGTAAAATCAGCTAATGACTAATGTTCCAAATAAGAATGCACACTTAAGTTGCAGTTATATCTTTATAATTAAGGAATGCAAAGCATGAATTTATTTTAATTTTATCAACTTCATAGTACATTTAATGTAACTTTATTAAAAGAATTTTAAAAAAAGAATCAGTGAACCATATTTGATAAAGTGTATTACAAAGGATATGCTTCTATATTTTAATGTGCTTTTATTGGTGCATTATAGTTTCACATAATGTAAATCATGTTGGTAATGGCATACATGTGCATAGCTCTTTGTGTGCCCCCTCCACCTCGCCATTAGCCCCTCCCAAAACACAGTACAGAGACTAATGTTGATAGACTCATATATGTACACATAGTCAGTGGAAGTATTTCCATTATAGAATCTTATTCTTCCTCCTCCCCTTTTCTTAGGTCTCTTCCCTGGCTCCACTGAGTTTTCTCCTCCATTATCTGGAGTCCCTCTTGCTTGTGCATATTAGAGTAAACATATTACCCTTCACTTTCTGTGATTAGCTAATCTCACTTAACATAATGTTCTCTAGATCCTAATGTATAAATACTTGCAAATGGTATAATTTTGATTTTTATTGCTGAGTAGAATTCCATTGTGTAAATTTGCCATATTTTGTAATCCATTCATCTGTGGATGGACACCAAGGTTTGTTCCATAATTTAGCTATTATGAGTTGTGCTGCTATGAACATAGGTCTGCATATATTACTTTAGCTCTTTGGTTTCAACCTGTTTGGAAAGATATCCAGGAGTGGTCTACCCAGATCATATGGTGGATCTATTTACAGTTTTTTAAGGACTCTCCACTCTGATCTTTATAGTGGCTGAACTAATTTGCAATCTCATCAACAGTTTAGTAGAGCTCCTATTTCCCCATATCCTCTCCAACATTTATTGTTTGACTTTTTTATTTTTTTGGTGGTACTGCGGTTCCTGGAAACCCTTCTACCTCCGAGCTAGACTCCCAGACCTATTTTTATATTTTTATTTGGAAACAGGGTCTCTTAAGCCAGCCTGGCTGGCCTGGAACCTGCACAATCCTCCTGTCTTCACCTCCCAAGCGCGGGGATTGCAAGCCTGCCCCACCATGCCCGGCTATTGTTTGACTTTTTAATGATGTGTATTCTGATTGGGTTTAGATGTGGTTTTTTATTTATTCTCAGTGTGGTTTTTTATTTATTTTTTGGTACTAGGGATGACACCCAGGGTCATTCTTCCTCCAAGTGACACCCCTGGCCCTATTTTTTTGTTCTTTATTTTGAAACAGGGTCTGAGTTGCAAAGAGCCTCAATAAGTAGCTGAGGCTGTCTGCAAACCACCATCCTCCTGTCTCAGCCTCCCAAATGCTGTAATTTTAAGCATGCACCACCACACCGAGCTTCTCAGAGTAGTTTTGATTTGTATGTCTCCAACTGCTAATGTTGAACATTTTTTCATATTTGTATTATTTTTAAATAGGATTACCTTTTGTTTGCTAGAAAAGGTAATCTAACAAGTTTAAGTATGTTTTTAAAATCCCCTAATTAAAATTTTTAAATATATTATAATATGACACATCAGATACAGAGCTTCCTCCACTTTTTGAAAAATGTAGTATTTTTTTCTAAAACATTGAATACTTTTTTAGAAAATATAAAAATGCATAACACATTATGAGGGTAATATAATACATGTTCATGAAAATCCATAAGCTGGTCTGTCATGCTTTCTCCAGATACTTCATTTTTAAAGAAATAGAACAGTGTGGATGGAGTTAAAGTTCTTCTTTCAACATTGCCGACTTAATTTCTCACCTTCCTGCCTCCTCTGTGATCAGTATTAGCCTGAAATAGGTGTGTGGTGGATTATATTCTCTAAAAGGGTCCTAGTAAGTTTCTGCATATCACACGTGCTTCTTAATTGTGGTCTTGTAGACCCTGCCATCATGAGTGGAGTTTATTACTCTTTCTTTATGAATCCAGCTACCTCTATAACTGCTTTGACCAATAATAGATGTGTTCTGTAAGCTCAGGGCAGTGATTATTTCTTGACTTTTGAAAGCCAGTCATCTTATACAAGGCCTAACAACACTGAGATCACCATGCTATGAAGAGCCTAAATCTCATGGAAAGATGCTAAAGCATGGGTCATCATAAGAAGAAACAGACCAGGGAGCATTGAGGCTCTAAATTTCCTAGTGACTTCCACCAATCTGTACTTACAGTAGTCTCTTGAAAAATCTAGGTATGAATGATTCAAGTGAATCCAATTAGCCCACAAAATGCAGACACTGAAAATGATACATTATTTCAAGTTATCACAGTTTTGAGTGATTGGTTATATCACACTAGAAACAGAAAGAGGTCTGTATTATTTATGATTTTGCCTATGTATTCATTTATTTATAGATGTCCCCAAACATAGTGCCTTTATTTATTTATTTATTTATCGTGATACTGGGGTTCCTGTAAACCCTTCTACTTCCAGGCTACACTCCCAGACCTATTTTATACTTTTTAAATTTGGAAACAGGGTCTCTTAAGCCAGCGAGGCTGGCTCTGAACCTGCGCGATCCTCCTGTCTCCGCCTCCCAAGTGCGGGGATTACAACCACGCCCGGCTTTATTTATTTTTGAAATTTACTTAGATGGCAACTCATTTTATATATTTCTAAAATCTAATTTCTGAGTTTCTGTTTTTTTTATTTGTATCTTTTATATATTTTATCATTCAATACTGTGCCCATGAATGGCATAACAATGATAAATGTATAGACAAATGAAAATTAAGTTTGAGTCTACTTTTTCAAGTAAATGTATCTTGAAAAATGAATTATTTCTCTAATTTGATGGTATAGATACTTAAGCAAAATACCAAGTAGTTGTGTAACTGTTCATATATATATGGATTCTATTAAATTGCATTGGTCTAATTGTCATTCTATCCCAACATCACAATCGATTGGTGCATGTTGCTTTATATAAGACCTTAAGCTTTATTCTTCTTGCTGAAGATGATTTGGCTGCTCTATGTCTTCTTGGGTTCTACTAAATTAATCAAGCACTGTCAATTTTAACCTGGAGCAAAAATGTTTGCATGTTTATTGGTTTATATTGAGTTTAATGTTTGAACCCACAACAATTGTATTTCATTTTAGAATGTCTTCAATTTCTCTTGAGAATTTGGGGAGTTTCAGTCAATAGGTCTTCCACATTTCATTTAATAAATGTTTTAGGTTTATAATTTATCTCATATATTTTTGCCATTATTCTTGAAAACTGTCATAATTTATTGAAGTTATTAATAACTATTTTGGTATTTTAAATCCTTTGAAAATAACATTGATTTCCTATTCCATTTTGGGGGGACTAGTGTATAGAAGAAAACATTTTTGTTTGTATAGAATTCTTGCTTTGTGTCAAAATGCTACTTAGTCCAATTAGGGGATGTGAGGTACTTTTAAAGAAATACTGTTTAAAAAAATCATCAAATTTTATTTTCATCCATCAGTTTATTTACTTTGTATTTTTAAAATAATTCATAGGTAGGCATGATGATACATATTTGTAATCCCAATACTTGAAAGGCTGAGACAAGAGGATCATAGGTTTTCAGCCAGCCTCAGCAGCTTAGATAGGCCTTCAGCAACTAGTGAGACCCTGTTTCAAATTAAAACAAAAAACAGAGCTGGAGTTAGCTTAGAGGTATAAAGTCCCTGCGTTCCATCTCCAATAACACACACACACACACACACACACACACACACACACACACACACACACACATCATAATCATCTCCAGTTCTTTAACTTTTATATGCAATCATCAGGGAAAGTCTTTTTGCATTTCATTTATGACATGTGTGTTTGTGAATAATATGCTCACTCTTGTTTTCCTGAGTACTTTTCTTTCTTTTCTCTCTTTTTTTGTTTTCTTTTGTTTTCTCTTACTTTTACTCCTTCCTTCCTTCCTTCCTTCCTTCCTTCCTTCCTTCCTTCCTTCCTTCCTTTCCTGTTGTAGTACTGAGAATTGAACCCAGAGGCATTCTAACTTAGAGCTACACCCTCCAGCCTGATTTTATTTATTATTTGAAAACAGAGTCTTACTAGGTTTAAGAGAGTCTCACTACTTGCTGAGGTTTTCCTCGAACCTGTGATCTTCCAGTTTCAGTTTCCCAAGTAGTGGATTTACAGGCATGTACCACCGTGCCTGGCAGCACTTTTATTCTATTGTATTTTATGTGTGTGAAATTTTGGGTGAAAATATCATTTTAATACTTTCTTTTCAGAAATAAACTAATTTTTTAAAAAAAACGAATACATTTTTTGCTGAGTTGTTTTTTAAGATTTTCCTCATTGTCTTTCGTTTTTATAAAATACTATGATGTTTCTATGCTATATTTCATTTTTAATTTTTTTTGTGTGTGTGTGTGGTACTGAGGTTCCTGGAAGCCCTTCTACCGCCGGGCTACACTCCCAGACCTATTTTATACTTTTTTATTTTTGGAAACAGGGTCTCTTAAGCTAGCGCGGCTGGCTTTGAACCTGCGCGATCCTCCTGTCTCTGCCTCCCAAGCATGGGGATTACAAGCGTGCGCCACCACTCCCGGCTCATTTACAATTTTTTATTCTCAAGGTTTATAGAGCTTCTTCAATGGATTCTTGTATTATGTGTCTCATGTAATCATTTCAAGAAAATTAGGCGATTATCTCAAAAATACTGCTTTTTTCAGTTGTTCTGTTACTCTTTCTGTGGATCACCAATTAGACATACCTGCCTTCTCACAGTAATTTTTGCTGTTTTGTTTTTTCATTATCACTCTATGTGGTACATTCTGACTTACCTTCAAGGTCGCTAATTTTTTTCTTCTGCTGTGTGAAATCTGCTAAAAAATTTACACACTGAACTCTTAGTTTTATGAGTTTTGCTTGATTGTTTCTTCAAATATGCTGTATTAGTTTTTTGAGTCCCAGATGTTTGCCAATTTAAATTTTTCTTATATCTTTTCACATAATAATATTGGTTGTATTTAATATATGTGCCCATTTGAATATGACTTTGAGGGTATCTTTTTATTTCTCATATTTTTGCTGGTTTCTCTTTATATTATCTCTTTCAATCTTTATAGTATGTTGGAAATTATATTTGAAGAAAGAATATAGGTAGCAATATAGGTAAAATAATAAGGTATAATAATAATATGACTACAAATAATATAGATAGAAATAAAAGTAGAACATAGGTAGTATCTTGAAAAATGTTTCAAGATGAAACTTTCTTTTTTTAGAAAAATATATTTATAATAATTTATATTGCAAATTAAGTTGAAAATATATATATTTTTAATTTTTTGTGGTACTGGGGATGGAACTCAGGGGCGTTTTTTATTTTGAAACAGGGTTTCACCGAATTGCAGAGGGCCTAAGTAGTAGCTGAAACTGTCCGCAAACCGTGATCCTCCTGTTTCAGCCTCCTGAAAGCTTGGGATTACAAGCATGTGCCACCACGCCCGACCCTGAAAATGAATTTTAAAAATAAAATTTTCTGCTGAGCATGGTGGCGCACACTTGTAATCCCAAGCTTTCGAGGGCTGAGACTGGAGGATCGTGGTTGCAGACAGCCTCAGTTACTTAGGGAGACCCTCTGCAACTTAATGAGACCCTGTTTCAAAATAAAGAATACAAAATAGGGCAGGGAGTGTAGC
Source organism: Muscardinus avellanarius (assembly GCF_963383645.1). NCBI lineage: Eukaryota > Metazoa > Chordata > Mammalia > Rodentia > Gliridae > Muscardinus > Muscardinus avellanarius. The sequence continues at coordinate 148,199,474 of NC_137786.1, forward strand.
TTGGAAGTGGAATGCCCCTGGGTTCCATCTCCAGGCCCTCCAAAGAAAGAAAGAAAAAAAAAAAAAGAAGAAAGAAAGAGGGAAGGAAGGAAGGAAGGAAGGGAAGGAAGGTTTCAGCAATTTAGAGAGACACTATTTCAGAATAAAAAATAAAGAGCCGGGCTTGATGACACACACTTGTAATCCCAGTACTTGGGACACTGAAACAGGAGGATCATAATATTTATCTTATGATAAATATACACACATATGATAAATATACACACATATGATAAATACATACATATGATAAATATCTTATGATATGACACACACACACATATAATTATTTTTCTTGTCCTGGCACTTGCTGGTACTAGAAATCTCGATTCACCATAATATAAAATCAAAGAGCCACAATTCCCAGCACAGTTAAGAGTTCATTCATTTGCTCAAAGCTGGGGAAGCACTGGTTTACATTTGCCCTCTCCTACTCCCAGTGCTTAGTTCTTCAAAAGGGAAGAGCTTTGTGCTCCTGGCACTGTCTCTACCTAGATTCCAGATGTTGTTTCCAAGTTCCGAGAGCTTGCCAAAAGTCTTGCTCGGTCTGTTCCAAACACTCATAGGTAAAAGAATTTCAAAACGCAGGGTTCATTCTCAGAATCTCAGAACTTCTAACTTAACCTCATTTACACTCACAGTGGGCCACTGGCATCATTAGCACTTTGCCTTCAAGATGAATTTTTTTCACAGCATTTTGACCTGTTTTGTGAGTTTCCCTCCATGGGATTTATTAGTTCAAATTATGTTAATCTATTATTGCTGGAATCCGAGGTCATTCCACCCACAGAATTGGACCACCATTGTCTTCCCAAGCTTTAATTCTTCTTGGAAATTTTTACCACAGCTCATTCTGTCTTAAAAGTTTCAAGCCTTTCCTTTTATATGATACATCCTTTTATGTTTTTACTTTCTCGCCCTCTTTTGGGCAATCTACTGTGCTATGTCTCATAATTATCTAAGGGTTTTTTTTTTTTTTATTATGATTTACCTGCTATTCAATCCATTGAAAATCTGCTTTGTTACATTTATTTAATATAAAAAGTGTTCTTTTTGTAACTTATTAAACTTAGATGTCTATTTTAACTAGTGTTCATTTTTATTCATTGTGGTTTCCCTTCCATCTCTTACAGTATTTTAAACATATTTTGTTTATGGTCTCTTACATAAGCCTGTTACTTCTAGTTCCGTGTGTGTGTGTGTGTGTGTGTGTGTGTGTGTGTGTGTGTGTGTGTGTATTACTGGATATTGAATCCAGGAGTGTTCTGATGCTTCGGACTACACCCCATCCCCATTTAATTAATTAATTAATTCATTCATTCATTTATTTAGGAACTGAGGGTGGAACCCAGAAGCATTCTAACTCTGCGCTATACACCCAGACCTAGTTTATATTCTTTATTTTGAAACAGGTCTCCCTAAGTTGCGGAGGGACTAAGTAGCTGAGGCTAGCTGCGAACCTGTGATCCTTTTCTCTCAGCCTCCCAAATACTGGGATTACAAGTGTATTCCACCAAGCCTGGCTCTTTATTTTTTTATTTTGAAACAGGGTCTTGCTAAATTGCTGAGGGAAATTTTATTTTCAAAATTCGTTTTCAGTTTAATAGAGAATAAATTTGCCTTAGCACTCAATGTAACAGGCTTTCTTTTTTCTCTAGGAAATTAAAATTGCCATGAGTTTGATAATTCATGTGTAGATCAGCTCTCAATATGGTCTGATATCACTAACCTCTCCAATATCTTTCACCAATCTGCCCTAGCAGAATGTATAATACAAAAATATATGATGAGCAATTCTTTATTTTAAGTGTTACTGCACCTTGCTCTATTTTAACTCAAGGATTCTACAAGTGTCATTTCTTCTGCCTGTATCTAGCTCTTGCTCCTACACCTGTTCTTTCACCTGGCTCAACTCTACTCATTTTCCAGGTTTTAGTTTCATGACACATGTTCAGGGAATTCTTCTGACTTGAAATTTGGATACCTCTTATGTGTTTTCATAATCTCTAAATTTTCCCTAAAATATTATTTTTCAACTATGTTATTTTATTTTCTAGATTTCCTACAGGAGACTAAAAACTCCATGAGAACAAAGAACTCGATACTCTTGTTTGCCAGTATATACCCAGTGCCTAATAGATACCATGTATATAGGAGATAAATATGCAATTTCTATAAACTGAATTATGTCTCCACAAAACTCAAATTTTTTAAAGTCTTAACCTATAATGAGATGGTATTTGGAAACAGGGCCCTTGGCACACAATTAAGTTTAGATAAATTTATGAAGGCAGAGCCCTTGTGAAAGAATTGGTGCCCTTCTGTGAAGAAGGAACAAATCAACTCTCTCTCTCTCTCTCTCTCTCTCTCTCTCTCTCTCTCTCTCTCTCTCTCTCTGTCTCTCCCTCTCCCTCTCCCTCTTTCCCTCTCCCTCTCCTTTTCTCTCTGTCTTATCATATGAAGATATAAGGAGACAGTGGCATTGTCTAAGCCAGAAAAAGAGCTCTTATCAGAATTCTAGCATGCTGGCACTTTGATTTTGGACTTCCCACTTCCAGAACTGTGAGAAAATATGTTTCTGTTGCTTAGGCCACTCGTTCTGTGAAATGATGTTATAGCAACCCAAACTGACTAATACACATATGATTGATTAAATTAGTGACTAAGTAGACAAATAAATAATGGAGTAATTAATTGATAATATTTATCTTATGATCCTAGTTCAAAATTTTGTCTTATTTGGCCTAGAACAGAGTATACTGATGTTTTATTTTCTCACACATTTATTGCATGGATTTTTTTTAATTTATTTTTTATTTTTATGTGGATCATGTTAAAAATGGCATACATACATTCACTGTGCTTAGTGCCCTCCCTCTCCCCCCCACTTTCCCTTTCCCCTCACAAAAATGAGTGACCAGGTTAACCATTCTATATTCATACTTTTACAAATATTCAAATGTAGCGTCACCCCAACTGGCAATATCATGCAACATTTAAATCTGGTCGAACAGATCCATCTATTCAAACATAGATCATTCCTTGTGGTAAGAATTTTGAAGTCCTTTCTCTTGGCTCTTTGAAATGTATAGTATTTAATTGTTAGTGAAACTACAAAGAAGCCACAGCTTCTTTTTGCAGTTTTCAAGTCAATGAGAAAAGCTCTGGGTTTTGCTTCTGACAGCCTCCCCTCATGGTGAGCTCCTGGCATCTACACACCTCTGTTGATCAAGGTAAGGCTCCTGGTCAAACTAAAACTATGAGGTTGGCAATGCTCTGTACTTTGCATGTGGGAAGGAGGAAAATTGATGGAAGCAATAATTCAAAACACTATACTACTTCTTAGAGTTGTTGAGTAAAATAAATGTTGTTATTTTATTTTGTCACAAACAGCATTCAAGCATAAATATTAGCATGAGAATTAACAGGCACCAATTTTAGCCAATGGGACGTTATTGTATACAATAGTAATAGATTTAAAAGAAAAGCCCAGTGGCAAAGAAAAATAAAAAGAAACAATAATTGAAACAAAATGAAATTTAAAGAATATAAGTCAAATCAATAACAGCTATAGCCATTCAATGAAGAACTTTAAACAATAGAAAATTTTTATCATAAACATCTAGTATGGTTTAGGTTGGCACAGTGTTTACTAAGGTAATACTTACTTGTAAATTATTTCTGCACAAAAATACTATTCAGTATATTCTAATAATAAGACATTAGAAGAGTTTTGTTATTGTTTAAACTTTAAATGTCTACTTATGTTTTATATATATATATATATATATATATATATATATATATATATATACATTTTATTTTTCTTGTTGGGCATGGAAGTGGGCTCTTACAATCTCAGTACTTGGGAGGCTGAGACAGAAGAATTGCAGGTTTGCAGCCAGCCTCAACTACTTAGTGAGGCCCTCTACAACTTAGTGAAAACCTGTTTCAAAATAAAGAATAAAACTAAAGGCAGTGGTTGGAGCTTGGAGATAGAATGCTCCTGGATTTAATCTTCAGTACCTCAAAAATATGAAATATGAAGGAGGAAGGGGGGGAGAATAGAGTAGTAATTGGGGAAGGGCTAAATAAGTGATGTGTGCATATATGCCTATACTATCTTGTACTCAATAATGAAGTATGACTACAATGCATAATAAAAAATAAAAATATGTATTTTATGACAATAAAAATATATTTTTTTTCTTTTTGAAATAAGGGAACAAGCACTGCACAGTGGTGTGCTTAGTAAGCACCACAAATTAATCCTGGATTTCTCTGGCTCCAGATTCTAGGTAAATAGAGAAATATTTACTACATAAATATCCTCTAGAGGCAGAATGTTATGAATTCTTACACCATCAATTATCCCCTCTGCCTCTTTTTTGGTGGCTTCTTTACCTGGGAACGTAAAAGATAATGTGCACTATTAATAAGGGAGGAAGAGCCTTCATTTGTCTCTATATTTTATTGTATCAACCAGTATATGATTCTTACATGATCACGTTGAGTCTTAGCTCTATTTCTTTTAGTCATCCCTTCCTTCTCCAATCCATCATAGTCTGTTTCCTGTCTCTCTCATTCCATTTAAATTATTAGGGTGAATGCTGCTAAAGACTTTCTAATATCAGATGCAATGGACAATGCCTAGTTCTTATCTTATGCTGGCTTCTTTGATATTTGACACTTTGAGACACTCTCCTTTGAACTCTACCTTCCCTTGGCTCTAGTAGCATCTACCATTTGTCCTTTCACCTCTGAGACCACTCTATCTTCTTTCTTGACCCCTCTCTGCCACTCTTTTATAAGGTGAGGTTTTGAAAGATATCCCTCAGATCTTCTTTTAAAAATTTCAAAACTACCCTGAGATTTCATCTATCTTCAACTAGAACGGTAATCATTCAAAACAAAAACAACAAATGCTGGCGAGGATGTAGAGAAGTGGGTACTCTAATATATTGTTGGTGGGACTGCAAATTAGTGCAACCACTTTGGAACACAGTATAGAGAATCCTGAAAAGAATGGGAACAAACCTATCATATGATTCAGCAATAACTCTTCTGGGTATCTACGCAAAACAATGGAAATCAAATTACCAAACTAATGCATGCATATCTATGTTCAAAGCCACACAATTCACAATTGCCAAACTATGGAACCAGCCAAGATGTTCATCAACAGAATAATGGATTACAAAACTATAGGATGTGTATGCAATGGAATTTTACTCAGCCATAAAGAAAAACACAATTATGTCATTTATAGGGAAATGGATGGATTTGGAGAACATTAAGTGAGATTAGTCAGTAACAAAAAAATAAGAAACTGGATGATTTTCTGAAAATTAAAAAATAACATGGTTATAGAATAATTTTTAAACATTATAAAAATCCTAAGTTAACTGTTTGCCATAGGTGTTATTAATACAGATGAGGAAACTGAGGTTGATTATTTCTTTAAAAACTTAAAACTAAGAAATTGGATGCTTTCTCTAATATGTGGAACCTAGGAAGGAAAAGAATTATAGGAGGAACTCTAGATGAGGAAGGAGAAACCATAGATGAGCAAATAAGGTGACCTGAGTGAGATGTGGGGGAGAGGGAAGTTCCCTAATGTATATGATGTTCATCCACAAACATATCAAAGTCAATCACTAAGCCAAACATGAGAAGGAGGGAGGGAAAGGGAAAGGGGTGGGAATCGAGTAAGGGCTAAATGAGCGATGTGTGCATGAGTGTGTCTACCATCGTGTACGCCATTAAGATGTATGACTACAGTGCACAAATAAAATTAAATGAATAAATAAATATATAAATACATTTAAGGCAAACTTATCTACCAATGATCTAACCATCATCATTCATCTGAAATATCTAATCCAAATCTGTTTCTGAGCTCCAAATTCCTTTCTCTGTCCCCTTGTCATTTTCACTTGATCCACACAAACTCCAAAGTGAATGAGTCTCATTGGAAACCATTGTTCCAAAACCTCTGCTTTTCTCCTCCTACTCACCTGTGTTTTTTATATATCAGGTAATGCAAATATTTAAAAGGAGCTCAGTCCTACACATTAAATAGAAATGGTTATAGGATAAGATTATTTTTATTCATCTTCTTTTATAGAAGTGGTTATTATGGTTTAAAATTTTTATTCATGCTATTTTATAGTTAGTGGAAGTAGAGTCGAATAGATACAGTTTTTGCTAAATAAACATTAATTTCCCATTTGGACAATGTGCTTAAATCTTTCCTAGAAGTGATTGCATGCATTTTTCAAAGTGATTTTACTTTGGAAAAATTTCAATTTTATCAACATGAAAACATCTATTCTTTGAATTTATGTTTAAGCACCTAATGTATTGCTGATTAAAATGGTTATTAAAATATAATTCATTAACTTTTAGCATCATTACTATGTATTTATAGTACTTTGTACTATATAAAACACCTTTAGACAAATAGCCACATTTGATTTTTATTTTATTTTATTTTATTTTATTTTATTTTATTTTATTTCATTTGTGGTACTGGGGTTCCTGGAAGCCCTTCTACCTCAGGGCTACACTCCCAGACCTATTTTATATTTTTTTAATTTGGAAGCAGGGTCTCTTAAGCCAGTGAGGCTGGCTCTGAACCAGCGAGATCCTCCTGTCTCCGCCTCCCAAGCCCCAGGATTATAAGCATGCACCACCACGCCTGGATGATTTTTACCTTAAAATGTTAAATAGAAGTACTCCTAAATAATAGAAAAAAACACATAAAATGAGAAAAAATATCAGCTGTCATGGCATTAGTGTAAAACAGACTATGCCATTGAAATTCATCATTATGCAGGCGACGGATGAAACTATTGATCAATTAAATAATTTAACAGATGTAATGGGAATGTGGAGATAAGATAGATTAGAAATAGGGTTTGACAAAAGAAAGGATTTTGAAAGACATAAAAACTTACTTTAAATCTTCAGAAAGTGGAAATTTTAAAATCACATTAAAATGACCTTTGCTTTGGCTTTTATGTCAAAATTTTATTATTAAACATGCTATTATGCCTATAAACATGCCATTTTAAATTGAATTCTACTTTCCCATTGAATAGAGAATATTAATAGACTAACTTGCACCTTAGAATCTTGAGCAAAGTTGAATTTGTAAAAGTCACAACTTAGAACGATTAAACTTTGAGTTATTTTATTTTATTTTATGGTGTTGGGGCTAGAACCCTGGGACAGTCTACTTTTGAGCTATACCCATAGCCCTTCTTATTTTGTATTTTGAAGCAGGCTCCCCCTAGGTTACTGTACTCTGGCCTCAAACTTGTGATATTCCTGTCTCAGTCTCTCAAGTACTAGGATTATAGGCAGACACCACTGCACCTGGAAAACTGTGTGAGGTTTTGGATGAAGCTAAAAGCTTCTTAGCGCTTCACATTCTCAGGCAGTAGAAGGAAAAATGGTGGTTTTGCACTACTTATCAGACTTATTCCTCCAATATGGTATAGAATGAAGAAACGATGTTTTGAGATACAGTATATGAGCACAACTTCTATCATTTCTTGTCCCGTAGCATTTATCAGCGGTCACTTGTGTGAAGGGCATGGTTTTCAACCGCCTGTTGCATTGTTGGTGATCTTGGGAAATAAGTCATTCTGTAACAAGATGTTCATTTGTCTCCCTACAGGGCAATAACAATGTGACTGTTTGCGCCAAGAATTCAACAAAGGATTGAATGCCATCAGCAACTGGTTGGCTTCATTACTCTCATTACCCGTCTACCAGGATTTAATTTTTAGCTTAGGAGTATATTCTCAAGTTTTTATCCTTGAATCTTACTGTGTCTCTTTGTGGAACATCTGACAGTAAATACACTTCCAAATGATGAGAAGCAGTTATTTTTGGCCTTTTCCCAAAACCCATAGCTCCAATGGTTTCTATGAAATATTTCATATTAATAACAAGAAAATATAGGAAATATCACATATTTTTTTGAATCCTGATATACTTTCATTATAAAGAATATTTTTTTTGCAGTATTGGGGATAGAACTCAGGGGCATTCTCCCTCCAAGTGACACCCCCAACCCTATTTTTTATTCTTTATTTTGAAACAGAGTCTCACTGAGTTGCCGAGGGCCTAAAGTAGCTGAGGTTGGCTGAGAACCCCGATCTTCCTGTCTCAGCCTCCCAAATGCTGGGATTACAAGCATGTGCCACCACACCTGGCTCTATAAAGAGTATCTTAGATTTTACATTGCCTGAGTTATATGTTATTTCCTATACATCATTGTAAAATTATTCTATGCCTAATAAAAGTGGTTTGGAAACTAAAAAACTGTAACTCACTTAAATTGGTTGATGATTTGGTAGATTTCATTTTAACCAACCTTTCTTTCTTCCTTCCTCTCTTTCCCTCCATATAAACACACACACACACACACACACACGCACATGCACATATGTGTATATGTAAATATTAACATAAACACATAAGTTTTACACTAAACATATGATACCATAGTCTACATTTCCACTTAATATTCTACTAATACATTATCTTCATTTTCATATGGAAAAATTAAATGCCTAATATCCCTCTGAATTGATACAATCTAGATTTCTTCATATTCCACTGAAGGTTACAAATTTAAATTATTTTCAGTTACTCATAATGTATATAATGCTTTTATTCATAATAAATTATTATATATTCTTACTCTTAAAAATGGAAATATCTGTATTATAGTCTATGGATAATATTGTACAGATACTAATGAAATGTAAATTCTGTATTCTAGTCTATGAATAATTTTGTACAGCTAGTAATATCTGGAATTAGATTTTTACTAGTATCATTAATTTATGAAAGTACAATTTTTATTCTGTTCTTAATACCTTTGGGTATTTCCTAATGTAAATGGTTAAAATAATATATTAATGTTTTAAATTTATAATGCTATGCTATCGAGAATGTATATGACCTATATTTCTAAATGTTGCCTCTATATTTTTGTAAATTATAAGTAATTTATGATAAAGGAATATTTTATGTTATGAAATAATAATGAAATATAAATTTTGTTCCTGTTATCAATTTACATATTGCAATATGAATCTTTTTCTTAGTATTTTGTAAGTTCTTTCTTTCTTCTTTACTTTTACTCCTTGATGATTGTCATTCTGATTGGATTTAGATGGAATCTTAGTGTAGTTCTAATTTTCATGTCCCTGATGGCTAATGATGTTGAACATTTTCAATGTACCTAATGGCCATTTGTATCTCTTCATTTGTGAAGTGTCTATTCAATTCAATTGCCCATTTCTTGATAGGATTATTTTCTTTAAGTGTAATTTGCAAGAACATAGAAAGATCTGGAGAACATAATGTTAAGTGAGAGTAGCCAGTCTCAGAAAGTGAAGGGTCATATGTTCTCTCCAATGTGCACAAGCTGGAGAGTAATTGAGATACCAGAGAGACTCCAGATAATAAAGGCGAAACCTCAGTGGAGCCAGGGAGATGGTTTAAGGGAAGGGGAGGGGTGAGACTGAGATTCATAATAAAAATACTACAATCCACCACGAATACATATGTGAATATGCTAATGGCAATCTTAGTATTCTGTATTTGGAAGGAGGAAAATGCGGCTGCAGGAGGTAGCAGCAAGTGTTATGTGTATGTGTGTCACTGTTAACATGATTTACATTATGATATGATACTATAATGCACCAATAAAAGCATATAACATTATTTTTGAAAAAGTAAAAGAAAAGATATGATGATTGTAACTCTCACTGTAAAGCTTATTATGATGTTTCTGAGTATTTATAAAGAAAAATTATATATATTTCAAAACAACTTCAGAAAAATTAGTTATGATAACAAAGAAATGAATATTTTTCTATTAAAAGTACTTTGTTGTTAATGGCTTGAAAATACACTAAACACAAGTTCTTTACATTCTATGCAACTTCATTAATTACTAAACATGGAATCTGTATAATATTATACATATACATGTATAAAATATTCTAAGAGTTAAATCTAAGGGCTCAGTTATTATTTAAAATAGTAGTACTTGCTATTCTATTAAAAGGTGTATGTATATATCTTTTTTCCTTTGCTGCCATATCAAACAGCTAAATGCCTGAATCAGGTTAGAGACTCAATTATTAATATTTTGCGTGTCATCCTTGCGCAGGGGCCATGCTAATCTTCTCTGTATCATTCCAATTTCAGTATATGTGCTGTCAAAGCGAGAACAATTACTAATATTTTGAGTGAAGCATATTTTTTGTAATTTTTATATTTGTGTTTAAAGTAATTTTAAATACTTTTCTCATTTTATGTTAGAATAAATGCATGCTGTCACAGCACTTATTAATTGGCATTTAATTTCTACTTGATTTTGAGAATTAATATATTTTCACTTATTATAAAATTTCCAGCAGCATTTGTCTGCATATTTCGTACATTTTCCTAGACTGTTTCTTTGCTTGATGCTCTGATAAAATGTTTTCTTCAAGTTTATCTGTCATTTTTTCTTTATAAAACATGCATTTTGTAAACTATTACTTTGACTATTCTTTAGAAATATTTGGGTAATATTAACTTAGGTTTCTTTTTCAATTATTTAGTTTTAGTTTTTTCTCAACTCCTAGTTATTTAAGACTCTCACAGATCAAAGTGATTTTCTTCTTCTTTAACTTTATCCTTTTTAGTTTCCTTTATGCCCCCCCCTTTTTTTTTCCTTCCTATTATTTAAGTGGCATTATTTCACAAAGTTCTTTTCTGGATGCTTTTTCTGGATAATCCCAGTGCTCACATAGTTGCATTACTACCTCTTAACTGAGACTTCCCAAATCTTTATTTTGACCCAAATGACTTTCTAAAATGTGTACCTATATTTCAACAGCTTCTGTATCCTACTATTTAGGTGTCATATTAGCAGTTCCAATTGGATTTGTTCTAAACTGTATTCTTCTCTCTCTCCCTCTTTCTCTCTTTTTCTATCCCTCTCTCCTCTCCCTCTCTCTCTCCCTTTCTCACTCTTCCTTGATACCTACTGCCCAACAGACACAGGCTAGAGTAGAGGAAAGTATGTCCTGGGTCCTGGCCCTCTCTGGCCATTGCTTAGCCGATGGTCTTTTCACAGGCTGAGAAATTGGCAAAGTTCTGAGATATGCCCACTTGGGACTCATATTTCACTTCTGAACTAGATTCCAGACCTTACAATCATCTTTCAGGCACACATGAATTCCTTCCCAAGCCTGTTCTCCCGACTGTAGCCACCAGCTGTAATTACACCCCCTTAATTTCATCCTTTTCCCTGAGAAGCAAACCAGTAGGATGAATATCAAGGACCTGGATCATGTGATTCCTTCAGGGTGGGCAAATAGACTGGAAATCCAGGAAGGAGCCAAGGTTGCAGTGTAAGCCTGCAAGCTGTCCACTGGCATAACATCTTGATTAAGAACAGTCAACCTTTCTTCTAGTCAGACTTTTATTGGATAAGGCTCATCCAGGTTAAGGAATCTGCTTTACTCAAAGCCCACCCATTTAAATGTTAATCTTATTCAGAAGTATCCTCACAGACATACCAACAGTGATGTCTGACAAAATACCTAGGCACTCTGCCCCAGTCACATTGACACACAAAATTTATCATCACATCAAATTTTCATCTCAGGGATGGGAGTTCCAGATATGTCTGTTTCCAAGGGATAATGACATACATTCTGGACTTGAAAAAAAAATAAGGTGGAGACAAGAGCTCTCCTCATGTTTCTGCCTTCTGGGGAAAAATGTAAAGGAGCCTAAGAATTCTAAATTTTAAACTTCCTTCCAAGCTTCTAGGAGGGAGGAGGATAGAACAGGTTTTGACCAGTAATTGTTGTTTTCTTTGTACTGTCACATATTCAGACATATAAAAGAGGTGCCCATTAGTTCTCTACCAGACCTCTTATGTTAAGGCAGGAAAACTTCTCATCAAAATCTCTATTTCTTTTTATGTTCTGTTCTCAGTGAATGGCACAAGCAGATACTTAGTTCAAAATTCTCATCTGAAGTTCCTTCTCCTTCTTATTTTTAAATCCACAGCTATGACTCCATGACACTCATTCAGTCTCTTTATTTCTTTTTTCCTTTACAAATAATATTTTGGCCTAGACCTACTGTCTCCCTGGGATCCCTACATTCAGTCTTGAACCATTCTCTAATGTACATGATGTACATTCACAAACATAACAAAGTCAGTCACTAAGCCAAATATCAGAAGGAGGGAGGAAAGAAGGAATGGGGTGGGTATTGGGGAAGGGCTAAACGAGTGATGTGTGCAGGTATGCTTCTACCATCTTGTACCCAATTAAGATGTATGACTACAGCACACCTATAAAAAATTAAAAACAAATAAAGACTATTGGAGTAAAACAATTTTAATTTTTATTCATTTTTCCAAATGGAAGTAAAAGTAAACTATGAGAAAAAGAAAAAAAATAAAGAAATAAATGAAGACAATGTGATCTTGGAAAGCTTAGAACTTTTTATGTTTTCTCATTTTTTTAGGCTGAAGTTTATTGCTTGTTTCTCTCTCTCTCTCTCTCTCTCTCTCTCTCTCTCTCTCTCTCTCTCTCTCTCTCGTAATAGGGATTGAACCTACTGGCATTCTACCTCAGAGCTATATGCCTCTCCTTATTTTATTTTTTTATTTTATTTTATTTTATTGTTTTGGAACAGGGTCTTGCTAATTGCTCAAACCTGCAATCATTCTGTCTCAGCTCCCCAGGTAGTGGTATTCTGGGCCTGTGACACCACTTCCGGCCAATGAGGTTATCTTTCTTTTTGTGTGTGTGTGGTATTGGGGTTTCTGGAAGCCCTTCTACCTCCGGGCTACACTTCCAGACCTATTTTATACTTTTTTTTAAATTTGGAAACAGGGTCTCTTAAGCCAGAGAGGCTGGCTTTGAACCTACATGATCCTCTTGTCGCTGCCTCCCAAGTGCAGGGATTACAAGCATGTGCCACCAAGCCAGACCAATGAGGTTATCTTGATAGTGGAGAATTTCAATAAAATGTTCCATGCCTACTTCTCAAGGGTTATATCTTGCTCAGTTAGTACAAATCACATATAATTGTGAGTTTCTTTTAATTTTTAGAATTTGTACTTTTTTCTTTAAACTTTATGATTCTGTTTCATCTCCTTAGTTAAGTTTTATTCACAAGTCCCAGTTTAGAATCACATTCTCTAGGAAGAAATTCATGAACTCTCAAACCCACATCAATTTTCTTATAGGAGTATACATCTTATTATAAATTAATTTTTGCTCTCCCAAGACTGTTGAGGCCATGTCTATAACTGTTTAATTTTATAGTCACAGTGACTAAAACAGTGTTTACCATATAAAGAAAAAGAAAAAAAAATCTGGCTAAATCTGCTTTTTTTTTTCTTTTTGTGGGTGGGTCTGGTGATGAAACCCAGAGGCATTTGACTTTTGAGCTACACCCCCTGCCCAATTATTTTATTCTTTATTTTGAAACAGGGTGTCACTGAGTTGTGGAGGGCCTAAGTAGCTGAGGCTATCAGCTAACCGTGATCTTCCAGTCTCAACCTCCCAAATGCTGGGATTACAAGCGTGTGCCACCACGCCTGGCTAAATCTGAAAGCTAAGAATTTGTATGCATTTTGAGATTCCTACAGTGTCTAGAACAATGCTTATCACATAAAGAAAAAAAAATATGGCTAAATTTGAAAGCTAAGAATTTGTATGCATTTTGAAATTCCTGAAACTACAAAACTGACATTTAATATAATTCGTAGAAGTTTTACATTGGAATTGGAATTGAAATATTATATTGGCATTCTTATATTCTCTTCATATGCAGTAAAATATTGATCGGTTTTAAAGTTTTTGTTTATTCAAAAGTCATGCTCTAACTGGGTGTGGTGGTGCACATGTATAACCCCAGTAATTGGGAAGCAGAGACAGGAGGATCAAAGGTTTGAAGCCAGGCTCTGTAAGTTAGCAAGGCTTTCAGCAACTTAGTGAGACTCTTATTTCCAAATAAAAGCAGAATTGACCTTGGGGGTTTTGGAATTGACCTTGGGGGTTTTCAAAGGTTTGAAGCCAGGCTCTGTAAGTTAGCAAGGCTTTCAGCAACTTAGTGAGACTCTTATTTCCAAATAAAAGCAGAATTGACCTTGGGGGTTTTGGAAGTGTGACTTATCTATTAGAGACTTATTCTTGATATTATCTCACAGTTCCCCAATCCATGGGTAATAAATTTATGGGACCAAGGAGAGGGAGCACATGGATTTTGTACTTCCTCTTGACATGACACTCTTTGTATCTGGAATCATAGAAATACCTGTTTGAATGGTTGAAACTGCTCCTGGCAACTGAGATACCTCATGAGGGTGATCTGCATGACAGCCACCCAGGACAAGCTTGGGAGGAGCCAAAGGGGTAACTGATAAGGGAAGAGAATGGAATTAATGCATCGGGGAGTGATGCACACATGGATTCAAGGCTTCTTGTAATGAAGAATAGAATTAGATATAGAAATAAATGGGAAGGATGTGCAGAGCTGGGGCCCAGGCGCCCGTAAAATTGGTTCTTCCTGTATCAGCATATTGAAGATTATTATAGATTTCAGAACAGGAAGTTAGAAATATTTTAACATGTTTTTCAGATGTTTTAGTAATCTTAGAAATTTATTTTTAAATTTTAAATATTTTGATATATAATATGCACACATGCATAAATCTCAAATATGTCAAATAGTCCTTCTGTACTGTTTCCATGAGCAAATATCAGGGTATGTGGAAGGATACAATTAGTGTAATATTTATATTTAGTGTAATATTTAATTTTATGAGATCTTCAACAAAGGCCTTATAAAATTAAATTAATCTCATACTCCCAGGACTATAACTAAATTATGGCATGTGTTAAAATACAATTAGCCCTTCTTGGGACCAGTTCTAGTTTATCAGGTTGAGAACATCTGATGCATTTGCTTATTTCCCCTTAGCATCCTCTCTTTGGTTGTGGTTTGCTTATAGATTGTCTTCCACAAGATCATGTATTGGGAGCCTGCACAGTAGTGCAGCAAGGCTCAGGGGATGGGACATGGCTGTAGAAGGTGGGTCACTGTGGACGTGTCCTGGAGGACTAAATCTGTCCCTGACTCTCATTGCATCTCTCTCTGATTCCTAGATGCCATATGCTAGCAAGTTACATCTACCACATCCTTCTTTCATGATCATCTGGATGCTTTAAGAGAAAAATGTAATTTATTAACTTTTCAAATAATAATGGCCAACACTAACACAAAAATTTAGTTATTCTTGTCTTAGGTACATTTCCTGAAGTATAGTCTCTGTAAAACAGACTTAATTATATGTGTAATAATTTAAATTTCTTAAGATATTTCTCCATGTACAAAGCCATAGAACTTTACCTAATATATCTATGGTATTAATTTAAAAATAAAGCAAATGTAACAGTAAGAACAAAGGTTCATTTAAAACATATAGGACTTCCAGGAAGATGACGGCCGAGAAAAGCGGGGCTTAAGAGCCCTGCTAACAACTAATCTCCATTACCACAAAATCAGCGCCTTTCATAGCCAGAAAACACCATCACCAGAGAAACAAAAAAATCACCAGGCTCCAGAGAGGAAGGGGACTCAGAACAAAGCTCAGAGCCACAGAGGAGATACACTGGCTTCACGCTCAAGGATGCAGCAGCAGCGCCTTACTGCCGGCGGCAGCGGCAAGTTAACTGGACAGCTACAGCGAGCCGAGGTGAGCCGCTGTGGAACAGCCGGGTGGGATTTTTCAGCACAGGGAGCATCTAAAGCTCCCAGTGGCTGAGCTCAGCACACGCTGCAGGGACTCAGAGCAGAGCTCAAAAACAGAGAACAAATACGCCAGCCTCACGGCCGATGGTGTGGCAGCGGCGCCATATTGCCACTGGCGGCAACAGAAGCAAATTCACCGAGTCCACTACAGCTTGATCTGCGTAATCAACAACAGTGAGTCAAATTGCGGGCCCCAGAGAAGAAATACCAGTACTGCACTCCCAGGGACTTGACCCAGTGTGGGAGTGGCGGTGGCAGAGATATCACACCATAGGAGAACGCCCAACTTGGCATCCCCCATAGTCTAAAGCAGCCTCTATCGACTCTCTGGGTATGAAACTCTGTGATACAACCCAGTAAAGGAGTAGTGGGGTCTGAGATACCACAGACTCGAGATCCAGAGCACAATAAGTGAAGTCATAGTGACCCAAGGGAAGAACCCAGAGAAGGCACAAACTTCCAAAATCATGGGAAAGAGGAATAACAATGGAGCAATGAATGCCCACAACCCCACAACATCAGAACCTGATAAAACAGAAATTCAGAGATTTCTAGAAGATCAAATCAGGAAAATAACTGTGGAAATAATAGAGGTGTTTTGAAAAGAATTCAGAGAGAGCCAAAAAGAGATAAAGGATGCAATTAATGAAGTAAAGGCCTCAATTCAAAGTACAAACAACCGATTAGACCACATGGAGAATAGAATCTCACTCTTAGAAGATGATCAATCCAAAAATGAACGCATAGTTTCTAATCTAGGAAAAAATATCCGACAGCAGGAATCTGACATTGAAGAAATATGGGCCCATTTTAAGAGAGCTAACCTAAGAATAATTGGAATAGAGGAAGGAAAAGAAGGTGAAACCAAAGGGATCAACAATCTCTTCAAGGAAGTAATAGCAGAAAATTTTCCAAACATAGAGTAAGAGGTCGATACACAGGTCCAGGAAACTTATAGAACTCCCTTTAGACAGGATCGGAGAAGAGGATCCCCATGCCACATAATTGTCAAAATGACCAATGTGGAAGCCAAACAGAGAATCTTAAAGGCAACAAAAACAAAGGACCAAGTGACATTCAGAGGCAAACCAACTAGAATCACTCCAGACTTCCCAAACCAAGTCATGAGAGCCAGAAGGACTTGGAGTAACATATTCCAAACTCTGAAAGAAAACGACTTCCAGCCAAAAATTTCCTACCCAGCAAAACTTTCTATCAAATTAGATGGAGAAATAAGAAGCTTCCATAACAAACATAAACTGAAGGGATTTGTCTTCAAAACTAGCACTAGAGAAAATACTCAAAGAGATTAACTACAAAGAAGAAATAGGTAACACACACCAGAACCAGAGAAATAAGATTTTCCATTTAACAGACAACTAAGATTAGTTATCTGTGGAGATTCATTACTTATGTTAGTCTTTTACCTATCTCTAAATTGTATTGTTTGCTTTTATTGTTGTTAATTTTTAGGAATTCTAGTTGGAACATTAATATACCTTCAGATATAGCATTTAGAAATATTTTATCCCATTCAATCAGTAACTTTTAACTCTGTTTACAGTGTCTTTGGATATACAATATTTTTTATTTTTTATTTTCTAGGGAGTTTGAATACTCTTCTGTTGCCTGTGCCATTGAAATCATATCCAAGAAATCATTGCCAATTTCAATGTTGTGAGGTTTTATGACCCAGATTTTCTTCTAAAAGTTTATAGTCTTAAGATATATATTTAGGTCTTTTATCTATTTTGAGTTAATATTTGTATATGGTGTTAGGTAAGGGTCCAATTTTATTCTTTTTCATGTAATTATTATTTTTCAACAATATTTAGTTAAAAGATTATTATTTCCCCCACAAAATGTTCATGGAAACCTTGTCAAAAATAACTTGACAATATATGAAAGGATTTAGCTCTAGGCTTTTATTTTACTCCAATGGTTTATATATCTGCCGTTAGAACAGTACTACACTGTTTCAATTATTGTAGCTTTATATGGTTTGAAATCAGAAAATATATATCTTCTAGCTTTGTTCTTTTTTGAGATCGTTTTGGGTATCTAGAGTCCATATTCTATATTAGGATAGATTTTTTTTCTGAAAAATAAATATATAATATATGATAGTTTCACCTAAAAAAAAAGAAAAGAAAAAAATATTCTCTGGTAAGAAAGAAAGCAAAAAGAAATATTGAAATGTTATCTTTAAGTTATCAAAAGCTTGGTATCAGACAAATGAAACTGTTATGTGAGATTATCATTTTATTTTGGGATAAATTGCTATAATACTAGATGTCAACCAATAAGCCAAGCATGGGAAGGAGGGATGGGGAGGGAATGGGGTGGGGACCGGGTGGGGGCTGACTGGGCGATGTGTGCATGTATGTCACAAAAGTTTGTATCCGACTATGATCTATGAATACAGTGCACCAATAAAAAATTTAAAAAAAAAAGAATTCCTCATGTATATGTACACCATTTTACTATTAGTAATAAGTATAATATTAACTATGACTGGATGCATATACATGGACAGAAAAGGCCATAGGTATAAGAATATTTTATGAGGAATTGTATGATTTACAATGATATCCCTTATTATTAAAATAAACTTCAATATGTAGTGAATAAAAAAATAAAAAATAAAAAATAAATAAAACATATAGTTTAAATTATGTATTTACATTTAATCTTCATGAATGCCATCTCATCCTGGAACGTTAAAGTTTTTGTAGACATCAGATGTAGATTGGACAAGGTATTGGGTGTTTGCTTTTTCATATTTTTCATACTTTTTACTCTGTCAAGCCTTAAGCACTATACTTCGTATCCATCCTCATTTCTATGTTAGAAAATAAGTCAGTTCACCACATATTTTCCTTAGCAAATATTGATTGCCAAGACAATATATGATTTATTTGTAAAATAAAAGAAAAAATGACAGAAATTCTTTTTAGCAATAAACCAATGTCTTATAGACTTAAGAAATAGATAATTTTTTTCTACAGATAAAAAATAAAATATTTTCTCAGTATTTTGTATTATGGATTTTAAAAACAAAGAATACCTCTAGATAAATTTGAAAATTGAGTCTCTTACCTCATTCTATATCAAAATTTGTGTAGAAAAATAGAATGATTGCAACAAGAAAGAATTGTTAAATTCTTTGATATGAAAATTTTACTAGATTAAGTGTTGCTAAACAAGATAGCAACGAATTGATAAAGTAGCGATATAAAAGTTATTATTACATATTAGAAAAAAGAATGGAACCTACATTTAAAATTAATAAAATTCACTTGAGTCAATAATATTATTTATGGTCAGAAATGCAAATAACATAAATTTCCAACTAGGAAATAATTTAATACAATAAGATACTTTTATTAAATGCACCACTTCAGTGTTGTACCTGAAAGCTTTGTTATGGTATTTAAAACTGCTAAAACCAGGTATAGTGGCACATATCTGTAATCCTAGTACTTGGGAGGCTGGTAGAAGAGGATTGAAGGTTCAAGACCAGACTCAGCAATTTTGCAAGACCATAAGCAACCTACAAGCGAGACTCTGTTTCAAAACAAAACAAAACAAAAAAATTAAAAGGGCTGAGGTTGTAACATGAAGGTAAAATGCCACTCCTTAGTAGGAGTTCAGTCCTTAGTATCAAGAAGAAGAGATAAAAGAATTCAGCAGAGTAATAATATCTAGCGACAAAAGTAAGATAAAATTTCTGAAGGATAATTACAGCTGCAAAGTTCTGTGAAAATTTAAAATTGCCACCCTAAGTAATCACTGTTCTGAGTTAGATAACCAGAGCATATTTTTTACTTATCTTTGTAAAGTAAGTGAATGTACTTGGTATGGACTTCTGGTTCTGGATTCTTTGTACATTATTAAAAAAAAATCAATCTATGCTATTATATAAGGCAATAT
Organism: Muscardinus avellanarius; assembly: GCF_963383645.1. Classification (NCBI taxonomy): domain Eukaryota; kingdom Metazoa; phylum Chordata; class Mammalia; order Rodentia; family Gliridae; genus Muscardinus; species Muscardinus avellanarius. Next base: position 148,219,304 of record NC_137786.1, read on the forward strand.
ATTCTGTTTTTTTGTTGATGTTGTGTACTATTCTGTTCTATAAATGAATGTTCTCAAAAATATCCTCCCATTCTACCATTAAAAAATGCTTGTGTTAGCCGGGCGTGGTGGTACACACTTGTAATTCCTGCACTTCGGAGTCTAAGACAGGAGGATCGCGCATGTTCAAATCCAGCCTTATCTGGCTTAAGAGACCCTGTTTCCAAATAAAATTTATAAAAACATAGGTCTGGGAGTGTAGCCTGGAGGTAGAAGGCCCCTGCATTCCATCTCCAGTACCACCAAAAAAACAAAAAAAACAAAAAAACTTTTTTCCCCAGTTTTTATTTATTACAGATAGTGCTTCTAAAATTCTAAAATGGTTTATAAGAGCATCACACTTAAATGTGTTTCTTTTAGCTATAGCATTACATTCAAATTATTAAGCTGCACAGTACTTACATATCTAATGTTAGTAGCAATAAACTATTATTATTATTGCTACTACTACAGACTGGATTAAGGATTACTTTATTCTGAGATACATCCCCAGTCCTTTAAAAATTTTTCTCTGAAACTTTGTCTATCTAAGTTACTAAAGATGGCCTTGAACTTGTAATCCTTCTGCGTTATCCATCAGCGTAGCTAGAATTAAGTTGCGTACCACAGCACCTGACAATAAATAGCTTTAAATTTTTATTTTACAAATATCATCACTTGCTTTGTTGCTTATCTTTGCACTTTTTAAATGGCATTTTCCTGGTGAACAAAAATCCTACATTTAACTAAAGTCAAGCTCACGCTGTTAATCTTTTTCATATCCTCTTAAGACAATTTTACCTACATTAACATCAGAAAGATGTCTTCTTGGTTTTCTTCTGGAGCTTCACTTCACTCTACATTCCATGTGGATTTTGTTCTTGAGTGTGGTATGATAAAAATCCATTTATTTTTCTCATGAATTCAAATAATTTATTATATAATTTTCTCTTTGAAAATTATCATATTAGAATATTTAAATACACAGTACACCCAGAGATTGTATGTAGATAAAATAAAGATACTGATATAAAAAGTTATACTTTCTTTCAGTGCTGTGTATAATTTTTTTTGTGTGTGTGTGGTACTGGAGGTAGAAACCCAGAGGCTTTTCTACCTCTGGGCTATACTCCCAGGCCCATTTTCTATTTTATTTGGAAACAGGGTCTCACTAGGTTGCTGAGACCCTCACTAAGTAGCTGAGGCTGGCTTCGAACCTGCGCGATCCTCCTGTCTCAGCCTCCTAAGCGCGGGGATTACAAGCGTTCGCCACCCGCCTGGCTTGCTGTGTATAATTCTCTCCCTCTCTTCTCTCACACACACATTTGGTGAGTTCACTAGATTCTATTAGAGGGTGCTGTGTCTAGCAGACCTCACTTTTTCATTTCACTTGCCAATGCTCAGCTATCCAGTCTTCTGGTTAGTCTCACTTTCAGTCCTTCTTTCTACTGTAAGTAGCTCACTGTTGTTCAATATTCTCATACATAATTGATTTACAATACAATCAACAAAACAACAACATTTCCTAGTAGCTAGCTTAATTGCACTAAGCATTTCAATGTCTCATTTAAGGTCCTTTTTAAGTTTACAGTATATCTAAGAGGAGCTATTTTTCAATATAATGATAATTCTGTTGCTAGAATAAACATGTGCCTGTTCTTATTTTTCCATTTTTCAATAACTTCTTTCAAGTTTTAAATGCCCATCTGAGATGTAAATTGCAGTCCACCTGAGCCACTTCAGCTAGTTAGAGACATGCACCCACTGTCTGACAAGGAAAGTGCATGGCACTTTGATTTTCAGTCATACAAAAATCACAAATAATGGCTAGGAAGCAATTTCATAAAAAGAAAACATCAATACTCCTAACAAAGCATGGATTCTAAGCTGATGTAAAACCAATGTGCTGTTTGTAATGATGCAATCTGCTCCATACTTTAAGGAGATCTCTTAAAATTGTGTGCAGAGAAATTTATTGTACGGGGAAAATGTGAAATCGGAGAAAAAAAAGATAATCTTCTATTGTGATAGTACAGGTCAGAAATGATAACAACTTGTTTTAAGATAGAAGTTATTTATATGATGAGAAATAGTTATACCTGGAACATATTCCAAAGGCAGAGTTAGCCCTACTTTCAAATAGATTGCATGTGAAATATGAGAAAAAGAGAAGGGTCGAGGAGATCATTTTGATTTTTTTTTCTGTGCAAATTGGTGAAAGATACTATCTTTTGAAAGATTGGTGCTATTAATTGAATGTCCATCTAGCCCTTATTGTTGGAGGTGGGTATATTATTCATCTTCCCCTTGCGATCTATCTTGCTTCTAATCTCCATGATATGAGAGCCAAGTTCTCATTCTCTCTCTCCCTCCCTCTCCCTCTTCTCTCTCTTTCTTCCTCTCCTTCTCTGCCTTCCACTGCAATACTCTGTGGTTGACATATGTTATCTGGCCTAACATGTCGACACCCTGAATCTCCAGAGCAGTGAATAAATAAATCTTCCTTCCTCTAAGTTGTAATGGTTAAATGTTTTGTCTTACAGCAATGAGAATTCTGATTGACACAATGGAGGAAAAACAAAATCAGGTAAAGCAGAAGGGTATCGGAGCTCTCTTTTCTACTTTAGTTCAAAATGATTTTTGCACTATAAAGTACAAATGTACAAATCATATGATTACTGATGCAAATATGAATCTAAAACCTAGGGAATAGATAGAGATGACAAGAGAAATTTGGGAGTCATTGTCTTTTAAACCATTAGCTAGAATGAAATAAAATAGAGTATGGCAATAAATAAAGAAGACAGAAAGGATAAACCTTTTTTTCTTCTCTTATATCCATTTTTCATTTTTTCTTATCAATGAAATGGAAAATACAAAGATATTGGGAACAGTGACAAATGACAATCATTTCTAAAAAATGGAGCTGAAACAATTGGATACTTAAAAACAAAAAATGAGCTGGGCGTGGTGGCACACGCTTGTAATCCCCACGCTTGGGAGGCAGAGACAGGAGGATCACACTGGTTCGAAGCCAGTGGCGCTGGCTGAAGACACCCTGTTTCCAAATCAAAATTATATTTTAAAAAAAAATAGGTCTGGGAGTGTAACCTGGAGGTAGAAGGGTTTCCAGGAACCCCGGTACCACCACCAAAAAAAAAAAAAAAGCAAAAAATGACCTAGACTCCAACCTTATATATATATATATATGTCACCAAATTTTACTTCAAAGGATCTTACACTTAAATGTAAAATGCAAAATGACAAGTATTATGGAAGAAAATATTGGGTAAAACTTACTGACCCTATGTTTGGTGAATGAGTTTTTACATATCAAACTAAAAGCATAATGTATTATGCAAACAATTTATAAACACTTAAAACTCAACAATAAGAAAAAAAATAACCTGATTAAAACTGGGAAAAGTCTTCAAGTTTCTTCTCCAAAGAATATATAAAGATATCAAGTAAGCATATTAAAATATTCTTAACATTATTTGGCATCCAATAATTGCCAATTCAAGCAATAGAATGCCACTACATATTCATTAGTGTGTATGAAATTTATAAATAACTAACAAGCCAGTGTGGTAGCATATATCTGTAATCCCAGCACCTATCTTACTTGGCTGAGATAGGACAATCACAGCTTCAAAGCCAGCCTCAGCAACTTAGTGAGACTTTGTTTTAAAATGAAAATTAAGCTGGATATGGTGGTATTGTAATCCTAGGACTTGGGAGGCTGAGACAAGAAGGATCACAGGTTTGCAGCCAACCTCATCTACTTAGTAAGGCCCTCTGCAACTTATTGAGACCCTGCTTCAAAATAAAGAATAAAAAGTAGGGCTGGGGGTGTAGCTCAGAGCAGAATATCCCTGGGTTTAACCCCCAGTCCTGCAAAATAAATAAATAAAAATAAAAATTGGACTATTGGACAGAGGATGTAAATCAGAATTAGAATGTCCCTAGGTTCAATCTCCAATACCAAAAACAAATAAACAAACAAATACAAACAAAACAAAAAAACTAAAACTAAGGATACCCAATTTATTAATATCCAATTGCTGGCAAAGATGTAGAACACAGAATTCTCCTTCATTCATAGTAAATTTTTTTTTTTTTTTTTTTGGTGGTACTGGGGTTCCTGGAAGCCCTTCTACCTCTGGGCTACACTCCCAGACCTATTTTATATTTTTGAAACAGGGTCTCTTACGCCAGGGCGGCTGGCTTCGAACCTGCGCGATCCTCCTGTCTCCGCCTCCCAAGCACGGGGATTACAAGCGTGCGCCACCACGCCCGGCATTCATAGTAAAATTTTGAAATGCTACAGTCACTTTGAAAATAGACTTATTTTCTTATAAAGCTAAACTATATTTATATAAATTTTATTTAGACTTGTTCAAATTAAAAGGAAGAAATTTGTCCTCAATAGATAAACAGGTAAACACATAAAGGAATATGCATACAATTTATTATATCTAGTGATACCACACCACAGAAAGACATTCAGGTAACTTATATGTATACTGGTAATTGAAGAAACAAGTTCAATGTCTACATAATGTGAGGTTCTATTTATGACATTCCCTTTTTTTTGAGATACTAGAAATTAAATCCAGAGTCTTACATGTACTTACAAGTGATCTACCACTGATCCACAGCCCCAGTCCTTATAACATTCTTTAAAAGATAAAACTATAGATATAAAGAAAATATCTGTGGCCATCAGGGTCATGGAAAATGGGGGATGGAGGTAATTAATTAGTTAAAACACAAGGATTTGTTTTTACAGTGATCAAACTATTCTGTATGGCATTATAATGGTGGATACATAACACTATGCATTTGTATAAACTCAAATAATTTTACACTTATACTTAAATATGCAAATTTATAAAATATTTGAGAGTTGGAGGATAGAATGCAGAGTCTACAAGAGAGTCTCTTTAAGTTTACACAAGGTTTTTTTTTTACCCCATTATGATGTATAAATACAATGCACCAATAAAATATATATTATATATATGCCTGGTGCTTGGGAGGCAGAGACAGGAGGATCACACAAGTCTGAAGTCAGCCTCGCTGGCCTAAGAGACCCTGTTTCCAAATAAATAAAAATATAAAATAGGTCTGGGAGTGTAGCCCGGAGGTAGAAGGGCTTCTAGGAACCCCAGTACCACCAAAAAAAAAAAAAAAAAAAAAAAAACCAAAAAACAAAACAAAACAAAAAAAACCAAAACAAAACTATATAATAGTTCTGGGAGTGTAACCCAGACGTAGAAGGACTTCCAGGAGCCCCAGTACCACACACACACACACACAAAAAAAAAAAAAAAAAAAAAAAAAATTAAAATAACATCTAAAAAATTGATGACATTGAGCCGGGGCGTGGTGTTGCATGCTTGCATTTGGGAGGCTGAGATGAGAGGATCGCAGTTCAGACAGTTTCAGCTCCTTAGTGAGGCCCTCCGTAACTCAGTGAGACCCTGTTTCAAAATAAAGAATAAAAAATTGGACAGGGAGTGTAGCTCGGAGGTCAAATGCCTCTGGGTTCCATCCCCAGATCTGAAAAAAAAAAAAAAAAAAAAAAAAAATTTGGTGAGATCAAAATCTGCTGATCTAGCCTGGCGTGGTGGCGCACGCTTGTAATCCCTGCGCTTGGGAGGCAGAGACAGGAGGATAGCACAGGTTCGTAGTCAGGCTTGCTGACTTAAGAGACCCTGTTTCCAAATAAATAAAAATAGAAAATAGGTCTGGGAGTGTAGCCCGGAGCGTAGAACGGCTTCCAGGAACCCCAGTACCACCAAAAAAAAAAAAAAAAAAAAAAAAAAAAAAAAAAAAAAAATCTGCTGATCTAAGTGACTTTAAAATGATTTTATTTTGTTAGGGTAAATCAGTATATGTATAACTGATTACAAAATAACTATCCATCTATCCATGCATTCATAATAATATAAATACATACATAGGAACAGTAGTCATAGCTTCCATTCCAGAAAATTTTGAGTTACTTATGTAGATGTTCTGCACAAAACTAGAGAGACTGCAACTCCTATCCATTAGACGCAGGCTGTGCATATTTTCTTTATTTCAACCCCGTTTGGAAAGACTCAGTTGGTAGGGAATTAAGAGGAAGTGAAAACACCTGGCAAACTGTAACTCAGCTGGTTGACCAAAATCAACATCAACCATGATAAGCCATGCTATTAGTAGTATGTGCTCTTAATAAAATTTGATAAAAATAGAACTTTACCTCCATAATTGTTCTGCCTCAAATTCATCACAGCTGTATAATAATAAGAAAATATCAGACTGAAGGACAAAAACTGAGAGACATTATACAAAATACTTCTTTATTACACCTTGAAATTGTCTAGGTCTTTAACAACAAGAAAAGTTGACAGACTGTCTTAGCTAAGAGGAGCTTAGGTATAAGAAAAAATATAAAATAAAATATTGAAAAGAATATAGAAAATAAAGTTAAAAGTAAAGAAAATATGAATAAATTATGGCCTTTATTTGATAATTTTGTAACACATTTTTATTGATTTTAATAAATACATGATACTAAAAAAGGTTAGTTATAGGAGAAATTGAATGTGAAGCATTTGAAAATTCTAATTAGTTTTTTCCCTGTAAATATAAAGCCTTTATAAAATATAAAGTTTATTTAAATTATTTCATGGATTTTCCAATTATGGCAAACTCCACAGTAATAAAAAATTAATAGTTCCTCTTTGCTTTCTAAAGACTCGTGAAACTGCTGATAGCTTCTACTAAGAGCAGTACAATAGAAGAATACGTGAGAAAAATTATATTTTTTTCAAAAAACTTGAAATGCCTTTACCTTTTTTCTAGTTTTGCTATTATCAATTTTTATCTCAAGATGATTTCAAGTCCTCTTTCAAGGACTAATAACAATATACTTTATAGTCAAGAGTTTTTAATATTTACAATGTAACAAAATAGTGACATTGGCATAGTAAAAACATGTCAGTTGGGGAAGGACAGAGATTTACAAAGAATATAAATTTTTTGCTACTAGGTTTTTTCTGCATAGTATAGTAGGTATGCTGTATCTTATATAGTTTCATCTTTGTCCCATAACCATTTTTATTATACTTAAATAAAAGTTTGTTTATAACTTATTGAATCCAATATACTTAAGTTCTCATTTGACTAAAAAGAGCAATATCTGGAAAACTCAAAAATAAGTCTTTATGTTGATACTGTTTTTATATAGAATACCCATAACATATACATAAAGTCCTATCCAGCTATCAGTTTGAAATGAACAACCAGTAAACTTCTTTTGTTTGTGTGTGTGGCGGGGGGCAAGGTGTCATGATGAAAATGTTCCATATCTTTATTTTGATGATAGTTTGACAAGTTTTTAGATTTGTCAAAGTCATCAGTTTCTATACTTTAAATGGGTGCACTCCATCGAACATGAATTGTAATTATACAACTTTTTATAAGATAAACAGATCCATGATTCTTAATCTTTCTTCTGAATATATTTGGCTTAAAATGTAATCTGTTCTAGCACATGCTAGAGTGCTAGCATAGAAAAATGATTTTATTTTTTATTTTTGAATCAAAAATTTAAAAATACATCTTTAAAATTCTATATTTTCTTTTTTAACAATTTAAATTCAAAAGTATATGTAAATATAATAAAATAAGCACAAGAGGCTATACATTTTATTATTTAAAGCAATATTGTATAAATTAAACTTATTAAAATAAATTTAAAAGTTTTCCACAATACAGTTTCATATTGCTTTATAATTTAACTCTTAATCTCTTATCTATCCATTTCTATTTCTTATTTCTACCTCCATTACTCTCCTAAATAACCAGTGTACTTCTATATTGACACTAAGAATTACTGTAATCCATGAAAATGGCAGGATAAAGTAAATAATATTTTCACTTCTAGGAAACAAATCTATAATATACTTAGAAAAATATTTTTTCCAGAAAATAATCAACAACAAATGTAAGTGCAATTTCATTAAATTATAAGCTATTTATAAACAATATGCTAGGAAGACTAATAACAATAACAAAATTACAAGCAATGGAAATCTCAGACTATAAAGAACACTTAATACTTTTGAGTTTCTTTTTGAAAAGAGTCATGAGTGAGATGATGGAAAACTAAGAGACCTTTAATCTGTGTATCCATGAAGGTTTTTGATCAGGGGAATATTTTAAATAATATTTTTTCAGAGAATGTGGGAAAAATAAAGTTAGAAGAGTGGGGAATATTAATGAGACAAGTAAATCTAAATATATAATCTCCATGGTTAAAATATTTGCATGGTCTTCCTATTGCTCTTAAGTCCAAAATTTTTTATGTATATACCTGTCCATCCATCCATCCATCCATCCATCCATCCATCCATCCATCCATCCACTTATTTAACATATATTTCTATAGGAAAGAGACAGCTGGAGAAACAAAGAAAAAATAAAATCATGTGGTCAGAAATAAGAAAGAAGGCATGTGACTGGTTGTCATGAATCCTGGAGCAAACATAGACTTAGGAAGGTAGTGATCAGAACCACTGCAGAAAGTTAGAGGAAACTGAACCAAGAATAAGACTTCCTTCCAATTGGGAGATTGCAAAGTCTTGTGATGACTGTTGTGGAAAAGCAAAGTGTGAATTTCCTCTTTCAAATGGGTAGGGAATCAGTAGGTGATAAGGAAACAAAATTATAAATTGAAAATAAAGTAGTATTAAAGAAAATGACTTTTTAATGATTATAATAAAGTTTAGAATCACTTTTACAGTTCATATCCATGTTACTCAATGTTCTCCATCCTATTTTACAATTATTTCCTACTGTGAATGTGTCTGAAACAGGATTTATGCACATAGTTGATATGCAAACAACATGATTAGAAGATATTGTTATGGGCTCATTTGTGCTTCTCTCTATATATATATATTTTTTGTTTGTTTGTTTGTTTTTGGTGGTACTGGTTGTTCCTGTAAACCCTACTACCTCTGGGCTACACTCCCAGACCTATTTTTATACTTTTCTTATTTGGAAACAGGGTCTCCTAAGCCAGCACAGCTGGCTTCAAACCTGTGTGATCCTCCTGTCTCTGCCTCCCAAACATGGGGATTACAAGCATGTGCCACCATGCCCAGCCACTCTCTATATATTTTAAGCCCTAATTTTCAGTATCTTTTTGTTTATCTTTTTTTTATTGGTGTACTGTAGTCATACATCTTGCTGGGGTACAAGGTGGCAGAGACACACATGTGCACATTACTCTTCTCATGTTTGGCTTAGTGGTTGACTTTGTTATGTTTGTGAATGTACATCATGTATATTAGGGAATTTTCCTCTTCTCTCCTCCCATCCCCCTCAGTTAGGTCACTATTTCCTCACATATGGTTTTCTTTTCTTCATCTAGAATTCAAATTAGAGTTTATTTGCAAACTTAGTCATTGACAATGTAATTAGTTAAAGTCATACTGAACCAGAGTATTCCACCTAATAGATTAGTGCTGGTCTTTCTATTGGGATGGGATATTTAGACATAGATGTAAACATAAAAAAAAAAAAGTCATGAAAACATGAAGGCAGCAATTCGGGTGACAGATCTACAACTCAAGAAGTGCCAGAGATTGACAGAAAACCATCAGAATCTGGGATAAAGGCCTGAGGCAGATTCTCACAACACTTTGGTTTCAGACTTTAATTTGCAGAATTGTAAGACAATCTGTTTCTTTTGTTCCATGCACCTAGTTTCGGGTACTCTGCTATAGGAAACTAAGCAATGAAGGAGCCATTGCATGAAGGACTAAGTCATTGGATTCTTACTTCTGACTGAAATCTAAACACCAGGAAATAGAGCAAAGGTAGAAGATTCAGAGGGAGGCCATGAAACAATGGAATACCCTGAGAAGAAGCATAGGTATTGAAATTAGTATTATTTTTTTCCCTAATAAACATGAGGCTTAGGCTACAAGTGAAGGAAGTGGTCAAAATGAACTGCTTGGGTGGGATTTCTGACTTTTTCTATAGCTATAACATTCCCCATAGTTATGAATCATGGGTTCCCATGCTTGACAAAAATACATTAAAAAATTCAAAGCATAGAGAGTAAATTCCACTTGGGATTTCAGGTTGTGTAGGATATTTTATGCCTACTGACATCTGCTTGCCTTGACCTGTTTCTGTCTTCTTCTCATGTCTTTAGCATTCACTCATTCACTTAGAAATGAAATTGCATAAACTCTACTTCAAAGACTTGAGGTCCAGGCCTCTGGCTGCTCTTGACTTGCAATAGTCCTTACCCCTTAGTCAGTTATCTCCAGCCTAAGCTATGACCCAGCCTGATTTGTCCTGACCAGCATTATTTATCTGTTTTTCATGCTTTAGATATAAAAATCAAATGTTTTTATGTTCACAAAAAGCACTTGAAATTACTCTTGCTATTTCGTGCCAAAGGTGAAGAATCTTTGAAGGTCTTTCAGTGCATCTCTTTTTAAAATGTAACATAGCTTCAGCGCCATAGAACAGGAATGTGTAGAGGGTGGGATGCTACTTTGATGTAAATTTACTTTTAAGATTTTTCTTGATATCCTAAGGCTATCTAAATTATTTATTATTTGCAACCTTTGATAATAAAATGTTGCAAAGCTACAACCTTTCATGTCTGAAGTCTTGTACTAATTGCAGATACTCTGCTTTAATAATAAAGTATTACATTTTCCAAAATATTCCATCATAATTAACACAAAGCCCTCATTACTTTTGATCATACAGTTTTTATATGTTTGGTTATTATACTAAAATAGGTGGTTGGGGGCAGGATCTTCCTCTTGATATTTACTAGGCTTTTGTTTTCCCACTGACATCTCTGCAGCTTTTCATACACTTTGCCCTCCATGGAAATTTAATTCATATTAATATGCAATGAAACCCGTTTGCTTTAACTAAACTGTAGTAATTTTGTTTTTTCTTATTTTGTTTAATTTGAGGCATTTATTATAAGTGCCTTAATGCTTTTCTATACAGAGAAGACTTATTGTTCTATAATGATATCTAACTATCCATCAGGGGAAAATCTAGCAAGGGATATCAGAGAGATAGTGATGTTGGAGGGTAATGTTTAGTCCGAATCATTTAGTTTTTCATGAGGAAGGACTTTCGAGGTTAATTTTGACCTCTTCTTTGTTTCCTTTGTAGATAAGGAAAGACTTTTGTGACTGATGGCTTTAAAAAGAAGAATGCTTTATTCTTGCTCATTGCCAATGGGTTTTCTTTGCTTCTCCATGTTCTAAGCTTTGAAGGCACAACCCTTTTGGATAAGCCTTGGAATTCTTAGGAATGACCTACAACAAGATGCATACACTTAATTCTAGAGTATTAAGAAGTCCGCTCTAGTGTAGATCTAAATGAAACTTCCCAAGTAGTCTTATTTCCTAACATGTTGGCATCTTTCTCTTCATTTGTGTGACTCTTGGTTCTGTCTCTCCTCTCCATGATTTCTGTATTTGTTGAGAATATAGGGAAGTTTCTTATTGACCTCTTAAAACGCTTTGTTAGTCCATTTTCCAATTATGTAATAAAATATTCAAGGCTAAATATTTACTTAAAAATAAGAGAGGTTTACACAGCTTAGAGTTTTGTAGGCTGACAGCCCACAATCAAGCAGCTCCACTGACTGAGCCTCTGGTGAAGACCTCTTGGCTGTGGTGCATCACTGTGGCTGGCATCAGAGTTGGAATACATGTAAGAGGGACAAGTCATATGGCAAGACAGGAAACCAGGGAGCAGAGAGGAGTCAGCCTTTCTTTTTATAATAACCTTTCTATAATAATTAGCCATGGTTCCATAAAACTACATTGATTACCTCCTAATTACAAAATACCTTCCACAAGGTTCTATTTTTTAATGATTCCACTGCTTCAAATTGTCATCACACTGAGAAGCAAGCTTCTAATACATGAACCCTCGGGGGACATACTCACACCATATCCAAACCAGAACAGAGTCCACAAAGAAGCCCTGGATTGTTTTGTGGAGAGTAGTGGAGCTCTATCCTAACTTTCTTCAACTGAATAGCAGGTTTGTCGATGGAGACTACCTATTTATTCATGGCCTCATGAAGTGAACTGGTCCTTTCAGCTTTGCCCAGAAGGAATTGATTCCTTTGTCATGTTTTGTATCACAAAATTTTGTTCCCAAAGATTGCAGAACTGAACTGCATGTTATCAGGTTTTGGATTTGCCCTGAAACAGGAAGCAATTGTCAGTATTCAGGTACCATAGGATACCTATAGAAGGAATCCTTTACACTATGCTAATTTGGAAACAACATGGAGGCAAATACTGTCCTAGATTTGAATGCATATTATTTGTTCATTAAACTAAAAATTGCCAAATAACAAAAATTGTGTAGGCTAGAGACATTGTTCTTCATGGTTTATAAAAATTCTTGGAAATTGTATTATCAATTAAAATAGTGTTAGCAATATTAATGATGTTTTATGATAGTGCTTTTCAAAATTTTGTTAGCTTGTTTTTTAAAAGATATGATGTTCTGAATTTATACGTCTGTTTAATATAATCACTTCATATATCTGTTTTTATCTTTATAAGCTCTCAGAATTTTGCATATGTTTCCAATAAAGAAATGTTTTATTTTGTTTTGTTTTTTAAGGGTCTGGGGATGGAACCCAGGGGAATTTGACCTCTGAGCTACACCTCCTTTCCTATTTTTTATTTTTTATTTTGAAACAGGATCTCACTAAGTTGCAGAGGGCCTCACTAAGTAGTTGAGGCTGTCCGCAAACTGCGATCCTCCAGTCTCAGCCCCACAAATTCTGGGATTACAAGCGTGTGCCACCACGCCTGCAAGAAATGTACTTTGACAGTAACCATTGTTGCTGTTTCGCAGTGTTGATGTATAGTGAAGATGCTCACTGTTACTATCCAGTGAAACAAAGATTAAAACTATCTGAAGCCAGATGGGGTAACATCCACAATCCTAGTACGTGGGAGGCTGAGATAGGAGAATTAAAAATTTGAAGCAAGCCTCAACAACATATTGAGACTTTAGCTACTTAGCAAGATTCTATTCCTAAATAAATAGAGCTGAAAGTATAGCTAAGAGGTAGAATGCCCCAGGTTGAATCCCAAGGACCACACACATGTGTACATGTGCACACATACAAAATTTAAAAAACAAATTACCCTTTACAATTTTTTTGTGGTACTGGGGGTGGAACCCAGAGGCTTTCTACCTCCGGGCTATACTCCCAGCCCTATTTTATATTTTATTTTTTGAAACAGGGTCTCACTAAGTTTCTGAGAGCCTCACTAAGTAGCTGAGGCTGCCTTCGAACCTGCGCTATCCTCCTGTCTCAGCCCCCCAAGCACGGGGGATACAAGCGTGCGCCACCACGCACCCTGTGAAAATATATACTTGTAGATAGATACTCAGGGATAGGAATTCTTTTGGTCACCACTAAATTCTTCAAGAAATTAATTTGGGAGAATGCTCCTTTAGACTTCAAAAATCTCTACTCTGTCTGTCTTCATTTCCAAAATTCAATGTTTAAATAGCAGCTATGAGACAGTTTTAAACTCTGAATTTCCAGCTTTCCCTTTGAAGGGCCTCACCTTTGTCAGTTTCACTTGCCTTTCAGGTTATTTAGTTAGTTTTCCTGAACTGAACCCCTGTCACCTTACTCATTGGATTTTCTGTCCTTTAATATCTTCTCTTTAACTCTGTTTTGGCCTCTTGACCCCTCCAAGGACATACCCTCCTTTATATGTTACTAATTTGGTGCTAGTTTATATACTCTTTACTTCTGCCTTGCTATATATACCCCTTGCTCTTAGATGAACATTACCATGGATGATTTTGATATAACTGCTCTGCTACCTTTATGTAAGACTGCTTCTTCTTTTCCATGCTCCCTTAATAAGGAAACAAGAAACATAAATTGTCTAGAAACAAGATTTGACACTTCTTTGTTTCATACTGTCTTATTAGTATTTTAGTCTTATATTAAACTTAGGGAAATATTCTTTTGTATTTGAGATACAGTATCTCTGTGGCAACACAAATCCCGCTTGCCAATCTGAAGCTAAAGTGCTAAGCAGTGGATATGTTGAGTTGTTGCTATTTGTTAATGACTTAAATGGGTCTAGAATCCAAAAGTTTGAGTACTCGTAGATTGTACAATGTTTATTTTAGAAAATAATGAGGTGGACTAAGAAAAAAGCATCATGTCTTTTCTAAGAAGGTTGTAACCAAACTTGATACCTTATAAAATCGAGCCTTTACTAAGTGCTGTTTATTTCTTTGGGCAAAAAAAAAAAATAATCTTATGCTGGTAAATGAGCTAGATTGTCTCCACTGTCAATCTAGGGATGCTCAGTAGGGCCAGCTGGATTCAGCCAGCCTTGATGAACACTGGAGGAATCTCCTGTGGTGAGTTGGAGCAGGGAATTGAAAATTAGAAGTGCAAGGTTGACTTTATCCTTAGAAGTCAATTGTACATCTTTATACAATTATGTCTCAGAAAAGAAAAAAATTATATATAAATAATCTAATTGCTCTTGATCGAGTATATTAGCAGGATGACAGTAAACCAACAATATTAACAAAAATAAATTAATAAATTAGACAACCAAGTATATTTTATTTTATTTTTAAAATTTTATTGGTGCAATATAATTACATATTAGAGTGAGATGCAAAATAATACATTCACATATGTATACATCTCTGTCCACCAAATGTATTTAAAACAAAATTTAAAATTTGAAAGAAGGAAAATAGAAAACAAAATCTAACTGAAAGAGTAAACCAAAAGCCTTCCGATCTCCATATTAAAATTGATAAGGTAAAATCAGAAAATCTAAAGTGAATAAACATAGGATACCTTTATTAAGATCAGGTAAGATTGAAACTATCTGTTTCAGTTGCATGCTTTTCTATAAGAATATAAACAAGAGATAAGTTCATTATTCCTTATTTTGGTAAAGAATTCTGGGGAAAATAGATAACTGATTAAATGTTTCTGAACACGGGTACTACTTAAAGCATATAAAATGCATAGTTTGGTGCTATTGTTTAGGTGTGGTTTGCTTCCCACAGTTCAAAGACTGGAAGTTTGGTCCCTTGATTGGTGACCTGTAAAGTGGTGGTGGGACCTCTAAGATACTGGACTCATCATCAAGTGCCATGTGCATTTATGCCACTATCCCTATGAAGTACATTGTGATGTGAAACTATAATGCATCAATAAATGTATAAAAAAGATGTTGGGCTCAGTGCAAGAGGTCACTGTGTGTGCTGTCTTCAAAGAGACAGAGGTAGTTCTTATTGAATCCTGGTTAGTTATTCTTTGAGTGGATAATTATAGAAGCTGTAAGGTAGATCTGTCCTCTGTCTTTGGCATCCTGTCATCATGTGATCTGTCCCTCTCACACTCACTCGCATCATGATGCCATCAGAAATATTGTAAAACTGCCAAGGGGGCTTCACCAGAGGGTAAACTGACTTTCAGTCTCCAAAAACTATGAACTAAAGACACCTTTTTTCTTTATTAAGTACATACTCAGCTTCAGATATTTTACTGCAGCAAAAGCAACTCTATTAATACATTTAATTGATCAACCCATAGTATTCTAAACACCAATCATTTAGTGACTGTTCTTTGACAAGATAAAATTCATAACCAAAGAATTGAAGAACTGTTTTCTTTATCTTGGAAAAATGCAATTCCTGTTTAAAGTGGCAGAATCAAACTGGAAAAAAAAGCACATAGGCATGCTTGAAGTTATTTATTTATTTATTTTTTTGCACAGTCAGTGTATCTTGAAGTGAAAAAGCTAATGACAATGCTTTTGCATATTTTCTCAGGTTGTTCAAAAATCGATGACTTTGTGATGATTGTTGGCTGAGATGATCAGTGCCTTTTGATTTCACAAATTCTTTCAAGTTTTGCCAGCAGTAGCTTTTCTCCTTTCCTGGGCCTCACTCTGATAGTAGCATAGCAATTATTAATTTTAAATACATTGATCCCAGGTGATGAGTAGATTTCTTTACAATTTCTTACATCTGTTCCCAGGATGTTGTTCTTCCTTGTCACCTTAGGGAAATTCCACAAAAATTGAATTTCATATATTAGAACTATGTAGATGGTGCATGAATATTTAAAATAAATATTTAAAATAAAATAAAGTGACCAAATATCTAGCAAACTGTGCTTTTTTGTGTGTGTTTTTTTACTGGCTTTAATTTGTAGCTTTTATTAGGTATCAACTGATGTAGAGGGCTTTGTAGAACAGAAAAAGTCTTTAGAGATTAAAACTCTTTAGAGATTGTAATAAAGTATATGACATTTTACATCTTCAGAGAGTATACTTTCTAACATGGTCATGGAATGAAGATATTATAGAGCAAGAAAAACATTTTCTCTTTGTATCTAGTGTCTGTTAAGGTCTTTCCCACCAACATCTTAATTACTTTCATAAGGGAAGAAACAGAATGATTAAAAGAACAAATACTATGAGATACATTAATGAAATAATTTGGAGTAACTGTGGCAAAAAGTAGCTATTTTCTCTTATTCTGAAAATAATATGATAGGAAAAGAAAATTGATACCTACTAAGAAAAATTTAGTGTAAATCAATTTTACTAGTAAGCAATAACAAGTTTGTTATTACATGACAAGTCTCATCAACACATCTTTATGTTTAGTAAAATTCTAATGTTTCCTTTTAATCTATGGTGATGGTAGGCAGTGAATATGTGATATTGCTTTAAAAGGACTATATTGAAAAGGAGTGGTGATAGTGGGCATCCTTGTCTTGTTCCCGACTTTAGCGGAAATTCTTGCAATTTTTCCCCATTCAATATAATGTTGGCTTTGGGTTTACAGTATATTGCCTTAATGATGTTGAAGTACTTTCCTTCTATCCCAATTTTTTGCAGTGTTTTTTAACATAAATGGGTGTTGGATTTTGTCGAATGCTTTTTCAGCATCTATTGCTATGATGATGTGGTTTTTGTTCTTGGTTCTATTTATGTGGTGAATAACATGTATTGATTGCGTCCTTGTCTGGTCCCTGATTTTAGAGGAAATTCTTGCAGATTTTCCCCATTCAATATGATGTTGGCTTTGGGTTTACTGTATATTGACTTAATGATGTTGAAATACATTTTTTCTATTCCAATTTTCTACAGTGTTTTTAACAAAAATGGGTGTTAAATTTTGTCAAATGCTTTTTCAGCATCTATTGATATGATCATGTTGTTTTTGTTCTCAGTTCTATTTATGTGGTGAATAATGTATATTGATTTGTGTATATTAAACCAGCCTTGCTTTTTCTGGAATGAAACCAATTTGGTTGAGTGTATAACTCTTTTCATATGGTTTTTAATGTGTATAGCCAGTATTTTGTTTGGAATTTTTGCATTTATGTTCATTAAGGATATTGGTCTGTAATTTTTCTTGAGGTATCTTTATTTGGTTTGGGGATTAATGTGATACTGGCCTTGTAGAAGAATTTTGGGAGAATTCCATCTCTTTCAATTTCCTGAATAAGTTGTGAAGTATCAGGATTAGTTCTTCACTGAAGGTTTTGTAGATTTCAGTTGGAAATCCTTCAGGGCCTGGGTTTTTCTTTGATGGCAGAATATTTATTGCTGTTTCTATTTCTTTGCTTGCTGGGGTTCAGTTTAGGTAGGTTATATGTGCTTAGAAATCTATTTATTTCTTCCATGTTTTCAAGTCTATTGGAGTATAACTTTTCTTCATTGACCTACAAAAATCAGTGATGAATTTTATTTGGAGAAAGAGAAAACTCAGAATAGCCAAAGCAATTCTCAGCAATAAGAACCATGCAGGAGGCATCACAATCCCATACTTCAAATTATACTATAGAGAAATAGTAGTAAAAACAGCATGGTATTGGCACAACAGCAGGAATACTGCCCAGTGGAACACAATAGAAGATACATAAATAAACTCACACACCTATAGTCAATTCATCCTTACAAAGGAGCCAAACTCATAAGCTGGAGAATAGACAGCCTTTTCAACAAATAGTGCTGGGAGAACTGGCTATCCATTTGAAAAATGATGGAACTAAATCCTTACCTCTCACCATGCACAGGAATTAACTCGAGATGGATCAAAGACTTAGAAATTAGACCAGAGACTGTGAAGTTATTAGAGGAAGGCCTAGGCTCAACACTCCAACATCCAGCATATAGGCACAGGCAGTAACTTTCTCAACAAGACCTCCAAATCACAGGAAATTAAAGCAAGAATCAACAAGTGTGATGGTATCAAACTAAAAAGTTTCTTCTCAGAAAAGGAAAACACCAAGAACCTAAAGAGGAAGCCTACAGAATGGGAGAAGATCTTTACCAGCCACCACTCTGATAGAGGGTTAAAATCCAGAATATACAAAGAGCACAAAATAATCTACACTAGCAAAACAAATAACCTAATCAAGAAATGGGCAACTGAACTGAATAGATACTTCACAAAAGAAGAGATACAAATGGCCAATAGATTTATGAAAATATTTTCTGCATCATTAGCCATTAGGGAGATGCAAATCAAAACTATGCTAAGATTCCATCTAACTCCAATCAGAGTGGCAAGCATTAAAAAAAAAAATCAAATAACAAATGCTGATGAAAGTGAGGGGAAAGAGGAACTCTTACACTGTTGGTGGGAGTGCAAAGTAGTTCAGCTGCTATAGAGATCAGTGTAGAAATTTCTTAGAAAACTGGGAATAAATCCACCCTATGATTCAGCTCTACCACTCCTGGGTATTTTTCCAAAGGGGTTGACATCAGAGAACTACAGTAACATGTGCATACCTATGTTCATAGCAGCACATTTGTAATAGCCAAAATAGGTAACCAACCTAAGTCTTCATCAACAGAAGAATGGATTGTAAAATTATAGGGAATACACACAATGGAATTCTATTCAGCTATAATGAAGAACAAAATCATGCCATTCTCAAGAAGATGGAAAGATCTGGAGAACATTATGTCAAGTGAGATCAGCCAAACACAGAAAGAGCAGGAACATATGTTTTTTCTATTATTCCCAAACTAGGGAGCATGGGGGATACCAGTGAAACTCCAGATAATGGAGGGGAAATCTCAGCAAGGCTAGAATGGAAGGCTAGAAGAGGAAGAAGGCTGAGGTTGATTAATGGAGGAGCTACATCTGAATATGTGTAAAAGTATAAATATAGCATGGTTAATCTGGACACTCATTGTTGGGAGGGGGGAAGGGAACCAGGGATGGGGAGAGAGGATACCAGGCACAGTCTAAATGTATACCATTTTCAATATGTTCCACATATAAATAAAATTTAAAAAGAAATGTATAATATAATTCATCCATTCAATTCAATTGGAAATTTAAGTGCTGGAGAACTTGCAAAATTATTTATTATTTCATGAGCTACCTGCTCTATGTATTTAAGCTTTCTTTTGTTTTTAATTCTATAGCCTCTTTTCAAGCTATTTAGTTTAATCCCAAAGCATCATTATTTACATACTCATTATTCCTAAATAAAATATCATGGGTAGACATCTCTTCTAAGTTCACTATATTAGATTATCTACAAATAACTTCAAACACATCATATGCAATTTTAAGCTATTACTCTATACCTGTTGTTCTTTCTAGTTGCTTTCTCAGCAGATTACAAGACCTTCCAATTAAATATTTATATTAAAATTTTCTTTTGTTAAATATATATATTGTGTTACTTGGGATTTAACTCAGGGGCATTTTACCTCTTAACTACACCCCTAGGCTTTTTTATTATTTTTATTTATTTATTTATTTATTTATTTATTTATTTATTTATTTATTTTGGTAGTACTGGGGATGGAAGCCTTCTACCTCTGGGCCATACTCCCAGAACTATTTTATATTTTTATTTGGAAACAGGGTCTCTTAAGCCAGTGAGGCTGGCTTCAAACCTGCGCGATCCCAAGCGTGGGGATTAAAAGCATGCACCACCATGCCTGGCTTTATTCCTTATTTTGAAATAGGGCCTCACTAATCTGTGGAGGGCCTCACTAAGCAGCTGAGGCTGGCTTTAAACATTTGATTATCCTGCCTCAGCCTCCCAAGTACTGGGATTATAAGCGTGGACCACCATGCCCGGCTGCTTAAATATACTTTGTTGGCACATTTTACTGTCATAACATCATAATGTAGTTGAGAGTGACAGGGACAAACATGTATACAATACTTTCTCAGCTTCCCCTCAGCTTCCTCCCATTCTTGTTCTTCCCCATAAGTGATATTCAAATTGACATTGGTAATTTCCTATATGTACATAAAGTAAATGGAAGTCTTTTCTTCTTTAATTTTCCCTCCACACCCTCTCCTAAACCCTTCCATCACTCCACTGTGCATTTCTCTCCCATTTTCTAAACTTCCTCTTTTAACCTGATTACTCTTTAGCTTCTGCATAGAATAGAAAATACATGTCCTTTCACTTTCTGTAACTAGCTACTATCACTTAAAAAATGTTCTTCAGGCCCATCCATTTTCCTGCAAATGACATAATTGTGTCCTCAATAACTGAGTAGAATTTCATTGTGTGTATGTATATTCCATGGTTTTATAAACCATTCATCTGTTTCAAAAGACTCCCTTGCTTTCCTTACTGGCTTACCTACTATTTCCAATGTATCTCCAAGTTCAATTAACTTACCTTTTAAATACTTCTTGTATTGATCTACTCTTCTAAATCCCCTTTTTCACAAGCCTAATACAAACTTTTGGAATCTCTTATTCACCTTGATTGCTATAAAATCTAATTAACTGAGTATTATTTACTCTGATCCACTTCATACTCAACAAACCATAGCTAGAGAGGCATTCTCAATACATTCATCAGATTAAATCCCGTACAAATTAAAACCTTTCAATGTGCTCACTGATTTAAATTTAAGGATTAACCTCATTAGCATAGCCTACACATCCCTACATGGCCCTGAATCTCAAGCCTCATTACGTACCATTTCCCCAACCAGGCCAAAGTTTAGGAGGGATTTGTGGATGACATACAATCTTCTATTTTTGGGTAGGGCATCCGAGTCTGAAAATTAATGGGACACACACACAAAAATGACCTTGCATCCATGGGGTGGGTGTGGGGATCACAAAAACTATTAAATGTCATTTGGGGAAGAGAAGGATAGGAAAGTCCATGGCAATGTTGAAATCCTACAGAGATGACTCTGATCTGATGGAGAAAGTTACTTGAGGCTTCTATGACTGTGGTCTCTTTTGTCTTTCCCCCCCAACACCCCTGTTTCCATGGCTCCATTTCACATGAACATTAATGAATAGGATTACCTTGGAGAATAAACATTCTATAACCACATCTTATAAGTACAATTCAGGAGTATTTTTAGGCCAGTCTTGAGGTATATTTGGCATTACAATTCCTACACAAATCACTTAAATCTCTTCCTTTATCTGAAATGCTTGGTATCAGGAGTGTTTCTGGTTTTGAATTTTTTTTCAGATTCTAGAGTATTTGAATATACATAATAATATATATTGAGAGTGGTACTCAAGTACAAACATAACATTTATTTATGTTTCAAATAAATATTATATAAATAGCCACAGGTTATTTCATACAATACTTTATTTTCTAAAAAATGTAATTTTTAGTTCTCCAGATTTAGTAATACTGAAAGAGAGAACATACCAGAAGAATGAGAATGGATTCATTATGCCCATAACATTCTAACATGCTAATCAAAGATAATATTGAATTTCCAAATTAGTTAATATTTAGGGTAGAGTTCTAGAATGTACATTTCTGGTTTTTTTAATTTAAGTTTTTTATAAGTGGAACATATTGAGAGTGGTGTACATTTACATTGTGCTTCATGCCCTTCCCTCTCCCTTTCCCTCCCCCCCCCATAGAGAGTGTCCAGGTTAATTGTGTTGTATTTATGCTCTTACACATATTTACATATAGTCCCTCCATTGAACAACCTCAGTTTTCTTCCTCTCCTATCCTTCCGTTCAAGCTTTGCTGAGATTTCCCCTCCATCATCTGGAATCCCTCTGGTATTACCACTACTCCCTCTATTGAACATATTAGAGAAAAACTATGTCCCTTCTCATTCTGTGCTTGACTAATCTCACTTAACCTAATGTTCTCTAGTTCCTTCCATCTCCTTGCAAATGCCATTATTTTATTTTTCTTTATAGCTGAATAGAATTCCATTGTGTGTATTTCCCATAATTTTGCAATCCATTCATCTGTTGATGAAGATCTAGGTTGGTTCCATATTTTGGCTATTACAAACTGTGCTGCTATGAACATGGGTATGCATATGTTACTGTAGCTCTCTGATTTTAACCCCTTTGGAAAGATACCCAAGAGTGGTATAGCTGGGTCAAATGGTGGATCTATTCCTAGTTTTCTAAGGAATCTCCATACTGATCTCCATAGTGGCTGAACTACTTTGCATTCCCACAAACAGTATAAAAGAGTTCCTCTTTCCCCACATCATCATGATTGTTGTTTGATTTCTTAATGTTTGCCACTCTAATTGGGGTTAGATGGAATCTCAGTGTAGTTTTGATTTGCATCTCCCTGATGGCTAGTGATGTTGAACATCTTTTCATATGTCCATTGGTCATTTGTATCTCTTATTTTGTGAAATGTCTATTCATTTCAGTTGCCCATTTCTTCATTAGGTTGTTTGTTTTGCCAGTGTAGAGTCTTTTGAGCTCTTTGTCTATTCTGGATATCAGACCCCTATCAGAGTGGTGGCTGGTAAAGATTTTCTCCCATTCTGTAGGCTTCCTCTTTAGGTTCTTGATGGTTTCCTTTGATGAGAAGAAACTTTTAATTTGAAGAGATCCCACTTTTTAATTCTTGCTTTAATTTCCTATGCTTTAGAAGTCTTATTGAGAAAGTTACTCCCTGTACCTATATGTTAAAGTGTAGATCTTATACCTTTTTCTAATAACTTCACAGTCTCTGGTCTAATTTCTGTCTTTGATCCATTTTGAGTTGATTCCTGTGCATGGTGAGAAGTAAGGATTCAGATCCAACTTTCTACAAATGGATAGCCAGTTTTCCCAGCACCATTTGTTGAAAAGGCTGTCTTTTCTCCAGCATACGAGTTTGGCCCCTTTGTCAAAGATCAGTTGACTATAGATTTGTGGGTTTGATTCTGTGTCTTCTATTCTGTTCCACCAGTCAGTCTGCCTATTGTTATGCCAATACCATGCTGTTTTTATTACTATTGCTCTATAGTATAATTTGAAGTCTAGGAATGTGATGCCTCCTGTCTGGTTGTTGTTGCTGAGAATTGCTTTGGCTATTCTGGGTCTTTTTTTCCTCCATACAAAATTCATAACTGATTTTTCCAGGTCTATGAGAAACATTGTTGATATTTTAATAGGGATTGCATTGAATCTACAGATCACTTTTGGCAGAATGGCCATTTTGGTGATATTAATTCTGCCTATCCATGAGCAAGGTAGATCTTTCCATCTTCCAAGGTCTTCTTCAATTTCTTTCTTTAATGTTTTGTAGTTTTCTCTGTAGAGGTCTTTTACATCTTTGGTTAGGTTTATTCTTAGGTATTTTATTGGTGTAGAGGTTATAGTAAATGGAATAGTTTTCTTTATTTTTTTCATTGTGGATTCATTGTTGGTGTAAAGAAAAGCAACTGATTTCATTAGGTTGATTTTGTATCCAGCAACTTTGCTGAATTGGTTAATCAGCTCCCGAAGTCTTTTGGTTGAGTTCATTGGATCTTCTAGATAAAGAATCATATCATCTGCAAATAAGGATAGTTTTAGCTCCTCTCTTCCTATTTGAATTTCTTTGATTTCCTTCTCTTGTCTTATTGCTCTGGCAAGAGTCTCAAGGACTATATTGAAAAGGAGAGGTGATAATAGGCATCCTTGTCTTGTGCCTGATTTTAAAGGGAATTATTGCAGTTTTTCTCCATTCAATATGATGTTGGCTTTGGGTTTATTGTATATAGCCTTAATGATGTTGAGATATGTTCCTTCTATTCCAATTTTCTGCAGTGTTTTTAACATAAAAGGGTGTTGGATTTTGTCGAATGCTTTTTCAGCATCTATTGAAATGATCATGTGGCTTTTGTTCTTAGTTCTATTTATATGGTGAATAATATGTATTGATTTGCATATGTTGAACCAGCTTTGCTTTTCTGGAATAAAACCAACTTGGTCATGGTGTACAATTCTCTTGATATAGTTTTGAATGCATATAGCTAGTATTTTGTTTAGAATTTTTGCATCTATGTTCATTAAGGATATTGGTCTGTAACTTTCCTTTCTTAAAGTATCTTTATTTGGTTTGGGGATTAATGTGATACTGGCCTCATAGAAGGAATTAGGAAGAATTCCATCTCTTTCAATTTCCTGGAACAAGTTGTGAAGTATTGGTATTAGTTCTTCACTGAAAATTTTGTAGAATTCAGCTGGGAACCCATTGGGGCCTGGGCTTTTCTTTGCTGACAGAATTTTGATTGCTGTTTCTATTTCTTTGTTTGCTATTGGTTGGTTTAGTCTTCCTATGTCCTCTTGGTTCAGTTTAGGTAGGTTATATGTGGTTAGAAATCTATTGATTTCTTCCATGTTTTCCAGTCTGTTGGAGTATAAATTCTCAAAATAGTTTCTAATAATCCTTTGAATTTCCCCTCTGTCTGTGGTTATGTCTTCTTTTTCATTTCTGATTTTAATAATTTGAGTTGATTCTCTCTTTCTTTTGATTAGGTTGGACAGGGGTTTTTGTCAATCCTATTTATCTTCTCAAAGAACCAGCTTCTTTTTTTGTTGATTCTTTAAATTGTTTTGTTTTTTGTTCTCTATTTCATTTATTTCTGCTCTGATTTTAATAATTTCCTGCCTTCTGCTGGCTTTGGGATTAGAATGTTGTGGTCTTTCTAGGTCCTTGAGTCATGTCATTAGGTTGTTTGCTTGGTGGCTTTCTGTTCTTCTTATGTGGGCACTCAATGCTATGAACTTTCCTCTCAACACTGCCTTCAAAGTGTCCCATAGATTTTGGTAACTTGTTTCTTTGTTTTAATTTAATTCCATAAATTTCTTTATTTCTCCCCTAATTTCCGTTCTTACCCAGTCGTCATTTAAGAGTGTATCATTCAATCTCCATGTATTTAAATAGTTTATTTTGGGTTTCCTGTTGTTGATTTCTACTTTCATTCCATTATGATCTGAAAAGATGCAGGAAATTATATTGCATCTTTTGAATTTGCTGGTGCTTTCTTTTTGCCCCAGAATGTAATCTATTTTGGAGAAGGTGCCATGGGCTGCTGAGAAGAATGTGTATTCTGTTTTTCCTGGTTGAAATATTCTGTATATGTCTATTAAGTCCATTTGGTTTATAGTTTTCATCAGTTCTGCAGAGTCTTTACTCATCTTTTGCCTTGAAGTTCTATCTAGTGGCGTGAGAGCTGTATTGAAGTCTCCCACTATTATTGTATTTGGGTCTATTTGAGATCTTATGTCCAAAAGGGTTTGTTTTACAAATGTGGCTGCACCCACATTCAAGGCATAAACATTTACTATCATTTACTATCATTATATCTTCTTGGTGGATTTTAATAAAAGGAAGTGCCCTTCTTTGTTTCTTCTGATGTGTTTTAGCTTAAAGTCTGTTTTGTTGGATATCAGTGTTGCTACTCCTGTCTGTTTTTGGTCCACATTGGCATGATATATTTTTTTCCATCCTTTCACTGTCAGTCTGTGAATGTCTTTTGCTCTAAGGTATGTTTCTTGCAAACAGCATATATTTGGGTTATATTTTTTAATCCACATTGCCAGTCTGTGCCTTTTGATTGGAGAGTTAAGTTCTTTGACATTCAGCATTATTATTGAAATGTGCCATTTACTTCCTGTCATTTTGTATTCTATCTTCTGTTGGATATAGTATTGTTTCTTTGTATTTAGATGCCCTGCTGATCAATTTCATCTCTTCTCTGGTTCTGGAATCTGCTTCTTTTTCCTTCTTTATAGTTTATTTCTTTAAGTATTTTCTCTAGTGTTGGCTTAGAATTCATGAATTTTTTTAGGTTCTGCTTATCGTGAAATACTTTTGTTTCTCCATTTATGTTGGATAATAGTTTTGCTGGATATATAATAGTTTTGCAGTTTTGGTTGGAAGTTGTTTTCTTCCTGAGTCTGGATCACATCATACCAGTCTCTCCTGGCATTCATGACCTGGAATGTATAGTCTGGAGTGATTCTTATTGTTTTGGCTCTATATGTTACTCATCCTTTTGTTCTTACTGCTTTTAAGATTCTTTCCTTGACATCTATGTTGGTCATTTTGATTATTATATGATGTGGGGATGTTCTTCTTTGATCTTGTCTTAGTGGTGTTCTGTATGTCTCCTGAACATGAAGATCCAAGACTCTTTCCATGTTTGGAAAAATTCTCTGAAATTATTTCTTTGAAGAGATTACAAATGCCCTTGGTCTGTAATTCTATCCCTTCAATGACTTTATACATAGGTTAGGGCACTTCCTATTGTCCCATAGTTGCTGGATGCTTAGATTTTGTTGCTGTACTGACTTTTGTATGCTGTTGACTGTGTTTTCAGTTTTGAATGAACTGTCTTCTAACAGTGATATTCTACTTTCCATTTCATCTATTCTTCCAGAATTTCTTTCTTTTGCTGTTTTCATTTATTGACTCTTTCGTTTCATTCCAGACCTCTTTCTGATTCTTTCTTAGTGTTTCAATTTCTTCTTTCATTTGTTGTAGACTTGTTTTAAAGCCTTTCATCATATTGTAGATCAAGATTCTGAACTCCCCTTCTTGTATTTCTTGTAGGTCAGTACTCATGATTTCTGTTGTCTATTCATTATTCCTGTTTTTCGTATTTTCAGCATTCTCCATCATGTTTTTCTTATTTCTACCCATTGTTTGTGAGTATTATGTTTAGTCCAATCTTAGTATTAGAAGTTTAGAGGTATCAGCAGGTCAGCAGTGCTTTTCCAATGTTGAGGGTTGGGTGATGGGGGAGGAGCTGGGGTGATGGGTATAGGATTTGGATTAGGTAGAGGATATGTTTAGGTTGAGAAAGACTTTAAGTATGACAAGGTAATATCTTGCTGAGAATGAGAGAGAGTTAATTAATAGGACTCTTGTAGTTAGTAGAGTAAGTATGGAGGTTTGAAATACTTTGAGTATTAAACAAGGAGTTTTATTATGGAAAAAAGTTTTGGGGGAAAAGAGTAGATAGGTTAGTGTGGGGAAGTTTGTAAAAGGGGTGGGGGAAGGAGTAAACAAACATAAATAATATATCAACACAAGATACCAAGACTAACTATTATATAATCAAAGAAAAAAAAACGACCAAAAGAGGAAAAAGAAAAAAGAAAAGAAATAGGAAGAAAGAGGAAAAAAGGACAAGAATACAAGAATAAAATAAAAGGAACTAGTGATTGTGTGAAACCAAAAACAAAGCAAACTATCAAATGTATATAAAAAAAAGAAGTACAAGTAAAAGAAGGATGGGGGAAAAAACAGAAAAGCACTACCATAACAAAACAAAAGCAATATAAGAACAAAACAAAACAAAACATCAACAGAAAAAGAAACAGTCCTACTTATTTATGAATATGGGGTCAGATCCATATAATATTTGAATGTCTGATTGCTGTGGTAGCTTTCAGAATATAATCCAATGTCTCTTAATTTTGTCTGTACTCTATTTTCATCTTCTTAAGTCACTCTCTAGGTATTTGGACACATTTCTTTCCTTTGACTGCTTTGGGTTTAGGTGTCAGGATGGCTCGTGTCACTGTTAATAAATTCTGTACAATTCCCAGGTTCTGTGTATTTCCAACCTGTAGTCAGCACCTCTGCACTTACCACCCTAGACTCAGGCCTGTGCTTCCCTACAGCAGGGGTGGAGGATGTCCAAAGTAGACTTGGAACCTCCTCCTGAGGCCCTGTGCAGGTATTGTATCTTGATAAATTTTCCTGTGTCTCTGGAAATTCTAACTGGGCTAGCCCGTGTGGTCCCAAGATGTACCCTAGGCAAAGGGTTGCTGGTCCCTGGACACACACACACTACTGCCAGAGCCCTGCCAGTTCCCAGAGTGCAGGCTGGGTGCACTGCTATTACTGGATCCCAGCGTGAGTGGGCACAGATGCCTAGTACCTGGTCCTGGGGTCCACCAGGGTGCACAGGACTGTGCTCTAGCCTAGAACTGAGTCTCCAGCTGTAGGGCAGGCACAGACACCCAGCAGTGGGCCAGGGGTGCATGGTGGGTGCACAAGGGTCCGGGGCGCAGGCACAGCATAGGGTCCAGAAATGGTCTCTGGCTCCAGCGAGGTGCACGACAGAAGCACTAGGGTCCAGGGCATGCGTCAGGCATACATGCTGGTGCTGGGCCTGGTGTGTGTGCTGGGGGCCCAAGGAAATCTCGTGGTTGCACAGGGCATTGGCTGCCTGGGAAGCAGGCTGGGCCAGTGAGGTATGTGCCCAGGCTCCTGCGTGGTGCGGGGTCTAGGCGCACAAGGTGAGTGCTGAGTGTAGGGGTGGGGGTGGCACAGGCACAGGCAACTAGCGGGGGTCCTGGGGCACAGACAGGGTGCACGAGGACAGTGCTGGGTTCTGGGGTGGGGAACAGATGCCCAGGGCCAGTGCTGGACCTAGGGCGCAGGCTAAGACCCGCAGCTTCCCTGGACACACTCAGATACCTGGCTTCCTTGATCCAGGCATCTGTGTGGGACTCACTATGCTGCTGTGGTCCCGTCTTTGGTGAGCAAACAGGATTCTGGCGTGGGCACCGCTCGCTGCTTAAGATGAGGCTCTATGACCATTTTCAGTCTCTTGGGGTATTTTGCCACAGTGGTATCAGTCAGGACTATGGAATGCAGTTTGGGCCAGCAGCCCGCGCTGGCGCCAGCGGGTGGCCTGGTTGTGTCTGTAGCAGGTCTGATGCCCAAATTTTCTTCTTCTTTTTCTTTTTTCTTTTTTCTTTCTTTCCTTCTTTTTTTTTTTTTTTTGCAGTGAATCTTGAGTTCAGGGTTTCTGGATTACTTCTGCTGAGATACCTAGATCTGTTTTGGTTCCTGGGATATATTTATTTTGTTAGTTAAAAGACTGACTTCTAAGTAGTTGGGCTTTATTTATTTCAGCTACTGAGAAGTGCTGTGTCCCTCAGTCACCATTTTGAATCCTATCTCTAGAATCCATACAATACTTTGAATGTACTGTGTTTTGGCTGTGACTTATCACATGAGGTGAGTTGTGGAGTTTTTTACTGGTAACATCATTTTTACAGTCAAATTGTTTTGTATTTTGAAGCATTTCATATTTTAGATGTAAAATTATTGTGCTTAACCTGTGCCATTTATCTGTAAACATATTATGATTTTTTATTAGGTGTAATTATTTTCATTTAGTTGAATCTGGCCTCCTTGCCTTTCTCTGTCTCTCTTTGAAATAAGTGACAATTGTCTTGCTACCATTTGACTTTAACCTTGTCAATTACATCCTCCATATTCAAGGCTAAGTTTCTCTTCTACTAAAAGATCTCAATAAGCCAGGTGTGGTGACTCATGTTTGTAATCCCAGCATCTGGGAAGCTGAGACCAGAGGATTGTGGTTAATCAACAGCCTCAGCTACTTAGTGAGGCTCTTGCAACTCAGTGAGACACTATTTCAATAAAGAATAAGAAAATAAAGAATATAAAATAAAAATAAGAAAAAAAGAATAAGAAAAAGAATAAGGCTGGGGTGTAGCTCAGAGGTAGAATGCCCCCGAATTCCATCCCCAGTACTGCAAAACAATACAAAACAAAACAAAAAAAACTTAATTGCTTATAGATTGTGATTTAAAATCAATTGGCTTTTCATTTGTAAAGGTAAGGGCTTTAAAAAATTTGGTAGGTTAAAAGTAGTTATATTTGTATACTGGTGGCAGGGATATATTAACTCTATGATTATTAACTATATGGTTGCTCTGAAACATTGTTCTAGGAAAAGCATTACTAGATTTTTGTATTGTAATTTATGATAAGCAAAAACCAGGAATTGTCTCTGCAATTTAACATGTCATAAAAGAAGAAAAAAAAAGATAGCATAGCAAGTTTAATATATAAAAAATAAGAATATTGCAATTGCTGTATTTCTGAAGAACATATGTAATTAATTCACATACTTAGAATTTCATTGGAGGAATGATAAAAATCCTATTGCAGATTTTTAGAAACCAATATTAATGGCATATTTTCTTTGAAAGTTTAGCTGGAGTCACCATCTCCTCACTGGACAGGAGAAATAGGCAGAATCAGTATTAATTAAAAGTTACAGTTCAGTGCCAATATAGCTCATGGCTCTAGTCATGTAGGGAGGACAGTGGAGACACACAGAGAAATGAAGAGATTATAAGTTAGATGAAATACAATAAGAAAATAGAGCCTTTAGTCCATGTGCCACTGGTTCACAATGCCACTAAGCAGATCTGAAAATCATGCAATTGGCTTTGAATTCAGCCTGAGTTATAAACTTGACAGCATATTAATAACTTGAAAATGGCTGAGGAAACTATTACCTGATGTGATTTTTATTGGTACTACCTGGGTTAGTGCACTAATTGGGGAGGTGGTGTAATGAAGTTGCTAATTGAATATGATATTTCTATAAAGTGCTATTAAAAATATCACAGCACCTATAGCCAGGTGAATTCGGTATACATTCCCTGCAATATCAAATGATAAATTGAAAGATAATAAGAAAATAACTGTACCAACAGATTCAAAATTTTCAAGGTAGGATAATTTCTCTGACAAAATAAGACACATAACACTGTTGGAATTCATTCACTCAAGAAGTTTATATAATCTTAAATATGGATCATTTCTTAACATTTATTCTAATCAAAATGTATCTTATAACCAGGCATAATAGCACATGCATGTAATTCCAATATTTGGGAGGCTAATACAGAAGTATCACAGGTCAGAGACTTAATGAGACCTTGTTTCAGAATAAAAAAATAAATAAAATAGGGCTGGTGATTTAGTTAAAAGGTAAAATGCCCCTGGGTTTCATTCCCAGCATCCCCCTACTCCTCACACACATCCTAAGACTGAAAATACAGGCAAATATATGTAATCTGACAAAGAACAAAATGGCTGCCTGTTTAAGTGAGTATTCTTTTATTACCTGCTATTTTGCTAATTTATGTTATTAAAGCCATTAATTTGAATTAGGATATTGGTTCCAGAAGGCAGCTCTGGAAATACAATGTATTTTCTTAAAGGATGTGCATGTGCTCTTATGGAAGCATGAAATTTTAGGTAAAAAGAAAATGCATTAGAAAGGGAAGGAAAACTATAGTTTTAAAATCTGGAAAGGTCATAATCTCTAAAACCTATAGGGTATGTCCTAGGCAGAAGCCTCCAGAAGCCCATACTCTTAATCACAATGCCCCCTTTCCTCATGTGAAATTCCTGAGATCCTAGTAAACATAGGATCCAGAAGGAGGAGGACAAAAGTCAAACACCAGCTACCTACTATCTCTCTCTGTGGACAGGGGAACTTGCAGATTAATAGGAAATTCAGATTCCCATGGTGGGACCCACCCACCAGCTCATGGAAGTTCTAAAAAAAAAAAACCGAAAAAGCAACAACTTTCCTAAGTACAACCTCTGCCTTTATCTCTAAAAAAATAATAAAAAAATTGAATTTGGAAGAAAGAAAACCAGTTCCCTAAGCACCTCTAATATAAGCCAAGTCCCATGTTTGACATTCTGAAGCACAGAAAAGAGTGTTTTAAGACTATAATTCTGTGTTCCTCATTCTTATACTTTGATGCTCATATGCCAGACCATTATTACAAAGACAGTGAACAATCAATTGGTATTGAGTGAGGGAATTTATTTAGTCTCACAACAATCATCTGAAGGAGACAATTTTACCTTCTTGAGAATCCACTATTTGGGAAGATTTAAATAATGTCTCCAATGAGAGGCAACAGTGTGGTCAGAGCTAAGATTGCACAAGCTCCTTCTCTCTCACCATGATACTACTGTAAGAGAAATATTGGAATATCTTTCTTTCCTAATTTTGGAGATGTGAAAATTAATGATCATGAGTATTAAGTGATCCATAAAACAGCCCAATCTTGGCAATTATACAAAGAAAGCTGGGTTAGGTAATACCTCTTCTTATCATGGGCAGCTATGTAAGGCTCAGATATTTTGAAATTACAGGCTTATAGATTACTATTATAAAGTGAAGCTTATATATTTTTTACCTTGTGATTCTCAATTTATCCCCCATCCAATACACTAGAAAGCCACTTTAAAATCATGTGCTCAAATGTCCATCATTATACCTAATGGTACTTCACTAATCCAGGTTGCCTTTCCCTTTTACCTGGAGTGCTGCCTTAGGTTCCTAATTAATCTCCATGATTCTTCCTCCATGTCTCCACACTTCACTCAAGTCTCATCAGCTAGCAGCAGAAATGCTATTTCTAAAATGTAGACCAGAATATAAATTTCTCTGCTAAAATCACTAGATGGATTCCTGTGGTCTACAATGGCCTCCATAATGGGCTCTGATTACGTTTTGCACCCTTCGTATCCTGCACTTGTTTTCTTGCTCACTCTTCTCTTCTCACAGTAGCTTCCATACATATGAACATAGACATGTAAAACATATTCTTGTCCTGGGACTTCTATTGTGTTTCCCTTCTTGGTAGAATACTCTTTCCTCAGACTTCAATTGGACTCATTACCTGTGCATGATTATGTTACCTTACCAGATCTAACTTCCTTGAAGCATCCACGATTTGGTCACCCAAAATCATACTACCTCATGAGTCATCCTATTCATAATACCTCATCCTACTCATACAATCTCATTTATCACCCCATTTTCAACCCTTACATGACCTTATTTTTCTTCTGAGATAATTTTTACTTAAGATATCTATAGATGGGTGTGGTGACACATGCTTGTAATATCAGTACTTGGAAGACTGAGACAGAAGAATAGGAGGTTCAAGAACAGCCTCAGCAATGTAGCAAGGACCTCATCAACCTAGCAATACTATGTTTAAAAATAAAAACTAAGAGGGGCTAGACATATAGGAAAGACGTAGAATGCTCCTGGGTTTATCTCCCAATTCAATAAAAATCTACAAATTATTTTTATATATACATATTAGTTATATTGTTGCTATAATGCTCACTGGATTTTTTTTTTTTTTTTGGTGTTACTGGGGTTCCTGGAAATCCTTCTATCTCCGGGTTACACTCTCAGACCTATTTTATATTTTTATTTGGAAACAGGGTCTCTTAAGCCAGAGAGGCTGGCTTTGAACATGTGTGATCTTCCTGTCTTCACCTCCCAAGTGCAGGATTACAAGTGTGCGCCACTACGCCTGGCACCCACTGGATTCTAATAGCCCAAAACAAGAGTGACTTCCCACATCTTTATCTATCTTTTATTGTATCTGAAGGTATATCAGTAAGTAAGACACAGGAAAAATATTTTTATTGAAGGAATGAGAGTACTCTCTAAGGGGAAGAACTCTTTGCAAGATCTCTAGAATAAGAGGGCTTCTTCAGACTTCAAACTCATAAGATAAAAAAAATGTTATTAACACAAATATCATGACTAGATAGAACATAATTAAAGACATAAATAAGTCCTGATTTAAATTTAAAAACATTAAACTAGTTCCTACAATATCTACTACTTTTCTCAATATCATTTAGCTGTTTAATGGCAGGGCCACTTCCAGTCTTCAAATTTTACTTCAGTGGTTAAAATTCCAATGTTGTTTAAACTACTCTCTAAAGAGTTTAAACAGTGAACTCCTGTGGCTGCAGCTGAACTTATTCCATGCTGCAGAGGCCACAGTGGCCCTCATCAAGACTGTAAATTTACAAAGCTTTTCAAAAGAGCCTGTATGTCTACAGGAACTGGCAGGGCATAAAACACACTCATGAGATCTGAGAGTTGGAAAATCATCCATGAAGTAGTAGGGGCAGGACATATCCTAAATATAAATTAGAAAACACTCTTTAGGGACACTTTTCTGAGCAGGACCTAGGTAGGGTAAGGAGTTTACTGTGTCCCCAAATGATCATTTGGAATCACAACAGGACTGTCATCAGTGGTGTCTGTGGGTTGAAATAGCTCAGCTAACTGTACAGCAGGCTCTGAGAAGTATAAACTTGAACCTGGTGGTGTTTGGGTGCAACAAGCATCAAAGCTGGAGGCCAACAAAGTCTCACATGATTTCAGTTGCCCTGAACAATGACAGTGTCCCTGGGGCTATATAACTGAACCACCCAAGGCCCAGGCTCATAAGTATACAGTATCTACCTGTCATCTCTTGGGCCCTGGAAACAAAGAAGTGAAGGATTAACAAGGGATCACATGGCCATGGATATAGGTATAAAACTCAACCCTTTTTCCACTAGCAGAGTTTGAGCCAAGCATTCATGCATGCCAGTGACTGACAACTCCATGTGATCATTACCATCAGAATAGCAGTGGTGTCTCTAAGCCATCAAAGATAAGCCAGCAAGGCCACAAGATCCAAACACAGGAATCTATGGCCCTGCTAAGCTTGAGTTCAGTGTCCACAGAGGCTTCACCTATGTAGGACTTGATCATTTTAAAACCAGGAGAGCAACGATGGTGTTTTGGGACATTAATTCTAACTAGCAGGCTACAAGCTTTGAACAGAATGTTATAGTCTCCGGTACTGCTGAGTTTATGCCTGGAGAACACAGTGACCTGTAGCCAATTAGAGACTCCTGTTAGCCTTCATTGTACAAAAACTATATACTTGTTGAAAAGGCTCATGGGAATAAACTCAAAAGTTTGTTTATATGCCACAGATTTGTAGAGGCAAATATGTTCAAAAAGAGAATGACAAGACAACAGAAACACAAACCTCAGAATTCTGAAAACATGAGAATGAAGGCCAACAAGAAAACAACAGACTTCTACAACTCAACAAGGGATATATAACCAATAATGAGCTGCAGAAATGGCCAGAAGAAGAATGTGAAATTTTGATTTCAATATGATCAAAGATGTCAGATGTGAATACAGAGAATGTTAATGGGTTATGAAAGACATAATAATAGAGAAGTTGGAGCCCTAAGTAAAAATAAATAAGTAAGTAAATATTTAAGAGGCTTTGAGTATAAAATGAAGGAAACAATAAGTGAATTATACACCTTTAGCACCCTTAGCAGACTAGACACATGAAAAATGTGGTCTAACTCTTGGAAGACAGTTCATTTAAAACTGGCCACATAGTCAACAACATAGAGCCATCAAAGATAAACCAACAATATAGAGAAGACAATAGGTAAACATGACGAGACCATCCAAGAAATATGGGATAATATGAAATGACCTAACTTAGAGAGAATAGGCACTGAAGAAGATCTAGAGCATAAACATAAGGACTTAGAAACTTTTACAGGGAAATAAAATAAAAGAGTTTCCAAAATTAGGAAAATACTTGAATATCCATGTACAAGAGACTTTCTGAGCACCAACAAGACAAGATCAATGAGGAACTTCTCTATACCACATAATAATCAAAATGACTAACATTCAGGGATGAAACAATAAGAATCACTCAGAACTTCTCAGTCCAAGTCATGAAATTCAGGAGGGTCTGGTATGATGTACTCCAAACCCTGAAGGCAAACAACTTCCAACAAAGACTTTTATAAAGCAAAGATATAATTCAAAATTGATGGAGAAATAAAAACCTTCCAAGATAAGAAAATACTATAAAAAATTCATGACTGTCAAGCTGGCACTAGAAAAAATATTTAAAGAAATTAAACACAAAGAAAAAAGTAAAACACAAAGAAAAAAAGAAAAAGGAAAAAAAAAACTACCAGAACCAGAGGAGAGATGAACCCCACCATATGGGAAAAAATTTAAGAAAAATAATAGCATATATTAAACTGAAAATAGAACTCAAAATGACAAGGAATAAAAGGTCTAAACTCACCAAAATAAAAGGCATAAACAGGCAATGTGAATTCAAGAACATAATCCAACTATATACTCTTTGCAAGAAACTCAGTTTACAGGCAAAGATATCAGTAGGCTAAAGGTGAAAAGATAAAATAAGTATGAAAAATGAATGCAAATGTAGACAAAATTAAGTGGGGGTAGGCATGATTATGTCTGATAAAGCAGAGTTTAAGCTAAAATTTATCTGAAGAAACAAAGCAGTTCACTTTTTACTAAAATAAACAACAATACAACAAGAAGATGTAAAGATAATAAATTTTTATGCACCAAATGTGGATGTACCTATTTTTACAAATCAAAGACATAACCCAATTTCTATTACTCTCAGCAACCCACATTTCAGGCCACACTGACCTAGGTTACCACCCAGATAAATACATTATAATAGATTTATACTGATGAGATTACAACCCTCTTGACTTAACTATACCAACTATGAGTTTATTAGGGATAGTCTTTATTTGATTATAACACACATCATATTCGAAATAATCTTTAAAAAGACAGGAAATTTCTCTAATGCCTAAAAAGGTGTCTAATGTTGAAGCAATTCTTTCATTTCTCTAGCTGATTGACCCACTTTTAAGGTTACTGCCCCAACACCAAGAGTATAAATCTCCTCAATGTCATATCCCCAGTTGCCAGAAATGGACTTAAATATTATTTCTATATTCTTGATTTCTTCCTGCACTTTTTCTTCCCAGATGAAATGGCTCACTCCCAAGTATCTCAAAGTGTAAAAACACATCTCTTAGATGAGAGTCAACCCTCTAACCGTAATTTTTATATATCTATGGTGATAAATAACCAAAATTCATTGTATAAGCCTGTATTATAAATTTTAGTTTACTGAATTCTTTGCATGTTTAAGCTATAAATATATCCCAAGCATATGTTCAGCTCTTCTGAGGGTAAAAGAGAGTTGGCACCCAACCCTTTCCTTCCTTCCTTTTCCTCATTACATTTTCTCCAATCCATATGGTTTTCCATAGTAAGTTCTCTGCTGCATGCCTATGACCTGAGAAAAAGTACTACGAATTAAATGTGCAACAGTGCCAATCCCAATTTAAAATGATACAAGTATTTATGGAGTGCTCAGTGTGTAGCGGTGTCCAGTTGTTTATCAGCACTATTTCATTTTATTCAGATATTTTTTATATAAATAAAATGATTATCTTACATTGTCAGATGAATAATAGGCATAGAAAGATTGAGTGTTTGAACAAAAGAAATATGGGTATATTTGGAATAAATTGTTTCTTTAAATGTCAGGATCTAGAAAAGAAAAGCTGATATCTAATGTTATGTAGAACAGCTATAATGGTATTAGAAATATGCTGATAACAACAATGGAATACTTATTATAGTTAGAATTAAGGAACCAGATGTTTTTTCCCAGATCTCTTTTTATTTATGACAAAATTAGTCTTGAGGAGATTAAAGATGATGGGCAGTTTCCATCCCAAACCATTTCTACCTCCTCTTTGAGCATTCTATACTGAATATTTCACTGTTTTATAATCAGTCTCACTTTTAAAATTGTGAATAAATTGATCTTATTTTTCCTTAGATAACCTATATCCTTCTCAGGACTCCCCAGCCATCTTCCAGACAATAGCTGCTGAAAATCCCCCTTATCCCTTCCATATTCCAGTGGCCAAGAATACCATGTAGACTACAGAGATCATCATGCAGATTTTTGAATAAATATTTGTATTATAGTTTGGATTTACAACATCCCTCAGAAACTCACAAGGCAGCCATGTTGGAGGCAGATTAGACAAAATAGTAATGTTGGAGATAGTGGGTGTTTTGTTTTGTTTTGTTTTGTTGGTGAGCAGGTATCCCTGGGTGTATGGATTTGGAAGCTAACTATATCAGTGTCCTTCTCCTTTTTCTGGTTTTTCTGCTTCCAGCCTTCACGATGTACAGACAGAGCTCTGAACCCTCTATGTTTCTGCCACTATGATTTGAGCCCCCTGGATGTAACTTTCCCTAACTGTGACTGGACCTCTAAAATCTCCATAACTATGGGCAAAAATTTCTTCCTTCCTCTTAGGTGTGGTTGTCAGGTATTTGAGTTCACAGCAATGAGAATTGTGATTGAAACAATCTGCCTCATGAAACATTTATAAACCATAAAACATTTGAAAAATATATTATTCTTTAGGGACACCAAATCCTCCACATGCCGCCTATACTTGAAGAGTAATTGAATGCCTAAATCGTAGTCACTGGTCAAGGCTTGCATTCTAAATCCTTAGTCTGTTACCAGATTTTGTCACTACAGATAGACAGGTATCAGAAGATCAGTTTCTCTCTGAGAGGTCTGCCTCAGCTACTTTCTAAATTTTTTTATGGTGCTGAAGATGGAACCCAGGGGCATTCTACCTCTGAAGTACCCATCAGCCCTATTTTTTATTCTTTATTTTGATACAGGGTCTCACTGAGTTGTAAAGAGCCTCACTAAGTAGTTGAGGGAGGCCTTAAACTGTGATCCTCTTGTCTCAGATCCCAAATGCTAGAATTACAAGTGTGTGCCCCGCCACACTTGGCTTGCCTCAGCTAGTTTTTAAGAGACAAATTACCCAAAGTTAGAGATAGATAGTTTTGGGAAATAACCCTTTTTAAACTATGAATGAA
The DNA here is from genome assembly GCF_963383645.1 of Muscardinus avellanarius. NCBI lineage: Eukaryota > Metazoa > Chordata > Mammalia > Rodentia > Gliridae > Muscardinus > Muscardinus avellanarius. The sequence continues at coordinate 148,258,084 of NC_137786.1, forward strand.
TCATCACATGTATAAACAGAATAATGTCCCCTCAAAGTCCAAATTCTTACATTAAATTCTTTACAAAGAATGTAAATGTACTTGGCAATGGCATCATCAGGGAGATAATTAAGATTAGAAGAAGACAACCCAGGTGACACTTTGATCTTGACATTTCAACCTCTAGAACTGTGAAAAAAAAGTCTGTGGTTCAATCTATTCCATTCATAGTACTTCGTTATGGAATCCCAAGAAACTAATATCCTAAGTAAACTTTGGCGAGGCTAATCTCTGGGTAATATTGTACTATGTAAGCCGGGTGTGGTGGCACATGCTTGTAATCCCAGCATTCGGAGGTTGAGACCAGAGGATCGTGGTTCGCGGACAGAATCAGCTACTTAGTGAGGCCCTTCACAAATCAGTGAGACCCTGTTTCAAAATAAAAGAATAAAAAAAAAATGGGCAGGGGTTGTAGCTCGGAGGCCAAATGCATCTAGGTTCCATTCCAGACCCTCCCCCTTCAAAAAAAATTGTACTATGTATGCATAAAGAAGAAATTTTTTTGTATGATGTTGGCTGTGGGCCTATTGTAGATTGCCTTTATAATGTTGAGGTACGTTCCTTCTATTCAGATTCTCTACAGTGCTTTTTGCATAAATGGATGTTGCATTCTGTCAAATGCTTTTTCAGCATCTATTGAAATGATCATATGATTTTTGTCTTTGGTTCTGTTTATGTGATGAATTACATAGATTGATTTTTGTATTTTGAACCAGCCTTGCCTCTCTGGGATAAACCCTATTTAGTCATGATGTATGATTTTCTTGATGTGGTTTTGAATGCATGTTGTTAGTATTTGAATGCATGTTGTTAGTATTTTGTTTAGAAGTTTTGCTTCCAAGTTCACCAATGATATAGGCCTGTAGTTTTCTTTCCTTGAGCTGTCTTTATTTGATTTTGATATTAATGTGATATTGGCTTCATAGAATGTATTTTGGAGAGTCCCATTTCTTTCTCTTTCATGAAATAACTTAAGGAGTATTAGCTCTTCTATAAAGGTTTTAAAAAATTCACTTGAGAAACCATCTGGTCCTGGGCATTTGTTTGATAGTAGGCTTTTTATTGCTGCTTCAATATTTTTGATTGCTGTTGGTTGAGATTTTCTACATCTTCTTTACTCAGTTTAGGAAGGTTGTATTTATCTAGAAAGTTTTCATTTTCTTCCAGATTTTCCATTCTTTTGGAGTATAGTTTTTCAAAATAGTTTCTGATAAGCCTCTGAATTTCTACATTGTCAGTGTTATCTCCTTTTTCATATTTTATCTTCATAATTTGACTTGATTCTCTCTCTCTCTATATATATATATATATAGTTATAGTTATAGTTATAGTTATAGTTATAGTTATAGTTACATATGCATATCTATGCTCATAGATTCACAATTCACATTCACCAAACTATGGAAAAAGCCAAGATGTCCATCAAAAGATTAATGGATTACAAAACTATGGGATATGTCCATGATGAAGTTTTACTCAGCCACAAAGAAGAACAAAATTATGTCATTTACAGAGAAATAGATGGAACTGTAGAACATTATGATAAGTGAGATTAGTCACAAAAATAAGAAATCCGATGCTTTCCCTTATATACAGAAGTGAGGGAGATAAACAGTAATAAGAGAAACTCTAGATGAAGAAGGATAAACCATACATGAGCAAATAAGGCGATGTAACTGAAGGTCATTGGAGGGGAGACGACAGATGTACATGAGGTAGAGTCACAAACATATCAAAGATAATCACTTAAGCCAAACATGAGAAGGAGGGATTGAGGTTGGAATTGGGAAAGGGATAAACGAGTGATGTGTGCACATATGCCTCTACTATCTTGTACTCTATTAAGATGTTTGACTACAATGCAACAATAAAAAAAAATTTAAAAAGAATTTTTAAAGCACTGGTGGATAATAAGGAGCAGTAGGAGTCACTCTTTAATCTGTATGGTTTGTACTGTTGGGGTCATTTCAAAAAGAAACTAAAGATCTGGGCATGGCGGCACATGCTTGTCATCACAGTACTTGGGAGCTCACTAACCCACTAAGTGGTAGCTGGGATTGTACCTCCTTTGATACAGAGCATAAATAGTAAATTAGCATTTATATACTAATTACTACTCTAAGGTATATAAAACTGTTTTTTTTTTATTTTGGAGAGAAATAATTAATAAACATTGAAAGGAACAATTGCTAACATTTTGGATTTTGAGGGTTGCCATTTTCAATAAAAGTTGGGATAGTAGTGTTATGAGGCTGGTGCTTTCCTGTGGAGATGAGACCAGGAAAAAGTGAATACATTTTAATTATCAGGACACATAAAACCAAACCACACTAGTAAAGAAGCAATTTCAGGAACATACAACAATTCAGGATGAATCTTAGACTAGAAATTGAGAGTTACTACGTGGCCTTCATTACTCTTCCTCCAACATAGTGCCATTTACAAAACTCCAATGGCCAAATGCTCTTTAAAAACCCAGTGAAACGTGAAGTTTGGTTACTTTGTTTTTTATATGTCCAATATCATACTATAATCTGTACTTCATTTTGCTATTCTTATGGATCTATTTTTATATGCCAAATACTGTTTTTATGTTATGTTGATTTTTTTATGAGATAAAATATTCCTTAGTAAGTCTTGTAAATACAATAGATTGTGTTTAGGGTAACAACACTCTGGATATATTTGTATATATTTGTATATATATACAAATTTTTATTTATATATATATAAATATATATGTATATATATATTATATATACATTATATATAATATATATATAATATATATATGCTTTTATGAAGTGTCTGACAGTAAGAGGCTAAATGCATGTTTTTGTAGGCATGATGCTGAATAGAAAAGGGCCTACCGTTTCTGTGAACTTTATGAAATAAGTACTCATGATAGAATGGAACAATTGCTAACATTTTTAAGGATGGAAAAACTGAAGGATGTTTAAAGTAGTGTAGTATGCCTACAATAAATGAAAAGCACCTTCCCCCACTATATAGAAATTCAATTGTAACTTAAATGTATATTCTGATAATTAAAAATATACTTATAGCTTTTAATAGTATCACTCCTTCCAAATCATTTATTATCATAGTCAGCATTCAGCTCCTGGAACTGTTAATTTACCATGGGCTTCATCAGAGACATAATGAGTAAGCCAACCATTAATTGCTGATATTGAGTAAATCTTTAGGGACTTAAAAGCATTTATAAATGAGGCTGGAACCAGCACTGTTAATTAGGAAAGAGCAAAGTTGTGCTCTTACTCCAGTTGAAAGTTAGTGCTGGCCCATCTGAAGGGTGGTGTAAAAGGTTAGGATTTTAAACCATGTTTATTGATAACCTATCTTATGTGTGTAAAAATGAAACTTTATTTTTATATGAAAATTACTAGAGGTTTAATATCAAGAAATAAAGCATGATTAACTAGAAATGAATTTTTGTACAGATAAAAAACAACAATAACAATATGTCATATAGACATTTTTATCATCTGTGCATACACATAAACACATTAGAATTTTGCATAATTTGGTTTTTATTTTCCACAATATATTCACTGATTTTCATAATTTAAGTTCTTATGTTTATGCTGGTAGAAATTGTGTTTTCAGGCATTTTGCTGAAATTTGCTTTATTCAATTTTTGGACATGGTTACTTACTTTATTAGCTTTTATAAGAATAAATTACTTAAATTTGTTTAGAAATATAATTCTTTTTAATTGTATGATTAAATATTTATCACTTACTGAAAATGTACATAGTAGAATTTTTTTTATTTTTAATATATCTTTTTCCTAGCTTCTTAGGAATTTATCTCCTTGATCTTTTTTCTATTATTTTCATACAATAGGATATTCAAAATATTTTGATAACTGTTCTGAGATATTTATTTACCTGTTTTACATTAAAATACTTAGGAAGAGAATGCAGGCACATCCAGTTATCAATTTATCCATATTCTTTGTTAATTCAAATACTTGCTGGTTGAATGCATAAAGAAATCAATTACTGACTGACATAATTTATTATACTTACATTTTAAACTAGCTTATTTTATCCTTCAATAATTTTAATGCAAAATTTACTCATAAAGCAATTCAGAGGTTTGCTATTCATAGGAAAAGAAATATGTGTTCGGTGACATATAGTTATAAAAATATGTGCCAATCACAAGACTAGTATGTACATTTACATTTTTCTAAAATATTTACCAACATTTGTATATGAGGATAATAGTAAAATTGGGTCAATTTCTCATGCCAGAACCTTATATATCTTTAAAATGCTATAATTATTTTTGCCTTCCACTTTTAGAGAATTTTTTTCTATCAATACTGTCCTCTAAGCATCTAAATATTTCTTGTGTTTATCCACTTTCACATACTAAGACCTATTTCAGTTCTTCTTTAGTTACCCAGAATGTTAAAAAAGCCTCTGTAATGTTTTTCCTTTTTTTCAACTTATCATTTTTCAATATAGCTAAATTCCTTACCAGTTTCTTTTCTGAATACATATAATATTTATTCACTTGTCAAAATTCTTCATTCACAGACTGATACCTACAGGATAATATCTTACTTCCATAACATGATATGTAAGACTTTTGTATATTTGTTCAAACCTTGCCTTTCCATTAATCTCTGCTTCAAAAAAATAATTTTTAGTTACTTGAGTCCACTGTGTAATTTCATATATCTATTTTCTTTTTACCACTAACTAGGACAACTTTTCCCTTAATAACTATCTGTAAATCTCTAACTCTTGCTTTGCAATCCTGTGCAAGTAAGATTAAACTTCTCCAGCTGGGTGCAGTGGTGTCCATCTATAATTCTGGTCGGTACTTTGAAGGCTGAAACAGGAAGATTCAACTTTGATGCCATTCTCAACAATTTAGGCCCTCAGTGACTCAACAAAACTTTGTAAAAAATAAAAATACAGCTGGGGATGAAGTTACGAAATAGAGTGGCCTTGGTTTCCACCTCTGTTACAAAAAAAAAAAAAAAAAAAAAAAAACTTCTAGAATGTTTCTAGAATGTTGAAAGAGAACCGAGAACCTTGGATAATTTTGTTCTTTCAAAAGCAACAAAAACAACATTCAAAATTACCCCAACAAGGAAAGAGGAACTCTTTTACACTGTTGGTGGGAATGCAAACTAGTTCAACCACTATGGAGATCTGTGTGGAGATTCCTAAGAAAGGTGGGAATAGATCCACCATATGATCCAGCTATACCACTCCTAGGTATCCTTCCAAAGGGGTTGAATTCAGAGAAATACAGCAACATATGCATGCCTATGTTCATAGCAGCACAATTCGTAATAGCCAAAATATGGAACCAACCCAGATCACCATCAACAGATGAATGGATAGCAAAACTGTGGGGAATACACACAATGGAATTCTATTCAGCCATTTAAAGAAGAATAAAATTATATCATTTGCAAGAAGATGGAAAGCCCTAGAGAACATTATGTTAAGTGAGATCAGCCAAGCACAGAAGGAGAAAATACCTATGTTTCCTCTAATATGCCCAAACTAGGAAACACAAAGAATACCAGTGGGACTCCAGATAATGGAGGGGAAATACTAGCTAAGTTTGAATGGAAAGATAGGAGAGGAGGAAGGCTGATCTTGATTAATGAGGGACTACACCTGAACATGTGTAAAATTATGAATAAGACATGGTTAACCTGGACAACCATTGGTGGGAGGGGGGAAGGGAAAACGGGGGCGGGAGGGAGAGGGCACCAAATATAGTTTAAATCTATACTATTTATGTTCAATAAAAAAATTGTTAAAAAATTACCCCAACAAGCCATTTGAAAACTCAAAACTAACCAAAAGCATATAAAATGTAAAATATTCATAAAGAAGAAGAGAATGTATTATAAGAACTGTGAGGTATATAGTGCGTTGACATATACCCGCCCAATTATAAAAGGGCCAAAAGCTGCATGGAGAAGTCTTTCACCAAGGAACGTGTCAAAAACACTAGCAATTGGTAGAAAATAATTGTAGAAAGTTTATATGGTATCTGACTAAATTTGAAATGTGGTTGGGGAAAACAAAAGATGCAGGAAAACTTAGTAAAAAGAAATGAATTATGTAGTCATAGGAGGCTTTGAAAAGTTTCAACATATTGCTGATAATCTGAAAGACTGTGCACATGTGCATCTGCAGGGCTGACCAAATGCTCAAGGCTATGTGCATACTGAGGAAAGAATGGAGAGAGTCCCAGTTAGTAACTTATACCTAATGGACCATGGGTCTCTTTACAAAAAAAAAAAACTGAAAGTAAAAGTAGACATATAAAATTGACTAAACTTTGAATGTGGGCCACAATTCACAGTTTCCCTCAGCAAATGGTGGACATTTTATTGTCTTATTTAAAGAAAAATTTTGTTCAATCATTGAATGAGTATTAAGTTATGCTTAGTAAACTGAATTTAAACTAAAATCAGAATTACTGGTTTAAAAATAAGCAAGGACTTTAGTATTTGTAATGTCTTAGTAAGACAGATGAGTCTATAAATTAGTCTAGGCAAGTGACTAACAATTAAGCAAAACAGGTGTGGGAGCCATTAAGAACTCAGAATTCAACAATAAAAAGAGGCAAAAACATTTTTAGTATATAATGACCAAAAATATCACAATAAGAAACCATTAAAATACATGTCTAAGAAGCTCAATAAAATTCAAGGAGAATAAACATACTGAGGTCCATACCTAGACTCATCATATTCAAATTAAAAAACTAAAAGGAAAAAAGTCTTGAATGGAGTAAGAGGCAAATGAAATTTGTTATATAAGAAAATTCAGTGAGAACGATCGCTGAGTTCTCATCATGCTGCAGCAGGCATGATATACTTGCTGTGCCATAAAAATGTCAACTAAGCAAAATGAAGATACGTAAATATTGGGCATATTTGCTAATAGCAGAACTAATTTTCAAGATATACTAAAAGAAGTTGCTCACACTGATAAGTATGGGCTCAAATCAACCTGTAGCAATAAAATACTGATTAAGAAAATTATGTTAGATAAATGAATGACAGTATATAAATATCTATCTAAATAGTATAGTCTATTCTTCTATTAACTGATTTAGAAAGAAACCGAGGAAACAATATTTGTAACATTTCATTGTTAGGGGTTAAAAGATAAAAATGTAATTTGTATTAAAATAGGACAAAAGGGGCAGGGAAGTGAGCATATTGGAACAAGTTTCCATATACAATTTAAATTAGGTTTGTGGTAATTATAAGAAACTTATTTTATATTAATTAATATATATTTTGAAATTTCCAAACAAACCTTAAGTGTTATGAAACTCAGAAAACAACAAAAAATAAAGTAAGAGATACAGAAATTAGAATAGTACACTGAAAATGTCCATGAAACACAAAAGAAGATAGTGCAGATAGAACAGAAGAAGAAAAAAAAGATGGCTTCTTGACCTTTAGGCTAAGATCAAGTGTTAAAAAAATAGAGACTATATAGGAAACCCCTAAAAATGGATTGTAATGTAAATCTAACCATCTTATTAATTATATTAAACATAAGATGATTAAACACCAAAGTAAAATTTAGAGATTATCATCAAAATATATAAAATATAGAATTCAATATATGCTATCTATAGAGAAACACTTTAGATTAAAAAATGAAAAGAATAAAAATTTACATCATGATAACTGTAACCATAAAAGCATTGGAGTGGTCACAATAAGAAGAGATAAAATAGGTTTTAATATAAGAGGTTGTTATTAAAAAACATAAAACATTTTGCAGTTTCTTGCTGCCCCAGTCATTCACTCATTTATTAATTCATTTCACAAACAGTTATTTGGTACCTCTATTTGCCAGATATTTTCTAAGCATTGGGATTACAATGAAATATAAACAAATATACAAGGCCTAAATTAAAAAAATCTTACATTATAATGAGAAATAGAACAATTATGTCCAACATGAAATTTTCACAAATATTATAATGCATATTCCTGGAAGACTATGAGGGTTTTTTTTTTTTTTGTTTTTGGTTTTTGTTTTTTTTTTCTGGTGGTACTTGGGATGGAACACAGGGGCCTTCTACCTCCAGGCTACACTCCCAGACCTATTTTATATTTTATTTGCAAACAAGGTCTCTTAAGCCAGCTGAGGCTGGCTTCGAACCTGCGTGATCCTCCTGTCTCAGCCTCCCAAGTGCAGGAATTACAAGCGTGAGCCACCACGCCCGTGAGATTTTAAGCAACAAAATAATATTAGACTTGCATACTAAAGAATTATGTTCATTGTTTGTAGAGGTCATATGAGAAGTGTGAAAGTTTAGAGATAATTACAAGGTGACAACCAATGGCAGAGGATTGTAGGAACTGGATCACACTGACTCAAAGTACATGCTGCTCAGTTATTAAATTACAATTCTGCCCACCTAGTCAATCCAACTGGAGATGTCCTTACAGCAGAGTCAGATATATAGACTCAGAGATTAGAAAAGAAAGTTGATGAACCATGTGACATGATCCATGCCTGCAGTCCCAGTGACAGCAGAGTCTGAGGCAGAAGGATCATCACTTGGAGGCTGGGTTTGCAATTTAGTGAGAACTAGATTAAAAACAAAAATAAAAAGGGCTGAGGATATAGCTCAGTATATCAGTATTCAAGTCCCCCTGAGATTAATTTCAAGTTAGCATACATACATTTTCTTTCTCTCTCTCATACACACGCATATGCACACACACACACACACACACACACACACACACACACACACACCAAGAAAGAAATAAAAGAAAGAAAGAAAAGAAAATGAATAGATACTGTCTGAAGCTGCATGTACTACTTAGCTTTTCTCTTGCTGTTACCCAAATACCTGAGAAGACAAGGGAGGAAAAGCTCATTTTGGCTCACAGTTCAAGAGATCCAGTCCATAGGTGACTGACTCCAAGACAGATACACCCTGGTGGCAAGGCATGGCGGAGAAAAGTGATCCACCTTCTACAGGCCTGCCCATCTCTGAGCCTTCCCTCCTTGGGCACCATCCATTCAACACATGGGAATTTGGGGGACTTTTAAAACTACATCCAGCCGGGCGTGGTGGCACACGCTTGTAATCCCTGTGCTTGGGAGGCTGAGACAGGAGGATCGCGCAGGTTCGAAGCCAGCCGCGTTGGCTAAGAGACCCTGTTTCCAAATAAAAATATAAAAATAGGTCTGGGAGTGTAGCCCGGAGGTAGAAGGGCTTCCAGGAACCCCAGTACCACAAAAAAAAAAAAAAAAAACAACTATGTCCATAATTCTGAGGGAATAAATAAGATAAAATAGGATGTATATAAGGTGAAAAGAAACAAAAAAATCCTAAAGAGCAACCAAGATTGAACCACACATAAATAAATTAGAAAAGCTATGGGAAGAGAAGCAAGACAAAACTACAGGGAAGTCATGTCACCAAAATCAATAAATGTTAAAGAAGGAGACAGGTCTTAATAAGGATGACTAAACTAATCACCACATTAATCATTTATTTGGGCATAAATTAATTGATACAATCAAGTTATACTCTAATGAATGTGTCCTGTTTTGCTTTCTTTGTACTTTGGTTATTTAACACACATTCCCTCAAGTCTGTTAATCTCTGGCAATTCACTATATTAAAAATGAACTATTCTGATTATATGTGTACACTATTTTATGATGATATTTTTAAACCAGGTACTTACACTTCAAAAGTATGGATTGAATCTTTTCAGCAACTTGTCTCAAATAAATTGAGATAATTTGAATTCTTTATTTTTTAATTGAAAAACATTGTACAAATTTATCATGTATAATATGTTGTTTTGAAAAATGCATGCAGCATGGAATATCTAAATTGAGCTAATTATTATATGCTAAATTTACATATTTGTGACTTTTTTGTAACAAGAGTTAAAATCTATTCTCTTGGCAGTTTTCAATAATACAGTACACTACTTATCAATTATAGTCAACAGGTTTTATAATAGATACATTTACTCATCTTAAATAATTAAAATTTAGTGTCCTCTAACCAATACATCTCAAACAACGTGCCTCATTCTATTTTACATAAATTCAGCATTTTAGATCTAACTATACATAGTATACATATGATTATACATAGTATTAGTGTTTATACACTAATTAGTATTAGTGATTATACATAGTATTAGTGTTTCTGTGACTGACTTATTCACTATTTTCCTATTTACCTGCATTCATTTTGTCACAAATGACAGAATTTAATTTTTTTTTTTGGTGGTACTGGGGTTCCTGGAAGCCCTTCTACCTCCAGGCTACACTCTCAGACCCTGAAAACAGGGTCTCTAAAGCCAGAGTGGCTGGCTTTGAACCTGCGCGATCCTCTTGTCTCCGCCTCCCAAGCGTGGTGATTACAAGCGTGCGCCACCACGCCATGCAGAATTTAATTTTTTATGGCAAAGTAGTATTCCATTGTGTATTCATGCCATATTTTCTTTATTCATTCATCAATAAACATGTAGGTTGAATCCATATCTTTGTTATTGTGAATAATGGTGCAATGTATATGGTTATACAGATTTTTCTTTTACTTACTGATTTTATTTCCTTTGAATATAAATTCAGTAGTGAGATCTTTAGGTAAAATAGTAAACAACTTTATATTCTTTCAATAATGACTATACTACCTTTCATTTTTACCAACAGTACACAAAAGATTTCTTTTCTCCACATTCTTATCAGCACTAATTATCTTTTATCATTTTTTGATAATAGCCACTCTAAAATATGAGATGAGTATCTCATTTTGGTTTAAACTGTATTGCTCTGATAATTAATGATTTCATGCATTTTATGTACCTGGTAACTATTTGTACATCTTATTTAGAGAAATATTTATTCAGATCCTTTATCTATTTTTCAATTTATCTGTTTTATATTATTGTGTTACTTGTGTTGCCTATGTATTTTGGATATTAAACACCCACTAGCGACTAAGTATAAGGACCAATAAATCCCAGAAAGCATTGTTATTTCTTTTCATTCTTATATTTTGCTTCTAAAGTCATCATCAAGCATGTGGGGTTTGTGCACCCATGTAATCCCAGCACTTGGGAGGCTGCGACAAGAGGACTGAAAGTTCAAAATTAGCCTCAGTTACTTTGTGAGGCAGTCTAACTTGATGAGACCCTATTTTAAAATAAAGAATAAAAAATAGCGCTTGGAGGTATAAGAAATAAAAAATAGGGCTGGAGGTATAGCTGGGAAGTAAAATGCCCCTGGATTCAATCTCCAGTTCCACAGTAAATTAAGTAAGTAAGGAAATAAATAAATAAATAAAGTCATCATGCCTTTATAACATTCAAAGTATGTTTTTATACTCATTTCCAATTTCACAATAATCCTGGAGGAACAGTGAAGACAATAGCCTTCTAATAGATAGGGTACAGTCTCAGAAACAATAGTAGAGAAGTTAAACATACTTAGCTTAATATTAGACACATTGGTTTTCACTATAGTTTCATTTTTAATAGGTTCTATGGTTTATTTACTGTATGAGTCTTTTATTGTTTCATTGGAGAAATGGAGATGTTATTTTATGAGTATGTAGGGAAGACTAAAAGGGGTAAAATATATGTAAATTTATGTTATTTTTTTTTTTTTTTGCGGGTCTGGGGATGGAACCCAGGGGCATTTTACCTCCGAGCTACACCCCCTACCCTATTTTTTTTATTCTTTATTTTGAAACCGGGTCTCACTGAGTTGCAGAGGGCCTCACTAAGTAGCTGAGGCTGTCCGCGAACCGCATTCCTCCAGGTCTCAGCCTCCGGAATGCTGGGATTACAAGCGTGCGCCACCGCTCCCGGCTCAATTTATGTTAATTATTGTCACTACCATCATCAAACTGAGATATTTTGATGCTCATGAAATTTGGTTTTTCAATTCTTACAGACCTTCTTCTCAAAGTGTTTTCAGTTAGAATACTTGGAGGAAAAATAAAATAACACTCATTTTCTTTATCACATTAAAGATTTAGTTTTTGTTTGGGGGTTTTAAAATTTAAACATAAGATGGTATAAGTATATAATATAATTACTGATCCAGTTAAATTTAGTATATTTTAAGGAGAGCATAGGTTCATAAAGGCTGTTCTTACTAACATCTTGATTCAAATAAGTAATCCATAAAACCCAGCCAGTAAAAATTGTGACTTTTCTATGATCACCATTATAACCTCTTAGATTACTTTTGGTTTGAAGTAAGTCTTACTATGAAGTCACTTCCGAGATCTTAAAAATATTACCAGAGAATAGTATAAGTGTTGTTGTCTTTTAATAACAACTGACAAAATAAGGGCAAGGAACTATTTTAAAACATATTGTAAGTGTCTTATGAACTCCTATGCTTATAATATTCAGTATACTTTCAAAGGGTACCTCATAATGAGTAATTAAACTAAATAAACTATTTGCATTATTATCAATTGAAAAATTATCAGAAAGGTTTAATTTTCTTTCTCATTTATAATAATGAAACTACATGATTTTTTTTCTTTATTAAACAAAATTGCTGTGTCAGACTGTGCCAAATTAAATGAAAAGGCTATAGAGACTCCAAAGTGAAAATTCATCAAGGTGGCATTTATACATGTAAACCATTTTTAAATTTTTTGTTGTTGTTGTTCTTTTTTTTGGTGCATTATAGCCTCACATTGTAATGTAGTTCACTGTGATAGTGACACACATGCACCCTGCACTGGATGAGTTTCCCCCAGCTCCTTCCTCACTTCCCCTCCTCTATAAAGGGTATTGAGATTGGAACTGGCTTTCTCCCAGAGGTACATAATAGTGGAAGTGTTTCATTGATTCTCTTTCCCTGATCCTCCTCCCTCCCTCAAACCACCTTCCTCACTCCACTAGAGTATCCCCTACCTAAAGTTTCTCTTATATTCCAGTTACTTCTTAGCTTTCCCATCTGAGAGAAAACATATGAGCCTTCTTGAGAATTTCTGTGACTGGCTAATCCCACTTAATATCATCATTTGTTTTCTTTTCTTCCAGTATGATAGGCAACTCTGAATTAATGAGACTGATTTTCTTTTGGAGTCACTATTTGAATTTACTTTAATTTCTAGTCACTGTGCCCAAAGAAACTGTATAGAAAATGTTTACAAACTAAGCAAAACAATGTTAATAATTTTCTTAGGACCTATATGTATGTTTGTAAACAAAAAAAAATGGAGGCATATACAACTAAACTAATCATAGAAATTACTTTTCTGGAGTTTGATAGAAGGAAAGTTAAATTGGATTGGCAAGACAGGATTCAAAGGAGACTTTAGACGGATTTGAATTTTTTAAATTGACTTTTTTGGTGAATTGTAATTATTTACATATAGTGAGGTTCAAAATGATAGAAACAGCCGGGCGTGGTGCCACATACTTGTAATCCCCATGCTTGAGAGGTGGAGACAGGAGGATCGCACAGGTTTGAAGCCAGTCTTGCTGGCTTAAGAGACCCTGTTTCCAAATAAAAATACAAATATAGGTCTGGGAGTGTAGCCCGGAGGTAGAAGGGCTTCCAGATACCCCAGTACCACACACACAAAAAATGACAGAAACATATATGAAGACAGCACTTGTGATTGTCTCTGGATCCCACCCCACTCTCTCTGCCTCCCATTATAGATGCATTTGGATCTTACAGTTAAAAATGTAAAATGAATTCATGTGTAATTATAATTGCTAATATAATTATCATTAATTTTGAATATTAAATTTATTCTGGGGCTTATAGGCTGGGTGCAGCTTAGGTGCCAAGACATTAAAGTTACAGTTTAATTCATTCTTACAGGAAAGAGATTAAGGCAAGAAGAATCTTTCTTTACTTTTACTAAGACAGATACTACATTTGTAGATAATTTGATCAAAAGAATAAGATTCCTTATTTGTCAGTCTTCATCACAGCCTTCCATATTTAGGTGTATCATTTCAGCCATTGTATAGCTATACAACCTTAGGGAAAGGTTGCATGACTTAGCAGCAAATGCTTGATCTACATTTTTTTTTTTTTTTTTTTAGAATGGAACTCGGGAGAATTCAACCTCTGAGCTACACTCCCAACCCAATTTTGTATTCTTTATTTTGAAACAGGGTCTCACTAAATTGCAAAGGGCTTCACTAAGTAGCTGAAGCTGTCTGCTAACCATGAACCTCCTGTCTCAGCCTCCCGGATGCTGGGATTGCAGCATGCACCATCATGCTCGACTTGATCTACATATCTTTTTAAAAAATGTCTGTTAACCAAATATGTTCTAAAGCAAGAAACTTTATTAACTAAAAATCTCATGATTGGATAAATCATGCCTAGTAAAGCTCTTTGCAGGGAATTGACAATAAGCTATTGTAATTGAATGAATGTTGAAATGTGACATACCTGTATATCATTTGGATATTTTTCCTATTTATTAATCAATAAGAGTAAACAAAACAGCTGGGAATGGTGGTGCACACCCATAGTCTCAGTAGTACTTAGGAGGATGAGACAGGAAGATTCCAGGTTTAAGAACAGTTTCAACAACTTAGGTATACCCTCAGAAACTTAGCATGACCCTGTTTCAAAATAAAAAATAATAATAAAATAAAATAGAGATGAGGGTGTATAGTTCACAGGCAGAATGCCCTGGGTTCAATCCCCAGTACCAACATCAAGAAAAAAGAAAAAACACCTTGTGTGGTCATTATGTTTTAAATATAGTACATGGAGTTGAAGTTTGTTTACACTGATGTGAAATGCAGTGAGTGAATCACCTTTCAGACTAGCATTTTTAAAATTTAATTTTAATACTTTTATTGGTGCATTATAATCACATTATAATGTAGGTAGACTGGTATTATTTTAGATATTAAGAGCTGAGATGGAAAGTAAAAAAAAATAACATGTTTATTTTGCCTTTTTAAAAGTACTTTTATTTATGTACTGTAATTGTATGGCATAATGTGGTTCAAAGTGAGATAGACATCCGTGCCCTTTAGTACTTAGTGTATTTCCCTGTGGATTACGTCCCTCTACACTTCTCCCCTTACATATTAGTGAGAATGATGGTGATACCTTCATATACAGACATAGAATTATCTGACTGTTTCCTTCATCTGCTCTCCTTTCCCCCCTCCCATCTTCTTCCTCCAATCTCCTTCCACTATTCTACTCATCTTTCTTCTCTCCTCATTCATCTGAAGTTTCTTGTTTTTCCCATTTTATCTTTATCTTTCACCTGGGATAGTAATGATAATGTAAACATTCTTTTTAAGCCAGCAGCTAGTCTTTGTATTTGAGTTGTAATTGCCTTTTTCAGTAATTAAGTAAGGTATTACTATTACTTCTGTCTTGTATATATGAATAATAAGACTGAGAGGAGTTTAATAATTTATCTAAAGCTTTGACATTTAGACTTTGGAAATACTACTCTTTCAAAATGTCCTGCCTTCTGACCTCCTCAGCAGCTCATCCTCCCCAGGCCATCCTACGACATTGCTCTTGTTTTCAATGTTTCTCACTACTTGCTCTCCTATTGCCTATTTAACATCTGTCTTCCCATCTAGAAAATGTGTAAAGTTTATGAGAGAACAAAACTTTATCTATTTTGTTCTCCTAGAAGAGCATTTGGCACATTGTATGCATTCAATAACTCTTTAATGAGTGAATACACATAACATTTCTCCTTGGGGTTTTGCTTATACTTTTAGAGAGGAGCAACTCTGAGTGTCCAATTGTTTTATCCATTTTCAAATTTCTTACCACTACACTTAATAGATCTCCTTTATCTTACACTGATGCCGCACCATTTCAAGCACATACTTGGAACGTAGCAGCAAAAAAATATGTTCAGCTCAATCCATGTTTAAGTACTTGATGCATTTTTATAGAAATGCAAGTTGTGATATTTGGAATCACAGTTTTAAAATATTTTTGTGTTTTTCAGTAAGAAATTGGTGTCCCTCAAAATTGATGTTTTCAATGATCATTTGTGAAAATTTTAGCCATCTTTATAAATGGCATTAGAAACGAGATATATTCCATTAGTCAGTTTTATCATTTGAAGATATCAGTGTATTTGGACAGGTAAGATGAGCAAAGTATGAAGAGATTACAGTGTCCTCATAACACCATTGTGTCTGGTTTCTATCCTGCTTTGTGACGAGAGCTGCTGTTGTGCATATATACTGCATTTTCCTTTTCATGTGAGATGTATTTTTCATTTGCATCTTGGGGATAATGATTACATGACTCACACTTTTAGAAAAATCTAGCTTTATCTTATTTCTATAGCAAAATATAACACTCCACAATAATATATTCCCCCCATAAAGTTACTAGGAAAGAGTCGGCATCAAAAAGATACTCCTGGCTTTTGTTTTAAAGCATGAAGTATCTCCTATGCTGTAGTCAGGACACTGCAAAACCAACAAATTGTAATTCAGCTGTGCAGGCTTCATGATTCGTGGCAAGGTCCTTAATCATTGAGATACATCACAAACTACAGTTGCATCTACCAGAAGCAGGTTCTGTTTTCTGTTGCTGGTGTGGTACATCTTTTTGCTACTGAGTTGTCTGAAATATTGGTTTTGTATGATCAGTTCTTTTTTTGTATTAAGTGTATCCTAAAAACCTTTATCTTTTTTAACTTTCAGGAAGTACACAGAAGCTTGTCAAACATAAATTATTTAATATACGTAGGATGCAAAAGCTGCAGTAAATATTTTAAAACACACTGAATTTTAGCTTATTCTAAACAATAACAATTTAGAACTTGAATATACATATTAAATGCACAATAAGGAATTCTATAAACTTGTTTGCAAGCTAAAATGAAAAAAATATGGGACAGATTTTATTATTAAATATTATTTTATTTCCTTGGGAACAACAGGAGCACTAGACCTAAAAGAAACACTGTCCTATGATTATAGTTGCCAACACTTGTGATCTGTTTAAAACTTGGGCGACTCTGTGGATATTTTATTAAAACTATGTTTGTATTTTATGAAATGATAAATTCACTCTAAGGAAAGAAGGAGAGCATTACTGCTTATTATTGCAGCATTGAAGGTAACTTGCCTTCTTTATACAAAGAGACCAGGTGTCTGGGAGTAGTAGATGTTAGGCTCTTTTCTCAAGGATCTTATCTGGAAATTCTATCCTTTGCTGCTGGCCAGAGATTCCTTTCCCTTAGCTGGGTCAGTAGGCATCTGGAGAAGAGGGAGGCAAGAGAAGTTTCTGCCAGAAAGCATCACTGATCCTGGAAAGCCTCTGTCCCTGTGGGCCTCAAGCCTACTGTTCTTATATACACAGACACTGGAGCCCATAGCACTGGGTCTTGCCTGGGGAGAGCACTACCATGGTATTCGTCATGGCTGGACACTCCTTCTCCCATTTAGAAGTACCATCTGAACCACCTGGGGGAACTCAACCTCTAGTACAGTAGCAAAAGGGTCCAATGGGAGTCCCAGTGGAATGAGACAAACCAAGAAGACAAATGTAGTAGTGTGAAGACTCTGAGAATTAAAATTTCATAGAAAACAGAACAAAATGTAGGTTATAAGCTGCATGTTACAGGTAATGGGTGACTGCCTGCTAAAATAAAAAAAAATGACTCAGAGTTTTCTGATATAATAGGTCACATGTTTAAGATGAAAGAAAACCTATTATGCTAAGAATCTAAAAAAACAATACCTTATATGAGAAAGGACAATCAATTGACTCTGACAATTAGGTTGCTGGAATTATGTCAAAGTCATTTTTAAGAAACTCACAAAGATTATATAATATAGCTTAATATTCTTATTGAACACATGAAAATTAGAAGGTCTGAGCAAAATAATAGAAGTTATAATTAAAACTAATAAAAACACTAAAAATAAAAAATACAACAACAAGCATTAATAAAATCTCTCCGGATGGGCTCAGTAGTTGAATGAGAACAGATAAGATGGATTTTCCCAATAACAGCAGCAATAACAAAAATTTGGGGGTACCTGTGAGATAATAAAGAATTCAATATTCATATCATTGGCATCCTAGAAGACAAGGATGAAATAGTGGGACTGAAAGAGTATTTGAAGAAATAATGGCTGAAGACATCTCCCATTTGGCAGATCCAGAAACTGGTAAAAACAAATAGAATAAACCTCCTAAATCAACCCCAGAAATAATGAAATTTCTGAAGAATCAAGTCAATTAAACAAAAGGTCTTAACCGGGCATGGTGGCACATGCTTATAATCCCAGCATTTGGGAGGCTGAGACAGGAGGATTGTGGGCCCTTTGCAACTCAGTGAGACCCTGTTTCAAAATAAAGAATAAAAAATAGGACTGGGGTTGTAGCTTGGAGGTAGGATGCAAAACAAAACAAAAGAAACAAAATAAGAATTGAAAACAGAAATACCAGGGACATTGACTTAAATGATAATAATTTCTTATCAGTTCATATAAGCTAGAAAGAAATGGCACAATATTTTCCATGTACTGAAACAGGAATAGTCTATAGCAATCTCTAGACGAGGAGAATGGAATGAAAGGGAGAGAGACACATGTATCAGTACTTTATTTGGCTAAAAATGGCTTAAATATTCTACAACAAAGGCAGAGAAGATACTTATATGCTTTTAATAAATGATTCAAATTCAATGACACAGTTTGAAAGTAAGTGAATGAGTAAATACACCATGAAAATACCCATTTAATTAAGTAGTAGCTATATGGGTATGTGATATAACAGACTTTTGAGCAAAGACAATCACTAGGGATAGACAGAAAGGTATTGTATAACAAGAGAAGAATCATTTCACGCAGAAAATTAAATAATATGGACTGTATACAATTCATTCAGTAGAGTCTTAAACTATATGAAAATAACTGATAGAGCAAAAAGAAGAAAAAGATAAATCTGCAATTATAATTGGGAACTTTAGTGTCTCTGTTTCAGTACTGGTAGGACTACTAGAAAGAAAATCAGTAAGGATATAAATAACTAAAAGCACAATCAACACAAAGGATCTGCTTTATATAAATAAGCACTCATCAAATAACCACAAAATTCATAATTTCGTAGGCTCATGAAGCACCAAGAAAGACCATATCCTCAGCCATGAAAATATTTTTTTAATAAATTGGAAGAATTGGTAGGGGTTGGAATGTAACTTAGTGTTATTGTGCTTACCTAGCGCACTCAAGGCCTTGACTGCCATCCCCAACACCTTGACTTCCATCCTCTGGCAATGGTTTGGTGAGTGGAGTGAAAACAGGGAGAGGGACATAACTCAGAGCATATAAAATGAGAATTGAATAGCATAAAGACAAAGTTCTCTACACATGGGGAAATTAGGCTATGCATTTCTTAACAGTCCATGTATCACAGAGGAA
Organism: Muscardinus avellanarius; assembly: GCF_963383645.1. NCBI lineage: Eukaryota > Metazoa > Chordata > Mammalia > Rodentia > Gliridae > Muscardinus > Muscardinus avellanarius. The sequence goes on from NC_137786.1 coordinate 148,277,561, forward strand.
GAATCAAAGAACTATTAGTACAGCCACTAGGATGATCAGTTTGGATGTTTCTGAAAAGACTGTATATGGAATCACCATATGAGCCGGCTATACCACCCTTGGAGATATTTACAAAGAAATTAGAGTAAGAATAGTACAGTGATACATGCATGTCCTCAATCATAGCAGCACAATGCACAATAGTTAAACTGTAAAACTTCCTAGATGTCCCTTAACTGATGAAAGGATTAGCAACTTATGATATATACACAGAGTGGAATTTTACTCAGCCATCAACAAGAAAAAATTCAAGTCATTTGCATAAAATGGATGTAACTAGAGAATATTATGCTAAGTAAAATTAATCAGTCTCAGAAAAAAAGGGCCATATGTTTTTTTCATCTTTGAAAGCTAGAGAGAAATTAGAAAACAAATGAGACTTCACATAAATGAAGGGAGATACTAGAGGAGTACTGGAAGAAGATGTGGGGAAGGAGGTGAGGAAGCGAAAGGGGAAATTAATGAAGGAAACCATTCAAATAATGCTATAATAAAATATAAAATTATCAATACCAATTTCAGTATCATGCATGGGGATTGGGAAGTGAGGTAAAAGGTGAAGGAAAACATACCAAGTGCTATGTGCACGTGTGATTTGATTACTTTTAACCTGATTATGAGATATAACTACAATGGACCAATAAAATATAAAACTGAATGTAAGAAAAAAGCCACATATCAAAATGTGTACGTTTTGACTGAAGCAATGATCATAGGAACACACAGAGCATGTGTAAATTCTTAATTTCTATTAAGAAAGTGGAATGATCCCAAATCAGTAGTCTATATTTCTACCTCAAGGGAATAGTAAAGAGGACCAAAGCAGAACAATCAGAAAGAGAATATAAATATAAAAACAAAAGCCAATTAAAGAAAATAGGAAAACTTGATTAAATAAAGCAAATTGGTTCTTGAACAAAAAAATCATTAAAATTGATAAACCTCTTACAAAACTGAAAAAATATAGATATAAAATAAACACATAAATCACCAATCCCTGGAATGACATAGTGTTGTCACTACAAACTCCACTGGGATGCAAAAAAGATAGTAAGGGAATACTAACAACAATTTTATACATTGAATTAGGCGACTTTAGAACAAATGGGCCAATTCCCTGGAAACCACAACCATCCAAACTTGTGACAAGAGGAAAAAGATAATCTATATAATCTTATAAATATTAAGGAAATATTCATAGGGAAAACATTTTTAGTTTTTATAAAAGCTAAACATGCAACTATTATATAACCCAACAATTGTACACTGGGGAATTTATACCAGAGAAACATAACCTTATTTTCACACAAAAACTCATGCACAAATGTACATAGCAGCTTTATATTCAATGATACAAAACTGGAAAGAGCTCAGATGTCCTTCAACAGATTAATGGTTAAACAAGTTCAGTACTTACAAACTATGGAATCCTACACAAAAATGAAATGGAACAAACTCTTAAGAAACATAGAACTGTATGCATTTCCAAAAAATTATGCTGAGTTAAAACACCCAATTTTATAAAGTTTCACGCTGTATTAATCCATTTATATGTTTGAAATGACAGAATTTTAGGAGCAAGGGACAGATTAGTGGTTGCTAGGTATTAGGGATCAGCCTGAGGAGGACAGAAAGAAGAGAGGTGTTGTGTGTTTTAAAGAGTAACATATTTAGCAAGGCCCTCAACAACTTAGTGAGACCCTGTTTCTAATAAGAAATAAAAATTGGGCTGGGGGTTGAGCTCAGAGGTAAAATGCCTCTGGGTTCAATCCCCAGTGCCACACACACATGCAAAAACAAATAACAAAAGGCAAAAAAAAAAAAACCCACAAAGTTTTCTTGTTCATGGTAGAAATATCTAACCCTTGACCACATTCTAATATGATAGATTAGTAAACATGAAGGACATATGTGTTGATATTCTTATTATGAAGAATTAATGGAAATAGATTAATAGAAACTAATAGAAATGCAGATCAATGTCACTTCTTAAAATATATAACTAATATGTTTAGTCATTCAAAACTATTTTTTTCTGTATAATGTTTTAGTTTTGCAAAATGCATGGTAGAGAGTTTATTGTAGGCAAATTTAGTAAACCACATTTAGTTGCCGCATCAAACATTAAAAAATAGCGAGAGTATATGGTGATTCATTGTATAAAAATGAACATTGGTTGTCTTTTTCAAATAAATTGGGCTATGTCATCATTTCAGAAAATTGTTTTAGTGTGCTACAGGGATATTTTATTTTTACTGTAGAACAAAAATAGGCACACAAAACTTCCCTGGAATTCTCACCTTAGTTACTTGCTAACCTCTCAAGGTTATTATATTTCTTGTCAACAACTGGTTATTGACCCCCGATATATACACAAGAAAAGCTCTGAAATCACATTTGGGTCAACTAATCTATTTTTTTAAACCATGAAATCAAGAGCCTTAATCACATTAGTGATGCTTGACCATTCTGTTTCAATTCCAAGGCTGTCTAGTGAAACTAATGAACTGTCTTGGTGGCTCCAAAGCAGAGCCAGGGTCTCACAGGCCAGTTGTGAATTACGAGCACATTTTCTTTTATGGCCCATAAATCTTTTCCAGTTTTATATTCAGAGTAGCTTAAAACACCTAAATTCACATCAGTGATGGTGTGGCCATGCTCTGGATGTTTGGAATTAATAGTGGAGTTAAGTATACCCCCTATATTTAAAAAATGCATTTTCACTGTAGTCCAACCTTAATTACAGTAAATCAGACCTTCTCCAGTGACAAGGTTGATAAACGTCAGTGCCTTTTTTTCCAGTATGTGTCATCATAACTCAATACACTGCATCGTGAAATAATGTTTTAAAGAGAAATGGACCTGGAGTTAAACATTATAACATCAGGTTTGAAAGGTAATATTGGTTTTGATACGAACCTGATGCATGGTTGGAGCCGAATGAACAAAGTCTGTGCCAGCAAGTAGGTGTGGAGAAATGGATTTGGCCATTATGTGCATGGAGGCTATGGATAAGACTTATATTTTAAATGGAATTTCTCAGGGAGGTGATTAAAAAGTGAAAAGCTTTTTTTTAACATAGATATTCAGAGAATGTCTACAAGAGATGCAAAAAGGGGAAATAGTTAAATTGATAGTCATCAGAGCTTTTATACTATAACTGAAAGAAAGACAGTCACTTAAATATGAGACACATAAGATGTGTGGACAGAAGGAGGAAAATGTTGAATTAAATGTCGAGTGACAAAAGAGAAGTGACTGAAAACCACTTAAGGGAAAACTGTATCACAGAGAGTGGTGACTAGCTCATGATCAAACCCAGTCAAAACTTTGGAGGGGGCAGGGTGGAAAGAAAATAAGTTGAAATGACACATGTGCAGAAACAGTATGCTCAATAGACATGAACGTGCATTTATTTTCCTTTATGGTACATTTGATTAGCTAAGGAATCTCTCATTCAAAAGTTTAAATTTTTTTCCATAATTCTCTTTCCCACCTCACATGCTGGTTTTTCATGGAAAGAACTGTTCCAATACAAATTCATTTGATTTATTAATATTTCTCTAGCTCTAGGATTTTGAGGCATTTTTTTCTTTTCTTTTTTTTTCCCACTGGTACATTGTAGTCATACATCTTAATGGGGTACATGATGGTAGAGGCACACATGGACACATCACTCATTTAATCCTTTCCCAATTCCCACCCTGTTCCCTCCCCCTTCCCTCCTTCTCATGTTTGGCTTAGTGATTGACTTTGATATGTTTATCCTTAGATTAATTTGGAAAAACAAAAAACCCAGAATAGCAACAAAAATCATGCAGGAAGAATCACAATACCTGACTTTATACTACAAAGTCATAGTAATAAAAACAGCATAGCATTGGCACAAAAACAGATACATTGACCAATGGAGCAGAATAGAAGACTCAGAAACAAATCTATACACTTACAGCCAACTGATTTTTGGCAAAGGGGCCAAAAAACATACACTGGAAAAAAGCCTGTTTAACAAATGATGTTGGCAAAAATGGTTAACTGTATGCAGAAAAATGGAAATAAATCACACTTTCTAACCCTGCATAAGAGTCAATTCAAGATGGTTTAAAGACTTGAAATTAGATAAGAAACCTTGAAGCTCCTTGAAGAGGGCATAGGTACAACACTGCAACACATAGACAAGAACAAAAACTTTTCAACAAGACCCCGAAGGCACAAGAAATGAAAAGGTGAATAAATATGTGGGATTCCATAAAACCTAAGAGCTTCTGTACAGCAAAGGAAACTATCAGGAACCTCGACAGAGAGCCAACAGAATGGGAGAAGATTTTTACCAACCACTCCTCCAATAGAGGACTAATATTTGGACTATGCAGAAAACTCAAGAAACTCAGCATTAAGAAAACAATTCAATCAAAAAAGCAATCCTCAGCAATAAGAAACATGAAGGAGGCATCACAATCTCTGACTTCAAATTGTACTATAGAGCAATAGTAGTTAAAACAGCATGGTATTGGCACAATTTGCATATAAACCAATGGAACAGAATAGAAGATAGAGAAAAAACACATACACGGATAGTCAATTGATCCTTGACAAAGAGGCCAAACTCATACACTGGAGAAAAGACAGCCTTTTCAACAAATGATGCTGGGAGAACTGGCTATTTATTTGTAGAAAGATGGAACTAATTCCTTACCTCTCACCACGCATAGGAATCAATTTTAGATGGATCAAAGACTTGAAAATTAGACCAGAGACTGTGAAGCTCTTAGAGGAGGGCATAGGCTCAACTCTCCAATATATAGGTACAGGCAGTAACATTTTCAGCAAGACCTCCAAAGCACAGGAAATTAAAACAAGAATCAACAAGTGGGATGGCATCAAACTAAAAAGTTTCTTCTCATAAAAGGAAACCACCAAGAACCTAAAGAAAAAGTCTGCGGAATGAAAGATTTTTACCAGCCACCACTCTGATAGAGGGCTAATATCCAGAATACACAAAGAGCTCAAAACACTCTACACTTTCAAAACAAGTAACCCAATAAAAAAATGGGCAACTGTATTGAATAGACACTTCACAAAAGAAGAGATACAAATGACCATTAGACACATGAAAAAATGTTCAACATCATTAGCCATCAGGGAGATCCAAATCAAAACTATATTGAGATTCTATCTCATGTCAATCAGATTGGAAAGCATAAAGAAGTCAAATAACAGCAAATGCTTGTGAAGATGTGGGGGAAAATGAACTCTTTTACACTGTTGGTGGGAATGCAAAGTAGTTCAGCCTCTATGGAGATCAGTGTGGAGATTCTTGAGAAAAACTAGAAATGGACCCACCATATGATCTGGCTGTATCACTCCTGGGCATCTTTCCAAAGGTTTTGAAATCAGAGAACTACAATAACATATGCATACCCATGTTCATAGCAGCACAATTTATAATAGCCAAAATATGGAATTAACCTAGGACTCCATCAACAGATGAATGGATTGCAAAATTATGGGAAATATACACAATGGAATTCTACTCAGCAATAAAGGAGAACAAAATCATGTCATTTGCAAGAAGACGGAAAGACCCACAGAACATGTTAAATGAGATCAGCCAAGCACAGAAAAAGAAGAGAGATATGTTTTCTCTAATATGCCTAAACTAGGGAGTATTAGGAATAAAAGAGGAACCCCAGATAATGGAGGGGAAACATCAGCAAAGCTAGAAAGAAATGGTAGGAGAGGGAGAAGGTTGAGGTTGATTAACTGGAGGAGCTACATTTGAATATGTGTGTAAGTGTAAATGTAGCATGGTCAACCTGGACACTCATTGTTGAGAGGGGGGGAAGGGGAAATAGGGGGAAGGAGGGCACCAAGCACTGTGTGAATGAATGTATGCCATTTCCAATATGATACACATAAAAATAAAATTAAATGGTCAAGTGAACTAAATAAACACCACAAAGGAAGACATTCAAATGGCCAATAAATGCATTAAAAATGTTCAACATCATTAGCAATAAGAAAGATGCAAAGCAAAACTACTCTGAAGACTAGCATGGTGGCCCTCACTTGTAAACCCAGCATTCAGAAGACTGAGACAGGAGGATGACGGTTTGCAGGCAGCCTCAGTTACTTAGTGAGGCCCTTCACAATTCAGTGAGACCCTATTTCAAAATAAAAAATAAAAAAACAGGGTTAATGGGATAGCTCAGAGGTAACATGTCCCTGGGTTCCATCCTCAGTATTCAAAACAAAACAAAACAAAACAAAAACAAAACAAAAATAAAACTACCCTGAGATTTCACCTAACTCCAACTAGAATGGCAATCATTCAAAACACAAACAATAACAAATGCTGGTGAGGATGTGGAGAAGTGGGAACTCTAATACATTGTTGGTGATATTGCAAATTAGTGCAACTACTTTGGAAAACAGTATGGAGGATCCTCAGAAAAATGGGAATGAACTTACTATATGATCCAACAATAGCACTTCTGGGTAATCTACCCAAAATAAAGGAAACCAAATTATTAAACTAATGCATATGTATCTTTGTTCATAGCTGCACAATTTACCATGACAAAACTATGGAACCAGCTAAGATGTTCATCAACCTATGAATGGATTATAAAACTATGGGTTATGTACACAATGGATGTGTGTGTGTGTGTGTGTGTGTGTGTGTGTGTGTGTGGTACTGGGGATGGAACCTAGGGGCATTCTACCTCTGAGCTACACTCTCAGCCCTATTTTTTATATTCTTTATTTTGAAACAGGATCTCACTGAGTTGCAAAGGGCCTCACTAAATAGCTGAGGCTGTCTGTGAACCGCAATCCTCCTGTCTCATCATCTGGAATGCTGGAATTACAGGAGTGCGCCACCACACCCGGCCCACAATGGAATTTTACTCAGCCATAATGTTTACGAATGTACATTATGTACAATAGGGAATTTCCCTCTTTCATTCTTCTACCCTCTTCAGTTAATTTGCCATATTTGCTTTATCTATGGTTCTCTCCTACGTTAGTTATTACTACTTCATTCTTGACAGTGGAGGTTCCTCTGTCAAAAGGATTAACTATTCTGATGTAGATTTATTCTGTGTAGTGCCAGAAAGGAAAGAATTGGGTTAGTAAAAGGCAAGGGACTGTGAGACTTATCACTTTACTGGAAAGTAAAATAATACTGTATAGTAACAATAATCATGTAATGCTTCAACAATAAAAACTAATAGCTCCTATTTCATGGTGAACATTTGTTGTATGCCAGGGAACCTAATATGTATTTTACCATTTGAACATTTCCACTAACCCTATGACAGGCATTATTTTTACCAGTTCACAAGAGTACTCTGGAGCTCAGAAAGATTAAGAAACTCTCAGTAGCTACAATAGTCACATCTCTCACTTGTTTTGTCTAGGTCCATAGCAAAATCTTATCACAAGTTTGTAATTTGGATTTATCTCCATGCTTTAAAGGTTATCTTTACTATGGTTTCTTTTATCATAGTAAAGAAAATACTCTAAGATGTAGGATAATAATAAGATGGCATAACTATTTTACGTGAATGCCTCATTTATTTTCAAATAGATGGCCTGGGTCCAATGCAGTGTGAAAGCACCAAGAATTTGTAAAGGAAGTTCACTTAATAATTTGGTAAAAGGGAAGAAAAGAGAAAGAGTAAGGTAGGCAAGTTTTCCCCCCATTTCATGATTTAATTTAATTTTCTTTCTGAGTGGAGGGAGAGCTTTAAGAATAATTTGTTGCAATAAGATACTAAGCAGATATGCTGTTTCATAAGAGGAAAAAATTCTTCAATCTTGAGATTCTCCCAATATTACAAATAATAGTTGTCTACTCATAATTTGTTTTTCTTAATATATATTCCTAATAGCAACAGTGATAGTTATAATCTTATTTTGTGTTGAAAAATTATTACATACCAGGTTTTCTAGTATGTACTCTTCTTGTTTTATCCATTTGAATTCTTCTATCAATACTATGACAGAAACTGAAAAAAGTTTCAAGAAAACAAGAGTCCCTCCTGTGTCGGTGCCACTAGGAATGGTATCAGTAATGCTGATGAATTAAATTTGATGTTTATAGAGAATAAAACTAAAAAGAAGGAGTAAGAGTCAATAAGGATCTTGGCCAAGTCTATTTCTGTATGAAAATCTTATTCAGATCTGAGATATTGATGGCCTTACATATTTCCAAAACCAGCTCTAATTTCAGGTAAAGATAAACACATACAAATATTTCAGGTTAAAAGCTAAAGTTACTAGAATCTGGAAAGAAAAGGATGAACAGAGTCAAAACTTTGCATATCTTTGACTAAAGGAGATGGACAAGTAGTTCAATTTAGAAATATTAATGAGCATCTGGTTTTTCTGTGATGTGCTGGAGGGAACAGAGATATACTATGGTACCTTCCCAAGAGGGTCAATAATCTGGTGACTGAGATCACATAGAGAGTTCATATCACAATAGAATGCAAGTTTAAGGTAACTATACTTAACTGAGATGGATAGAAAAGATTTCCTGAAAGAGATATGCTGCTTGAGTCTTGAAATATAAGAATCAACACCTAAAGAAAACCAGGATTTTCCCTCTAGCAATGTGGCAGACCAAACATTGCTCTACGAAATTAAACGACTGGAATGGTGTTTGAGAGGATATTTAAGGAAACACTTCCACTGATGTGTTCATATGTGAGAATACCAATGCCCATCTCAATATTTTGCACGGGGAAGAAGGAGTGAGGAGGTAACTGAGGAGAAAGTCTACCAAGAGCTGTGTGCATATATGCCACGGTCACTGTGAACTATATTATGATGTGAGATTAAAATGAACCCATCAAAGTATAAAAACATAATTTTAAATGTATTGCTAATTTGTCATAAAAGAAATAAAATTTCAGAGCCTATAAAGGGGAAGGAAAATTATTTCTAGCCATGCATACCAAAGCTGCACTTTTCAAAGAAAAGTATATGCAATACTCTTGAGAGTTTGATCTCCTGGGCATTGTAGGTAGAACTGAATATAAATACCTATAAAATATGTAGAGTCTTGGAAAAATCCTTTTTTTAAAAAAAAGTTGGGACCCCAGGGGCTACAACCTCAGTGTAATAGTCAATAAGAAATAAATTTGGTACTCAGAAAGGCATAGTAAGCAGGCCCATTCTAGGGTGTATATTGAGTATATGGGGGTGTAATTTCTCTTGAGAATTCCATACAAGCTACTCAGCTCCTGGTTTATGTCTGAAGTTGTAATATTTGTTTGTTTTTAAAAATATCAAGCAGATAAGTCAAAGCAGTTCCTTGTTAATAGGCCCTCACATTAATTGAAAACATCAAACAGGGTCTATAAATTTTCCTCAGACTCAGTTCCAGTGGAAACATAAAGCTCATGATAAAATGCCACATAACACATATTAAAATGAGGCCCCAAAATAAGACCCAGAAGAAATACTAGACAATGTAACGAGATAAACATACATTTCAGATGGCAAAAATAGTGGGCAAAGAATAAATATAATTAAATTATTTTAAGGAAATTAAGAATATAAGAAAAACAAAAGCAAGGAACAAGAAATATACCAGGACAATGCAGTATGGCATGGTGGCATATACCTGTAAACACAGTGTTTGGGAGGATGAGATAGGAGGATTGCAGCTTTGAGGCCAGTCTCAGCAATTTAGTGAGACTCTTAGCAACTTAATGAGACCTCGTTTCAAAATAATAATAATAATAATAATAATGATGGGACTGGCGTGTGACTCCGAGGTAAGATTCCCCTGGGTTGTATCCCCAGTACCATAAAAAGAATAATAAAATAACATTTGGAGAAATATTATATGTAATATATATATATATATATATATATATATATATATATATATATATAATTGAATATTAAAACTCAATGGATCAATTAACAACAAGTTTAATAGAGAGCTGGAAGACAGGGGGGGTGATATTTTTAAATTACTCAGAATGTGGATAAAGGATGATCTACAAAGTGCTTAAAAATCAAGGGAAAAAAGTGAGAAGTTGCAACATGTCTCTTCCAAGTTCTTGAGTAAGATGAGAATAAGAATGTGTAGACACAGCAGAGAGAGGAGCAAGTGAGGCAACATCCAAGGTCCGGGAAGCCCCTCACCTGCAGTAAGTCAGTGACAGCAGCAGCAGCAGCAACATCCAACCTCAGCGGGTACGTTGTAATTTCAGCTCACAGAAAAAAAATGAAATATCTTAAATACAGTTAGATGAAAACAGATCTCATCTCCATAGCAACGGCAATGAATTTGATGACTGCATCTTAATAGGATCAGTGAAAGCTACAAAGGTGGCACATCAGTCGGGCGTGGTGGCGCACGCTTGTAATCCCCGCGCTTGAGAGGCGGAGACAGGAGGATCGCGCAGGTTCGAAGCCAGCCACGCTGGCTTAAGAGACCCTGTTTACAAATAAAATGTAAAATAGTTCTGGGAGTGTAGCCCGGAGGTAGAAGGTCCCTGGGTTCCATCCCCAGTACTACAAAAAAAAATAATAATAATAATAATAAATAAAGAGTGGCATATCTTTCAAACTGTAAGGGAAAATAACTTATAGGTAATGATAATTTGTCCTGTACTTGACAGTTACTAAGAGGATAGATCTCAACTTGTTTCACCACAAGCAAAAAGGTCATTATGTGAGAGTATAGATATGTTGAATTAGTTTGATTATGGCAATCATTTCACAGTCTATACTATATATATAAAGACATTATGTAATCTACCTTATATAAAAGCCATTTTCATATGTCACCCATGCCTCAGTAAAGTTGGGGGGAAAGAATTCAATATATAGAGAAACTTTCTGTCAAAGACGGGGTTTAAAATACTGATACTTTAAAGATAAAGGGATCATACCACCAACACACAGACAGGATGATATTCTGAGGTATAAATCAAGGGAGAAATAACATAATACAGAGGGAATTGTGTTTGATGCCAGAGTGGAAGCTGAACACAGATATTGGCAAATGTGTGGATGAACCCTGAAAAAACTCTATAAAATAATAATAATGCCTTTTTTGTAAGATATAAAGGAAGATACTGAGCTATAAAAACATATTACTCTAGGTAGCCACGCTTGTAATCCCAGCTTTCGGGAGGCTGAGACAGAAGGATCTGGTTTTGAAGACAGCCTGAGCTGCTTAGCCCCTTTGCAACTCAGTGAGACTGTTTCAAAAAATACAAAAATATATAAAAATTAGCGTTGGGGGTGTAGCTCGGAGGTAGAATGCCCCTGGGTTCCAACCCCAGTACTGAAAAAAAGAATATATTACTTTAGGTGAAGTGCGATTAAAATTAAAGCAGTTAGTTCTTGTGTTGTTACAGAGGATATTTTAAGAGTGCATTTTAAATAGAAATTCAGCCACTTTGGATGTCTATTGGCAGTTTCCTAAAAGGTTAAATATGCATCTATCCAGTCCTCTCCTTTCTTTTCCCTTTGCATTTTTCAGACTTTCTTTGAAGAAAGGACTCTAGTCAGCCTTAGCCTCTATACCCAGAAATTCAATTACTAGGTATTTATTTAAAATAAAGGAATTCTATCTAAAAATATAACTTTGAATAAAACATATTCAAAGTAATTTTATTCATAAAGGACCCACCCTGGAAATAGCCCAGGTGGTTTGAACGGGAGAGTATATTTTAATAAAATAAAACCAAAGCAGGGCTTGGTGGTGCACGATTGCAATCCCAGCATTTGGGAGGCTGAGACAGGAAGATCGCAGATTGCAGCCAGCCTCAGCCACTTAGTGAGGTCCTTTGAAAGTCAGTGAGACCCTGTTTCAAAATAAAGAATAAAACATAGGACTGGGGGTGTAGCTCAAAGGTAGAATGTCCCTGGGTTCCATCCCTAGTACTGCAAAACAAAAAAACAAAAAAACAAAAACAAAACTCAAGTACTACAATATATTCATTCATTATTTCTCAACTTAAAGTAACAAACAGCTGATACATAAGATAGGTTATTTCAAAGACTATCTGCTAAGATTTAACTTAGAGTATATTTTTAAGAATTTTTGCATATGGAAGTTTATGTGGGTTAATGAAGTGGCAAAGTAAAGAATACCATGGTTGTTTCGGGAAGGGCACAATTATACAGTTTAAAAAATGATGAATGTCTGACAGGAAACAAAAAGAAATGTGAAGAATTCAGAAACGTTTATGAAATAAAATGGACAGTATTGATATAGAGATGAAGGGTGCCAGGGAAAGGACTTCAGGATCCCTCTGAGGTAGCTGACTTTGATCTTCGTGAGATGGTGGCGAATTTATTTTTCAATGTGGGACACACAGTTGGCAGGACAGGCACGAGAGCAGCGGGGAGAAAATGGGTTCAAATTAGAGGCGTTGATTTTGAGATGATTGTGAATTGGTTTGCATTATTAAAGATCTTGAGGGCTGGAATGTTAGGGTAGGTAGGTTTGTGAGTCATCAGCCCAGAGGACATGATTAAGGTCGAGAGACATGAGGAATAGCAGGCCTGTCCCATGCGGGATACAGCAGAGAGAGGGAGTCTCCTGGTGGACACCTTGAGTTGACTGTGATGAGGTCTCTAGTAACTGTCCTGGAAGCAGGATCATGCACCTAGAGCCTGAGGCACCAGAGGGGCTAAGGCTGACTAGAGTCCTTTCTTCAAAAATGGAAAGAGAAAAGAAAGGAAGGAACTTGAGCTGTTTTATTTTTTTTTTCTTCAATACACAGGAATGAACCTAGGAGAACCTCCAAGCTACTCCCTCAGTCCCATTTTATTTTTTATTTTGAAACGTGGTCTTGCTAAGTTTCTGAGAGTCTCACTAAGTTGCTGAGGCTGGCCTTAAAACTGTGATCCTCCTGTGTCAGCCTCCCAATTGCTGGGATTGGAGGTGTAAGAATGTAGCTGGTTTGGGTGGCATATGCTTGCATTACCAGTACTTGAGAGGCTGAGACAGAAGAATCACAGATGTGTGGCCAGCCTCAGCGACTTAGGCCCTCCGCAACCTAGTGAGACCCTGTTTTAAAATGAAAAATTGTAAGCCGGGTGTGGTGGTGCACGCTTGTAATCCCTACAATTGGGAGGCTGAGACAGGAGGATCGTGCAGGTTCAAAGCCAGCCTCAACAGGTTTAAGAGACCCTGTTTCCAAATAAAATATAAAATAGGTCTGGGCCCGGAGGTAGAAGGGGCCTGGAGGTAGAAGGCCCCTGGTTTCCATCCCTAGTACTATCAAAAAAAAAAAAAGAAAGAAAAGAAAAAATGTAAAAATAGGGCTTAGTGTATAGCTCAGAGGTAAAATGTTCCTGGTCTCAATCTTCAGTACTGGAAAAAAATGGACAAAGCTGAGAATACACACACACACACACACACACACACACACACACACACACACACACACACCTCTTTATATGATTTATATTTAATATTACATATATATAATTTGTTCACATTTATATAATGTACTGAGTGCTGATTATATATATAGAGACTATGAGAAAGGAATCAATACAGAAGAAAATACTAAAGATGAAAGGGAAAATAATTTTTACACTTCCACTACTAGCATGTGGAAGCTAGAGATAAATTGAAAATAAAATACTGAGAAAATGGAGTAAAATGTTTATTTAAATTCTGTGTGGTTCAAAATTTTCAGTTTCTTTGCCATCTTCCTTGGTGGTTTCTGAACAGCCTAAGTGTTTATCAAATTAGCATAAAAGGTAGACTATAAGGACGACACCGGTATGATTTATTTTTGACTGATTCATAGTTTCTAATGCCCAAAACCCAAAGGCCTCCTATTACCTCAAATGACAAACATATTACGGTTTGGTGCCTCTGAAGTTCATTTCTCCTTAGGCTTGTTTCTCTACTATGTTTATTATTTTTACATTAACCAACACTGTATCACAGAGTCTAGCCAAGCAGTAAGTAATCTATTAAAAATATTGAAATTCAGAAAACTCATTTTTAGAAGATAGCTCTCAGAGTGTATGTTAGTACAAGGAGACTTCCTTAAAATGGTTTATAGAAATTAGTATTAAATTACAGAATATATAAATTATGAGAGTAATTAACCATATGAGTTCATATAAGAGACATTAACATACAGTTAGCCTTAAAAATACTTGGCATGTTTTGGAGTATATATTATTTTCTACAAAGTAATGCACCAGAAACCGTGTCGTAAGTAGCCAGTTGTTGAGCACTTACTGAGTTCTTTATATGGGCTACGCTCTTTAACGTATTATCTCACTTTATCATTAGAACAGCTCTATGGGGGTCAGTCATGTTATCCTTAGTTTACATATGAGAACATTTGGACTTAGAATGCTTTTGAGAATCTTTACCAAGGCCATTAGCTAATAAATGGAATAGCTGGTGCCTGAATGCTGGCATGTATTCAGTAAGATGACTTACGTAAGAATGAGTTCAGAGTGAATGATAGACTTAAGGGTTAGAGATAAAAGTATATGGCTCCTAGAAAAAAATTAGCAAAATATGTCTTTGAAGCTTTCAGTTAGGCAAAGATTTCTTATATTGAACATACACACAAAAATTATTTATGAAAGAAAAATTAATATTTGTATATTCAATTTATTTGGAAGGACACTGTAAAAATACAAATAAAAGTTACAGACTGACTGGGAGAAAATATTTATAAAACATGTATATAAAAAGGGCTTGTACATAGGATATGGAAAAGTACTTTACAAATCTATCAGAATGATTTTTAAAATTCCAAAAATATTCTGAATATACTACAAATATACCATATTTAATTTTGTTGTAAATTATAAAAATTAATATTTCAGAAATTAATTGATGTGACATACAGTTTATGGACATAAATGATAAAAACATCAATAAATCAATGTTATTTCAGTAAGTAGATTTTAATGTAGCAGAATATACATGATTACGATATAAAAATATAAAAATAAGCCGGGCGTGGTGGCCCATGCTTGTAATCCCGGTCTTGGGAGGTGGAAACAGGAGGATTGCACAGTTTCAAAGCCAGCCGCGCTGGCTTAAGAGACCCTTTTTCCAAATTTAAAAATTATTAAAAAAATAGGTCTGGGAGTGTAGCCCGTAGGTAAAAGGGCTTCCAGGAACCCGAGTACTACCAAAATAAATAAATAAATAAATAAATAAATAAATAAATAAATAAATAAATAAATAAAATTGAAAACTAATCAGATCTACATAGATCAGATTTATGTATGGGCATATTTTTATGTTTTTGATATTGATTCTCCTCATTTTTATTAATCATTCAGGCAAATCTAAAAAAAGTATGTGACTATATGTGTGTATATAATTTGAAAAGCTGATTATAAACATACATGGAATTGAAAAAGGTTAAAATTAGCTAGCAAAAAATTAAAATTTAATAAAGTTTACAGAATCTCTACCAATAAGGTTTTTTTAAAAATAAATGCAGTAAAGAATGGGGATGAACTAACAGAAATGAAGCATAAAAGGAACCACAGATATACATAAACTGTGATATGTGTTAATGACAACATGGATCACTGAAAAGGGAGAAAGCAGGCTATCTCAAGATGAGGAAGGCACATTGGGGAGTTCAGGGTTTTCTTCTTAGAGGGGACTTTTGTGAAGGGTCGGCTAGAGAATGTATGTGAGGATGATCTCTGGAGTGTCTTAAATTATAGGTTTCTTAAAATATCATATCTGTCTTGTTATCAATGCACAGGGCAATTACAGTTTTTCTTTTATTTAACTCTAGGATCTATAAATTTCCCAGGAATTTGGGAGAGTCAGACCTGTGAAAGAAAACTGGTTTGTAAACTAGAAGCTGGAGTACTTCGGCTCCAGGTTCTTATATTTAAGCCATATTTTGCTTTTTTCTTCGTGTCTGTCTCCTTTTACCTACTTATTTCTTCTACTCTACATCAGGGTCACCTGCAACATGGCAGCAAGGCACGATTTCCCCAGAAAAGAACCCCTTTGGCCCTCTGGTGATGATCTATCTCTCTCTATGGGCCACCAAATTGTCAGAAGTAAATTTTTATGACTTTGTTAAAAAAAAAAAAAAAGACAGTCATTTAAAAGCAGCTTGGCAAGGTGAAAATTTTACTTTTTGCAAAAAGGCATCCTACTACCAGTAAAGTCAGATTGTCAAAGGAAAATAATAATTTCTGTCGGTTCTTGGCTTCTGTGGCAAAAATAATTTCAAAATGTGCCAGTCAGAGAAAGACAGAGGTTTTAATTCAAGTAAAGATACAGGTTCAGGGAAAATGGTGGTGGCATGAGAATGGCCATGAAAAGCTGCCCCAAATTGGCTAAAAGAAAATGGCAAGCAAAAATGGCAAAAAGGCTAAATGGCTCAGAAATGCTCAGAGCTCTACGTTTTATGTGGCTTACTAGAGAGAGGGTGGCCAGGTCACATGGGATGATGGCCTTTTCTTTGAAGCTTCCTGGTTCACAAAATGTGGGGATTTCTTTTTCTTTAGATAGAATCTTGGGGAGCAGAGACATGAAGCTGGGGTGCAGGGCTCTTTAACAAAGAGGTGTGACCTTCTAAAGATATTCCTGGAGGCAGCTGAACTTTGACAAAAGGTGAGCTCAGGTTTTAATTACCTCAGAAATTTCCTAAGTCAGACTATTATGATTTAATGTATGGGCCTGGCTTCTTAACACTAGCCAAGCCCTGTTAACTGAAGGTTTCAGATTTTAAAACCATATCTTCATTTTCTTCCCAATGCATCTCCGTTTTACCTAAAATTTTATTTCTTCTCTTTTACTTTGTCAAGGTGTTCAGGAGCCTAACTCTAACTTTATATATATGAAGCTATTCTCTAAATCTCCCCACTATCATCTCTTGGAAAACATTCTTTTATTTCCTCTATAGCATTGCCTGTTTTAGATAGCTTGTGTAAAGAAATCATACAATATTTGTCCTTATGTGACTGACTTATTTCACATAGCATAATGACTTCTGTGTTCTTTCATCTTGTTACTAATGGTCAAATTTCTTTTTCTTTTTGCTCCAGTATATGCAAATGCCACTATTTTCCTTTTGTAAAATGGACATTTGGATTATTTTCATATCTTGGCTAGTGTGCAAAACTGCAGAGTGGGCATGGTGGCACATGCTTGTAATCCCAGCACTTGGGAGGCTGAGGCAGGATGATCACACTGGTTCGAAGCCAGCCTCAGATACTTAGTGAGGCTCTCAGCAACTTAGTGAGACCCTGTTTCCAAATAAAGTATAAAATAGGTCTGGAGTATAGCCCAGAGGTATAAAAGCCCCTGGGGATTTACCCCCAGTACACCAAAAAAAAAAAAAAAAAAAAAAAAAAAAGAAAGAAAAACTGCAATGAACATGAAAATGAAGACGTCTCTTTGCAACCTATTTCTGTTCTTTTGGATATACACACAGAAGTAGAAGTAGCATTACTAGATTATATTATAGCTTCAATTTTTATCTTTTGAGAAAAATTTGTATTGTTTTTCATAGAAGATTATTTGCCCACTAATAGTGTACTTTCTTGCTAACGCTTAGCAATTATCTTTTAAAAAAATAATGGATATTCTTGCCGGACGTGGTTGTGCACATTTGCAATCCCAGTGCTTGGGAGGCTGAGACAGGAGGATCCCACAGGTTTAAAGCCAGCCTCAGCAGCAACTTAGTGAGACCCTGTTTCCAAATAAAATATAAAATATGTCTGGGAGTATAGCCTGGAGATAGAATAGAAAGCCTCTGGTTTCTACCCCCAGTACCACCACACACAAAAATAATAATAGTGGATATTCTAACAGGTGTGGTATAATTTCTCATTGAACTTTTGATTTGCATTTCCCTGATGATTAATGATATTGAACATCTTTTCATATATGTCTTCATTATTTGGATGTCTTTACAGAAATGTCTATTTGTGTTATTTATCATTTTTAGTCAAATTAGCATTTTTATTGTTAGTTGTTTCTGTTAAGTTTCAGGAGTATTTTATATATTTTAGAAATTTACTTTTTTTTGATACACAAATTGACAATAGTCCCTCCCATTATGTAGGTTAATTTTCATCTTTTCACTTGGTCAATTGTTTGTTTGTTTGTTTTGTTTTTGTTTTATTGTGTTTTGGGTTTTTTTTTTAATTTATTTAGGTTTTTTTTTTTGTTTTTTTTTTTGTTTTTTTTGCTCTGCAGAAGCTTATTAGTTGAAGTTTCACTTTTCTATATTTGCTTTTGTTACCTGTACTGTTCATGTCACCTATAAAAAATCATTATTGAGAACAATGTCAAAAAATTATTTCTCTGTGATTTCTTCTATGAGTTGTTTTATATGTGCAAATCTTTAAACCATTTTTAGTTAACTTTTGCTACCTTTGATGAAAAATAAAGGTCTAACTGCATCCTTTTGAATGGAGATATAGTTTTCCCAATACTGCTAACTGAAGATAGACTACTTTTCCATTCTATATTCTTAATACTTGTTGAATATTAATTAATTATTTCTGTGCTAATTTGTTCTGTTGACTCAGATTTCTATTTTTTCCAGTACCATACTCTTTTGACCACTGAATCTTGTGATATATATATATATATATATATATATATATGGTACTGGGGTTCCTGGAAGTCCTTCTATCTTTGGGCTACACTCCCAGACCTATTTTATTTTTGGATCCCTCTTACTTGCTCTCCTGTTCTTCTTCCTCTGTCATGGGAAGATGGAGCAAGAAAGCACAGGTCATATGAAACCATTTATCTTAGATTTCCAAGCCTTCAGAACTACAAAAAATAAATCTCTATTCATTATAAATTATTCATTCTCAGGTATTCTGCCATAACAGTATGAAATGCATTAAGACAAGATATATTTTAATTTTATCAGCAGTAATTTTCATATCCATAGCAACAGCCTAGAAACATATATTAAAAACATATCTTTAATAATTTATTTGTTATGTCAGGATTACACTGTCTCTTTCTTAAGATCTTTGTGTCAGTTTTTATATGATATGTGCTGAGTAGGATTTTAAATGAGATATTTGATCAGGATCATCTGTTATGGGATAAAATGCCCTGTCACAATAACTTCATTTTTTGTCAACCTATACTTTTATTACTAAGAGGTAAAACATTCATTTTTAGCCATTAGTAAAATATAGACTAATACTCAGAAATATAAGTATTCGGTATCATTAACTAATTGAAAAATCAATCATGTTTGTTTTTTCTCTCTTGTTTTAAACTTAACTCTCTTTAAAATCTTTATTTTTATTAATTCAATAAAACTGTGAGCATCTTCCCAAGGACAAATTGTTCAGTATGCACAATAAATACAAAAATAAATCATACCCAGCCACTTAATCCTGAGAAGAAAGAAAGAAGCTATCATATAACTGCTCATAATGGAAGGTGTTTATGTATTAGGCCTCTTTTAATATGAGTTATAAAAAACATTTGATTAAGTCATAAAAGAGCTAATGTAAACAGGTGTGAATTCCAGGCTTCCACCTAGCTCCATATATATCAAGATTCAGAGGAATCAAATGTATCATTAAGATTCTCACAAATATATGTATAAAAATGTTCAATATCATTAGCAATTAGAAAATGCACATAAAAAGAACCCTGAGATTTCACCTATATCCAATTAGAATGGCAATCACTAATACACAAACAACAACAAATTCTGGTGAGGATGTGAAGAAGTAGGAACTCTAATACATTGTTGATGGGGTTGGAAACTAGTGCAACCTATTTGGAAAATGGTGTGGGGGATGCTCAGAAAAATGAGAATAAACCTACCATATGACCCAGCTATACCACACCTGGCTAGCTACACAATATAATAAAAAACAAACTACCAGAATAATGCATGCATATCTATGTTTATAGCAGTACAATTCACAATTGCCAAACTATAGAACGAGAGGAAAATTAGCTAATGTACATGATGTACATTCACCAATATATCAAAGTCAATCACTAAGCCAAACATGAGAAGGAGGGATGAGGGGAATGGAGTGGGAATTGGGGAAGGGCTATATAAAGAAGAAAAAATCATGTCATTTGCAAGAAGATAATGGCTTCTTTTGATGATGGCTTAAATGGTCATATTCAGAAGAGATTGTTTCCTAAAATGCCCTGTAAAATCCCCCAAATGTCTCTTATTTCTATCCTATATCCTCCAGCCTCATATCACATTTGTATACATGTGCACACTTATTGTCAAGGGTAAGTACTGGCTCAGTCAGGACAGGGTTAATATGCCTATTCTGACTACAACTACTATAACTGAAGAGGGAAAGGAGACACTTTCACTGATGTTTTTCATATATATGAGAACAACAATGCTATCATCTTAATATCGTGTATGGGGAAGGAGATGGCGAGAGGGAGGGAGCTGGGAGAAAGCTCACTACCTGCTATGTCATAGATGTCATTTTCACTATGAACTATATTATGATGTAAAAATGCAATGCACCAATGAAAGTATATAATAAAAGTAGATACATAAATGCAAGATCACCATTTAATAAGCAATAAACGTTATTCATGATATTTAAAAATGTTTGTAGCCTGTTAACAATTGGAGAAAGGGCATATAGACAATAATGAGTAACAATAAAAAGCATTGTTGAAGTAAATAGATCATACATACTCAGGAAAGAAGAGAAAAATGATCTCAGGTTATTTGATGGATAACAATGTTTCTTAATCTTACAAGTTTTAGAGGTAGGAGGAAGATAATTCATTTCTGCATGTGTTAAATTACTGTGAAAATTTCAAGTGAAGTGCTTCAAAATTATTTGGAGTATTAGAGTTCATTAGAGTAACAGAACTCTCTCTCTCTCTCTCTCTCTCTCTCTCTCTATATATATATATATATATATATATATATATATATACGCATATGCAAGATCACCATTTAATGAGCTAATAAATGTTATTCATGATATTTAAAATATTTTCACCTTGTTAACAAAGGGATATATATTTGGTAAAAGGAGATTTATCCAATCACCTTACAGTCCAAAACAATGTAGTTCTAAGTGGTCATCTCATACGAATAGCTGGAGGAAGCGGCAGCTGGTCAAGAGGTCCAAGAACTAGAGTCTCAAGATTGGAAAGACTACTAATTCAGTCCCAGTCCACGATGAAAAGGCCGAAAAACTCTCTTGAGAAATGATGATGAAAGTCCAATTTGAAGAACTGCAGGCCAATATCCCAGGTGAGAGAAGAGGAACTTTTCTTAGACCTTCATGTGACTTTCTCCTTTTTATCCAGGACCTCAATCTATAAGAACAGTGCTGCCCACATTCAGGGCAGGACTCTCCCACTTCAGTCAGCCATTACATAAGCCAATCATCTCGTCAACCCACTCAAAGTCACATAATCTTAGGTGTTTCATAATCCGGTCAATTTGACAATCCAGATGAACCCTCACATCTGGTTAATTTGATCTAAAGTTAAGCATAGAGGATAAGATTGGAGTTCTAATATTACCTGAAGGATATGAGTGTAAAACAAGAAGCAAATTAAAAGAAAGTCACTATAAGGATCAGTAGAAAAGTTCCTCAAAAGACTAGGAATGGAACCACCATAGGACCACAGAATTGTTAAGGGCCATATGTTTTTATATCTTATGTGGAAGCTACAAATAAAGAAAACAAAAGGAACATCAGGTAGGTGAAGAAAGGGACTAGTAGCATCACTGAAGGAAATTGGTGCAGAGGAGAAAAGGAACCGAGAAAATAAACCATTCAAATAATGTTATATCCATACATGAATGTATCACTACCAATCTCACTAACAGCAGAGGGAGGAGGAAACAGCAGGGTTGGATGTGAAGGGAAATACACTAACTAATGTATTCATGTGTATCAGTGACACTTTGAATCTCACTATGATATATAATTACAATAAGCCAAATACAAGTATAAAAAAAGAAAGTCACAAACCAAACTTTCACAACAATCCTACGAAATAAAATCAGCATATTTACTCAGTTAAAATTTCCAAGAGTAAAAAAGGAGGGACAGGCTGTAAAGAATAAATGTAAATGGCAGGCTGTAAAGAATATCTGAAATTTTCTTGTTATGATAAAATTATTTATATATAAATTCTAATACAGTTTTTTTTTTTTTAAATTAAAGCCTAGCAGTTGTTTTTGGCCAGGGTTTGTGGTTTGGTACATGCTTCTGGTTAATTTGTTATTTTTTCAGATCCTTACCATACCTCCACCTGCCTGCTCAGCAAAAGGCTTGAAGAAAATAAATTCTGAGTTTTATCCCCAATCTTAGACAAAGGTAGAACAAAGGGATTTTAAACCTATACTCTACTGAGCCAGGTAAATAGATTGTTTGCTGATAATTTCAAATAAAATGCAATCTCTCAGGCAGCAGCAAATACAGCTTAATATTGCTCCTTATATTTGATTTTAAAAACAAGTGCAAAACTATTTTATCATCATGCATTTTTATTAGATGATAAAATTTACCTTGCAGAATTTCTTTTTATTCCAACATCTCCCATTTCTAGCATTCCCATGATTGTATTTTTAGCCCTGAGCTATTTGTTACATGGTCCAAATCTGTCATTCTTATTTAACTCAGTGCTAGAAAATTCTTAAACTAAAGAACTTTCCAGATAATCAGCAGGTATAGTATTTGTCTATTCTTTTCTTTTTTAAAGGGACATGGAAAGCAGAAAACATGACAGCTGAAGGAGGGGGAATTAGCTTTTCTTTTCTTTACTGTATAATAATTCTAATTTGTCATGAAAATAAAATTGTCCAGGACTTAATCTAACAAATTATAAAAGGCAATATTAATCTTCACAATAAGTAATTTACAAATCCCTTCTCAAGATAAATCCTTTTGAAATAAATCTAGAAGCCTAATTAAGAGTGTTCCAATGTATATAACTAGCAATTAATGCTTGAAACCTTAAAATACTAAAATACTTTTGCAAAACTTTTAGAATAAATTACCATAGACTAACAGAGGCATTTCTGTAAAAAAAATCACCTGCATTTTCTTGCTATTCCTCCACAATTTTTTAATTCATCTAGTTGTGAATAAACAGTAAAAAATAGATATCAATGAGAATCTCTGGATTTGCATTAATGACTACATTTATGAACTGTTGGAAAATAATTTGAACTATATAGTGTTAGATTGAGTTTTAAATATTTCTTTAAAAATATCATAATTACCATGACACTAGAAGTATAAGTATCTATTACTTCAAATTTAATAATATACACATGCAGGTTTGCAAATAAGTACTAAAAGTTTTCAGGATTAGAAATAATTTGTTCAGCCGGGCGTGGTGGCTCAGGCTTGTAATCCCCGCGCTTGGGAGGCAGAGACAGGAGGATCGCGCAGGTTCGAAGCCAGCCCCGCGCGCTGGCTTAGGAGACCCTGTTTCCAAATAAAAATGTAAAAATAGGTCTGGGAGTGTAGCCCGGAGGTGGAAGGGCTTCCAGGAACCCCAGTACCACCCCCCCCCCAAAAAAAGAAATAATTTGTTCATATACCTACCTCTGTACTCTAAATAATTTCAGAAACTAATATATCTTTTTATTTTTTATCACTCAGATATGGCAAAGTTAGAAAGTTTAAATAATATTTTAAATATTGTGTACTTTTAGAGTGCATTTTAAATGTGTTTTTTTAAACTTTGATATTTTTATGCATTCCTTTTATATTTAGAGAATTTAGAATGTATAATTATATTTTGTAATATAATGCATATAACCATTATTTTATCAGGTTTGATAAAACCCTGGAATGAAGGCCTAGGATCTCACAGATTACTATCCATGTTTGAATCCTATCTATACACAGTAAAGTTTATACTTGAGTCAGATCCTTAGTCCTTTCATTTTAGAATAAATAGGTCTGGTTCCAGTCCCTTTTTCACCTAGAAAGATGTTTTTTCTACTGAAGACTCTATCGTCTTGGTATCATAGCATAACGTGTTAGTTAGATGCTTTGCAAGACCAAATGGACTAATGCAAATCTCAAGCTCATCAGTCTGGGACCATCTCAAGGTCACCTTGAGGTGGTTGTTCGAGGAGTTTTTGAACATTTTGCACCATACTGCTGCTGCTTAAGCTTCATTCATTCTTTATTATGAAACTGTTTTAGTATCATCCCCATTTTTTCTCACTGATAAAGAGTAATGCACATTTGGGCTGTGAATTTAATATATGCCATATTCTATGTGAAATTCTTTCCATATATTTTTTCTATTAAACACTACAATAACATTTTAAGGTAGGTATTATAATTACAGAAGTAAGGCGATTAAGGCATTTGCTTAAACCTAGCTAGTTAATGAAAATAAATGGCTTTGTAAAAGACATGTGTTTTCTGCACTCTGTGATCTGAACTATATGTTTCCTTGAAAATAGGTCCTGCAAATATTCTGCTGGTAATCACAGTTTAGGCATATCAGTTGGAATAAATTGATGATAATTCTTACATCTTGTTTATCATGCACAGAACTTATATAAAAAACATAATCCAATTTTTGACACTCTAAGTTGGAAAAGTTTTTCATTAAATTTTCCCTCATTTTAATCCCAATTCAAAGACACTTTGAATCAAAAATTCTTCTTTACTTCTTCTAGTCTCATCTAACATGTGTCTCTTTGAACAAGAAGTGGACATTATTACTTTGGGAATAGTTTAGCAATCCAATTCTTTCTGAAGAGGTTAGTTTACCTTTGAGACGTCCCTTCTGTCTATCAATGAAGGACCATTTAAAAATGAATATGTGATGATATATAGAAATAAACACGAACATTTTGGTATAAGAACAAGTACTTCCTGGGTTAAAATTTGCTTTTGATCTACATCTTTGGGATCTGGATATATTTTGAGTTCATTGAGCATATGTTTGACCATGAACGTGAATTCAACAGAAGTCTGATTTGTAATATCCCCGCTATATGATCCGTGACTTTTCACTTATAGAATTTGGTCAAGCACAACAAGACCTGCAAGTTAAACATCTGTTTACTTAAGTGGAAAAGCAGCATCCCTTGTAAGAATAGGCCTGGAAATAACATTCTTTGACTTTGATTTTCAGCTTCTCAGTAACTACCATGGTACAATACAGCTTCAGTCAATAACCATAAAAAAATTGTAAACTTAAATTTTATTTTCTTTTTTTGTTTGTTTTGGGTCTGTGGATAGAAACCAGGGCTACACCCCCAACCCTATTTTTTATTCTTTATTTGGAAATTGGGTCTCACTGAGTTACAAAGGGCCTCACTAAGTAGCTGAGGCTGTCCCCAAATCAGGATCCTCCGGTCTCAGCCTCCTGAATGCTGGGATTACAAGTGTGCACCATCACATCCAGCTAAATTTCATTTTCAATATGCTTTTATTTATGTATTGTAATTATACATCAGAATGAGGTTCAGAGTGATAGAAACATGCATATATATTTTGTGCTTGGTGATATAAAATATTTCCCATTCTACATTGTATTTATCATTTCACTCCTTTTTTTTTTCTTTTTTTTAATTTTCCTTTCCTTTTGGAACCAAGGGGCTTTCTACCTCTAAAATGCACCCTCCTCTCCCTTTTTATTTTAAAGTGGGCTATTTCTAAGTTGCTGACGTTTTGCTAAGTTTCTGAGACTAGCCTCAAACTTGCTATCATCCTGTTTCAGCCTCCTAGGTATTGGGATTACGGGTGTGTGCCACCATGCCAAGCTAATTCACTGATTCTTAATAGCATGAGCAAATAAGTTTAAGGTTTACCATACATTTTTTTTTTTTTTTTTGGTGGTACTGGGGATGGAACCCAGGGGCCTTCTACTTCCAGGCTGCCCTCCCAGATGTATTTTATATTTTATTTGGAAACAGAGTCTCTTAAGCCAGTTGAGGCTGGCTTAGAACCTGCGTGATCCTCCTGTCTCAGGCTCCCAACTGCGGGGATTACAAGTGTGCGCCACCACGCCCGGCTTTACTACTATACATTTTTAAAAACAAGTTTTAAACAGATAGACCATGAATAATATTTCTATATCACAAATTATCAGAAGGTATTTTAAAGAACAAACTAACAAATAGGGTCAAAATTAATTTATAGGTTATTAAAAAGCAATATTAATTTTAAATATTTTAAAAGCTACTTTGTTTTATGTATAAAATGTAAACTTGTATTTTTTTATTTTAGTCTTTTTATGAAATATAAGTAAAAGTTGAATTCGCTATGAAAAAGAGAGATCATCTTCACATTATCCAGTATAAATATAAAAACATCTTAAAAAGTTAATAAGCTGATTATTCACAATAAAATGGAACTTTGCTCCATATTTATGGATATATAACCTGATTTTGACAAAGAAATTATATATATATAAATTATAAATTATATTATTTTTCCACTATATTCTCTATCCACTTCTCTTACTCCAAATAAATACTTGGGAAAATGTTTCCAACAGGGGGTATTAGTATTCACTCATGCATGCACACTAAGACTGCATACACATGATACTTTACTTGTTCATTCTTTTTTATTTAGTACAGCCACATATTTTACAAACTTGCATGGATCAAATCCAGTAACACTCTCTTTTCCCTATTGCTCTACATATTTTCTTGTATAGAAACATCTGATTATGAAGTTGATTAGTAAGTTCAATTCCATTATATCAGTGAAGATAGGATTTAACATGAGATATCCAGGTCTTTCTGAATTGATGGAGTTGGACTCTTGGTCTCTGTTCCTGGAAGGAATTGTTTAAATACTGAATAAATAGTTGATAGTTATTTTAACCTTACTTTGTATCACTTCAATTGAATACAAAGTTTCAAAAAATTTCTACTAAATATTCAAAAGGAAAGCAAGATTGGCAATATTGGTACTGTGCAGCTCAGGGGACTTAGAGGAGACTGTGTGTGAAAGAGAGAAGTCATTTAGTGTCAAGTGTGCAATTTCATGGTACTTTAAGAATGCAACAATCTATTGTACTTGGGCAGAAATTCTGAAGTCTTAAGAGAGATAAAATGATGACCTATGAAGAGATAAGCACTAAAGCTACTAAAACCAGAACTTAAAATACTGTATTTATAAATAAGTTATCAAATTGCCACATCATTAATGAAACTAAGTACATATAATTATCAAATTAATTGTTTCTATACTACTAAGGTCTAGTTACTCAGATCATTCTAGTAATATAATCTGTGGAATCATTTATGATTATGCACACATATAACTGCTTAGTCTTTGATTTTGGATAAATCTTTGCATATTTGGGAATAACATTAGCAGATCTCATTTTATCTTTGCTTTCATGCTGCAGTACACAGATTTTGTGATGCTTTCTGCGTATCAAGAAGCAATTGCCTTGACAATAGTGCACATCTCATATGTACATGAAAGTTCTCTATGAGATCATTATTTTTATTATTGTCATTATTGTTACTTATGGCTGGTTCTCCTCACTTCTTTAGAAAGATCAAACATGTGAGTGAAAATGAGGGATATTTCCTAAGTAAATAGTGATCAACCAATCACCATTGAAATATTCCAGTGTTTGGTGATTGCAAACTGTGGTGTGTTGCAGGGACCACAAATCCCATCTCCCTGGTAAGAACTGTGAGCTGCCTGGTTGTGGAGAAAGGCCTCGTATCAATTTCACTAATGTGTAGCAGATCATCACAGATTCTATAAAGATAGAAATATACATAAAAGATGCACAAGAAATTTGGAGAGTGAATAGATTTAATTTATTCTTTAATTAGTATTTCAGGTGGCTATTAATATCACAGTGGTCCAGACCATTAATACATCTGCCTTTGTATATTCCAGTGCTCACCTGCAATCTAACAAGCATACAAACATAGCAGTACATGTTTTCTATGAGATAAAAAAATGAAATCTCACAAAAGCACAGATAAAGAAGTTTTTAAGTAAGGCACAGGAATGATTTATTACAAGACCATTGGGTGTCAATATGAGTGAATAGAAATTAATAGATAGCATTCTTCATTTTTAAAGAAAAGTATTATTTCACATGTGTCACTGTGGTTATTCTATCTCTCTTCTAAGAGTTCACAAAATAAATGGCTGCTGATGTTTCTATTGACCTTTTTTCTTAAGAACCAACAACATCTTGCAGTGGGCACTGTTGATTTGATTGCCTCTCTTTCTTCCCCCATGGAGAGGGATGAGATTTTTACCGATGACATGATGCTCTGTTACATGTAGCAAAGCCCCTGAGAGAGCAGCTGTGTTCCATTTTCCTCCTCCCATTTACTCTTGAGCCCACTGGAGTCAGACTTTTGTCTCCATTTTCCCACAGAAGCTGCTATTGTCAAGTTATCAAAGAGCCCACATGTTGCTTAATGCAGTTGTCCATTCCAGTCCTCAGTGCATTTGATCAACATGGTATATTTCTTCATCACCTTTTTCTTCTTCAAACATTTGTTTTACTTGGCATTCATGACACCGATTTCTGTGTGTCTCCTACATCATTGACAATTTTATGACAAACTCATTTGCTAATTTAGCCATGCCTCTAAAATCTTTAATGAGTGCTCCATGCATCGGACCTCTATTCTTTCCCGGGATCGTGTTCCTGGCGATCTTATCCACAGGTGGCTTTAACTAGAGCCTTCATATGGACGGTGCCTAGATTTATAAATGCCAACCCTTTGATAGGTAGAAATTATCCCTCTGTGTTTCTCTAGATGCAAATTCTTTCTCTCTGAACAGGAACCACAACAACAATAAAAATGTTAGACTTGACAATTTGACTTATTTTGGCTAGTGAATGGTAAAGAAAAGTCTATTGACCAAACGTAGAGAAACTTTAATACCAGTGTAAAATTTATTATGTCATCTTTTCCTACTACTGTAAGATTGATAGACTATTAAGCATGGCTCCTCCTCAGTTTGGATCTCAGAGTCCAGGCAGCTTGGAGCAGAGCCTTAGTTGCTTCAAGATGGCCATTAGATATAAATGATAATTTGCAATATGTAAGCCACTGAGATTTTGGAATCATCTGTTACTGCTTCCTAGTGAAGCAATTTGACTGGTACACACCCTTTCCCCAGATATCATCTATCTACTTTTTACTGAGTAGGTACACACTGATGTTTAACATGTCTCAATCATAAATTTTCTATAGTTTTTCCTGCTATAATATTCTTCATCTATTGATTAGACCTTGACTTTTCTCTCACAATCCCAAATCAGTTTATCAGTAGGTCCTATGAACATCAAAATATATTGCACCTGCATTTCTAAAATATATGTTCACCTTTTACCATTTCCTCTTTAATACAGTTTCCCATCTTCCTCCAATTAAAAAATGCAGCAATGCTGGGCATGGTGGTGCACGCTTGTAATCCCCGTGCTTGGGAGGCTGAGACAGGAGGATCGCACGGGTTCAAAGCCAGCCTCAGCTACTTTGTGAGGCTCTCAGCAACTTAGTGAGACCCTGTTTCCAAATAAAATATAAAAAAAGGTCTTGGAGCATAGCCTGGAGGTAGAAAGCCTCTGGGTTCTACCCCCAGTACCACCAATAAATAAATAAATAAATAAATAAATAAATAAATAAAAATAAAATAAAAAATGCAGTAACCTCCTAACTGATAATCTGTCTCTACTTTGATTTTTTTATATCCTGTTTTTATACAGTCACCCCAGTGACTTTCCATTCCATTTTGAATAAAATTAGATATTTTCCCAATCACCTAAAGTTCCTTTACAAATCTACTCCACTGACTTTGCTTTCTCACTTTAGCATCTCCCTCACTCTGCTTCAGGTATAATGTAGTTGACAAATTGATAATATGCAGTTCACCAGAAATACCATGGTTTTAAAATTCTGCACAGCCATTGAAAACTAGGCCAACTCAACTAAGCCTAATCCCTCTCCACGTTGGTGTTCTTTTCTATAAATTGATGATAATACAAGAACTTAAAGAATTGGACATAACAAATGCACAGTGTGCAGGCTGCCATTTATAAACAGTAGGAATAAAATAGTTACCATTGTAATAATGACTTTGAGTGATATTTATATTAGGAACTCAGTTCTTTGGTAATCTTGTAAGGTAGCAACTCTTATTGCTTCAGCCGTTCCAAACAAAGAAATTAAGTGTGGATGGGCTTGGAAATGTTCACCAGAGAAACTGGCTCACTTATTCCTCAGAAAACATTTTAAGATAATATCAGCACTCTTTTACTGACAGAATTGATAAGAAAAAAGTAATGTTCAAAGTCACATAGCTTTGGTGAGCATTGAACACAGGGCTCTCTGCTCCAAACCTGTGCTATTTCCATGCCACTTCTTCATTCTCCTAAATATAATTGAAAGGGGCTAAAGAGGTAGAAGAAAAAATGGAGCAAATTTTTCAGTTATTCTTGAAATCTGGCTACCTTTACTAAAACTCATTTGTTTAACACCTGTGTTAACATTATATCTTGATGCTCTGTTGGGAAAGGAAAAGTCAACATATATTTTAACATTTTGGAAAATTTATGGAGAAAAAATGTCCATATCTTAAAAAGGACTTAAGAGGATTCCTATGCATATATGTGTATATAATTATATAGGTACGCAATTATGCTATATCTTTGTATCTATATTCACGTCCATATATATGTGTATATGTATAAATGTCTACATATATACACATCTATACCCATATCATATCCATGTCCATATACATTAATTGGTTTATCAATATTTTGATCTATATCTATTAGCTGAGTTTTTCAATAAATCATGATGCTTTCCTTCCTATGATGAAATAAATTACTATATACTTGCCAGTATATCATTAAAAAACAGAAGCCATAATCTGAATCTGATGCATCTAATTTTTGGTGCATGCAATCTTTTTCACTGGGCTGTATTAAATGTAAAATAAGGCTAAACAGAGGGCACAAGGGCATCCGCAATGCACAATTAACTATATGCTCTCTTGTGGCAGCAAGTGTCAAGTATTGTTGCTGTCTTTTCTGATAAAACCTACAAAATGTCTTGAAGGAAGTTACCTGGGCTTTTTGAGTAAATGATTAGAAAAAAGAAAAAAAAAGACCAAGGAAAGGAAATGCCAAACTAGGGCCAGAGAATACAGTCAGAAACTATCTCTTGCAAGTGAAACTGAGAAGTCTGTGCATTTGCTATCTAGGGAACAAAAAGCAGTGATGCTTAGTGTGAGTATTTTTGTCTCCCTTTTCTTTGAGGGTGCAACAAAAATCTTTCCTATCTATAGAGACACACTATGGCATCAAGTCGGTGAAAAAGATACTTTTGTCACAATGCTCACAGCAATCTGGAACTGCCTGTTATCCTCACTGTTTGAATCCTTGTTCCAAAAAAGTGACCCCATCACTGCCTACCAGGCGCAAGGCTGGCCTCTGCGACACTGTCACCTCCTAGCACGACTATGAAACCCAGTGAAATGCTGTTTTGATCCTGTCCAAATGGGTGTTTTCAGTTTTAGCAGCAAACCTTACATTTCTGTTCAAAATTTTTTTCTATTATGTATTAAAATGCTAAGTGTGCCCCAGTCACACAAGGACAAATCCTTTTAAACTTTTTGAGGTGGAGGATGGGAATCTTGTACTTGTTAGTCTTATGTAACAGGTAGAGAGATTTTTTTTTTTTTAAGAAAAATATCTGAAATTCTGGTTTTATATAGCTTCAAGCAGGGCCAAAGGCTGGAACAAATTACACTAAATATAAATTAACTAAGTGTAAACAACATACCTTTCCCTCTCTCTGTTCTGCAATGCTATATATTCTTATATATATTCTTATTGCTCTCGCACTTATGTGTATGGGAAAAGTAGTGGTACCATTTTCAAAATTTTAGTGGAGCTTCCATACTAAATAGTCATAGTAAGAGCAAAAATATTTGGTATATAAATACAACTGAACATATAAACATCCTGTTTAAGGCTAATATCAACTATTTATAAATAAAAAAGTAAGGCTCAAAGAAGTTAATTATCTTCCCAATGTCACAAAGCATCTAGAAGACAAATTCAGAACTAATGAGCTACATCCTTTGGTTTGAAAAGACATGGAACAGCTCACAGACATACAGGATCAGTAGACGTTGAAAGGGGAACCAATTGCCAGGGCAGCCCATCTGGTGTAGGTAACAGTATCTCCATTTTTTTTCTACTACTATGGTTGCCCTTCAGCCCTCCTTTACCTCTGTTCCTGTATATAGTGTTCCTACATTTCTTTGAGCACCTCTGCACACTTCATCACACCAAGTTCACACCCAGGCTGTTGAGAAACATGGGTGTGGTTTTCAAGAGGGTTGAACATTTAAACAATATTTGGCCAGACCTATGGTAACCATACACAAAAATTATTTGGACATTTAAAATAATAAATTTAAAACACTGAAATAAATATTAGCAATAGCCGCACCAATTTGTAAAATGAGGAAGTTCTTATGAAACTATGATGTTGATGGATTACAAAATTATGGAATATATAATCAATGAAATTATACTCAGTTATAAAGAAGAACAAAGCTATGCCATTTGCAGGAAAATAGATGAAACGGGAGAATATCATGCTAAGTGAGATTAGTCAGTCACAGAATTCAAGGGTCAGATGTCCTCTCTCATATGTGGAAACTAGGGAGAAACTGAGATACAAGAGGGACTCCAGACACAGGAGAAATCTTAGTGGAATGTAAAAAGGGACCCAACTGGGTAGACTCAACGGGGGAGGAAGATTTGAAGAAGGAAAACTCCTTACGCAGGACATGTTACACAAACTTATCAAAATCAATCACCGTGCTCAGCACAGAAAGGTGGGGCGAGAGAAGGAATGGGTGGTTCTTGGGAACAGCTCAAGGTGCTGTGAGCATGTATGCCTCTATCACTCTGATCTCAAGATGTAGGATTACAATGCACAATTAAAAAAAACTTTAATGTTGGAAATGCGCATAAAATACAAAAAATGGTCCATTTGAGAGTGTTCTTAGACAATTTCTGAAACAAAGCACAATAAAAGACGCGTTACTTAAAATTTATCTGTTAACTATGTCTGAGTTTCCTTTATTAGTTTAAGTGTTTTAAAATAGACTATTTGGAAGACAAGATATTGAAAAGTATAAAGCTTCATTGAACATAGTTTAAGTATAACTTAAATACTCAGCATGTTGAACTTAAATGTGTATTGTATAAACTTCAGAACAAGAGATATTGTTTTAATTTGCTCATGGGGTAAATTACTGCAATCTTTTTCTTGTTCAGATTCTAAAGAGACTATGAAAATATCTTGTAAGGAATTAACTTCCTTCTACCCAGTTGATTATATGTACAAATTTTGAGGACTTAGCTATGAAAGATAAGTTTTTTTGTTGCTATCACTCTGATTATTAAATAGATATTTCTATAAAAATAGAACCCTTTAAATCAGTGTGAAGACTAGGATAAGATAAATGTCAGAGAAAGTATCAGTTTAGAAAAATGTAATGTATCCTATATGTAAAGAATAGTAGAGTATTAATTTATAAGTTCTATACGGTACTAATTATGGTGTATAATTTTAAATTTTTGTCTATCCACTCTAGTATGCTAAATTGACTTATTAAAATGCATATTTATTTATATTTCTCATCTCAATTTACTTTTGAAACTTCTTTATTTAAATTTTTGTTGAAAGATTATAGCACAACTAACAAACTGGGTTAATTATTTTATTATTAATATATATTTGCAATAGTAGAGCACTTATTGAAAATCCTGGTTATAGAAGGTAAGGACAAAAAACATCTTTATGTCATCAAACTTAAAATGATATCTCATTAAAAGTGTTTTATTATTTTATATGTGATTTAAAAGAAAAAGATGTTACATGCCATTACTTATAATAGCATGTAATCATAACACACCATAATTTCAAGATTGTGAAATTATAAAAAGAAATATAATTAATAAGAAGTGATATATTTTGGTTCTCTAAAAGTTCAGTGAATAGATAAGTTAACAGATAATATATCATAAAAATACTTTTGTACTTTTAAAAAAGATTGAGTAAAAGCTAAAAATTAATGTTATATTTAAGGATACTGGATGTGACTAATTTTTGAAGTAACTGATGCTGTTGGAAAGAAGAAAGTTATAATGACAGGCATTTTTTCAGAAAAAAAATTTAGGTCAATATGAAAAACAATATAAAATGTAGAAATTAGGAATCAGAAGCCAGGTATGGTGGAGCGCATTTGTAATCCCAGCATTTGGGAGGTTGAGACAAGAGGATTGCAGTGTATATTAGGGTGTATCTTGGAGGTAGAATAAGCACCTGGGTTCCATCCCCAGTACTAATAACAATAATAAATTAGAAATCAGAAAGATAAAGGCAAGTTGCAAGGTTGAAGTAAAAAGGACCTGATCATAAGTAAAGGCAAAAATTTTAAATGAAAAATTTTCTAAAAATAAGTTAATAGATGCAGATGAAAATAAGGCGCACATACATTCATACACATGTAAAATATATACTCCCTTTTATTACTATAACAGAACACCAGAAGGAGATTTATTATTATTATTATTATTATTATTATTATTATTATTATTATTTTGTGTGTGGTACTGAGGGTGGAAGCCAGGGGCCTTCTACCTCCAGGCTATACTCCCAGA
Organism: Muscardinus avellanarius; assembly: GCF_963383645.1. Taxonomy (NCBI): domain Eukaryota; kingdom Metazoa; phylum Chordata; class Mammalia; order Rodentia; family Gliridae; genus Muscardinus; species Muscardinus avellanarius. The sequence goes on from NC_137786.1 coordinate 148,312,263, forward strand.
CCTATTTTATACTTTATTTGGAAACAGGGTCTCACTAAGTTGCTGAGAGCCTCACTAAGTAGCTGAGGCTGGCTTCAAACCTGTGCAATCCTCCTGTCTCAGCCTCCCAAGCATGGGGATTACAAGTATGCGCCACCACGCCCGGCAGAAGGAGATATTTTATAAAAAAAAAAAAAGAGATTTTCTTAGCTCATAGTTTCTGAAGTTCAAGGGCATGATACTTACAATGGCAGGACCCTTATTAAGAACTCATGATGGATGTTGCCAAACAGTGGGGACATATGCAAGGTGAGATCAAATAGCAAAACTGGAAGCTGAAGTGTGACATAGAGATTGGGCTCATTATTACAGAAATTTAGCTGGGTGTGGTGGTGCATTTGTTTAAACTCAGTACTTGGGAGGCTGAGATAGGAGGATTATAAGTTCAAGGAAAGCCTCAGCAAATAATAAGACACTCATAAACCTAGTGAGACCCCGTTTCAAAATAAAAATAAAAAATAATCCTGGAGGTATAACTCAGAAATAAAATGCCACTGGGTTTAATCACTGGTACTACTAAAAATAAAAAAAAAAAGAAAACAGAAATTCACTTTCAAGAAAACTGAGGGTCCCACAAGAACCAGCAGAATTACTTCCAAGGCCAGCACCACCAATGACTAGAGGACTTTCCTCAAGGGCAAACATTAAAGGTTTCACTACCTCTTCAAATAAACACAGTCCTAACCAAGCTTCCAAAATTTTAAAATATAAACCTTTCAGCGGAAATGTTATATCCCAATTTAGTAAAGCATGATGGGTGTGTCTTCAAGTTGTCTTATATTTTTATATACAGGGTGATGTACAAATATACAATACTATATAAGGAGATAAAATCAATATAACTCTATTGGTAATTGCTATCTATATTTAATTTTATATCCCCATCTATCTACTTATATATTTATTTCTATAAATTTACATTCTTTATATAAAATTTTGTTATTTATTATTATTAATTCCTATAAGTTATATCATTTTTGATGTTTGAGTTTAGAAATAATTAGTTTTTACATAGTGCTGAAAATTAAAATTAAGGGCTCATAAAGTCTAGGCACATAATTTACTAATTTACAACTGAGCTATACCTTAACCCCTGTAATAACTATTTTAAGTGATCTCTGTATTCAAGATATTTTAATACTTTTATATCTTAAAATTTTTATATCAATAAGCCCCAATAATGTTTCAATTTTTATTTAATAATGAATGACCTGTTCTTTCTTATTAATAAGAAAGACCATTAATTCTTATTAATAAGAAAATCATTAATGTTTGTTGATGATATAATTTCTCAGCCCTTGCATGAATGAAATATATCTGTGTTTAATCATAGCATGAGTTTTTAGTTCTTTTCTCTACTTACATGATTGCATTTTGTTTTTCATGCTGGGGATTGAAGGTTTTGCACTTGCTCAGCAAGTGCTCTGCAACTGAGATATTCCTAGCAACATGCTTTAAAAAATATTTTCTATAAGGTATCTAGTAATGAGAATGTCTCTAAGTAGAGATATACTTACATTTATATTGCCTGGTATGATAAGTATACTCAAACCACATGCTTTCATTTTCCTTCTTTGTCTTGGATCCATTGCTCAAGGGTATACTAGACATTAAATCATTTTTAAAAATAATGTATTAGTATTTCTGGACTAATGTTTCCTTTTATGGAAATTGCAGTTACTTGATGTTATGTAATATTTGTAGAGTAGTCTAAATCTTAACATATTATTCCTTGGGGCTGATACATTCTTAATTTATTGTTTTAAGACAGGAATTTTCCATTTCTTCTTTTTTCTTTCTAAAGGTCTATTTCTTCTTTTATTCTTAGCCAATAGTTTTGCTCTTTTGAGATACAGAATTTCTTCATTACTCCTATTTGTAACAACAAAGAGCACATTGAGTTGGTTTTTAATAATTTTACTGACCACTCAGGTACTGGTAGAATTTCCATTCACATCTAAACTTGCAAAGCAGTATAATATGCCCAACTCCTAGTCCTGCCTCAAATTCTCAACTGGCATTTATCTAATTTCTTCTTCTCCAGCTAAATACCTTTTCTGTTATTTCTCTCCCACCACCACATAGTTCTAAACAGAATTCCTCATGGTGATTTGTGATCTTTCTCTATTTAATAAATTATAAGTTATTAATAAAAATCCTAATGTGAAGTAAACTTTATGTTTCTTAATATGACTTGTCTTTGAAATTGTAATATTTTAATACATTTAGAAATACAGTTCCTAAGGGTGGTAGGATGAGAAGGGGAGAATTTTTTCATTGTGCTACTAGGCTTTCTGATTAACATAAATTTGTTTTTTTTCTTTTTCAATAAATGCTTATAGAATTGGGAAGGTGTAAGCCTCTAGGATAGTATTCTTTGAAATTAAAAGGAAAGTTTACTTTAGGATTAACTTCTCAATCTGTCTTGCCATTATTGGAGATTACTTTCAAAACATTATAAATATGTTCTTATATTTTTCCTATATTTTATTTATAGTTTAATTTAAAAAGTTAAGAGATGATAATTACAGATAGTCACCTTATGTCATCTTTATTTGGATATCCACCCTACACAAAAGAAGCAATATAAGCCAAGTCAGAAATGTGAGAAAGTAGACTTTTTTCTGGGAAAAGGTTAGATCCCCAGAGTTATGGAATTTTATTTGTGACTGCAGAACAGAGAGCCAATAATTTTTTTCACCTGGAGTTTGGCACTATGAATCTATATTTAATGAACATTCATCCAGCATCCAACATTCTGTCCAAAATGGACAGAATTCATCCAATGAGGGAAGTATGTAGGAAATGTATTTCTGTGGTTCCAAAACCTGGATTCTGGTAAGAATTATTTTGAGATATTTATTATATGATACTTGACTTCAGAGGTCAAACTACAAACTGGTTAACTTCTGAAATCAGTCTAATTATTATTAATTTACTGCAAAGCCAATTAGTAACCATGTATCTTGGTAATTAACTTTATGTCTTGGTCAACATTCTTACTGATATAATCCAAATCAACTGAACACATAACTCAGAAGGTAAATTTGTTTGCTCTTAGTTTAAGGCCAGGTCTTCTGAGCTCAGGGTATAGCAGCTGGAAGCAGAGAAATGGAAAGAGGAAGGGTTCTGCTTTCACTTTATGGATGCCAGAAGCAGCTATAGCATAAGCAAGTCAGAGGATTCAAAGACAAAAACGCAGTTCCCCAAGGTCGCACTTCCAGGGACTCACCATTTCCAGCCAAATCTTACCAGCTTAGGTTATGACCCAGGTCATGGTAAATCCATCACAATGAACTTATCTACTGCTTAGATCACAACTCTCATGGCTTAATTACATCAACTCTGAGCATTATTAGTACATGAGCTCTTCAGGGGACATTATGTAGCTGTGACACAACATGTAACATATCTTTCTCAGTCTCCCTAGAATTAGTTACTTGAAGTTTTTACTAGGTTGCCAATTCTGCCATTATTATTACCCATATGTTATTACCTTTAGTCTAAAGAATGATAGAAGTGAAGCATGAAGCATCATCCCTGAATACCAAAATTTATACCCAGAGTGTGGTAAACTTATATTTCTATTCTGCCTGCTCAAACAGTTAGGCTTGGTGGGAAACATTCTTTAGCATTAGTGTGCTCAGGACCCCACTTAATTTCACATAAATATTCTGGTCTTTTTAAACAAAAATAGTTTGATACATAGATATACTTACTCTTTTTTCTTTTCAATTCTGAAAAATAAACCCTATGACAATATTATGAGTATTTGACTCATAAAAAGTTACTTTTCTTGATTTTTAAAAAGAATTTAAGAGTTTTTACTTCTCCCTTATAATTTTGAGTGTTTTCACTTATAAATTTTTTATTAATTTGTGAGGGTGAAAATAATAAGTCAGTATTAATATAGTACATAATTTGTTTATTTATAATAAGTAATTTGTAAGTTATATAAATTAACATATTTTTATTATTAGTGGAAAGTAGTAAAATTAAATGCCATTTCAGAAATGTGTAAAAATGATAAAAACATGATCTCGAAACTTCTTTCAATATTTAATTACTGAAAGAGATTAATAAATGTTTAAGAATGAGGAAGTAAAAATTTGTTTATTAGAATCTTAATATCTTAGCCCATCCTAGCAATTACAGTTTTTTGATCATTTTAACATATTAAAAGGATGTCTATGTCTTTTTCAATTTAAAATGAAAGTCTAATTTATTGCTACAATAAATGGACTTATTTATACAATGATATATGCATGTCAAGAGACTCTAAAATAGAGGGCAAGTTTGTGAAAAGAACAATGTTTCTGAGGGAAGAGACTTGCAATTAATTAGTAGACTACTAAAAAGAGATGACATTTATTAAGTACTTGTTATTTACCAGGCCCTGGGATAACTAATTTAATCTTCATGATATTGATGTAGATATCATTTTCTTCATTTTATACAGAAAGAGATTCAAAATATTGCCCAAACTATGGAGAGAGTAAATTAATTGTTTGAACACAAACTTTATAATTCAGAGTTGAGGCCAAAGATACTACACAGAATTTCCTGAAAATTCAAGTGTGTAAGACCTTTGATCACCAAAGTAACTCCTTAAAAATGATGGAATACAAAAAGATATCATCACTACTGTCAGGAAAAGACATTAGTCCTTTCTCTAATCAGAAGATGTGAAGCTAGGGAAAGCAGCCATACTAATCAGAAGACAATAGAGATAAAAGTAAAATGTTGTTTAATAGCAACAAAATGTCACTTGGTTCTGAAAAAAAAGTATTAGGTCATCTAATGAGGTAAAGTGATCATAACAGAAATAATTAGATAAAATACAGATTTCTCTCTCTCCTCTCTCTCTCTCTCTCTCTCCATATATATATATATATATATTCAAATACTTGTTCATTCAGCCTGAGTTACAAAGCGATTATTTAACAAGCTCTAAAGTATGAACACCTAAACTTTGATTCTGCTAAGATATAGATTGCTAAGCAGACAGTAAACACAAAAGATTATCTTGCTAAAGTGAAATATTTAAGCTAGTCCTCAGTAAATGCTAAGAGCAGAAAATCCTATTGTTTTAAATTTAAAGAACATAGAAAATTATCTTAATAAAATGAAAACAAAATTTGCTCTCAGGCCAGTTTTATAAAATATTGCCAAAGCAGATTAATATCTTGGAGAGAAACCTAATCATTTGAAACAGGATCAATGCATTAAGTGTGACTTTTAGAAAACTCTTTAAATAATTCCTTTTAATCATAACCAACTTTATTACACATACAAAATTTCATAAGTTTTACTCTTTACAAATCAGTTTCAACTTCATCAAACCCTTTCTGACTTGTTTTATCTTTTGAATTTTTGTTCATATCTTTATTTCTTTCCTATGAGATAACACAAACATTTAAAACACAATATTTTCTTGTGTGTTGTAGTGAAAACAATAAATTTTTATTTTTAATATAATACACCTTTTATTTTCATTTAATTTTTATTTGGTGCATTATAATTTTACAGTATATTGGAGTACAGGTTATTAGAAAAATAAATACACAGAACTCTTATTGACCTCCCCACAGTGTCCCCCCTCACCCTCACTTCAAATGTTCGTGACATTATTTAAACTATGCATTCTTTACGACTTCATCCCCTCTTTCCCTCCTTTCTGCTTCTCTAATTGCCCTCAGTCATCTTGCTGGAATGCCTGATTAACTATCTGATGTTGCCCTTATTTTTGGATACTTCTCTAGTTTCCGTATGTAGGAAAGAATTTTTATCTACTGATTCTTGGGGCCTAGGTGTACTCAGTATGATATTCTTGAGTCTATTCATTTTTCTGAAAATTGTGTAGTTTTATAGGACAAAATCTTGCCATACAAAATCTTTTTCTATGTAAAAAAATTTACTCTTTTAACTTTTTTATTAGAATACCTTTCATATCTATAAATGTCTCCTATTAGTTAATGGGTTTTCTTTTGTCTTAACATTTCTAACTTATATTTCAAACAGTCTTTATAAAAATAATTCAACTTTGATAAATTAATTTTTTAAAGTAAGATAAAATACTTTATGCTTTTAATAGTTGTTCATCAAAACACAGCCTAAGAATTTCTTAGCCTCATTTGTATAGAATCATATATTAATTCGAATTTAACTCAGTAATTTATATTTATATTTTTATTTAACTTATGTTTAGTTAACATCCATGAGGAACTCTGGAGTATACAATATTCAGGCATCTCTTAATAGCCAAAGCAATTCTCTGAAAGAAGACACAGATATTAAGTATAAACTTTAGGCCTTTCAGCAGCTGAGGTTGGCTGCACCTGTTTATGAAGGGGCTGAGGGTAGATGTACCAGAATCATCTACATTGTATGCCTAATTGAAGAAATACAGGTACAGGCATAAAGATATAAAACTTTATGGCATTTTAGGGAAAAAGAGTTATTAAATATTATAGCATTTGATTTTATGTGATTAATCTACAGTAGCAAAAATTGAAAATGTCCTTGACCTTGTGTATCTTACCCTAAAAGTAATTAATTCGTTATGTTTTAAAAATGGCACTACATTTTTTTTTCAAAATGGCGACTGAGGGACACAGTACTCCTCAGTAGCTGAAGCAAATAAAACTTCAGATACTTAGAAAGCTGTGTCTTAATCAACAAAAAAAAAATACATACCAGGAACCAAAACAAATCCTGGTACCTCAGGGGAACTCTGAACTTGAAGAAGAAGAAGAACATAGACCCGGACACCGGACCAGCTGCAAACGCTGATCGGCGGCCGCGGGCTGCTTTCGCGGGCCCGCGGAGCTGCCTGCCCGATAGCCCCGATAGTCCCGCAGCAAGATAATCCGGGACTGAAAACAGCGAGCAGCTCCCACGTCAGAATTTTGTGTGCCCACCAGCGACTGGATCACAACAGCATAGAGACTCCCACGAATCCTGGACCAAGAAAGACAGGTACCTGCGGGCAACGGGAAGTGCGGACCCTAGCGTGCGCTGCACTCCAACCCCCCAGCACGCCCAAGCCTCAGACCCGAGCACTCCCCTCTGCGCACCTTGTCGGCGCCCCGGTTCCCTGCTAGCAGTCATTGCCTGTCCAACTCTCTCCACTAAATTGGAGCCTACCTGGGTGTCTAGCTCCCCCCCCCCCCCGCCACCTTGCCAGAGACTGCCTTCAAGGCTGCGAAAGCCCTGTGTAAACTGGAAATCTCCTTGGGGCACCCCCAGTTTCTACATCCCGCGGGAGGCAGAGGCCTTTACTGGGCACCACGCACTGGATCCTTGAGCACCTATCCTGCACTCCTGGCCCACCGCTGGGTGTTCCCACCCTCCTGCTAGCCAGAGGCTTAATTCTAAGCGAGAACGAGAACTCAGCTCAATACACCTTGGAAGAGCATACCAGCAGCAACAGACAGCTGCATCCACTCACTCCTGGTTCCAGTAAAAGCAGCACACCCAGTCTGCACCCTTGGAATAGGCAGAGCTCTGGCAGCAAGCGTGGGCACCCAGGAACCAGCACCCATTTGCCCAGGGTACATCTTGGGACCACACCGGCTAACCCAGCTGGAATTTCCAGAGACACAGGAAAATCCATCGGGCCACAATATCTGCACAGGACCTCAGGGGGAGGTTCTAATTATACCTTGGTCATGCTCCACCCGTGTCGTAGGGAAGCACAGGCTGGAGTCTAGGGTGGTGAGTGCAGAGGTACTGACCACAGGTTAGAATTTCGCAGAACCTGTGAATTGTATAGAATCAAATAACAGTGAAACCAGACATCCGGACACATAAACCTAAAGCAGCTAAAGGAGAGAAGGTGTCCAAACACCCAGAGTGACCTAAGAAGATAAAAAAATAGAGTACAAAGAAAACTAAGAGACATTGGATGGTATTCTGAAAGTTACTAAAGCAATCACATACGCACATATTATATAGGCCTGACCCCATATGCGTAAATAAGGAGGACTGTTTATTTTACTTTTAATGTGGATGTTTTGTTTTATATTGCTTTTACAGTGCTTTTGTTTTGGTATGGTTATTGCTGTGTTATTTTTTTTTTCTTTCACCCCATACTTCTCTTACTTTCACATGTTGTTTTTATATATATATATATATATATTGGATAGTTTGCCTTATTTTTTTATTTCACACAGCTGCTAGCTCCTTTTATTTTATTCTTGTTCTTTTGTCCTCTTTCTTCCTCTTTCCTTCCTTTATTTTCATTCTCCTCCTTTGATTGGTCTTCCTCCCTTTTTCTAGGATTACATAATAGTCTTGGTATCTTGTGTGGATTTTTTTTCTATTCTTTTTTTGTGTCTGTCTGCTCCTTCCATCACCCCTATTTACAAACCTTCCCACACTAACCCTACATACTTTTCCCCCCCAAAACTTTTCCACATAATATACCTCCTGGTCTAATACTCTAAGTATCTCTTACATTCATAATTACTCCACGAACGACAAGAGTCCTAGTAGTTAACTCTCTCTCATTCCTAGCAAGATTTCACCTTACGATACTCAAAGTCTTTCTCAACCTAAACATATCCTCTACCTAATCTGACTCCTTTACTAATCACCCCAGCTCCTCCCACATCACCCACCCTCAACACTGGAAAGGCTCTGCTGACTAGCCGATACCCCAACTCCTAATATTAAGATTTGACTAAGCATAATACTCACGAACGATGGGTAGAAACCAGAAAAACAGGACAGAGAACTCTACAAATATGAGAACCAGGAATTACGAAGAGACAGCAGAAATCACGAATACTGACCTACTAGAAATGCAAGAAGGGGAGTTCAGAATCTTGTTGTTCAATATGATGAAAGGATTCAAAACAAGTATAGAGGAGGTTAAAGGTGAATTAGAAACACTAAAAAAGAATCAGAAAGAGGTCTGGAATGAAATGAAAGAGGCAATAAGTGAAATGAAGACAGCAATTGAAAGAAACTCTGGAAGATTAGATGAAATGGAAAACAGAATATCAATATTAGAAGACAGTACATCCCAAACCGAAAACACAGTCAGCGATATACAGAAATCTTTACAGCAACAAAACCTAAACATCCAGCAATTATGGGATAATATGAAGCGCCCTAATCTACGGATAATAGGCATTGAGGAAGGGATAGAGGTACAGACCAAGGGCATCTGTAATATCTTCAAGGAAATAATCTCAGAGAATTTTCCAAATTTGGAAAGAGACTTCGATCTTCAAGTCCAGGAGGCATACAGAACTCCACTGAGACAGGACCAAAGAAAGACCACTCCACGCCACATAATAACCAAAATGACCAATATAGAGGCCAAGGAAGGAATCTTAAAAGCAGCGAGAACAAAAAGACGGGTGACATATAGAGGCAAAACAATAAGAATCACCCCAGACTATACAACCCAGGTCATGAATGCTAGGAGAGACTGGTATGATGTGATTCAGACCCTGGAAGAAAATAACTTCCAACCAAGGCTCATCTACCCAGCAAAACTACTATTCAAGATCAATGGTGAATCCAAAGTCTTTCACGATAAACAGAATCTCAAAAAATTCATGAATTCAAAGCCAACACTAGAGAAAATTCTTAAAGAAATAAACCATAAGGAAGAAAAAAGAAGCAGACTTCAGAATCAGAGAAGAGAGGAAGTTAATAAGTGGGCCACTTAAGTAAAGAAGAATGATCACACCACCCAAGAGTAGACAGAACACAAAATGGCAGAAAACAAAAATCATATATCAATAATATCTCTTAATGTCAAAGGACTTAACTCACCAATCAAAAGACATAGATTGGCAATGTGGATTAGGAAACATAATCCAAATATATGCTGTCTGCAAGAAACACACCTCACAGCAAAAGACATTCACAGGCTGAAGGTGAAAGGATGGAAAAAGATATACCATGCCACCAGTGACCAAAAAAGAGCAGGGGTAGCAACCCTAATATCCGACAAAACAGACTTTAAACTAAAACACATCAAAAGAGACAAATCAGGGCACCTCCTTTTACTAAAAGGAACACTATACCAAGAAGATATAATGATAGTAAATATTTATGCCCCAAATATGGGTGCAACCACATTTGTAAAACAAACCCTTCTGGACATAAGATCCCAAGTAGACCCAAATACAATAATTCTGGGAGACTTTAATACGCCTCTCACACCACTGGATCGATCTTCAAGGCAAAAGATGAGTAAAGACGTTTTAGAACTAAGGGAAACCATAAACCAAATGGACCTAATAGACATTTTCAGAGTATTTCAACCAGGAACTACAGAATACACTTTCTTCTCAGCAGCCCATGGAACCTTCTCCAAAATTGATCACATCCTGGGACACAAAGAAAATACCAGCAAATTCAAAAAATGTAATATAATTCCTTGCATCTTTTCAGACCACAACGGAATAAAAGTAGAAATCAACAACAGGAAACTCGAAAGAAAGTATTCAAATTCATGGAGAATGAATGATACACTATTGAATGACGAATGGGTAAGAGCAGAAATTAGGGAAGAAATAAAGAAATTTATGGAAACAAACGAAAACAGAGACACAACCTACCAAAACCTATGGGACACCATGAAGGCAGTACTAAGAGGAAAGTTTATTGCATTGAGTGCCCACATAAAAAGGACGGAGAACCACCAAGTAAAGATCCTAATGACACAGCTCAAGGATCTAGAAATTCTGCAACAGTCTATTCCCAAAGCCAGCAGAAGGCAAGAAATCATCAAAATTAGAGCAGAAATAAATGAAATAGAGAACAAAAAAACAATTCAGAGAATCAATAAAACAAAAAGTTGGTTCTTTGAAAAGATTAATAGAATTGATAAACCCCTGGCCAACCTAACCAAAAGAAAAAGAGAATCAACTCAAATTATCAAAATTAGAAATGAAAAAGGAGATATCACCACAGATAGTGAAGAAATTCAAAATATTATTAGAAACTACTTTAAAAATTTATACTCCAATAGACTTGAAAACCTGGAAGAAATTGATAGATTTCTAAGCACAGTTAACCTTCCTACACTTAGCCAAGAGGACATAGCAAGCCTAAACCAACCAATAACAACCAAAGAAATAGAAATGGCAATAAAAATTCTTCCACCAAAGAAAAGCCCAGGCCCAGATGGGTTCCCAGCTGAATTCTACAAAACCTTCAGTGAACAACTAATACCAATACTGCATAACATGTTCCGGGTAATTGAAAGAGATGGAACTCTTCCAAATTCCTTCTATGAGGCCAGTATCACATTAATCCCCAAACCAAATAAAGATACCTCAAGAAAGGAAAACTACAGACCAATATCCTTAATGAACATAGACGCAAAAATTCTAAACAAAATACTAGCTATACGCATTCAAAACTATATCAAGAAAATAATACATCATGACCAAGTCGGTTTCATCCCAGAAAAACAAGGCTGGTTCAACATACGCAAATCAATACATGTTATTCACCACATAAATAGAACCAAGAACAAAAACCACATCATCATAGCAATAGATGCTGAAAAAGCATTCGACAAAATCCAACACCCATTTATGTTAAAAACACTGCAAAAAATTGGGATAGAAGGAAAGTACTTCAACATCATTAAGGCAATATACTGCAAACCCAAAGCCAACATTATATTGAATGGGGAAAAACTGCAAGAATTTCCGCTACAGTCAGGAACAAGACAAGGATGCCCACTATCACCACTCCTTTTCAATATAGTCCTTGAGACTCTTGCTGCAGCAATCAGACAAGAGAAGGAAATCAAAGGAATTCACATAGGAAGAGAGGAATTAAAATTATCCTTATTCGCAGATGACATGATCCTTTATCTGGAAGACCCAAAGAACTCAACCAAAAGACTTCTGGACCTGATTGACAAATTCAGCAAAGTCGCAGGTTACAAAATCAACCTAAAGAAATCAGTGGCTTTTCTTTATGCCAACAACGAATCCACAATGAAAGAAATAAAAACAACAATTCCATTCACTATAACCTCAAAACCAATAAAATACCTAGGAATAAACCTAACCCAAGATGTAAAAGACCTCTACAACAAAAACTATAAAACATTAAAGAAAGAAATTGAAGAAGACCTTGGAAGATGGAAAGATCTCCCGTGCTCATGGATAGGCAGAATAAATATCATCAAAATGGCCATTCTGCCAAAACTGATCTATAGGTTCAATGCAATTCCCATTAAAATACCAGTGACATTCTTCAGAGACCTAGAAAAATCAATCATGAATTTCATATGGAGAAAGAAAAGACCTAGAATAGCCAAAGCAATTCTCAATAACAAGAAACACGCAGGAGGCATTACAATCCCAGACTTCAAACTATACTATAGAGCAATAGTAGTAAAAACAGCATGGTACTGGCACAAAAACAGATATACTGACCAGTGGATTAGAATAGAAGATACAGAAACAAACCCACACATCTTTAGTCAATTAATCTTTGACAAAGGGGCCAAACACATACGCTGGAGAAAAGACAGCCTTTTCAACAAGTGGTGCTGGGAGAACTGGTTAACCATTTGTAAAAAGATGAATCTAAACCCCTATATCTCACCAAACACAGGAATCAACTCAAGATGGATCAAAGACTTAGAAATTAGACCTGAGACTGTGAAGCTAGTAGAGGAAAGCATAGGTTCAACACTACAACATATTGGCACAGGCAGTAACTTTCTCAACAAAACCTCCAAAGCTCAGGAAATTAAAGCAAGAATAAACAAGTGGGATAACATCAAACTAAAAAGTTTCTTCTCATCAAAGGAAACTATCAATAACCTAAAGAGGAAGCCTACAGAATGGGAAAGGATCTTTACCAGCCACCATTCTGATAGGGGGCTAATATCCAGAGTATACAAAGAGCTCAAAAGACTCTACACTAGCAAAACAAACAACCCAATCAAGAAATGGGCAAATGAACTAAATAGACACTTCACAAAAGAAGAGACACAAAGGGCTAATAGATACATGAAAAGATGTTCTTCATCACTGGCCATCAGGGAGATGCAAATCAAAACTACACTGAGATTCCATCTAACCCCAGTCAGAGTAGCAAGCATAAAGAAATCAAATAACAACAAATGCTGGCGAGGATGTGGGGAAAGAGGAACTCTTTTACACTGTTGGTGGGAATGCAAACTAGTTCAACCACTATGGAGATCTGTGTGGAGATTCCTAAGAAAGGTGGGAATAGATCCACCATATGACCCAGCTATACCACTCCTGGGTATCTTTCCAAAGGAGTTGAATTCAGAGAACTACAGCAACATATGCATACCTATGTTCATAGCAGCACAATTTGTAATAGCCAAAATATGGAACCAACCCAGATCACCATCAACAGATGAATGGATAGCAAAACTATGGGAAATACACACAATGGAATTCTATTCAGCCATAAAGAAGAACAAAATTATATCATTTGAAAGAAGATGGAAAGCCCTGGAGAACATTATGTTAAGTGAGATCAGCCAAGCACAGAAGAAGAAGATACATATGTTTCCTCTAATATGCCCAAACTAGGAAACACAAAGAATACCAGAGGGACTCCAGATATTGAAGGGGAAATACTAGCTAAGTTTGGATGGTAAGATAGGAGAGGAGGAAGGCCGGTCTCGATTAATAAGGGTCTACACTTGAACATGTGTAAAATTATGAATAAGACATGGTTAACCTGGACAACCATTGGTGTGTGTGGGGGGGAAATGTGGGCGGGGGGGGGAGGGCACCAAATATAGTGTAAATGTATACTATTTATGTTCAATAAAAAAATTGTTATATATAAAAAATAATAAAAAAAAAATAAAAATAAAAAATAAAAAAAAATAAAAATGGCACTACAATATGTAGTCATTCTAATATGCAGCCATACAAATTAACTCGTGCATTAAGTAGTTAACTAAATATATAATGCAATATAATAAAATAATATTTGGGGTAGTATTGAGGATTAAGCCCATGGGTGTTCTACTTCTGAGATATCTCCTCAGATTTATTTATTTTATATCTTTTAAATACTGCAGATGGAACCCACCATTGAGCTACAACCAGCCTTATTTTTTATTCTTTATTTTGAAACAGGGCCCCACTAAGTTGCAGAAACCCACCAAGTAGCTGATACTGGCCGTGAACCTCTGATTCTCCTGTCTCAGCCTTTCAAGTACTAGGATTATAATTGTGAGCCATAATGCCTTGTTTTCTCAGCTTAATTTTATTTTTTAATTTGAAGTAAGGTCTTGCTAGTTTGCTTAGACTCTTGCCTAAGTTGCTGGAGCTGGCCTTGAACCCATGATACTCCTGCTCGGTTTTCCAAGTACTGGGATTATAGATGACCAACTAATAAAATAATATTTTAATAACCCTGTTTTTCACTTATAGATAGATTTGGAGAAATCAACCACATGTGTGGCATTTAAAGTGTCTTATATGGCCAAAGAGTTTCCAATTCCTGGCCCCTTTTTAATTGAAGAATTTTCAATAACTGTTCCAAAAGTAGAAATCTGTTTTACAGACACATGTCTAATCATAGCAAATGCTACTCTCTTTTGAGTTAAAATCTTTAAAATTATAATTGAAATATAAGTTACATTCCCATAAGTTGATTTTATTTAAAATTCCTTTTATAACTTCAGATCTAATGATATTTAATCTTAAGATTTGAAAATGATTTTGTACCAATAAATCCTAAAATGCACAATATTTATAGAAGAATATGACTTCAGAAATTGCTTAGGGTTGTTAGAATAAGTTGAGGCAAAAGGTAGATGTTGACATGAACTAAAGCACCAAAAGTATTTTTTTATAGAGAGGAAATGAGCATTTTGGAATCAGGAACTTCTCCAAAGAAACTGTCTGGCATATGATTTCAGCAGGTTTCAGAGCAGAGATAAACTCTTATTGTGTCCTCACCAAAACAAGATGATATCTGTGTAAAGCACATAAAAGATGATGGTTTTTCAGACAAGAAACAGCCATCTCCTGAGATTTTTTTTGTTTTAATTCTCATTGTAAGATTATACTTATCTTTTGTAAGCTTAATGTCCATGCTGTTTTTATTTTAAAAAAAATTTGAAAGTTGAATCCCTGGAGATGAAAAGATGAGAAGTCCTGACTAAACTTCCTAATCTAAATCTGTACTTTTAGTTCTACATGAGTAAAATGATGTGTAATACCTATGTAAGTAGGTCCTAGATAATGAGCAGGGCTTATTATCTAGAAGGGGATTCAGGAATTTGGATCTCTTCTCTCTCTTCCCCTCTTCCCTCTCCCCTCTCCCCTCTCGCCTCTCCCTTCTCCCTCTCCACCCTCCCCCCTCCCTCCCCTCCCCCCTCCCCTCCCCTCTCCCCCTCTCTCCCCCCAGCCTGAGAGGGCTGAGAGTTTATGGTTTTAGCAAATCTACAACATACATTAAGAAAATGCAGCTTTAGCTGGCTGTGGTGGTGCACATTTGTAATCCCAGTACTTGAGAGGCTGAGTCAGGAGATTCACAGGTTTGAGACAAGTCTCAGCAACTTAGTGAGACTGTGTTTCAAAATAAAAAATAGAACCAGGCTGGGAGTATAGCTCAGAGGTAAAACACCCCAGGGCTCAATCCCCATTAACACACACATACACACACACATAAACACACACACACACACACACACACACACACACACACACACACACACACTCTCTCTCTCTCTCTCTCTCTCTCTCTCTCTCTTTCTTAAGGATGCCTGCAACCGGGCATGGTGGCGCACGATTGTAATCCCCGCGCTTGGGAGGCAGAGACAGGAGGATCACACTGGTTCAAAGCCAGGCTTGCTGGCTTAAGAGACCCTGTTTCCAAATAAACAATACAAAAATAGGTCTGGGAGTGTATCCCGGAGGTAGAAGGGTTTCCAGGAACCCCAGTACCACCAAAAAAAAAAAAAAAAAAAAAAAAAATGCTTGCATATCCATCCATGTTTGCACGTTGACTGCCCTGTTTTGAATTGTTTTCCTCACCTATATGAATGATGATATAAAATCTCAGCCTGGACCTAAGAGAATATGACAGATCTTTTAGCTGACTTTGGTTTAAAGTTTTATAATTAATAATAAAAAAAAATCCCTACAACATTTTAGATTTTGTGGTCAAATCACCAGGTTACATAAAGGTTTACTTATTCTGTTTTCAATTATTTCCTAAATATAATATTTTTTTCTGATAACCTGGAGAGTTAAGGTAGATATTTTTCGGTTTTGCTGTGTTTTGGTATTGGGGATACCAGGGCCATTCTTCCTCTGAGATACACCCCCCAGCCCTACTTTTTATTTTATTTTATTTTTAAACAGGGTCTTGCCAATATGCTGAGGGTCTTGCTACCTCACTGAAGCTATCCTCATATATTTGATCCTCTTGTTTCAACCTATAATCCCACGAACTATGATTATAGGATGAGTCGCCTTGCCTGGCTTCAAGGTAGACTTTAAGTATTTTTTTTTTTTTTTTTTTTTTTTTTGGTGGTACTGGGGTTCCTGGAAGCCCTTCTACCTCCGGGATACACTCCCAGACCTATTTTTACATTTTTATTTGGAAACAGGGTCTCCTAAGCCAGCGCGCCGCGGCTGGCTTCGAACCTGCGCGATCCTCCTATCTCTGCCTCCCAAGCACGGGGATTACAAGCGTGCGCCACCACGCCCGGCGAGACTTTAAGTATTCTTAGTTAGCTGTAAAACATCCCACCATCGTGTAAGATTTATGGCATTTAAAAAGCTACTCCTTTAGCAAAAACAACTTCAGAGTATTCCTTAAGTACGAGTTTAGGTATGCTTTCTTGCGTTTTTTTGTTTTATCTTAAGATAGTTGTAAAGGCCAGGTGTGGTGGCACATTCTTGTGATCCCAGCATTTTGGAGGCTGAGACAGGAGGATCGTAGTTCAAAAACAGCCTCAGCTACTACTTAGTGAGGCCCTTTGAAACTCAAGTGAGCCATGTTTCAAAATAAAGAATACATTTAGGACTTGGGGTGTAGCTTGGAGGGAAATGCTCTTGGGTTCTATAACCAATAACACAAAAATAAATAATTAAATAAATAATAAATAAATAAATAAATAAATAAATAAATAAATAAAAACATAAAAAATAGATAGCTGAAATAGATAGCTGTGAAGTTGAATTCATAGTATGACTGTTCCCTCAAGTATGATTTTGTTTAAATTAATTTTTAAAAATGGTTATGCACACAGCCAAAGAATAAATAATCTGGACTTAACAAAAACATTCATAACATAGCTGTGTGTGGTGGTGAACCCTTGTAATTTCAGCATTTGGGAGGCTGAGGCAGGAGGATCGTGGTTCATGGACAGCCTCAGCTATTACTTAGTGAGGCTCGGTACAACTCAGTGAGACCCAGTTTCAAAATAAAGAATAAAAAACTAGGGCTGGGATGTACCTTGGAGGTATAATACCCTTGATTTCCATCCCTAGTACTGCAAAAGAAATTCATAATATATAGTACAACCATAGTTACCTATTTCTTCCCATGCTAAGAAGATGAATGCATGGGGATATATATACATTATCTTCAAGCCTGTGCAAACAACTGATATTTTAATCACTCTCAACACCAGGACACTTGGAAATAAGAATGTCAAAGCTAATTTACTCTTGAATTATGATTAAACAGGGACATACTTCATTACATTAATAGGAAAAAACCCAAGTAAGGATTTTGAATGATTAAAACCCAGAGCAAAAAGTACCCCAATGTATTTCGCTAGCATTAATATGACAAATTTTCTCATAAATCTCCTATGCTTCTATTTAGCTTTTGTAGACAGGCTGAGTCTCCTGATTTGCATCTCAATGTAGGTTTTATCTGTCTCATTCCCACGTTTGTGGAAGAATTTCTGATAGTTTAGATTATATAAAACATCTACGTTAGAGTGATAGCCCATATTTTCATGACACTTAAAGTGCCTACATCTAAAATAAATGAAAAAATTTTAATTGACTGCAATATAAATTTGAGCGTGAAGTGCTCTGAGAGTTTATGCCAATAACCGAAGAGGAAAACATCAATAAGATTTCAATGTAAAGGAAACCCTTAAAATTGGATAAGTTGTTATACAACATAGACAAAGAAATTCAACATAAAGATGAAAAGCAAAGTGTTCAATCTAGTCAATATAAGACTGTTTCTACTGTGAAGAAAAAGCAAAAGAATAATTTATATTTCTCTGCTGCCTGTGGATTGTTGTACTTAGTGAGAACTGTGAGCCACATAAAAAAGTGTCACTTCATAAGCCAGAGAAAAACTGTTTTTCATCTGTGAGTTCTCTCCTCGAAAGCTCTGGGATTTTGAGGTGAATTCCCACAGATTAACGTAAAATCAATTTGCAGTTGCATTGAAGAACCCTCCAAGGGACACATAAAACAAAATAAACATGCTTAGGTAAAGATAGAGGAAGACGACAACATAAAATTCCCCTTGATATCTCTTATTTCAATTATCTACCCAAAATTTAGGTTCTTTTTTTTTAGTAGATAGGATTCGCAATAAAAAAGAACTATTTTCTAAAATATATTAAAAGTTCCATTAGCTTCCCATTTTACTTTAACTGTAATTATTTGTAACTCTTCAAGCATCAGCTATTACAAATACCCTTAACACGGTGCTTTGAGTGCTTAGGCACCACACCATCTCCACCAATAAAATTTGATAGACTAGATTCTACTAGGCAGTTATTAATCACAATAATTTCCTAATTTAAAAAGAAAAAATCTCAATAGTAACCTGATTTTTCAAAGAGAAAGAGATTCTGGATACTTAGTTTGTGAGCCTGAAGCTAACTTCTGATGTTTGAAGACAATGACTGCCTAAATGCACAGTAGCCAGAATCTGAGATGGTTTGAATGTGGACATGAACTAGTTAATGATTGATTTCATACTGTATGAAAATGCCTGGCTTTATAACAACATAGTACATCTTGTTTTACTTGACTGAAGATGTGAAAAAATAAGGTTATACAAAATGGTTTTTATTCTCATTTGGGAGTTTTGAATATTTTTATCTTCCAAATTTGATTCACTCAATCTTTAGAAAAGTCACCCATGAAACTCTGAATGATATGAATGATAGTAATCCTATTTTATTAGTTATTATTAACTTAAAAAACAACATGAGAATTAGAAATGTACATTATTATACTACTCCCAGATATCTTTCCAAAGTGGTCAAAATCAGAGGACTACAGTAATATATGCATAACCATGTTCATAAGCAGCACAATTTATAACTATGGAACCAACCTAAATGTCCATCAACAGACGAATAGATTACAAAATTATGGGAAATACACACAATGTAATTCTACTCAGTAATAAAAAAGAACAAAGTTATGTCATTTGTAAGAAGATGGAAAGACTTGGAGAACATTATGTTGAGATTAGCCAGTCACTGAAAACGAAGGTTCATGTGTTTTCTCTAATACACACAAACTAGAGAGTAATTGGGATACCAGAGAAATTCCAGATAATGAAGAAGAAACTTCAGTAGAGTCAGGAAGGAAGACTAAGGGAAGGAGAGGGGGAATACTGAGGTTCATTAATGGAAATATTAACATCAACTATGTTTACATATGTAGATATACCAATGTCAATCTCAGTACATTGTATTGGGAAGGAGGGAAATGGGGGGGCACCAAGTGCTGTGTGCATGTATGCCATTGGCAAAGTGATTTACATAATGAAGTGAAACTATAATGCACCAAAAAGGCACAGAATATAAAAAAGAAATGTATATTATTTGTATTATTATTTGCTAACCATTGAGTTTAGGAAAACATAGTGATACTATTTAATCCAGAATCAACTAATTGAAGAAGAAAAAATTACTGCAATTTTTATTTTATAAAAAAATTTTAATGCCTGAATTGGAAAAAAATCTCAGCTTTACTGAGTTAGTGCTGTATTTGTGTGTGTGTGTGTGTGTGTGTGTGTGTGTGTGCGTTTGTGTATGTGTGTGTGTGTGTGTGTATGTGTGTGGTGCTAGGGATTGAACCCAGAGGCTTCTACCTCAGAGCTACACTCTCAGTTTTATTTTATTTTGAAACAGGGCCTTGCTGACTCTTCACCTTAAACTTGCGACCCTTTTGTCTCAATTCTCCCAAGTACTAGGATTTCAGGTGTGTATCACCAGGCCTAGAACTAGTACTCTATTTTAACAGGTGTGTGATTATGTTAAATTGTAATGAAAGACATCTTTTTGAGTATGGTTATTGAACAAATAGTAGGAGTCTTTGTAAACACTGTACACTGACTTCTGGAAGGCAATTTTGTTTTCAGAAAGCATGTAAGAGGCACGGTCCTGATTTACTTATCCACTTTCCTGAGCCTTAAATCTGCGTGGAGTACAAAATCAGGGTCCTGAATGTCTGCTGACAGAGATTCATAAAGAAAGGCAAGTCACTCAGCAAGCTGTCTGAGAGCTCACACTGTATTGACACTGCCATGCCGTATTTCCTTCCCAGCATATCAGGGTGATATTTAAATCTCTCCTTTTCTGCTCCCATATATTCACACTTCTCAGAAAGTTCCCCTGAGCATAAAAAGTCACAGCTGCATACAAAAATATGAGGAAGCAGTAACTACATTTGAAATATGATTTGAAGAATGGTGTCTGATCCTGAGAGATTTTCTGATATGCCTATTTTATTTTTTAATTTACTTGTGCATTGTAACCATACATCATTATGAGGTGCAGCATGGTAGAAGCATACATGGACACATAACTCATTAGTCCTTTGCCATTTCCCACCTCATTCCCTTCTCCATCAATATGTCTATTCTTTAAATTTTTATTGGTACATTGTAGTATCTTAATGGGGTACAAGATGATAAGAGTCATACATGCAAACAGCACCCAGTTAGCCCTTCCTCAATCCCCACCCCATTTCCTCATCTTCCCTCCTTCTCATGTTTGGCCTAGTGACTTTTTGATATATTTGTGAATGTATATCATGTACATTAGGGAATTTCTCTCTCTAAATCACCCTCAATTAGGCCTCCCTCTTTGCTCATCTATGCTTTCTCCTTCTTCATCTAGAGTTCCTTGTATGACCCATTTCCTTCCAAGCCTCCCCATATTAGGAAGAGCATCTAATTTCTTACTTTTTGTGACTGACTGTTCTCACTTAGCATAATGTTCTCCCATTCCATCCACTTCCTTGTAAATGATGTAATTTTGTTCTTTTATATGGATGAGTAAAATTGTATTGTGTATATATCCCATAGTTTTGTAATCCATTCATCTGTTCATGGACTTTGGGCTTGTTTCATAGTTTGGTAATTGTGAATTGTGTAGCTATGAACATAGATACGCATGCATTAGTTTGGTATTTGGGTTTCCATTCTTTTGGGTAGATACTCAGGAGTGGTATTCCTGTGTCATATAGCAGGTTCATTCCCATTCTGAGGATCCTCCATACTGTTTTCCAGTGTGGTTGCAACAATTTACAATCCCACCAAGAATGTATTAGAGTTCCCACTTTTCCACATCCTCACAACCATTTGTTGCTGTTTGTGTTTTGAATGATTGCCATTCTAGTTGGACTTAGGTGACATCTCAGGGGTTTAGATTTGTATCTCTCTGATTGCTAATGATATTGAACAGTTTTCATACATTTTCTTATGTCTATTTTAGATAGCACATTTTATTTTATACTGAGACTCAATCCAAAGGCATTCTACCTTTCAACTATATCCTCAGTCCTGTTTAATTTCTGATTTTGAAACAGGGATCTCACTAACTTACTACATGCTGGCCTTGAATCTGTGTGATCTCTATGACTTAGCCTCCCAAGTTATAGGGTTACATATATGTGCCACCATGCCTTTTTTGTTTGATACTGAGGATTGAAGCCAGGGGCATTCTACCTCCCAGGTACATCCCTGGTTCTTTACTTATTTGTTTATTATTCTGAAACAGGTTCTATTTAAATAGTGTTGCTTTAGATGACTTTGAAATTGTGGTTACTTCCTCTTTGTTTCCTGTCTAGTGTGAGATTAGTAGCTTTTCCTCCAGTGTCTTCCCCACCCTGCCCTCCACATGATGTTCTGCCTCACCATAAGATCCAAAAGAGTAGAGCCAACTAACCATGGATTGAAACATCTGAAACTGTAACCCAAATTTTTTTCTTTTTTTAAGATGATAATCTCAGGTATTTTGTTACAGCAACAGGGAGCTGACAAATACATAAATATATTATTTTAGAAATTCCACACAAAAATGTAAACAATAAAGAATTTTTATTCTTTTTTTTTTGGTGGTACTGGGGTTCCTGGAAGCCCTTCTACCTCTGGACTACACTCCCAGACCTACTTTTTTACATTATTATTTGGAAACAGGGTCTCCTAAACCAGTGCGCGTGGCTGGCTTCGAACCTGCGCGATCCTCCTGTTTCTGCCTCCCAAGTGTGGGGATTACAAGCGTGCGCCACCACACCTGGCAAGAATTTTTATTCTTTCTGTGAAGACTTGAACTACAATACATTCTTCTCTCTGAATTTTACTATCTGTCTATTTATGAGTTTTGACAACATCTACATCCACATAATCATCACTCCAATCAGGATACAAAATGTATTTTATCTTTCCAGAAACACCCTATTGCAGTCAATCCTACTCCCTCCCTGCATATCAGATTTGCTGCCATATCAGTTTAATCTGTCCTGAATTTTGCATAAATTGATAATAACCTATATTACCATGTGCATTTAGCTTCTTTTGCTCAATATGTTTTTGAGATTCAATTATGTTGTTGCCTATATCTGTTAATTTTTATTGTTTATTAATTCTATTATACAAATTTAACATAATTTGTGTAACTTGTTACCTGTTAATGCAGAGTTTGGATTTTTGCAGTTCCTGATAATTAGGAAAAAATCTGCAATGAACAGTACTGTGCAAGCCATTTTATGGCTATATGTTTTCATTTGTATTGGGTGTGTTCCCATGTGTGACATTCATGGGTCAGGTGGAAAGTGGATATTAACCTCTAAAGTTTTTATATACATTCACATTCCAACTTATGATATATTAGAATTTCAGTTACTCTAAAACCTTACCAGCCTTTGGCCTTCTTAATTTTTTTATTTTAAAAGTTCTATTGGGAGTGATGGCAGTAGTATCTAATCCCTAATTAGATTTCCTTGGTAACCAATGATATCGGATATATTATTCTATGTTTACTGGTCATTTACTTATATTTTAAATATTCATTTGTATATATTTGTTGGGTTATTCTTTTATTTTTTATTATTGAATTTGAGGTACCTATATATTCAAATTTTAAAAACTTTTCTAAAGATCTGTTTGGGAATATTTTCTACCAGACTTGGGCAAGCCTTTTCATGTTTTCTAATGACATTTTAAAATGTGAAATTATTACTTTCCTGATATTACATTTTACTTTTTACATTTCTCAATTTTTCACAAAGGAAATTACCTTATAATAGAGTTAATTCTATATATGTAATATGTTTTTGCACTTTTGTTTTCAGATATTTTATATCAATATATGCAGTGATCCCTAACCTGGCACTGTAATTATGTTTTCCTTAACTGTTATGTCTTATAAAGAAACTACAAGAAGAAAACAATTTCTAATGATTTCTAGAGCTCTTGAATCTTTTTTTGTAGTACTATGCATTGATTTGGTATTATTTTCCTGAGGCTAAAGAATATCTTTTCACATATTTATAGTACATGTTTACTGATAATTGATTCCTTTACTTTTTGTTTATGTGAAAAAAATCTTTATTTCAATATATGCTTTGCAGGTAAAATATAATGTCCTTGTACTTTATTTCATCCATATTTCTCTATATAAAGATAACATTTTTTCCTGTATTCTAATAGATATTTTAGAGATTTAGGATTTGAATTTTGACTTGTATTTTCTTGAGTTAATTTTTATATTTAGTAAAAAAGTTTAGATGAAGCTGTTTTGTTTCTTTTGCATCTGGATTTCAAATTGGTGTAACACAATTTGTTGAAAAGTATATCTTTTTTTTTACTGAATTGCTTCCATGCTGTTTTTGAAAATCATTTGTTCATAAATGTATGGGTATATTTCGTGACTCTTTGTTGTTCTGTTAATGTATTTGTTGAGATTGCCGTGACGTTTATATCAATTTGGTGTAAAATGCCATGAGTCTTTTAGTCTTTTGACCCATGAACATAGTATATTGGTCTTTAATATATCTTAGCAATATATTATATATATATATATATATATATATATATATATATATATATATATATATATTTGTTTTCTTTGCAGGTCTGGGGATGGAACCCAGGGGCATTCGACCTCTGAGCTACACCCTGCCCTATTTTTTTATTCTTTATTTTGAAACCAGGTCTTACTGAGTTGCAGAGGGCCTCACTAAGTAGCTGAGGTTGTCCACGAACAGCGATCCTTCACTCTCAGTCTCCCAAATGGTGGGATTACAAGCGTGTGCCACCATGCTCGACTTTTTATATTTTTATACACAGGATTTTTCACATACTTGGCATATTTATTTAAAAGCTTTTTGTATTTTTTACTTTTTTGCATACTCAATATGTTTCCTTCATTCTTGCTAAATTCACTATTTCAGATTTTTTTCAAAAAAACTATCAGATTTCTTGTATATATATTATCCATGAATTAAAAACAATTTTACTTTTCTTCCCAATATGTTTCTCTTTTCTTCTCCTTCCTCCCCACCCAACCTCTTTTTTTTTTCTTTTCTTTGTACCTCTCTCTCTCTGGTCTATTGCCCTGGCTAGAAGTTCTAGGAAAATGTTTATTAAAAGTAATGATAGAGTTTTTATCATAAATGGATTTTGGATTTTATCAAATGCTTTTTCAGTGGCTATTGAAATGATCATGTGACTTTTGTCTTTGATTCTGTTTATATAATGAATTACATGGATTGATTTTCATATATTGAACCAGCCTTGCATCCCTGGGATGAACCCTACCTGGTCATGGTGTAGGATTTTCTTTATGTGGTTTTGAATGCGTGTTGCTAGTATTTTGTTTAATATTTTTGCATCCAAGTTCATCAGAGATATAGGCCTATAGTTTTCCTTCCTTGAACTGTCTTTATTCAGTTTGGGTATTAGTGTGATGTTGGCTTCATAGAATGTATTTGGGAGAGTCCTGGTTTTTTTCTATTTCGTGAAATAGTTTGAGGAGTATTGGGGTTAGCTCTTCTCTAAAGGTTTTATGAAATTCACTTGGGAAACCATCTGGTCCTGGGCTTTTCTTTGATGGTAAGCTCTTTATTGCTGTTTCAATCTCTTTGATTGTAATTGGCTGGTTTAAGTGTTCTATATCTTCTTGACTCAGTTTAGGAAGGTTGTATTTATCTAGGAAGTTGTCAATTTTCTCCAGATTTTCCATTGTGTTGGAGTATAGTTTTTCAAAGTAGTCTCTGATAATCCTCTGGATTTCTACACTGTCAGTAGTAATTTCTCCTTTTTCATCCCTTATCTTCATAATTTGGGTTGATTCTCTCTTTTTTTTAGTTAGGTTGGCTAGTGGTTTATTTATCTTGTTAATTTTTTCAAGAAACCAGCTTTTAGTTTTGTTGATTTTCTGTATTGTTTTATTATTCTCTATTTCATTAATTTCTGCTCTAATTTTAATAATTTCCTGTCTTCTGCTGGATTTGGGGTTCAATTGTTCCTGCTTTTCAAAGGCTTTGAGGTATGTCATTAGGTTATTTATTTGAAGATTTTCTATTTTTCTTATGTGAGCACTCAGTCCTATAAATTTTTCTCTTAATACTGCCTTCAAAGTGTCCCAGAGGTTTTGATATGTTGTATTTTTATTTTCATTTGTTTCTAGAAATTTCTTGATATCACCTCTTACATCTTCTATGATCCATTCTTCATTCAGAAGTGGGGTGTTCAGTCTTTACACGTTTATGTTGTATCTCTTGGTCTTCTTATAGTTGATTTCTAGTTTCATTCCATTATGGTCTGAAATGACGCAGGGAAGTATGTAACATTTTTAAAATTTGCTAGTGCTCATTTTGTGTCCCAGGATGGGATCTATTTTGGAGAAGGTTCCGTGAGCAGCTGAAAAAAATGTAAACTCTGCTGTAGTTGGGTGAAATATTCTATATGTGTCCAACAGGTCCATTTGGTTAATGGTGTTCTTTAGTTCTGAGGCATCTTTACTGACTCTTTGTCTGGAAGATTGGTCTAGTGTTGTGAGAGGTGTGTTGAAGTCTCCCAGTATTATTTTGTTGGGATTTATGTGTGACTTCATGTCACAAAGAGTTTGATTTATGCAAGCAGCTGCATCTATATTTGGGGCATAGATGTTGATTATTATTATTTTCTCTTGCTGGATTATTCCTTTTACCAGTGAAATATGACCTTCTTTGTCTCTTCTAATAAGTTTGGGTTTACAATAAGCCCACCGCCAACATCATATTAAATGGGGAAAAACTTCAAGAATTCCCCCTAAAAATTGGAACGAGACAAGGATGTCCATTATCACCACTTCTCTTCAATATAGTACTAGAAACTCTAGCCAGAGAAATAAGGCAAGAAAAGGAAATCAAATGAGTACAAACAGAAAAAGAAGAACTCAAACATTCACTATTTGCAGATGACATGATACTATATTTAGAAAACCCAACAAACTCAACCAAAATGCTTATAGAACTGATCAACAAATTCAGCAACGTATCTGGATACAAAATCAATCTTAAAAAATCAATAGCTTTCCTGTACACCAACCATAAATCCACTGAAAAAGAAATTCAGAAAACACTTCCAATTAGGATCTCCCACAAAAAAATAAAATACTTAGGAATAAACTTGACCAAGGAGGTAAAAGATCTCTAGAAATAAAATTATAAAACACTAAAAAAAGAAATCAAAAAAGATCTTAGAAGATGGAAGAATCTTTCATGTTCATAGATTGGCAGAATAAATATCATTAAAATGGCCATCCTTCCAAAAGTGATCTACAGATTTAACGCAATGCCCATTAAACTGCCAAGATCATTTCTTACAGACATAGAAAAATCAGTCCTTAAATTTATCTGGAATAACAAAAATCCCAGAATAGCCAAGGTAATTCTCAGCAATAAAATCATTCAGGAGGAATCACAATACCTGACTTTAAACTAACTACAAAGACATTGTAATAAAAACAGCATGGTACTGGCAAAAAATCAGATACATAGACTAATGGAGCAGAATAGAAGACCCAGAAAAAAGTCCACACACTTTCAGCCAATTGATTTTTTGACAAAGGGGCCAAAAACATACACTGGAAAAAAGATAGCCTCTTCAACAAATGGAGTTGGCAAAACTGGTTAACCATATGCAGAAAATTAGAAATTAATCCCACGTTCTCACCCTGTACAAAAGTCAACTCAAGATGGATCAAAGACTTGGAAATCAAATCAGAGACCTTGAAGCTCCTTGAAGAGGGCATAGGTCCAACACTGCAACACATAGGCACAGATAAACACTTTCTCAGCAAGACCCCAAAGGCACAACAAATTAAAAGGCGAATCAATACATGGGATTGCATGAAACTGAAGAGCTTCTGTTCAGCAAAGGAAACTGTCAAGAATGTCAATCAAGAGCCAACAGAATGTGAGAAGATTTTTGCCACCTACAAAATAAAAGATATTAGAGGACTAATATCTAGAATATAAAGAGAACTCAAGAAACTCAACACTAAGAAAACAAAACATCCAATAACAAAATGGGCAAGAGAACTAAATAGACACTTCACAAAAGAAGAAATTCAAATGGCCAATAAATGCATAAAAAATGCTAAACATTACTGGCAATCAGAGAGATGCAAATCAAAACTACCCTGAGGTTTCACCTAACTCCAACTAGAATGGCGATCATTCAAAACACAAACAACAACAGATGCTGGCGAGGATGTGGAGAAGTGGGAACTCTAAGACATTGTTGGTGGGATTGCAAATTAGTGCAACCACTTTGGAAAACAGTATGGAGAATCCTCAGAAGAATGGGAACAAATCTACCATTTGATCCAGCAATACCACTTCTGGGTATCTACCCAAAAGAAAAGAAACCAAACTACTAAACTAATGCATGTGTATCTATGTTCATAGCTGCACAATTCACCATAGCCAAACTATGGAACCAGCCAAGATGTCCATCAACAGATGAATGGATTACAAAACTGTGGGATATTTACACAATGGAATTTTACTCAGCCATCAAAAAAAAAAAAAAAAAAAAAACTCAGTTACATCATTTTCAGGGAAATGGATGGAACTGGAGGACATTTTGCTATGTGAGATTAGTCAGTCACAAAAAATAAGAAATCAGATGCTTTCCCTAATATGTGAGAGTTAGGGAGAAATGGGTCATAGGAGTAACTGTAGATGAAAAAGAAAATTCTATAGAGGAGCAAACAAGGCAACCTAAAGGAGGAGAAAGGAGGGGGAGAGAGGAAAATCTCTAAAATACACAATGTACTTAAACATATTGAAGTCAACCACTAAGCCAAGCAAGGGAGGGGGGGTCGGGCAGGGAATGGGGTGGGAATTGGGTAGGGGTTAAATCAGTGATTTGTACATGTCTGTACACACAAGTTTTTTACCCCAATATGATGTATAAATATAATGCACCAATCAAAATTTTAAAAAAACGTAGTGATAGAGAGGACCTTTACCTTATGTCTGATATTAAGAAGGCACACTTCAATATTTTAGAATTAAGTATTCTGGGAGCTTAAAGTTTTGTAGTCTGGTTTAGAGCATTTCCATCTACTTAGTTCTTCTGGAAATTTTTATGGGTGGTATTGGATATTGTCAAATGTGTTTTCCTCATGTTGTGAGACAATCACATGGTTTATCTGTTTTAGTTTTTAAATAAATTATATTAATTGAGTTTCAGATATTAAATCAATTTCCATTCCTGGATAAACCCTACTTGATCAAAGTGTGTTGCTCCTATTATGTATTATTGGATTCAGCTTAGAAATATGTTATTTTGCATCAATGTCTATAAGGCAGACTGGCTTGTCAATTCATGCTGGTTTGGGGGTACTTTATATAACATAAAATGAGTTGGGAAAGATCTCAATTTTCTGGGACAAGTTTTACAAAGTAGGTGCTATGGTTTGGATATTAAATATCCTCCCCAAACTCCTGTGTTGAATGCTTGTTACCTGGGGATATCCTTTGTGGAGGTGGTGTTACTTTAAGAGGTGGTACTTAGTGGCAGGTCATTAGATCATTAGTCATTAGAGACATACCCTTAAAGACCCTAGTCCCTTCCTCTGCTTCCCTTTTGCTTCCTGGCCTTCAGCTAATTCTCTGCACCATATACTTCCTGCCATTGCTATCTGACATCCTTACCAAAGGCCTAAACCCAATAAATTAACCTAATCACAGGTTGGAACCAGGGGACAAAATAGGCCTTTTCTTGTTATAAGTTGATTACGTTGTTTGTTTCAGTAATGGAAAAACTAAGATAATAATAATTTTTAAATTTTAATTATTTTAGAATTTACTACTGAGGTTATTTGGGTCTATAATAGACTATGTGGAAAGGTTCTTAACTATAATTCAAGTTTCTTGGATAGATACTACACTCTTCAGGCTACCCAGTTCTTTTTTAAAAAGCTTTGGTAGTTATTGTCTTCCAAGCTATTATTTTTATTTAAGCTGTTGAACTCATTAGCATAAGGATTATTGAACATATGGGTACTTTGTTATTCCTTTAATATTTGTAGCATCTATAATTGTATTACCACTTTTTAGGTAGAAAATTTATATTTTTTTATCTTTTGCCTGATTGATTTATTATTTACCTTGTTTCTCATTTTCTAATGTTTTACTTTGCACTGTGATTTTTATTATTGATTTTGTTTTACTTTTTGGGTTTTATTTGCTCTTATGTTCTTTGGGGTGGAATTGGAGGTCATTATTTTAAGATTTGTCTTCTAATATAGATTTTTAGTAGTATAAAATTTTCCTTATGTATGGCTACAGCATTAAGTGCAGGTAACTTGTTAAAGTTGTGTGTTGATAACCTCTTTCCTTCACTACCCTCGTGGCTTGCTGATACTACTTGACCTCTGTGCTCTCATCCTCAGAGCAACTGATCTCTTTGAAACCTTAAGTAATTTCACCCATCCTACCTCTTAATTGAGGACTAAGCACACTCTTCATGTAGATTTCTGTCTCCATTGCACATCTAGACATCGTCCCACCTTCCAGTAACTTTCTGTTTACTACGCTTTCAGCTCCCTGACTCCTGTGCCCCTGCAGTACACATGACCATTGTGGTCTGTTTATCTCCAGCACACTGGACTGTATTTTGGAGACTATGCAAGGCAAGGTGCCAAAATATCCTTGGGATTTACAACTTGAATTTTTCTACTTATATGGGTTATTGTCTTGAACTGAGTGTTCCAATGCAAACAAAGTAAGTGTCATATATTATGTAAATTAATGTAAAAAGAAAAGAAGAAAGTGAATAAAAACTGACATTTTATTTCCATGAGCCTTATCTAGAGTCATCTAATCACCCAGGTGAGACCACCATCTAAGAATGCCTAAACTTCCTGATTTTGTCTAAAGAAATTCTGCCAAGTTTGGGTGTTAGAGTAATTTTACTGATTTACTTGGCAAATATCTTTATTAACTTTTGTTTTCAAAGACATTTTTTTCTTATGCTTTCACTTCTATGAATTATAACTCAAGCCCTTTGGAAAGTGTGATATATGAAAATATTCCCATTAAAACAATGGTACACAATTAATTACACATTCCAAATAATTGTGGAGAAGAGATCTTTCCATTGCCCTTTTTATAATCTTTCTCTTCTGTTTCTTAATGTGACTGTTTTAACAATTTTATGATTATTTGTATGTGTTCAACTAATACAACTTTATAAGATAAATTGCTAAGCAAAAAAGGAAAAATAAATTATTCTCCAATTACACTGATTAAGAAAAATTTGAGATTCTATGAAAGAACAGATAAAATGGGAATGACATTTATAAGTGGAAGACAAAATAGTGGAAGTTGAGTGACAAATTAAATGGAAGTTGAAGAGTTGGTAATGAATTGTCAAATAATTTACTTTAAAGTAGATAGTGTAAATTAAATGGGGGTAAAAGCTGTAGAATGAGATTAAGTAATTTGAAGAATTGGAGAATGGAGATTAAACAAACTGGAAATACAATTGTGGCCTGTAATAAGAGATTACTAATGAAGACAATATTTCTTTAGGATCAATGCTACTTCAAATCAAGTGTGAAGAACATGGAAATGAGGAAGTTTTACTAAACTTGACTTCTATATGTAATAAAAATAAACCATGAGCTGTGCCTGTAAGTATCTATTAAAGCCTGTGTGTTTAATGTTATTATCATACATAATTTTTAAAAAAATAGTTGGAACTTCAGCACTTGGGAGGCTGAGACAGGAAGATTGCACAGGTTCAAGGCCAGCCTCAGCTACTTAGCGAGGCTCGCAGCAACTTATGAGACCCTGTTTCCAAATAAATTATAACAATGGTCTGAGAGTATAGCCTGGAATTAAAATGCCCCTGGTACCACACACACACACACACACACACACACACACACACACAGACACACACACACACACAAAAATGTGGAACTTTGCTAAGAACATTGCTTTGGAATAAAAAAAGGTGTGGATTCAAAACCTAGTTCTTGCCTTTATAAGAAGTGCTACATTAGAAAAATTATTTGTAAACTCTGATGTCTTCTCAGGGGAAAAATGGGTTGTTGCTGGATTCATCTTTACAAGGGTCAGTCATGTTTTACTTAATAAATTAAAATGTAATTATCCCATACCTTCTGTTTGTGAAAAGAATGAAGAATGTAACTATTTGAAAATAGTATGAAAAAATATTTTATTCCAATTGCTAAAAGTATTTACAAAAAAAATCAGAAAGGTCGTCAATGAATTTCTGAAATTAGGATCATATTGAAGCCTGAATAAGAAGATGCAGCACTTTTGGAAATCAAGTTGGCACTCAGTAAAATGAGCCTTAAACTCTATACCATGTGACTTATTAAGACTACTTCTGGGAAGCCAACATACCAAAGTAATCTAATATATGAGAGAATCCATATGCATTAATGTTTTCATCTTGGTATTATTTAGAATATGAAGCTTCCAATATATGTTAAATACAATAAGAAAATGGTGAATAAATAATTATTTATAAAACCTTTAACATTAAATTGGGTAGTAACAGAAATAAAACTGATATGTTAAATTCAAAATAAACTTTTTAAAAATGGTTTAGATAGTATGAAAGGAGATAGCTATAAAATGTTAGCATGCTAGATTTTGAAAGTAAAGAGATTAATATAGTGTTTTTTTCTTTTTTAATTGTCTAGTCTAATTTTTTTCATTAGTTGAATAATTCTTTCTTGTGGAGTATGTTCTCTTATGAAAACACAATTTAATTTCAAGAAAAAGATTGGTGGTAACTTTCAGAAACACTTATTTCCCATAAAGAAACATAATGAAATTGTGAATTTTTTGGTTTAGGTGAGACTTAAAATTCATATGACTTATTTAATCTTATGCTTCTTTCTTCTAAGGTCCTAACATATATTGCTTTCTAGATGAACTTTCACATCTCATTATGAAAATCACTACCTTTATATTTTTAGTTCATATTTCAAGTGCTAAAATTATTATTTGTGCTCTTGATTCAGATCAGTTTCCCAGGGCATGTATGTGTACACAAGTTTTTTACTCTATTATGATTTATAAATAAAATGCACTAATAAAAAAATGTTTTAAAAAATCAAGGCCGGGTGTGGTGGTGCATGCTTATAATACCCTTGCTTGGGAGGCTAAGACAGGAGGATCGCACTGGCTTAAGAGACCCTGTTTCCAAATAAAATAGGTCTGGGAGTGTAGCCCATAGGTAGAAGGGCTTCCAGGAACCCCAGTAACACACACACACACACACACACACACACACACACACACACACACACACACCAGTTTTCCTGTGGGTTACACTTATACTTTGGAGATGTAATGCCTTTTTTACTTGGTAGTCTTCCAAAAGCATAAAGACACTAATTACAAAAATCAAAACAACAGAAAGAAGAACAGAAGAACACAATACAAGATGACTCCTCTTTAATCATTATTTTCATCACAATATAACACTTTATCTCTGGTCTTTCCTAAAATCTATCACTCGTAGTTGAGTATATTTCAATATCTCAATAGTAGTTTGAGTCTCACTATCAGAGAGCAAAGGGTATCATTTTTCTTCCTCCTCATTAATCAATCTTTAAACCTAATTTTATTATTTGGACTCCTTTAAGAAAAAATACATAAATATATGTATATTTATAGAAAGAATATATATCTAGTACTAGGGTCATTCTACCTCTGAGCTATACCCCCAGCCCTATTTTTTGTTTGTTCTCCATTTGAAACAGGGTTTCACTGAGTTGCAAAGGGCTTCATGAAGTAACTCAGGCTGAGAAACATGATCCTCCAGTCTTAGCCTCCCAAATTCTGGGATTACAAGCATGTTGCATTATAGTCTCACATCATAAGGTAGATCATGTTGACAATGGCATACATTCACATAATACTTGGTGCCCGGTGCCCACCTCCCCATTTTTCCGCCTCCCAGTACCAAGTATACAGATTAACAATGTTATATGTTCACATAGTTGTAGTTAGCAATTCTATAAATGAATCTCAATCTTCCTCCTCCTCTACTGTTCCTCCCTGAATCCACTGATGATCTCCTTCATTTTCTGAAATTTCTCTAGTATCCCAAATACTTCCTACCTAAAGCATATTAGAGAAAAAAAAAAATTTCCCTTCTCTTTCTGAGCTTGGCTTATCTCACTTAACATAATGTTCTCCAGGTCTTTCCATCTTCTTACGAATGACATAATTTTGTTCTTTATTGCTGAGTAGAATTCCAGAGTGTATTCCCATAATTTAGTAATCCATTCGTCTGTTGAAGGACGCCTGGGTTGGTTCCATAGTTTGGCTATTGTGAACTGTGTTGCTGTGAGCATCGGTATGCATATATTACTGTAGTTCTCAGGCTTCAACCCCTTTGGAAAGATACTCAGTAACGACAAGAATTCCCTCTAAAATCAGGAACAAGATAAGAATGCCCACTATCACCACTCCTTTTCAATATAGTCCTTGAGATTCTTGTCCCAGCAATAAGACAAGAGAAGCTATCAAAGGAATTTAAATAGGAAAAGAATAATTAAAATTATATTATTTTCAGACAACATGATTCTATATCTAGAAGACCCGGAAAACTCAACCAAAGGACTCCTGGAGCTGATTAACCAATTTAGCAAATTAGTGAGATACAAAATTAACCTAAAGAAAACATTCTTAAAGGGGCATAGTTTAATAACAAAGACTATTTTTGAGTTTTAAGTTTGATCAAAACTGGCTTTGTAATGAAAAATTATTTCTGTGCTTCCCATTCTCTCAGCTTTCAGAAAACCAGTAAGACTACCCAAAGCAATCCACAAGACATGAATCCCATTCAATGAGGTATTCAAGAATCAATACAAGCCAAGAAAAATTAGTTTATGAAAGCAGAAATTTATGTTCTGTGAAATTTAACTGCTTAATCATAGTGTACAGTACATTTTAAGTGTCTTGACAAAAACAGAAATAGACCCAACATTTGTCTTTGCTCTGAAGATATTCAAATCATATTTAGTACCTGACCCAAAGATAATTATTTTGGGGTGGTACTGGGATTCCTGGAAACCCTTCTACCTCCAGGCTACACTTCTAGACCTATTTTTATATTTTTATTTGGAAACAGGGTCTCTTAAGCCAGCAAGGCTGGCTTTGAACCTGAGCCCTCCTCCTGTCTCTGCTTCTCAAGCACGGGGATTACAAGCGTGTGCCACTATGCCCAGCAAGATATATTATTGACTGAATAAGACATATTAGTTTTCCAACCTATTTTAGTTTTTCTTATGATTCTCCCTTAAATTTTAGCTGGCATAAATTGATACAAGTGAGAAACTCAAGAACTGGCTCTTTTCGAATCTCTTTAAAAATCTCATTGATATTTTTTGCTTGGATGAAATACCTAAAATGAAGAAAGATACCTAAGTAAGAAAATACTTCATGCAGAGTATAATGGTCCTAAGTGCACATCAATAAATTAAACCAGTGTACTATGCTTACTAAAGTCAACTTCTTACAATTGTTAAAAGCCACTTTATTTTTTTTAATTTTAAGCCAATTTTATTTTAGAGCCACATCATCCTTATAGTGTTAGTTTGGCAGCATTCTTAATCTATAGAATAGCTTTTCACATGAATAATAAAAAAAGTCCTGGCAAGCATAGGCTATATTTCCTTTATCTTCTCAGATACTACACTTTTAGTTAAGCTATTCATCTATGAAAATAGATTGTTTATTATGTCAAAAAGGTCTTTGGTTATAGGGGCCTGTGTCTGCTTAGAGATTATAAATAGATGGTAAGGCTGCAAAACAGGAGTGGATTCTCAGATTCACAACTGAGATTAAAATTGGATCACCACAAATGCTTGGACTCTCTATCTAGAACTTTATATAGAGGGTAAAAAAGAAAATAAGAGGGACTAAAAAGGCACTCTGGAAAATAAACCTATTATATTAAAATGAACAAAATATATTATTTACCACTTGAAGCCCAATGCACAGGAAGATACATTACATATACACAGACCAGAAATTA
This sequence comes from Muscardinus avellanarius, assembly GCF_963383645.1. NCBI lineage: Eukaryota > Metazoa > Chordata > Mammalia > Rodentia > Gliridae > Muscardinus > Muscardinus avellanarius. The sequence goes on from NC_137786.1 coordinate 148,348,098, forward strand.
CCCTGTCCTGTCTCAGCACTATGTAATACATCACATTCATAAACTTTGAAATAATTCCTTTGTCTAGAGGTCATTAATGAAAAAGAAACAGGACATTCTGTTCTAGTACTCTGTTCCATTGCTCAAATTTGTATGATTACATGAGTACATTTTTAGCAATGATGGACCATTTGGGTAAGAGCAAGCTTGTTTTTGCCTCAGTTATTTTGATCTACAAACCAAGGCTTCTTCCTTGCTAGAAACATTTGACATCATAGATTACATAGTGATAAAGATTAATTATGGGAAGAACATTTAATACTTTCTGAAAATTGAAATAATATTCAGTATTATCATGTATGTACTTGCACACACATTAAATTTCTTAACATTATAAACAAAAATTATATTTTAAATGTTAACACTTATTTTTGTCTCTTCAAATGGAATCCAATGGAAAAGTTTTTGTTTGTTCAACTGCGAAAGCCATAGTGTCAGTTTGGTGGCCTTATTATAGCAGGTACTCTATTATCTCATTAATAAGCATTAAATCAATGATTTCTAATATGTGAATATATTTAATGGTTAAGTGAATAAATAAAGGGATGTGTAATTAGATTCATAAATAATAATGGTGATAGTATATCTTTTGTCCTGTGTTTAAAAACACAGGAAACCATCATCGAGCTTATTTAAAAATTAAAATTACATGTCTGTCCCAGACTCAGGAGGCTAAAACAGGAGGATTTAAGGCTCGAGTCCAGCCTCAAAAACTTATAGCAAGACCCTTAGCAACTCAGCCCCCATTTCAAAATTAAAAGGGCTCAGAGGTAGAACATCCTGGGTTCAATTCCTAGTCCTAAAGGAAGAAAGAGAGGAAGAAGGAAGAGAAAGCTATGAAGAAAATGTCAGTTCTATCAGAGCTAGAATTTTTTGGTATGCTTTTATCAGTGACTAAAAGTTGGAACTATTTTATTATTTTTTAAAAATTTTTATGTGGATCATATTAAAAGTGGCATCTATTTAGAAATATGGTTGGTTCCCTCTTCCCCCTCCCCACATCCTTTTCTCCCCTCCCAACTTTTAAAATGGCCATTGGTTTTGACAACATACATTCTGAGCAGTGAAAATGAAGCACCAGAAAAAAATTTTAAGGAAAAGTCTGATGTCAAAGATGAAGAGAAATAGTGATTATTTATATAGAAGAACATTAGAAATTATCTGAACACTTATATGCAGTAAATTCATCTAGGAGTTGCAGTCTTAGAGGTTTCTTATGGATATATTTAATAGCGAGTACTGGAAGTTTCTCTCAGTTTTCTGGCTCTTGATTCTGGTTATAAACTTTGGAACTGAATCTCAAGTGTCTGGACTTCTCCCAGTGAACTGAAAGTCTTCAATATGATTTTCTATTTAGAAATTACCTTTTGGGTTTCACTCTGAAGCTACTATTATATACATATGTTAATACTGTTTTATACTTATAAATATATGTATATGTATAATATTGTTTATATACTATGCTTTGTATATCTCTGAATCCCATGTCCTTAGCTAAAAAAAAATTGCTAGAATCATACTAATATTTCCATGTTGTATCATTTCCCTTCAGAAATTGATTCAATAATACATTAACTTAACATATATGTATCCTCCTATGTGGATGGTGCTTTAGATCCTTACAGTATAGGACTTAACCAAGATAACAATCTTTATTCTAATGGAACAGATGTTCTTCAAGGAGTAACATGCACCAGACAACAGATAAGTAATCAAATCAGGTGATTCAGAAACTGATAAAAATGAACAGGAAAAACAAAGGAGAACAGTTTATGGAGATTAGGAGTATGGAAAGGAAGTTCTCAGCAGCAGCAGCAGCTTTGAATAGCTTGCCAGACCAGGAGTTAAGAAGGAGGTAGGGTGTGAGTATGAGCATAAATAAGGGGAAAATTAGCTTTTCAGATGAGATTGATAAGCTGCAATGTATATAAATTAATAACTTGGAGGCTGAAGTGAATGAGGCACAGGGATCAATGAGGAGAAAATCATAATTAGACATTTTAATGGGCATGAGGTAGTGCATTATTCAGAAACATTTTGTACTTAATATACCTTAAGATGTTCAACTAAGCCCCCACCCGGAAGGGACAAGAGGTCCTGGCTGGAAGGCCCGACCCCAGGCAGGTGTGCGGGCATGGGTGGGGACCCGTAGGTGACCCCCCTCCCATTGGGAAAGAAAAAAATTTTTCATCGTGACTGAGTGCCTGATCCCACATCCTCCCCAAACCATACATACTCTCTTCTCTTATTAAAAAAAAAAAAGGAGAAGAAAAAAGAAAAATATTTGAGAGGGGTTAAGATGGCCACAGCAGCAGCTAGAATATTGGAGATGAAGACAAAACATATTCATCTGAACTGGAACTTTTGGAAAAATTCCCTGTGAAGGAGGACTGCTGCTTCTCGACATCGTTAAGAATCCTGGACATCACCTGTAAGGAGAGAGTGTAGGGGAAACCTAGGAGGAAGGTGGTGGTGGAAGCAGTGGCTGAGATGGCAATGGAGACTTGTATTTGGGAGAGGCAGACATCTGATCAAACCTACCCTGATCCTCTGAAGAAATTACCCCAAAAGTCGAATGCTACTGTCATGCATGCTTAAGAACACTGGACATTATGCGGTATGGGAAAAGAGCTTGGGAAATATTTGAAATGGTGGAGGCAGTCGCATTGGCAGCGGCAAGTACTCAGGGGAGGCAGAGATATGACATAATACACCTGGAACTTTTGTAAAAATTACCTCAGAGGCAGAATACTACTACCAAGCACCCTTAGGAACATGGGACAACCTGCTGGGTGAAGAGGGTGCTCAGATCGAAGCCTGCCAAGGCATGAGGCCGGTGCTGGGGCCAGAGAGGCTGGGATCAGAGCCTTCTGTGAGGCAAGGCCGCTACTGAGGCCTCTGAGGCCAGGATCAGAGCCTGCCAAGGTTTTAGGCTGGTGCCGGGGCCAGCGAGGCCGGGATTGATGCCTGCTGTGAGACAAGGCTGGTGCTGGGGCCTCTGAGGCTGGGAATGGAGTCTGCCGAGGGATTAGGCCAGTGCTGGGGCCAACCAGGCTGGGATTGAAGCCTGCCATGAGGCAAGGCCGGTGCTGGGGCCTCTGAGGCTGGGATCAGAGCCTGCCAAGGGGTTAGGCTGATGCTGGAGACAGCAAGGGTGGGATCAGAGCCTGCCATGAGCCAAGGCTGCTACTGAGACCTCCAAGGCCTGGATTGGAGCCTGCTGAGGGTTTATGCTGGTGCTGGGGCCTCCGAGGCTGGGACTGAGGCCTGCCAAGGGGTTAGGTCAGTGCTGAGGCTAATGAGGCCAGGATCAGAGCCTGCCATGAGGCAAGACCAGTGCTGGGGCCTCCAAGGCCAGGATTGGAGCCTGCCAAGGGCTTAGGCCGGTGCTGGGGCCAGCAAGGCTGGGATCAGAGCCTTCTGTGAGGCAAGGCCACTACTACTGAGGCCTCTGAGGCCAGGATAGGAGCCTGCTAAGGGGTTAGGCCAGTGCCAGGGCCAGCGAGGCCAGGATTGGAGCCTGCAGAGGGGTTAGGCTAGTGCTGGGGCCAACGAGGCCAAGATCGGAGCCTGCTATGAGGCAAGACCAGAGCTGGGGCCTCTGAGGCTGGGATTGGAGCCTGCCGAGGGGTTAGGATAGTGCTGGGGCCAGCGAGGCTGGGATCAGAGCCTTCTGTGAGGCAAGGCCACTACTGAGGCCTCTGAGGCCGGGATCGGAGCCTGCTGAGGGGTTAGGCTGGTGCCAGTGCCAGGGAGGCTGGGATCGGAGCCTGCTCTGAGGCAAGGCTGGTGCTGGGGTCTCCAAGGCCTGGATAGGAGCCTGCTGAGGGATTAGGCTGGTGCCAGGGCCAGAGAGGCTGGGATCAGAGCCTGCCTTGAGGTATGGCCGGTCCTGGGGCCTCCAAGGCTGGGATCAGAGCCTACCGAGGGGTGAGATCAGTGCCGGAGCCAATGAGGCCGGGATTGGAGCCTGCTGTGAGGCAAGGCCACTACTGAGGCCTGCGAGGTGGGGATCAGCACCAGACAAAGGGTTAGGCTGGTGCCGGGGCTAGCAAGGCCGGGATCAGAAACTGCCTTGAGGCAATACTACTGCTGGGACCTACGATGCCGGGATCAGACTCTGCCAAGGGGTAAGGCCGGTGCCAGGGCCAGCGAGGCTGGGATCGGAAACTGCGGTGAGGCAAGGACGGAGCTGTGACTTGCAAGACCAGAATAGGAGCCTGCCGAGGGATTAAGCCTGTGCCAGGGTCAGAAAGGCCGGGATTGGAGCCTGTCATGAGGCTAGGTCAATGCTGGGGCCTCTGAGGCCAGGAGGGGAGACGGCCGAGGGGTTAGTTTGGTGCGGGGGCCAGCGAGGCCAGGATCAGGGCCTCCCATGAGGCAAGGCTGGTGCTGGAGCCAGCGATGTCAGGATCAGAGTCCTCCGGGTGGCCAAGCCACCACTGGGGCCACCAAGAGTGGGATCAGAACTTGCAATGCAGCATGCACAGAGAAATGGCACAGAAAATAAAATCCAGATGCTTCCCCCAATTAGCAAGAACTAGGAGGAAAGGGGTAACAGGAGGAGGTTGAGTAGTACAAAGGACCCTATTGAGAAACAATTAAGGTGACCAATCAGAGGGGAGGGGATTGGGGATGATGGAATCTCTTTAAAACTCATGAGGTGCATAAACAATTATATCAAAGATAATCACCAATTAAGCATGGGATTGAGGGATGCGGAGGGAATGGGATAGGGATTGGATGAGGGCTTATTGGATGATATGTGCTTGTATATCCTCTCAAGTCTTGTATTCCAAAGTGATGTATGATTACCAAAAAAATTTAAAAAAATTTAAAAATAAAAATAAAATAAAGGAAAAAATAGATGTTCAATTAATAGTTTAGAATTAAAGTATAGCTCTTTAAAAATGAAAAAAAAATGGACCTGACTTTCTTTGCTTTTTTTAATTGGCACATTGTAGTGAGTTAGGTCACCTGATTTGTTCATCTATGTTTTCTAGTTTTATTTATTTCCTTCCAAATGAGATAGTTTTGTTTTTCTTTATGGCTGAGTAAAATTCCATTGTGTAAATTTCCTATAGTTTTGTAATCTATTCTGTTGATGGACATCCTGGCTGGTTTCATAGTTTGGCAATTGTGAATTGTGCATATGAACATAGATATGCATGCTTACGTTTGGTAGTTTGATTTTCATTCTTTTGCGTAGATACCCAAAAGTGGTGTTGCTGGAAAACTTTCTCAACAGGACTCCAAAGGCACAAGAAGTTAAAAATAGGATCAAAACATGGGATTATGTTAAACTGAAGAGCTTCTGCACAGCAAAGAAAACTGTCAAGAACCTCAACAGAGAACTGAGAGAATGGGAGAAATTTTTTCTGCCAATTATTCTACAATATCTACAATTTACAGAGAACTCAAGAAACTCACTCCTAAGAAAACAAATAACCCAATAAAAATGTAGCTTACTTTATTTTCTGCATTTTACCATTCTTTCTCTTTGGAAAATTCCTTTACTTTCTAGGATAGTTTTGTTTTGATTTTTTTATTATTTTTGGGTATTTGTTTGCTCTGCTTATGATATATATCTATGCAATGGTAAAAAAAAGCTAAAAGTAAAACAGTAAATAAATAAATAAATAAATAAAATAAATATTAAAGTCTAGTCAGTGAAAATAGCATGGTACTGGCACAAAAAGAGGCACATAGACCAATGGAACAGAATAAAAGATACAGAAACAAAATCCACACACTTATAGTCAAATTATTTTTGACAAAGGGGCCAATTTTATTAGCTGTAGAAAAGACAGCATTTTCAACAAATAGTACTTGGAGAACTGTCTTTCCATTTGTAAAAAAAAAAAAAAAAAAAAAAAAAGGATATAAATCCTTACCTCTGACCCCAGGAATCAACTCAAGATGGATCAAAGAACTGAAAATCAGACCAGAGACTGCAAAGCTATTAGAGGAGGGCAGAGATTCAACACCCTAACATATAGACACAGGTATTAACTTCCCCAACAAGTCCTTCAAAGCACAGAAAATTAAAACAAGAATTAACAAGTAAATAAGATGACATGAAACTAAAAAGTTTCTGCTCATCAAAGGAAATAACCAATAATCTAAAGAGAAAGCCTACAGAATGGGAAATCTTTACCAGCTATTCTTCTGATAGAGGGCTAATATCCAGAATATACAAAGAGCTCAAAAGACTCTACACTAGCAAAACAAATAACCCAATCAAGAAATGGGCAACTGAACTGAATAGATATTACACAAAAGAAGAGTTAAAATGGCCAGTCGATACATAAAAAACATTCAACATCATTAGCCATCAGAGAGATGCAAATCAAAACTATACTGAGATTCCATCTAACCCCAGTCAGAGTGGCAAGCATAAAGAAGTCAAATAAAAACAAATCCTGGTGAGGATGTGGGGTAATAGGAACTCTTTTACACTGTCAGTGGGAATGCAAACTAGTTCAACCACTGTGGATATCAGTGTGGAGATTCCTTAGACAACTAGGAATGGATCCACCATATGATCTGGCTATACCACTCCTGGGTATCTTTCCAAAAGGGGTGAAATCAGAAAAGTACAGTAACATATGCATACCTACATTCATAGCAGCAACATTTGTAATAGCCAAAATATGGAACCAACTCAGTGTTGAGAGGGAGAGAAAGGGGGAAGCCAAAAGTGGCACCAAGTACTGGGTGAATATATTCCATTGTCAACATAATCTATATTATGATGTGAGACTATAGCGCACCAATAAAAAACAAAGAAAAAAATAAAAACTAGTAAATGAAGAAACCAAAGTGACACAGACTCTACTTTTAGGAAGGGGCTGCAGTTAATGATGGTGGAGGCACAGTCAGTGTCTGTTTATGTGGCACATGAAGAGACTTGCTCCTGGCTATTTACCCTCCAGGCAAAACTCTGTAGCCCTCCTAGAGGTTCTGTGTTTAACAAAATATTCTTTAATAAATTTATATCTTGCACTTGATTCAGGCAGGATTAGTTAACTGTTGTTTGGTGTGTGTGAGGAATAACATAATAGTAGCAAAGCAGATATACAAATTTGTGTAATAACCATTGTCAAAAGATTAAAAGTAAAAGCAATGTAGGTAACCAGGCATCTTGGCACACATTTGGAATACCAGTACTAAGAGGCTGAGATAGGAGGAGTACAGGTTTCAAGACAGCCTCAGCAAGTAGTGAGACTCTCATTAACCCAGTGAGTCCCTGTTTGTAAAATAGGGCTGGGGACATATATTAGAGGTAGAATGCCCCTATAGTTTAATCCTCTGTACCATACACAATATATATATATATATATATATATATATATATATATATATATATATGTATGAATTAAGGGGGGAATAAAAAGGACTTCATGGGAACATTGATACATTGCTTGAAAAGAGAAACAAAATCTGAGTAGAAGCAGCCTGAATGTGGGAGGGGAAAAATAAAATTTTGTAACTAGAAAGAGACTGGAGAGTATTTCAGGGAAGAATCAAATTCCAAGGAAATTACTGGGAATTTTACTCAAAACTTTCAAGATCATGTTTTGAGTAAAGATATTACTTAGTGACATTCTAACAGACCCATGTCTACCTCATTTATGGAAGCACTGATTGGTGATCTCATTAGCAGTCTAACTAGGAGTGCTTCTTTATTTTATATTTATTTATTTATTTTTTGGTGGTACTGGGATTCTGGGATTTCTGGAAACCCTTCGACCTCCAAGCTACACTCCCAGACCTAGAGGGGATTATAAGCATGCGCCACCACGCCTGGCTAGTAGTGTTTTTTTTTTTTTTTTTCCTACCAATGCAAACAACACATTCATTCACGATCACCACCATGGGAATTTGTGCTTAATCCCTTTGACTTTGTGTAAATACATACAAATTAATTTATTATGCATGCCAGCTTACAACTTCTGGGAGGATAAGCAACAGTCATATTTTTCCTATGTCCTGGTCTAGGTGCTGCTCTAGGGTGTCTGAAAGGTCTAGGTTTAGGAGCTCTGCATGTTTCCTGCTATCCCTCATCCCTACTGATTTTACTCACCTAGTTTATTTTTCAACCCATGGAAATTTTCATACATGTTTCAAGGCTGGCTTTCCTTTATGTCATTTGTTATGGTTAGATATTCCCCAAACGTTCATGTGATTAAGGCTTAGTCCTCATCACAACAGTCTCAGATGTCGGGCCTTTAAAAGATGCTTGGATCATGAGGGCTCATACCCCAACCATGGTTTAATACATTGATGGGTGGTAGAAACTTAGGAGATGGTGCCTAGTCAGTGGAAATAGGTTATTGGAGGTATGTCCTTGGAAGTAGTTTTATCTTGTCTGTCACTTCATCTCTATCTCTCCCTTTCTCTTTCTCTTCTCTCTTTCCTATCCTAGGTTATTGGAGGTATGTCCTTGGAAGTAGTTTTATCTTGTCTGTCACTTCATCTCTCTCTATCTCTCCCTTTCTCTTTCTCTTCTCTCTTTCCTATCCTATGCAGTAAGCAGCCTTGTTACACCATGTGCTCCCTGCCACAATATTCTGCTTTGCCAGAGACCCAAAGCAATGGATTTAAGTGACCATGAACTAAAGCCTTTGAGGCCATGAGCCCAAGTAAGTTGATTTTCTCCTCCTTTAAATTGATTTTTCTCAGGTAATTTGTGACAGCAATGGAAAGTTCACACATTCATTACCATAATTTTACTTATAATAAATCAGGCCTTTGTCTATGGATCCAAATATCTGATTTATGCTTTCCTGGGTATATCTCTGCATGTTCTCAGTAACCAAGGGACAAATGAAATAGGTGAAATGCGTGATCTTAGTGAGCACTTACCCCCAACTGAGGTCTGTAAGTGGAACTCAGTTCCTTCCACAATTCTAGAAATTCTAGCTCTTCAGAACTTCAGAGATTCAGTTGCTAAGAAACTTACTCAGAAATATTGCGAATAGTTTTGAGTTCGTCCACTGACTATCCTCTTCAAGAAAAGGCTCTTGACCCACTTTGAATATTGATTATCATCTGTATATATCTGGATGGAAGGCAGGGACATTTGGTTCCATCTGGATGGAACCCAGGGGCATTAGATCTCTGAGCTACACCCCCTGCCCTATTTTTTATTCTTTATTTTGAAACAGGGTCTCACTAAGTTGCAAAGGACCTCACTAAGTAGCTGAGGCTGTCCGCAAACCGTAATCCTCTGGTCTCAGCCTCCTGAATGCTTGGATTACAAGCTTGCACCACCATGCCTGGCTCATCTGTCTATATTAGTATCTAATATAACTGAAATCTCTGCCCACTCCTAACTCCTAAATGAACACATGACTGATCTCAGAAATCTATTCTGGTTATTAAAATCAAAGATAATAATAAAAATTCATGTTGCTATTCACCTCAATTAAGCCTAACATTGTTATTTTATATATATATATATATATATATATATATATATATATATATATATATATATTTTTTTTTTTTTTTTTTTTTTTGCAACTGGTAATTGAATCCAGGGCTTGTCACATGCTAAGTTCCACAACTGACCCACATTCCTAGGTCTCTGCTCAAATTTTCTTTAAAAAATTAATTGAACTGATTTTTTTAATAAAAATGACAAATAATGTATGCACATTAAATATATGTTTCTAAAATAAAATTTGTTAGGAAAATGAAAGCAAATTGACAAGTAATAAATTGTATTGACTCTTAACAAAGGCTCTAGAAGTAAACTCTCCTAGAAATTTTTTTTTACCATCTGTGAAACAAACTCTTCTGTTAATTGTCTTAATTATTTTGGGAGTATTCATAATTAGCATAAAGATTTTGAGGAGCAAAATTGAAAGGTATAGTCCCTGAAAATTTTAAATATTTCAAAAAAGGAAACATGACTTGCAATATTCTTTATTGTCAGTATGCTATCTGCAGAATGTTTGGAGATGAAAGAAGACCTTTAGCAGTTAAAGGCAGCACATCACATTATCCTGTTAATAGCATTGTCTTTAGAAATAGTCACACTTTTGAGTGACCACATGCAACAGACATGTTCTAAATCTATGAAAGGATGTGTGGCCATTGGTTTGTTTTTGTTGTATACAGAACTTGAGGAGATTAGATAAAAATAGTTGAATTTACATAATATTTGCTAAATGAACATTTGATTATGGTCAATATAATGAAAAAAAAAAACATGATCCATAACAAATTCACATCTCAGAACAACGCAACTCTGACTCATTAATTGACAGGATAAGAATATCATATTCAGAAAATTAGCAAATTGAGTGAAAATATCCAAATCTTTCTGGCATTTTGAAAATATTTCTGATGAAACATTTTCTGTTGCAAATTAGTCATATAACATTATATTGAATTAACATGACATAATCTCTAGCTTTATAATATTTTTGAAATGGAAAAAGAAATACTTGTTATTAAAATACTCAATTAAAATTTAACATATTTTTCTTCCATTATTACATAATGGGAAAATTTGTAATTTTGTTTCACATCCTGCTTTGCCAATTAAGTTACCTAAGAACAACAAGAAAATCATGGTGATTAAAGATCACAAAATTCATTAAAATAAAGAGTTCATATGTGATTATGAACATAGATAAATAAAATTTAAAAATTAATTTTATTAGAGAAAACCAAATATATTAAAAACAGAATGTTACTGTGATTATTTTTTCAATCTGGGGCTAAAGCTCTGGGCTTCACTGATGCTGGGTATGTGTTCTACCACTGACCTATAATTTAAATTGATATTATTTATTTATCAAGGGAATAATGAATTCCAAGAATGAATAATGTTTAAAGTAAAATAAAAGCAGAGAAAGTACATACTTGAAATCTTTGTACTTGGAAGTCTAAGAAAGGAGGATCACATGTTCAAGGACAGCCTTGACAACATAAAGAGACACTGTTTCAAAATTAAAAGCAATAGGACTGGGAGTATTAGCTCAGAGGGAGAGCTCCTAAGGGATCAATTCTCAATACTATCTCCCCACAAATAGATATAAAATCAATAACTAGGAAAGATGTGACTTCTCACTTTTGGAATGTCAGCATCAACCCTGTAAACCTCTCCACAAAATGAGCAGAGCTGGAGAAATTCTAAAAGAAATCATTTAAAGTATTTGAATAAGGTAAGAGAAGGAAATAAAAGAGCTACAAATAGCAAAAGAATAACCAGAATTATCTATACTTGTAGATTAAATGATTTTGTACTTAGAAAACCCAAAAATATTATCCAAAAGACTTCTGGAACTAGTAAAAAAATTCATCAAAGTAGTAGGATAAAAAATCAATCTAAAAAAAATGTAGTACCCTTTCTATATAATGATGATTCCACTGAAAAAATATAGAAAACAAACATTCACAATAAAATAAAAACCAATAAAATACCTAGTATTAAATCTAACCAAGCAGATAAAAAGACCTCTACAATAAAATTATAAAACACTAAAGAAAAAATTAAAAATGATCTGAGAAGATGGAAAGTTCTTTCATATTCTTAGGTAGTGAGAATAAATATCAAATTGAGCCTGGGTGTCATGGCGCACACTTGTAATCCCAGCATTTGGGAGGTTGAGACCGGAAGATCACAGTTCACAGACAGCCTCAGCTACTTAGTGAGGCCCCCTGCAACTCAGTGAGACCCAGTTTTGAAATAAAGAATAAAAAATAGGGCAAGGGGTGTTGGTCAGATGTTAAGTCCCTGTGGATTCCATCCCCAGACCCACCAAAAAAAATTATATATATATATACACATATATCATTTATAATATATAAATATATATTTTATAAAAATAAAAAATATATATTATCAAACTGGCCATTCTACCAAAAGTGATCTACAAGTTGAATGTAATCCCTATTAAAATAGCATGTCACTTATCACAAAGCTAAAAAAATGGTCCTAAATTTTATATGGAGAAAACAATGACCCACAATAGCCAAAGCAATTTTCAGCAATAAGAATCATGCATGAAGCATCACCTTATCTGACTTTAATTATACTACCGAGATATAAAAATAAAACAGCATGGTACTGGCACAAAACATAGACGCATAAATAAATGGAACAGAAGATACAGAAGCAGTTATACCCTTATAGCCGATTGGTTTTTAATAAAGATATCAAAAACATATGCGGGAGAAAGAACAACCTTTTTAACATATGGAGTTAGTAAAATTGGTTAACCATTGTAGTTAATTGGAATTAAATCCCAACCTGTTGCTCTGTATAACAGTCAATTTGAGATGGAATAAAGACCTCGAAATTAGACCAAAGATTTTGAAATTACTAGAGTAGAGTATAGATTCAACATTTCATCATATAGGCACAGGTAGACACTTCCACAATAAAACCCCAAGACATAAGAAATTAAAGAGCTTCTGTGTAGCAAAGGAAACCATGAAAAACCTTAACAGAGGGTCAACATAATGAAGATCTTTAGCAGCTACTTACTTCTCTAATGGAAGAATAATATCTAGACTATACAAAGAAGTTAAGAAACTGCAATGAAACCAAATAATACAATCAAGAAATGGGCACGTGAACTAGATACTTTACTAAAAAAAAAAAAAAAAGAAATACAAATGGTCAATAAATATGTGAAAAATTGTTGTACATCATTAGCAAAGAAATGGATTCAATTTTAAATTAATAGTAGGGAAATTCAAGCTGAAAGTTTTTAAAAAACGAATATTTTCATAATAAGCAATTAGGGACAACAGGCTAAAATATAGGCCAACAACTTTACCAGAGAGAACCAGGTAATGAGGCAGCTAGCTAATAAGTCCCCTCCTGAGATCAGAGCAAACCTCAAACACACCTCAAAAAGTAGCTTTTTGCAATCGGGCTGGGTTTAATTGGATCAGGCTGTGGGAGCAATTTATACTCCAGGACATACTCAAAACAATAGACAATCAGCCCGCAATCAGTAAAGACTCAAAACTTGGTGTGAGACCCGCAGAGGCAAGAGGCTTAACAGAGCAGGGAGAGTCAAATAGAACCCTGCTAATCTCACCGTCATCCCACTGTGATGGTCCTGCCCATAGCATCTGCTTTTATTTGTCATCCTAATATTGCTTGATAGTCTTATAAAAAAAAAAAACTATTTTGTTCAACATAAACTGAATTATGTAACTCCAAACCCATAAGATGAATCTCTGACTCCAATGTGAGTACATGTGAGAAGAGGGTAAATAAGATGAAATGGAGTCATAAGATTCACACTCCACTCCAATTGGACTAGTGTCTTTGTGAGATGAGGAAGAGGTACCAGGAGATTTTGATCATAGAAATAAGTTCATGTGAGGGCACAGCAAGAAGGTAGTTGTCTTTAAACCAGAGTAATGAATGTGTGCATGTGTGCCTCTACCATCTTGTACCCCATTGAGATGTATGATTACAATGCACCAATAAAAATAATTTTAAAAAGGACATTCTTAACCAGAAACTGTTCTGGCTGGCAACTTGATCTTAGATGTTTATCCTACCAAACTGTGAGAAAATAAATTTTTGTTGCCTAAGCCACCCAGTCTGTGGTATTCTGTTATGTAAAATCCTAATATAATATCATGACTAATATAATGTTGTTTTATTTCAGTTTTACTATTAGTTGTTTAATAGCTCTTTAAATTACTTAAGTTTTAGGCTTTTTTTACCCACCTATTTGTTATAGAATTTCAAAAATATGTCTCATAAAAAGAAGTATGTATACATATGTATAATTATCTGCTATTTTCTTATTCATTCAGATAAACTATCCAATTCAATTTTCTTTTCAGTTGTTTTAGCTTCTTATTTATATCATCTATGTTTTACTAATTATACACATCTTAAATATTTTTCTAAAAAGTTCTCTTAGTTATATTTGAAGTATTCATTGTCTTATTTCCTTTTCTTTCTTTTTTAAGATTTTTTCTTTCTTTTTTAAGATTTTTTCCATTTTTATTTTTTATTTTATTATTATTTATTTATTTGGTGGCACTGGGGGTAGAACCCAGAGGCTTTCTACCTCCGGGCTATACTCCCAGACCTATTTTATATTTTATTTGGAAACAGGGCCTCACTAAGTTGCTGAGAGCCTCACTAAGTAGCTGAGGCTGGCTTCGAACCTGTGCGATCCTCCTGTCTCAGCCTCCCAAGCATGGGGATTACAAGCCTACGCCACGAAGCCCGGCCTTTATTTCCTTTTCATAATGATGATAATGTTCCATATTATTTAAGACTTTTAAAATTATTAAATACAACTATATCATACATTTCACATGAAAATTCCAGAAGAAATGATATCCATGGATTTGATTCCCTGAGCCTAGTATGTGCATATGATAGTTTTTCAAATTATATATATATCTTTCACATTTTATGTGTGGTTATTTATGTGTGGTTATTTATTCATCCAAAGAGGAATAAATACCAAGTGTAATAGCAACACATGACCATGACCATTTGAAAACAAATATTTACCTTGTGTTTTTTGCCTAATATACATATTTTGAATACTAACCTGAACTCACCCCACCTTTGAGAAAACCTTTAGTCACAAATTATCAAGTCAGGCTAATTTTTTATTTTAATTATTTTTGGGCAAGTGATGAAAAAGTTTAGTAATAACCATCTTTCTATTTCTTTCTTTCTTTTCTTTTCTTTCTTTTTTTTTTTTTGGTGGTACTGGATTCCTGGAAGCCCTTCTACCGCCAGGCTACACTCCTAGACCTATTTTATATTTTTTTATTTGGAAACAGGATCTCTTACACCAGCGAGGCTGGCTCCGAACCAGCGTGATCCTCCTGTCTCTGTCTCCCAAGTGCGGGGATTACAAGTGTGTGCCACCACGCCCGGCGACCATCTTTCTTTTTAATAGTAAAACTACCTCCCCTAAGGATATCACATTTTAGAGGCCCTTATTTTTTTATGTGTAAAAATCTTCAATCTATGAACAAACCTTGATAAGATATTGAAACTCATATAAGCCAGACAGGATGAAGAAATATTTCAAATAAAAATGGTAGATTACATATTTCTCTTTCTGTATTTGTGCTTTTTGCATGTTTCTTTAACCTCAATATTACTTCTTTTTTAACATATAGAGAGTTTATATATGCATTTAAAATGTTTTTGAAAATATATTTTATCCATAGTTTTTATATTCAGTATAAAGAATTTCTATAAAACTTTTATCATTTAGACTATTTAAATGTAATGCTAGAGGACTTTTTAGGTGTTTAAAAGTGTGTTTATGTTAAGGCAGATCTATCAAAACTTTGTTTATTAAACAAAACTCTATAGCTGATTTGTTATAGTTCATATTATTGGACCTAGCCAGAGAGAGGGTCAAGCTGAATTTTTCTTGGCACACAGTGTTAGAACAAATTGCATTTGCACTCAATAAGGAAAACATTTGTAAATTTATCCAATGTGTTAGATTCAAATGTGAAAGGACTGCACCAAATGGCCTTGAGTTAACAACTGTTCCAAGATAATACTAAAATAAAATGTGTATTCTGAAGTTATTTTAGAAAAATCATATTTTTAAAACATTGAATTTTTAGTGTTATTAAACTAAACATCATAATTGATGATAATTTACCTCTGATCACTTGAAATACTATTATTGCCTGGCTAAAAATACATTAAATATCTAACCTAAAGATGTTTCAGGTTACTTTCACTCATCTCTAAACATAGACAGTTATTAAAATATGTTGAAAATTCTTGAACCATTCAAAAACCTGTTAGACATCTTTACAGACCACATACAGAATGAAGTAAGGGAGGGTTTGAGTTAATAAAGTGATGATCTCTGGGGAGGAAAATGGAAGAGGGATCCAGCAATTCAAACTTTAAGGAAAAATGTAATTGAATTGCCTCATAAATTGTAGAGTGCCCAAAACATAATCTACAGAAACTGATAGGGTTATGGCCTACATTGAGTTATTGTTCTAGAAGACAAGATTAATCAGAGATAACAAAGCAACCAGGATCTAGACTGAGACATCAATGCACTTGAACTGCCAATATCTGACCTTGTCCTGAACTGCAGTCATCTGGGTCAGGGAGAAGTAATCCAAGTCCATCAGTCAGAGAGGAATGAAGGAAAAGACACAAGGAAAAAGGGGTGGTGGAAATGGGAGCCACAAGTTCTCACCGAAATGTTTTCTTAAATTAAAAAAAATGCTCTAGTACCTAAAAATTAATAATTTAAGATTTGATGTATAAATATAATGCAGCAGTAAAAAATTTTTAAAAAAGAATAAAAAGAAAGGTTGGGTTGTAGCTTGGAGGTAGAAAGCAAAAAAAAAAAAAAACAAATATATTATAGATTTATTATTATCGCATAACTAAACACTTTATCTGTTTTTATAGGTGTTCTACATCTGGGATGTTGGGACAAAATGGGTTGACTTCAGAGTCCTTTATTATAAATTTACTTTTTCCCTTCAGCAATTAACAAATAAGCTGAAGGATAAATGTTATTTATTTTTATTTTTATTTTTTGGTGGTACTGGGGTTCCTGGAAGCCCTTCTACCTCCGGGCTACACTCCCAGACCTATTTTTCATATATTTTACTTGGAAACAAGATCTCTTAAGCCAGCACGGCTGGCTTCGGACCTGAGTGATCCTCCAGTCTCTGCCTCTCAAATGTGGGGAATTACAAGCCTATGCCACCACGCCCGGCTTAATGCTATTTTTTAACCCTAATGATTTTATGAATGCTTTTTAACCAGAGATTATTTTTTCAAGTAAAACCTTTTCTGAAGATCCAGTATCTAAAAAAAAAAAAAAAAAAAAAAAAAAAGAAGAAGCAGTTCTAGTTGCAGTGGGAAAGGCCTAGAATCTACAGCTTCCAAGGGAACTCAGACTAGCACAGTCTGAAACTCGCAGGGCTCACCCAAACTCTTGAGAAGATCAGGCTCAGAGAGGGTACCAGAAAGCCTTAGAGCCACCTCGCAACTTGTGACAGGCCCAGGGCACTTGGTCTTAGAGCAGTCTGGGGGAGCTGTGACACTTCCTTGGAAAGCTGTGGTTATTCATTAGAACAGTACTTGGTTTTTTTCCTGGCAATCCACTCACTATCTTTAGTTGTCTGAGCGAGTTCTCTGATATTCTATCTGTTCTGTAGATGTGAAGATTTGAAATTACTTCATTTTTAGTTGTCGGGGCCCACTCGGCTGGACCGAGATGGCACCCAGGCTTGTTGCCAGCGTGGACTCAAGATGGCGCCTAGGCTTGCAGCCAAGTCATGAGACTCACAAGATGGACGTCTCCTTGAGCATGCGCAGTGTGCCATGCTACGTGCCTGCAGAATGATCAGTGACGCAAAGCCTTGTGCTATCACCAGCCTGCCTATGAGAGAGTCAGAAATGTGCATGCCCTAGTTGTGGAAGCTTGGGGTTGGTAGGGAATAGAGGGAGGGATTTTTATGCTGATATATATTGTGCTTGTTGTACGCATTGTCAGACATATTAGAGACATATTCAGAGATATTATGAAGAATTAAGGATCCATTAAAGAAGAATTCATATTTCAGCTGAAGAGGTGTCTGTGTCGTTCTCTAAGCCCCTGCGGGTTGGAGTCTTAGGGGACGATAAGTGGCGCCGAAACCCGGGAAAAACAACGTAGCAAAAAGTTTGCAGGTAAGCGACAAAATAAGATAAGACTCGCGGATAAGCGAGGGACAGCTGTGAAAGTTCGCAGGTAATTGCGACGATAGGCTCGCAGGTGATTGCGACGATAAGCTCGCAGGTGATTGCGAGGATAGGGGTGTAGGAGTTTGTGACAAAGTAAAACTTATCATGGGGTCTAAGGTTGCTACCATGAAGGTCAAAGAGGCTCTTTGTAACATTCTGTCTAAGGGAGGAGTGAAAGTGAAAGCAGCCACTTTAGAAAATTTTCTTAGCACAGTTAAAGCGATAGCTCCATGGTTTTTGGAAGAAGGATATGTTAACATTTCTCAGTGGAAACGTCTCGGTCAGGATCTTCTTAAGGCCGATGCCGAAGGGGCTCTCCCACCTGGGACATTGGCTATCTGGAGTTTAATTAAAGCATGCCTGACAGATAAAACAGGAAGGTATAGTCAAGTTCTGGCTGAAGGCTCTAATGCTTTAGAGGAAGCAAAAGAAGAGATTTCAGAGCAAGGTCAACAGGCAGATTCTCACAGGGATGAGGAGTCCTCTGAAAGCAACTCCTCCGATTCCTCCGAGGAACAAGATACATGGCCTGTTCCACCAGAAAGAGATAAGGAGGAAGAAGCCTTGTTAGAATCTTGGCGCAGGTTCCAAATGTCTTATAACAGTAAAAAGAAACATCCTGAACCTTCCGCTCCTCCCCCTCCCTCTCCTAGTGCGCTGCCATATCTTACTGAAAAAGGAAAGTCTGATAGGCGGAAGACATCTGAGGCTAGTCCATGGGCAGAGATTTTGCCTACACCAGGAGCATTTCCTGTGCTTCTAGACCAGAATCAGCAAAGGTATCATGAGCCATTAGATTGGAAGGTTGTTCAAAGATTAAAAGAAGCTGTGTCCACATATGGAGTGCAGGCTTCATTTACCTTGTCACTGGTAGAATCCTTTGAAAGATACTCTATGACTCCAAGTGATTGGATGAATTTGTGCAGGGCTGTACTGTCTGGTGGAGCCTATCTTAATTGGAAGTCAACCTATATAGAATATTACTCTGATCAAGCTCGTGTTAATGCTCAGACAGGGAAACCTGCTTGGAATTTGGATATGCTAATGGGACAAGGACCATTTGCTAATAATCAAGATGGGTACCCACAGCAGGTGTATGGGCAGATTAATCAAGCAGCATTAAGGGCATGGAGGATGTTATCAGGGACAGGTAATTTGGAAGCCAGTCTGTCAAAAGTTACTCAAGTACCCAATGAGCCTTTTGCTGATTTTTTTATCACGGCTTGTGGAAACTGCTTCTCGGGTTTTCCCTGATGTGGACGCTACCATGCCATTGATTAAACAGCTAGCTTATGAGCAAGCCAATAAGCCTTGTCGGGATGCAATACGTCCCTATAAAAATAAGGGCCTAGAAATATGGCTCAAGGTATGCAGAGACATAACTGACTCTGTCATACAAGGACAAGCCATAGCTGCTGCCATTGTTGCTGGGTTGCAGGGCAAGCCTTATAATCAAAAGCAGAGAGGCAGTTCAGGGAATTGTTTACGATGTGGTCAACCAGGACACTTAAAAAGAGATTGTATACAGACTAATTCTGGAGCATCCTCTAAACAGGCCCAGAGGATTCCCAATTTGTGTCCTCGATGTAGAAAAGGCAACCATTGGGCTGTAGAGTGCAGATCTCGATGGGATGTAGATGGAAAGCCTCTTCCTCCACCACAATCAAATGCTAGGCCAAAAAACGGGCAGAGGGGCCCTGTGCCTCAGGGCCCTCAAATGTATGGGGCAGTTCAACAGGAGACAGGGAACGCAAGACCACAGATGAGGCAGGTGCCTTGATTTCAGCAGCCTCTCCCACCATACGGAGAGCAACCCCAGGGAGTGCAGGATTGGACATCTGTGCCACCGCCCGACTCATATTAACCCCTGAAATGGGAGTTCAAAAAGTAGATTCAGATTCTCATGGACCCCTTCCTTCTAATACTGTAGGACTGCTTCTAGGCCGAAGTTCCACTACCTTATCGGGTCTAGTGGTTCATCCAGGAGTTATTGACCAGGACAATATGGGTAATGTGAAAATATTAGTTTCTTCCCCTCGTGTGATTTCTGTTATAAATGATAGAGACTGAATTGCTCAGATAATTCTGTTGCCTAGTAAACATTCTCTTTTTCCTAGCCAAAGACAGGCAAGAAAAGATAAGGGCTTTGGTTCTACAGGTCCTCCTGGAGCATGGCTCACTATGGACATGGGGTCATGTCCCATGTGTCAGCTCACCATACAGGGAGTCTCTTTTTGGGGTCTCTTGGACTCAGGTGCAGACCGTAGTATCATTAGATTATCTGAATGGCCAAAAGATTGGGGATTACAACAGACAGATCAATTACTTAAGGGGTTAGGATATGCAAATAGTCCAAGCTGCAGTGCTGTTCACCTTAATTGGGCAGATCAAGAAGGTCATTCAGGGACATTCCAACCTTTTGTTCTGGAGCTTCCTGTATCCTTGTGGGGACGAGATGTACTGCAACAAATGGGAGTAAAATTGACTACTGAATCTGTATATAGCCATAAAAGTCAACAACTTATGCATAATGCAGGCTATTCAGGGACAGGCGGGCTTGGCCGATTTGAACAAGGTCGAAAGTCCCCTGTTCCCATGATGGGAAGAAATAATCCCAAAGATAAAAGAGGACTGGGTTTTTCTATGGGGCCACTGAACAATTAAAGATTAAATGGAAAACAGATGTGCCAGTGTGGGTCTCTCAGTGGCCCCTTCCTAAAGAAAAAGTTACAGCAGCCCACGAACTGGTACAGGAGCAGTTATTGGCAGGACATTTACAGTCCTCCACATCTCCATGGAATACACCTATTTTTGTTATCAAAAAGAAATCAGATAAATGGAGATTGTTACATGATCTCTGAGCAGTAAATAATAGTATGGAGATCATGGGATCAGTGCAATTGGGGCTACCAGTTATATCGGCCCTCCCTGCCAATTGGCCCACTGTTATGTTGGACATCAAAGACTGCTTCTTCTCTATTCCACTGCATCCTGCAGATACCCCTCGATTTGCTTTTACAATACTGTCCATTAATCATCAGCAGGTGGATCAAAGATATGAATGGACAGTACTACCACAGGGTATGGCAAATAGTCCCACGTTGTGCCAAATATATGTAGATAAAGCCCTACAATCTATTAGAAGAGAATTTGCTTCTTCCATGATTTGTCATTATATGGATGATATTTTGTTATGTGCTAAAACCCCAGAAATTCTGGATGATATGCTTATAAAAACTATACTATATCTTAAACAATGGAATTTAATTATAGCTCCAGAAAAAATACAACAAAGAAATGTTAAACAATACCTTGGCACCAAATTAGAAGATACTATTATTCGTCCTCTTAAGGTTAGCTTGAGGGTGGCCAATTTACAAACTTTAAATGATTTCCAAAAACTTTTAGGGGATATAAATTGGATTCGACCATATTGTATGCTTAGTAATGCTGACCTTAAACCTTTGTTTGATTTGCTAAAAGGGGATTCAGATTTATTTTCTTCACGATCATTAACACCTGAAGCACGAGCATGTATTCAACTCATAGAGGAAAGATTATCTGAAGCACAAGTAGATCGTATAGATTATCAGAAAAAATTGCTCTTATGTATTCTTACCACAGATCTCACATCAACTGGAGTGTTGTGGCAAGAGGGTCCCATAATGTGGGTACACCTCCCTCATTCTCCCAAAAAAGTGTTGCCATGTTATCCAGCCTGTGTTGCACAAATAATTATTAAGGCATTAAAGGTAACTGACTGCATTTGGGATGCAGCCTGATCTTATCATCACTCCATATACTAAAGAACAGCTTGCCACTCTAGCTGCCACCAATTCTGACTGGGCCATTGTCCATGTAATGGCCACAGGACAATTTGATAATCATTATCCACAACATCCATGGCTCAGGTTTGTTTTGGCTCATCCTATTATTTTTCCTAAAATCACTCGATCTGCACCGATTGCTGGAGCGCCAAATATTTTTACAGATGGATCCAAAGGAGGTATGGGAGTGATATTCAAAGAAGGCTCAGATCCACAAACTTTTCTTTTTCCCCATTCATCAGCATAAGCAGTAGAGATTTTGACAGTGATTCAAGTATTTATGCTCTATGATTCCACTCCATTCAACTTAATTTCAGATAGCTTATATGTGGTACAGGCACTTAATAGCCTTGAATGTGTAGGACATATTAAGGGACAATGTACTATTCTTTTATTATTGGCTAAGTTACAACACTATATTTGGAACCAAAAATGTTCCTTCTATGCAACCCACATACGAGCTCATTCAGGACTTCCTGGACCACTTGCTGAAGGCAATGCTATTGCAGATTTTCATACTCGAACTGTACTTATTTTTTCAAATGAAGACAAAGTGTTACAGGCTCAAGAATTTCACAATAAATTTCATGTAAATTCCCAAATGCTGAGACTAAAATTTAAAATCACTAAAGAACAAGCTTGATACATTGTATTGCAATGCAAAAATTGTTTGACATTACTGCCACAGCCTACTACAGGAGTAAATCCTCGAGGTTTGCGACCTCTTCACCTATGGCAAATGGATGTCACACATGTTCTTGAATTTGGCTCTCTTAAATATGTACATGTTTCCATGGATACATGTTCCGGAGTTATCTTTGCCTCTGCTCATACTGGAAAAAAGGCCCAACATGTAATTTCCCATTGTCTGCAAGCTTTTGCTGCCTGGGACATCCCTCACCAAATTAAAACTGATAATGGACCTGCTTATGTTTCTCAAAGATTTTCTCATTTTTGTGCCCAAATGGCTATACAATTAAATCATGGATTACCATATAATCCACAGGGCCAAGGCATAGTAGAACGAGCCCATGCCACTATTAAATCTGCTTTAATAAAACAAAAAGGGGGAATAGGGGCTCAATAGACCACACCAAAAGATAAACTAAATCTTATATTATTTATTCTAAATTTTTTAACGCTGGATGCCAATGGACGGACAGTAGCGGAAAGACATTACAGGCCTCATGAGTGCTATGCAGGGCAAGCAATGTGGAAAGATATTCTTACAGGAGCATGGAATGGTCCGGATCCAGTGCTAACATGGGCTCGAGGGTCGGTGTGTGTTTTCCCACAGGACAAAGACTCGCCGATTTGGGTTCCTGAAAGATTGGTGCGCCATGTACAAGAACCAATGGAAGATGCCAAGCAACAAATGGATATGGCTAACTCTGTTGGTAATGTTCAACATTGGAATGGGTGAAAAAGATCTTTGGGGAATTATTTCTGCTTTCCCTCTTTCTTTACCTGTGTCCACCACTGCTACCATTTTTCCTCGGTTCTTTACGACCAATAGTTCCTTAAATTTGCCCTGGATTCCCTTTGATGAAGAGATTAGGCCTTATGCATTTTTTAATATAACTTTAAGTGGCAGTTTATGTTTTTATGCTAATAAAATTTTGAATGATACCTATGATAGTCCTAATCCATGTGTACAGTTATATAATCAGACTATGGGAAAATTTCAGCCATTTAATGATTCCAGTCCCATAGGAAATGTTACTGTTTTAGAAGGATATGCTCCTTTAGCATTTTCTAGATATGAACATCCCGAAAATAAAACAGCTCCTTTGCAGCCGCGGTGGGCTCCAAAATGTTATAGCCCACGTAGCTAGCCATTTAAATGGACTGATTGCCAAGACTCTAAGGTAGTCTGGGCCTCTTCAGGCTATGATTTAAGTTTTTCTCCAGGCATATCTACTATGCGCAATCATACTTGGGCAGGATATAATTATACATATCAAAATCCTATGCAGTATAAGCCGCCCAATCCTTTTAATATTTGGCTTCTCTGTGGGATAGCAGGAGGCTGTACTGATATAACAGCTATGTCTATTATTTTAGGGGGAACTGTAAAAAATTGCAGCTATTCTCATAATTTTTCCGATACTTTTGAGGATAGCGTCAAGGTAAATTGTTCAATGGGACCACAACTCCCGTTTGGACCCACTCCTGTTTGTGTAACTACTCCATTTTTTTGGCTTGTTTCTAATAGTTCCTTGGTTAATGATAGTCTAGGTTGTTTTATTGATACCTGTTTTCTAACTTTCTGCTGGAATGCTTCTATGCACCCTTGGGCAGTAGTAATGTGACTGCCTATAGCAGTTCCTTGGCCAATAAGAGTGGATGTAAATTCCCTTCCAGTTTTGCTGAACTGAGAAAAGAGAGATTTTGGAATTTCTGCTCTTATTGCTGTAATTGTGGCCTCTGTGACCGCGGCAGTTACAGCTGCTGCCGCTTTGGCAACGTCTATAAATACTGCAGCCACTATGAATGCCCTATCCTCACATGCGGCTACTGCCATGGCTCAGCAAGCTCAAATAAATGGACAACTTAAAGCTGGCATATTAATGGTAAATCAAAGAGTAGACCTCTTATAAGAACAGGTTGACATTCTAGGGCAAATGGCGATGGTACCATGTATTCATAAATTATCTGGATTATGTATAACGTATGTGCAGTATCAGAATTTCTCCCATGCAGGCAATTTGTCTTGGCAATTAAGCAAGATATTTCTAGGGACTTGTAGCCGTGAATTTGAACACACCATGATTGAGCTTCGAGCGTCCATCGTTGCAATTAATTCTACCCATGTAGAAGTTGCCACAGTACAACAATGGATGGACTTGATACATGGAACATTGGGTTTCTTAAAAGATTGGGGTGGCATGGCATTCTGGGCATTCTTGCTGGTGGTAGCATGCTGTTTCCTGGTTGAATATCAGGCGAACTCGACAACGCACACTGCAAAAACAGCACATATTGATGCAAGCTATGGCAGCCCTTGAAGCTGGCTCATCTCCCCACGTATGGCTCAGTATGCTGGATCGGTAGTCAGTGATGGGTAAGATCGTCCCCGGGACCATATCAACCTAAGACAGGGAAACAATCATGCTATTGTTCTCCCAATGACGGGTAAGAATGGTCCTTGAGGGTCGACAACCTAAGACAGGCACGATCCCGAGCCTTATTTTAATAAAACAAAAAGGGGGAGATGTAGGGGCCCACTCGGCTGGACCGAGATGGCACCCAGGCTTGTTGCCAGCGTGGACTCAAGATGGCGCCTAGGCTTGCAGCCAAGTCATGAGACTCACAAGATGGACATCTGCTTGAGCATGTGCAGTGTGCCATGCTACGTGCCTGCAGAATGATCAGTGATGCAAAGCCTCATGCTACCACCAGCCTGCCTATGAGAGAGTCAGAAATGTGCATGCCCTAGCTGTGGAAAGCTTGGGGTTGGTAGGGAATAGAGGGAGGGATTTTTATGCTGATATATATTGTGCTTGTTGTATGCATTGTCAGACATATTAGAGACATATTCAGAGATATTATGAAGAAGAATTAAGGATCCATTAAAGAAGAATTCATATTTCAGCTGAAGAGGTGTCTGTGTCGTTCTCTAAGCCCCTGCGGTCTGAGTCTTAGGGGATGATATTTAGTGTGTGTTGAGTTGCAGTCCCGCCCCCCGCCTTTTTGGAAATTCTTCTTCGTCCACAAAGAATTCCAGATTGAGACATTATTCATCTACGTCTGGAACACTAAAGTCTCATGAGCCTCCATATGTCTTTATGTCTTCCCACCTTGGACCACTCGCCATGCTGCAACAGCGGAAGTCAGTTTCATCATTTGCTTGCTGCTTGCATTCATTCTGCATCTTACTATTCAGCCTAGGGTAACTTAGTAGAGAAGTGGGTAAATAAATTTTGTACAGCATAACCATATAATGTTTATAAATCGTGATAATAGAGTTTTATTTTCACAGAAAGTTTATATTAAATCAGGAAAAAAGGTAATAAGCTTAAATTTCACTTGTCTTTAAAAAGTTTATGCACAAAAATCTTCTTGTCTGTTTATGTGTATATGTATGTTTTAAAGGCAGAAGCGATATTTAGGAATATGTTTGTTCACATTGAAAAAAAAAGTCCATTAATTCAACAAAAAAGACTGCTGTTTTAGAAGTGTACACAATGAAGAAATCTACTGTAAAAGAAAAAGAACTTAGAAGGCACATATAACACTGTTAGAGATAAAGAGGAATGAGTAACACATGACAAAAAATAGAACATGATTATGATTAACATTAGAAGATTAATATAACCTATTTAAATAATAAAAATAAACATTAAAATAAGAAAAAACAAAGATGGAATAAATTTTAGATTTTCCACAAAGAAAAATCAATGTTTTAAGATAGTCTTGGAATTCATCATATTCAGTACATTTAATATGGAGGTTGACATATTAAAAGAAATGTCAAAATATTGAATTTAATAGAAAAAGTTAACATTTAATTTTACAAAAACAAAATAAAACAAAAATACAAGGGAAAATGGTGGAGACAATATCTTGAACCATAACTCAGAACTTTCCTGAAGCAAAAGAGTCTTCATATTAAGAGTAAATTTAATGGCAAAATAGCAAAAATAAAATGTTGCACACATGCTTTCTGAAAATAGTAAAATAATGGGATATCAAGTACATAAAAATTAAAACAACCAATAGAAAAATGATAATTTATGCACAATGGAATGCTAATTATCTTGATGGTAACAACATCTCATTAGCAACAGTAATGGATTGTAAACTTATATATTTTATATTAGCTCTCAGTTTCTCAGAAAAAGGTCTTAAGGTCCTTGTAATTTTCTGAGTAATAGGGGTGATAGTGGCATATTTTATAATATTTGATCTTAGTTCTTGGATCCTCATAAGAGAGTCAAGAACTTTGAAAACTTCAGAGTGATGAGTAATTTTTGTTTGCTAATGAAATGGCTGGTTGCTGGATTGTTTATACAATGTAAGAATTAAGACTGCTCATAAGAAAGACCAAGGCATGATTATAGAGTTGGAAATTTCTATTACTTTTCTCAACCTCAAGAAGGAACAAAGGGCTAAGGACTGAGTTGATCGCCTATAGGCTAACAAATCAACCATGGCTACATAGGGAAGTTTCCATAAAACTCCTAAATAAAAGAATTAGGGGGATTTCCAGGTAGATAAACATATCTACATGCTAGGAGAGCATCTCACCTCAACTTCATAGGATTACAAACATCTACATTTGGGATCCTCTGGCCCTCACCCTATGTAGATCCCAATCTTGTTACTTATTTATTCATTTATAATTATTCTTTACATTTTTTGAATCTGCAGGGTTTTTGTGTAATTTTATTAGTGCAGTATTATCACATATCATCATGTAAATCATGTTGACAGTGACATATATGCACACAGCAATTTGTGCCCCCTCCAAAATTTTCCCGTTCCAATACAGTGTACTGAGATTGGCTTTGGTATAGTCCCATATGTACATGTAGTAGATGGTAGTATTTCCTTTAATGAACCTCAATCTTCTACTTTCCCTTCTCTTAGACCTTCTCCCTGGCTCCACTGAGGAGACTCTTCCATTATCTTGTATCCCAATTACTTTCTAGCTTGCTCCTCTTAGAGAAAACATGATCCTTTACTTTCTGTGCTTGGTTACTCTCACTTACTATAATGTAATCCATGTCCTTCCATTTTCTTGTAATGACATAATTTTGTTCTTTTTTATGTCTGTGTAGAATTGCATTGTGTGTACTTCCCATAATTTTGTAATCCATTCATCTGTTGATGAATACATGGTTTGGTTCTATTATTTGGCTATTGTGAATTGTGCTACTATGAAGAACAGGGTACGGTATGCATATATTTCTATAGTTCTCTCATTTTACCCTCTTTGAAAGATATCCACGAGTGGTATAGCTGGATCATATGGTGGATCCACTCTCAGTTTTCTAAGGAAATTCCACACTAATCTCCATAGCAGCTGAACTAGTTTACATTGCCACCAACAGTATAGAAGAGTTCTTATTTTCCCACATCCTTGCAAACATTTGTTGTTATTGAACTTCTTGATGATTGCCATTTTGATTTGGATTATATACTATTTCATTATAGTTTTGATTTGTGTTCCAGTAATTGCTAATGATATTAAACATTTTTAATGTATCTATTGGCCATATGTATCTTTTCTTTTGTGAAGTGTCTATTCAATTCAGTAGTCCATTTCTTGATTGGTTATTTGTTTTTCTAGTGTAACATCTTTTAAATTTTTGGTGTGTTCTAGGTATTAGTTCTCTGTTAGAGAGATAGCTGGTAAATAATTTTTCCCATTTTATAGGCGTTTTCTTTAGACTCTTGATGGTTTCCATTCTGATGATTTTGCAAAAAAGAGAGAAATTAAACATGAATAAAATAACTACTCTACTACACTAAGAAGATATAAAAATTGCAAACTTATATATATAAGGCAATATGTTAAGCAAAAGCTGATAGGATTATGAGAAAGCAGATATTCATAATCATAATGAGGTATATTAAGGTACTCTTCTCATAAATTGACAACAAAAGTTTGCCATGAATATAGATGAATCTATACTACAATAATCATCTAAGTAGTCATGAGTAAGATATTTAAGGTATCAAATTTATTTTTTGAAAAGAAAATAAAGCTAAGTGAAATAAAAAATATTAAATGGAGAGATATCAAATAGTCAAATAACAAATGATATAACACAATGAAATAATAGAAAATAAAGTCTTAGATACTGTTAATAAAGTAAAGAATTAGCAATAAAAGTGTCATTTAAGTCAAAAGTAGTGTTTTGAAAAGAATCACAACAAAACTGAAAGTGATGATGAAAAAAATCAGGCAAACATCTGCCATAAGCAGAGCTCATGAAAATGAGACAGTATAAAATTCATATTCAATGAAAAAAAGTTAAAATGAGTAATTTTCAAGAAAGTGAGACATTCTCAAATTACCTTAAATAAAAGATAAGATATAATAATAATTTTATTGAATAATAATATATTGAATATTGTATGTATAATTTCACATACAAAATATTCATTTAAATGATTTCATAAATGTTTTAAATATAAATCAAATTAATGGATAAATTTTCCCCAAATTTAGTTAGGCTAGTAAAGCTTTCATATAAAAAATTAACCAATAATATCATCTGATCCTGAAATTTTCTTTTTTAAAAGAATACTGATTGATGATATATCTTTTCTTTTTATAGTTCTGTTGCAATTTTTTTCTCATGATAGTGTAGTGGGACCTACCAAAACCGAAACTATCTAATCAAGTTTTAGTTTCAGATCATTGTTTTGTCTCCTGATAGAAGCATGATCCTCCCTTTGGAACCATATCACCTCTAGGCCAAAATTAAACAAAAACAAAAAATAGAAACAACCTCACAGGGACGTGCAGCAGGGATTTCCTAGTAGATACTAGAGTTAATAATGAGTAGTGTTACTACTATTACCTTTGAATCTCTGATTGTGAATCCTGAATGTGGGGGAAACAGCACCCCATAATGGATGAAGTAGTTTATATGCCATCTTTTAAAGAAACTCCCCAGCCTTGGAACATACTGCCATATAGCTAATACAGTAACTGAGTGTTCAACAGGTCATTCCATCATTCTATTAGGTAAGCTGCTTCAGGATGAAGAAAAACATTGTAGCACCTGTGAATTCCATGAGCATGGGGTATTGCCCATCATTTGTTGTAAAGTGTGTTTGTCAGAAGCATGAAAACTTATGATTGAATAAGTTATTGTATAATATACCAAGAGTAGTTTTATCATATGTATTGTGTGCAGAGAGAACAAATTTAAATCCTGAGTAAATAGCCTTAGCAATAAATGCAACACATGTTCTTTTTCATGGTGAAAGAAGTCTTATGTAACCAACGTGCCACCAAGAAGCCAGATGATTACCCCAGATAATGTTATCCTATCAGACACTTGGTGTTAGACTCCATTCCTGTCAGGTTGAACATTCAGCACTGGCTGCAATCAGGGTGGCCTTGGTGCATGTATGTCCACATATTGAGGTGCTGATCTCACGAAGAGCTTCCATCACTGCCAACATGGCCACTTTATTTCTGAACAGTTGGGAAATGACAATTTTGAAAATTGGTGAAAGAGGAAGGCCAGTAGCCATAGAATTTCATGTTTTTTAAACAAAATTTCTTCTAAACATATCACTTTTTGGCGTAATATCCACCTGAGATATAAATCACCTCAACATTTTTTAGAGAGATGATAATTCTATCCTCTTTCCCAAACTACCTTGTCACAAATTTGCAAACCATATCCCTCCCAAATGGTTGACCAAAGAGCCAAATCATTGGCTGTGGCCCATAAATTGTCATATAATTCCACATCTGGCCATTTCTCTTTCCAAGCAAAAATGAGCAATCAGGTACACTGCTGGAAGTTCAAACCAGTGGAAGAATTTGTCTTTCTTCCTTTACAGGCAAAATAACATTGAAAATTAAGGATTTCTACCACTTTACTATTTGTTTTCTGTGTGTATAATAGATACTTTGTTCATTATCTCCTGTTACTATATTCTTTTGTTTTTTGTGTGCATTTAAAAATATTTACTTTGAATACTATTGGAATTATATTTATCTTGCTGTATTTAAAATAATATGATTCAAATTGACATAAAATTAACTTCAGGAATATACAAAATTTCTGCCCCTTTACAACACATCTTTTTATCCTTCTTTATGTTGTTGCCACAAATTATATTTTTTATGTACTGTATACCCAATAACATACATCTACACCTTGAGCACAGGAATGCACACATGTGTGCATACACACACACACTCTGACATGCACCATTCAAAATTCCCATGGGCATGAATGCCTTTAAATGTTCTAATTTTTTTTAAGATCTTTTAGTATTTTCTTTGTGGCTTAGTCATATATTGTATATTTCAACCAAAATCTTTTGCCACCAATTTTAGTTTGGCTCTCAAAGCTTTACCAAAAACTACACACCCCTTTTCTGGCCTGAGTTCTGAGTATGGCAAATGAAAGGCATATATTATAAACATTATACACATATTTAGTGGATGAATAAATTCCCATTGTCCCTGTCATTAACGTACTTCCAATTTATAATATGATATTATTGATATATCTAGGTACCCAAAACTTGATTCCTCAGCTTCTAATCAAAGATCTGTACAGGAGGAAAGGAACACAGAGAGAGAAAAGAGGGAAATGTATATATTTTTCTTTATTTACTATTTTAGAAAAAATGAAGGCAGTTGTGATTTTTCTTTCTCATTATAAAAGAAAAACAAATGCATTTTCCACTGCAAAAATACATTTACATGGCCTGTGAATTCAAAAATAGAATAATCAAATGCACTGCTATTGTTTAAGAAAGAAGATGTGAGAAATTATCAAGAGAATTAAGTGTTTTTGTTGATTCCCCACAGGCCATTCAACAGTTGTCTAATAGTTCCTGGTCATTTGTTCAATGATATATGTCAGCAATAGCAACAATGAGTCTAAGCTTGATCATTTTTCCAAATCCCTTATCATCCAAAAAGCCACTGAATATTCTATCAGAATGCATGCTGAATGTTTTATGCCTGAGGATGCTTCCCCCAAACAGAGAGGATCATGAAAACATGGTCTCTGCTTTTGGAAAAGCATAGGTGGAAGTCTGAACTATCAAGGCAGCTTCCATCCAAAGTGAAAGGTACTGTGGAAAGGAAGTGAGAAGGCCCCAGTGCTTTGAGTACCTTGCCGCCTGCACGATGATTGAATGTTACAGTCCTATAATGAAACACTACATGAGAGTCTTTGATATGTGGTCATTAACCATCCACTGCCTACCTACTATGATGTTTGTAATAGAGGAATATTTGTGTTTCTGTAAACTACAGCAAAAAAAAGCTTTCAGCATGTCAGTCCGAATCACATTCGGAGATCTTACTCCCAAGCAAATTTATTCTCTATTCTTTTCTATATTACTTAGGAATGTACTAAGTCCATAGTCTGCTTTAATTTTCAAATGTGATATGAACCAGACAGTGAAATGAAAGTAAATATTATCCAATTAATATGTTCATAAAACAACTGCTTCCCTCATACTGGAAATCTTTAAGCAGTACTAATCATTTCTCAAAGGTGTTTTCAATGTTATTCCTTTCTAAAGTGGAAACTTGGACTGGATGGCAAATAAATTCTGATTGTTTCATTAAGAGTAGTCTACTAGAGATGTCATTTAATTTGTGTGCCCACTTTTTAGGCCTTTTTCCTAATCATAACTATTTTTACTATTTATAAGCATTAAAGATTGCTTCAATTTAACAGTTATTGAGTACTTTTAAGGTTCCTAACACTGCTTTACTAACTCAATCACCACTGATTGAGTTTCTCAGATCCATATGAAATGGAAGAGTTTAGGAGAAGGGAGAGTGATCTGTGACTGAGGTTTCATATTTAGGCAATTTGTTGAATTGTGTTAATTGTTTGGGTAAAAAACAAACAAAAAATCAGAATAAGAGAAGAGTTTGTTTGAACCATTTAGAGTTGAGGTTGTATGTTTAAGTCAGGTGAGTGAAGAACCCAGTGTATGAAGTGAACATGTTAATCTCATATATTATAGATCCCTAACAGCAGCCCAATAGGTACATTAGTAAGAAGGGGAACATAGTAATACTTGTTCAGAACATCAGAGGAGAATAATTCTTCCATTTATCCTTCCTGTAGCTGGATGTGTATGAAAGATTTCCTTGTAAAAAAATTCCATACATTTTTAAAGCCTGCCAGACAGCAAGGTTGGAAGGATATGAGGTGTCTATTTTGTTATAAGATTGACAAATAGCCAGGCATGTTGGTACACAAGTATAGTTCTTGCTACTCAGTAGGGCAAAATGGAAGGATCCCTTGAACTCAGTAGTTGGAGACTAGCATGGACAATAGAGGGAGATTTTGTCTCATAAAAAAGAGGAAAAAGAAATCAAATAATATATCATATACTAAGATAGACTTATAAGAAATAAAATTTTTCAAGTCATTCTCTTATTTGAGAATTTAATTTGAGGACTTACATGTGCTTAGGTATAAAATAAATATCACATTGTTTTACTTCACAGATGTCACCTAAATGAACAAAAGGGTGAACATTATTTTAGTGACAAAGGGAAAGGTTTATTGTCCATTAATATTATGGAACACTGCCTGTTTCATTAATATTTTATTTGGCATGATAAAATACAAATTTCTCATGCTAAATATCATTTTAATAATTTCTTTTAACTATTTAAAACTTAGTGATAATATTTATATCATTTTTGGAGCAGAAAATGATCTTGTTGAAGCTAAGTGTACTTTTGAATAAAGATCATTTACTTGTGTTAGAAAAAAGATCAGAAATACAAGTTTATGTGTGGATTAGAGTTGGACCAACCTAGTTGTTAAAACAGTTTCTCTCAGTGTCTTTGATGTTTTGTGTTCCCAAGGTATGAATTCTACAATAGGGAAGTCTTTATTCACTGCCTTGGACTTTCTGTATTGCCTATTTTGTGTCTCCAATTTCAAACTAAATGACCAGATGATTACATTGCTAATGGAAGATAATTGTAATTTGGGTCCTAATTATAATATCTCCTTGTGTTAATATACAGAATGTTTCCTTGGAGACCTATTCATACTGGGTCTTTTCTAGGTATGCTGCTTTGTGTTACTCTAAAAGATGTGACCAATAACTCTGGCCTCAAGTTACTCTAATATAATCTAACTGTGTCCGTTGCTTTTACAACAATCATGGGCTCTCAGATGGACCTATTACTTTCGGTGGAACAAAATATGTTGCCTTTTGTCTACTGGTTTAATTCAAATTCTCTAGTACTATTCTTACTTTCCTTGGTGGGATATCAGCCCCCAGCTTCTCATTTAAATTTTTCATTGGAAAACTTTGTGCTCATCTAAGAAAAAAATGCATGAACAAACTTCTCTGGAATGTATACTGCTATCTTCTTTTTTACTGTGTGTGTATATATATGCCTGTGTTGATTCCAATTTTTATTCAAAAAGTGCAATTGCATCATTATTTTCTTGGATTTCAAATAAATCCTAATAAGAATACATGAAACAGCTTCTAATTTGTGTAATTGCAAACTACAATTATTCAACTTTTACTGTATAATTACTACCTCTGAGAATAGAGGGGAAGAAAACTTTAAAATGCTCATGTCTCTAATGAATATTAAGTATTATGCTCTGATGGTGCAAGATGAGTCAAATCCTGTCAAAACAGGCTTTGTTTGCAACCAAGACAGATGTAAATGCTACCTAAATATAATTTAGAAGAGCATGGTTTAGATAAAGTCCAAAGTTCATTTCTCTATTATTTCATAATGGTGTAGAATAGGAGCTTATAATGATCTAAGTATCTTAGAGATATTTTTTGCTCCAAACTGAAGGCATATTTCATCTTCTCACATTTATATGTGAAAATAATATTACTTGTCCACAGAAGGTGGTACATTCAAATACCATTGAATGTAATTTTTTTTTTGCCTGACAATTCTGACAAATTAAATTACATTTAAAAAAATGTGTTCTGAAAGATTGACGCTCTAGTTGTTGTTAGGTGAAATCTCAGGGTAGTTTTGATTTGCATCTCTCTGATTGCTAATGATGTTGAGCATTTTTTCATGCATTTATTTAACATCCAAATTTTTTGTGAATTGTCTATTTAGTTCATTTGCCCATTTTATTGTGTTATTTGTTTTCTTAGTGCTGAGTTTCTTGATTTCTCTGTATATTCTAGATATTGATCCTCTATCAGAGGATTAGGTGGCATGAAATCTTCTCTCATTCTGTTGGCTCTCAGTTGAGGTTCTTGATAGTTTCCTTTGCTGTACAGAAGCTCCTTAGTTTAATGCAGTCCCAGATATTGAATCACCTTTTATTTTCTCTTGCTTTTGAGGTCGTGGTGAGAAAGGTTTTATGTATGCCTATGTTTTGCAGTGTTGGACTTATGTCCTCTTCAAGGAGCCACAAGGTCTCTCTTTGGTCTAATATCCAAGTATTTGGTCCATTTTGAACACAAAACAACAAATGCTGATGAGGATGTGGAGAAATGGAAACTCTTAATACATTGTTGGTGAGTTTACAAATTAGTGTAACCACTTTGCAAAACAGTATGGAGGCTCCTCAGAACAATGAAAAAGAACTTAGCATATGATCCAGAAATACCACTTCTAGGTTTCTACCTCAAAGAATGGAAACCAAACTACCAAACTAATGTATGTGTACCTATGTTCATAGCTGCATAATTCACAATTGCCAAACTATATGGGACCAGCTAAGATGTCCATTAGCAGATGAGTGGATTACAAAACTATGGGATATGTACACAATGGAATTTTACTCATCCATAAAGAAAAACACAGTTACATCATTTACAGGGAAATGGATGGAACTGGAGAACATTATGCTAAGTGAGATTAGTCAGTCACAAAATGTAATAAATAGGATATTTTCCTTTATATGCAAAAGCTAGGGAGAAAATGGGTCATAGGAGGAACTCTAGACGAAAAAGAAGATACTATAAATGAGAAAATAAGATGGCGTAACTGAGGGGATGGAAGGGGGAAAAGGGAAGTTATCTAATGTTCGTGATGTACATTAACAAACATATCAATGTCAATTACTAAGCCAAAAATGAGAAGGAGGGAGAGGGGAGGGAATGGGGTGGGGATTGGATATGAGTGATGTGAGCATGACTGCCTCCATCATCTTGTACTACATTTAGATGTATGACTAAATGCACAAATAAAAAATTAATAAAAATATCTTTTGTTGAAATTACTGCCAGCTCTAATAATTAGGATATTTTATTTTGTTCTCATTTTTTCAATCTAAACATTTTAATTACTCTAATTAGTCCTTTTATGACAACCTTTCTGTATCTTCACCATATTAGTAGTTCTTCTACTAATTGTCTTTGTAAAAAAAAGTTTGTAATTACATTTCTAAAACCATAGAATTCTTTTTACAATAGAAACAAATGAAGTCACCTAATTTGGTGAAATAAAAGTTAAAAAAAAACCCTCAAAATTTAACCTTTATAATGATTTTTTTTTTTTTTTTTGGTGGTACTGGGATTCCTGGATGCCCTTCTACCTCTGGTCTACACTCCAAGACACCTATGTTCTACTTTTTTTATTTGGAAACAGGGTTTCTTAAGCCAGTGCAGCTGGCTTTGAACCTGCAGGATCCTCCTGTCTCTGCCTCCCAAGGGCAGGGATTAAAAGCGTGCACCACCAGGCCCGGCTATAGTTTTAAATTTACAGGAAAAAAATTGTGTTGTGTAGAGTTACTACCTTACACCTATATTTCTCTTGTTTTAATATCTTGCATTTATATGTGATTTTGTCATGCTTAATGATTATTGATTTATTATTATTGGCTAAAGTACACATTCTATTCAATTTTTCTTAGTGCTATAAACAGATTAATGTTTCTTATATTGGTCTCCTCGGTTCATAACAAAATACAAGCATAGACTGGTGGCTTATACTGTAGAAATTCACCTTATATTTGTGAAAGAAGTTCATGATTAAAATGCCAGCATATTCAGTTTCTGGTCATAACTCTTCCTGGATTGAGATGGCCACATGCTCCCTGGATCCTCAAATGGGCTGTTGTTATTGTTCTTTATAAATAAAAACATATGAGTGGAGACATAGAGAAAAAAGAAAGAAAAGAAGAAAGAAAAGAGAGAGGAGGAGCAAACTCACTAATCCTCTATATCAGATAAGGTCCCAGATTTATGACCTCATTTTAAATACTTTCCCAAAGTTTCTGTCTTCAAATAACACTCAAGATTAAGATTAACAGGATAATTTTGAGAGGAGGAACCATCCAGTTTATAACAGCCACTAAAAATGTCTACATTTTAATCCCCTGAACCTATGAATAGGTTAGGTTACATGGTGAAAGGGAATTCAGATTTTAAGACGACATATTCTTTGAAGAAATGCTCATTTGGTGAGTAACCTTGAGAACAGCAACAACTATGACTTTCTAGCTCACTTCTGTATTTATTACAACTGGCCTTCGTGCCAGGCACACAGATGGTAATCAGTTAATGTGACTCTTTTATCTTTCAAAATCATGTTTTTTTATTTTTAAGTAAGTGACATCTGGGTCGAATAAAAATACAATCTGTTTCATGTGGAGTAACTTTTTAACCTATAAAATGATAATTTGGGTAATTTTAATTATTACATGTTGCCTTAAATAAATTGATAAGAATGATGTCAGATAGTAACCAATCCACAGAGTAGCTACAATTATATGTAAACATGCTAATTTAAAAATATAACAAGTGTTTGTTTATCTGCTTTATTAATTTTATAAATACTAAAAATTATACACATACAAACAGGCATGTAGGTTTGTTTCTCAAGATGATATATTAGAGAGAGCAATGCCAAATTTCCACCACTAGGTATAGAATATAAAAACAATTATCTACAGCACCCATTTTACTTTAATAATTAAAATTTTATTAGGAACATGTCTTCAAGCTTCTCAGCTGGAATTTCAGATTGACACTAAGGAATCCACTTCTTTTCAGAACTAGCTATTAAGTATAACAACAATTCAAAATTCCTAAGTGTTCTAAATGTGTTCAATTACTCAGTAATTCTCCTAAGGATGACATACATCTTTACTACTGATTAAGAGTTAAAGCTGGGCCAAGCATGGTGGTGCACGCTTGTCATCCCAGCATTTGGGAGGCAGAGACTGGAGGATTGCAGTTCACAGACAGCCTCAGCTACTTATTAAGGTCCTCCACAACTTAGTGAGACCCTGTTTCAAAATACAGAATAAAAAATAGGGCACGAGGTATAGCTCGGAGGTCGAATGCCCCTGGGTTTCATCCCCAGACCTGCAAAAAAAATAATAATAATAAAAATATAAAAAAGAGTTAAAGGTGAAAGTATAAAAGTTTAGTCCAAAAGTAAACAAAAGGCAAAGATGAAAAATACTAAGATTCATTTTAGTACAAAGTTTATTATGTTCTTTTTAACTAAGTCTCAATTGCAAAGAGGAAAGACATAAATATGAATATGTAGGGGAGTTCCTTACAGTGTTAGATTGCTGATTATAATAGAACTATCATTTTCTTTTTCCAATAACTATATGTGTGGACATCTAATGGAGCAGGACTATATTCAGACACCAGTTATAGGAAGAGTTGGAATAATGAAATTATGTCATGTATGTCCTGACCATATATTAAATGGGAATAAATAAGTAAATAAGTGGAAATGTATGATAAGATTGGGAAGTGGGAATTTTTCAATATTTAAATTGATGCTGTATAAAGTCCATTTCAGCTAAATTACCAGTGAGTTTTTATTCACTATTATTATTTTCATGTTATAAGAGTGTCAGCAAATGAATTCACAAATAATTCAATTAAAAATAAAGATCATCCTAATCAAATCAATTCATTTATCCGATAGCTCACAAGCTGAAGCTTGGTGGATCTGGGACTGCATCACTTAAGATAGTCTGTCAGTTACCCTCAGGCATAAAGGAAAAGAACCAACGATTCTCAAATAAAGACATGGGGACAACCTGGAAGCTTCTGAATCTATTTCATACTTAATCTAATCAGTTTTCCTTAAGTGACTTGTGCAATAAAGTTTAAAATATGAGTATTTTGCCAGGTTGTTCATTATTTGGTGCATGAAGTACAGGTTTCCTGGGAACACTGTGAGGAGGTCAGAGAAGGTACGAGGTTAATTGCACATAAGTGTTTGAAGGAGATAGGTATTGAGCTCGTACTTAGCAGAAGAAAAGAATGGAACAAGAGTGAACTTGATATCAGGGACAAAATGCTGCTAGACAGGACTTGGAATTTGTACCAGAGCAGGGTGAGAGAAAAGGTTAACAGGAGATGAGAGGAAGGAGAATAGATCTACTGCAGCAGTTTGAAGGTAACATTCAGAATCTGGCATTTGATCTGAGGGCACAGGAGACTTGCTGAAATAGAGAGATGATAGCTTCAAGAGATGGGTACAGAAAATCACTTAGTGATAGTGTGTTACAAAGGTGGACAGAGAAGAAAGCAGACTCAAGTCACCAATACAAAATAAATTAGTGTGTTTTAAATATTAGTTAACTAGAAATTACACATACACAGGTTTTTTTTTTTTTTACACACAGATTTAGTAGGCTAGAAAAGAAATAGAGAAATTGAAACAGTGTCATAGAAAATAGCTATTGGCCTCTCCAAGAGTAGAGGAAATGACCATAATTTGGAAATAACATCAGATATTATTCCTTATTTTATGAGAAAACAAACACAAAGAAGCTAGTGGAAGAACTCAGTTATTTAGGTAGATATTCATAGAGTTGAAAATATAAATAATTCTTCTTTTATCAAGTGTAATTTTATTTGTACTGAAATTTGACCCCCTTCTTAGACATTTAACATTAGGAAAATATTCAAATAAAGTGAAGAAAAATATCATATAATTTCCTGTTGTTAAAAATAGACAATGTGGAAACAGTTGGGTACATATTTCATTTTTGTCAGTTAAACTTGGGGATGGCAGAAAGTATTGCCCACATAATTAATTTATTCACTCAATACACACTTAACTTCAAATGTTACAATAGGCTGGGGGTCATAAACATTAAGGATAGCTTTATTCTGATCTCAAGGCATTCAGTGATTAGTGCTACAGACAAATACAAAAAGTAATGTGAATAGAAGATCCTCCGTTCCATGACAGAATTAAGCACAGAAATCTATGTGAACTAAGAGAAAGCGCAAATTAATGTCATTTTGCTTAGAGTAGACTTTCTGGAGGGAAAAAAGTATGAATGTCATAATAAAAGATAGTAATGTTTATCCCAGAACAAGTGGAGAAAAGAATTTGTCAGGGTAAACAGTAAACACACCATTGTGATAAATTATAAATTTTGTAGGCTGCATATTGGGAGGAGGGATAAAGGTTGGATTTGGAAGCTAGAAAAAAAGGCAAGAATTAGATCATTAAGAACTTTATATGAGATGATAAAGTTTATAATCCATATGACAAATACACGACAAACTAATAAAATATGCTAAGTGGAGGAGTTTCAATCAGACCTGTGCTTCAGCTTGTGCACCCTGGTAAAAATGTAAAGAGTAGTTTGGAGTCTGGGACACTAGGTAAGAGCCCATTTCAGGACTGAAACAGAAAAGTAGAACTTTAGAGGAATTGTGGAGAATCAGGAGGAACTGAGAACATATTTAGGATTTGGATTGTTTCTACATTTTAATTTTTATAAATAAAGCTATGGATATTCAGGTATAGGTATTATTTGGATGTTTTCAATTTAATAGCTAGGAGTTAGACGTCTAATTCAAGTAACCCATATATGTTTAACTCCATCAGAAATTGGCAGACTTTTTCAAAGTGCATTCTCCCATCAGCAAATTTAAATTTCCCTTACTCTACCTCATTGCTGTCTTTTGATATTGTAATCTTGTTAATTTACCAAAGAAATAGGCATAGAGAGGTACCTTGTTTGGGTTTTATACTTTTCTCTAATGACTTATGATATTGAACAACTTAAATGTTCTGATTTTCCAATATATTTTGTGGATGTGTGGAGAATTTATTCAAAGTATATTTTTCTCATTTTTGCAAATTATTGGTCTCATGAATGGGTTGAATAATATTTATCATTTATCATTATTACATTATTATTACTAGCTCTTAGAATTGTTAATTTATACAAAAGCCTTCTGAATATGAAACCTGTATAGAATTTTTGCTTGCAAATATTTTTCAAAATCTCTAGCTTGCCTGTTCATATAATATCATCAAAAATATTAAAAAAGTTTTTTTTGGGGGGTCTGGGAATGGAACCCAGAGGCATTTGACCTCCAAGCTACACCCCCTGCCCAATTTTTTATTCTATTTATTTATTTATTTATTTATTATTTTTTGGTGGTACTGGGGATGGAACCCAGAGGCTTTCTACCTCCAAGCTACAGCCCCAGACATATTTTTTATTTTATTTGGAAACAGGGTCTCTTAAACCAGCTGAGGCTGGTTTCGAACCTGCGTGATCCTCCTGTCAGCCTCCCAAGGACAGGGGTTACAAGTGTGCACCACCACTTCTGGCTGCTGAGGGGTTTGCTCAATTTCTGAGGCTGGCCTCACAATTGCAATATTCTGTCCTAGTCCCCAAGTGCTGGAACAATAGGTGTGTACCACCACACCCAGCTCCATCATATTCTTTTGAAGTTGATGAGTATATATGATATATATAAATGAAATTATATTCATGCCCAAAGGGGGGGAATATATATATATATATATATATATATATATATATATATATATATACATATTTAAATATTTTATGTGAAAATCTCTTAAAAGGCAAAGACACAAATCTATTAACTTGTGTCTTCACAAAAATGACTTTTCATACTGTGAGAATACCATGTTTATAAAATTCTTTCATGGAAGAAAACAATAGAAAAAATTTTTTCAGAAGTTTTGTTTCTATGACAAATTTTGATTGATGACAATTAAGAAAAGCAATAAAAGTCTCCTAATTAAAGTTTATACTAAACATATAAGTGAAAATTTTAGGAGTTTTTTTCAACAAATTATTCTTTTATGTTTCTTAGTTACACAGAAAATTAACTCAATGGAGGTATTTTGAAAATTATTTCTCATATTTTTGCTACTGTATTTATGAATCCTTAAATAAGAACTTTTCTTTAGCTCCTTTTTAAGTAACAAGGTATCCTACAACTCCAGCTGGCTTAAAAAAGCTTATTTAATAACTAGAAAATTGCATTTTCTGGTAATTATGCAGTCACTGTAATCTTGTGCTTTTGATTTTTTGATTCATTTAATATATAAATATATTATAAGAATAATTATGATGCAGATATATAATTTATGACCAGTCAAAAGGTTATATCAAATTAGATATAATAAGCTGACACCCTCCTCTTTCTTCCCAAAATAGTCCTATAGAATAACTGAGCAGTTGATCTTATTTTCTATACTTATTTTTGAGAGGCCTTGGTGGTGAAAGACATAGATAGAAAATGTTCTTTTTTTATCTCATCAGTTTTGGGTTATAGTAATTGCTCTAATTCCAAATGCTAGAGAAATATTAAAGGAGAAAGACAGGGCCTGTTACTTAAAATTAAATTCACTATTTAACTTTGAAGAGTGAATTTATGACTGGCATTGTTTCTAAAAGTTAGAAAGTGGTCAGGATTCTCCTTCACATTCTTTCATAACCACCACTCCTCAACCAGCCTTCTCAATTCCTAGCTGTGCAAAGGGTAATTGAAACCCTATTTCACTCCATGTCTCAATGGAGAAAAATATTCTGTTTTTCTGAATTATAATTCTGCAACATGGCATAGACTGAGTGCTCATTACCACTTGGCTAGTTCACTGTTGTCCAGAGATATCATGTTTCTGTCAAACCTGATTAAATGTGTGACATTCTTTCGACAACATTGATTGATTTTCTATGGTACACAGAAAAAACCATAGCTTCTACTGTCATAAAACGTATGACTTAGTAGGGGACAGAGACAGGTTTACCTACGCTTATAGTATGGTGTCAGATGCACTGCAGGAGAAATAGGAAAGAAAAGATTGGGGCAGAGAAAAGGGCATTTGAACCAGACCAAAATATGCAGGAATACTTTTTACATCTCAGAGTAATGAGTGAGCTTTATCATGTCTTAAACATATAATTTGGTTGGATGAGGGCATGGTGAGAGGTTTTCACTTGAAATTGAATATGCAGTTTAGTCCTTTATTAGCATAGCCAATTAAGACCTGATGATGGATTGAATATATTTTGAATATATTTGAACTCATGTGGTAAAAAATTTTTGAACCTACTCCACTGAATATTTTAAATTATCAAATCAAAATGAATATGTAGCTGGAGATCACATGGCTAGTGTCTAGGAGTTGGAGTGGTACTAAAACTGAGACAGTATTTTACCCTGTTCCTATTCTGGTCTCTGACATTTTAAAGATTCAGTAAGCAAAATTAATTAACTTGAATTCTTAAATATAACAACTTAAGTATCATAAATTGTATTTATCTTTCCTGGCCATATGCATTGGTTTTGTTCTATCTTGTGATCTTTTACTGTAGGCTGTTTTGGGGAAATGATCTTGACAGATAATTGAATGAGAGATAAATGAAGGAGAGATAAAATATCTGCTTAAAGTCAGGATTACATAGTCATATAAAACTTAAGAGCCCTGCTAACAACCAATTTCCATTACCACAAAACCAGCGCCTTTCATAGCCAGAAAACACCATCAACAGAAAAACAAAAAAACCACCAGGCTCCAGAGAGAAAGCTGACTGAGAACAGAGCTCAGGGCCACAGAGGAGACACACGCGCCCGAGGACGCGGCAGCAGCGCCATACTGCCGGCGGCAGCGGCGAACTCATCGGATGGCTACAGCAAGCCGAGGTGAGCCGCTGCGGAACAGCCAGGCGGGATCTTTCGGCGCAGAGAGGATTTAAAGCTCCCAGTGGCTGAGCTCAGCCCACGCTGCAGGGATTCAGAGTGGAAATAAAAACCAGAGAAGAAAAAATACGCCAGCCTCATGGCCGAGGGCGTGGCCGCGGCGCCATATTGCCACCGGCGGCGGCAGCAGCAGTGAATTCGCCGAATCCAGCACAGCTACATCTGCGTACTCAAGAACAGTGAGTCAAATTGTGGGCCACAGAGTAGAAATCCCAGTACTGTACCTCACTGAGGTACTCACTGTACCCAGTGAGGGAGTGGTGGTGGCAGAGATACCACACCATAGGAGAACGTGCAACCTGGCACCCCCCATAGTTTAAAGCAGCCTCTATTGACTCCCTGGGTCAGAGACTCTGTGATAAAACCCAGTAAAGGAGTAGTGAGGTCTGAGATACTACTGACTCGAGATCTAGAACACCTTAAGTGAAGTTATAGTGACCCAAGGGAAGAACCCAGAGAAGGCACAAACATCCGAAATCATGGGAAAGAGGAATAATACTGGAGCAATGAATGCCGCCCACAACCCCACAACATCAGAACCTGATAAAACAGAAAATCAGAGATTTCTAGAAGATCAAATCAGGAAAATAACTGTAGAAATAATAGAGGTGCTTCGAAAAGAACTCAGAGAGAGCCAAAAAGAGATAAAGGATGCAATTAATGAAGTAAAGGCCTCAATTCAAAGCACAAACAACCGATTAGACCACATGGAGAACAGAATCTCGCTCTTAGAAGATGAGCAATCCAAAAATGAACGCATGGTTTCTAATCTCGGAAAAAATATCCGACAGCAGGAATCTGACATTGAAGAAATATGGGCCCATCTTAAGAGAGCTAACCTAAGAATAATTGGAATAGAGGAGGGAAAAGAAAGTGATACCAAAGGGATCAACAATCTCTTCAAGGAAGTA
This sequence comes from Muscardinus avellanarius, assembly GCF_963383645.1. Taxonomy (NCBI): domain Eukaryota; kingdom Metazoa; phylum Chordata; class Mammalia; order Rodentia; family Gliridae; genus Muscardinus; species Muscardinus avellanarius. The sequence continues at coordinate 148,392,257 of NC_137786.1, forward strand.
ATAGCAGAAAATTTTCCAAACGTAAAGCAAGAGGTTGATACACAGGTCCAGGAAACTTATAGAACTCCCTTTAGACAGGATCGGAGAAGAGGATCCCCACGCCACATAATTGTCAAAATGACCAATGTGGAAGCCAAGCAGAGAATCTTAAAGGCAACAAAAACAAAGGGCCAAGTGACATTCAGAGGCAAACCAATTAGAATCACTCCAGACTTCCCAAACCAAGTCATGAGAGCCAGAAGGGCTTGGAGTAACATATTCCAAACTCTGAAAGAAAACAACTTCCAGCCAAAAATTTCCTATCCAGCAAAACTTTCTATCAAATTAGATGGAGAAATAAGAAGCTTCCATGACAAACAGAAACTGAAGGAATTTATGTCTTCAAAACCAGCGCTAGAGAAAATACTCAAAGAGATTAACTACAAAGAAGAAATAGGTAACACTCACCAGAACCAGAGAAACAAGATTTTCCATCCAACAGACAACTAAGATTGGTTATCTGTGGAGATTCATTATTTATGTTAGTCTTTTACCTATCTCTAAATTGTATTGTTTGCCTTTATTGTTGTTAATTTTTAGGATTTCTAGTTGGGATATTAATATACCTTCAGATATAGCATTTGGAAATATTTTATCCAATTCTATTAGTAACTTTTAACTCTGTTTACATTGTCTTTGGATATACAATATTTTTTTTTATTTTTTAGGGAGTTTGTATATTCTTCTGTTTCCTGTGCCATTGAAATCATATCCAAGAAATAACTGCCAATTTCAATGTTGTGAGGTTTTATGACCCAGATTTTCTTCTAAAAGTTTATAGTCTTAAGATTTATATTTAGGTCTTTTATCTATTTTGAGTTAATACTTGTATATGGGATTAGGTAAGGGTCCAATTTTATTATTTTCCATGTAATTATTATTTTTCAACAATATTTAGTTAAAAGATTATTATTTCCACCACCAAATGTTCGTGGAAACCTTGTCAAAAATAACTTGACAATATAGGGAAGAATTTAGCTCTAGGCTTGTATTTAACTCCAATGGTTTATATATCTGCCTTTAGAACAGTACTACACTGTTTCAATTATTGTAGCTTTATATGGTTTGAAATCAGAAAATATATATCTGCTAGCTTTGTTCTTTTTCAAGATCGTTTTGGGTATCTAGAATTCATATTCCATATTAGGATAGATTTTTTTCTGAAAAATGAATATATAAATATATGATAGTTTCACCAAAAAAACAGAAAAAAATATGCTCTGGTAAGAAAGAAAGCAAAAAGTAATATTGAAATGTTATCTTTAAATCATCAAAAGCTTGGCATCAGACAAATGAAACTGTTATGTGAGATTATCATTTTTAATTTTGGATAAATTGCTATAATACTAGATGTCAACCACTAAGCCAAGCATGGGAAGGAGGGATGGGGAGGGAATGGGGTGGGGATCGGGTGGGGGCTGACTGGGCGATGTGTGCATGTATGTCTACAAAAGTTTGTATCCCACTATGATGTATGAATACAGTGCACCAATAAAATAAAAAAATAAATTAAAAAAAAAATAATAAAAAAAAAAAAATAAAACTTACCTCTTCTCTTGCTTTATAAAATGCAATAGTCATCTCTATTTTTTTATTTAATAGACTTTTTGGCACATTGTAATTATAAAAATAGTGAAGTTCAGAGTGATAGAAAAATATACATACGCTGTACTTGGTGTGTTTATATTTACTCCTCAAATCTTTATGGTTTATCTAATTCTTGACCACATCCTCGGCTGGGATTAATAGATGAATCATACATAGTCTATTCCTCCCTGAAGTTCATGGTTTAGCAGAGAAACTTGAATTCACATAAATGTGTGTGCTAAAATAGAGTTAATCTTTTGGTTAATGAATGCATTGGTTAGATGAGCAAGAACAAAGAAATCAGACCCAGGAAGGTTTCCAGTAGGAAGCAATGGATGAATATATATATATAATCTTGGTGTCTTGCATAGGTGTCTGTTTAATACATGTAACAGAATGACTATTCATGGCTTCTATCAATACTTTTTTTCTTGGTTATGAGTCATTAAAATTTTAAAAATCTTAGGTTGTGATAAAATACCTTCACCATAAAATTTACCATTTTTACCAATTGAAAACATAAACCTTAATGGCATTTAAGACATTCACAATACATGCAGTCATCATTGTGGTACCATCACACAGAAGTCATGTTATATATCCTTGTATTGAACAGCCTATGCTAGCATAACTACTTAGATACCCTTTGAATATGAAGCCTGCCCCTGTTACTCTGGCACCTAGGTCGTGCTAATACCATCATAGTGTTCACTGAGTCTGTTAGTTCTTTTTTTTTTTTCTTAATTAGTGCAATGTTTGGGATTTATCCCAAAGAGGCCTATTTCCATTAAGTGGACTTTCTTCATTCTCTTAAGAGGCAATTCTTCATTTCTTAGTTAAAGTATGTCTATCCTTCTTTTCACATTACTGAACAGTGTATCTTTTTAGATTGTGTCATAGTTTACTTTTTCAAGGACAGTAACTTGGATTACAATTTCTCATGTGTTGTCTATATTCCAATTCTAGGAGAATTTATAAGATATGTTTGAACCATATTAATGTAATTTAATCAGTACATATCACATCAATCCAGTAAGTTGACAAACACATCATTCTTAAGTTTTCAAGCAAGAAAATTAAGCAACATAGAATAAATAATAGAAGACAGAGTCTACTCGTATTTGGATCCAGGTCTTCATTTTCAAAAGTTTTCAGTAGGAGGAGGCATATACCTCTGACCCCTCACTGAAGCTGATTCAGGGTCTTTCATCCCAGTAGGCTGAAAATCAGCCAGTCAACACTAAGCCAAATATTGTAGAATGACTTTTAACTTTGTCTACCTACTTCTTACTTTGACATGCTTCTCCTGAGTCCTGTTAGGACTGTAAACAGACATTTATTCTATTCCTTTATGTCCTCCTCAGATTATTTATTTTTCCTGTAGATGAACACCTTAACTCCAGAGTAAAAGATTATTTTGAACTCTTCTTATGGCTTCCCTGGATGTAAAAGTCACACATGCATAATCCTGGATGTGGTGTGCTATTTTAACGGCATCAGAAAATATAGCTCCAGGAAATACTATCAACTTAAAATTGATTAATTTTAAATTATTTCATCATACACACACACACACACACACACACACACACACACACACACATATATATATATATATATATATATATATATATATATATATTTTTTTTTTTTTTTTTTTTTTTGCTGGTACTGGGGATGGAACCCTTCTACCTCCAGGCTACACTCCCAGACCATTTTTTTTTTTAACTTGGAAATAGGGTCTCTTAAGCCAGCCTCGCTGGCTTCGAACCTGTGTGATCCTCCTGTCTCCACCTCCACCTCCCAAGTACGGGGATTACAAACGTATGCCACCACGCCCGGCTATTATTTTCTATTTTATTTTATTTGTTTTTATATTTTTTATTGATGCATTGTAATTTTACGCCACATTGCAGATAAAGATGACACAAAAAACTGGGCATGGTGAAGAACAACTGTAATCCCAGTACTTGGGAAGCTGAGACAGTAGGATTACTACTACTAAGTAGTAATAATAAAGTAGTAATAATAAAGTAGTAGTAATAAAGGCTAGCCTCAGCTACTAAGTGAGGCCTTTTTTTAAAAAAAATAAATAAAATAGAGCTCATGATGTAGCTCAGAGGTAGAAGGCCCTTGGTTCAATCACCAGTACTATACAAATGGCAACAAAAAATTACATGACACAAACTTTTATCCATACAGCACTGGGTGTATCCCCCCCCACACACACATCCCACTATGCTAACTGCCTCTCCTCACGCATGCTAGTGAGATTGATAGTGATTCCTTTATATGTGGACATAGCATTATTCTGACTCTTTGCTACACCATTTTTCCTTTTGTACCATCCCACCTTTCTACCCAATTCCTTTCCACTAATCTGTCTCCTTACTTATCTAATATAAACTGAACAAGAAAAATATGATAACTTAAAGCTTGTTGTGTGTGAGCCTGTGCTATTGTGGCAAATGCCAACTCTTGACACTTTATAAACTTAAGTATTATGTACTTTAGAAAGATACATAGATGACAGATAGGTAGACAGATGATAGATTGATTATAGATAGATAAATAGATAATACACTTCTAGGCAAAGAAGCCATTCTACAATGAAATAAACAATTTTTGAGACTTCATTAAGTATTTACAGGCTAATATAAGTTATTATTGGTAGTAAGTAGTATTTAATAGTACATGTTTATGGAGTACTATGTAATTATTTGATTCTTGTATACAATGTATAATAATTAAATCAAGATAGACTGCATCTGATTGGTACAGATAAGATCTGACCATCATTGGTATGTGGCAACAGGCCATCAAGCTACTTACTTGAGTTTCATACATAATTAGATCAAATTCATTACTTAGCATCTTTAATTATCATAAATCTTGACACTTTTTTTTTGCAGGTCTGGGGATGGAACCCAGGGGCATTTGACCTCCGAGCTACACCACCAGCCCTATTTCTTATTCTTTATTTTTGAGACAGGTTCTCACTAAGTTTCAGAGGGCCTCACTAAGTAGCTGAGGCTGTCAGAGAACTGCGATACTCCAGTCTCAGCCTCCCGAATGCTGGGATTACAAGCGTGTGCCACCATGCCCAGCAAATTTTGACACTTTTAAAGAAATGAGTTTCAAGACAATTATCCTTAAAATGTTATATTCGGATTTTTTCCACAGTAGTAGTAATTTCGCCTGTATAATTAATAGCAGCAACTAATTGAGTATGCATGTATAAACATACATGTATTTTTCACAAACTATTGTTATATACATTATTAAGTCCTTGAAACACTATGAATTTAGTAATTTGTTATGTTTTATAGATGGTTAAACAAGTTAATAAGTGGAAAATTAGAACTGGAACGTAGACTTATTTGACTTCAATCAATTTTTAACCATTATTCCATAAAAGCACAGTTATATTTTATTATCCACATTCCAAATGTATAATTATATAATTAATCAGTATCATAGAATATTATTTTGCTACAAAATTATCAGCATCTTTTCCCTGCTGCTTACTGATTTTCAAATTTTTTTTTCATCTTGGGCCATGTCCCATGCTCAGGGACAAATAAAGCTCTTCTCCAGTTTAGTTGCTGAGAGTTGACATTTTTACTTTTTCTGTGCACATGACTGGAATCTAGGTATAGTTTAGGAACCCAAATGACAAATTATAGTGGATTCTAAGGCCAGGCCTCCTCTGCAAAGTGCAGAGTAGTAGGGAAGATACTTTACTGAAATGATGACACATAGGCCCATCCATTCTCTCCTCTAAACTCCCTCTAGGCCAGTGAACTCTTTAAATAGGCAGTTGGCAGTCGGAATGATCTGCAAACTCTGAGCCCAGTGCATAACACTTGTAGTGGGGCTTTCAACTCCCCCTGGGGGGCTCCTGTGGTCCAGCAGCTGTGGATCCAATTGCCATTGGTCTCATTTCAGCCTTCCCTCAGTGAGTAAGCAGCTGGACGTGCTGAGTTATTGCTGAAATAATCTCTGCTTTCATTTGTATTGTGATTCAATATAACAATCGTGGCTTTAGGGTCTCAGGGTCTCAGCCACTGAGCTATTTATTATATACTGGCAAAAATGTAGCTCCACTAAGGCAGGTACATATATAGACATATATTTGACTACTTCAATAAGAAGATGTTTCCTACCCTCAAATTGAATAAATTCATTAAAGTGATATATTATTGCTACTAGCATAATAGTTTTTATCTGTACTTCTTTATGCATTTCTGTAACTTTCCTGTCTACTTCGTAGAAATATGATTTTAAAAAATTTGAAATAATAATGACTTGTAAAATAGTAACATTAGGTAGATTTTTTCTCATTAGTTTTAACTTAAAAACTATAGTGAATTGTTACTACCCTTAAAAGAAGATATATATATATATAATATTTTATCATTTATATTTATTGATTTGGGCTTTTCTTTCAGATTGAGGGTTTCAGAGGATTGTATTTAAGTGGACTAGAAAATCTCCATGAAATGAAAGCAGCTTTCCTTTCTTAAAGTTACAAATCAAAGATATTGTTAAGATCTCTTTATCATCCTCTAGTCTCCTCTTCAAGATTTCTCAATTGGTCTGAGTCATTGCTCAGACAAATAAAAGGAAATACTATTATCCGTGTAGAGGGTAATTTTTCAAACATTATTTGTATTTTGAAAAGAGAAGACTAATTTTTTAGCATGAGTAATAATATGGTAGAAAAGTTTCTATGAATCATCTTATCTGCATCCTATTTTATAGGTCTATGGTTTAATTTTTACACATTACAATATGAGGAGTAAATGGAGAATTAAGTTAGGTTTCTATACTTCATACTTTGTTACTATGATTAGTGTTAGGACATTTATATTGCATCTGAGAATATAGACAGATTTATATTCAAATTTGGAATTAGAGTTTCATGAAACAGATGCTTTTCAAGAGCAATGCACTAATATTTATTATATTCTATTTTTTTGCTCTACCCAGAAGCACAGAAATTAATGGCACAATCTACTAATTGGAACCTATAGCTGGAGTAATATTATTCTAGTACCAATTTTAATTTTCAAGTAAAATATGATTGATAATTTAAAAGTATTTTATAATTTGACATAAACACCTACCGTTAGAATTGGTATGTGACACTAAATCTTTTGATTTTTCAAATTAGTGGTCCTATTTATTAATTCAATTAATATTTTTAACATCTATGATAATAGGATGGGGAAGTTTAAGGCGTATAGTACTTTTAAAATTTCATAAAAATTTTTTCTCTATTTAGTTTAAATTACAGGGTAAGATTATACTGTTATTGAAACATAACAACTGTAGAAAGAATTATAAAAATAAGTAAATATTTAGTGCATTATTATTCTCTATAGAATTTTTTCTTAACTTTATGTTTCTATACATTTTAATTATGGTTATACTTTAAAGAATTTGTTTTATTGATATATAGTTGGCATACAATTGACTACACATATTTAAAGTGCATCAGTTTAGTTTTGTCTCCCATATACAACTATGAAATGAAGTGATAAATATCTTTTTTTTCTATCACATCAAAAGTTTTCTCGGGTCACCTATAAAATTCCTGCTAGTCATCTGCTGGCCAGTTCTCTTCCATTATCTCCCTATAACTGCTAATCTACGTGGTGTCACTATATATTATATTATATTATATTATATTTTCTAAAATTTTATACATTAGCGACCATGCAGCATATTCTCTTCTTGGGCTAGCCCCTTCCCTTCAGTGTATTTATTTTCTGATTCATCCATGTTGTCAAGTGCAAACATTTAACTCTTCTTTTTTATTATTCTATTGGAAGGCTGCATCTCAATTTGTTTACCCACTTATATGTTGATTGACTCAGGGCTGTTTTCACTTGGTGACTGATACAAATAAAGTGGCAATAAACATTTGTACAGAAGTCATGATGTGTATTATAGTTTTGTTTCTCTTTCCTTGACCTGACCAGTGAAATGGCTTGAGATACAGTCACTGCATGACAAGTTTTTTTTAATGAGTTTTAAAAGCATTTGTTTTCCACATCATTTGTACAATTATACTATTGTACATTTTTAATCAGCAATGTATGGAAGTTTTAGTTTATCTACATACTTACTAAAACGTTATGCTTTACTATATATATATATATATATATATATATATATAACTTTATTATATATATTCAAGTTATATGTACATAACTTGAAAAGTATTTTTTCTTTGTGTGTAGCTGATCTTTCATTCTCTTTCCACTAGTTTTCAAAATGCAGAGGTTTTAAGTTTCAGTACAAGTAGTTTATCACTTTCTATGGATTATAATATTGGCATTGCATTAATAAATCTCTACATAGCCAAATGTCATACAGATGTTTTATATTTTTTATACTTTTATAATTTAAGGTTATAATTTAAGCATATAATAAACTTTAGGTAGTTTAATGACATGATATATAGTATTAAAGTTCTTTATATAGAGAGATGGATACATAAATATTTAATTATTTGAGCAATATTTTTTTCAAAAACCATTCTTTTTCTACTAAATTGCCATATATATGGGTGTATTTCTGGGCTCTTTATTCTGTCACATTGATATACTTATCTGTCTTTATGACAATACTACACTGTCTTGAGAACAGCAGCTACTAATTTAGAATTAATATTGCATTAATCTTCCAACATTGTCCTTTTTCAAATGAGTTACAGCTATCCTAGATCCTTTGCATTTTTAATAAAACATAAATGTTTGTGGATTTCTACAAAAGATCCCACGGTGATTTTATATCAGGTTATCTTGATTATATAGATTTGTTTGAGAAGAATTACAATAATATTTAAGCTTTATAGCCTTTTATCAAAATATAAATATTTATTAAGAACTAAAATTTTTCTTAGCAACTTTATAGCAAATTTAAAGTGTTCAGATCATTTATGGATTCATAATTAACTATCATATATTTAAATGCTATTGGAAATGATTTTTCTTTTTGAATTTTGTTGTTACATATAGAAATAATTATAATTGATTTTGGGTTTATATTGACATTATATCTTGCAATCTTGGTATAATTTACTTAATAGTAGTAGTAGTTTTCTCAAAGAGTTGTTGAATTTTCCGCAAAGATAATCATGCCGCAGAAAAATCAGTAAAATTGTTTCTTCTTTTTCAATCTGGATTGTGCCCCCCTCAATCTGGTTTTGCTTTTTTATTTCCCTGGCTAGAAGAACATCTGGCACCATTTAAGTAATAGTGATGAGAAAATACAGACCTGAATTTTTCTTAATCTTCGGGTTCAGAAAGTGTTCTATTTCTTTCTTTCTTGATCTTAGGTTTCAGAAATGGTTCTATTATCATTAAGTATGATGCTTGTTAGCAGCTAAAAGAAGTTTCATTCTTTATCTAGTTTGTGACAATTTTCATCAGGAATGGTTACTGAATTGTGTCAAATTTTAGTGTCTGTTTAAATGATCATGTTTCCTATTTAAGTTTGTTATTATGTTTAATGACATTAATTTATTTTCAAATTTAAGCAATCCTGATAAATTCCAACTGATCATGATGCATCAATCTTCCTACATAGTTAGATTTGATTTGTTAAAATAATTTATAGATGCATAGTAGTATACAATTAGATTTTAATTTGAATTTTCTTCTGGCTTCTGAAGATGGATTTAATCATATATTTTTATTTGCCATCTCCATATATTTCTGGTGAAATATAACCATGTTTAATTGTTGGAATGTTTTTCTTTTTGTTTATTTTAGTAAATTTTTATATTTTTCCAATGCAAGTCCTATCTTGAATATGTTTTGCAAATATCATCTACCCATTGCTCAGTGTGTTGCTATTTTTTCTAGGAATGCTTTTCATATGGGAAACAAACTTAATTTTGATGAAGTTTAATTAATAGTTTTTTCAATATTGTAGATAATGGTTTGTTTGTTGGTTAATTGGTTGGTTGGTTTGGTTTCTGGTTTTTGGGGTTTTTTTGGTACTGGGGATTGGACCCAGAGGCATTTGACATCCAAGCTACACTCCCAGCTATTTAAAAAAAATTGTGTGTGTTTTGAAATATTAATCTACCTAGGTTGCTGAGAATTTCTCTAAATTTCTGAGGCTGGTATCAAACCTGAGACCCTCCTGTTTCAGCATCCTAAGTACTTGGATTGCATGTATGTATCACCTTGCCCAGCTATGAATATGGTTTTGGTGTCATTTCTAAAAACCATTTGAGAAAATCCTTGATTATGGATGCATATTTTCTTTTACTTTTATACTCTAACCTTTATAGTCTTAAACATTACATTTAGAATTATGATCCACATTTAGATAATTTCTGTGTTTATTTTCCTATGAATATGAAATTGCTTTATCACTACTTATTGAAAAAATTATATATTTGTGTATGTTTATTTATGGACTCCATTTCCATTGATCTTTGTGCAAAATTTATTTATAGTATAATTATTTTAATTCTCATGTGCTTCTAATATATGTTGACTAATGTAGAACTATTGATTTTCCCCCTCAGTGAAGGTAACAATTTCTCACTTATTTGAATTATTAGGAATTTTGTATTGTATACTAGACAATGTGAATTTTAGTTTGGATGTTAGATATTTTTATTCTCATATAAAGATTCTTGAGTTTTCTTCTAGTACCAATTCAAGCTATTAGAAAAGAGTTTGATTTTTCAGGCCTTGTTTTATAATTTATTTGGTAGAGCAAGATCAACATTCACTCAAGGGCTCATTATTCTTCATTACTGAGGCAAAGCCCTTCTAACTAATCTATCCTGTGTTCCATGAATGATAAGAATTTTTAGTTTGACTGATGGGAGCAATTTGATTTCCCTTTGTGGGAAAGTCGAGTGAACTCTTGTAATTCTTTCATGATTCCTCAGCTTCATGTAACTCTTTTGTATGTTGCATTGATTAGTGTACAGAAGGGAACTCAAGGCAGAATCTCAGCTGGCCTTGGTAGTTCTCTTTCTGTTTGACTCTTCTGTCCTTTACACTCCAACTGTCCTTTACCACAGAGGGATTTCTGTTCTCTGGTTTCTCTCCTACATCTCCTTCCTTAATCATGACCTGAAACCTCTTTGAATGCAACCAACTATACTGAAAAAAAATCACAAGGCTGACCTCATGTACTTTCCATCTCAGAATTACTACACACTATTGCTTGTTGTTCAATTTCTTGGATACCATTGTTGTTTCATTCTATATAATGAACTATATATAGGTACATATGGAATTATATATATATATATATATGCATATGAAATATATCATATAATGTTTCAATAGGGAAATAAATCTAATCCCTATTACATTATATTGGCTAGAAAAGAAGTCTGAATTTATAACAACTTTTAAAATTACAATATCAATCTTTTCTTGAGAAAATTGTGCCAAGTTTTAAGAAAAATTAAAAAAGAATTTTACTTATATTTTCACAGAAATATGACATTTAATTATAATTACATTTGTAGTAAGAAGAAAAGCTTCCCTCTCAAGGGACTGACTCATATCTTTTAAAATTAGACTTTAATATCTGTTGAAATAAAGAATAAATTTCACAAATTTGTTAAATAATTATGATTTTTTTCTTTATGTTTTTCTCAACACACAGTATTACAAGGACTAATTAAGTCACTATTATTATCATATTTATATTATTTATGTTATATTAATTTTATTATTTTTCAGATTTATATCATTATTTTATATTTATTTATTTATATTATTTATCAGATTATTGAAAGAAAGATCAATAGTTTATCTCAATATTTTAAAGTACTTTAATGAATGTCTTATGTAAAAGCATGAACTTAAAAAGAAAAAACAGATTAGACTATTTGGGAAATGAAAGTAGGTTTTTGAACAATGTTTTATAATTTTCTCAGGTTCAGTCACTTTGCACCTTTTCTTAACCTGGACCCATAATAGAATCATATCTGTAAGGTATAAATAAAAAAAAACCCTCCAAAATAAGTTAAATTGCATTTAGTCTGCCACCTTAGCCTTTTGCTCTTCAATTTATTTTTGTTTTTCTTATATAACTTGACTACAACCTGGTGAACTGAAGAGAAATGCCACAGAGGTCTAGATTCTAGAGATGATATAGTAGACGTATTGACTCAAATTCCAAGTTTAGGGAAATTGGGGAAAGTGCCCTATTATTACACAAGAAATTTGATTATTTTGCTAACTTTAAGTCAGAAAAAGAAAGAATAAATATGTAGTTTATGCCTTTCTTCAAACAATCTTTAAATATTACTCATATTGGGACTTGTCTTTCAGCTCAGAGCTGCTTTGAGAATAATAGAACATATGATATGTTTCCTGTTCAGAGACAACAGATGCAATCAGTTGTTATCAGGTCAGGCGGCTGTATTGCCAACCCTAGAGATAGTATTTGACCTACTTTATTATTTCTTCTTGATCTAAGCTCAAATATCTTTCAGAATCTTCATTGTTCTATGTATAAGAAAAATTTCTTATATAAAAAATTACCTTAGCTCATTTAAAATACATTTCAACAGGATAACATAATTATTGAATGCCAAACATATTATTTAATCAAATATATATTTTGTTACACTAATAAAACGGCAACTCAGTAAAACAAAAGAGGTAAGCCTTCTTTTATAATTTGATGAATTTTGCCAGGCGTGGTGGCACACGCTTGTAATCCCAGTGCTTGGGAGGCGGAGACAGGAGTATCCGCAGGTTTGAAGCCAGCCACGCTGGCTTAAGAGATCCTGTTTTCAAATTTTAAAAAAAAGTATAAAAATAGGTCTGGGAGTTTGGCCCGGAGGTAGAAGGGTTTCCAGGAACCCCAGTACCACCAATATATATGTGTATATGTGTGTGTGTGTGTGTGTGTGTGTGTGTGTGTGTGTATATATATATATATATATATATATAATTTGATATATGTTATATTTGATGAAATATATATATATATATTTGATGAATTTCAATTTACATCATAATGGGGTACAGAATGTTAGAAAAATACATGCACACAACTCTTATTGCCCTCCCCACCAAGTCCCCTCTCTGCTGTCATCCTGTCATCCTGTCATCCTGCAAGTCTTTGAGATTGTAATTGGCAATTTTTTTTATATGTCCAGAGCATTATTTATATTGTTGTATTCCTTATAATTTCTTTCCCTCCTCCATTCCCTAATCTCCCTCAGTTATTTCCCTAAAGTCTCTTCTCATATAACTGATGTTGTCCTTATTGCCAAATGTCTCTCTACCGTCCACATGTAAGAAAGAGCACTCATTCATTTGTTCTCTAGGACTGGCTGTATTCAGTATAATATTCTTGGGTTCCATCCATTTTCCTAAAAATGGTCTAATTTGTTCTTCTCTGTGACTGAGTGAAATTGCACTGTGTGTATATACCAAAGTTTTGTGATTCATTTAATCCATGATGGACATCTATGCTGGTTCCATAAATTACCTATTGAGCTGCTATTAACATTGATATGCACACGTGATTATAATCCTCTGACTTCTTTCCTTTGGGAAGATGCCCAGGAGCACTATCACTGGGTCATATGGTCCTTCCATTCCCAATCTCCTGAGAAATTGCCATACTGATGTTCAAAGTGATTGCATTAGTCTGTTGCTCCACCAACAGTAGAATTGGCATCAGATTTCTCCCACATATTCACAAGCATTTATTATTATTTTTGTGTTCTTGATTAATGTCATCCTATCTGGAGTGAGGTGTAAGCATTTTGATTTCACAATAAGTAAGAGAATTAGTAATGCCAATGAAGAGGAATTTTCCTTTTAAATAGATGAAAATAATCCTCTTTGGTTGTCAAAATATATAAGAATATCTTATAAACATCCAGCATATACAGTGTTTACAAAATAACTCACCAGAGAAAGTACCACATGCTGTGGAAATGTTATATTTTATTTATATTATTTTTCAGATACATAGGTATCTGCCAAATAGAAGAGATTTCAGAAAACTTTGAGCGTCAATTTGTTTAGAAACAAATGTGCTTTTGTTTGAAAAACTGTTCTATAAAACACAGTATGAAGATTTTTTCTCCTGAGAATTTGGAAGATTATTATCAATATTTTCTGAATGTTTTCTCTTATTTTCAATGTCCATTTTCCAACTTATTTTGAATAGTTTGGGAGTGATATGATATTAAAGTCAAACAATTCTCAGTAATAATAGTAATAATAATTAGGAGAGAATTAAATAACTTATAGCTGAAAATGAACCAAGGAGTCAAAGATAAGAACAAAACAATAAGTAAAAGCTTATTTAAAAATTCTAGATGCAGAAGCAAAATCTAAAATCTTTCAAGTCAGTCATTATGTTACATAAAGAATTATATACTGCTTGAATTTTTTTTAAAAAATAGGCTATTTAAGGCTTCTTATAACTTAATGAAATGATGTAATACTCTTACAAACAAAGTGCCTGTCCTAGAAACAAAGAAAGGAGATTTCAGAACTTATGGCGCAACCCACATGTGTTGTTGATATGATCCAACAGATAGCTCTGTGTTATAATATTCTGAATTATTTATCTAGAATTTCTACTTCTTCAGAACTTCATGATATTCTATATTATCAATTAATAATCATTACAACTTGGGAGGCTGAGGCAGAAGAATTGTCAGTTTGGAGCCAGGCCACAGTAACTTACCAGGAACCTGTTTCAAAATGAAAAGTAAACAGGGTGTGGGGCCTCAGGCCTCTAATCCTAAGGAGACTAAGACAAAAGGATCACAGATTTACTGCCAGATTCAGCAACTTTTGGGAGGTCCTTAATGACTTAGTGAAATCCTATTTTTAAATAAAAAATAAAATAGGGATGGGGTATAACTCAGAGATGGAATGACCCTGGATTAAATTCCCATTATCAAATGAATGAAGAAAAAATAAATTTAAAAATCAAACATAAGAAAGATCTCCCTTGCCCTTGCATAGGCAGAATAAATATCATAAAAATTGGCAATCTACCAAAAGTAATGTACAGAATCAATACAATCCCTATCAAAATACCAAAGTCATTCTTCATAGGCCTAGAAAATTCAGTCATAAATTTCATAGGGAAGAACAAAAGACCCAGAATAGCTAAAGCAATTCCCAGAAATATGAACCATGCAGGAGGCATCACAATTCCAGACTTCAGAATTCCTACAGAGCTATAATAACTAAAATAGCATGGTTTTGGCACAAAAACAAGGACACAGATCAATGGAACAGAATAGAAGATACAAAAACAAACCCACACCCTTGGAGATCAGTGTGAAAATTCCTTAGAAAACTGGGAATGGATCCATGATATGATCCACCTATACCACACTGGCTATCTTACCAAAGAGGTTTAAATCAGAGAACTGCAGTAACATGCATACCCATGTTAATAGAAGCACAATTCTCAGGAGTCAAACTATGGAACCAACCTAGATGTCCATCAATAGATGAATAAATTACAAAGTTATGGGAAAGACACACAATGGAATTCTACTCAGCAGTAAAGAACAAAACTATGTCATTTGTAAGAAGATGAAAAAAACCTGAAGAACATTATGTTAAGTGAGATTTGCCAATCAGAAAAAGAGAAGGGACATAGGTTACCTCTAATATGCATGAGCTAGGAAGTATTTGAGATACCTGAAGGACTCCAGATAATGGAGGAGATTCTCAACAGAGCCAGGGTGGAAGGGTAGGGAAGGAAGAAGGCTGAGGTTCATTAATGGAAATGCTAACTGCAACGATGTGTACACATGTGAATATCATTGTTAACCTGGGTACTTGGTATTGGGAGGGAGGAAAATTGAGAGGGGAGGAGAGACCAAGTACTGTGTGCATGTAGGTCATTGTCAACATCATTTACATTATGATGTGAGACAAAATTCACAAATAAAAGAACAAATCTTAAAAAATAAAACTTAGAAATAAAAGTAATGTAGGGAGGTAGTGTATCTTAAAGGTACAGCCATCCTGGTTTCAATTCCCAATACCACACACACAAGATCATGATAATAGTAATCATTAGTTTAAAAAATAAAGTTGTAAATATAAAGAAGTTTCAAAGCTAAATTTCCTAACAAAATCCATATTTGAGTATAAAGAAGGCATAAAAAGATACTGTAACTAGTGGATCAAATTTACACATTGTTTCTTATGCTCTTTTTACTAAACTCATATAGTTTTGATAGATCAAAGATATGTGGCAAGGGTGTGGATGTAAACCTCCTGCTTAGCAAGCGAGAAGAGAGAAAAGCTATAAAACTAAAAAATGTATGTCTCTAAAAATACTAATAACAAAAAATTTTAAAGAACATGAAATAAGGGTATTAAAATATTTTTAGTAGTCACTGCAAGCGTGTTGTCAAAATAAATGTATATACTGAATATTAAGTATAGAAAATTTATTGTTATATTGATCTTACATTTTGTATAAAAGTAATTCTGATCCTGAAATATCTTATAGGCATCATATCACATACACACACACACACACACACACACACACACACACTCACACCACATTATAAACACTTGCTAAAAGATGGGAAAGTGAAGAGCATGGCGGATTGGCCAGCACAAAAGAAACTTCTCTGGGTGACTCAGTTTTCAAAATATTTAGATGCTACCTGCCTGGCTGCATGTGCCCTGTGCTGCATTCTCAGGAGGTGCTGCAGGAAAATATCTGTCTAGGATGACCCGCACTATTTTTGAGAACTTAAGGTAAATCACACTTAGATACAACTCCTTCCATTTCCAGTTCTACTCTAATGTACATCTAATGTTTATTTCATGTAAAATCAAGTTACATGAATATTTTTTTAATTCCTGAAGAAGACATGGATGTATAAAGTTACAGTTTAACAGGTGACTTTGGATAGTAACCTCATATTCGCCTAGGTCAAGATACTGAACATTGATTATGGTTGTGTGTCTCTGACTCTCAAGTTTCCTTTTGTTGTTAATGGCAGTTAACCTATTCTTTCTAAAACTGTTTACCTAGAAACATAACAAACTCTATCACTATGTTACTAAAAGAGTATATTAGTAATCCTTTGTGAAATGTTGTTCATAAATATCTCTTGATATATTATTAATCCTTTGTGAAAGGATGTTTATAAATATCTCGATAGATTATAAAAATGTTGATAAGTGGTATTTGCTGTGATCACTCTATCAAGGTGAGGAGTTTTGTTAGAAATCCTAAATTAATGAAAATACAGTTTTTGAGAAAGAAGTCAGTAAACACTAAAATATATTTATCTATCAGTATATTATTCTCTAACAGTACATTTACCTATATTATATACATATAAAATGATATAGTAAGATCAAATAACCAAACAAATAAATGATTGCTAAATCATTTAATTATAAACAATGGTCAACACATATTTTTCAAAAAGATGTTCATTCATGCACTTCAATATTTACTTTGGTTAAAAAGAAGCCTACTCTTGCTTAAAGTGGTTCTAGTTTTAAAAGATACAGGGGAAATGAAAATATGAACATAGTCTATTTGTTGTGAGTTCAATAATTTGAAGGTAATTATTTGGAAATGTCTATATTTAGTATACTGCTGTTTCTCTCAGTAAAGTTTGTGATTTATAATTTCTCCCTTTGGATATGAATTAAGACAAACAATTTGAAGGTTATTATTTAGAAATGCATATATTTAAAGGATCTTCCCAGTACATTTTTTTAAATTGGTGCATTGTAGTCATACATCTTAATAAGGTACAAGATGGTAGAGGCATACATGCACACATCATTCATTTAGCCCTTCCTCAATTCCCACTCCATTTCCTCCCTTTCCCTCCTTCTCATGTTTTGGTTAGAGATTGACTTAAATTTCCTACTGTGTATGATGTATATTCACAAATATATCAAGGTTTTTCTTTTTTTTTCTTGATCTCTGCTCCTGATTTTTGTCCTTGATAAACCATCTAGTTGTCCATGCTAAATAAGAAAACATTCTATTCCTCAAAATGGCAACACTTATTTTCTCTGCTCTTTCTTCACTACTGCATATATTCAGATTAGGAGGAGAGGAGAGGATTAGAATTTTTTTTTTTTTTCAGGTCTGGGATTGGAACCCAGGGGCATTCGACCTCCAAGCTGCACCTCCTGAACTAATTTTTATTCTTTATTTTTAAACCAGGTTTCACTGAGTTGTAGAGGGCCTCACTAAGTAGCTGAGGCTGTCCGAGAACTGCAATCCTCTGATCTCAGCCTCCCAAATGCTGGGATTACAAGTGTGCGCCACCACACCCGGTGAATTAGGAATTTTTAATGCAACAGAATGTTTAGTAATAATTTACCTTTTTATAGCATTGTTCCTTAGGTCATTCAAGGGATGTGTAAGGTCTTCTAATCCTTAAAACTTCCTCAGGGCTGGCTGACAGATACGGTTATCTTCAGTTTTATATTTAGGGAAACAATTTGTTCAAGGTGAAAGGAAGGAACATTTGCCAAAGAGCTCAGTCTGCTTGAGAATTATTTTCACAATGTGAACCCTTTATATTAAATGCTCTAGGATATCTGAGGTCAACTAAATATCATTGTGATAATGAAGGTACAGAAAGACTTATGATTTACATATCTAGATGTAAACCATATTATTTTTGCAAGTAATTCTCAAGCCTAATGGGCCTAAAACTCTGCCAGCCATCCTGCGAAGTTATATTAATTCTTAACATTTATTTTTCAAGTAGCATTGGGTGACTCTTCTTACCACCTTCAATGTATTTTCCTTTCCTCTGGAGTTATGATCATCAACATATGTCTTCTATAAAAAATGTAATGCCGGGCGTGGTGGCGCACACTTGTAATCCCCGCGCTTGGGAGGCAGAGACAGGAGGATCGCACAGGTTTGAAGCTAGCCGCGCACACTGGCTTAGGAGACCCTGTTTCCAAATAAAAAATGTAAAAATAGGTCTGGGAGTGTAGCCAGGAGATAGAAGGGCTTCCAGGAACCCCAGTACCACCAAAAAAAAAAATGTAATAACCTTGATTAGTGGTTGATAATACCCTCCTTGAATAACAAAGTGGTAGAAAAAAAAGTAGTTAGAAAATGTACTGATATACCAATACAAAAGTTTAGTATCATTTGGAATTTTTAAACACTGATCTTAAAGAAAAATACTTTAGAAAAGAAAAAGAAAAGCACCACTACTACTACTACTACTCCTAATACTACTACTACTACTACTAATAATAATAATAATAAATGTTCATTTACTGAAAATTTACTATGTACTTGGCATGACCCTAAATATGCAACATGCTCTATTTCTCTCAAATACTCTTAAGATCGTATGTGATCTTTATTTCATAGGATATAGATTGAGACATAATTTATTTTTTCAAAATTACCTTGACAATGTTAGTTGAGCCATAAAATATGTGTGTGTGTGTGTGTGTGTGTGTGTGTGTGTGTGTGTTACTAGGAATTGAATCTAGGGTTATTCTACATCTGAGTTACACTGCTATTTATATTTAATTTTGTATTTTAAAATAGGGTCTCAGAAAGTTATGGAATTATGGAAGGTCTAAGTTGCTGAGGCTGGCTGCGAATCTGTGACCCTGCTGTCTTGTCTTAGCTTCCCCCATATTGAGATTACAAGCACGCGTTACCATACCCAGCTTAAACATGTATATTAATAGGTGGGGCACCTAGATGTTTTAAAAATATATTAACTTACATGAGATATTACTCTCTCCAATAAAATATTGCTTCAAAAGTCTATACTTCTAGCCGGGCTTGGCAGCACATGCTTGTAATATAAGCATTTGGGACGTTGAGACAGGATTGTGGTTCACAAACAACCTCAGCTACTTAGTGAGGTCATTTGCAAATCAGTGAGACCCTGTTTCAAAATAAAGAGTAAAAAATAGGGCTTGGAAGTGTCTCTCAGAGGTAGAATGCCCCTGCCTTCCATCCCCAATACTGCAAACAAGCAAAAAGTCCATACTTTTAATACAGACTCAAATCCTATAAATAATTTAATTATTTGGGCCCATATCGATGTCATTTTAAGTTACAAATATTCAAAATCCAAAAGTCTCATTAAATTAACCAAAATTGAATTTCAAATGAATCCAGGTGTCTTATAATTTAAAATTGTCATTAACTTGCATATCAGTGAGCTTGAGCATCTATTTTTAAAAAAACTAAGAATTTCTGATTACATTTTAAATAACATTCTCTTATATATGAATGTATAAATATACATTAAAACAACAGGATTATATTTAGGAATATTATTTATACTTCACTAAATATTGCACATTTCTTTTATATACTGCTTGTCCATCTAATTATTAAGCATTAGCTATTGGACAAACATCTGTTGAACTATGCACCAGGGTCTGGATTCAGCACTGTTGATACAATGATTAATATAACTTGGTATCTGCCCCTGGGATTGCTTAAAATGTGTTTTTTTAACATATTTTTAGTGGGCCATGTCATATGTTAAATTTGTGCATTCTCTATAAAGAATTGTCACTCTGAAGGAATAGTCTGAAATCTATTCAAAATGCTGGTCTGCTTGACTTTACCTTAAAATTTGTTGGGAAACATGGGAGCTGAACAGCAACACATTATGAGATGGTTTTCTGGAGAATGTGCTTCTGGACAGGAGTTCTAGGATACCTGCCTGGAACATTGTCTGTTCCTCCAACTTTCTGGAGATTGACGAACAAGGAGAGGGCAACAAAGCTCTTTATGGACTAGTAGAGCTAATGCCTCAGGAAATATTGTATAATTTGTTTCATTCCTCAATTCCTATGCCAACACCGATTTTTTCTAATCTGAAGCACAAGGATTGGTTTATGGGGCAGACATTTAATTCTATATCACTTTTAAGCCATTGAAAGTCATTTTTTTATGAAAGTGTTGGAAGCATTGAAATAAAGAAAAATACACAGGTTTAATAAAATCATCACAATGAATGTACAATTATTTGACTGTCAGTGTACCACTATTCATTATAATAGATTTAATTAATATGTTTTAATTAAAAATAAAAATAGAACAAATAGTGGCATTGTGGTTTCCTAAAGAGAAACCACCGATGAACTATAAATTTGCAAATAGCAGAACTATTAGAACCATTTTCATGGAACTGCTTCCTATATATATCTCTGACTGAGTTTTTTAGAGCTGTACACTAAGGTTTATTAGCTCTTTATTCCAGACAATAGGTATCCTTGACTTAGTCTTGCCTGTCAACTGGAGATTTAAGGATGCCATGTTCTGACTGGAGAAACTGGACCATCAAGATTGGGCCATTATGCAGAGCGGAAGAGCAGCATCTCTGGCTCTGCAGAAGATCTGGTTTTAACAGGCAGCAGCAGCAACCACAGACTAAAGAGATCTGGGGATTTTCAGCAATAGCTACAGGACAACTTTATACTTTTCAAGGTCTCATGTATAAGGTAATAATCTGGCACACAAATTTATTTTATAACAATTCCACAGAGATGAAAAGCTGAGGTCTGCATTTGGTTTGATCTTTACTCAAATCTGGATTAAGGAGGTCCACCACTTACCAGGTCTCAGTGAGCCACTTAATTCCTGTGAGATGTAGTTACCTCAAACACCAAGTGGTAATAATGATAGTAATTCTATCCACTATCTGTGGTTAAATAGAACCATTTTATTTACCATAAAGCTTTTAGGTGATAGGCACTGTATTTGGTATGGAAACTGCACAAGCAAAGATAATAGTATGAACTAAGTTGTCAAGTGGTTTTGAAAATGTCAACAGTTTTTCTGAGTGAGTAATTTGCTTTGGCTACAATGAAATGTCAGTAACACCAACAGAATCACAAAGTCTTAGAGAGGCCCAAGATCATCTTACTTAACCACTTGTAAAAGACAGACTTATCTCTGAGATTTCCTTGATTGAAGTTTGAATCACTGCTAAAGCCCTGACATACAAGAATACTTCAAAAGTAATTTAAAAAATGTAATGATGTGAGATCCAAAGAAATACAACAGCTTTGGCCTCATATCTAATTATTTAGCTCTCAGTCCAGGAATGAATCTCTGTCTCATGTTTGTCACCTATGAAAGGAGAGGCTATTAGTGAAAAAAAAATCTTTCTTATTTTACTCACAAGAATATCATGAATCTCAAACAAGATAATACAAAAGAATATCATGAATCTCAAACAAGATAATACAAGTAAAATTCCTCTGCAAATGTTAAAGCTATGAAAATAATAGTGAATATTTTTGTTTTACTCTTACCATCAGAAGAAAGCACTCTTTCAGAGAGTGAAATTATTCTAAATGGTATGTAAATTTTTTTGCTCTGCCCTCTTTCATTCATCTCTTTTCACTGTTATAATTATCTTCTTTCCTGCTTTCTAATGGTTTACATTTTTTCTTCTTATTCTACCTTGAATTCTAATTTCTTAATGAAGTCTAAAATATCTACTGTAATAAAAATAGAGACCTGACTTTTATCACCAAATATGATTTTGGTTATTTAGTTCTTCTGAGCCTTGGTTTTCTTTCTTATGAAGCTAGATATTTATTTCTACTACTATTAAAATATATCAAATAAACACTAAATCCTTGGCATGTAAAACAGCATACAATGTACTTTTCATTATTTCTTTACACTCACATCAAGATTTTTCTCTGTCATGTAATTTCCTAGAAAATAGATTTTAAATGCCAGTAATCCTTTGTTTTGAGTTATTTTGTGAATGCATATAATATGTATAAGTCTCTTGAGGGCAAAATCTTTCTGACATATAGTTTTAATATTTAGCAGTTCTGAGCTGCTATGAACCAAAAGGGATTCCAGGTGCCATGTAACTTGCACAGTCATGAATTCCAAATAATGGAAGAGGCCTTAGCCTTCTGGTGAGACCACAGGATTGTTTGTTCTAGGGACTCAGAAGCATTTGGATGAAAGAAGAGGAGTGACAGCTAAAAGTGGCGAGTCCCCCACCTCAAAAGAACATAGCAGGGAGGAGTGTACAGAGCAACGTTAGACTTTTATCACTGTGAGTCGTCTTTTGCCAGCATGATACAAATGCAATAATGGCTTGCTCTTCTGCAGGGTAACCCAATCAATGAAGTTTGCTCCATCCTTAAAAGGCACTTAACTTTAAACTGTGTATGAAGCAAAAACCTTGCTCACCAATGAATAATTTGCTATCACAATGACTATGTCATTCTGCTCCTATTTATCTATGCTGGTGCAATCCATCTTAAACATAAGAGTCTACAGGGTAGAGACAAGCTCACTGTTACTCTGATATTTATACCTAGCAAGGGCTTTGCATCATTAGATGCAGCTTAAGAGATGGCTATGGATTGAGTGGACAAAGTGAATGCTGATTTTTAAACAAAGGACCTAAGAAGACTTTATTTCTTAACACTAGTAAAGAGAAATTCTGGTGAAACACTTCTTGCAGATAATTCCCAGTGACAAGAAACAGATCAAAGACAGAAAGAATGTCTTTCTGTGCTCTCCAGAGAGATGCCGAAAGTGATTGTGCAGCACTTAGAGCTGCTGGAAACAGACCTGAAAGTTAAAGGGCTTGGTACCCTACCTATTTCATTAAAAAGACCTGTGCTACATTAATCTTGTTGTCTGTTATTGTTTAAGTCAGGAACCACAGAGTAGAAGGATGAGAAAGATAGATCGGTGAAATAAAAGGGGCTTTTAAACGCTGTCCAGAGTTTCCATGGAAACCAGCTTGGCCAATTAGGTGAGGTGTAAGTGCTCACATGCAAATGATGCTCTTTCTATTGCACTTTATCCCTGAATGTATCCCTGAAATATGTAACATACATCCCAACTCATATATTGTTGGGATATATGTTATAAGCAAAATGTAAATTTTGATGGAAGACTTTTTATTGCCATCTCTATTTCTATGCTTACTATTGGTGGGTTTAGGTTTTCTATATCTTTTTGGATCAATTTAGGTAGGTTTTATGTGTCTAGAAATTTTTTGACTTCTGTGTTTTCTAGTTTATTTTAATATATATTTTCAAAATAATTTCTGATGATCTGGATTTCTCCAGTGTCTATGGTGATGTCTCATTTTTCAATTTATTTTAATAATTTTGGTTTATTTTCTTTTTGTTTTGGTTAGGTTTGTTGGGGATTTAAAATCTTGTTGATCTTTTCAAATAAGCAGTTTTTTTGTTGATTTTTGATACTGTTGTTGTTCTCTATTTTATTAATTTTTGCTCTAATTTAAACAATCTTCTACATGTAAATGGATTTGGGGATTTGAAGGTCCCTATTTTTCCAGGTTTTTGAGGTGTGTCATTTAGCTTGTTTATGTAGTTACTTTTTTTTTTCTTATGTAGTAACTTAGTGCTATATATTTTTCTCTTAAAACTACCTTCAAAGTGTCCCATGGTGTCTATATTTTCATTTAATTCTAAAACTTAAAAAAAATCTCCCTTTATTTTCTCTTTGATCCAGTCCTCTTTGAAGAGTGCATCATTCAGTTTTTATATATTTACATAATTTCCATTTATCTTCCTGTTGTTGATTTCTATTTTAATTATACACTAAAAAGATGCAGAAAATTGTATAACATTTTCAAAATTTGCTTATACTTGCTTTGTGGCCCAAAATGAGGTCTATTTTATTTTGGAGAAGATTTAATGAACAGATGAGAAGAAAATGTATTGAGCTATTGTTGGAATAGCTAATCTATTTTAGAATATTGTTTGGAATATTATGGATATGTCTATCAGGTCCATTTAATTTATAGTGCTTGTGGGGTCTGAAGAGTTTTTACTCAATTTTTTTGGCTGAAAGATAGATATAGTGGTGTGAGTGGTGTGTTGAAGTCTCACCATATCATTGTGTTTGGTTTTATTTGAGAACTCATATCCTGAAGAGTTTGTTTTATAAAAGTGGGCTCAACCACATTTGGGGCATTGATGTTTACTATCATTACATCTTCTTGTTGAATTTTTTCTTTTATTAATACAAAGAGGTCCAATTTGTCTCTTCTGTTATGTTTTAGTTTAATGTCTGCTTTGTCAGATATGAGCTTTTGTACCCATGATTATCCTCAGTCTCCATTTATATGGCATATCTTTTTATATTCTTTCACCTTTAGCTTGTGGTTATCTTTGTCTGTAAGGTGAGTTTCTTGCAAGCAGCATATAGTTGGATTATATCCTTTGATCCACACTTCCAGTCTATGTCTTAACTGGGGAGTTTAGACTTCGACATTTAGTTTTGTTATTGAGATTCTTTTGTTGTTGTTTACTGTCATTTTGAGTTCTATTTTCTCTTTGTTGTACTGCTATTTATCCTTCACTTATTTGCCCGTCTGATGGTGGAATTAATCTCTCATATGGTTCTTGTATTTTTTTTTCTTTTTTCTTCTTCATGTTTTATTTCTTTAAGTATTTTTTTTTCTAGTGCTGGCTTGGTAGTCATGTATTATTTTTGTTTATGATTATCTTGGAAGGTTTTTATTTATCCATCAATTTTGAATGATATATTTACTGGATATAGCAGTTTTAGATGGAAGTTATTTTTTTTTCAATGTCTGGGGTACATCAAACCAGCTTCTCCTGACCCTCATGACATGGATTGAGAAACCTAAAGTGACTCCTATAGTTTTTGCCCCTGAATGTCACCTGTTCTGTTGTTCTTGATGCTTTTAAGATTTTTCCCTTGGCCTCTGTGTTAGTAATTTTGATGCTTATGTGTTGTGGGAAAGATCTTTGATATTATCTAGTTGATATTTCCAATGTCTTCTGTATATAAGTGTTCAAATCTTTTTCTTTGTTAGGAAAATTCTTTGCTATTATTCATCTAAAGAGGTTTCTAATACCTTTGGTTTGTGCTTCTAGACCTTCTTCAAAGCCTATTATTTGTAAGTAAGGTCATTTCATATTATCTTGCTTTTTTGGATATTCTGATCATGTATTGTCTTCACTATATTATTAACAGTGTGGTCAGCTTAGAATGAACTGATTTCCAAGAGTGAGACTGTATTTTCCATGTGGTCTAACATGCCAGAGGTGGTTTATATTGAGGTCTTTAATTCATTTATTGACTCCTTCATTTCACTGAAAGTCTCTTTTTGGTTCTTAGGATCTCAATTTCTCTATTCATATATTTTTAAATTTATTGTACTCTTTCACTTATTTTATCTCTCAGGCTTTGGATCATACTGAAAATCAAAATTCTGGACTTTTCTGGCATTTCTGCAGCTCATTATTGGTAATATCTCTTGTTGAGTTGTGAGTGTTGTTTTCTTGCTGTTCTTCATCCTTATGTTTTCAGCATTCTCAGGTTAGATTTCCTGTTATCTTGGAACTTTTTTACTATTTGAGGTAGAGTCCTGTGTTTATTTGTTGTCACTTTATAATAAAGCTTCTGCTGGTGTTATTTATTTACCTCTACAAATCTCCCTATATAGTTAAATTTTTGAGTTTGTCCCTCAAAATGTCTTTAAGAAGATGTAATTTTTAGTGTAGTCAAATAGGGGTCTCTGCTTGGCTAAAGTCAACATCTCTTCAAGCCCAAACTCTTTAGAGGCAAAGACTATGATATTATGATCAAAGCTTAGAGCCTGCTGGTTGGGATTTTATGCCCCGTAGATATAATTGCTGCACTGCTGTTTGTGAACCTGTGAAACTCTGTAGAGCACTTACTTACACGCTCTATGTTTACTGGGACTAAGCTCAGTAGGGCCAGTGATTACTATAATCTGAGCTTGAGGCCTAACTGGCTGAGCTTTGATGGCCCAGGGACTCCAATGCTGATATGCTAATTGAAATCATATACAGGTGTATATTACTGGCATGCATGTAAGCCAGGCCCAAATTCTGTTGGCAGAAAGAATTTTGTTGGCCTCTGACTTCCCTGCTTTCAGTGCCCAAGTTCTGGCAGTGAGAGATTATACCATTTTGATTCTGAACCTCAGGGACACCATTACTACTTTTGGCAGCTGTTATGATGTAAGCACTTGTTGGCTTTTGGCCCTGGTTTCTGTACCACCCAAACACCTCCAGGAATCAGTTTGTAGCCTTCCAAGCTTGCAGCATGGTTGACCGAGTTATTTCACCCCATAGTTACCATGACTGTTGGTCCTGTGATGATTGTGAACTATTTCAGGAAAATTTTTCTAAGCTGGTAATATAACTCTATATAAGCTAACTTTGTTACATATATGACATTCTAAGAATCTAAGAAACCAGCTGGGCATGGTGGCACACACTTGTAATCCCAGCATTTGGGAGGCTGAGACAGAAGTATCATGGTACGCAGATATCCTCAACTACTTAGTGAGGCTCTTTGCAACTCAGTGAGATCCTGTTTCAAAGTAAAGAATAAAAAATAGGACTGGGCTTATAGATTGGAGTTAGGATGCCCTTGGGTTCCATTCCCAGTACTGCAAAAACAACAAAAACAAAACAACAACTAAAAATTAATCTAAGAAACATTTCCTATAACAATTTTTTTTTGTTTTCAATTTTGTGAAAATATAAACGTGGTTCTTCTTATCTTCTCTAAGAGTAGTCTGCCAAGACTTCTCTCAGAGAATAAGTATTGTAGGAATAAATTCCTAATTAAGAGCCAAGTTAGTTTTGAAACCATGTGAAGAAAAGAGGTTGAATAATTTTTCACCTTGGAAAACACATGCCTAACACAGTTTTTGTTACATCACAGAAAGGAAAAACTACTTGCTTTTGAAATATCAAAAAATAAGTAAGCATAGACCAAGAAAGCATCATGTTAGGGGTAATTTTGATTTCATATTGAACAAGAAGGAGAGCTCAGATATTCTAAGATAATGATCTGAAGTTCAGGGCTAAAAAGAAGAGAGAGAGAAATGTGGAGTTTTCAGAATCACCTTTGGGCCTGATAAACATACACTAGCTCTATCCCCTCCTGCATTTATGTGTCAAAATTGCCAGAGTAGAGGAGAGCCATTGTAATTTGAAACTTAAGTTAAAATTATAGTAAGCACCTTGTTACTAGGAAAGAAGAGTAGACTCTGGCCTACTTTAGATGTGACCATGTAGATAGAAACATCCTGTGCAGAGTGCATCAACCTACTTTAATTACATTGTTATATTAGACTCCGACTATAGTTATCTGAAGACCATGGGACAAGGACATTGAAATGACTGATTCTATTTAATGTGTTTCCTGGCCAGTCCTAAAAAAGCTTTCTAAATTATAGAGGCAGAATACATGGCTTTGACCATGATTCTAAGCAGAGATAAGGGACAAACAGAATCTGAAAGCCAGATGATGCCAGTGTTCCCACTGAAACTTATGAAAAAAAAAAGTGTAGAAAGTGGAGGTAAATACTTGAGTCATTATCATGTACCAGGAGTTTTTTCCACTGCAAAATTTTCATTAGATTTTTAAGAATCAAGTCCTAGGTGGCTGTAAGTGAGGGAGGAGAAACCAGTAAAATCCATTTTTAGTGCAGAAGAGAGGAGCATATGCGAGGAGAGTTTTTTCAACATAACAGAGAAAAAGAGGTCACATCTTCCTGGCTCAGAGACAGGGTAAGACAAACATGCAAAGTGGATGCAAAGCAAAGAGCCTGCATGAGAACCATATAGCATATTTAAGGAGAAATAAATACATATATTTTTATAAATTTGACAATAACCTTGAAATAATAATGATGTTTGGGAAGGGTTTGATGCCAGCAAGAGTTACTATGACCATGAGGAAAAGCAGACATCACAGTGTGAACAACAACAACAACTATATATATATATATATATATATATATATATATAATAAGTAATATATAATATATTATATAATGTATACTGTATAATAATATATCCTTATATATATATATATATATATAAGCACTGAAAAATTAAATTGTGCTAAGAATTTTATATATACTATCTTATTCTCATAAAAACACGAATTGTATTATTTTTTTCTTTCACTCTTTTCTTTTTTAAAAATTTTTATTGGTACTTTGTAATCATACATCTTAATGGGATAAAAAAATAGTGGAGACATACATGCACACATCACCCTTACATTTCTCTCTTTTCTTCCTTCCTTCCTTCCTTCCTTCCTATTTTCTTTCCTTTTTTTTTATAATTGGGTTTTAAACCCAGGAATATTCTACCTCTGAGCTACAAATCCAGCCTTTTTTAATCTTTACTTTGAAACAGTTACTGAGACCGGCTTCAAACATGCAATACTTTCTCTGCCTCCCAAAAAGTATTAGGATTCCAGGTGTGTGCCACCACATCTGGCTCTCCTTATTTCAAATGAGAAAATTGGGGAATACCAATAAGGAGTAGTTCTAGGAATAAATCTTTAGTTCTTCCCAACTATGGCTAGATCATTTAATGTAAATAATGCACATTCATTGGAATCACCATTTATATGATCTGTGCATGGTAGAGCACGCCTCTAGTCCCAGTACTTGAGAGTCTGAGACAGGAAAATTGCAGGTTCCAGGCCAGCCTCAGCAATTTAGCAAGACCCTCAGTAGCTTAGTGAGACCATGTTTAAAATTAAAACATAAGCCGGGCGTGGTGGCGCACGCTTGTAATCCCCGCGCTTGGGAGGCAGAGACAGGAGGATCGCGCAGGTTCGAAGCCAGCCGCGCGCGCTGGTTTAGGAGACCCTGTTTCCAAAATGAAAATGTAAAAAATAGGTCTGGGAGTGTAGCCCGGAGGTAGAAGGGCTTCCAGGAACCCCAGTACCACCAAAAAAAAAAAAAAAAAAAAAAAAAAAAAAAAAATTAAAACATAAAATAGGGCTTGAGATAGAATGTTCCTGGGTTCACCATTTACATAAAAAACACTCACAAAGGCCTGCAATGATATCTTCTTTAAGATAAAGGCCATGGCAGTTTTATTCATCACTCCAGTTTTTTTGCTCATATTAGGTGTTCAATAACTGTTAATGGATGGATACATTCTATATGTTTCTTTAATTCTTTGGAGAATGAACACATTTCTTTCAATAGTTTTTTTTTCTCTTTTCTCAAACCGTGTGTGTGTGTGGGGGGGGGTACTGGGGTTCTTGGAAACCCTTCTACCTCCAGGCTACACTCCCAGGCCCATTTTTATATTTTTATTTGGAAACAGGGTCTCTTAAGCCAGCAAGGTTGGCTTTGAACCTGCGCAATCCTCCTGTCTCCACCTCCCAAGCACTAGGATTACAAACCTGCACCACCACACCTGGCTTTTCTCAACCTTTTTGCATTTCTCAAGTCTGAATCCTATTTCCTACATGCTGTTTTTTGACAGAAAGGGAACACTCTAATAATTCAGAAACGATTTGAAGCAACTTGTATTTAAATCTGAGTCTAGTAGAACCCAAGACTGAAGCTCAGAAAATCTGAGTTATAGTCTTCATTCTGACTATATACTTATATAAGTAAGCCACTTAATCACCCTAACAGTAGATTTTCTCTATTATAAAGGAGAAAATCATGTTCCATTTACAACACAGTCTGCATTAAATCAAACTAGTATTTATATAAAAGAACATGCACACTCCACTTGTGTGTGTGTGAGTGTGTGTGTGTGTTTGTGTGTGTGTGTGTGTGTGTGTGTGTGTGTGTTTCTGGGAATTGAATGCAAGGGTATTCTAACTCTGAGCTACACTCACAGCCTTATTTTATTTATTTGGAAACAATCTCATTGCCTTGCTGAGAGCCTTGCTAAATTTCTGAGGCTGGCTTTAAAACTGTGATTTTCCTCCAAGGCCGGGATCAGAGCCTGCCGAGGGGTTAGGCCGGTGTTGGGGCCAGTGAGGCCGGCATCGGAGCCTGCCTTGAGGCAAGGCCAGTACTGGGGCCTCCGAGGCCAGGATAAGAGCCTGCTGAGGGGTTAGGCCGGTGCTGGGGCCAGCGAGGCCGGCATCGGAGCCTGCCGTAAGGCAAGGCCGGTGCTGGGGCCTCCGAGGCCGGCATCAGCCTGCCTTGAGGCATGGCCAGTACTGGGGCCTCTGAGGCCAGAATATGAGCCTGTCGAGGGGTTAGGCCAGTGCTGGGGCCAGCGAGGCCGGCATCGGAGCCTGCCGTGAGGCATGACCAGTGCTGGGGCCTCCAAGGCTGGAATCGAAGCCTGCCGAGGGGTTAGGCCAGTGCTGGGGCCAGTGAGGCTGGCATCGGAGCCTGCCATGAGGCATGACCAGCGCTGGGGCCTCCGAGGCCGGGATCGGAGCCTGCCGAGGGGTTAGGCCGGTGCTGGAGCCAGTGAGGCCGGCATCTCAGCCTGCTGTGAGGCATGGCTGGTGCTGGGACCTCCGAGGCCAGTATTGTAGCCGGCCGAGGGGTTAGGCCGGTGCTGGGGCCAGCGAGGCCGGCATTGGAGCCTGCCGTGAGGCAAGGCCGGTGCTGAGGCCTCTAAGGCCGGGATTGGAGCCTGCCTTGAGGCAAGGCCGGTACTGGGGCCTCCGAGGCCAGGATAAGAGCCTGCCGAGGGGTTAGGCCGGTGCTGGGGCCAGTGAGGCTGGCATCGGAGCCTGCCGTGAGGCAAGGCCGGTACTGGGGCCTCCGAGGCCAGGATAACAACCTGCCAAAGGGCTAGACCGGTGCTGGGGCCAGCAAGGCCGGCATCGGTGCCTGCCGTGAGGCGAGGCCAGCATCTGAGCCTGCCGTGAGACATGGCCAGTGCTGGGGCCTCCTAACCCGGGAACGGAACCTGCCGAGGGGTTAGGCCGGTGCTGGGGCCAACGAGGTCGGCATTGGAGCCTGCTGTGAGGCTAGGCCGGTGCTGGGGCCTCCGAGGCGGGATTGGAATCCTGCCAAGGGGTTAGGCCGCTGCAGGGGCCAATGGCCAGCATCTGAGCCTGGCGTGAGGCAAGTTCACTCCTGCGGCCTCCAAGGCCGGGACCAAAGCCAGCTTAGGGGTTAGACCGGTGCAGGGGCCAGCGAGACCAGAACTCGGGCCTCCCATGAGGCAAGGCCGCTGCTTGAGCCAGTGAGGTCTGGATCAATCCACTGAGTAGCCAGGCCACTACTGGGACCATCAAGAGTGGGATCAGTACTTGCAACGCAGCATGCACAGAGAAATATCGCAGAAAATATAAATCAGACGCTTCTCTTAATCAGCAATAACTAGGAGGAAAAGGGCAACAGGAAGAGGTTGAGCTATAGAAAGGGCCCTATAGTGAAGCAACTAATGTGACCAATCAGAGGGTATGTAATACTGGAGGACGGAGCCTCTTTAAAACGCAGGAGGTACATAAACAAATGTATCAAAGTAAATCACCAAAGAAGCGTGGGATGGAGGGAGGGGGAGGGAATGGGATGGGGGCTGGAGGAGGGCTAATTGGATGATGTGTGCTTGTATGTCCTCTCAAGTCTTGTACTCCAATGTGATTGATATATGACTACAATGCGCCAATTTAAAAAATTAATAAAAATAAAAAAATAAAAATAAAAAAAATAAAACTGTGATTTTCCTGTCCTTGCCTCCTAAGTATTGGGATTACAGGTAGGAATCTCTATGCCTGGCCCCAAATACTATTTAAATGCCTAGTGTTAAGACGACTTCATAGGAATATCTGTGTGAATTTACTGGGCCTGCAGACTTGAATATACTTCCACATGCCACTGTACCAAATCCTTGGCTTGCCTAGAGTTCACCTTCCCTACAATTATCTAAGGTCGTGCAGAACTGGCAGGAGGTCAGCTCACCTTTTAGCACATGCAATGTGTGCTGAATTTTAATGAAGGAAAACAAACTGCTTTAGGACAAGAGCTTTTGCTTATAAATTCTCTCTTCTGATGAAATCTGAAAGTTCAACACCTTCTGGGTGTGATAAAACTGAACTTAATAATTTGGTTTTGCTAAGACCAAGCTTTTATCAGGAGGCAGCAGTTCATTTTTGTTACTGATAGCACATATTGTTGTGCACAAAATAGGATGTTCACATGAATGATTGCAGAGAAGAGGTGTTCAATAAGCAAGTATTCACTGAATGCTTCCTAAGGGCCAATGGGACTCTTAGAAGAATAACAAAGCTTTCAGCTAGTGCTAAGTCGGAAATTTTAATGGAGAAAAATGATTCAAATTTAAAAATTCATGAATAAAACTAACATCAAAATAAATAATAGCTGGATGTGGTGGTCCATGCCTATAACCCCCGTATTGTGAGGCTGAGACAAGAAGATTGCAGGTTTGAGGCTAGTCTCAACACTTTAGTGAGGCCTTCAGTAACCTAGAGATCTTATTTGTAAACCAAACAAAACAAAAGTGCTGGGGGTATAGCTCAGAGATAAAATGACCCTCAGTTCAATCTCCAGTATGACATTAAAAAATAATAAATGTTTTATAAATTTTCAAAATAAAATTTATAATTACTTGAAAAAGAGTTTTAAAGGAAATGACCTCAAGTATTTGTTATATTTTTACCATCCCAAGAAGTTTATTTGGCTTGCTAATACTAAAGACTTTAAGGAATGATTTTACTATTGTATAAAACAGAGTTTGTGAAACCACTTCAACAATTGTAATAGACCTGAATTAGTTCACTGGCAAACAGACAAACGTGTCAAACATGCGTTCATGAACAATGTCCAGTAGGTTCGCAGGCGGGAGTATATTCATGCAAATAATGTATAGATACACTTAAATATCCAAATGAAGAGATTATGTAAAAATTCTGGAATCAAACAGAGTTCAGTAATTGATCATATATATATATATATATATCTTCATATAAATTATAAAATTAGTAATCCTCAAAAATGTTTTATTATTGACCTTTTTGCCTTTTTATGATAGGCGCTGTGATTTATTTTTGTGTGACTTTTTGTGTAAACTTTGTAGCCATGGTGCCCAGATATTTGTCAAGTATTTCATAGGGGATTTATGTGACGGCATTGTATTTGGGTGATATTTACATTTAAATTGGTGCCCTTTGAGTAAAGGGGATTGTCCTCCCAAATAGGTCTGACCCAATTAGTTGAAGACCTGAATAAAACAAACACTAACCTCTTCTTGGGCAAGAGATAACCAAAAAATTCTATGTGCACTTGGAATTTGAACTCGGACAGAAAGTTTTTCCTAAAGTTTTTACTTGCCACTATCTTATCACCAAGACTCTAACTCTATAAACACATCTTAAGGTATATCTCTCTCTTCATCTCTCTCTCTCTCTCTCTCTCTCTCTCTCTCTCTCTCTCTCTCTCTTACATAAAGAGGGAGAGAGAGAGGTAAAGAGAGAGAGAATGTACACACATATACTTTACATTGATCCTTCGTTTTTTCTGGAAAACACTAAATAGGCAGGCTTTATTGAAAAATCCCAGAAATTCATATATCTCTTCTGCTGACTCCCTGAGCTAGTCCATTCCTGCCGGCTCAGGCAGAATAGGTTCACAGGCTATGGATTTGTTTCTAGATTCCTCAGGACCAACTCACTCAGTGAGTGAGCCTCCCATTTTCCCAGTGCATGATTCCTTTTGGATCTCTGCCAGATGGGAAGAATGGAGAAGAAAATGTGGATACACGAAGACATGATTTAATATCTGGATTGACTGGACTACCATAGGAAATGAAACTACAAAAGCAATAGATTGCTATAAACTAGGCACTATTTTGTATCTAAATGGCATCTGTTCTTGTTACAATATTATTTTCTGAAATATGATTTCCAGCACACACTTTTCTAAATCAACCCCCAAGCTTATGATGTCTGAGTCACACATTTGGCTTACAGAATCTACCTCATTTAAATACAGTTACAGCTTCCCTGATATTTCTCCTTTCTTGACCTTCCCCCATTATAAAGAGGAAGGGTATTTGTCTCATAAATAAGGACAGATTTCTTGTCAGGGCAAGAAAATGTAATGAATATTTGACTTTGGTTAATTTCCTATAACATTCTTGGCTGCCTTCAATTCTTGTTGTTTAAATAATGCAAACCCTTTCAAAATTCTGTGCATGTGCTTCTATCTCTCTCTCTCTCTCTCTCTCTCTCTCTCTCTCTCTCTCTCTCTCTCTCTCTCCTTTTTCTCTCCCTCTCTTCCTCCCTCTCTCCATGGCTTAACTGAACCATTTAGCATCTCATGACTAACTTAACATTTTATATTTAACTAGATAACTTTGATGTTATTCCTTTTGCATAGCAGAATACATTGTCTTCTGATCAATATTTTCTACTTGAAGTATTTTACCACACCTTTATTAAAACATTAGTAATACTGGAAATTATAATTATTAATTTGTCTTTTTTACCTTTATAACTCCTCCTATTTAACAAGAAATCACACCTATAGTATTTTAGATTATATTTCCACTCTGTAAAGATGTAATACTTAAAACTAAAAGAAACAACATACACATTACATTATTAAAATTGATTTATATTAATAATTGAGGGAATATTTACATTAATCTTTAAAAATCAGGTGAAGTATCGGCATATTTTTGTGGCTATAATGAGATCAGTCCACTGGATATGATAGATCAGATAGCCTGTAAAAGTGGTCTTTGGGCAACAAGTCTTATTCATTCAAAGTAATTTCAACTCTCCCTCTTTTCTTCTCTTCATTTCTTTCTTTTTTGTTATCTTTTCTTTCAGCTGTTGCTCTGTTATTCTGGCTCTGCGCCTATCCTCTAATAAGTAAAAACATGATTTCTTTGGTATTTAACCTTACGTACTTTCTTAGGTATGACTTATAGCCTTTGCACCATTCCAGACAACTGCAGGTGATTCTTGAGATTTCTCACTGCATTTATCTGTTGGGTCAATATACTAACTCCTTTTAGAGGTGAGAAAAACTGAATCAGAAAAATATTAAATAATTTGTTTAAAGACAAATAGTAATTTAGAGACACACACCTTTAAGACTCAGTTCTTCATGTTTAGTTGCAATGTTTTTATGAATAGAGATTTAGGGGATAGTTGGTATTTATACAATAATCAGGCTCAAAAGCAAAGTTAAAAAGTGTTAATTTCTTCTTATATTGCAGTTTATTCAGGGATCTAGATTTAGAGGTGGCCTGGTATATAACAGATGCAATAGAGCCCTTTCTAAAAACATCCTATGGGAAATATAGAGGGACCTGGACACCTTCACTGTGAATCATTGATTAGTCAAATCTCAAGTAGGTACCATCTGTGTGACAAATGCCAGAACAGGGGCTACAGATACTACTGTGAACAAAGCATGATTCCTGATGTAAAGGAAGTTGCAGTCTGGCTTATAGTGCAAGTTAAAAAATAATTTGAGTCCACTGCAGAGAGGGAGAGGGAAAGAATGAATTATATATATATATATATTTTTTTTTTTTCTATATATCAATGATTTTTGTATATACATATATATTATCGATGAATCATATTGTATGTTTGTGTGTGTGATACTGGTGATCAAAAAGAGAGATGTTCAAGCCAGGCGTGGTGGGGCACGCTTGTAATCCCTGCGCTTGGGAGGATGAGACAGGAGGATCACACAGGTCTGAAACCAGCCTCAGCTACTTAGTGAGGCTCTCAGCAACTTAGTGAGACCCTGTTTCGTGTTTCCAAATAAAGTATAAAAAAGGTCTGGGAGTATAGCCCGGAGTTAGAAAGCCTCTGGGTTCCACCCTCAGTACCACAAAAAAAAAAAAAAAAAAAAAAAAGCCAGGCGCACGCTTGTATCCCCGCACTTGGGAGGCAGAGACAGGAGGATCGCGCAGGTTAGAAGCCAGCCGGGCGCAGGTTAGAAGCCAGCCACGTGCTGGCTTAGGAGACCCTGTTTCCAAACAAAAATGTAAAAATAGGTCTGGGAGTGTAGCCTGGAGGTAGAAGGGCTTCCAGGAACCCCAGTACCACCAAAAAAAAAAAAAAAAAAAAAAAAAAGAGGGATGTTCTGATGTTCTACCTCTGAGCTACACCCCTAGCTTTTCTTTTCTTTCTTTTCTTTTTTTGCAGGTCTGAGGATGGAACTAAGAGGCATTCGACCTCAAGCTACACACCCGTCCTATTTTTTATTCTTTTATTTTAAAACAGGGTCTCACTAAGTTGCGGAGGGCCTGAGTAGCTGAGGCTGTCTGTGAAATGTAATCCTTTGGTCTTGGACTCCCAAATGCTGGGATTACAAATGTGCGCCACCACGCCCGGCTTCCCCTAGCCTTTTTTAAAAATTTGAAACAGGGTATCATTAGCTGATGAGGGCCAGTAGCAGGGCATGATGACTCATGCATGTATTCCTAGTACCCGAGTGGCTGAGTCAGAAAGATCACAGGCTTAAGGCCAGGCTTAGCAAATTATTGAGGCCCTCCACAACTTAGTGAGAACCTGATTCAAACAGAAAAAAAAAAAAAAAAAAAAAAAAAAAAAAAAAAAAAAAACTAGGGCTGGGGGTGTATCTCCGAGGTAAAATGCCTCCTGATTCAATCCTCAGTACCACACATACACACACAAAAAAAGTTACTGAGGGCTGAAGCTGGCATCCTGTATCAGCTCCCAAGTGCTGGGATCACAGATGCGCACCACATTTCTAATTGCAGTGATTTATATCTAAATGTGCTGATCAAATCCACCAACTGGCATGTATGTCTTTCCTACCAGTGTATTTTCTATTCCCATGTTATCAGTCCTGCTTCTACTGCTCATATGCCAGGGCGGATGTGTAGTTTTGCTCAGTGTTTTAATTTTTATCTACAGTCAAGTTGATACCTGATCTTAAAATCCATTTTCAACACTGGCCATGGTCTATAAAACAGAATGTATTAAATACTAGAATAAGTTGGTGACATTGCAGTGCGACAATGTTTAAAGTAATATTAAAAATATCTTTTATACATTGAACACAGTTGATACACAAAGAATTATTTAGAAAATTAGTACTATTAACCATTAGCATGGCCAAGTTGAGCTGAATAGATCCTGGGCTCTTTTTCTATACTTTTTTCACAACAATATTACCAGGGTCTAATAGAGTGTTGGTAAAATACTAACATCATAATAAATATGCTCAATAAAACAATGGCATGAATTTGTTTTCCTTCCAGAGTACTACAGTAATATATGCATACTCACGTTTATAGCAGCACAATTCACCAACCTAGGTGTCCATCTGCAGATTAATGAATTGCAAACTTATGGGAAATACATACAATATAATTCTATTCAGCAATAAAAAATAACAAAATTATGTCATTTGCAAGAAAATGAAAGTACCTAGAGAACATTATGTTAAATGAGATTAGCCAGTTATAGGAAGTGAAGGGCCATATGTTTTCTCTAATATGTACAAGCCAAGGAATTATTGGGATACAAGAGGGACTCCAGATGATGGAGGAGAATTCTCAGTAAAGCCAAGGATGTGTTCTATGGGATGGGAAAGAGGAATACTGAGGTTCATTAATGAAATCCTGCCATCAACTACGTGTACACATGTGATTATACCAATGTCAATCTCATTCTCTGTATTTGAAAGAGGGAAACGAGGAGGCAGGTGGAGGGCCACCAAGTGCTGTGTGCATGTATATCATTGTCAGTAAAATTTACATTATGCGACTATAATACATCAATCAAAACATTAAAATGATTTGATTTTAATATTTCTGGTCAAAAAAATTTTAGAATAAATAAGATAAATAAGTTTTAATTATACATCATAGTGTATTTTTAAGTTACCTTACTGTCATTACCCTATATTTACTGAAGTTGCTCTACTAGGAGACTAGAAGATAAGAATTTAAGAAATCAAATTCCAAGCTCTGAAAAAAGTTTGTTTTTTACAAAATATAGTTTACAATTATTTCACATTTTTGTGTGATACTGGGGATGGAACCCAGGAGAATTCTATCTCTGAGCTACACCCCCAGCCCAATTTTTGATAATTTATTTTGAAACAGGATCTCACTGAGTTGCAAAGGGCCTCACTAAGTAATCACTGAGGCTGGCTACAAACTACGATCCTCCTGTCTCAGCCTCCCAATGCTGGGCTTACACATGTGCGCCACCATGCCCAGCTAGTTTACAATGGTTTCAATTGTATAATGCTGTCATCAAAGACAGATTAACTTTTAAAATTTGTTGGTGCAATATATATATATATATATATATATATATATATATATATATATATAATTTATTTATGTATTCATATATATATCATAATTTAGGTATTAGGTAGGTTAACTTTTAGGGACCTTCATTCATATGATTTTTCATTCCAGGGTATTGTTATGTTTGTTAAAGATGGCTCTCTCACTTATATATGGTTTAGTTTCCCACAAAATCTGGAGGGATCCTCTTTCACTACAGTAGTGATTGAGGATCAACTTGCTATTACTCCTTTTACATTTCTATCAGGTCACACTTTGCATTCTTTTCTTCTTCTTTTATCACTTTATTTATCAGAAATATTTTTCCATCCTAGCATACAGTTAGTCCTCAACCTGACCTTCAATGGCACCTACCCTGCACCCTCCCTTCCTGCATCTTTATGCTAACCCACTTGACCTAACCTTCAAACAGTTCATCTAGTTTGGTACATATATCTCTAAACCTTTCTTTTCTCACCTTCTTTCATTTTTGTTAAGTAATTTCTAAGTTGCTCTAGATGAATTGAAGCTGCATTCCAGGCTGCCCAACAACACCAAGAGATGAGAGTGTGAAATCCATCTGCTCCAGCACTCTGCACTTTTGTATGCTGGTGTATGCATGTATGTGAGGGTGTGTGTGTGCATGTGTGTATATGTGTGTATGTGTGTTACACTGGGGATTTAGCCCAGGATTATTCTATCCCTGAGCTACACACCTTGTCCTTTGCATTTTTTATTTTGAAACAGAGTATTTTTAAGTTACTATACACGAGCTTCGAACCTGGAGTCTTCCTGTCTCTGCCTCCCAAGTATTGGGATTACAGGCATGTGACAGTGCAGCTCAGGCTTCAACACTTTTAACATGCTCCTTTGTAATCCTCCAGTAGCCTTAAGGAATTTACCTAGAGTAATTCATTTTTCTCTTGGTGGGTGAGCATGCTCATTTCAGATTTCTTGATGCTGGTGATGAGCCAAAGAATCAAGCACCAGCACCTTTACTAAAGCTTGCTTTTGTGTTTACAAACAGATGATCATGAAATACAAATAATTCCAAGTGAATGATAGAAATGTTCTTACTAAAAAATTTTGTTTAGCCGGGCACACGCTTGTGATCCCCTTGCTTGGGAGGTGGAGACAGGAGGATCGCGTAGGTTCAAAGCCAGCCTAGCTGGATTAAGAGACCCTGTGTCCAAATAAAAATATAAAAATGGATCTGGGGCCGGGCGTGGTGGCGCACGCTTGTAATCCCCGCGCTTGGGAGGCAGAGACAGGAGGATCGCGCAGGTTCGAAGCCAGCCGCGCGCGCTGGCTTAGGAGACCCTGTTTCCAAATAAAAATGTAAAAATAGGTCTGGGAGTGTAGCCCAGAGGTAGAAGGGCTTCCAGGAACCCCAGTACCACCAAATAATAATAATAATAATAATAATAATAATAATAATAATAATAAAATAAAATAAATAAAAATGGATCTGGGAGTGTAGCCCAGAGGTAGAAGGGTTTCCAGGAACCCCAGTATAACCACACACAAAAAAATTAGTTTGAACTAAAAAGAGATTATTTGATCCTACTCTATGGGTTTTTAGTATGTTGTTTGAAAGTGGAAATGTATCTGAACTACAATTGGGAAAAAATTATGAATTTTTTACTGTAGAGATATATATATATATATATATATATATATATATATATATATATATATATACATCTATACCTAGATAAATGGTTAAAGAGAGAGATGATAGATGGAAATATAGTATATATATATATATCAATGTTTATCTATATTGATATCACTAAATATCTATTTCTCTCACACACACTCTCTCTCTATATTTTTTTTCTTATATATTAGGAGTTAAATGTTAAGTTTAAAGCAATAAACTGCATAATTCATATAGGGAGTTATGAATTCCCAGAGATCACAAAATGTCAATTTCATTCAATCTTTATTTTTTTTTGTTTTTTGCTTTTTTTGTTTGTTTGTTTGTTTTGGTGGTGGGGTTTCTGGAAACCCTTCTCCCTCTGGGCTACACTCCCAGACCTATTTTATACTTTTTATTTGGAAACAGCATCTCTTAAGCCAGTGCGGCTGGCTTTGAACCTGCAGGATCCTCCTGTCTCTGCCTCCCAAGCGCAGGAATTACAAGCGTGCACCACCATGTCTG
This sequence comes from Muscardinus avellanarius, assembly GCF_963383645.1. NCBI lineage: Eukaryota > Metazoa > Chordata > Mammalia > Rodentia > Gliridae > Muscardinus > Muscardinus avellanarius. The sequence goes on from NC_137786.1 coordinate 148,433,096, forward strand.
GCTTCATTCTTTGTTTAAGGGATATACTGGGATCACAAAATACAAATAGTGAACAACAAATCCTTATCCCAGTATTGATGTCCTCTATTTTCTGAAATCTGCCTTTAAAAGTTCTTCCAATACCTCTGCACTGGGCCCAATGCTTGTGTCTTGTAGGTTTTCCCCAGCTCCCACTTCCATACCACCTTGTTTTCCTTCTCTCTTACTTTCTCTTGTATTTTAAAATTTCTAAATGATTCCCCAACACATTAGTTTACAAAGTTTTTAAAACCAGTCCTCTCAAGACAATATTTTGTTTTACAATGCATACTCTCAAATTTTTTCAGGAACAGGGAAAATGAGTACAGAGAGAGATTTATCATGTTTACCCTTAGTACATTAATCTATTATTGGGGGTATCCCCCAACTCAAAAAGAAAAACAAACTCATTTTGTTGTTGCATGGTTTTTAGAGCTGCTAGAAGAGTTCTTGTTTCTCAGTTTTAGGGGAGAAGGACATGTTTCTCACCCTCGATGTCATCACCTGTCATGAGTGCCTTTGAAGCCATAACTTCCTAGATGCATTTCTCCTGAGTATGGCATACACATAGATGAGCTTGACAGAGGAGGACTCCGGAGTAGTTCATGGTTCTTGGCTTCTGTAAGTTACTACAGTTGGTAATGCCACTTTTTGTATCTGATTCTTTCCTCTCCAAACTGTTGCTTCTTTTCTTGTCTGAAGCTAAATGTGTCCTCCCATTTTAACTGTCTACCAATATTTCCAAGCTGTTCTTTCTCCCTGTTTGACATCACAGTCAACACTAGTGTCAGTGAGACAGTTTCCAATCTGTTATCATCTGTGAGTATCATTAATGTGGTGTTATTCACACCCTCTTTTAGTTCACTAATGAAGATGCTGGGTTGATTGCCACGCATTCCTTGTTGGGAGACAACACAGTTTAAGTTGCCATTTTTTATTATATTGCCTTTTTTGGTCCTTGAACTATATATTGCATCTCTTTACAAGTTTGTATGCAAGCTTGAGAAACAAATATTTTTGATGTGGATAAAATTCAATAATTCTTTTTTTTTTTTTGGTAGGGGGGAGTTTAGGGACTGAACCCAGAAGCATTCCATGTATGACATTCCCAGCCTTTGTGTTTTGTTCTGTTTTGTTTTGAAACAGAGTCTAGCTAAATTGTCGAGAGTCTCACTAAGTTGCTGAAGCTGGCCCTGAGTCTGTGATCCTCCTGTCTCAGTTTTCCATATACTGGAATTATAGGCATGTCCGCTATGCCCAGCTATTTTAATTTATTTTTATATGATTTTAAATTCCAAAGCAGATAGTCAAAACTATTCAACAGAACTCTTATTCTTTATGATTAAGTGATCATTATTTTTGCGATGATATTAGTCAGTCTTCAGGAATTCTTTACCTGCCTGCATTAAGTTTATATTAGCTGGGCATGGTAGCGCACATCTGTAATCCTGCTACTTGGGAGGCTGAAACAGGAGGATTGCAGATTCAAAGCCAGCCTCAGCAACTTAGCGGGCCTCTGTTTCAAACTAAAAACTAAAATAAGGCCTAGGGCTGGTGGTGTTGCTCCGAGAAGAATGTTTCTTGGCTCAATTTCCAGGACCACATACATAAAAAATATTTGTCTGCATAGCATATGAATTTTAAAGTCATGGCAAGCATGCAAACATTTTATTGTTTCCTGGTGCATGGGATGAATTGCGGTGTATCCACAACTACTGATCCTGGATACACCTTTCTGCCTTTGCTGTTTCTCTACTTTAACCTCATCTGAGCCTCTTCCCCTTGTGCTTGCCATATCCCTCTCCACTTGACTCTCCTAGCACTTCTCCATTTTCCCTAGATGATAATTGATTATCATTTTACTCCACTTTTTCTGTCATTCTATTTATAATTCTTTCACCATTCCTGTCATGTAGTCGAGTACATCTTTTTATTTACATATCCATCATCACTCTGGGCTATGAACATCTGGAGGATAGAAATCTTGTCATATTTGCCTCTATGCTTTGATGTTCAGCATAAAGTAAGTACTCAGTAAATGTTTGTTCACTGAATGAGTGAATTAATGGCCTCTTTATAGGGTCATCAATAAGACCCTAATTTGAATAAATCAACTTCTTGTAATCAATGCATATCATATGATCTTCCTTTTTTCCCTATTTGTTAACACTACAAAAAATTCAAGTAACCTTTGCTTCTCTGTATAGGTCCAGTGATTTTAATTATTCACAAAAATATAACAATATATCATCAGTTATAATTATTATGTTAAATACAGAGACCCTTAGATAACACTATATTTTTTCTTGGAAGAATGAGAAAAATGTCAGGAAAAGGTACCTGAGAAGCATATTTTTAAACTTTTCCATAATTTGTTCAAATTTCAATAAAATGTTAGACTGATTTCCACCAAAGTGTAGGCTAAGGCCATTTGAATCTATACCTACTGCGCTGATATTTAGTTTGATAATTTGTGTATTTTTCATTCTGATTTTCAAATTTCAATTAAATTATATTTAGCAGATAGTACTTGTTGGTATGTATTAATAGAGTTGAGAAAGGGTTTTACCACAAAGATAAAAAGAATAGTTATTAAATTAACCAGATATAAATCAGATTTTTCTAACTTCTATATTATATCCTTTGGTTATTTTACTTTTCATATTGAAATTGCTTTATATGCGAGGTGTATTTCTGTGGGAAAGAAAATAAGAAATAATGGATAGTGTTACTGTTACAAATTAGAAATCATGAAGATTATGTAAGGTCAGAGACAAGTAATCTTGGCTTGAATTCACAATTTAAGACTCATGGAAAATCTCAATATTTTTCACTTATGCCAATTCTACTAAAAAATTCACAGATTCTGAAAAAATAGTAAGTTAAAGACTACCTGGCAATAGGCACATTCTTTATATTATACTCTCTCAAAATGTATTTAAGTAGTCTTAGCCATAAAAACTTATGTTTATGTCAAGCTTACCAATCTCCCCTTCCCATCAGATTACCTTCTTGGAAGGATGAGACTAGAAACACAATAAAATATATATATATCCTTTCCCATTGGGTTGGGTTTCATTTTTAACTCTTATTTCTAATTAAAACAGCTTATAAAAGTAAGGGTACCACAGACTTGTTTTAATTAGATATAAAATATTCATCAACTTTTTGTCACTGTGACTAAAATTCCTGAAAAGCATCTCTTAAGAGTTTATCTTGGCTCAAGGTTTCAGAAGTTCAGTCTATAGTCATCCGGGTCCAAAGCAGAAACATCAGGGTGGCAGGGTGTGGTAGAGAAAGCTTCTCAGCTCATAAGAGCTGGAAAGCTGAAAGAAATACAGGAGGGGGGCAGAAACAGATGTGGTCCTCAAGGCCATGTGCTCAGTGATTCACCCCTGAAGCCATGTCTCTTTTCAGAAGCTTGCGGTACTAGAAAAGATGCCTTAACACATGAGTTGTTTTGGAAGGGAATATTCCAGATACAAACCATAACATATATTAGGAAACACAGACACATTGCTAGGTGTGACGGCAAACATCTGTGATCCCAGTGTTTGGGAGGCTGAGAGGGAAGGATTGAACGGTTCAAGGGCAGCCTCAGCAACTTAATAAGCCCTCAGCAACTTAGTGAGATACTGTTTCAAGATAAAATAGAGCTATGGGTCTCCTTTATTAGAGTACCCTGGATTCAATTCCCAGTAACAAGAGAATAAATAAAAGAAAAAAGAAAAAAAGGAGAGAAGGAGAGGAGGGAAGAGGAGAGGAAGGAAGAACACAGACACAGTCATGAGGAAAGTTTTGCTTTTTACTGGCAAGAGGAGTCACAACCTATCTTGAAGAACCACATGAGGAAGCAGCAATGTCTATTAGAAAGTGGAGAGAATGAGTTAAAATATAGGCAAGAAACTTTATGGTGCTTTTCATGAGAAGTATGTGGGAAGCAGAGATATGCAGACTTAGAATTGGCTAGCTTAAATAGTTTCAGTGGGTTCTGAGGCATAGGGAGTAGCCTTAGTTGTCTGATACCTGGTCCTGGCTGGGGTGAGGGGGTTAAGGCAGATGGACAGCCCCTGGAAGTATAAGAGACTATGAGAGTCTGATAAATAAGGTGCTTGTTTTGGCGATATGGGCTTCAGGTTGGTTGCTTTACAGATGCCTCTGTAACCCTTTGCCAGCTCTGGCATGGGCTCACTCTGGGAGGGATAGACTTTGCAAGCTCTAAAAAGCCCAAAGATTACAAATTATTAAATCCAGAAAATAGCCCTGCTTGGTGGCCCACTCTTGTAATCCTAGTACTCAGGAGGCTGAGATAAGAGAATGGTGCAGATCCAAAGCCAGCCGCAGCTACTTAATGAGGTTCTCAGCAACTTAGTGAAACCCTGTTCCCAAATAAAATACAAAATAGATCTGGGTGTGCAGCCCAGAGGTAGAAGGCCCCTGGGTTCATTCCCCAGTATAACACACACACACACACACACACACACACACACACACACGCACATGCACACGCACACACACAAACAAAAAAAAATCCAGAAAATATAAAATATATCTATATCATCTTCCCTTTTGTCTCCTACAGAGCAATCTGATCACATTTTCTATTTGAATATTTATTTTTTTATTTTTTATTTTTTATTTTTATTTTTTGGTGGTACTGGGGTTTCTGGAGGCCCTTCTACCTCCGGGCTACACTCGCAGACCTATTTTTACATTTTTCTATTTGGAAACAGGGTCTCCTAAGCCAGCGTGCATGGCTGGCTTCGAACCTGCTCGATCCTTCTGTCTCTGCCTCCCAAGCGCGGGGATTACAAGCGTGCACCACCACGCCCGGCTCTATTTGAATACTTAAAAATAGAGTTTTTTCCTCAAACAAATACACATCTATTCTGTTGTGAGATAAGTTCAACCAATTTTACTATACATAATGACTGACTGTATTTGTGTGCCTTTATTTTAGGAAAAACTGGTGAAATTTGTGAAGGCTTTCTATCTCCTCCCTTCCACTTCCATTTGAAGTGACAGTAAAAGCAAATTTATAATCATGTCATATTTATTTATTATATACAAACATAAATAAGTATTAGTAGGCAAAAAGGAGCGATCTAGCCTACTTGGCAATTTCAATGAAGCCTCAGCTCCTTGTTCTTCCAGTACGCCCATTAGGTTTTTCATAAAATATTCTCCATAGGAAAATCAACCATACTCTAAAAGCAAATTTTAGTAAAAATATAATAGACTCAGACAGAATGAATCAGCTACCAGCCAGACAAAGATCTGTTTCTGAATCTGCTTTCAAACACTGCTTTGTGAGGTGAAGGATATTGAGATTCCAAGTTCCTAATGTCCTGATTATTTAAGGATAATGCTAGTTCTAGTTATTATTATTCATAGTTTAAATGCCAGTATCTCATCAAGAAAAGTTATTTCCACCATCTACTGTGATAATTAACAAATCATGTACTTTTTTGTTTTGTTTCTAGTTCTGGGGATTGAACCCAGTGCCTTTTACATGCTAGAAAAACACTTTGCCAAGTAACTTCACTCCCTGTGCTATAAATTATAGATGTCAACAACAAAAACACATACACAAAACCATAGCTACAGAGCAAAACATAGGAAGCTGTGGGCTTTGGAGTATGGAAGCAGCTAACTATTCCAAAGTGTATTTTCCCAACTTGGAACACTGACTATTACTAATTATAAATTAGAACTGACACATACATACATAATGTCTATATTCAAATGCTTTAAATAAATTACAGACTACAGTACAATTTCTACAAGGAAATTTTAGTTCTAGAAGTTAATTCTTTTAACATCTTGATGCAATATTCTATGAGATTATAATTTCTTTATCCAACATGGGTTGATCTTATAAGACAAGGGTTTCAATGTGTCCAGCAATGATAGGTGGAACAGTCTTCATAAAATAAAAGACAATGGGATGTATAAGAAAAGTAGGACTTACCAAGTAAACAAGATTGGAAGAAGTACAAGGTAAAGCAGTAATTAAGGAGTAGAAAATACTAAAATAATAAGACCTGAAATTTTAAAACTGAATTTTCATTTATAATTTTCTTTAATAGTAATGTGTGAGTTAATTGAAAACAGTTTGTGCATTCCTTAGCTACTTTGCTTACTGTTGTGGGACATTTTTCTGAATATCAATTTCCTATTCTTTCAAATGAGAATCATAATCTTTTCACCATGGTTTTATTGGTAGTATGAAAATTGACATATCAGGAATCAATAATATTAATGCACTTCCTAGGTACTTTGGTGCATGCTAGATTTTGAGGACCCTTTTACTAAGAAAGAAAGGATGCATACAGATTTTTGCAGGCAGACTGCATAGGAAATCTTGCGAGGTATTGAACAACTACAAAAGCTCTACCTATTCTCACCCCAAGACTGTGTTTGTTGAAGGACTCATGTCCTTAAATTTTTACTGGAAAAAAATTAGTAGAGAAAACATTACTAGTACACAGGGAAAAGATTCTTTAGAAACATAGTCTATATTCTTATGGTCTTAGCATGGAAGAAAACAATGTTTTTTTACTAAAAAAAAGGAAAATACATATTTGGAAATACCCTATTACCTGTATCTCTCCTTCAACTGACCTTCTTCCTGCCCATTTCAGAATACATTATTTTCACATTAATTTACACTGAAATTTTAGTTTTCTTTTCATGAGAGCAAAATAAAAATAAAAATGACCCAACAGATGTATTTTTCTTTGCTTTACACTATTTAATAAATAACTTGACATTTTTGTGACATATTACAATTTCAATTTTTATTTACATATACCAGGGCAGTCACTGTGTTAAAAAAAAAAAAGATTCACTGAGGCAAGCTTTTCCAATGTAAACCTTTGCGTGAGGAAAGTAAAAGAATGTTTTCATAGTTTAAACATACATGTACATATTAAATATACACATGAATAAAAGTATTAGCATTCAATTATTAAAACATATAATAGTGTTATTCTCTATGCTGAAGAGAACATGATGAATAAGATTTAAAAAAAAAAAATACCCTGCTTTCAAGTACCAACATCGTGAAATAGAGGATGAACAAGAACAAGTAAACAAATAATTCTGAGATCATGTTGGATTGTGTTAAGGGTTAGGAAGCAAACTGTTGGGACAGTAGGATAAGCACTGTGCTGGTATGTTGGTGTGCAGAGATATTTGCAGAGTGTTAAGGCAAATGTTATTGGAAAGGTGAACTTGGAGCATAGTGTGAAGAATGAGAGGGGGTGAGCCATAGAAAACACTGGGGGAAAAACCTTCTAATTAGATGGAACATTGAGCGCAAAGCACTTGAGTTGAGGAAGTATGTAGGCTTTTAATCACTGGAAGGAAATTCTTTTATCTAGGTTTGGTTGATCAAGGGGAGAATGGGACCAGGTATACCTGAAGAGGGAGGTGAAGACCAAATTCCAAAATATAAAAATAGAAAACTTCTAAATACAAATATAGTTATCCTTTCGTATATAAGATTGCATGAGATCAAAGGAGTTCATAAAACTAGTTGTCTATTTTATATTTTACACAAGTGAAATATTTTTCTTGTTCTTCCTGTAAATATTTGTTGAGTACTTATTCTCTGCTAGACAATGGTCTAGGGTCCAGAACTGGAAAGACAAAATAATGAAGTTGCGAGACAGAATGCTACCATCTGGGAACCTGCTGATTTTATCTTTTATTACAGTGTTTTGGGTGCCAGGAGATGAAAGCTTCTAGGTTTCTCACTTGCAGCTCTATCTTGGTGACTGTTGTAATTTTACTGACAAAAGTCCTATGTAGGCCTCACAAGTCCTGAAACCTAACAGTTTCTCTTTTTTCCTTTATTAAAAAAAAACTGCAAGATTTTCTCCAGTGAAGTGAAATTTTGACCTTATAAAAATGTTACAAACTCCATGATAGACAACTAAAAATAATGAGAAAATGAAGTTAATGATATTACTTATGATCACTAGTCCCCAAACTGGGCTATGCAGATTCTTTTCCCTTTCTTGAGTGACAGTCATCTTTTAATTCCTTGGCATTATTTAATATTAATGTTTATTATGATGGAAAATAAGATTGCCTAATCAATAATTTTTTTACCTCCTAAACAATTTTTTGGGAAAAGGAACAGGATGTCAAATGCAGACATAATAGTTTCTTTGTAACTTTAGAGCTTTTTCCATAAAGATTCGTCTCACTGGATGAATTTTTTAAATGAAGACAATTGGTCTCTATAATTACATATGAACATTGATTAAAGTCTCAATTCTAGCTTATCATTTTGGTAATATTTCAGTTGTGAGACCAGGTGGACCAGCAGCTGTATTAAGAAGAAAAACAACTATGGATTCAGACATTATTTATAAGAGCTTGCTTTGTACTTATTAAACTAAAACACTCTGGAAGTGGAAAAAAAAGTTTTAAGAAATGATAACTATAGAACAACAGTTAACAATTCCAATAATCAAAAGTAAATAAGTGCAAAATGAATACATAATAGTCTTTATGGACCAAACAGTACTGTGCTCTGATCTTTTTAGAGGCAGAGAAAAACTAGAACTGAGGTTTTCCCTAATGCACATCAATCTGATTGTCCTAAAAGAATTTAAACAAGGTCTGTTTTTACTATTATGTTCTTATTTCTAGATATGGAATGAAATAGCTTTGATCTACACAGTTGGTACTGGCAGATTTTTAGAATGCAGGGAACTTAATTTGGAGAAAGTTGTCAAATACAACGCACCAAATGATTCCATGGGTCACTTGTGAGAAGCTTTTCTTGAATAACTTTAAGTATGATTTATAAGTATCATATATTGGTTCATAATGTTTTTTATTTTATTTCTGTTTCTTCATTTTCTGTGTTTATATAGGTAGCATATGAGGTCACAGCAGTTCAAGAGTTTTATAGATGATTTGATTTTTAACTCAACAACTGCAAAATACCAGGAAAATAAACAGAGGGTGAAATCAAAAGTATATTCATAAATGAAGGCATACTTCAGCAAGATGACTTCAGAGATATATCTTAGGATATTGCATCAGACTCTGAATTTGAATAGCATGTTCTTTCTCAATTTCCTTCTGTTTTGGGGACCCAACTCTATTCTCATAGCTCTCTGAGAATTACTACTATTTGGATACTTTTTTTTGAGGTACTGGGGATGGAACCGAGGGGCATTCTACCTCCAACCTACACCCCTAGTACTATTTTTTGTTCTTTATTTTGAAACAGGATCTCACTTAATTGCAAAGAGCCTCACTAAGTAGCTGAGGCTGTCATCGAACCATAATTCTCCTGTCTCAGCTTCCCGAATGCTGAGATTACAAGCGTGCACCACAGTTTTTGCATTTCTATTATGTTCTTGGTTGTGCAGAGTAATGCATCATACTATATTATTAAATTTCCAAATCAAGGAAACTCATTAGTTAGATATTAATATCTGTATGTGACACCAAATAAAATAGTCTTTGAAAAGATGAGGATCTTGTTCGAGGTAATATAGCTAGGACATTTTGGAAGAAAAAATTAAATTTCATGCTTTCTTATCTTATTCCAAAGCCTGCTACTTTTATTTTTCTATTTTACCATTTTATTGTGAATTTTTATGAAATCATGGGCTTACACTTTCACCACAGGATTCTCAACAATAGCCACTATCTCTGTAACATACAAAACAAAACATAAAAGGTTATAAGAATTGAAAAAGGCACTCATTCTTCCAACCCAGTGATAAAAACTTGCTCTATACACTGAAAAAACTGCATAAATTATTATTGAAATATTTTCCATCAATGTTTAGCAGTGACAATATGAATATCTTTTGACCTGAGCATATTTTCAGCTTGTATTTAAAATAATGGATTTTCACATTTATATTCGGTTACAGGGGTCTTTAACCTTCACTATACTATTGAATCACTGATATAAGTAAAATTTGCAGATGCCCAGGGGCTCCATCCAAGATCAATTAAGTGTGAGTACATCCACCAAAACTTTAAAAATTCAACCTCAATGATTCTATCTTTGAAAACAACTTTTGAAAATATCAGTCTTTTCTCATGGCCTTGTATTCAAGGAACTTAATTTATCTTATGTATCTGAGGATTGAAGACAGTGATGTGGCCCACTGGGCAACAGACAACAATACCAGAGACTCAGTAGTTAGTGTTCAAGATTCAAAAGAGGTAAGAAAAATTAGTCTAGTTAACAAAATGAATATTTACTAATGCTTGTGACCTAACACTAGTTGTTTGATTTGCTTTTGTGAAAAATAAGAAGTTTTAACTTGCTGCAGAGCCAACTGGTAGAAAGCACTGGGCTATATCTGTACAAATAGTACCTTGAAAGCTTTATTCTCTCTCCTCAGGTAGCCACCTCTTAGGTTATACCATTTGGCACAGATCAGAGACATGAGAATAGTATAAGGAATGGTTACTATTTAAACTTTAAGCAGAGTTTACATTTGTATTGCATTCACTGAGGCTGTGTGTGCAAACTTCTCTGCTTTATTTTCTTCATTGACAAGGTGCCTATAGGGACCTAAATATAATCATCTTCTATTTAGCTTTTGACTGCATTATAGAAACCTTTAAACAGTGCATGGTAGCTACTAGTTATTGCGTTCATTTCACAGATAGACAAACTGAGGTGCAGAGAATTTAGGTGGTGTTCAGTGTTGTGAATCTTATCCAACAATGCCAACTTTCCATGGAAGACATAACTAACTGCCTTGAACAGTCACCAAATTACACCACTTCAAAGGGTGTTTTTATAGGATTCTGTGAGATAAAAAAAAATAGCAATTGAAAAAGTATCTAGCAATGGGAGCCCATACCTGTATATTTTCTTTCATTGTGATGTGGCACATCCTAGGCTAAGTAGTTTTTAGAGCTTCCCAGGTGACATTAATGTTCAAATTTGGAAAGCAATTACTTTAGAATGTGACTTACAATGGGATGGCGATAAATCTATAAATAGTTCTATTGCCATTAATGGCATCATTAAAAATTGGTCTGAAGGTAGAACAAGCACTTCCTTCCCTTCCTTCCTTCCTTCCTTCCTTCCTTTGTTTCTTCTTTCTTTTTTCTTTTTCTTTTGGTACTGGGAATTGAACCCAGGAACATTCTGCCTCTGAGCCAGCTTCATCCCAGCCCTATTTTACATTTTAGTTTGAAACAGGATCTCATTAAGCTGCTTTGCTATGTTGTTGATGCTATCTGTGAACCCACAATGCTCTTTTCTCGGTCTCCACCACACCTGACTTGCATCTTTCTTAAATGACATAAAGCAAGAACAAAACAGAAGAGCAAATTTCATATTATACATCCAAAATATTTTTCTGTTAATAAGCTATTTTAAAATTTCTTCTTATAAAAAAGTAAAAGGTTTTTTTTTTTTTTTTTTTTTTTTTTTTTTTTTTTTTTTTTCAAAATGGCGACTGAGGGACACAGCACCTCTCAGTAGCTGAAGTAAATAAAGTTTAAATACTGAGAAAGCAGTGTCTAAATCAACAAAACAAATACATACCAGGAACCAAAACACATCCTGTACCTCGGCGGAACCCTGAACTTGAACAAGAAGAACAAAGATCGGACACGGGACCTGCTGCAGATACAATCTGACCGCGGACCAGAACGCTGAGCCGCGGGCTGCTTTGGCAGCTGTCCAAGGAGCTGCCTGCCCGATATTTCCACGGCAAGATAATCCGGGAATAAAAACGGACTTAGGACCGCATCCTAAGCAGCGAGCAGCACCCTCCAGAACTCTGTCTGCCCACCAGCGACCGGATCACATCGGCACAGAGACTCACACGGATTCCTGCACCAAGACAGGTACCTGAGGGCGCCCTAGTAACTGGGGTCCTAGCGTGTGCGGAGTCGCAGTCTCAAACCCCCACCACGGGCTCAAGCCTCAGAGCACTCTCCTCGCGCTTCCTGCCTGTCCCCTACTAGTAATCAGCGCCTGTACACTGCCCTCCTAAATTGGAGCCTGCTTCTGTGGCTAACCCCTGCCACCTTGCCAGAGCCTACCCCCCAGGCTGCAAAAGCACTGGGAGACCCGGAAATCTCCTTGGGGCACCCCCAGCCTCTACGTCCCGCGGGACGCAGAGACCATTGCTGGACACCGCACACTGGACCCTTGAGCACCTACCCTGCACCCCTGGCCCACCGCGGGGTATTCCCAACCTCCTGGTAGCCAGATGCTTAGTTCTAAGTGAGAACACAGCTCAATACACCTTGGAAGAACAAACCAGCAGCAATAGACAGCTGCACCCACTCTCACTAGGGTCCAGTATTAACAGGGCATCCAGCCTGCACTCTTGGAATAGGCAGAGCTCTGGCAGTAAGTGTGGCCACCCAGGAACCAGCATTCATTTGCCCAGGGCACATCTTGGGACCACACCTGGCTAGCCCAGCTGGAATTTCCAGAGACACAAGAAAATCCATCGGGCCACAAAATCTGCTCAGGACCTCAGGGGGAAGTGCCAATTACACTTTAGTCACTCTCCACCCCTGCTGTAGGGAAGCACAGGCTGGAGGCGAGGGTGGTGAGTGCAGATGTGCTGACCACAGGTTAGAATTTCGCAGAATCTGTGAACTGTACAGAATCAAATAACAGTGAAACCAGACACCCGGACACATAAACCTAAAGCAGCTAAAGGAGAAAAAGGTGTCCAAACACCCAGAGTGACTTAAGAAGATAAAAATAGAGTACAAAGAAAACTAAGAGACATTGGACGGTATCCTGAAAGCTACCAAGCAATCAGATACACACATATTATATGGACCTGACCCCATATGCGTAAATAAGTAGGACTGTTTGTTTTACTTTTAATGTGGATGTTATGTTTTCTTTTGCTTTTAAAGTGCTTTTGTTTTAGTATGGTTATTGCTGTTTTCTTTTTTTTTCGTTTTCTTTCTTCTTTTAATCCAAACTTCTCTTACTTTAACTTGTTGTTTTATATATATATATACATTGGATAGTTTGCCTTATTTCTTTATTTCACACGGCTGCTAGTTCCTTTTATTTTATTCCTCTTCCTTTTTCCTCTTTCTTCCCTTTTCCTTCCTTTTCTTTCATTCTCCTCCTTTGATTGGTTTACCTTCCTTTTTCTTGGATTACATAATAGTCTTGGTATCTTGAGCGGATTCTTTTTTTTTTTTTTTTTTTTTTATGTCTGCCTGCTCCTACCAGCATCCCTATTTACAAACCTTCCCACACTAACCTACATACATTTCTCCCCCAAAACTTTTCCCCATAATATACCTCATGGTTTAAAACTCAAAGTATTTTTTATATCCATAACTACTCTACTAACAACAAGAGTCCTAGTAGTTAACTCTCTCTCATTCATAGCAAGTTATTACTTTATCATACTTAAAGTCCTTCTCAACCTAACATATCCTCCACCTAATCTGACTCCTTTACCCATCACCCCAGCTCCTCCCACATCACCCACTTTCAACACTGGAAAGGCTCTGCTGACTGGCCGATACTCCTAAACTCCTAATATTAAGATTTGACTAAACACATTACTCACGAACGATGGGTAGAAATCAGAAAAACAGGACAGAGAACACTATAAATATGAGAACCAGGAGTTATGAAGAGACAGCAGAAATCACGAATACTGACCTACTAGAAATGCAAGAAGGGGAGTTCAGAATCTTGTTGTTCAATATGATGAAAGGTTTTAAAACAAGTATAGAGGAGGTTAAAGGTGAAATAGAAACACTAAAAAAGAATCAGAAAGAGGTCTGGAATGAAATGAAAGAGGCAATAAGTGAAATGAAGACAGCAATAGAAAGAAACTCTGGAAGATTAGATGAAATGGAAAACAGAATATCAATATTAGAAGACAGTACATCCCAAACCGAAAACACAGTCAGCGATATACAGAAATCTTTACAGCAACAAAACCTAAACATCCAGCAATTATGGGATAATATGAAGCGCCCTAATTTACGGATAATAGGCATTGAGGAAGGGATAGAGGTACAGACCAAGGGCATATGTAATATCTTCAAGGAAATAATCTCAGAGAATTTTCCAAATATGGAAAGAGACTTGAATCTTCAAGTACAGGAGGCATACAGAACTCCACTGAGACAGGACCAAAGAAAAACCACTCCACGCCACATAATAACCAAATTGACCAGCATAGAGGCCAAGGAAGGAATCTTAAAAGCAGTAAGAACAAAAGGACAGGTGACATATAGAGGCAAAACAATAAGAATCACCCCAGACTATACAACCCAGGTCAGGAATGCTAGGAGAGACTGGTATGACGTGATTCAGACCCTGGAAGAACATAACTTCCAGCCCAAATTAATCTACCCAGCAAAACTACTATTCAAGATCAATGGGGAAGTCAAAGTCTTTCAGGATAAACAGAATCTCAAAAAATTCATGAATTCAAAGCCAACACTAGAGAAAATTCTTAAAGAAATAAATCATAAGGAAGAAAAAAGAAGCAGACTCCAGAATCAGAGAAGCGAGGAAGTTAATAAGTGGGCCATTTAAGTAAAGAAGAAAGATCACAACACCCAAGAGTAGACAGAACACAAAATGGCAGAAAACAAAAAGCATATTTCAATAATATCACTTAATGTCAAAGGACTTAACTCACCAATCAAAAGACATAGACTGGCAATGTGGATTAGGAAACATAATCCAAACATATGCTGTCTGCAAGAAACTCACCTCACAGCCAAAGACATTCACAGGTTGAAGGTGAAAGGATGGAAAAAGATATACCATGCCACCAGTGACCGAAAAAGAGCAGGGGTAGCAACCCTGATATCCAACAAAACAGACTTTAAAATAAAACACATCAAAAGAGACAAATCAGGGCACTTCCTTTTATTAAAAGGAACAATACACCAAGAAGATATAATGATAGTAAATATTTATGCCCCAAATGTGGGTGCAACCACATTCGTAAAACAAACCCTTCTGGACATAAGATCCCAAGTAGACCCAAATACAATAATTCTGGGAGACTTTAATACGCCTCTCACACCACTGGATCGATCTTCGAGGCAAAAGATGAGTAAAGATGCTCTAGAACTAAAGGAAACCATAAACCAAATGGACCTAATAGACGTTTTCAGAGTATTTCAACCAGGAACTACAGAATACACTTTCTTCTCAGCAGCCCATGGAACCTTCTCCAAAATAGATCACATCCTGGGACACAAAGAAAATACCAGCAAATTCAAAAAATGTAATATAATCCCATGCATCTTTTCAGACCACAATGGAATAAAAGTAGAAATCAACAACAGGAAACTCGAAAGAAAGTATTCAAATTCATGGAGAATGAATGATACACTACTAAATGACGAATGGGTAAGAGCAGAAATTAGGGAAGAAATAAAGAAATTTATGGAAACAAACGAAAACAGAGACACAACCCACCAAAACCTATGGGACACCATGAAGGCAGTACTAAGAGGAAAGTTTATCGCATTGAGTGCCCACATAAAAAGGATGGAGAACCACCAAGTAAAGAACCTAATGAAACAACTCAAGGATCTAGAAATTCTGCAACAATCCATTCCCAAAGCCAGCAGAAGACGAGAAATCATCAAAATTAGAGCAGAAATAAATGAAATAGAGAACAAAAAAACAATTCAAAGAATCAATAAAACAAAAAGTTGGTTCTTTGAAAAGATTAATAGAATTGATAAACCCCTGGCCAACCTAACCAAAAGAAAAAGAGAATCAACTCAAATTACCAAAATTAGAAATGAAAAAGGAGATATCACCACTGATAGTGAAGAAATTCAAAACATTATCAGAAACTACTTTAAAAATTTATACTCCAATAGATTTGAAAACCTGGATGAAATTGACAGATTTCTAAACACAGTTAACCTTCCTACACTCAACCAAGAGGACATAGCAAGCCTAAACCAACCAATAACAACCAAAGAAATAGAAACGGCAATAAAAATTCTTCCACCAAAGAAAAGCCCAGGCCCAGATGGGTTCCCAGCTGAATTCTACAAAACCTTCAGTGAACAACTAATACCAATACTTCATAACACGTTCCGGGAAATTGAAAGAGATGGAACTCTTCCAAATTCCTTCTATGAGGCCAGTATCACATTAATCCCCAAACCAAATAAAGATACCTCAAGAAAGGAAAACTACAGACCAATATCCTTAATGAACATAGATGCAAAAATTCTAAACAAAATACTAGCTATACGCATTCAAAACTATATCAAGAGAATAATTCATCACGACCAAGTCGGTTTCATCCCAGAAAAACAAGGCTGGTTCAACATACGCAAATCAATACATGTTATTCACCACATAAATAGAACCAAGAACAAAAACCACATCATCATAGCAATAGATGCTGAAAAAGCATTCGACAAAATCCAACACCCATTTATGTTAAAAACACTGCAAAAAATTGGGATAGAAGGAAAGTACTTCAACATCATCAAGGCAATATACTGCAAACCCAAAGCCAACATTATATTGAATGGGGAAAAACTGCAAGAATTTCCGCTACAGTCAGGAACAAGACAAGGATGCCCACTTTCACCTCTCCTTTTCAATATAGTCCTTGAGACTCTTGCTGCAGCAATCAGACAAGAGAAGGAAATCAAAGGAATCCACATAGGAAGAGAGGAAGTGAAATTATCCTTATTCGCAGATGACATGATCCTTTACCTGGAAGACCCAAAGAACTCAACCAAAAGACTTCTGGAGCTGATCGACAAATTCGGCAAAGTCGCAGGTTACAAAATCAACCTAAAGAAATCAGTGGCCTTTCTTTATGCCAACAACGAATCCACAATGAAGGAAACAAAAACAACAATTCCATTCACTATAACCTCAAAACCAATAAAATACCTAGGAATAAACCTAACCCAAGATGTAAAAGACCTCTACAACAAAAACTATAAAACATTAAAAAAAGAAATAGAAGAAGACCTTGGAAGATGGAAAGATCTCCCGTGCTCATGGATAGGCAGAATAAATATCATCAAAATGGCCATTCTGCCAAAACTGATCTATAGGTTCAATGCAATTCCCATTAAAATACCAGTGACATTCTTCAGAGACCTAGAAAAATCAATCATGAACTTCATATGGAGAAAGAAAAGACCTAGAATAGCCAAAGCAATTCTCAATAACAAGAAACACGCAGGAGGCATTACAATCCCAGACTTCAAACTATACTATAGAGCAATAGTAGTAAAAACAGCATGGTACTGGCACAAAAACAGATATACTGACCAGTGGATTAGAATAGAAGATACAGAAACAAACCCACACATCTTTAGTCAATTAATCTTTGACAAAGGGGCCAAACACATACGCTGGAGAAAAGACAGCCTTTTCAACAAGTGGTGCTGGGAGAACTGGCTAGCCATTTGTAAAAAGATGAAGCTAAACCCCTATATCTCACCTAACACAGGAATCAACTCAAGATGGATCAAAGACTTAGAAATTAGACCTGAGACGGTGAAGTTAGTAGAGGAGAACATAGGTTCAACACTACAACATATTGGCACAGGCAGTAACTTTCTCAACAAAACCTCCAAAGCTCAGGAAATTAAAGCAAGAATAAACAAGTGGGATAACATTAAACTAAAAAGTTTCTTCTCATCAAAGGAAACTATCAATAACCTAAAGAGGAAGCCTACAGAATGGGAAAGGATCTTTACCAGCCACCATTCTGATAGGGGGCTAATATCCAGAGTATACAAAGAGCTCAAAAGGCTCTACACCAACAAAACAAACAACCCAATCAAGAAATGGGCAAATGAACTAAATAGACACTTCACAAAAGAAGAGATACAAAGGGCTAATAGATACATGAAAAGATGTTCTTCATCACTGGCCATCAGGGAGATGCAAATCAAAACTACACTGAGATTCCATCTAACCCCAGTGAGAGTAGCAAGCATAAAGAAATCAAACAACAACAAATGCTGGCGAGGATGTGGGGAAAGAGGAACTCTTTTACACTGTTGGTGGGAGTGCAAACTAGTTCAGCCACTATGGAGATCTGTGTGGAGATTCCTAAGAAAGGTGGGAATAGATCCACCATATGATCCAGCTATACCACTCCTGGGTATCTTTCCAAAAGGGTTGAATTCAGAGAAATACAGCAACATATGCATACCTATGTTCATAGCAGCACAATTTGTAATAGCCAAAATATGGATCCAACCCAGATCACCATCAACAGATGAATGGATAGCAAAACTGTGGGAAATACACACAATGGAATTCTATTCAGCCATAAAGAAGAACAAAATTTTATCATTTGCAAGAAGATGGAAAGCCCTGGAAAGCATCATGTTAAGTGAGATCAGCCAAGCACAGAAGGAGAAGATACACATGTTTCCTCTAATATGCCCAAACTAGAAAACACAAAGGATACCAGTAGGACCCCAGATATTAGAGGGGAAATACTAGCTAAGTTTTAATGGAAAGATAGGAGAGGAGAAAGGCCGATCTTGATTAAGGAGCATCTTCACCTGAACATGTGTAAAATTATGAATAAGACATGGTTAACCTGGCCAACCATTGGTGGGGGGGGGGGGAGAAAATGGGGGCGGGGGGAGAGGGCACCAAATATAGTGTAAATGTATACTATTTATGTTCAATAAAAAATTGTTAAAAAAAAAAAAAAAAAAAAAAAATAAAAAAGTAAAAGAAGATGCTTAAAGACATATCAAATAATATAACCTCACACTGTGTTTTCTGTTGTAATTTTCTAGATTCTCTTATACTATTTGTGTCAAAGACATCATCATTGGTGCTTTGATTTTAGTTATATAAATAGGAAGAAAAGCCTGAAATAGTTATCAGGAATATGACTATTTCTACTTCTACTCATGGTTCATATATTTATAAAGCTTTGAAGTTTTCTATAGTGAGTATTGACAATATAGCTCAATATGTCTGATAGTTTTACACAGAAGAAAACTGTCAGTCAAGGAACATAGGTATGGTCAACAATTCTCCACATTTTCTGTAATATTTCCAAACTGTCTCATTTAAAGAAAGGGATGTCAATTTTTTATAAATGCCATGATTTATTTAAGCCTTGTGATTCTATTGTTAAGCCTATGCAGTGATAGAAACTAATATTTATAATTTATACACATTAATGAACTGCTGTCACAAATTCATTGTTGATGGTTCTCCCTATTTCTAGTTTTTTATACTTTAGCTGTGCCTTGCTTTAAGCAAAGGTCATATGTGGTTGCTAATTTTACTTGGTTATTAGTTGAGATTACTAAGGCCAGCAAGCTTGGATAACTAGAAGCAATTACATTTGTGCATGAGTTTATAAGCCAGAAAAAAGTAATATGCTAAAAATGGCAGTTTTTATTTATTTTTCTTTGAGTATGATTTAGAAAATTTTTTTCAGATAACCTATCAATTTTTACTATCTTATTTTTTTCTACTGAGGATTGATCCTGGTGGTATTCTACCTCCAAGGTATAACCCCAGATCAATTTTTATTTTGAAACAGGGTCTCACTAAATTGAGGAGTCTGTCCTTTAACCCGTGATCCTCCTATTTTAGCCTCCTAAGTACTAGAATTACAAGAGTATGTCACTGCACCTAGCTTAATTTTCACTTATTTTACTTAAGATATTTTAAAATTTTGTACATAAACTAAGAATACTGACATTTTTGCCTCTGAAGAAAGAGTGGAATTATTAATACATTTTGTATTTTTGTCTCTTTTTCAATCTGTATAACATCAGAGGGGTATATTAGTCTATTGGTAAAGCTACTGAGTTTGTAATTTTCTATATATTTAATATAATTAAAGTATATACAACAACCTAAATACAAGTGTGTTACTATAAACACCATGATTGACATCTTTGCCCACACAGAGATATTTGTTCATATTTATTAGACCAAACACGTGTAAATTCCCCATGAAATTTTTGTCATAAACAATATGTGACCTAAAAACTAGGGTTTTCCCAATTTATTACAGCAAATGGTTCTAAGAAAATCAGAATTTTCAGAGCATGAGTGTAATCAATTTGAGCCTACCTATTATGATTTATAAAAGTCAGCTAAATTATTTCCAGTCATTTAGATATATATTAACACGGGAATATTTGGTTGCTTAGACAACATTACAACTGGCAAGTAGATTATCTGGAAAATATGTCTGTCATATCTGATTCTATGCATAACTGTATAAATTCAGACATATCATCCAAGAATTTTGTATTTTTCAATCACAGAGAAATACATCAAAAGAAGGTCTATGAACTTTTATTCTTATGTCTTCTGTATATGTATAAAATTCAAATTAGCTCTGCTGCTAACATTCTCCACAATTTTGTCAAATAGCATCAGAGAAGAGACATTTTTCTTTAGTTGAAGTTGAACTGTAATTTAGCCTATAAAACACAAACTTGTAAGTAAATATTAATTATTGGTGTTTCCACTGGGTTGAAATTATTTTGAACTATAATTGATCTCTTAGTCACCAACAATTTTGTGTTGTTTTACAATATTAAATTGATGTTGTAACTTTGATTTTAATATTAAAACACATAAATGAAAGAATAAATAACATAGCCATAGGGTATTATCATTTATCCTTGCAAAAGACATATATTTAACCACAGAATGTTCTCCTTACTGAATAATGTTTGATATATTTTTACATTAAAATGGTTTATTATTATATCAAAAGCATCTATCAAAACAATCTTTAATATTTTGTGGTACTGAAGATTGAACATAGAGGAATTTTATTTCTGATCTACATCCCCAACCCCTTTTTATTTTTTTTGTTTTGAAACAGTCTTGCTAAGTTGCTGAGGCCCTAAGTTGCTTTTGTTGGCCATGAATTTGCCATCCTCCTGTCTCAACCTTCCAAGTACTGGTATTACAGGCTTGTGCCACTAAACCTGCCCAGAGCAATCTTTTGAAAGATTCTAAGAATAACGAAATAGTCACTAATCTAAAACTAATTTACTAATTGTCTTGGTAAAAGCATTAGTCATTCAGGTAGAATCCGATTCAGCAATTCTAAATCAAATACCCCAATATTTTACTAGAGAAGTTAAATTAGAAACATTTGGAAGACTTGGGACATTCTTGGGATGCCCAGGGAAGGAAGCTAAGTGTCATAGAAAAAACCTATGCAAGACAAGATGACATAATATAACATGACTAAAACATTAGTAATGGCATGATTAAAAGAATTGTCTCATCGAGTTCTGTGATTCAGTCTTGCCCATTACAGCTACACCCCAACTCTTGTCTTGTATGAGTATTGAGAGGGCCATCGCATTCTTACACACACCAAGTGTATAAGTACCAAATCCCAGTGTATCATTGCAATCACTTTCTCATAATACCTGCAAGTCATGAGATATAGGAAATGGATATAGACTTATAATTTTACAAATTTGCCTATGTTGTTAGCTTGACTTACTTTTTTTCTTCTTCTGGAAACCCTTCTATCTCCGGGCTTTATATTTTTATTTGGAAACAGGGTCTCCTAAACCAGCAAGACTAGCTTTGAACCTGTGTGATCCTCCTGTCTCCACCTCCCAAGCGCCGGGATTACAAGCATGTGCCACCATGCCCGGCTTGACTTATTTTTTAACTTAAACTAAATTTTATTTTTAACTAGTACATGAAAACAATGTTTGTACATAGTAATGAAATGAAATGAAGTACCATGAGCCCCATGCATATATACATTGTATTCAATACCAGTATAGAGTATATAATATTGATTCAGTATTTAACATTTATAAAAAGTATATAACATGATATATTCTGCCTATATATAATTAATATTATAATATATCACAATATATTATAAACATATAATTTCTTTATACGAAACTTTCAGAATTCTTTATCATAGCTTTGTGATATATAGAGTACATTATCATTATCTATAGTCTCCCTACTGCACAATAGCACAGTAGAACTTTTTACTTCTATCTAATTTTAACTTCTTATCCTTTGGTCCACCTTTCCCTACCCTTCTATCTTCACTGCTTTCCACATTGTCTGGTATTCATTGTTATACTCTCCACTTCTATGAGATGAATGTACTAAAATTACTATATTGGTAAGATCATGTAGCACAAATGTTTATAAATTGGAAAAATTAATAAAGTTAAAATTTCAATAGTTCCAAAAGCGATTTATGGAGTCAATAAATCTCCTTTAAAATTCCAATGACATTTTTCATAGAACTAAAAGAAAATCCTAAAATTCATAGAGAAGAATAAAATATCCTGAATAGACAAAACAATCTTGGGTGAAAAGAATAAAGCTGCAGGTATCACACTACCTGATTTAAAAATACATCACAAACTGCAGTATTAAAAACAGTACATTTGTATAAAAAAACAAATATGCAAACAATTGAGACAGAACTGTTTGCCTAGAAATATTTCTTCATATCTATAACCCATTGTAATTTTAACAAAAACTAAGAACACACAGTAAAGAGAGGAGAGTCTTTTCAGTAAATGTTGCTAGGAAAATTGAGTATCTATTTTTAGAGGAATAAAAACAGATACATCTTTCTTAGAATTTGAAAAAAAGATTCATTCATGTTTTAGCTTATATCAGTATGTCACATTTTTGTTGTTTGTTTTTAGTAGTACTGCATATTAAACCCAAGAGGCATTCTACCTCTGAGGTATACCACTAACTCTTTTATATTACTTTTGGTTTCAAAACTTTGTTGCTAGGAATCTCATTACATTGCTTAGGCTGTCCTCAAACCTCCTGTCTCAGCCTCCCAATTTTTGGGATTGCAGACATACACAATCATATTTGGCTACCATGTACTTCTTTTAATAGATGAATCTGTTTCCATTGTAGGAATATACCCATTTGTTTATCAATTAAACCTTTAATAGACATTTAATTTGTTTCTATTTTTTGGCTAAAATGAATAAAACCTCTTTAACATTAGTGTGTGTGTGTGTGTGTGTGTGTGTGTGTGTGTGTGTGTGTGTGATACTAGGGATGGAACCCAGGGGCATGCTACCTCTGAGTGACACCCCCAGACTGATTTTTTATTCTTTATCTTGAAACAGGGTCTCACTGAGTTGCAAAGGGCCTCACTAAGTAGCAGAGGCTGTCTGCGAACCGCAATCCTCCTGTCTCAACCTCCCAAATGCAGGGATTACAAGCATTAGCCACCATGCCTGGCTCCTATTTAACATTTGAAAAAATATATGTTTTATATATTAGTGGAACTGAATCTTATGGCAATTCTTTAATTTTGGGGGGAGGGTCATAGTTAAAATATTGTTCAAATTGGCTGAATCACAGTATGTTCTCATGAGCAAAGTATGAGAATTACATTTTTTACATATTTTCACACACATTTTATTATTTTTTTCCTATTGGTGCACTGTAGTCATACATTATTCTAGCTATTCTTATTTATGGGAAATAGAATCTTATTGTTTCTGATTTTCATATTTCTAATGATAAATAGGGTTAGCATCATTTCATGTGCTATTGGTTATTTATCTTCTGAGAATTATCTTATTTCTATGCCCATTTTTCATGGAGTTATTTGTCATTTAAAATTGAGCCATAAGAATTATTTATATATTCTGGATGCTGTGGTAGATATCAGATATATAATTTTAATATATTTTCTTCTATACATTATATTTTCACCGTTTTGATACCATCTTTGGAAATAAAAAGCCTTCTTAATTTTGATGGAGTACAATTAATATTTTTTTTGTAAAACAAAATCATGACGAATTAAACTTGTATGTTTTTCAAGTTTTACATTTGTACTCTTACATTAAAGTCTTTGATCCATTTGGGGTTAAATTTTGTGCATCATCAATGTGAGATAGGCATCCACTTTCATTTTTTTCACATGTTGATGTCTTGTTGCCTCAGAATCATTTATAAAGGACTTTTCTTTTCCATAGAACTATCTTGGTAGACTTGAAAATCAATTGCTATAAATGTCTGGCTTTATTTTTGGACTCAACTATTTTACATAGATGTGAGTTCCTATTATTATGCTAATACTGCAAAGTCTCTATTTTTTTGGGAGTGGGTACTGGAAATTGAACCCAGGGGCATTCTATCTCAGAGCTACAACCCCAGCCTATATTTTACTTTTTATTTTGAAACAAGACCTCAGTAAGCTGTGGAGGGTCTCACTAAGTAGCTGAGGCTGGCTGCGAACCTGTTATTTTAAGTAGATAGTATGTTTTGAAATCAAGAAGTGGTAGTCTTTCTGTTTTGTTTTTCTTTTTAATAATGTCCTTACTATTGATTTATTCATTAATTATTTTTGTTTTTACTATTTAATTCCATGTAAGTTTTAGAATCAGGTCTTCAATTTCTGGAAAATTGAGTAATAGAAGTTCTGATACAATGTGTTTCAATTATAGACCAATTTGGAGATTATTACCTTTTAAAATATAAAAACAATCCATGAGCACACTTATGTATTTTTATTTATTTAAGTTATAAAACTAGTTTTCAACATTATTTGTGTATTGCAACATCTAGGTATTCTATTCTTTTGTTAAATTTATTCTGAAGTAATTTTTGCTGCCACTGTATTATTATTATTATTATTATTATTATTAGTAGTAGTAGTAGTAGTAGTAGTAGTAGTAGTAGTATTTACTTTGGTGGTGCTGGGGGTTCAACCCAGAGGCATTCTACCTCTGAGCTAGAACTTCCAGCCCTACTTTTTACTTTTTATTTTTGAAACAGGGTCTCACCAAGTTGTAAAGGGCCTAAGTTGCTGAGGCTGGCAGTGAAATCATGAATCTCCTGTCTTAGCCTTTCAACATACTGGGATTACAAGCATGCACCACCACGCCCAGCTTTATCTTCAGAGAGCTTATTACTAAATTATAAAAAAAAAAACAACTGATCAATCTTTTCTTTAACCATACTGCACTAATTAGTGTGCATATGTGAATTTTTTAAAAAATGTAAAAGGCAAGACTGAGGTACTTGGAAATCTAAACCATATTTTCTTTTTTTTCCTTTGAGAACTTTTCATTTTATATTACTTTTCATTTGGATTGGCCAGGAACTCCAGTGTAATGTCAAATAGAAATGGTGAGAGAAAATATCCATTTTTTCTTGATAATAGAAAAGTCTCATTTTTACAATGTAGTGTGCTTTTAGATGTAGAATTTTTATAGATTTTCTATCAGATCAAAGAAATTTCGTTTTATCCTAAAACTGGTTTTGCCGAAAGCCCTTTTTGTGTGTCTACTAAGCTAATCATGTGGTTTTGTCTTTTAAAATTAGAGAATGATATTAATATATGTTAAAACAGTCTTGTTTTATTGAGATAAAACCCACTTGGTTATCCTTTTCCCATGTTTGTGGGTTTTTTTTAATAAGTTCTTGATAAAGAATTTTAGCTCTATGAGGTATCTTGTCTTGTAGTGTTTTTTTTTTTTTAATATCAGAGTAGTACTGACTTCTTCATAGAATACATTGTGAAGTGACTTATTTTGTTTCTGGAGGGACTGGTAAAAGGTTGCAGATAGTTTTTCTTTGAATATATCCAAATGCAAAAATGCAACAAGTAAACAATCTAATTTGGGGATTTTTTCTGTGGTAATATTTTAAACTACTGAGATAATGTCTTTATATACTATAGTTTTATATATATATTCTTTTTCTTTGTGAGTTAGTTTTCTCAGTTTGTATGTTCCTAGATATTTTACAATTTTATGTAGATTATCTAATTTGTTGACATAAAATTGGGCATTGTGTTCATTTATATTCCTTTTTATTTCTGAGTTTGATAACTAAGTCTTTCTTTTACTCCTGGCTAGTGCTATTAAAAATTTGACAAGTTTTCAGATGCATTGTAATCATATACCATGATAAAGTTTATGGTGATAGAGACATATATAACACAGCTCTCATTGAGCCTACCCCCAGCTCCCACCCCCCCCCCCTTTCCCTCTCCACTTTCCCATACATGATAGGACACTGTGGTTGGCACTGTGATAAGTTTGTGTATGTACATCATATCCACTGAAGTTTTCCCTCTTCAAGTCAGTCCTCCCCTCTTCCACCTCTCCCACCTCCCCCACCTCCCTTAGGTTTGAGAGAACAAAGTTTATCTTTTTAAAATAAATTTTATGTATTATTTTTCTAGTCTCAATTTTTTATTATTAATTTTTGCTTTAATCTTACTTCTGTTTTATGTGACTTTAATTCATTCATTTTCTTTCTTCAGCTGGATTATGTTATTGATTTGACCTCCTCCTCCTCCTCCTCCTCCTCCTCCTCCTCCTCCTCCTCCTCCTCCTCTTCCTCCTCCTCCTCCTCCTCCTCCTCCTCTTCCTCCTCCTCCTCCTCCTCCTTCTTGGTGGCACTGGGGTTCCTGGAAGCCCTTCTACCTCCGGGCTACACTCCCAGACCTATTTTATACTTTTTATTTGGAAACAGGTTCTCTTAAGCCAGCGCAGCTGGCTTCCAACCTGTGCGATCCTCCTGTCTCCGCCTCCCAAATGCGGGGATTACAAGCGTGCGGCCAAACGCCTGGCGTTATTTCTTCATTTTAATATAATCATTCCCAACTATATTTTTTCTTAAGCATGACTATCACTGCATTCTATGGGTTTTGTTATATTTTATTTTTATTTGCAATCACCTAGAATACTTTCTAAATTTTTTTTTATTTTATTTATTTTTTATTTGGTACTAGGGATAAACCTTATGGACAGTTTACCTTTGACCTATACCATCAGTCCAGTTTTATTTCTTTTATTTTGAAACAGGGTCTCACTAAATTGCTGGGGCTGTCCTCAAACTTTCTGATTCTCTTGTCTCAACCTCCCAAGTACTGGGATTACAAGTATGAACCACTGCAACTGGCTACTTTAAAATTTTTTCTTATTAGTCCCATAGGCTTTTGTTTATATTCACTTACCTGGGAATTACCAAATGTTTTTCTATTGTTGATTTGTTTATAATTTCATTTCATTGTAGTTGGAGAATATATTTTGTATGATTTCAGTATTTGAAATGTATTGAGATTTATAGCATAACGTGTGCTCCAACTTAGAGGAAGTCTAAATATACCACCTGAGAAGAAAGTGTATTCTGCAGTTGGTGTGATCTTCAATGGCTAGAACAAAATCTAAAAACTTAAACTTCATCTATAGTTTACAACACTCTGTATGCTTTGCATTCTATTCCTTTCTAAATTCTGCCTATATCTATGCCTTATTTTACAGAATTCTTTTCCGTTTACACCAATGTCCATTGATGGTTGTGTTTTATCTTTTTTTTTAAAATGCCCCAAATTCCCACCTCAAGATCTTACATATACTGTTCTGTCAACATTGAAACATAAACTAAACATAAACTAAACTAAACTAAAAATAAACTAATAAAACTAAACTAAACATAAACATTGAAACATATACTAACAGATGTTCTAGTACTACATAATTTGATAATAGTTTTAAGTGCTTTATTTAAACAATTATGTTTTATAATCTTCAATTTACATGTAAAATAACATGATGCCTAAAGAGGTTGATATATTTGTCCAAGGTCACATGGCTAAATTGATTTTGGGAAAAATCAAAGAGTTGCTGGGCATGGTGACACATGCTTTGTAATCCCAGCATTTGGGAGGTTGAAACAGGAGGATTGTGGTTCTCAGACAGCCTCAGCTATTTAGTGAGGCCCTTTGCAATTCAGTGAGACCCTGTTTTAAAAGAAAGAATAAAGCCTGACATGGTGGTGCATGCTTGTAATCCCTGCACTTGGGAGGCGGAGACAGGAGGATCACGCAGGTTCGAAGCCAGCCTTGCTGGCTTAAGAGACCCTGTTTCCAAATAAAAAAGTATAAAAATAGATCTGGGAGTATAGCCTGGAGGTAGAAGGGCTTCCAGGAACCCCAGTACCACCAAAAGAAAAAGAAAAAAAGAATAAAATATAGGGCTAGGAGTATAGTTCAGGAGTAGAATGCCCCTGGGTTCAATCCCCAGTACCACAAACAAAGAAAACAAAACAAAACAAAAATCCAAAGAATTCAGTTCTAATTTTTAACATGCCTAGTAAGATTTTACATACTATAGGATAGAGTCAGAATTAAAATCCTGCCTCTGAGTCCAGATTTCAAGCTTTTATCACTATTCTATTTTGCTATGTTAATATTCATGTCAGTGAAATTATATATAAAATGCTTGCATGGTTTAAAGTTTCTTTAGTTACTCTAAACAAGATGTTGTACTAAAGAATGTTTTGGTTTGCCTTCCCAACTTCTGGCTTAAACATTTCAGTTTCAAATTTTATTTAAGCTGCACACATACACACACCTACACACACACACACATACACATACAAGTGCACATGCACATATACACACACGCTTCTTTTCTCTTACATTGTTTGCAGACACTTTTTCATTGTCTCAATGCCCTTGTCAAAAGGAAGCAAGTCTGTATTCATTTTTCAAGTCTCAGCTCAAAGTTCCCTGTGAAGCAAATACAATTACTGATGGAGATTTAAAACATTCTTTTCTGGTTTCCTCATCATGGACTGAAGTACTGAAATACTGCAAATGTAGTTTGTTGACTAAAAACACTGATTCTGGGCGTTGAATTGAAATTCACATTCAGTAATTTTAACAACTGATCTGAAACAAGTATGTTAAGCACTTTGTGGTATAGCATTCTTACCTATAAGATGTGAGTAGTGAAAGCATAGATCCCCTTTGTTCATAATTGATATCATGCTTGCAATATGCTTAGACAACTGGAAAAGAGTAATATTAGCTCTTCCTGATTAAGTGCATTATACACACATGTATATTCATAAACATACAAATTTTTGTAATTGCAAGTATCTACGTGTAAGTGTTCCTAAAAGCCTTATTTTAATTATTTCATAAATTAAGAAAATGGTTTTATTATATTTTTAAAATACTTTTTTTTTCTCTTGTTGCATGCACACAATAAAAGTCAAATTTTATATAAAAATATTTTGGGTGCCAGTTATGCAAAATAAAGCAAATGGTAGATTTTTTATTTGTAAAAATATTCTTTAGTAAAAAGTAGCTTTTTATGTCTTGCACTCCCAATGTATTTTGTAACCTGAGAAAAGTTCTGAAACATTTCCCAATTAAAATGCACACTCATTGACTAGAAAAATAGGAAGAATATATATACACAAGCACATAGACATTTGTGTAAAATTTCTTCTACTCTTTTATTTATATCATTTACTATTTTATTGCTTTTGAAATATCCTTAAACTAATATATAATCTCTCTTGAGTTTTTTCACTATATGTTTAGAAATGCTATGTAGCTGTTATTGCTTCTCTTTCTGTGTAGTATTATGTTAAAACAATCTAAGGATGGGAACTACATTTTTAACAACTCCCTTTGCTGTGTGTGTAGGATACAAAATAAAATAGCATCCATCAATCTCATTAAATTACTGTGGTTAGAAGCAATGATGGACAGATGCAGCAGGGTCTGGTAGGTCCATGTTAACGTTACTCTGTTGCTCTGCTCCTAGCTAGTTTTTTCAGTTACAGCCCCTGATAACCAAGCTGCGGGTCACTGAACCAGACCATAGTCCTAGATACAGAGATATAGTGCCTAAAGTGATAAAACAATTTCACATAGATCTTGCCCATTCTTTCCCTAGACAGACCTACTTTAAAGGTTCTATAGGCTTGGTTTTCTTGCACTTCATTGCAAACTCCAACTTTATCACTTGCACTCTTCTTCCTTTGATCCATCTCTCCCTTCAGTTTCTTCTATTATTCAATCACTGAATATGGAATACTGAATCATTGATCTCCATGTCTCTAAGTAATCCCTTACTGTTAAACCTCCCAGATTTCTAGTATTTCATGATGGTATTGTATCTGAAGTTTATTTCCTTTTCCTTCCTTCCTTCCTGCCTGCCTGCTTGCATGCCTGCCTGTCTTCCCTTTCACAGTTAGTAATTGAATCCAGGGTCTCTCATCTCTGAGTTATATCTGCAGTTCTATTATTTTATTTTATTTTATTTTTTATTTTTGGTGGTACTGGGGTTCCTGGAAACCCTTTACCTCCGGGCTACACTTCCAGACCTATTTTTTTTTTTATAATTTAATTTGGAAACAGGGTCTCTTAAACCAGCAAGGCTGGCTTCAAACCAGAGCTATCCTCCTGTCTCTGCCTCCTAAGCACAGGGATTACAAGTGTGTGCCACCACGCCCGGCTCACTTTTATTTTGAAAGAGGGTATCACTAAGTTACTGAGAACCTCCCTAAATTCCTAAGGCTGACCTTGAACCTGCAATCCTCCTGTCTCAACCTCCCAAGTACTGGAATTACAGGTGTGTGCCACCAAGCTCTGATTCATCTCTTATTTTTAGCAGAATTTATACAAGAAGCCTTGAAAAGAAGTGATTCTAAAAGATGCTTACAATTCTATTAAACAAAGTGATTCTAAATGGATGAAAATGGCATATATAAGACAGGGCAGGAGAAAAGGAAATAGGCAATTTCCTTCCAATGATAAAATTTTATGACAGCCTAAAATTGAGGAAAACTCTTTGTAGTGTTTATTTTCCTCTTCCTGTTGAATTTTGCATGTGCATTCAAAGCTATTTCAAGTATTATCTCTGTTAATCTTAGAAATGCTTATTTCAGTTTTCAGGTCTAGACACAGTACAGGTAATAGCTAATAATGGGTTCATCTTGACCTTAGCTACAATTTAAAAATTAGACTCATGATGAAGTCTCATGCTCAGCTATTGCTAAAATATTAAGAATTTCTTTCTTTAAATGAACTGGATTTTTTTCATAAAGAGTCATTTGAATGCATTACGACGAACTAAAAGGTGCCATTGTTTTTAAACATGAAATCAGATCCATTTACCATTTTCTTCAATTTCCCTGAATGAACTCTAAAAGGATTTTTTTTAGACATTTGCTTCTAAGACTCTATTTCTTCTTGACTTTTACTTGTTATTGATTCACCTTTGATCTATGCTTCTTATATTTATCAATATTTATATCTGAATCCTCATTTCAAGAGTGCTAATCATAGATTTTAAACATATCCTTGAAATGATGGGAATAGTATTCACAGCTCGGATGATAAGAAGTTGCTTGATAAAAGGTCTTACATTTTTTTCTTATAATAGGTAAAATATTTTGCAACACAGGTATAATATTTATGACATAAAAAGTAATTGAATAAAGCTATATAAAAATGAACACTTTTGTAATTGAATCTAGAATATCATGACATTAAAATGAAATTATAGACATGGAGTTTTTTTAAAATTGTATCTTTCAGCTAGGTATTTCTGGCACATACGAAGTTGAGACAAGAGGATTGCAGGTTCAAGGACAACCTCAGCAAATACACACACACTGCATCTTTTGAATATTTTTCAAGATTTAAATAAAGCTATCATCTCACTGACTTGTTTTTTTGCAGATATCTTATATTTTTAAGTGACATACCCCCTTAATTAATTAATTAATGTATTTATTGGTACTAGGGATGGAAATCAGGGGCATTCTACCTCCAAGCCACATCCCCCAGTCCTATTTTTTAGTGTTTTTATATTTTGTAACAGGGTCTCACTGAGTTGCTAAGAGTTTCACTAAGTAGCTGAGGTTGTCTGCAAACCACGATCCTCTGGTTTCCACAATGCTGGGATTACAAGCATGTGCCACCACACCTGTCCTCACCCTTTATTTTTTAAAACAATTTTAAAAAATTAATTGACCAATTTAGAAAAGGGTCATTCTGATTCTGACTCATTGTTTTTTGAGTGCATAGTCTAGTATTATTATATATCTAATGTAGAAAATATGACTAATATGTACTTCCAAGATAAAATGACTCAAAGAAATTTATTATAATTCCCCTAGTCATTGCATAACATATCATATTTCTGTGCATGTCAGTACTGGCAATTTTATATTGTTTTGTTATTAAAATAAAAATAGAGACAGGTATATATGCACTTAATTTGAAAATTTTTATAACAATGAGTCTTATGACATATTCCATTATTCAAGATATTTATAAAACGTTATTTTCTGGAGCTGGGTGTGATGGTACATGCGTATAATCCAAGTACTTGGAAGGCAGAGGCAGGAGGACCATAGGTTGGAGGCCCGCCTCAGCAACTGTGGTGGTTTGAATTTAGAATTTTCCTCTCGCTCTCACAGAAACAAGGTAAAAAGTATTGGAAGTGGGGCTTGGTTGCTTAGGAGGGGTCCTGAGGGTTGGGCCTTGGGGGTTATCTAAGGTCTCTATTCTCACTCCTCTGTGTGTGTATGTGTGTGTGTGTGTGTGTGTTTGTGTGTGTGTGTGTATGCATGTGTGTGCATGTGTATACATGTGTGTGCGTATGTGTGAGCATGTGTGTGTGTGCGTGCGTGTCTCTGTATGTGCATGTGTGTGTGTTTGTGTGTGTGTGTGTTCATGGATCTTGATGTGAGAGTGGATCTTTACTCTCTCTCTGCTCTCTGCTGCCAAGCCCTGTGCTCCTTGAACCCAATCTGACATGCACTGAACCTCAAACAATGTGAGCAAATCAATCTTCCTTTTTCTCAGCTGTATGATCAGTTGTTCTGGATTATGGAAATGAGAATGCTGACCAAAATAGCGATTTAGTGAGACCTTCAGCAATTTTTGAGAACCTGTTTTAAAATAAAAAGTAAAAATAGCTTACTAAATAAAAACTTACTAAATAAAACAAATTATGCAAAGGTAATTTTTGTGTGTATTAATAGGTGTGTCATATGCAATGTCAATTTAGCTGTGTAAATTACAACTCATGCCTCAGCAGTAGGACATTGCATGGTAGCAAAAAACGGATTCTAAGGAGAGATATTTCTTGGAGTTTAAAATCAAAACAAATAAAATATGTTTTAATCCTAATACTTGTACCTAGATGTGTGACTTTAGGAAATTATTTAGACTTTGCCAATCCCTCATTTTTCTTCACAATATATGGAGACCAAAAGTAAATGTGAAATGAATAATACTTATTTGTCTTGGGCTTCCTATTTTTTGTTGTTTCAAACAATAAAACATGATTTTCTCACAATGTGGTGAGTTAGAAGTTCCAGATCAAGATGTTGACAGGTAAAATGTCTTCTGAGCCCCCCTTTTTGGTATCAGTAGCTGAACTCAGGAGCATTCTGCCCCCAAGATATACCCTAAATTATATATTTTTTAACTCTTGATACAGGGTCTCACTAAATTGCTGAGTCTTGCTAAATTGCTGAAGCTGGCCTTGTACCTGTGATCCTCCTCTCTCAACCTGAATAGTACTGGGATTACAGGGATCCATGTCCTCCTGAGGCCTCTGTTTTATTTTCAGATGGCTGGTATTTTGTCTATGTCAATGCATACCTGATGTCTCTCTGTGTTCCAATTTCCTCTTCATATATGGATATAGTCAAATTGGAGTAGGGATCACACTAGCAGCCCCACTTAATTTAATTTCTTCTTTAAAAACTCTGTCTCCAAATACAGTAGTATTCCGAGGTACTGAGTAATAGGGATATAATATTTGACTTCCAGAGGGAAACAAGTCCCATAAGTCTACATAAACAGTTGGTTTCTGTATTTTGATCATGTAATGGTGCTGTTTTAAGAACTATACAAACACAAATTCACCTCCATTCATATCTACTAAATCATAATGTTTGCAATTGGAGCCTGATTAGTTCCTGGCAAAAGATGAACATGTGTATGTATGTATATGTCTATGTATACCAGCAATGTGATTATTGATGTTTTATAGTAGATTAGTCTTTATTGTAGTGATTGTGTTTTAGGTAGCAGTATTTAGTGATGATGATAGATCTCATTTCTGAAGTTTAATATGGAAGTTTAATTAAAAGGTCAGACTCCTAAAGATACAAAGGGGCTAGTGTTGCATGGTGGTCACAGATACAGACTGTATTCTCTATTCTTGCAATACAAAATTATCACAAACTTAACAGCTTATATTGGTGCCCATTTGACATCCCACAGTGGTATGAGGCGGAAGTACAGATATACTTGACCACACCCATGCTCACCAAGGCCAAAGTCAAGGGATTCTTGATTGAAGACCTGAGATAAAAATTTGTTCCCTAATTAATTCAAGCTGTTGTCATAATCTATTTTTTGTGCCTATAGGTCCAAGGTTTTTTTTTTTTTTTCTTGCTGATTGTCATCTAGAGGCCTCTCTGCTCCTCAGGCTGTGCTCTGCAGTCCCTGGTGGCTGCCTCTGGGTTCAAGCCAGTAACAATGCATTAAGTCTTTCTTATGCCGTAATCTCTTTGCAGTCCCTGTCAACCACCAGCTGGAAAATACTTTCCATTTTTATAGAGACTAATGTGATTAAATCAAGCCCATCTCAATGTTGTCCTTGTATTAAAGTCAACTGTATCAAAAAACATAATCATAAGTGTGATATTTCATCATATACACAGGTTTTCAGGATTAAGGTATAACAATATTGAGAGTCTTTTTTGAAAATTTTGTTTACCACACCAACTTTTAAGTAAAGCCCTTTCCCTCTGATTTTCAAAATTTTGTAGGAGAGCTTAATGGGTTTGCGGTACTGAGCTATTTGCCCTTTCACATTATAGAATTTTTCATCTATAAAATTTCATCTATAATAATACTAATTCCCTGAACATAATGGATTAAACTTTATGATGCTTGCATATCTTTGGTTTCCATGACACCTTTAAAAAAAACTGTGCTAAGTAAGTGGTCTTATTCTGTGGTTGTTACTGCTAATATTGCTAATACTGCAGCAACTGATAGTTGCTTTTGCTATCATCTCAGCTCTTCTTTATTGGTCACAATACAGGTACAGTAGCAAATGGACTCAAGATTAAGGAAGATTTTCTGCATATTACATTTCACCACATTCAATAGGAGTTTAACACAGAAAATATAGAATATGTGTATTCACTAGAACTAGAAAATATTCAAATATTGCTGTTTATTTCAGTGGCATTTATGAAAGAAACTAAACTATATGAAGTTCTCTTTGTTTCACTACCTAGGAGTGTTTGAGCCTCTGTTTCTTTAAACATACTACAGTCAAGGTTTTAATATGTGCCTTCCTGGCAAGGCACAGTGCCATACACCTATACTGTAATGCCAGTGCTTGAGTGACTGAGATAGGAGAAACTCAGGTTCCAGACTAGCACATGAAACCTTAGTAATTGGGTCGGGGTTAAATTGGTGATGTGTACATGTATGTCCACACAAGGTTTTTTTTTACCCCAATATGTATGAATATAATGCACCAATAAAAAATTTAAAAAAAGAATTAAAAGAAATATATATAGGGCTGGGGGTGTAGTTCAGAGGTAGAAAGCTCCTGGGTTCCATCCTCAGTACCACAAATAATTAATAATAATAATAATAATAATAATAATAAACATTTTTAAAAATATGAGTTTATAACTCAGAAGTAGAATGCCTGTGGGTTCAATCCCCAGCATGCACACCTGAGTTTTATACACAGACACATGATATGTACTTCCCTCTCTATAAGTTGATATTTTTACTAGATATGAGTGTATTTATATAGCCTTTAGAAATATTATTCTATAGTTACTATTTGCAACTTTTATACATTGAACATGAGAGCTTTAAAAATAAATAAAAACAAATCTACTAGACATCATAAACATTTTTACAGGTAGAGTATGAAGAAAGATTTAAACCATGATATTAAGAGTACAAATAATACAATGAAATATTGACAAATTAAGCAAAGTATGAATCGAATTATTTTATAGATCATAACAAAGATCAGAAATGAGTCATCCTAGAAGATTTTTGAAACATCTGTATTAGACAATGATTTAATATTGAGAAAACACTCCTAAGTCAATTAAAACAAAATTCAATAAAAATGGTTGAAAAAAAATGTTTTTGTCTAGCTTTGGTGAAGAAAAGCCAAAGCACTCAGTTTGGAGGGTGTTGGTTTGACAGATGACTAGACACTGTAATTGGCTCTCCATTTAAGCCTGCTGCACTCAGCCCCTCTGTGGAAGCCAGTCTACTGAGACAAGGCCACAGTCTACTAGAGTATTAGCAGTAGTTCACTCGCCAGAGCTCAGTGAACTATCATTACTTAAAAATGTTATTAGAGCCGGGCATGGTGGCGCACGCTTGTAATCCCCGCGCTTGGGAGGTGGAGACAGGACAATCACGCAGGTTTGAAGCCAGATGCGCTGGTTTAAGAGACTATGTTTCCAAAAATAAAATAGGTCTGGGAGTGTAGCCCGGAGGTAGAAGGGCTTCAAGGAAATCCAGTACCACCAAAAATTAAAAAAAAAATGTTATTAGATAGATGATCTGAAAGCAACATTTTCAGAAAATAGAATTCAGAAAGATAGCACTTTTTTCTATCTCCATAAATATAAATTTTAAAAAAATGTTATTAGATAGATGATCTGAAAGCAACATTTTCAGAAAATAGAATTCAGAAAGATAGCACTTTTTTCTATCTCCATAAAAGATGAATTTAGAATAGACTGCATGATTTTCAGAGGCTATAGCTGCAGTCATGAAATGACCATCTCATTCATGTTTCTACCTTAGATAGAACACAGGTCATCGCATGAGGAATGCAATGTGCATTTGAGCCTGACCAAGATCCACCAACTAACTCATAATCAGGGAAATACTTCTTTATAACGCATCTCCTTTTTTTTTTTTTTTGGTGGTACTGGGGTTCCTGGAAACCCTTCTACCTCCGGGCTACACACCAAGACACCTATTTTTTATATTTTTATTTGGAAAGAGGGTCTCTTAAGCCAACGAGGCTGGCTTCGAACCAGCGAGATCCTCCTGACTCCGCCTGCCAAGCATGGGGATTACAAGTGTGCGCCACCACGCCCGGCCTGCATTTACTCTTTATAAAACAAAACTATTTTACTTTTTTCTGGCTTTAATATAGCAAAAAAAGAATAAGAACTTTATATCTTCTTTTAATAATTTATATTATTTGAGATCATTATTGCCAGCTAAAATGTGTTTTCTTTGTCAAACAAATACCTAGACTATTGTTTGGTGTAAGTGGTCCCTAGAGTTTAATGCTAACTGGGCACTTGGCCCAGGTAGCTAAAGCACATTTGAGAACACAATGGAGTTATAGGAAGAGATATCAGAATGGCAACTTATACCAGTAATTTGAGAAACTCTCAAGTTTTGTTTTGTTTTCCTTTCTTTTTCTAATATTTTATTGTTGCATTATTATTGTACATGTTGGTGAGACTTGCAGTGAGTTATTCACACATGCACATAAAATTATTTGTTCTGTTTCCTTCTCCATACCTACCATCTTTTCTACTCATCTATATTCCAATCCCCTTTTCGTAACTCTACTCAATTTATCTCCCAATTTTCATATCTCTCTTTTTCCTTTTTTTCTCTAGCTTCCACATATGAGAGAAAATATTCAGCCTTCTGAATATGATTTAACTTAGCATGATGTTCTATAGTTCAGCTCCATAGTTCCGTATTTTGATGACAGTTCTTCTGACCAATATCTTTCAAAATAATATAATGTGCTTATAAATGATAAATGTAACGGGCATAGTGGCACATGATTGTAATCCCAGCATTTGAGAGGCTGAGACAAGAGGATCACAGTTTGCGGCCAGCCTCAGCTACTTGGTGAGGTCCTTTACAATTCAGCGAGATCCTGTTTCATACCAAGAATACAAAACAGGGCTGGGAGTATAGCTCAGAGGTAGAATGCCCCTGGGCTCCAACCCCAGTGC
Source organism: Muscardinus avellanarius (assembly GCF_963383645.1). Lineage (NCBI taxonomy): Eukaryota > Metazoa > Chordata > Mammalia > Rodentia > Gliridae > Muscardinus > Muscardinus avellanarius. The sequence continues at coordinate 148,470,930 of NC_137786.1, forward strand.
CGGAAAAAAAAAAAAAAAAAGAAAAGAAAGAATAAATGCAAGGCCTGGGAGTATATCTCAATGAGAGAGGCCATGCTTGCCATGAGTAAGGGCGTTTTTTATTCTCAGCAACAACAGAAACAACAGCAAAAACAGTAACAAAAATGCTAAAAAAAATCTAATAACACACCTATGAAAAGAATATGATACTAAAAAAATCTAAAAATATTTAGCTACAAATAATCTTTGAATGTCTATCATGTTATATAGTATTCATTATTGAAATAAAATGTCATTTATTTTTTGAACTAATTTTTTTCATTATGAGATACAGGGGACCTGATAATGTTTTTTCTTTTCTTTTTCTTTTTTCTTTTTTTTTTTCCTTTTTCTTTTTTGGTACTGAGAACTTAAGCAAGGGGCATTTTACCTCTGAGCTATATTCCAAAGCCTTTTTAATTTTTATTTTAAAATTAGATCTTGCTGAGTTGTTGAGGATGGCCTCAAACCTGTGACCTTCCTATCTCATCCTTCCAAGTACAGATATTACAGGCATGTGCCTCTGTACCTGGATTAGCTGTGTTCAATTTTTATGTATAATTTTACATTGATGCTATAATTTGTGGTATAAGTTTTATTCTTCAAGTTTTATAGAAGATGCTTCTGAAAGAGATTAAGTTACTTTCCAAGTTTACATAGCTATTGAGTGGCAATGTTTAGGAAATTTTTTTGGAAAGTTTTAAAACTTTTTATTGCTTTGTAAGTCTAGGTTGCTATGAAAATAGAAAAGAATGGAACCAATGCTTTGGTGGTAAGGGAAATCTTCTTAGGGGAAGCAACATCTACATTAAGACATAATAAGGCAACAGATAGAGTGGAAGGAAAACATATTCTTCATGGAGGAACAGCACATGCTAAATGCAGAGATGAGCACAAGCCTGGGGAATTATCAGAACGACAAATACTTCATTAATAATGGATGATGCTGGTGAGCTGAGCAGAAGCCAGATTCTAAATAGCCTTATGATCGATGTTAAAGAGTAGGTTGATTGTTGTGAGAGGAGTAAGGACAAATTAATAGATTATTAAGTCTGAAATATTGAGGCCGGTGCCCAGTCGTGATAAACAGAGAAGAACGAGCATTCCTATGAAATGAAATTGCTCAGCTTTATGAAAGAACAAAGAAGAGGAAGAAGTAGGGTTTGAGATCTTCCTCTCTTTGATAGTGGCAAAGGCCATTTGGCTTTTATGTCAATGACTATAGCAGTCAGCACTGGTTCAGACTGAAGAGGTGGCATTTCCAGATGTCTAATAACAAAGAAGCAGCAACAGGAGCAGCTAAAAGCAGGTGCAGAAGACTACAATCATGATCATATCAACGTCAATCTGTAAGCCAAACATGAGAAAGAGAGAGGGGGAGAAATGGAATAGGAACTGGGGAAGGGCTAAATGAGTAATGTGTGCATATGTAACTCTATCATCTTTACTGCATTAAGACTACAATGCACCAATAAAAATGGAAAAAAAATAGTTGGGCGTGGTGGTGCACACTTGTAATCCCAGCATTCAGGAGGCTGAGACCAGAGGATTGTGGTTTGTGGACAGCCTCAGTTACTTAGTGAGGCTTCCTGCAACTTAGTGAGACCCTGTTTCAATAAAAGATTTAAAAAAATAGGGCTGGGGATTTAGCTCAGAGATCGAATGCCCCTGAGTTCCATCCCCAGACCTGCAAAAAAAAAAAAAAAAAGGGAATAAAATAGACACACATCTGGACTGGCAGAGGCTTATTGGCAGCATGGAGATGGGAGATTCCAGACTATTTAAATCATGGATGGTTAGTGACTGTATTCAGCACATCTTCAAGTTTATTGCACACAGACATGAATTAGGTTTGAGTAATAATTTGTAAAGATGCACCTCCAAAGTCTGAACTAGAGTGGTTTATTATTACCATTAGTATAAAGACATTTCTCACTTTGTGTTTTCCATAATTTCTAAAAAAAAGACACATAATGAAAAGAGATAAAAACATGTCTTTGAGTGATTTATGCAATATGGATTCTTCCATCATACTTGGCTCAACTCTTCTAAATTGATTCAACAACAGATCTATTGAAGAGTTTCTTAGAAAGATTTTCACGGCCAGGGAATAGAATGGACGCCAAACCAGGAGTTTTGTCAAGGGAAGAGTAGGGTGTGACCTCTTCTAGACTTTCTTTACTCTTTTGCAGTGGTAATGGGGACAGAACTCAAATACATTCTCCCTCTGAGCTACACTCCCAACCCATTTTATTTTTTAATTTTGAAACAGGATCTTATAGGTTGCTAAGAGCCTCGCTAAGTTCCCGAGGCTGGCTGCAAACCTGCAGACCTCCTGCCTCAGCCTCCAAAGTACTGGAATTATAATTATTCACCCCATACCCTGTTCTCTTCTGTATTTCCAAAGCTGTATTCCAGAAGTTAAGCAACAACAGCACCATTAATCATGTGAATTTCAACTGGCATGGAGATCAGACATAATTTATGTGGGTCACTCACTTGGGACAATGACATTTTCTACATTAAAGCTCATACAGCTCATTTCTCTACCTTTTCTAAATCCTAGAAACTGTCCAGTATACTCTTTTGATCTACTTTCTGATTTATACCAACAACTTCATAACTAGTCTTGCCACTTTAATTTTTCCCTCGTGAATCCACAGAACAAGCACTTTTCTTTTATGGGTTATTTACTCCTCCAAATGTATAAGGTGAAGTTCAAACACTTCAGCATATTTTATACAGGTTCAAACTATGACCTCTGCTTACTTCTTGAAATGTATTTCCCATCACTCTTCTAAGGGAAAATTGCTCGGCAAAAGTAATTCACACATTTGCTTCTCCACATGTGTAGTTAATCAGCAGAGATTAATGCCTTGGGTACCTGATACACCCATAGCCTTCCTATAAGCTGTGCCCTTCTGAACAATAGCCTAAAGAAATTATTATTTTCCGATATGTCATGGTTTGCCCCATCTATAAGACAGTAAATCATAAGGTTTAAGGGATGATAATACAGAGGGTTCAAATCCTACTTCTTCCCCTGCCTTGCACTGCAAATTTGGCCAATTTTTGCAAGCTCTTTGCAATTTTTTTTCAACTGGAACATATTTTAAGTCCTGAACAGACTTGAGCCTGGGTCATTACTAGACACCAGGAAGGACCCTAGTGTCCTTCCCTTAGAGGTGAAATGCTCATCCTCCCCCAACCATGATAATTTTGAGGTTGTCATACTACTGAGACTCTGGTGAATGTGTTTCATGATATTCACACCTTTTAGTATGCCAGTCTATGTGATGGCATATACCCTAGTATTATACTCTGTGTGAATGAGAAATAGCCAAAAACCTGAGGGGTGTGATACTAATTCCTGATGTGATACTTCTTCAAAGATTCAATTTTACTACAAACACTATGATGTTTAAAATACTAATTAAAGAATTAGCAGTCTATTCCTCCAGGATTTTTCCACTTTCCCTACTTTTCTCTTGCTTGTTCTTCTCCTCCCCTCTTTTCCTCTCATTCCCTCTCTTGTTCTCTGTCTAGCACTTTTTCTCTTTCTTTTATACAAAAATAATTTTTATGCAATAGAATACCATAGACTACCTTAAAGTTTCAAACATATGGCTATTGATTAAGGACAAAAATATAGCATATGATTATTTAAATTAGTAAAAGTACTTAAGAGCTTAGATGCATGGCTATAACTTGCCATTTATATTTTTTGTAGGAATTCTATTAAAATAACTGGATGGTTTTAAGTACAGTTACAATGAGATCACAATTAACTTTATGCAGTGTGGCCCTCTGTAGAAAGGAAGGACAGTACTTCCTCTCCTGTGCACTCCTCCTCATTTCCCTCACGAGGAGGGCTCTGGGGCAAAGGCTACACAGCACTGTCTGAAATTATTCCATGCACTAAAGGAGGTTGATGATATTGCTAGGACCACAATTTCTGGAGGAGGTAACTTCCTCTTACCTGAAGGAGCATGAAGTCTTAAAAAAACAAAGCTTCACTGCTAGTGTTTCCTTTCAGCTCCCTCCTGGAAGTAGACAGGCCTCTCTCCACCACTAAAAGTTAAGAGATTCGAGTCTAATTGAGGCCTTAGTGGAGAAGAGCCTTTTTACCCATTTTTATAAATGGCTTTAAGCACATACCTTTTAGGAAAAAGAAGGTCTGCCAATGGTTTGATCCAACTCATAGGCTATGTTCATGTAAACAGCACTGATAAGCTAGCTGAATGACCTATAGACCCCAGAAGACACAGCTGGTCTCCAGGGTCACCTCTTACTCTGACTCTCTCCTTCACCATAGGCTGTGCTGAGTGGATGGCCATGAATATATTTAGAAAATTAGTGATGAGAAGAGATAAAGTTGTCAATTCTGAATTCCCTGTCAAAATAGCTTTTGCACAGAAAAGAAAACAACCACAAGCATGAAGACATTCTAAAAATGGGATAAAATCTTTGCCAACTACTTCTCTTACAGAGCACCAGTATCCAGAATATATAAATAACTCAAAAACTTAACACCCCTCCAAAATAACCTAATCAGTAAATAAAAAAAAAACTGAAATAAATGGACAATTCCCAAAAGAAAAAATACAAAGAGCCAAAAAATGTGAAACAAATGTTCAACATTCTTAGCAATCAGGAAAATGTAAATCACAACTATTCTGGACTTTCCTCTCCAATTAGAATAGCAAACATTGAGAATACAAAGAATAATAAATGCTGGTGAGGATATGGGGGAAAAGGAATGCTGATACATCGCTGTTGTGCTTATAAATAGACACAACCATTCTGGAGATCAGTATAGAGGTTTCTCAAAACACTGGGAATAGAATCACCATATGACCCAGATATATCACTTCTTAATATCTTTAAAAAGAATTAAAGTCCAAATACCACTATGATAGATGCATACTCAAATACTATTTTTTGTGGTACTGGGGATTAGGCCCAGGTGCATCCTACTTTATACTTCCAGAACTTGTTGATTTTTTTGTTTTGAAACAGGGTCTTGGTAGGTGTCTTGTTCAATATTTTTACTGCTTTAATCCTAAAAGAAAGACTCTACAACTTAGAGGAAGGAAGATTTATTTGCTCACAGTTTTTGGAGCTTTGAAGTTCAGTCCATGTGAGGCTGGGTGCTGCAGATCTCCATGCATGGTAGCTGGAGAGAGAGAGAGAGAGAGAGAGAGAGAGAGAGAGAGAGAGAGAAGAGAAGAGAAGAGAAGAGAAGAGAAGAGAAGAGAAGAGAAGAGAAGAGAAGAGAAGAGAAGAGGGAGAAGGAGAAGGAGAAGGAGAAGGAGAAGGAGAAGGAGAAGGAGAAGGAGAAGGAGAAGGAGAAGGAGAAGAAGGAGATAGAGAGAGAGAGAGAGAGAGAGAGAGAGAGAGAGAGAGAGAGAGAGAGAGAGAGATCTGCTCTCAAAACATGGAACCCAGAAGCATGAGCGTCCCAGATAAGCAAGGGGATTCAACGACAAAAGCACAAACCCTGAGGCCACGACCCTATATATCCACAAGCCTCATGACTTACTATTTCAACTATGAACATTAAAATATGAGCTCTTCAGAGACTTTCTATATCTAATCATAGCACTAGGTTGTTGAGAATGCTGATACTTTGCTGAGGCTTTCCTTGAACCTACAATCCTCCTGTCTCAGTCAAATACTATATTCTTAATCTCATTATATACTTAACATTTTAGAATTTATGAGATCTTATTCTAAACAGAGTTTCTTCTAACCACAAACCAAAAGTGTGTGTGTGTGTGTGTGTGTGTGTGTGTGTGTGTGTGTGTGGTGCTCATTTAAGAAAACCTTTTGGAGGTTATCTATCGCATTCTTTAGTAGAGAGCCTCTAGAACCAAATAAACTGAAGTACACAAAACTGACCCTTCTTCACTGCTTTTAGGACTGTCAGTTGCACAGAATTCTTCACTTACCAGTCCTAAACAGACCTTTGTTTCACCTTTTTTTGAGTCTCTTATCACATACTCACTGGTGCTATCAGCTGAGCTATCATGGGGATAGCACATTGAAGATTTAATAATTTCTAGTTTCCATTTTCAAAATAAATGCATCGGTCAGGAGTATGTTAGCCTTTTTCTTTCACATGTAAGTTCTCAATATAAAAACTTCTTTGGTTTATCCTAGCATTCACGAACCTTTACTCACTATAAATCCTTAAGAAAAATATTATAACTCCTATAAATGGGGAGAGATTATATTTATGATATATTAAAAACTTAAATGTTTGTGAGTATACATAGAGACAGGGCTATCTGAGCAAAATTTAGTTACTATAACTGGTTTGATATATTTTAAGCAATTACAGAGGAAAGCCTATCTTACAAGCATTGCAATTAGTGTATGTTGATGAAGAGTGAAAGACTTCAAAACACAATATGAAGTGAAGTTGTCCAAACAGCAACACTAAAGGGACATTCTCCTACCGGGTGTGGTGGCACATGGCTGTAATCTCCAGTACTTGGGAAACTGAGACAGACAAAGCACAGGTTCAGGGCCAGCCTAGTAAACATAGCGAGGACATAAGCAATTTAGTGAGACCCTGTTTCAATATACAAAGTACAAAGGGCAAGGGATGTAGCTTGGGGGTAGAATTTCTCAGAGTTCAATTCTAAAAACAAAAAATGAAATTCAAGAAACAACACAACATTCTCCTGATCCATTGTATCCTTCAGACTTGACATTCTTAGTAGTTCACCTTTCTGCTTAGCTGGACTTTCCATCCATTTTGTCATAGTCCTTAGCTTGCATTCTTGACACCTGAATTTTCTCAGACCCTTACTCTCAATTACTTTTTATTTCAGCAAATGATACATACCACATTGCATTCGGTTGAGTAATATATAGAACATACATAAATCATTAGCCTGTTTATAACATTTGTATCATCTTCTAAGGGAGGTACAATTTAACTGAATAAACCAATTAGAAAAGTACAAAATGTAATCAAACTAAGAGGCAACACTCAAAGACTATTGATAAAATAGTCAATAGAGAATCAAGCTGATGTCTTTGTTGGCTGGTGATTTGAAAAGGCTTTTCAAAGTTAGCCCTCAATGTAAAGATTGGAGAGAGCCTTAGTTGATGAAATGTCACAATCTTCCACATATATATATTTTATATATTAAATATATAGAAAAGTATATATAATTTTATATATTAATATTTATATAAAATTTAATTTATATAATATTCATAAATATTATAACAATTCAATATAATAAATATATGTATAAATTTGTTTATAAGTATATTTATAATAGATTTGGTTTTGATATATATTTAATATTATATAATATTTATTTAATACTTTTTGATTCAAATAACATCCAAGACTTGAAAATTAGACCGGAGACCCTAAGGCTCCTAAAAAAGGACATAAGTCCAACACTGCATCACATAGGCACAGGTAAAAAACTTTCTCAACAAGACCCCAAAGGCACAACAAACTAAAAGGTGGATGAATATGTGGGATTGCATTAAACTGAAGAGCTTCTGTACAGCCAAAGAAGCTATCAACAATCTCAACTGAGAGCCAACAGAAAGTAAGATTTTTGCCACCTACCCTTCCGATAGAGGACTAATATCTAGAATATAAAGAAAACTCAAGAAACTCAACACTAAAAAAATAAATAATCCAATCAAAAATGGGCAAACGAACTAAATAGGCACTTCAAGACAGAAGAAATTCAAATGGCTAATAAATGCATAAAATATGCTCAACATCATTAGCAATCAGAGAGATGCAAATCTAAACTACACTGAGATTTCACCTAACTCCAACTAGAATGGCAACCATTCAAAACACAAACAACAACAGATGCTGGCGAGGATGTGGAGTAGTAGGAACTCTAATATATTGTTGGTGGGATCACAGATTAATGCAACCACTTTGGAAAACAGTATGGAGGGTCATCAGAAGAATGAGAAAGAACTTATCATATGATCCAGTAATACCAATTCTGGGTATCTAACCAAAAGAATGGAAAAAAACTACCAAACTAATGAATGCATGTCTACGTTCATAGATGCATAATTCACAATTGCCACAATATGGAACCAGCCAAGATGTCCATCAACAGATGAATGGATTACAAAACTATGAGATATGTACACAATGGAATTTTACTCCGCCATAAAGAAAAACACAATTATGTCATTTACCGGGAAATGGATGGAACTGAAGAACATTACACTAAGTGAGATTAGTCAGTCACAAAAAATAGGAAATTGGATGCTCTCCCTAATATGCAGAAGCTAGGGAGAAAATGGGTCATAGGAAACTCTAGACAAAGAAGGAGATACTATAGATGAGCAAATAAGGCTACCTAACTGAGGGAATGGGAGGGGGGAAATAAATTCTCTAATGTTTATTATATGCATTAACAATCATATCAAAGTCAATCACTAAACCAAACATGAGAAGGAGGAAGGGGAAGGAAATGGAGCGGAAATTAGGAAGGGCTAATTGGGTGATTTGTGCATGTATGTCTCCACCATCTTGTACTACATTAAGATGTATGATTACAATGCACCAATAAAAAATTTAAAAATACAAATATTGACTGTTAATTAAATATTACATAATCAAATGTGATTGTATATAATTATTATACATTAATTTATATAATATTTATTGTATATAATGAAATATTTTATGTATATATCATATTGTATCTATGAATATATAATATATAAATACATTTTGGGGGGTCTGGGGATGGAACCTAGGGTACTCGACCTCGGAGCTATACCTTCAGCCATATATTTTATTCTTTATTTTGAAACAAGGTCTCACTAAGTTGTGGAAGGCGTCACTAAGTAGCTGAGGCTGTCTGCGAACCGCAATCCTCTGGCCTCAGCTTCCCAAATGCTGGTATGACATGCATGTGCCATCATGTCCAGATCAAATACATATATTTTTAGACAAAGACAAGATGAGGAAAGAGCTCAGTAAGGATGTAAACACAAAGATGAATCTGAGTGTGCAAACAAGGTAATTTTGGAGGCCCTGGTTACTATGGGAATGGCAGATAATAAGGGTCCATCAACTTTAAGCATCTCTGTGGACCACATGTCTGGAAACATGTCCAATCATGTAAACTTTCACTTGCTTATTATATTAGAGCAAATTGAGATAATAATTTTTATTAAACACATCATTTCACAAATGTATTTAATGACCAACTAGAATTTTTTTTAACTTCTTGGTGCAGTCTATTCATACATCTTGATGAAGTACAGGATGATAGAGGCATACATGCACACATCACTCATTTAGCCCTTCCCTATTTCCCATCCCCTTCCTTACCCCCTTCCTCTTATTTTCTTAGTGAGGGACTTTGACATGTTTGGGAATGTACATCAAACACCTTAGGATGCTTCCCTCCCTCCCATCCCCCTCAATTAGATCACCTTCTTTATTTATCCAAAGTCTCTCCTTCTTTGTTAATAGTCCTTCTTATGTCCTATTTTCTATCTTCCACATTTTAGGAAGAATATCTGAATTTTTTCTTTTTGAGACTGACTAATCTCACTTCTGTAGGAGATTTAAGAAAATACTGAATCATATGCATCAGTTATAATAATAGGATAACTCTGAAATGCTAGTGCAGAGATACAATGCTTCATAAGAGGCAAGATTGTTGAGTAGGAAATTTAAGTGATCTGGTTTACATATTAAGAAAATCCTAGCTGGGCATGGTGGTGCATGCTTGTAATTCCAGTACTTTGGAGGCTGAGGCAGGAGGATCGGAGGTTCAAGGACAGTGTCAGCAAGTAGTGAGACTTCAACAACTTAGCTAGATTCTGTTTCAAAAAATAAAAATAAAAATAGGGCTGAGGCTGTAACTGAAGGTATAATGCTCCTGGGTTCAATCCCCAGGACCACACACCAAAGAAAAGAAAAGAGAAAGAAAGAAAAGAAGGAAGGAAGGAAGGAAGGAAGGAAGGAAGGAAGGAAGGAAGGAAGGAAGGAAGGAAGGAAGGAAGGAAATTTTTTGCATAATGAACTAAATGGGACAAAACCACCTGCAGGTAGTGGCAGGTGGTACATACTTGTTATCTCAGTACCTGGGAGGCTGTAACAGAAGGATCATACGTTTGTGGTGAGTTTCAGCAACTTAGTGTGGCCTTCTGAAACTTAGTGAGACCCCGATTCAAAAACAAAATACGTCTGGAGGTGTAGCTCAAAGATAGAATACCCTTGTGTTTTATCTTGAGTGTCACAAAAAAAGAAAGAAAGAAGGAAAGAAAAAAGAAAGAAAACAAGAAAGAGAAAATATAAATATAAGACTATCAAAAAATGATTATAAGAATCCCTTTTTAGCCGGGTGTGGTGGCACATGCTTGTAATCCTGGTACTTGGGAAGCTGAGACAGGAGAATTGTGGGTTTGTGGCCAGACTCAGCTACTTAGTGAGGCCCTCTGCAACTTAGTGAGACCCTGTTTCAAAATAAAGAATAAAAAATAAGGCTGGGGGTATAGCTCGGAGGTGGAATATCCCTGGGTTCCATCCCTGGCACACCACACACATACACACCACACACACACACACACACACACACACACACACACACGAATCCCTTTTTTCTATACTTTTATTGGTACAATGTAATTATACATCATAGTGAATTTCAGTGTGATACTAACATGCATGCACATACCACTCAGTGTACTTCCCTTCATATACCTGCCCCTTCCCCTGCCCCACTTCCCCTTCCTCTCTCCTCATACATCTTAGTGAGATTGGTAGTAAAACCTTATATGCACGTAGCCTTATTTGAATGGTTCCCTTCCTCCACCCTCACTTTTTCCTTCCCCACTTCCATTGTCCAATACCTTTCAATTATTTTATTTTCTCAATTCATTTGACTGAAGCTCCTTTGAAAAAACATAAACAGTTGGATTAGGAGAGAAAAGTGAAACTTTTTTTTTTTTTGGTCAAGAATTATGTGGGCATGATAAATGACAACAAAACTAAAAGGGTAAAATAAATAGCTAAACAAAACCACTCAAAAGAATGAAGAAAAGAAGGAAATTTCTGGGGCTGGAGGTAGGGAGGAGAACCATGACATGAAGCTAACCTGTGTGGGAGTCCTGTCCTGGTAAATACACTGAAAATCAGATCAGAATAAATGTAGTAAGATACAGATGGAGAACATGCCCAGGCTGTGGGCATGCAGTCACTCCAAATAACAAGCCAAGTTTTTATTTTTGTTTTATATCTTACTATATGTCTCTAAACAATTTTAGTATTTTGTAGATAGATGCTGTCTGATCCCCTAACAAGGTAAAGTGATTAAAAATAACTATAATTTTAAGAAAGATTCTTTCTGATATTGCTTTTGTTTTGTTGTGTTTTACTATTCCTCTATAACTCAGTTATCTCAGTTGAATATTTCAAACTAAAACATGTGACCAGGCACCCAATAATCTATCATTTAATTACACCTACTGTTGGTTTAAAAAAAAAAAATTAGGAACAGATGCAGGATCCACAAAGCTAATACGCCTGAAAATTTGTGTCACTCCTGGTGGCAGCTGAGAGACTGTGGTTGACCTTCAAGGTCAGGGGGCATCAGAGAGGAAAGGCACAGAGGCCCAGCAGTAAAGTCCATCCTCCCTTGGTGCTGAGACCTCCAACCCCTGGCTGCCCTGACCCCTGCAGTGACACCAAACAAGCCCATTCTCGGGAGAAGGGCTCCTCTGAGGGTCCACCAAAGCTCTGTCAAACCTTCCATAGAGACTTGTCTGTTGCACACGTGTGTGTGTGTGTGTGTGTGTGTGTGTGTGTGTGACTGGAAATTAAAACCAGAGGTACAGGACCACTGAGCTGTGCCCATAATCTTTTTCTTTTTTATTTTGAAACAGGGTTTCACTGATTTACTGTGCTCTGTCTTCAAACTTGCAATCCTCTTGTCTCAGCCTCACAAGTACTAGAATTTTAAGTGTGAGCCACCACACCTGGCTGTCATTTTTTTGGACAGGATTAATTGACCAGCTTATTAGAGTAGTTCCTTTAATATTGTACAATTAGATTTCCCCAGAGCATATTTGACAAAATTATCATGTCCAGTGGCCAAAGTGAAAAAAATGTGGGTTAAAGAGCACATTTAGAAATTGGTTCATTATCTGTTAAAGAACTGTAGCAGAAGCATGATATATAATAAGCCATCATCAACCCCCAAGGGAGATGTCCTGCTAAAAATGCATGTCCTTTTATAGTTTACCATGTGGCAGGCTGGCCCGGTTGTCTTGAAAGCTCCCACCTGACCTTGTCTCTCTCCTTCACTCTTGAAGATGATGTAGATCCTCTTGCACTGAAGTCCAAAGGCTCGCCCAGTCTTTCAGAGCCCTGCCTATTATCCTCATGCATTGCTCTAGTAGAGTTCTTGCACATTTAATTCCCACTTGGTGTTTGCTTTTTGGAAACCTTTACTTAATCCCTTGTTTGCATATTGAATAAACTATGATGCGCATGGTTTCTCTATTTTCTAATGACACTTGGTATAAGTTCTCATAATGGAAAGAATTAGATTGCTTCAGTTCATTGGTTCTGGACATAAGAATAAATCCACTTTACTGATTGCTCGAGTAGGTCAAGTAATATGTTGAATGCTTTATTATTATAATTAGTAGTGGGCTGGTAGAAAACACCACACTTTTAGAAAACTTTTTAAACAGCATTTGTCAATTTTTATTGTGTAAATATTCCTAGAACAGTTGTAACTATCAGTACTATTTATAACAGGTTGGCAAAGTTTTTGAAAATTTAATATTGACTCATAAAGGTCAGTAGAAGCCTTCTTCAGCACACAAAATAATCTATAATCTACTTTAGAATTGCCAATATATATATATATATATATATATATATATATATATATATATATATATATATAATTACACTTTTACAGTTGAAAACTGCCAAAGATTAGACAAATGAGACCATTTTTTTAAATTACAAAGTGGGAATTTAGATATTCAGGCCTGAAAGGCAATTGATCTAATTACCTAGGTGTATCTGAGACTGTAGCTTTGTTTGTTTGCTTGTTTTTTGGTACTGGGTATTGAAATCAGGGCATTCTACCTCTGAACTATGCCCCAAGCCCTTTTTTTATTTTTATCTTGAGATAAGATCTCACTAAATTGCAGAGACTGTGATTTCAAACTTGGATCCTCCTGTCTCAGCCTTAAGTATCATGATTATAGGTGTGTGCACTTAGGACTCTTGCTTGCAAGTCATTGCTAATTTAAGCCAAATAAAAGGGGGATGAAAAGATCAGTACAAAATACGGAGGTGTATCTCATATAATCTGAGACCATGGAAGACAAAATTCAGAGTTACTGAGATCAGGAACTTGTGAAGCTGTCTGGATTCTCCTCATTGCTCCCTGGCTCCTCTGTCTCTTCCCAAATTCTATGGGTAGCATGGCACTATTCCTGTAGTTCACATGACAGCTGTGAAGAAACCTTAAACTTACGAGCTCATTTTTTACATATAAAATCACCCTGAGAGACTTCTTTTATCTCCATTTTATGTTCATAATTTCTAGAAATTTTCTGTGACTGACCCAGCTTAGGTCTGGTGTCCATCATGGTCCAATGAACTTCATTGCCCTTGTGGGTAAGGTGAGAATTAAAAGAAGGAAGATTGTACATTGGATAGATACTTCCATTGGGGTCTACAGAATTGTTTTATATAACAAAGAGAAAATATGATTGCATCTGCAATATAGCACTGCATATTAATATGGAATAAAAACAATATAATAATGCTTATTTATAATATAAAAACACTGAAGCACAGTAATTAGCCTAGGTTATTAATTCTTAATGTATCACTCTTAGATTACTCAAGGGTCAGCTAAGATGTGGTGGGACAATTCCAGTACTTGAGAGATGGAGACAGGAAGATCCCAGGTCCAAGGGTAGCCTCAATATTTTAGAGAAACACTCAGCAACTTATGGAAACCCTTTTATAAAATAGAAATTTATAAATAAAAAGGGCTGGAAGCTTTATTCTGTGATAGAATACCCTTGGGTTGTTCAGTTCCCAATAAAAAAAAATTCACTCCTGGGTTTTGTGTGTCTTGATACAACCAACATCACTTTAATTCCTTTATTCTTCATGAAGCCATGATTTGAGAGTAAATAGGGACATCTAGGCTGCCATGGACTTCAAATCCCCTAGTACATGGATATATGTTACAGCATATCTAGTTTAAAACTTCCATGTATATTTATAAGCAACTACTTGAAGTTTATCAACAAAACTCTAATAGCTCAATTCATTGCAAAGTGTGGTGAGAGAGGAGGCGAGGTTGACCACAGAAGAGGAAATGGATTGCACTGAGTTCCTTCTTATCTAGATGTTCTTATGTCTCTCCCCTTGCCTGATTTTCTTAGCCAGCACACATTCCTGTAATCCTATATGAAATGGTTCATGTCTTTCATATAGGGAATGATAGTGCATAAAAACATAAATAATCCTAAACGGAAGAAGTTCTTAAATTTAGTGCAAGGAACATCACCATTTAATGGAGTATGTCAGGAATTTTCAGAATCAGGGAAAGTCATTATGAAATTAAAATACAAAAGGCAATCTTGTAAAAAAGTCTTCTTTTCTCAGAATATTTTTGGCTGATGATGAAACACTATCTCTCCCACATATTTAAATAAATAATAAAGCTATAATAATAAAAGCAGCATGCTACCAGCCAAGAATAGATTAATGGCCAATGGAACAGAATCAAAAAGCCCAGAAATAGATTCAGAATCATATAGAGATTGAGCATATGATAAAACTGGCACTCAACATCTGTGGGGAAAAACATGACTCAATAAATCATTTTATGACAATTAGCCACTTCAAAGTAAAAATAATGTTGAGTCTCTATTCTTGTTTTAAGATAAAAAATAAAACTCTAGATAATAAAACCCAAACACTTGAGCAGTAAGAAATGAGACCAAAAAAGTATTGGATAAAAAGAAGGGAAATATACAGTGCTTGGACAGTTTTGGAAGAGAAACATGCTTTTATAAAATAGAAAAGAAATATCAGGAGATAGAAAATTTAAAAACATGCTTTTCATCATTTTAGAAAAATCTCCATCCTACAAGAAATCAACAACAAAATGAAGATATGGGGGAAAGATTGTTTGCTTTGATCACTGGCTTCAATGTGAACGCTCCCCTGGGTAATGCTGTAGAGAAGGCAGGTGTTGGCACAAGAGCACACATGGTTCTCTCCTCTGATTCCACAGTGGGTGCCCTCTGGAGAGCGCTTCTCTTTGGGAGAGGATACAAACTGATAACTGGTATATTAAAACTCCTCACATGTAATGGGATAGGCCTAGTTGTTTTTTTTTTTTATTCTTTTTGTTTTGTTTTGTGGCACTGGGAATTGAACCCAGGGGCATTCTACTTCTGAGCTGCACCCCCAGCCCTGTTTTATTTTTTGTATTAAAACAAGATATAGCTAGGTTGCTAAACATCTAGCTAAGGTGCTGAGGCTGGCATACAACCTGTGATCCTTTATTTTGAAACAGGGTCTCAGTGAGTTGCAAAGTGAGACTTTGTGATGTTAAAAATTTAGTACTTTAGGCAAATGGCTTTCTGAGGCTTTCTCATCTACCTTCCTGCTCCCTTCTGAACAGTGGTTTAGATTTTATCTTATTTTTATATCATTTAATTAATGAACTATAGAAATAAATAATTATATGATTATAAAAGAAATAAAACCATACTTTAAAATTCTTTTACCTCACAGACCATATTGATGCTTACAAGTAACATATTCACAGGTATTTTAAGCTGAAGTAGAAATTATAACAATTTGCTTTAAGAGGACCAGTTTATGGATTTCAGTAGTAGAATTGATAATTTATCACCAAATGCTTTCTGTCATACAAAGGCCAATTTGAGAAATATTCCTTAACTTTAATTTGCATCCAATAAATGGATATAATGACAATAACTTAAAATTTTATTGATTTAATGACTATTAAATATAATACTATATTAAGCACTTAGCAGTGTTTAGATCGAAAGACTGCTAGATATTGCTTATTTTATTCCTTAAGTCCATTTGTGCAAGCAAAATCACCCAATTAAGCACCAAAATGCATTAGCATAAAATATTAACATATAGAAATGGATGCTATGTTGAGACCCAATCTACAGAAAAATTATTTTCAAATATTTTGTCATTATATAGTTGGGTTAGGGTTTCCTGCTTAATTTCTCAAATCTATATTGAATCAACATAATTTTACTTTTTGTAATACTAGAGATTGAACAAAGGGCATTCTACCTTTGAGCAATACCCTCAGTTCTATTTTATTTTTTATTTGGAAACAGGGTCTCACTAAGTGGAAAACTGAATCACTCAGTTTCTGAGGCTTCCCAGGAACCTGAGATCCTCCAGTCTCAGACTCCATAGTACTAGGATTACAAGTGTGCACCACCACTCCTGGCTAAAATTATTTTACATAATTAATTTAACCACCAGTATTTTTAACAGGCTAAAATGAGTTCTTTTAGAAGAACCTGAAAGCAGTGGTAACTCCTAGTTGCCAGACCTCAATATAAAACACTTTTGCGTAATTTGTCTTAAAAAATTCACTAAGGCCACAGGGCATGATGGCACATGTTTGTAATGCCAGTTCTTGGGAATCTGAGACAAAATGATCCAGGTTTTAGGCCAGCCTTAGCAACTTGACAAGGCCCTCCATAACTTGGTGAAATGCTGTTTCAATCCTCAATAACACACACACACACACACACACACACACACACACACTCACTAAGGCCTTTACATATTGCTATCAGTAAGTCATTTTATTTAATTAAAATGGTTTGATTTATGCTCTTCAAGGTTAGATAACCACTAACTGACTGGCTATTGACTGATATCTACACAGGATTGTCCATTTAATGTGCACCACTACACTTCCAACTGAAGGTAATTTCTATAACTAGAAAGAGTCACTTTTACTGGCTTGACCCAAGACATGGAGTTTAAAGCATGATAACATAAATTCTCCCTAGATATCTATTTCTCATGTATATTTCCTTACTTTTTCAATCTTCATGATTCAATCTGAAACCTAGGAAATTTTCTTTCTTTACTTACTTATTTTTAATACTGATTAAAAACAGAGATCACATAGTAAATTTCTGATAATTTGGCCATGCTCTTTATCATTTCTTCCTAAGGTATAATTAGAATCTTGAGAGATCTGTCACAAGTTGAGAAGCACAAGCTTTTGTTGACATCTAATGCAAACTCCTGAGTAAAATGGGTAATTCTAAGGAAAATTTAGTGCAATTTCAGCCTCTTGTTCACCTGCTGAGTTTCATCCTGAAAGCATCTGTTTTATGTATGCTATACCCCACCTCTCTTTATAACTTCATGCTATAAAAGTGTTGTCAATATATTCCTTTATTAGAGTCATTTATATAAGTTGCAGGCTTAGTAAAAATTGAAAATAGAAAGGCCCTGACTCAAAAAGGAGGCAAAAAGTGGCTGGCCGTGATGGTTCATGCCAGTAATTCCAGGACTTGTGAGGCTGATACAGGATGAGTACAAGTTCAAGCCCAAACTCAGGAATTTAGCAAGGTCTTCAGAAATTTCATGATACTGTATTTTAAAATTAAATTAAACATGGCTTGGGATGTAGCTAAGAGGTAGAATGCCCTTAGGATTGATTCCCAGGAATTCCATACAACACACATACACAAAGTAGGAAAAATGTAATGATAGCCACCAAAACATAAAGCTTTTTCCTTTCTTCCATAGTCTCACTCTGGACTTGATATAGTGCTCTTTAATTGCCATTAATGTTCAAAGGGGGGCATTTTATATTATCAGCACAGATTTTATTCATCTTTTATTGCTAAATATTCTTTTTTCTTTTTTTTTTTTTCTGTACTAGGGACAGAACCCGAAGCATATCTACCCCTCAGCTATATCCTCCATTTTTTTTAAATTTTATTTTACTGGGGATTGAAATGAAATTAAAGGCATTATACCTCCAAGCTGCACCCTCAGCACTATTTTATTTTTATTTTGAAATAGGGTCTCAAGAGGTTATAAGAGTTTCAATACTTGCTGTGATCCTCCTGTTTCACCCTGGGATTATAGTACTAGAATTACAGGCATGAGCCATTATGTCCAGTTTTTCACCAGTCCTTTATATTTTTTTTTTTTATTTTCAGACAGTCTCAGTAAGTTGCTGAGGATCTAAGTTGCCGAAGCTGGCTTTGAGTCTGTGATCCTTCTGTCTCATCCTCCCAAATACTAGGATTATAGACATGAGCCACCACATCCAGCTTCAATGCCATTTTTAAGTGCAAATACATCAACTTTAAAATACTACTTTAAAAATCTTTGAACTACTATGTGGAATCAATAAAAGTGCACAATTTATATTTGTTAGTCTATATATGCATATGCATTTTACTCTTGGGAGAAATGGGAAAGCATTGCAAAAACTAACCTGTCATATTCTATTCCATAGACACATTTCTCACCAACACTCTCACATAATATTAAATATCCAATTTATTACTCCTTTTCAGTTTCCACTGACATGTTTTTGAGGTATTATGTGATGTTTCAATACATGTATATTTTGTGAAATGTTAAAATCAAGATGAGCACACCCATGCTCTGAAACATTCATCATTTGTTTGTGACATCCAAAACTTTCTAGATTTAGTTACTGATGATGAGTAAAGACAAATAAAAAGGTAAAAGAAATCGCCCTACGTATTCATCTCTTTTTATTTTCATTTTCAGCATTAATAACTTGCTAATATATGGAATTAACATGGTTCAAAAAGATATGGTGTTCAAATTATATCATTTTTTTTCTTTTCCAGTTGGAAACAACTTTCATCCCCACTGATGCAAAAGCTAAACA
This sequence comes from Muscardinus avellanarius, assembly GCF_963383645.1. NCBI lineage: Eukaryota > Metazoa > Chordata > Mammalia > Rodentia > Gliridae > Muscardinus > Muscardinus avellanarius. Next base: position 148,489,913 of record NC_137786.1, read on the forward strand.
ACAATCTCTGTTGGTTTGCTTGTTTTTGTACAAAAATCTACTCATAGTTGATCAAAAACCTAAATGTAAGACATGAAACTCTGGAACTACTAGAAGGAAACATTGGAGAAAGACTTAAGATATGGGTACTGTATTTATTTATTTATTTTGGTGGTACTGGGGGTGGAACCCAGAGGCTTTCTACCTCCGGTCTACACTCCCAGACCTTTTTTTATATATTATTTGGAAACAGGGTCTCACTAAGTTGCTGAAAGCCTCACTAAGTAGCTGAGGCTGGCTTCGAACCCGTGCGATCCTCCTGTCTCAGCCTCCCAAGCACGGGGATTACAAGCATGCGCCACCACGCCCAGTTAAGATATGGGTACTGTAAAAAGCATAATTCTTTTTTGTCAAACAGAGGTCAAACCGCAGCCATTTTAGGTCATATAACCTTTGATTGACTGCAATTTTCCAGAATTTTAAACTTTGTTCCCAAACTCCTAACTCTCCTAGAAATAAGTCAGTCATTTCAGAATTGTATTTTAAACTTAATTTATTTGCCTAACTTTGTTTCAGAATTCCCTCCTATCTTAGAAAATAGCCAGTCATGCAGAGTTGTGAACCCGAGATCCCATCATGAGGGTCAGGGGCAGGATCATATCAGACATAAAAATCCAAGTGGACTTCCCGTTTGGGGTGCTTGCTTGCCAGACTTTTCATCGATTGTGCACCTTTCTACAGAAGTAAAAAGGGTTTGCCTAGCTGAATGACGAGTGTTTCTTTCAATTACTGCTCTGAGTTTTTATGCCTAACACATATAGGCAATGTTTTGCTAGATAGCACCCCCAAAGCACAAGAAGTTAAATAAAAATGAGTAGGAATACATCACACTATTTTATGACATGGTGTTTTCGATCAGTACTGTGAAATGCTGACCGTTCAGTAAATACTCATTTAAGAAATGGGCTTTTGTTGACAGAAAGTAACCAGATTGTATTGAAGAACACTTTTTTTTTTTTTTTGGAGGTACTGGGGTTCCTGGAAACCTAGCTACCTCTAGGCTACATTCCCAGACCTATTTTATACTTTTATTTGGAAACAGGGTCTCCTAAGCCAGCGTGGCTGGCTTCGAACCTACGCGATCCTCCTGTCTCCTCCCCCCAAGTGCGGGGATTACAAGCGTGCGCCACCACGCCCGGCTAGATATTACTTTTATTGACATAAGAATAATAACCAGTAGTGATAACTCTTCTGTGGTTAAACAAATTAAAAATGTAAGTCTTTACTATGTGCCACACACATTGGATATGTATTTGCTTGATTCTTACAATCTGAAAGTCATGCTATTTACCAAAATCCTATTATTGTTGCCAACCTAAGAAGCAATCAACTTAGGACAGAAGCAGAAGTATCTCAAACATCCATTCAGTAGGCTGAATATTACTAAATGGCTCATTTTTCTTGGTAACTTCATGGAAGATGGAACACCTTTAGTGCTCCTCACACTGGATGCTAGATGAATACTAAATTAACCAGAAAGACAGACATGCATATGCATATAACCATAAAACAGCGAGAAGTCTCCTCATGTAACCTATTCCATGTTTATTTAAATGCTGTCAATAACCTGAACCTGTAGGCTCACAATATGTTGGCATAAATACTACAGGTGCAACATAAATGAGTGTCACACTACAGAAAAAGTATAGTATTTAGCAATGATCCAGAGTGATCCATACCTATGTACCATCACATTTTTGATGCTTATGCATGTTGGAAACTTAAAAGTTTAGAGTCTGAAACTGGAAAGAAACTTAATGCTTACACTAAGAGAAGCAGGGTGGTGTTCTAAAAGCATTTGGGGCCGGGCATGGTGGCACAGGCTTGTAATCCCCGCGCTTGGGAGGTGGAGACAGGAGGATCGCGCAGGTTCGACGCCAGCCGCGCTGGCTGAAGAGACCCTGTTTCCAAATATAAAAATAGGTCTCGGAGTGTAGCCCGGAGGTAGAAGGGTTTCCAGGAACCCCAGTACCACCAAAAAATACAAATAAAAAAAAATATAAAAATAACTAAAAGCATTTAGACATAAAGCCAGTCAGATGTACCTAAGTTCAAATAGAAACTCCACCAAATTATCTGAACAACTGGTTCGTGGCATAGATTCTCCGAAACTCAGGATACTGGTCAAAAAATGGAAATGATAATTATAATCTTAATAATATTTGAAATCATTTGCAACAAGCCTCAGACTCAGTGGTGTATACCTGCAATCCCATGCAGCCATGAACTTCTGCAGCACTGACATCCCTCACCACAATGGTTCATGTACTAAAATTGATGGTCCTCCATTGACCGAACATTATCATCCAAAGCGCTTAGTTAGCACTAGAGGTCACACTCGGTGATGCATCTGCTATGGATTTGGATGCCTGGTACATGTATCTTGTCATGTACCCCTGCTCTTCCATGGTAAAATAGTTTCTGTGCTCCCAAAATATTCTATTTTCTGCTGATTCTCCCTCTCCGATTCTGATCTCCTGGCAACCACATTTTTGCCGTTCTTATGGTTTTGCATTTTTCAGAATACCATATACTTGCAATAATACACTATTTAGGCTTTTCAGATTGTATTATTTCACTTGGTAATACAAATCTAATTTTTCTTCATGTCACATGGCCCGAGAGTACATTTTCTTTTGCTGTCAAATTAATATTCCATTATCGGGATATACCACCGTTTATTGATCTATTTAATCACTGAAGGCATCTTATTTGCTTCCAAGTTTTGGCAATTATAATTAATTGTGCAAGAAAATATTTGTGTGTATTTTGCATGCACATAAGTTTTAAATTCATTTGAATAGATACCAAGGAGTACTATTTCTGTGTTATATTATGAAATAGTAGGTTTAGTTTGATAAGAAATTGCCTGTCTTTTAAAGTCTTTTCCCCAGTGAACTTTCACCCAGTGTTCCTGTTTCAACACTGAAAAATGTTAATGTTTGGGATTTCAGCCACTTTTTGTGTATATGTGTGTGTAGGGGGGGTCCTAGGTATTGCTCTAGGGCATTTTACCACTGAGCCACTCCTTCAGCTCTTTTTAAATTCTTTGAGATATGGTCTGACTGAGTTACCACACACTGTCACTGAACATGTAATCTTTCTGTCTCAGCCTCCTAAATACTGGGGTTACAAATACACACCACTGCACCAGATGAATTTTATTATAATTGTTATGTTGTGAAGAACTCACTGTTGTTTTAATTTACAATTACCTAATGACGTATGTTATAGAATGGATGTTGGCATTCTACCAAAAACTCATATGAAAATCCTAAAACTCAATGTGAGGATGATTCATGGTGAGGCTTCAAGTGATAATAAGCATAAGGGCAGAAATCTCATAAATAGGATTAGAGCCTTTATAAGAAAGGACACAAGAAAGCTCATTTTGTTTACAATCATGTAAGATTCAGAGTGAGGCGGTCCCTCCACAAACCAGGAACTGTGTCCTTAGCAGACAACAGACTTGCTGGCATCATTATCTTGTGTTTCCTAGTCTCTGAAACTGTGATAAAAAGATCATTGTTTAAATCACCCTGCTAGCCAGGCGTGGTGGCGCAGGCTTGTAATCCCTATGCTTGGGAGGCTGAGACAGGAGGATCACACGGGTTCGAAGACAGCCTCAGCTACTTAGTTAGGCTTTCAGCAACTTAGTGAGACCCTGTTTCCAAATAAAAATATAAAAAAGGTCTGGGAGTATAGCCCGGAGGTAGAAAGCCTCTGGGTTCCACCCCCAGTACCACCAAAAAAAATAAATAAATAAAATAAATCACCCTGTTAATGGCATTATGCTATGATATCCTTAACTAAGGCAGCACATCATGTTGGATATTATTTATATGCTTACATGGCATCTGCTTATCTATTTGGGACAAGTGTCTATTTGAACCTTTTCCTGATTTTTTAAATTGAGCTGATTATTTTCTTATTGTGGAGTTTTAAAAATTCTTTAGTCTGTATAACAGTCCTTTATGAGTTTGTATCTTTTTCAAACATTTTTTATCTGTAGCTTATCCTCTCACTTTTTTACATTATCTATTGTAGAAATAAAATATTTTAATTTTAATGAAGCCTAACTTAACATTTATTTTATCCTCTATGTTTTCTCTATTACCTTCTAGAAATAGCTTAGTTTTGTATTTTATGCTTAGGTCTATGAATAATTTTAGTTAATTTTGTGAAGGGGATAGTCTATGTCTAGTTTCCTATTTTTGTATGTGGATTTGCATGTTTAATTATCCTAGCACCATGGGTTGAACTCTCTCTCTTCTCTTCTCTTCTCTTCTCTTCTCTTCTCTTTTCTTTCTTTCTCTCTCTCTCTCTCTCTCTCTCTCTCTCTCTCTCTCTCTCTCCCTCCCTCCCTCCCTCCCTCCCTCCCTCCCTCCCTCTCTCCCATTTTCCTACAATGTATTGCTTTATTCCTTTGTCAAAGACTAGTTGACAATATTTATGTAGCTATATTTATGGGCTCTCTTGTTCTCTTGTTCCATTGTGTTGATTTTTGTTGTATCTTTTTTCATCAATATGACAAAGCCTAACCAATCTGTTAGAGTAAATCTCAAAGTTGAATAGTGTAAGTTCTCTCACTTAGAGAATAGTTTAGGTCCTTCTACTTTTCAGTTGTATAAGTTCATCGGTATTGAGTTGTCTATTTTGCATCTTTAACCTCTCTATATATCTTAAAATCACTTTGATAATATCTGCTAATAACTCACTGGGATTTGGATTGAGGTTGTATTAAATCTACAAGTCAGCTGGGAATAATACAGTTTTTAAATATATTTTAGTAAAAACTATAATTTTTAAAAATGAGATGCCTCTGACACATGATTATTTTCTTTCTTTCTTTTCTTTTTTTTCTTTTTCTTTTTTTGTTGTTGTGGTACTGGGGTTCCCGGAAACCCTTCTACCTCTGAGCTACACTCCCAGACCCATTTTTATACTATTTTTATTTGGAAATAGGGTCTCTTAAGCCAGCGCGGCTAGCTTCAAACCTGCCAGATCCTCCTGTCTCTGCTTCCCAAGCATGGGGATTACAAGCGTGCATCACCACACCTGGCTACATGACCATTTTCTAATGATTTTCTCTTAAGTATAAGAATTCGAGAATAAAATTTATACTAGAAACCTTCACATAATAAATTGATTGTAGCTCAACAGGCTTGGGGGAAAACGAGGCTGCAGGCTTTTCGTGTAAAAAATAAATTTATAAGTATTTATGCTATTAATAATTGCCTGCTCCCCTGTGGCACCTGACTTCTGCCAAAGCTCATTCATAACATTGACTCACCCTGCCCAGAGTTTGTAAAGGAGACTAAATTAAAGATAAAGACAGCCTTTGGGTAAGAATTAGTATCGATGCTCATTTGGCTTAAAAACGAGTATATTTGCTGGAGATGTGACCTACGACATTGGCATTTGTTTTACTTTTTGTTGTTCCTGTTCTATAAGTGATACCAGAAAAGTTGTGAAAGACTCTAAGCAAATAGATTCTTATACCAGTTTTCTAATATCCTTTAGTTTATACTTGCCAGAAAATGTATTTTTTATATAAGGCATATTTCAAAAAAATAAATGTTCTTTCTGAATCTGGCAGTCTCCTAGATAAACATCCGGCTGGTAGTGGTGATTAGGAGAGGTTCTTGTTTCTAGTCGAGATCATAGTAGTCTTAACAATTTTTATTTTAAAGTATGAATGCCTATCTAGAGAGTTTTTTTTTTATAAATGTCCTCCATATGTATATGGCTAAAATTGTATATTTTAAACCTCTGCTGGTATTTAAGTCCCTCATTTTCATCTTGAAAATCAGAAGACCTTTAAAACTTCTCTTTTTTTACTTCAGCTGTTAGACCAGAGCTAGGCTAACATACTTTACTATTTTTTTCATTTACTGAAATAATATTATATTTTACTTTATAGCATAGAGCAGAGAGCATAATTTGCAAAACAAAGGAGAAAGAAAATATGCATAAACAACTAACCATATATTTTGAGGCTTATTCCATTTTAATCATTAATAAAATACGTACTTTATTTAATATCCATGTAACAAACATTCATAAAAGTTCTGGAAATTTCAAAACTAATTCTAAGTGGGCCTGAGAATAGAATGATATGATCCTTCATTCTGACTCTGCTATCAAAATGTTTTCTAACATTGGTTAAATTGCTTAATCTCAAGCATCTATCTCCAAATATGTATAAAGTCAGACTGATTGAAATGCCTTATCTATAGAGTTGCTCTGAAGATCATTACAGGTAATGTTTTCATCATGGGGACAGCTTTAAATAGACCTAAGCTTTTCTGTGAGCTATGATAAAAGGGGACTTAATGAAAGGTAGTTAGAGTTGAGCAGATGAATAACAAGGACAGTGAAAGCAGTAATGAAAATAAGAGAGATGGGGAAGTAAAAAAGAAATATAAGACTGAAAGACAAATGACATAGAAGGTATTGGATAAATATAATTCAGTAGTGTAAGGGGAGTAATTATAGACAAGTAGGATTCAGTTATGGTAGCAGATGTACAATTTTAACAGCATGTCTCATTCTATACAGTTATTTGGCAATTTTTCATTTAAAATTGATTATCTTTATATCCTCTTCAGTGTCCAGCCAGCAGTTAATATTTTTGCAGTTGATATTGTGGATATTCATCTTTGAATATAATCATGAAAAAGAATCCTGATTATGTTGCTGCTGTGGTTTGAGAGTTGCTTGGTTGCTTTGAGGCTTGACTTCTATAAAACATAGCAAATAAATCAATAATCTCTCCGCATACTTGATAGCATAAGGAAATATTGCAACTACATAGAAAGAATGTTGGAGTGGGGTGGGAGGAAGTCTCTCAGTGTACAAGGATCAGATGCTTGGGATTTTGTGTCCAATATTTCAATATGGTTTGAAAAAGCAATTTTAATCCTACAGAAATAAAATGTACTATTAGTTTTGGTCTTAAGGGTCATGCAGATAACAGATAGTAATATCTTCAAACTAGAACTGGGACAATTTCCCCCTCCCATTCTAAATCTTTTTGCTAAATCATTAAACATTCTATATCACTGTGTTTATCCAGTTGCAAAAGCAATCAATAGCACATGAAGCTTTTCACCCACTTTAATATTTCTTACATTGACTTTTATTGAACAGTGGTAGAACTTCAAAACAAACAATTTTGGACTTGTTTTATGTGGATATGAGAATTTGAAAGATAACCAAAAGTTAACTCAATATCTGAGAATGAAAAAATATATGTAGCTAAGGATTAGTAAATTGACTCAGTTCAAGAAATGATTTTGAATACCTACTATGTGTTTCACACTACCATTGATCCTTTGAGGAATGCAAAAGTACATTGTTAAAATAACTCAGTATGCCAGGCATGGTGGCACAGGCTTGTAATCCCTGCGCTTGGGAGGCAGAGACAGGAGGATCGCGCAGGTTTGAAGCCAGCCTTGCTGGCTTAAGAGACCCTGTTTCCAAATAAAAATATAAAAAATAGGTGTCTGGGAGTGTAACCCAGAGGTAGAAGGGTTTCCAGGAACCCCAGTACCACCAAAAAAATAAATAAATAAATAAATAACAATAATAACAAAATAAAACAACTCAGTATATAAGTACTTATATTTCCCCAGGTATTTATTTAGATATGTGACCTGCAGAGAAAAGGAAAAAATAAACCTTGTTTCCATGAAGATTATGGTGTATTTTAAAATAATGTATGTAGGTGGTGGTTATTTAGACATAGTTGAAAAGTACCTATGATCAAAGCCACTTGTGATACTGCATGTCTTTAATTCCAGTACTTGGCTGAGACAGGAGGATAACAGATTCCAAGACAGCTTCAGCAAACTAGCAAAACTCTTGGAAACCTAGTTAGACCTGTTTCAAAACAAAATATATAAATATACTGGGGGGAGTATAGATCAAAGTTAGAATGACCCTAGGTTCACCCCTAGTACCACATAAAACACATACAAGGAAAATGTCTATAACCAGATTAAACATGTTAAGTGCCATTATAAAAGGAAAATAAAGCATTAATAGTTTTTAAAAGACTATTAAATTGAGTACAGCGGGTTTATATTTAACAAGTTATGAAGACAGAGATTAAGGGTATATGGATGAGGGTGAGATAAACATATTTTATATCAAATTATAGCTTACCCAAGTGTGAGATGCATTTAGGAGATGTATTAGTCTTTGTCCTCTAGAGAAATGGAACCAATGGGAAGATGATAGATAGATGATAGAAGGTTATATATACATATACATATATATATATATATATATATATATATATATATATAATTATTTAAAAAATTTGTTCATGTGATTATGAAGATTAAATACTATGGTCTATCCTCTGCAAGTAAATGATTCAGAGAGTATGTTGTATTGTTCAGTCCAGGTCCAAAGGCCTGAGAACAAGGAGAATCAATGATATAAATTCCAGTTTAAGTGCAAGGAAGACTCATGTCCCAGTCAAGCAGAGATCAGAGTCTCCCTTATTCCACCTCTGATTTTGTTCAGGCCTCTAAAAAATTTGCATCAGCCCCACTCACACTGAGTAGGAAAATCTGCTTTACACATTGTACCATTTCAGATGTTATTCTTATCTGAAAACATCAACACAGACAACCCCAGAATAAGGTCTAATAAAATATTTGGGCACCCTGTCACTCAGTCAAATTGATACATAAATTTAGCCTCCACAAGAAATAAGTTAGAACTAGGATGAAGATTTGAAGAATTTTTCTGCTAAGGTAGATATTATTGTTATCTTGCCAGTATCACCCTAGTAATTACCTCTAAATTCCTGAGCAAAGTTACTAAGAACACCTGGGATTCTATACCTGAGGGGTTTTATTCTGACCAATGGAAGCATACTACATCTGTAAATAAAATGATCTAGAAGACTTCAGACATAGAATTCTTGAAGGAGTTTGCAGCTAGTGACAGACAATGAGAAGTCTCCAGTGGCAGAGCTCTGGGCAGTTTACTCACTCATCAGTATAGTGGAGAGGGAGACATAGCCTGAGTCATGATACAGACAAATTTCAATCCCTGGGCTTCACTAGTTAATAAGAGTCTGAGAAACAATAAGATTAGAAGATGATATAGAGGTCTAGGAACTACATATATGACTGAATTATAGGAGTAGACAAAAAGCATATAAATCTTCTCTCATCAATTCCCACCAAAAAATATCCAGTACAGCGATGGTATTGACTGGAGCGGAGCTTTGACTGACCTCCTGCTTTCACTACTGAGCTTCTCAAAATGGTTACCATGGTAACCAGATGGTGGCCATGCATGTTGTTAATATCACAGGTGTGCTCCAACCAAAGCATAATTAGCTAGTGTCTCTATTAAATGTTCAAAGTGTTAGCAGCATAAAATGATGAGTTTTGGGGACTGTAGCATTTTCTAAAATAACTGGTAGTGGTAAGTTGATTTTCCCACTTTGGGATGTATAATTCATTCTACTTGTCTTCATTGGAAAGACATATTGTCGGGCGTGGTGGTGCACGCTTGTAATCCCCGTGCTTGGGAGGTGGAGAAAGGAGGATCACGCAGGTTCGAAGACAGCTGTACTGGCTTAAGAGACCCTGTTTCCAAATGAAAATATAAAAATAGGTCTGAGAGTGTAGCCCGGAGGTATAAGAGCTTCCAGAAACCCCAGTACCACTACAAAAAAAAAAAAAAAAAAGAAAGGAAAAGAAAGACATATCACAGGAATTGAATACCTACTAGAGATTGACAGTGGTACTCTGGCCCTTGTTCTCACATAATTATTGAAATGTTGTCATAGAATCTCACATGTTTACACTCACTTAGAAGAAAGAAGATATAGTAATATTAAAGTAATCATGTGACATATATTCCTACTATATACTACATCACCAGGATCTTTCTAGCCTGATAAAATATGGAAATGGTCTCAACGCACAAATAAAATAGCATTTTGATATCCTGTCCTGTGGAATTGAGAGAAAAAAATTACAATTTCTCTTTAATTGATGAGAAAATCAACAGAAATAACTAGGACTGACAACTGTCTTTATTATCTCAGTGACCTAGTTGGAAATATATGCATCTCATCCCCATAATTTTAGGGTTTAGGACTAGAAGTTTTGTTTCTATATGAAAGGATAGACATACAAGGGTTTCACTAAATCTAAAAGCTGTGAATACCATTTAATAATTATAGATTCTAAAAAGCAATTAAGCAAGGAAGTCTGTTTAATGATGGTGTGTGTGTGTGTGTGTGTGTGTGTGTGTGTGTGTGTGTGTGTGTTTAATTTTATTTAGAAATTGTGACAGACCAGGTCAGTCTTTTTAAAAATCACTTACAGGTCAGAGTAAAAATAATATGACATACCAGTGGCTCATGTAAGAAATAAGTATTCCAATTGTTCAAATGTCATTGTGTCCTACCCACATTATCCCTTGGGCAGTTATGTTCATATGCCAAAAGCTGTTTACTACAATCTTGTCCTGGAAGATATTTTTTACTTTTGAGGTCAGAAGAGCATGTTTCTCCCCAACTCATTGTAATTTTGATCAAACTGTCTATTCCCTAACCAGTCATTTTTGCTCATCAAAAAAGGGGTACCTGACAGAGAAAATGATTCAGACACAAAGTAAGCCAGATTCTTTCCACATGTGTAATACATAAGCCTTAGCATAACGAGGTCGATATTGAGATGAGAAAAAAATAGGTAGAATACAGCCCGCATGCTTTGCTCATTTAAAATTGTATATATGTAGAAAATAATAACATTTTCCCAATTTAGTTTTAGTCTTTTTTCTGTCAAGCATAACTGAAAAAATCATGGTTAATAAAATAGTGATACACAATAGATTGATGACTTCTGATAGATAGTGTCCAGGGCCAAAAAGAAGAGTCTGTATTTTAACAGCAAATAACTGAGTAAAATAGAGTAGAAAAGATTCAAATGACTCAAGATAATTTTTATTATTATTTTGATATTCTGTCCTAATCTTTATTACTTTTATTGAAATATAGGTGCTCAAGATTGCAATTGTGTTCACATTTCTTCTGACACTATCATCTTTCCAATAGCTCTTTGTTTTATTTATTTCCTTCTTTGTGGTACTGGGATTGTGAAATCAAGTGTGCCTTATCACTGAGCTGTACTCTCAGCCTATTCATTTATTTATTTATTTACTTATTATTGTGGTACTGGGGGTGGAACCCAGTGGCTTTCTACCAGGCTATACTCCCAGACCTATTTTATATTTTATTTGGAAACAGGGTCTCACTAAGTTGCTGAGAGCCTCACTAAGTAGCTGAAGCTGGCTTCAAACCTGTGTGATCCTCCTGTCTCAGCCTCCCAAGTGCTGAGGTTACAAGCATGCACCACCACGCCTGACATATTTATTTACTTTTAATTTTTAAATAAGGTCTTTATGATTTGCTCAGGCTTGTATTGAATTTTCAATCTTCCTGTCTCAGCCTCTCAAGTATTAGGTTTATAGGCATACATCACTGCTCCTAAATTCTTTCTTGGGTTTGTTAAAGTATTGTCTTTTTCTCCTTCATTTTAATTGCTTTCTCAACCAAAGGTCATATCTTGAACACATAAATATATTTAATTATATAAACAAGTTATTTTATTCATAAATATATTAAAATATTTTATGTATGTATGTCTAAAATTAACTTACTTAAATGATTACACAAGTGGTGTTTTTCATTACAAATCTTTTCAAAACACCCAAAATCTTAAATGCCAATACTGCTGTATATAAGTATAGATTTTTCTCAGTGATAATGGTGATAGTCCATCAACCAGTCCACTAGTCATGATTCCACTTGCTTGTTTTAAGAAGTAATACAGCAAGTATAAAGTTGCACATACTGTTTTATGAGCCTGGTTGTACCTCTGATATTCTGAAGTGCAATTGCCAAATTGTAATTTATACATGTAAATTTCACTTAATAAGTCTGATTTATAAAATGATGAGAACTACTTGCATCTCTATCAGCGGTATATAAACTTCCTATGACTGTATCCTAGTCAGTATCTGATACTAACTTTCTAAATTTGATGATTTGGGGATTTAAGTTACACTTAAATGTTATAATTTGCATTCCTCAGTAGCTTTTGAGATGGAAAAAAAAATAGTTTATATACTCCCTAGCTATTTCTGAATTTCCTTTGGGAATATCTCTAACATTGCTTCTTTTTCTCTTATTTTTTTTTCAGTTGAATGAGAGGACCTTACATTCAGTTGAATATAAAGGAGCTTACATTTCAGTTGAATTAGAAGAGATATATTCAAATCTTAAGCACATCTAAATGTGGCAAATATTTTTTTTACTTACTGAAACTGCCTAATATATATTTTGGTAGTGTTCATAGTTAAAAGTAATTTCTTAAATTTAATAAATATAAACTATTGCCAGCTGTAGTGTTGCATGCTTGTTATCCCAGCATTTGGGAGGCAGAGACCTGAGGATTACAGTTCAGGGACAGCGCAGCTATTTAGTGAGGCCCTCTGCAACTCAGTTAGACGCTGTTTCAAAATAAAGAAAAAAAAAATAGCACCTGGGGTGCAGCTTGGAGGTAGAATACCCCTGTGTTCCATCCCCAGTATCAAACACACATACACACACACACACACACACACACACACCTATTGATTTCTAAGTTTAGTTTTTTGTACATTCATACTTTTTTAAGTTTTGATTTCCTACCAACACCACAAGAATATTCTTAGATTTTCTTTATTAGCTTTTTAGCTTTATTTTTTAGTTAGTGCTTTAGTCCATCTAGAATTAATTATTATATGTACTATGGGTTGGATGATTTCTAAAGTTCTCCCAACACCATCTAGTTACATAAATATGTATTATCTCAATGATCTGTAATACTACTACTATTATTATTAAAATTGTTCAATTATAGTCGTGCACTGCTAAAGAATTCTTCTTTAAACCAGCAGACCAAATACACAAGGGAGGTCTAATAAATTCACAATGAAGCCTAACTATATAGGATACTATGCCATGTATTTTGGTGTGTATAATCTAGGATACTCTCCTAGTGAGCAAATTGACAAATGACACACTCTTTAGAGCATTTTTCCACTGATAAGTGATGCATGATTATATTTATAAATTTGCTATCATATTTAAATTTAAAGATCACTTTGTTTCAGATCCTGTTTCTTTCTCATTGAACTTGGACTAGCAGGTTGCAGATATGAGTAATATCCAGGACGTACACAATACCATGTATAGAGTAGTATGAGAAACCTGGTGAAAGTGATTATGATTTACTGTTATGTTTTTAATCTTACAGAAGAATTGTAAACAAGCATAATTGTAACAAAATCTACCTTCATCATTATTACAACATATACTTGTGATATTTCACATCAACAAAAAATATGAATTATTAAGGGAATAAGAATTTTCTGTATGGAAAAATCAATTTAATAAAAATATCATAACTTTAATAAAAGTTATAGTCTATACTTTTTATTGTCAAAATAGCCCAATCAATTAAACTAAATTTAGAAAGAAGTTTTCAATTTACTGGTAATTTTTTTCAACAAAACAGCTAAACCCTAACAAACACTATTTAAATTAAACATTTAATCTTTTCTTGTTAAAATATAATTTGTTGGTTTATTGTAGCACTTTCGTGTATTATGAAAATTCTAATTTAATGGGTTGCTCTACCAGTGTGAAAATAGACATTTTCATTTATATATTAAAATATTATTTACAAATGAACTTATATGACCCAAACTTTTACAAAATTGTCTGAAAATATCTGTGTACATTAAATCTCTAGTATTGGTTTCGGACTTTCAACTAAATAGAACTAAATAGAAACTGCAGAGAGGAAATCAGCGACATTTTTGACTTATGGTCTTCATTTTTTCCAAGATAATACTAAAGCAATCATCATAACACATATACTAAGCACTACACAATAGTAATCTCAAGTAAGGACTATATTAAAAACATAAATTTTTATCACTCACCAATTCTGTTCAAAATGATAACTTCTCATGACAAAATTTATCAGCTTTAAGTGAAAATTAATATTAAACACTGAAACTAACATTGAATTGTAAAATGTCAGTACATTTTATCAGGCTTAATGAAAGTGTACTGCCAATGACCATTTATAAGATTAGACAAATTGAATACTAACTAAAATTTAGAATGTAAAATGACTAGTCCATCAAATATATTCCAAACCATTTGTAGAAAAAAAGGTTAAATTACTTGCAGCTGCAATCACGAATATTACTTCTAAATACTTAACATTTTCTATACTCATATTTGTATACTTATTAATTGATCATCATGTTAGCCAATTTTCACTATTCTCTCTTAAAGATTTCATAAATATAATGACCTACTCAAAGGAATATAGAAGATACAATTTGAAGACATATAAGAAACATTTGTCATATTAAATATGTTTGGATGTGTATATTTTAAGCACAATTTAAGAATATAATAAGTGGTTCCATTTATGGATCTGTGATTTTACTCTGATATTTTCAATTACCATTTTGTTCTAAGATCAGGGGAAATCATTATATTTCATATTCACTTCCCCTTTTCATCTTCCAGGTAAGAAATAGCTACACTCCCTAATTCCCTTGTTTTAGGCAGAGACATATAATAAAATAGACCAGGGGGTTGTGAGTGGAAGTGGAAAAGGGTCCTGTGACCTGAAAAATTCAATCCCATTCATCTCTTCTGACATGGGAATTAAATTGTGTTTGAAAATGGAATTAGCAAAATTGGCATGGTACCCATGCCTGTAATCCCAGTACAAGGAAAGCTGAGGTAGGAAGATCACAGGTCCACACCAGTCTCAGCAATTAACCCAACCAAGGTCCTCAGCAATTTAGTGAGACCTTGTTTAAAAAAAAAATAGGTCTAAGCCGGGCTGGGTGGTACACGCTTGGAATCCCAGCATTCGGGAGGCTTAGGACTGGGGGATCATGGTTCACGGACAGTCTCGGCTACTTAGTGAGGCCCTCTGCAATTCAGTGAGACCCGGTTTCAAATAAATAATAAGAAATAGGGCAGGGGGTGTAGCTTGGAGGTCAAATGCCCCTGGGTTCTATCCCCAGACCCACAGAAAAATAAATACATAAATAAATAAGTAAATAAATAAATAAATAAATAGGTCTAGGGGTTATAGCTCAGGAGTAGAATGCCTCTGGGTTTAATCCCCAGTTATCACACGTGTGAGCACACACACACACACACACACACACACACACAATAAAGATGGCAAGTTGGGTGTGGTGGCCCATGCCTATAATCACAGCACTTGGGAGGTTGAAATAAGAGGACTGAGGATTTGGAACCAGCAGCAACAACTTAGCTGGTCTCCCAGAAACTTAGTGAGACGTGTGTGTGTGTGTGTGTGTGTGTGTGTGTGTGTGTGTGTGTTTTAAGGGGAGCTAGAGGTGCAACTTGAAGGTAGAATGCCTCCGGGGTACAATTCCCAGTATCAAAAATGAATAAATACATAAAAATAAAAATGCAGGTAGTAGAATATCAAAGCCTCAGGGATTTTTGAGTCTCTGCTTTTATGGGTTCTTTCCCCAGTGGCAGTCATAAATTGAGAAATATTTTTTTCCTCTTCCAACAAACCAATTTAATGGTTTAGCTAAACATTTGTTTTTCCATGTTTTTATTTGTGCATTGTAATCATACATCTTTATAAAGTTCAGGGTGACAGAGACATGTGCACACAGCACTCACTGAACCCTCCCCCAGTCCTTACTCCTCCATCTCTTCTTCTCTACCTCCTCATGCTCAACTCAGCGATTGGCTTTGATAAGTCTGTATGTGTACATCATGTCCTTTGAAGTGTTTCCCTCTTCGAGTATTCCTCTCCCTTCCTATCTCCTTCAGTTAGGTCCACTCCTTCACTCCACTAAGGTTTCTCCTTCTTTGCCTGGAGTCCCTCCTGTGTCCCAATTTCTCCCTAGCCACCACATATGTAGGAAAATACCTTTTCATTTATTATCATTGACTAACCTTACTTAGCATAATATTTTCCAGTTTCACCATTTCTCTAAAATGACATAATTTTGTTCTTCCTTATGGGTGGGTATAATTAAATTAAGTATAATCCCCATAATTTTATAATGCATTCTTCTTTTGGTGGATATCTCCGCTGGTTCTAGAGTTGGGCAATTGTGAATCGTGCACCTATAATATACATAGATATGCATGCATTACTGTGGTTCTCTGGTTTCAATTATTTTTGGCAGATATCCAGGAGTGGTATAGTTGGGTCATATGTTAGGTTAATTCCCATTCTTCTGAAGACCTTCCACACTGTTTTCCAAAGTGGTGAAATAATTTTGTAATGTGTGAAGTTACTGAAATTCTAGTATTTGCTACCACAACCCACCCTCACAATCTTTATTGCTGCCAGCATTTTGTCCCTTCTTTGTTAAAAATGCAAATAAACCAAAAATTTAGAGAATTATTCACTAATGTTAAGAGGATCTCCAAAGCACTAGAGTCTGCTTAGAGGACACTGAGTTGATATAGTTGAAAAGGACTATTGGTAGTGTTATTTGGAAGCAAAAGAGAAAGGAAGGATTGATTTTTACCTTATTTCTTTTTCACTGATAAACACTGCTTTCTGCATTCTGGAATTATTCATAAAGGGTCAGTTAGAAAGGAAGGGGAGAGGGAGGATTAATGAAGGAATCATGTCCATCAAATATATATATATATATATATATATATATATATATATATATATATATATATATGTGAAAATACTGATGATATCAATCTCAATAACCCTGTATGGAGAAAGGGAGAGGAAAGGAGAGAAGGGGGAGGGAACAAAGGGAAAGCCCAGCAAGTGTTGTGTTCCTGTATGTCACTATCATAATGAGCTGCCTTGTGAGGTGAGACTGTAATTCACCAATAAAAGTATATTTAAAAACAAATTCTTGTAGGGCATGTTAGTGCACGCTTGTAATACCCGCACTTGGGAGGCTGAGACAGGAGGATTCTGCAGGTTTAAAGCCAGCTGTGCTGGCTTAAGGGACCCTGTTTCCAAATTTTAAAAAAGTATAAAATAGGTCTGGGAGTGTAGCCTGGAGGTAGAAGGGTTTCCAGGAACCCCAGTACCACCATAAATAAATAAATACATAAATAAATTCTTGATTAAGGTAGTCACTGAAAGTTATGATAACTAAGAATTTGAGGAAATTTCTTTGAGAAAAAGTGCGATAACATTGTAACCTGTGTCTGTTTTTTCAGTAAATATAGAAATGGTTATTCTTTTTAATATATGTGATTTTACTTATTAAATACTGTAATGATTTCAGGTAGCACATATATAGCATGAGAAGATATTGGTTTCACACTGAACATGAGTTAGAAGTGTTCTTTTTATCACAAACAAAACTTTTATTGTGTTGTTTTTACTTGGAATAAAGTAGATTGGAAGACTGAGCAAAGTTCAAAACAACCCCGAGACACAGAACGGCTCTTTGTGTCAAACTCAGATAGGCAAGTAGGGTAGAACAAAGAACTGCTTTAGTGATTCGCTGAAGCTGAAGTTCAAATAAAAATGTAGCTGCAGACCAGATACCTGAAAATGCAGCAAATGCTGGTGAGGCAAAAGAACAGATCCAGGAAGAAAGGAAATCTGACAGGAGGCTTATCCAGTAGAGCTGCTGCTGTCAGCAAACAGTGACTGAAGGAGGCCAAGGCCAGATCAAGGTTTAAGCAAATACTTTGGTTATACCATAGCCAAAGTAAACTCTTGTTCCAAGTCCTGTGCTTGCAGTGATGTTGGCTGAATCTTGATTTGGGAGGCACTAATTCTTCAGCTGTATAATGAAGAACCAGACTTTAAATTCTCTACCCTAGCTGGCACTTCACTGTGCTTCACAGTCCTGGCATTTCTTAGTCCTTAGTGTCTACCCTAGCTGCAGATTCTGTTCTGTTTAACATAATTCATCTACTCCCAGAAGTGCTGGGAGAAACGATATGTCTGACATAGGCTGAGTAAGAGAGAGTCCCACCCTGGGGTGGCTCACGGGTCCCTAGGCACTTAGAACTCAGCATTCCTTATCATGATGACCTCTGTATGAGCTATTGTGTTTATGCATTGATATTCTGTCTACCTATAAAGCATTAAGAAGCACCGTTTTCTAGGGTGAAAGACATTTTCTAGTTAAGTAAAACTAAGGAACATCTGGACTTTTAATTGACTTATTGCTCAAATAAGCGTTTTGCTCAAGAACTTAATGCCCAAATATGCAGATAAAAATGCAGCTAATTAAACATCACATAATCCTCAGCATGCTTTTGCACTGCTGAGCTTGTTCAGTGAAAAGAACAGAACCCAAACAGTGTGATAAATTAATTGGAGGCAGAAGTCCTTGTTTCTAAACTACTTAATAACAATAATTCAGTTTAATGACTACCTGTGTAACCTTGAGCAGCAATAGTTCTTAGAACCTCAGCCCCCTCATCATCTATAAAACAAAGAGATGTGGGCACTGGATAAGATAGTAAGGTCTTAACAATTTAAAGATTTTGTGGTTTTTAAAGTAAGTGTGCACATTTGATAAGAAGTAACATGGCAGCTTATTGAAAATGAAGGAAATTTAGAAAAAAGTATCCTCATTTTTAACAATAATTATCAATCTGATTGTGTCAGATGAAATCTTTAAAAAAACATCAAATATAAATTTGGGATATAATTCAAACTTTTTAGAGTGATATGTACAGATTGATTAAATAAGGAAAAGAATACAATATGCTCAAAGGAATATATATTTATAATGAAGGTAAAAGTAAATTTTATGGCAATAGTCACATCTAATGTAGACTTGATAACAAGATAACCTTTGTACTCCCTTCTAATTTATATGTATTTAATATTGTACATGATCCAGGCAGATCATAGTAAATATTATTCCTAAAATTTTATGATTAGTCACAGGGTAAATATAAGGAAAGATATTTCTCAGAGACAAGCATTTCTAAGCAGAATTAATTTCTGTATACTTGTGAAAAAGGAAGAAATAAACTGAGGAGGAAGTGTTAACTGTTGCTTATGATGGAAAAGGCATAGGTGTACTGAGAGATCTTCCCTGGCATATTTGTTTATGGACATCAAACTATTTAATGCCTTTCTTGAGAAGTATTCTACAAATCTTACAGCTTGCTTTTTGTATAACTAAAAAGTGAACAAATATCATAACTTAGAAAAATTAAGCCAATATAAAATATCAAAATTGAAAAACATAATGTTTGAAAATATACCGGGAACATTTTAAATGGATACAAAAGACAATAATTGTATTTATTGCCCTACCTTAATGGTAATTAAAATGAATTTTGTGTTATGGCAATAAACTTGAAAATAAAAATCTCTTCCTTTTCAATAAGATACTACACTTACTAGAGATGACATGAAATGGTTTGTATTTAAGTTTGAGTGAAATGGTCACGATTTCTCTTGCTTAAAAATGTTCTGATATTACTGACAAGAATCTCATGTGTTGTTTGGTTTTATTTAAGTAACTGAAAAGAATGCCTTTCAAAAGACCATGACATTCCAAATTTTCTCTTCTGCCAATCTGAGCCCACCTCTGAGAATTGTTTGCAACCCTTACTGCCTTTCAGTTATAATTAGAATCACTTTCAAATATGACTGCTTTTTCTAAGGAACTATGATTGACCTTGTTTTGCAAGATCTACAAAATGAACACTGTTTTAGGTTATATTTATGAGAATCAATGTGACATATTTATAAGAAATTTTGAGTCCCTTAAACACACAATGTTTGAAAATCATAAGTTCTTTGTATCCCCAGTCTAGGCTAAGTCAATTAGAAGACACCATTTACTTTTTCCTGGGAAAATGTTTTTTTCCCTGGAAAATGGAATATTGAACAGATAGATGTATTGGACCTTATAGCTTTTAGTTCACTAATTACTGTGGGAATTTTGTCATGTGAAGCTGTTTAATAAGACTTTACCCAAAGACTTAGAAAAGAGGAAATGACTTTTTTTTTTTAAGAGACAAACTAAAAATGCATAACTTAGTTAATTAAACCAGGTACATGCAAAATAACTTGAAAAGGGCAGAATGGATTCAGGGCCTGCAAACAAACTGTTTTCAATTGACTTTTTTTTTTTAACTAATGACATTGTTCCATACAACTGTGATACAAATTTTTACTCTTTTGTGTGTATGTGGTACTTGGGATTGAACCCAGAAGTTCTACATCTGAGCTCCACCCCTAGCCCTATTTTTTTTATTCTTTATTTTGAAATAGGGGCTCACTAAGTTGCAGAGGGCCTCAGTAAGTAGCTGAGGCTGGCCGGGAACCTATGATATTCCTGTCTCAGCCTCACAAGTACTGGTATTACAAACGTGCTCTTGATTTTTACTCTTTTGACATTGCAGATTTTCAATTTTTCTGGAAAATGTATTACTTATTCTGGAGGGGAAACAAAGTATAACCATGCTGGCAAAGTATAACTGTCTACGTTAGAAAGAGAACATAGCCACTCACTCAGGTTAGTATATGAAGCAATATATTCTATAAAGTCAACATCACATTAATATTTAAAACAAATAAAGGATCTTTAAGAAAAGAAAACTAAAGGCTTATATTTTTGATGAGCTTAGACACAAAACTACTAAACAAAATACTAGCAATGTGTATTCAACACCACATCAAGAAAAGCATACACCATTACCAATAGGATCATCCTAGGAATGCAAAGCTGTTGGAGGACATGGACGAAGCCTGAGGAACGAAAGATTCCAAAAGAGTTAAAGGAGATTCTATGAAAGGTAAATCCTCCCTCTGGGTGTGACTCCTGTCCTTTCTGGAATTTGCCCTCTAAGGTCCACCAGTGAGGGCAGGGGGCTGATCTTAATCACAAGACCTGTGATGTCACAGGTCTTCCTTTTGTCTTGCTTATGATTGTATCTTAGTGATTTACATGTCCTTCACTTAACATCCCACTATTGTACTTTGGTGTTTACTCTTTTCTACTAGGGTCTGATGATTAACCTAACTGGAGAAGGATATAAAGATTTTGGTTTTAGAGAATAAACATTGTCAGTTGCATGAGAAGAGGCAATTGTCTGGGTCTGTCATTTCAGGTTTCTCCCTCCCAAGTTCCGGAGAGGAATCTCCACACAAAGCCAGTTCAACATATGAAAAATAATCCATGTAAACAGGACAAAAGACAAAAATCACATAACCAATTTTTTTTTTTTTTTTTTGGTGCTGGGGATTGAATCCAGGGGATTTCTATCTCTACACCACATACTCAGCCTAATTTTGTATTCTTTATTTTGAAACAGGGCCACAAACCCAGATCCTTTCTGTATCAGCCTCCCAAGTACTGGGGTTACAAGTGTGCACCACCACGCCAAGCTACATGATCATTTTAATAGACCCTGAAAAATCACTCAATAATATCCAACAATTTTTATGCTAAAAGCACATCAGAGAATTGAAATAAAAGGAATATACTTCAACATCATCAATGCAATATACAATAGGCCCACAGCAAACATTATATTAAATAGAGAAAAAACTATAAGAATTTTCCTAAAACGGGAACAACACAAGGATATCCATTATCACCACTTCTTTTCAATATAGTACTTGGGACTCTAGCCAGAGCAATAAGGTAAGAGATGGAAATCAAAGGAGTACAAATAGGAGACAAAGGACTAAAATTATCCCTATTTGTAGATGACATGATATTATATTTAGAAGATTAAACAAACTCAACCAAAAAGCTTATAGAACATATTAAAAAGTGTCTGGATAAAAATCAATTTTTAATAAAATCAGCTTTTCTGTATGTAAACCATAAATTTACTGCAAAAGAAATTCAGAAAATACTTCCACTTAAAATATCCCATAAAAATATAAAATACTTAGGAATAAGTCTAACCAATCAAAGAAGACCTTAGGAGATGTAAAAGACATTCCATGCTCTTGGATAGACAGAATAAATATCATCAAAATGGCCATTCTTCCTAAAGTATTCTTCAGATTCAGTGCAATGTCCAATAAATTGCCAAGGTCATTTTGACAGATATAGAAAAATCAGTCCTTAAATTTATTTAAACAGAAAAAAAAGGAATAGCCAATAACCAATGTAGTTCTTAGCAACAAGAACCATGCAAAAGGCATCACAACACCTGACTCCAAACTATACTACAAAACCATAGTAATGAAACAAGCATGATAGTAGCACAAAAACAGACACAGATTGCTAGAGCAGAATAAAGTTTCAAAAACAAATACACACACTTACAGCCAATTAATTTTTGACAAGGGGCCAAAAACACACAATGGAAAAAATATAGCTTCTTCAACAAATGATGTTGGCAAAACTGCTTAACCGTATGCAGAAAAATGGAAATAAACCCCACTTTCTCACCCTGCACAAGAATCAGATCAAGATGGATCAAAGACTTGAAAATCAGGCCATATTGCTCCTAGAAGAGGGCATAGGTTCAACACTTCAACACAAAGGCACAGGTAAAAACTTTCTCAACAAGATGCCAGAGGAACAACAGATTAAAAAGAGAATCAATCCATGGATTACATTAAAGTAAAGAGCTCCTGTACAGCAAAGGAAACTGTCAAGAACCTCAACAGTGAGCTGAGAGAATGAGAGAAAATTTTTGCCAACTACTCCTTTGATAAATGACTAATATTTAGAATTTATAGGGGACTCAAGAAATTCATTGCTAAGAAAACAATAAACCAATCAAAATGGGCATGTAATAGTGAGGTTCTTTGCAACTCAGTGAGACCCTGTTTTAATATAAAGAATTAAAAAATAGGGCTGGGGGGTGTCTTTCAGATGTAGAATGCCCCTGGATTCATCCCTAGGAACACAAAAAAAATTAGAAATGTGAATTAAATAGACACTTCACAAAAGAAGAAATTCAAATGGCAATGAATGTATGAAAAAAATGCTCAACCTCATTAACAATCAGAGAGATGCAAATCAAAACTACCCTGAGATGTCACCTAACTTCAGCAAGAATTGCAATCATTCAAAACACAACAAGAAATGCTGGAAAAAATGTGGAGAAGTAGAAACTATAATACATTTTTGGCGGGATTTCAAATTAGTGCAACCACTTTAAAAAACAGTACAGATGGCCCTCAAAAGAATGGAAATGAACCTACTATATGATCAAGCAATATCACTTCTGGATATCTACCCAAAAGAATGGAAACCAAACTACCAAACTAATGCATGGGTATCTACATTCATAGCGCACAATTCACAGTTGCCAAACTATGAAACCAGCCAAAATATCCATGAACAAATAAATGTATTACAAAACTATGGGATATGTACACAATGAAATTTTACTCAACCATAAATAACAAAATTGTGTCATTTACAGAGAAATTGATGGACATGGAGAACATTATGCTAACCAAGATTAGTCAGTCACAAATATTTTTTAAAAATTGGAAATTGGATGCTCTTCCTAATATGGGGAAGCTAGAGAGACAAAGTTTTCTTAGAGGAACTCTAGATGAAGAAAGAGAAATTATAGATGAGCAAATAAGGTGACCTAACTGAAGGAAATGGGAGGGGGAGGAAACGGAAATTCTCTGATGTATATGAAATACATTCATAAACATATCCAAGTCAATCACTAAGCCAGACATGAGAAGGAGGGAGGTGGAGGCAATGGAGTGGGAACTGGGGCAGTGCTAAAACAGTGATGTGTGCATATATGCCTCTAACATATCCATTAAGATGTATGACTACAATGTACCAGTAAAAAAAAAAAATTACAGTAAAAACATCAAAACCATAATAAACATCAAAGAAAAATGACCACAAATCAGAATAACAAATATAAAATAATAAAAATATTCAAATTTTATGACACTTATCAAAATGTAACAGGGATACATGAAGTGAGCACACACTGTTGGATAAATGGCACCAACAGTCATGTTCAATGCAAGGTTTTTCTTCTATTTACCACAAAAATAAAATAAATATTTGTGAGTTATATCCAAGAGAAGAGCAATAAAACAAAGTTCATATACCTATGAAGAAAGACTTAAATGTTCATACATATCTATACAGGTTAACATGAAAGTAAATTTTCATTATAAATTAGACAATTAAGTTGGTATCTGTATGTCAGTTTGATCAGGCTAATTAATGGGGAATTTTCTGAGAAGATGAATTCTGCTTAGAATGCTCCTTAGAGTCCTCCCCTTTACTATGGAAGTGCTTTCCACCCAGGAGTGGCCTGTCAGAACAAGCCAGTTTTCTTTGGCTTACATATTCCTTTTCCAGTCTCATTTTCACACTCAGGTCCCAGCCGTAGCCAAGTACTTGTGGTACAACAACAGGCCATGATCAACCTCAGCTCTGGCCCTTACCTGTGTCACTGACTTGCAATGTTTTCCCATCCACTCTTCAAGTTTGCATTTCTCATTCAGATTTTCAACAGATCCCTCACATTGCCTCTTCCAACCTAATTCTTTGACCTGTTATTTAGACTAGCTCTATGTGATTTCAATCACTTTGTGTATAGCATGATTTTAGTATTTATTGTTTTAGTGTCTTTCAATGCTCTCCACTCCTTTGACATAGTCACTCTCTTATGCATCTTTTCACTCCAAAATTGTCTTTGTCACTTAGTAGTTGACTAAAAAATAGTTTTTGAAAATATCAGGTGAAAATTTCAAGATCTCGGCATATAATTTTGAATAATATCTTGCTCACTGAAGAATTTCTAGAGCATAGCAATTTACTAAACTTTTAATAACCACCTACTAAATGAATAATTAACTATGTCTTATTTATTGTTGCATCCATAGGAAATATTAGACCTTATAACATATAATCCTTGGTTCATCCTGGTTAGTATTCTTGGCTCTGAGTTATTATTAGACTACTATTTTCATTTATTGCTCTTATAGTCCATCTCTAGAGAAAAATAGCATATTTATTTTTGAAACAAGAAAACATTCCATTTATTTCTGCATAGCTATAGCAAAACCAACATCATTCAATGATAGATATAGAAAATCAGAACTGAATATAGAGAGAGAAGATTGAATAAAAATATGGCAAGATGCCCAGGCAAATCTCAATTTATGGCAGCAGAATGGACTGATAATTAGATTCCTGAATCACATTTCTGAGTTCATCTGTTTTCCTTTCTCATGAGTTTCTCAGCAGCATGTGGGAGAGGGTGTGACTAGATTGTTTTGCACCCTCTGGAGTGAGTTTGTTCAATTATTTAGGAGGTTTGTCATGAAGTAATTGTTAATAAATGCAGAGAACAGAAATGAGTGTGTTGTGAGCATATGTAAACACAACTGTGGATAAAAGGCATGGGTGCTATCTACAGAAGAAAAATAACTAGCAAATTGATAAGGTCATTCATAATTCTGATGTTAAGACTAATCCTTTGTTTCTATTAAGATATTCTCCTAATGCATCTCTCTGATTGCCAATGATGTTGAGCATTTTTTCATGCATTTATTGGCCATTTGAATTCCTTCTTTTGTGAAGTGTCTATTAAGTTCACTTGCCCAATTTTTTAAATTGGAGTATTTGGTTTCTTTTTTTTTTGGTGTTGATTTTCTTGAGCTCTCTGTATATTCTAGCTATGAGTCCTCTGTCTGAGGAATAGGTGGCAAAAATCTTTTCCCATTCTGTTGGCTCTCATTTGAGGGGCTTGGCACTTTCTTTTGCTGAACAGAAGCTCTTCAGTTTCATACAGTCCCATGTATTGCCTTTTAGTTTCTTGTGCCTTTGGAATCTTGTTGAGAAAATTATTATCTGTGCCAATGTGTTGCAGTGTTGGACCTATGCTCTCTTCAAGGAGCCTCAAGGTCTTTGGTCTAATATCCAAGTCTTTGATCCATCTTGAATTGACTCTTGTGCAGGGTGAGAAGGTGGATTTAATTTTATTTTTCTGCATAAAGATAACCAGTTTTGACAATACCATTTGTTGAACAGACTGTCTTTCTTCCATTATATGTTTTTGGCCCCTTTGTCACATATCAGTTGGCTCTGAATGTGTGGTTTCATTTCTGAATCTTCTAATATGCTCCATTTGTCTATGTATCTGTTTTTGTGCCAGTACCATGCTGTTTTTATTACAGTGGCTTTGTAGTATAGTTTAAAGTCAGGTATTGTGATTCCTCCTACATGTTTTTTGTTGCTGAGAACTACTCTAGCTATTCTGGGTTTTTTGTTGTTCCAAATAAATTTAAGGATTGATTTTTCTATGTGTGTGAGGAATGATCTTGGTAATTTAATTGGTATTGCATTGAATCTGTAGATAACTTTTGGAAGTATGGCTATCTTGATGATGCTTATTCTGCCTATTCATGAACATAGAAGATCTTTCCATCTTCTAAGATCTTTGATTTCTTTTTTCAGTGTTTTATAATTTTCTTTGTAGATGTCTTTTACTTCCAATAGAGACTGAAACTTCAATAAAGACCTTACCATCAAAGAAAAGCCCAGGGCCAGATGGCTTCCCAAGTGAATTTTATAAAACCTTTATAGAAGAGCTCATCCCTATACTCCTCAATCTATTTTGTGAAATAGAGAGAAACGGAACTCTTCCAAATACATTCTACGAAGCCAGCCTCACACTAATACCAAAACCAAATAAAGATAGTTCAAGGAAAGAAAACTATAGGCCTACATTTCTAATGAACTTGGATGCAAAACTGCTAAACAAAATACTAGCAACATGCATTCAAAACCACATCAAGAAAATCATACACCATGACCAGGTAGGCTTCATCCCAGGGATGCAAGGCTGGTTCAACATACGAAAAGCAAGCCATGTAATTAATCATATAAACAGAACCAAAGATAAAAATTACATGATAATTTCAATAGATGCTGAAAAGCCTTTGATAAAATCCAACATTCATTCATGATAAAAAAAAAGCACTGCAGAGAATCGGAATACAAGGAACACACCTCAACATAATAAAGGCAATCTACAATAAACCCATAGCCAACATCATATTAAATGGGGAAAAACTTAAATTCCCCCTTAAAACAGGAACAAGACAAGGATGCCCATTATTACCACTTCTCTTCAATATAGTACTCGAAACCCTAGCCAGAGCAATAAAGCAAGAAAAGGAAATCAGAGGAGGTAAAATAGAAAAAGAAGAACTCAAATTCTCACTATTTGCAGATGACATCATATTATACCTAGAAGACCCAACACACTCAACCAAAAGACTTATAGAACTGATCAACAAATTCAGCAAAGTATCTGGATACAAAATCAATATTAAAAAATCAGAAGCTTTTCTGTACAACAACCATAATCAACAGAAAAAGAAATTCAGAAAACACTTCCACTCAGTATCTCCCACAAAAAAAAATAAAATACTTAGGAATAAACTTAACCAAGGAAGTAAATAAATTTTTCTTTCACTAAGTTGAATAGTTAAGTCATTTTGCAGTATAGCAGTGAGAATGACAACCAAGACACCATTTATGTATTCTTTTCTTCATCTTCCATTTCTTCTATACTTATTACTTAGAATTCTGCCAAAAGAAAAGGCTTTGTCTTCTCCACCATTTATATATTTATTCATATATTTGTTTACTTAATATCAGTATGAGCCTGCAGATTCTTATTTTGATTAACCTATTCTATCACAGTTTTTCTTATTGCTCAAGTCATACTAGAATTGAATAGTACTAGACATCTCAAACTGACTTCTGTTTCTTTTTGTTTCTATGGTTTATTGAGCATTACTTAGTTTATTTTTTTGAGTTTATGTGATTATTTAATTACATAAGAATAAATGAATGATTGTAAAAGCTAATGCATATTCTGAAGGCTACTTTATCAGTCTGTGATTTTCCAGTTGGCCTAGTACTAGTAAATACTAGTAAATAGAAGTACTAGTAAATACTAGCACTTCTTTCTGTACTTATACTTTATGTTGTGCTGAATGACATTGATTGGTAACCTTTTCACATCATTTTGTTATACATGGTCTCCCATATTTATACTCTCATGTAATTCTTCATCTAAAACCTCATTTTTGGCTGAAAGTGGTGGCACACACCTATAATATCAGTACTTGAGAGGCTGAAAAAGGAGGACTGCAAGTTCACAGTCAGGCTCAGCTACTTAATAAGGTCCTCCATAACTTAGTGAGACCTTGTTTTAAAATAAAGAATAAAAAAAAGGTCTAGGGATGTGGCACAGAGGTAGAATGTCCTGGATTCAATTCCCAATTCTGCAAATAAAATAAAATAAATCTCTTTTCTGGATCTCTACTAAGATCTCTCCTAATTGCTGATAACCTCTTTACTATTTTTTTCTACACTTAGAACCACAGGGTATGGGTTAATAGTGGTAAGGTCCAATACTATCATGTAACCCTAGGTAGAACTTGTCATTTATAATGTTTTCCTGCACCTTTATCCCTCTACCATCTACTGAGTGTGACTTTTTCAGTACATTACTTTACCAACTCAGCACTTCATTTCAAATAAGGTTGCACCCTTACACTTACATCAGTGTTTCTTAGTATCAAGATAGTTCGTTGATATAAAGGAACAGCTCAAGTTATCACTGAATTATGCAGTATTGTTAACATGCTCATTAATACTTAAAATTATTATTTTGTTTCTAAGAGATGACTGAAGATAATATATTAAGAAAAGTACAACATAAAGAATATAACTACAGCCAGGCATGGTGGCGCATGCTTATAATCCTAGAGCTTGGATTCAAAGCCAGCCTCAGGTACTTAGTGAGGCTCTCAGCAACTTAGTGAGATCTTGTTCCCAAATAAAATATAAAATAGGTCTGGAGTATAGCCTGTGGTAAAAAAGCCCCTGGGTTCCATCCCCAATAGCACACACACATAAAAAAATGAATATAACTATATGTTCTCTTTCTCAGTTTAACCAAGTGCATTTTTCCAGGATAACTAGAGTAACAGAACTCTTAGGACATGTACATAGTATAAGGGGATTTATCAAATCAGCTTACAGTCAGTGTGGTCCAAAGTTTCTGACTGGACATGGAGCACCAGAGAAACTAGCAGCTGGACAAGCAGTCCAAGATCTGGAGTCTCTGAATTGGAGCAGCCACCAATTCAGTCCCAGGTTAAGATGAAAAGGCCAGGAAACTCTCTCGAGAAATGATGGTGAAGGTCCAATCTAAAGATCTGAAGACCATATTTCAGACAAGCAGACACATTTTCTTCAGACAGAACCACACAGATCAAGGGATGGAACACAGGAATGGTATCACTCACCATTATTCCTAGTGACACACTAGTAAAATTTTTGCTTCCTGTCCCACCAAACTTATGCTCTTTGACATGTGCCTGTGCTTGCATGCACACAAACATGTATGCAAAAGGGACTGATAAATTATATATTTCACCACAGGGAGAATAATGTGAGTGTGTGTGCATGTTTGTGTGTATGTATGTGTGTGTGTGTGTGTGTGTGTGTGTGTGTGTGTATTCACGTACTGTGTGTGACTGAAGGATCTTTAATAGAAACCCTCACTTCTCATGTTCTAATCTGAATTAGATTGCTTCAGAGCTCCCTTTATACCTTTTTCTGCGCGCAAAGCCCTCATTTCTGAGTTTATCCTACATTTGATTATATATATATATATATATATATATATATATATATATATATATATATATATATATGTATATCTTCCCATAGGTTTTTGTTGGCACCTAATGAAGGGTACATGGAAAAATTAATTTCAGTTTTTGAATATTTAAAATATTTTATGCTGGGCGTGGTGCGCATGCTTGTAATTTCCGTGCTTGAGAGGCAGAGACAGGAGGATTGCATAGGTTCGAAGCCAGCCTCAGCTACTGAGTGAGGCTCTCAGTAATTTAGTGAGACCCTGTTTCCAAACAAAATATAAAATAGGTCTGGGAGTATAGCCTGGGGATAGAAAGTCCCTGGGTTCTACCCCAGTACCACCAAAACTAACTAACTAACTAAATAAATAAATAAGTAAATAAATAAATAAATAAATATAAAACATTTTTTACAATTTGTATCAATTTAGATTCCCAGATTTCCAGGTAGGAAAAACTTTTCCTAAGAAATTGAAGTAACTGTTTTGTTCTCTTTTATCTTCTAGTGTTGTTGGTTAAAAGTGGGAGATCACTTTAATTCCTTTGTATCTGATCCTTTAAATTTTTTTGTTTGTTGTCATTTTCTTGTTTTCTAAATAATCTTAGAAATTTTCCCCAGTGTCTTGAAATTTTTTAGAGATGAACACTGATACAGATTGATGGAGCTGAGCTGTAGTGTGGATTTTCAGTGGCCCTTATAGCTGAATAATCTTGTCCTTCTCTTCTGGGAAATTGTCTTAAACGATGCCTTCATAATATTTTCTCAACTATTATTTTTTTCTCTGAAATTCTTGATAATTTGCTTATTGAAATCAGGATATTTTTAAAGCTTTTTCCCCATATTTCCTTGAAATATCTTTGTCTTTTATTCTAAAACATTTTCTCAGAATTGTTTTCCAACATTAGAACTATTCATTTTTAATTTTATCATAAGGTTCCTAGACTCTTCTCTAGTTTTTAATTACTGTCATTTTATAATATTATTACAATTATTATATTTTAGCTTAAGATGAGAATTATTATTTTCATGGAGGTTTGTAAATTATTCATATAACCAAGAGCAATCAAAAAATAAAAACAGCAATAAAAATTCTTCCACCAAAGAAAAGCCCAGGCCCAGATGGGTTTCCAGCTGAATTCTACAAAACCTTCAGTGAACAACTAATACCAATACTTCATAACTTGTTCCAGGAAATTGAAAGAGATGGAAATCTCCCAAATTCCTTCTATGAGGCCAGTATCACATTAATCCCCAAACCAAATAAAAATACCTCAAGAAAGGAAAACTACAGACAAATATCCTTAAAGAACATAGATGCAAAAATTCTAAACAAAATACTAGCTATATGCATTCAAAACTATATCAAGAGAATAATACATCATGACCAAGTTGGGTTCATCCCAGAAAAAAAAGGTGGATCAACATATGCAAATCAATACATGTTATTCACCACATAAAAAGAACCAAGAACAAAAACCACATCATCATAGCAATAGATGCTGAAAAAGCATTCGACAAAATCCAACACCCATTTATGTTAAAAAAAAAAAAAAAAACTGCAGAAAACTGGGATAGAAGGAATGTACTTCAACATCATTAAGGCAATATACTGTAAACCTAAAGCCAACATTATATTGAATGGGGAAAAACTGCAAGAATTTCCTCTAAAGTCAGGAACAAGTCAAGGATGCCCACTATCACCACTCCTTTTCAATATAGTCCGTGAGACTCTTGCCACAGCAATAAGACAAGAGAAGGACATCAAAGGAATTCACATAGGAAGAGAGGAATTAAAATTATCCTTATTCACAGATGACATGATCCTTTATCTGAAAGACCCAAAGAACTCAACCAAAAGACTTCTGGAGCTGATTGACAATTCAGCAAAGTTGCAGGATACAAAATCAACCTAAAGAAATCAGTGGCTTTTCTTTACGCCAACAATGAATCCACAATGAAAGAAACAAAGAAAATAATTCCATTCACTATAACCTCAAAACCAATAAAATACCTAGGAATAAACCTAACCCAAGATGTAAAAGACCTCTACAACAAAAACTATAAAACATTAAAGAAAGAAATTGAAGAAGACCTTGGAAGATCTTCTGTGCTCATGGATAGGCAGAATAAATATCATCAAAATGGCCATTCTGCCAAAACTGATCTATAGATTCACTGCCATTCCCATTAAAATACCAGCGACATTCTTCAGAGACCTAGAAAAATCAATCATGAACTTCATATGGAGAAAGAAAAGACCCAGAATAGCCAAAGCAATTCTCAGCAATAAGAAACATGCAGGAGTCATCACAATCCCAGACTTCAAATTATACTATAGAGCAATAGTAGTAAAAACAGCATGGTACTGGCACACAGATACATTGACCAGGGGATTAGAATAGAAGATACAGAAACAATCCCACACATCTTTAGTCAATTAATCTTTGACAAAAGGACCAAACTCATACTCTGGAGAAAAGACAGCCTTTTCAACAAATGGTACTGGGAGAACTGGCTAACCATTTGTAAAAAGATGAATCTAAACCCCTATATCTCACCATGCACAGGAATCAACTCAAGATGGATCAAAGACTTAGAAATTAGACCTAAGACTGTGAAGTTAGTAGAGGAGAGCATAGATTCAACACTACAGCATATTGGCACAGGCAGTAACTTTCTCAACAAAACCTTCAAAGCTCAGGAAATTAAAGCAAGAATTAACAAGTGGGATAGCATCAAACTAAAAAGTTTCTTCTCATCAAAGGAAACTATCAATAACCTAAAGAGTAAGCCTACAGAATGAGAAAGGATCTTTACCAGCCACCACTCTGATAGGGGGCTAATATCCAGAATATACAAAGAGCTCAAAAGACTCTACACTAGCAAAACAAACAACCCAATCAAGAAATGGGCAAATAAACTAAATAGACACTTCACAAAAGAAGAGATACAAAGGGCCAATAGATACATGAAAAGATGTTCTTCATCACTGGCCATCAGGGAGATGCAAATCAAAACTACCCTGAGATTCCATCTAACCCCTGTCAGAGTGGCAAGCATAAAGAAATTAAATAACAACAAATGCTAGTGAGGATGTGGGGAAAGAGGAACACTTTTACACTGTTGGTGGGAGTGCAAACTAGTTCAGTCACTATGGAGATCTGTGTGGAGATTCCTAAGAATGCTGGGAATAGATCCACCATACGATCCAGCTATACCACTCCTGGGTATTTTTCCAAAAGGGTTGAATCCAGAAAACTATAGCAATATATGCATACCTATGTTTATAGCAGCATAATTTGTAATAGCCAAAATATGGAACCTACCCAGGTCCCCATCAACAGATGAATGGATTGCAAAACTCTGGGAAATACTCACAATGGCATTCTACTCAGCCATAAAGAAGAACAAAATAATTTGCAAGAAGATGGAAAGTCCTAGAGAGCATTATGTTAAGTGAGATCAGCCAAGCACAGAAGGAGAAGGTACAATGTTCCCTCTAATATGCCCAAACTAGGGAATGTAGAGGATACCAGTGGTACTCCAGGTAATGGAGGGGAAATACCAGCAAAGCTTGAATGGAATGATAGGGGAGGAGGAAGACTGAACTTAATTAATGAGGGTCTACATCGAATATGTGTAAAATTATGAATATGGCATAGTTACCCTACAATCATTGGTGGGAGGGGGGAAGGGAAAACAGGTTTGGGGAGAGAGGGCACCAAGGATAGTTTAAATGTATACCATTTATGTTCAATAAAAATGAATAAATAAATAAATAAATAAAATAAAAGTATATTTATATTTGAAAAAAATTATTCATATAATCTATGTTGTTTTTGAGTTTATATATCACTTTGGGATTTTCATATGTACCTTGTGTTATAAGAGTTTCCCTCAAATATATGACGAACCTTGGCCATTTAATTAAAATAAAAGGTAAGCTTATATAACTGATATTAAGACTATATATAGGAATAAATGGGAATGGCTGTTTGAATCTTGAGCCTCATTGTAGTTTATTAGTCTATCTAATTCTTCTAAATAGAATTCGTGGTCCCGTAATTTTCTACAGTGCAGTTACCTCTAGAAAAGTGTACCCTCCAGTTATCTGACACAGTGCGAAAGCTCAGGGGCAGAGCAGTGAGAGGCGGGTATTGGTGAGACAAGAGCACCTAGTCCATACATCTATCACCTCAGCCTCACATGTCCACAGGATGCGCATGTTTGATGTCAGCTGCTCAATTTGTCTCTTATTGAGGATCTCTGTGCTTCAACAGCTTCAGACAATGAACCCATTTTGTTCTTCAGGGCTTGAGTGCAGGTGATTGCTGAGCTGATGAGAATTGAGGAGAGTATCTTGGATACTGCCTGTTCCTGAAAACAGATTTTTTTTTTTTTTAAACAGGGACTCCTAAGCCAGCACGTGTGGCTGGCTTCGAACCTACGCGATCCTCCTGTCTCTGCCTCCCAAGCGTGGGGATTACAAGCATGTGCCACCACGCCTGGCTGAAAACAGATTTTTAATAGATCTTTGGCTTAAAGGCCACTTCAAATTCTGGCCTTCAAAGGAAACATGCACCTCCAATTCCAATTCTCAACTCTTCATGGTTATGCAGCACAAATTGCACTTTCGATTGGTACCATCAATATATATGTAAAACATATGTAGTCAGGAAGTACGTAACCATATATCTAAATATACTTCTGAGCATGCTATCATCATTTTCCTTTGACTTTTAAATATATATATGTATTTGTGTATACATATATACTTGATGTAGTTTTGGTTTTTTGTTTTGTTTTGTTCTGCTTTGTGATAATGGGGTTTGAACCCAGGGACATTGTACCTCCAAAGTATACCCCCAGCTCTTTTTAAATTTTTTTAAACAGGTTTTCACTAAGTTACGGCATGCCTATGTTGCTGAGGTTGGCCTCAATCCTGATACCTCTGTCTCAACCTCCCAAGTATAGGGATTGCAGATATGTGCAACCCTATTTGGATTGTTGGTCATAGCTATTTAAAAAATACCTAAATAGTTTCAGTTATGTTCCTAAAGACCTAGAAATATGTGGGGCCTATTCACTACTTATAACTAAAATTTTTATTTATTTTTCAATAATATACTTTATCTTTGTTTTACCCTATTGGAAATGCCCTTGAAAGTTACTAATAACTTTTTCCCTAGATCCACTTGAAACTTTTGAGTGATATTGATGACCACATACAATTTTCTAAAACTTTTATTCCATTGATTTTGTGATCCTGTTCTCTAAGTCCCTCCCATTCTCTGATAATTTCTCAGTGACAAATGTCTCTATTGCTTTCTTATAATCTATTTTTTTTGTTGTTTTATTTTTTTCCCTATCAGTCTTTGGCATTAACTGAAATTCTAGCTTTCTTCAGTCCCAATACCATTTTACACCTTGAGAAATCCCATTTCTCTGATTAATTTCAGTACCAGTTGTATGGCAGTGATTCCTAAATCTTAATCTCAAGCCCTGACTAATTTTCTGAACTTCAGACAGATGCATATACCTGCATATGTTCCAGATAATTAAATTCTGCTAAACAATCAATTAGAAGTCCCCCGAACATTTCAAATTTAGAATCATAATGAACCCATAATTTTCTTCACCATGAGCGATTCTTCTTGTGTTACAACTCAGAGTATATGCTGCTACTATTTGATTCATGTTTAAAATTATACACTATTTTCTCTTCCTTTTTTCTTTTCATTCCCACTAAGTTATTTATAACTTAATCTTTGACTTATTTGCCTTAGGACCATCTATCTGCTATAATTTAGGAGTTTGTCTGACATCTTTTTCCTGTCAAATCCTTGATTATTGATTTCAGAATTAACTAAAATTTAAATTTGACAATTTTACTGCCTTACCATAAAGACTTTATTGTAACCCACACTTTTATTTAAAGGCAGGCTAGTCTCAGCGCCCATAATGCTTCCTTGATTTAATTCCATAGATAAAAATACGTTTTGCAGTTTACTCTATACTTCATATTGTTTTATATTTCAACAAATTTTTTATATTTTATTTTCTTAAAATAACCTCTTACCTTTTACCTGATTAACTTTGACTCATTCATCTAGATGTGATATAGCTTGCAGTTCTAGACTTCTTTTTTATTCATCTAGGTATAATACAGCTTGTCTTGATTTGCTAGGTTGGAATGACTGGTCTTTCATCCTTCTGTTACAGCATTTTCTACCTCTGCTTTAAAAAATAACTTTATTATCTGCTATAATGTTTCCAGTTTCCTAAGGGCACAGGAGGGTATCTTGTTCACTTGAGAAAGCCACAGAATCAAATATGGTGTCAGGAAAACAGGCAAAATTTTTGTTCCTGTTAAATGACTGACCCGGATATCTTTTTAAAACTTTGCATTCCTTTTAATTTTTAATTTACTCTTCTCTAAAGATTTTGCTTATATATCTCATATGCAAGAAAAGAGTTTTATTTTGAAAATACACATGCTTTCATAGCCATGGAAAATGCTACTGTACTCTAACCCATGATGAAATCATAACTAATTGCTAACTTAGAAAAGGCTGAAATGACTTTGCAACTTCAGCTTTTAGACATTAATTCAATCCTCAAGCTCTGTTTTCTTTGTATATTAAATGAAGAAATTGTATTGGATATTTCATTAAAACCCTTTTTAAAAAAGCACTAGAATGTTGCCTTCTATCTAAAATCAAAAGCAAAGCTGGAAGATATAACAAATAGTTCTGGATATCACCAACAAATAAACTTTTTTATTTTCCCTTAAGAACTAAAAGAGGCATCTGGGCATAGGGGATAGGAGAGTCAAATAAGGCTGAATATCTTAACTTATTTTCCATTTGATATGAATGTGCCTTTAAATATGATATCCATGAGAAGCTGGTATAAATGAGACCATTTGCTTTTTTTTAATATTTGTTACTAGCTTTGAGATTATCACCAAAGTAATGAGGTAATATTATTGTGATTTTTATTGAAATAAATGGTAGCCAAAACTTCAATTTACTATAAGCAATGATATTTGGCTACTTGGGAAATTTTGAGACTAATGAGGTCTATTTCCAAAACTAAAGCAATTTTAGTAATTTACATGAGTCACCATGACAAGTTTTCTCCTGTGACCAATTCACAGTTTAACTCTGCTACAAACTATTAGAGATAAAAACAATGTTCTAGGGTTTTAATTCTTCCTGCATATTCTTAATTGCTTCCAGCTGTAGCCAAACTGATTCTAGATGAACCTGCATGTAGTATTAAAGGGAAAAATGAGAACTGCAATTCTGTTCAATTAAAAAGTTTATAATCAGAATGCATTTTTTTCAGGCCCATACTCAGCTTAGCAGGAACAACATCAATGTCTTTCAAAGTAGTTGATGAACTAAAGAGAATTTTGAGTATTTTTATCATCTCATTTTTATACCATCAATCATGTTCTTGTTCCTTTCCAAATAGAAATGTGTAAAATGACTTAGTTTAGTGTATAATGAACCTACACATCATTCACAAGTGATCTTTCAAATGTAATAGTGTTCAAAAATTTTAAAAAAAGTATTTGCTATTTTGAGCTATCAAATAGGTCCAAAGATGGCAGAACAATGCCTACATTTTTAACTATAGATGCTTATTCTGTTCTCTTTAACTGTGGTGGAACATTATGTACTTCTAGTGTGTGTGTGTGTGTGTGTGTGTGTGTGTGTGTGTGTGTATGTGTGTATGTGTGTGTGTGTGTGTGTGCACTAGGGAATTAAAACTCCAAAAATGTTGCCAGGTGTGGTGGCACACACTTGCAATCCCAGTGCTTGGGAGGCTGATACAGGAGGATCTCACAGGTTCGAAGTCAGTCTCAACTATCTAGTGAGGCTTTCAACAACCTAGTGAAACCTTGTTTCCAAATAAAGTATGAAAAATAGGTGTGGGAGTATAGCCCAAAGGTAAAAAATGCCCCTGGGTTCCATCCCCAGTACCACAAAACAAAAAACTCCAAAAATTTTAAATATTTCTTTTTTTTTTTTTTGGGTGGTACTGGGGATGAAACCCTTCTACTTCTGGGCTACACTCCTAGACATATTTTTTATTTTATTTGGAAACAGGGTTTCTTAAGCCAGGGTCTCTTAAGCAAGGCTGGCTTCGAACCTGCGCCATTCTCCTGTCTCCACCTCCCAAACGCGGGGATTACAATTGTGGGCCACCACACCCAGCCAAAAATTTTAAATATTTCAGATGATAATAATATGTAAAGGAAGAAAAATTAAGTAATTACTTTAAAACTTAAGTCTCTTTTGTTTTATAACTCAGCATTAAAGAAGCGGTATAGAGGTTGTAGTTGTTTCTTAGTGTTGCCTTTAAAAACAACAATAAGTTTCATGGCTTAAAATATCAAAAATTCCTCCTATTACAGTCCTGAAGACCAGAGTCCAAACTCAAGCACTGTAAGGTCATACCTTCTCAGATGGATCTAGGGGAGAATATTGCTTTACCCATTCCAGTTATTGGTGGCTCTAGGCATTCCTTGACTTGTTTCTGCATAGCTCCCCTCTCTGTTCCCATCTTCACATAGCCTTCTCTTGTACTTCATATCTCCTTCTTATTAGTTTTTTTTTTTTACAAAGTCACTTACTATTGGACATAGGACCAGCTTGTTTAAGATTTCATCTCAAAATCGTTTACTTAATTACACCTCCAAACACCTGTTTTTCCACACACGTAATGCCACGTTCAATGGTCCTGGGGATTATGATGTAGATATATCTTTTGAAGAAGGCCATCGTTCAATATGTTTCTAATCAGTCTAAGAGCCCAAGTATATGACTGGAGAAAAATATTAAAATAGTATCTACTGCTCTGGGTCTGGCACCCACATTCCCTTTGTCCTTAATAAGAGAAGTCATGGATAATATCTTGATTACTCAAGGAATCTTAATTAAAGTGCAACCAACCACTGTTTTCTTCCATTTCTTTGATGCAATCAGTGTTTCAATTCTTCTTTCCCTATCTGTATACATACTTTCTCTATCTCTGTTTCATTCTCTTTATTCCTTTTTTGGTATTTTCTCATACACTTTGAGGTTACTGTAGGTAGGGAATTGGAAGAAAATTTTAGTCTCATAAATGCTATCTCTTGCTTCAAATCTAAGTGGTGCTTTAATCAGTTTTCAAATAGGAAAAAAAGGGTTAAGAATGTATTGGTCCATTGTGTGTGTACAATGAGCCCCAAAAGGAATAAAGATACTAATTAATGGAGAATAAAATGTACAAAATGCACTTATAACTCCTCCTTTGAAAAATACATGAACTAAAAGACAGATTTGTGTCAGAAGAAAATTATATGAGCACCAGAATTTTTGATAAGGAGAATTAATGCCAAGGCTTATGAAATGGGGAAAAAAGATTAGACAGTCTTCAAATGATTTGAAAAATTTCAGAAGGAGTCAAAATATTTACAAATTAACACAGACCAACAATTATTGGCAAGTGTGTCATAGATATTTTTACTTCTATAAACATTTTGCCTAATCTGTGCCAGTGACTATTTAATATATTGAATCTGTCATAAACACAGGGAAGCCAATATGTTATATCCTAGATAAATGTGCAGTAACCCAAGTCTACAACTTCTCTGTTCCTTCATTTGTATGACAGAATATGATATGTAATGGGAAAAAATGTGCAAAATTGAAACGAATTTGCAAACCAAGAATTTTAACCTGAGTATTATGAGTCAAATTATACTATAATGGAAATATACTTAAAAGTTGCAAGATGTTTGAAAATTACATAAATATCAGGTCTATGTTTCTTTTCAGAATAGTTTTTCTTTTTTAATTTTTTATTGGTGCATTATATTCATACATCTAAATAGGTAAAAATCTTGTATGGGCATACATGTGCACATCGCCCATTTAGCCCCTAATTCCCACTCCATTCCCTCCCCATCCCTCCTTCTCAAGCTTAGCTTAGCTTGGCGGTTGACTTCTCTGTGTTTAAGTACATTGTGTGCACAGCATGCTTTTGCTATA
Source organism: Muscardinus avellanarius (assembly GCF_963383645.1). NCBI lineage: Eukaryota > Metazoa > Chordata > Mammalia > Rodentia > Gliridae > Muscardinus > Muscardinus avellanarius. The sequence continues at coordinate 148,529,704 of NC_137786.1, forward strand.
GATTAGATAACAGTAACAATGCTGTTGGGAATAAATAAACATACTTTAATAGCAGCATATAAAATAGTTGTGATCCCATTCTGAAATATAGAAAAAGGATACAATGACTAGTATAGACACTATGTCTTCTCATAAATATTAGGTAGAAACAATGTTCGGAATTTATAGAAACTGTCACAATACAAAGTATTTCTAAGCAGTTTTCTTTCATATTTTAAGTTTTTTGTTAAAGTGACAGGTCTTTAACCCTGAAGTCTTTACATTTTAACTCAATTTATATGTGTATAAAATTGGAATTTTTCAATACATGAAATCTTCAGATCAAAGATTAATGAATTCAATTTTTATTATTGTTGGCTTTCTTTCTTCCTTCCTTGACTTCTTGTTCTGGTTTAGTCACAGCACTCTCTAAAACTGCAATGACATGTTGACAAAAGAATAAGGTGGCTTTTTAGTAAGCCTCTTTTTGTCTTTTTAATTCTTCTTTCATATTGGACTCTTCCTTTCTGTGCATTTAACTAAGATTCTAAGGTAATGAACACTTCTATTCTCTGCAATCATAAGTATAAATGTTCTGATTTCTAAATCATAGTTCTTTAGAAGCACACCTGCTATATTTTCATTTCTGTGCACTAACATCAGATAAAATCTCATCAAAATTAATCTTTAAACCAGGTACAGTGCCATATGTCTGCAATCCTACTATCTGGGAGGCTGAGACAGGGGACTCACAGGTCAGAGGCTAGTGTATGTTAACTTTAGCAGGACTTTGTCTCAAAAGAAAAAGAGAAGATGTTGGGTGTGTACCTCAGCAGTAGAAGGCTCCTGAGTCCAATTCCCAGTACCAGAAAAGAAAAAACAACAGCAACAATCTTTGTGTTAAATGTTAAAGACAACTACCATCCTAACAATCCAATTTGCTTGCCACTTCCTTTTCTGCTCAGGAAGGTCAGAACACCACAACCAGTGAGTGATGTATTGCTTGTATTTACACAATTCATAAAGACTCTAGGAAGCTTAGCTGATAAATTCTCATAGGACCAGATTTCTTTTTTTTTTTTTTTTGAAGATTTAGAGAAGTTTATTAGAAAGATAGAAATATAGAAAATAGAAATACAGCCCCATGCCAAAATGGCATGAGGGGGTGACTCAAAATGAATACACCCATAGGATCAGATTTCTAAGAAGTGTTTTCTGTTTTCTGTTTATTGGCTTCAATTAATCTTCTTCAAGATCTGCAGGAATATGTGTTCGTACAATATGCATTGTACGAACACATATTTCTGGCGATCCTCTCCTGTAGTCTTAAAGTCGTTTTCCTGTACCATGGGAAACTACTTTTTTTTGTTAGATATTGCTTTGCTTTTTCCTCTTTAATATAAAAAATTTGTTGGGAGATAATGACTACAAAGAGCTTTACATAGACCACTGAATGATTATAAATAAATAAAAGAAATACAATTTGTATTTTTGGAAACATTCTAAAATGAGTTAAAATTTTGCATAATTTTCTACTTAAATATGGCTCATTATAATCTCAATACTGCCTATTGTCTACTGGAGAATATATTCTTTTAGTTCTTTGTAAGATTCAGAGCTATTTCTGGATCTCAGTGATAAGGCAAAGGCTGAATCATTCACATTCTCTCTAAATTTTGGGTTGGCCCAAGGCCAACTCCTTCATGGGAATTTCCATTAATCTTAGTTTGTTCCTATTTAAAAAAACAAAACAAAACAGAGCAATGGACTATCTTAATAGAATATTTCTTAAGCATCAGTTAGGTGAGATCTTAGCCTGTACTTCAATAATCCATTTGAGAAGAAAATACACTTGTAAAGGGGCAGTCTTTATGAGTGGCTCAGACCTTAAGCTCTGAATTTTGTACTGCATTCAAATTCTCATTCTGACAACTGTTACTTAAACAAAATTTCATGACCTTTCTCACAGATTAACTTTCTCATTTCTAACATGAAGATGTGAAAATTTACAATCTCAAAAGTTTATATTAACCATTAAACAGATCATATATATGAAGTTCTTAAGTGATATGCTTGATACAGTATACAGATGTATTAATTAACATTAAAAATAAAGCCCAAACAAAAATCATATATTTTGAGAGGACTTCTCTTTAGTCTTAGACATAATATTGACTTGACATTATTTGATTTTTTTATTTGTTGTCTGTAAACTTAACAGACAATAGATAAAAACATGTGAATAATGACACTAAAAGAAATTTCCTTAAAGAGGATAAGCATAGTATTTTTTCTTTTGTTAATGAATCGTGCTGAAAACTAGAATGGAAGCCTTCTTCAAATGTAGTATTGTTTTATATTTTCTTATAAGTATTGTTTTACTTTTGAAGCAAGAACTTTTCTAAAATATTTTAGAAGAGAAGAAAATTAGCACTAATGGGTGATGTTAAAGCAATCTTAATAATTAAATGCTGACAAACTTTTAAGAAAATATATACATAGATATTGCTTTGCTACATTTCTCTGAATGTGTTCTTGACCTACCTTTTTGCTCACTTTCCTCTAACTAGGTTATTCTGAACAGACTGCTAACATATGATAAATGTGTACTATGAGTAATTTACTATTTGTAGAGGTAACTGAACAAAGACAAAAGAGTTTAAAAAAAGTAATCAGCTGCTTCTGGGATGTTGCATGGTCCTAAACTTGAGATATTAATTAATGCTTTAAAGAACTACAGTTTATTTCTACTTCTACATAAGCATGGGAGCAATATATTTCTGGGCTGTATAATCTACTGTTCAACAATGCATAATTTAATTTTGTTTAGTTATGCCATTCACAATTCATGAAATCTATCCTTAAATACATAATCATTCATTTTAATAGGCTCTTTACACAGTTGTAGAGATGCATAGTTCCGTTCCAGTTCTCAAAAGATGAAAGGAAAATAGATAGCCTACTGGCCTAAAAGTGACCATGTGAATAAGAGCAAGCAGGTTTCAAAGGTTTTTCATTTAAGAAATAAAGCAGAAGATTCATCACCTACGTCACTAGAATAATTTTGGGAGTTACTAGAGAAGTCACCCAAGGTGCCACATTTATTCCTTTAATAATACTAAATCATAGCCAGGAATAATAATGTAAACTTTTAATCCCAGCATTTGGAAGGCTGAGACAGGAGGATCGCAGTTCCTGGACAGCCTCAGCTCCTTAGTGAGGCCCTTTGCAACTCAGTGAGACCCGGTTTCAAAATAAAGAATAAAAAATAGGGCTGGTGGTGTAGCTTGGAGGTGAAATGCCCCTGGGTTCCATGCCCAGTACTGCAAAATAATTAATAATAATAATAAATAATGTATCATATAACATTTATATTATTTTTTAGAGTTGTATTGGTTTGATCTGAGTAAAAATATCCTGAGATACACATGGGTGCAACACATGGTTGAAATAATGGAGTTATGTCTGAGATAAAAAAAATGTACCTTAAAAATTCTTATAACTATATGCAACTTTGTAGAATGTTACATGGGCAAGAAAGAAAATTTATTGACAGCTAACCATATTATACTAAAAAAAATATACATAGAGCTAATTTTCATTTTGTCATTACCCAGGTTAAATGTATACTATTTAGGCAGATATTAAATATATAGTACTAATAATTAATACATGTTAGGTAGGTATATAAAATAGATACTTCCATAAATATGGGAATCATCAGCTTTTAAAAAAAGAGGTTAGGACAAAGTTTAAGACATGGAAAAGAATTAGATCTTTCTTTACATTTAACTTTATAACTATGTCTGGAATCCAAAATATACTTATGAAACCAGGTGCGGTGTTGCACGCTTGTAATCCCAGCATTGGGGAGGCTGGGACCAGAGGATTGCAGTTTGTGGACAGTCTCAGTTACAGTTACTTAGTGAGGTCCTCTGCAACTTAGTGGGACCCTGTTTCAAAATAAAGAACAAAAAATAGGGTAGGGGGCTTAGGTCAGAGGTTGTCCCTGTATTCCACCCCTAGACCTGCAAAAAATACACACACACACACACACACACACACACACACACACACACACAATATATATATATATATGTATGTATGTATGTATGTATATATATATATATAATTATGAAACTATCAGACTCATTTCAAAATGCAACCAGACTCAAAAACATGATTCACCATTTGTTTTACTCCTTTCACCTAAAAATAATTATTACCCATTAGTAGATAATATGTTTAATATCAATAAAGGAAGAAGTGAATTATTTCTCATTCATCTAGGGTCTTAGTTGGGCCAGAGATTTGTCTTTAAGCCAGAATATCTTCAGTGCCAAGACCTCAATACTTAGCCCTTCCTTTATTATATTAGTCAGACTTGTATTTTATATTTTATATCATTTTATTTTATAGTGGGAATAAAACCCAAGAACATTCTACCTATGAGCTATACCCCCAGCCATTTCCAATTTTTATTTTGAAACATGGTCTATTCTCCTGTCTCAGCCTCCCAAGTACTATGATTATAGGCGGATGCCACCACACCAGACTTCACTTTATTTCGGTCTCATTCAATTGATTGCCAACCTTACAATGAACAAGAATCACTAGGAAGATGAATACTATACCATATATATTTAACTTTACAATTATAGGATGTTCCAAGTTAATTATAAACAGTGATATGTTTTTGCCCTTTAATAACAAAAAAGCATAGGTTGTAATCACTGAATCATGACTCCTTTCTAATTGTAAAGTCATAGAAATTGTTTATTTATATCATCTTCATGAAGGGCTCCAATTGCAACTTTTCAACAATCTGTTCTTGTAACTGAAAGCAATTAAAGTACTATACGCGATGCCTACACACAACAAGTCATCAGGTTTTAGGAAAATAGCATTATGGCTTATATTTCTGTTTAGGTTTCTAGCTTTAAGATTTAACTCAGGAAAGTTTTTTATCCAGTTTAAATGCAACTCAGATTTCTTACAAAAGATAATATAAATGAGTCTTTCTGCCAGGAAAATACTCCTCAAAAAAGACTAAAGGAAGAAAAAAAGAAAGTCAAATACTCAATTTCTATAAATAATTTCCCCAAAGCTACTTAATATAACAGGTAAGATTGGTCCAGATGGTTCCGTCTGGTTCATATGGCAACTCTTCCAATAAATACAGACAATAGATGATGATTCATTACTATAGCAGATGAAAAAATTCCATCTTCTTACCATGGAATCCCATTTAAAAACAAATTAAACTGTGTGTCTATCTTAGTCTCTCAAATCCAGGACTTCTTTAAAGACTTGTAGAAGGAGGCATAAAGGTTTTGTGATTATTTTTCAATGCAATGGCATCTTACACAATAAGCTTTGACAAGACTTTTTCTCCTATCATTCAAGCTTTTGGAAATAGTAAGAAATTTATTTTTTCTTTCTTTTAATGAGTATGGTTCTAAATAAAATAATGATAAACATTTTTCTTTAGGCTTTATATACCAGCCTGAATACAGGAGAAGCTAACAACCTAGAAATCCTAATGGACAAACACAGAATTTATTATGAAACTTGTTTTGTCTAACCAAAGGTCAGGAAAAGTACAGTCTAACAACACAGAAAAGTTTTGGACAGTAATCATCCACTCTAGCCATGCACCATAGAAAACATTCCATCACTTCCAGCAACCAACAAGTGTAAAAGCCAAGATATTTTACCTTTGCTAGGCTCTAATAGACATCTTCTACCTTGGAACTAGTGTAGGGTTAAGAAGGGCAGATTGAAGTGCTAGGATTTATTCATCTGCTGAGAGGAAAAAGAGCATCATGCCACAGTGGATTCAGTGAAGATCTTGTGGGAAACCTTGATTTGATCCTTGTCCTGCCTGCCATGAAGACCCCCTGCCATTCTCCACAGAGGGTGAAGGCTAAGAAAGCCAAGTGAAAAGTTGAGATTTTCACCAAATATTGACATTCAAAATTCCACCATCTCACTGCAATATCAGTAAAGGTCAGGTGGGGGGGGGCAAGAATAAGCTGTCCCTCCTCCTCCCAGCCATTTTGGTATCACTGAGAACTAACAGAGAACCTATATCCTCGCTCTACCCAGCAGTCCTGTTAATGCCTCTCACCCTCACTGTCACCAGTGGCTGGTGGTGGACTCCAACTAGCAAAAATGTGATTGACAGCCCTCCTCTCCTATGGGGTGGTGCCAGAGGGATTCTATAAAATGCACATTTTAATAAGATCCACAATCTTATAACATAATGCACCCAAATTTTCATATTTCATTAAAAAACACTCATTATACTATGGCCCAGAAGCATTCTACTTGAATGACAAAAAGAAAATCAACAGATGTCATATGGAGATGACACAGATGTTAGAATTATTTAACAAGGATTTAAAAGCATCCATCATAAAAATGCGTTGTCAAGTAATTAGGGACATGATTGAAACAAGTGAAAAGATTTTAAAATGTGAGGAAGGTGGAAACTGAAATTAAAAATAAAATACCCTCTGAAATTATTCAACAATAGCGAAATCATTTCAGTTCTATCAAAATATGTACAGGGATTTGTATGCTAATTTATAAATCACAATTAAATTACTAAAAAACAATGATGAAAAAGTAAAAGAACATGATCTTATATTTACAATATCCAAAAATCTCAATGAGAAGCCTTCAAGAGCTAATAAATTCATCAAAGCAGCTGGTACAAAATCAGTTTACAGTTAGGTGTGGTGGCACATGACTGTAACTCCAGTACATGGAAGCCTGAGACAGAATTGCACATTCAAAATCAGCCTCAGCAACTCGGTGAGGCTTTCAGCAACAACTTAGCGAGGCTATGTTTCTAAATAAAAAATAAGAAATAGTTGGAGGTATTTCTAAATAAAAAATAAGAAAGGGCTGGAGGTAGAGATCCCTTGGGTTCTACCCCCAGTAACTACACACACACACACACACACACACACACAAGAAGGAGGAGGAGGAGAAAAAAGAGAAGGAGAAAGAATTGGAGGAGGAGGAAGAGAAAGAGAAAAAATAATTTATAAAAGTCACTAGCTTTTCTATACATTAATCATGAATCCAGTGGAAGAAAAAAAATCCAGAAAATAATTCTTCTTACAATAGTCTTAAAAAACCCTAAGACAACAAAATAATTTAAGAAATTAGTCTAATAAAAGAGATAAAATAAGTCCACAAGGAAAATTATAAAGAACTAAAGAAAGAAATTGAACATCTTAGAAGATGTATGTTGGGTGTGGTGGCACACACTTGTAATCTGGCATTTGGAGGGCAGAGACAGGAGAATCGTGCAGTTTTGAAGCCAGCCATGCTATCTTAGGAGACCCTGTTTCCAAATTAAAAAAAAAAAAGTATAAAATACGTCTGTGAGTGTAGCCCGGAGGTAGAAGGGTTTCCAGGAACCCTAGTAACACACACACACACACACACACACACACACACACACACACACAATGTAAAGACTTCGCATGTTCTTGGATAAACAGAATAAATATTACCAAAATGGCGATACTATCTAAAGCTATCACAGCTATCACTCAGTACTACCTAAAGTGATTGGACTCAATGTAATTCCTATTTAAATTCCAATTTAATTCTTCAGAGAACTAGAAAAAAAGGTGCTAAAATTTATATGGAAAAATAAAAATCTCAGAAGGGTCAAAGCAATTTTGAGCAATATGAACCATACAGGAGGTATTATGATGCTGGGCTGCAGATTATACTATGGAGCGATATAGTAATAACAGCATGGTATAGGCACAAAAATAGACATGTAGATCCATGGAATAGAGTAGAAAATACAAAAGCAGATCATCACACTTATACCAAGTTGATCATTGACAATGTTGCCAAAAACATACTGGAGAAAAAGATTGCCTTTTCAACAAATGTTGCTGGGAAAACTGGTTATCCATATTTATGAAAAATGGAATTAAATCTTTTTCTTTTGTCCCACAAAAAATTCAACTCAAGATAAATTCCTATCAACTAGGAATTATATCAGAGACTTTCCTAGTACCGAAAGAGGATACAGGACCAACTTTCCAACATATAGGAATTACTTTCTCAATAACACCACCAAAGGCCATTAAATAAAACTGAGAATCACAGCAAATGGATGACACTGAATTCAAAAGCTCCTATATAGAGCTGGAAATGTATCTCAGTGCTAGAACACCTTGCTAGCATGACCATGACTGTGGATTCAATCACCAGTAGTACAAAAAAACAAAAAACAACAAAAAAAAACTTTTGTACAACAAACCAAAGAAACCATTAAGAAATCTAAAGAGAGCCCAACAAATGAGCTAAGATCTACTAATATCTAGAAAATACCAAGAATGTTAAAAAATTTTAAAATAACCCAGTAAAATAGGCAATCAACAGAATAGACACTTAAGAAAAAATGTAAGTGGCTGATAAATATAAAAAAATGTTGAACATTATTAGCAGTCAGGGAAATGCAAGTCAAAATTACACCAAGATTCTATCTAACTCCAAAGAATAGTAATTACCAAGAAAATAAAGTCAGGGGAGGATGTGGAAAATGGAAACCCTTATATGATGTTGGTGGGATTGCAAATAAGTATAACTGCTAAGGAGATCAGTAAGGGGGTTTTTCAAAACTCCTGGAATGGAAACCATCATATAACCCAGGTATAACACTCCTTGGCATCTTTTCAAAGGAGTTGAATTTATAATATTATATTAATAAATGGGTATCCATGTTTATAGCAGCACACTTCACAATAGCTGAACTATGTAATCATCAACAAATGAATGGATTATGAAACTGTGCTATCACAGAAAAATAGTTTCCTCAGCTGTAAATAAGAACAAAATTATGCCATTTTCATAAAAAGGATGGAACAAGAAAATATTATGCTATATAAGATTAGCCACTCTCCAAAAATAAAGGCTCATATGTTTTCTCTCATTTGGAGAAGCTAGAGAGAAATATGGAAGGGAAAGGGGGAAAGATATGTATAGAATAGTGGAAGGATATTTGGGGAGGGAATTGGTATGCATAAAAGAGTTGCTCAGCAAAATAATGCTTTGCAAATATATAAAGTGATCAGTTTCAATCACAATAATATATATGGGAAAAGAGGCACAGGGCTGAGACACTGTGTCCACAAGGACACCGACTAATTTCTATGTGCAGATATGTTTTTATCACTCTGAACCTTATTATTATCTATAATTATAATGCATCAATAAAAGTAGAACAATGGAAAAGAATAGAAAGTCCAGAAATAAAACAGAGAACTGGTCTTTGTAGAAGAAAAGAAAGAAATACAATGAAGAAAACATGGTCTTTTTAGTCAATGGTGCTGGAACAACTGGATATTCAGAAACTAAAACATGAATCTTAGCAAGACTTGAGAATGGTAACAAATTAGATGCAATATCAAAGAATAAATCAGTAAAAGAAATGAGTGATAAAAGTATTTTATTAAAATTAAAAAGTTCAGCCGGGCGTGGTGGCGCACGCTTGTAATCCCCGCACTTGGGAGGCGGAGACAGGAGGATCACGCAGGCTTGAAGCCAGCCCCGCTGGCTTAAGAGACCCTGTTTCCAAATAAAAATATAAAATAGGTCTGGGAGTTTAGCCCGGAGTAAGGCTTCCAGGAACCCCAGTACCACACACACAATAAAATTAAAAAGTTCTTCTTTTCCAAAGACAATGTCATAAAAGTAAAGAAACTTACCAAAAATGTGAGAAAATATTCACAAAGTACATATACAATAAGACTGTTACCCTAAACATACAAAACCTTTTACCAATGCAACAATAAGAAATCAAGTAACTTAACCAAGCTGTTATATACTAGAATACCCTTTTTTTAAGAAAAATAAAAAATGTGTTACAGTTTACAGTGCCTAGTACAACAGAAGCCATTTTAAAAAATGTTAAATAAAGCCTCAAGATAGAAGCCCCCCCACCTTTTTTTTTTTTTTTTTTTTTGGTGGTACTGGGGTTCCTAGAAGCCCTTCTACTTCCGGGCTACATTCCAGACCTATTTTATACTTTTTATTTGGAAACAGAGTCTCTTAAGCCAGCGTGGCTTCGAACCTGCGCGATCCTCCTGTCTCCGCCTCCCAAACTTGGGGATTACAAGCGTGCGCCACCACTCCCGGCTATGACCCCTCTTTTTAAAAAATGAAAGTTTAGTGAGAGCTCCACTTCTGAAAAGCTTAATCATCTGTATTTAGATATACCAACAAGTTATGTTGTAGGAAGAATGGAGATTTAACTAAATGACCTTACATTTCGATTAGATGCTAACATATCTCTCTAATGATGATGCTCTTTCTCTCTATTCCTTCTTCTGATTCATTACAAAAATCAATTCACTATGATGTTCATTACAACTGAGGGGCCTTGACCTATGGATTTTATCCTTGGAACAATTTTTATATTAAGAACAGTGGAGAAAAAGACATCTCAGCATCAGAGTGTGTCACCATTCTTCTGTGAATGTGTGTTTGTGTGTGTCATTCATAACCATGACAAAATCTATGTCAAATATGCAACTTATATAAATTGAAATTAATTTTAAAATCACCTATCTTTAAGTTATCCAACATAGTTTTGGATATTTTGAATATTTATGATCATTTATTTTATTTTCAAGAAGACAAAATTATTTCCCCATTCTTATTTAGTTCTATTCAAATTACTATAAAGAGTTCTTTATTTTTTTTCTGGTACCGGGAATGGAGTTTTGTGGTATTGGAGTGTACCTCCAGGCTACGCTCAAAGACCTATTTTTTATTTTATTTGGAAACAAAGTCTCACTAAGTTTTTGAGAGCCTCACTAAGTAGCTAAGGCTGACTTCAAACCTGCACGATTCTCTTGTTGGATTATAAGCGTGTACCACCATGCCCGGCAAGAGTTCTTTAAATTTTACACCATGGCCAAAATATTATCTCTGATTGAAACATCTATCTCCATCATCGATTGCAGTGGACAATGAAACCTCATGGCCAGTAACTAAAAATGCATAACTGCAGAGTCATAACAATTAAAATTGATGGGTATCTGGTCAGTTACCTATCAGTCAACAACATGACCCATTTGTTTCCAGCTATAGTTGGCAGTAATTCACAGAGGGCTGCTTGTTTGTCTTTTGGGGATTTTTTTCTTCCAATGAAACAAAATCAAGAGGGAAATAGTATTAAGTGCTGCTAAAAATTTCCTGCAGTTCAGACCATTTTTTTTCTGGTAAAGAAATATTACTTAATCTGTTTTGTGATTTGTGAATGTGCTTCTCTGAGACCCAGTGGGTAAAGATTAAAGACCAAAATCAGAGTGCCATTAAGAGCTTTCGAACTGGGAATTGTCACTTGTGTTTTTAATATTTTAATGAAAATTACCCAGTTATTAAAATTAATAGCTTCACAAATACAGTTAGCTCTTATGATAATGAAGAAACTTTCCATCAATAAATGAAAGCAGAGTTAAAATTTAATACTTTTGTAAGAACAAAAAAAAGAGTATTTAAAATGATCTGAGAAGGCTGGCAGGAAAAATATTCTCCTTATTAACCAAGTAATCAAACAATTCATGAATGCCACTCTTTTGTTCATATGGTCATTTGTTAAATAAATATGTCTGGGTGCTAATCATGTGCCAGCAACTAACTTTCTCTCAAGACTAAAATTCAATGAACATCCTAAAGAACTGTGATATGTAGTCCCAACTGAATAGGAGAATACAGACTGACAGATTATGAAATGATGAAAAGAGAAAGTATATGTGCATTCAGTGAAGTATATTTTTTAATTTTTTATTGGCACATTGTAGTCATACATTTTAATAAGATACAAGATGGTGTGTTCTTGCCACCTTCTTTTCCTCTCCTCCAGTCTATGAACTAGGCCCTGGTGTGTGCAGAATAGAATCGTGAACTGACCAAAACAGGGACGTACAGTGATGTTTTTATAATCTAGAGATAAAAAATTCTAGCAACTTCAAACACAGTCAATAGGAATGAACAAAGAATAAGAATTCTTATAGGTTAGAACTATTCTCCAGACAAAGCTCTGTTAAATTAAGATGTAAGGGTAAATTGAACACCAAAAGTTTTGATTCGACTAAAAAGGATAAAAGGGGGATTGTTTTATATACACTGTGGTACAGATGTATATGAAGAGTGTTCACAAAACTATGCCAAATATCATCACTATGTTTATATGTGAAATAAAAAAGCCTCAGAAAAGGTAAGCTAAAGTGAACTTGAGCCTGAGTGTGATCTCAAAGCTCATTGGACAATACATACTACATTATCACATGTGTATGCTTATGTGTTGTTGGTTATGACAAACCAATTCCATGGACCTTGCTTATAAAACCAAATAATAGTAAAGAGCAAAAATTTACTGAGAGTGAAATTATAAACTTACAATATATATAACAATAAAAATTAAAGTTAGTTTAACCAATTCAGTTATTTAAGTTTGCTTTCAAGACAACATGATTTTTGCTTCTGTGTAGAGCAAATGTTTAGAACACAGCATCGCTTATCTAGCCAGGGACCTTGTCTTTCCCAAGCTTCTTTTCATTTTATTTGTGATGAGCTTTATGGTGCTGGACTAAGTACTCCTACCTCTGTCCTCAAAAGCAGAGAGAACGTGCCATTTCTATAGCTAACCCCAAGGTACAGCATATGTTTCTTTTTTTAAACTTCAGAAATGAGCACCTATTATAGTTTAGAGGACATCTTAGTATTTTCTATTATTTTATATTAACTATATGACATTTTTAATACTAAAGTATTATTATAGTGTGATTTTCTTTTATAATTTCTATTTGGAGATGCAACAAGAATAGGGAAATCCATGTTTTTTATTTTTCTATCAGATGCCCAACCTTACATAGAATAAGAAATGGTTGGTTCTTGGTATTTTTGCCTGCTCTGTTTAGCACTGTGCTTCTCTTACATCTTTCTTTTACTTAGAATTAGTTTTGCAGCATGCCTATCGATTTCTCTGACTAGCAGAATATGTTTTATCATATTAATTTGAAATCTTTCCCATTTCTGTAGAGTTAATATTGTCCCTCTGATGTATTGCATAATTTTAGATTTTGCTCAAGGTCACATTGCAAATTGAGAAGCCATACACATGCAAAGTGTTATTTCGATATTATAGTTATCTCATGTAAGCCAATACATTTCTCTTATGTGCTATGATGATAAAATTGAAATGACAAAATGCTAGAAATACAGCTATGTTCCAATTGGTTATGTTTATAGAACCATCAACATTTTTTAATCTTTTTTGTTTGTCCAGGCTAGTATTTATTAAACTAAATTGAATTCTTGCTATTTGTTTCATTCACAAAAAATGTAAAATGCTGTTGGTATCTTTATAAAATAAAAATAATGTACAATGATTTAAACAAAGCTACAAAAGTGAAAGAATAAAATCTAGGTCATTAATTTTAGTTCTAATCAAATTAACATGGTTATGAGGAATTAAACTGCCCTTTAATATTCTCTCTTTAACAACTCAAAAATCATTACAATTTTAGGTTATTAGTACAAAATATCCTTGTGGTAGATAGCTATTTAATTTAACTTAGGAAAGAAGACAGAGAAAAATTACAAGATAAGACCGAATCACTAAGAAAGCAAATGTGATTCTATTCTCTTAGTATTTATTTTCTTTCCAATTCTAAACGCATTACATTTGTAGCAGTTTAATCATCGCTGTCTGCCTGCTCCATTTCTAGATGTTTTTACATATTCAACCACAGGGAGGTTTCTATAATTTATGTGTAAAATTGATGTGGTGCGCCAGGCATGGTGGCACACGCCTATAGTTTCTGAGTTTCTGTGCTTGAGAGGTTGAGACAGGAAGATCACAGTTTCGAGGACAGACTCAGCAAGTACTAAGACTCATCAACCTACTGAGACCTTCTTTCAATTAAGAAATAAAAATGGGTTGGAGATATAGCTCAAAGATAGGATGCTTCTGGGTTCAATCCCTAGTACCAGAGGGGGGAAAAATCGTGAACATGTTTTGATAAATTTCTAAGTTTGAAACTGCTGCCTAAATGTGCTTAGTAATAATGCAGCAATAACATGACAGTCCTCATAACAAAAAGCAAATAAACACAGTTAATCATGATGCAGAACCATTTAGCGAGACTCAGCAATCCAGACAGACTCTGCTTTTCAACAAAGAGTAAAAAGGACGGGGGATTATTTTGGAGGTAAAATGTCCCTGGGTTTCCTCCCCAGTACCAATCAAACAAATGAATGAACCAAAAAACCAAACACCAAAATCAAAACAGAAAACTTACTATATGTGCACATAATGGAAATACAAGTGGTCTTTCTCTTCTATTTAAAATTTCCTCACAGTTTTCCAATTTTACATAATAAAACTGTGTTTTTCTTTGCTAATAAAGCTAACATAACCATAGCATCTTTCCTCTTAACATTCTTGTAAAGATTATCTACCATAATCACTATAATTAAAAATAATGCATACATATTATATTAAAACTTAAAAAGCTTTTATAGAACTATTTTTATAACTTTGTTATGAACTTCTATCCTGAGTCTTCATACTATTCACTTTTAAAATTTAATTTAATAAAACCCAGAGTCAAAGATTAAAGCGTAGTTGTCTGAGAAACTTGAAGAATAAAACATTTGAGTAGAGTCGCTATATCTGTAGATTAAACAAGGATGAGGCCTTTGTCTGCCAAAGGGTTTAATTTTCTGACCTCTGACTATATTGTAGAGAAGCAAAAGGGAAAAAAATATTATGGCCATCCCAGCCCCTTAAGTTGTAATACAAACAGCCTTGAGATGTGTGGTCTTGGTGGGTTTTTAAAGGAACATCCTGTTCATATAATGATTATGTACCTCACATTCATCCTCATCCAGAAAAATATATATATATATATTTACTATGACTCACTGATTTGCTTGATCAACAACTCAACTCCTACTGAAATGAATAAAAGTAGCTGTATCTACACTGTTTGTAAGTAGGTTAACTAATTTTTCCTCAAGGTAATTTAATAGCTTTTTCCAAACAATCCTGCTCTTGTATCCACAGCATGGATCCTTATATTCTAAGCCAGACAAAAGTGTGTTCACTAAGGTCACTGAAACACAGGGTCAGGCACATGCCCTGAATCCAGTACTTAGAAAGCTGAGACAGAGGAATCAAAGGTTTGAGACTAGACTCAGCAAAAGTAAAACTGTTTTAATATAAAAAAAAGGGACTGGAGGTGTAGCCCAGAAGTAAAATGAACCTGGGTTCAGTACCCAGCACTACAAAAAGAAAAGAAACATATGAGCAATATTAAATTTTCATTTTATAATTAAGCATAAAGTATAATGCAACTTAGCCACCAATGTAAATATGACATTACAAAGTTAATTCAACAGACTTCTCCCTCTCTTTAGTCCTGTATATTATTCATAAGATAATGGAATTGATTTTTTAGATTTGTAATTTACATTTTCCTTCTAGTGCCATACCTCCCGAGATATAGTCAACCTGTAGTTCTAACATGATGTACCTATCAATCATCTTTTCTCAAACCTGCCTTCCTGGTATGCATAAAAATGAAAGTCAAATACTATTTTCCTACCTCTGTAAATTCCCAACAAAGCCTTCTCTCATGTATCAATCAATTAATTAGCTTATAACCACAGTCTCTTCACCATTATCCCTGGTCCAGTAACTTCTCACTCACTGGGACCCAGGGAGTTTTCTTCTTCTACCACCTTTTACCCTTATCCGGGAAAATAATTCTGAAACACATTTACAATACTTTCTAGTAGGTATGCATGTGAAACAAGAATACATAAACATTCTGATACAAAAGAAAAGGAGAATATTCTTTCTCTTAATTTCTCCTTTACATTCAAAAGATCTGTGGAAAGAATGATGAGCTTTGTTTTCTATAGAGGCTGTGATTTGAGAAAGACAAGGTCTGCTTTCAACATCACTACTCCTGTTAAGAGTAGGAGACAATAGTAAAAGTAGCTTTGAGCCTGATATTCAGTTTCCGAATTCTCTTGTTAAGCCCAGAGACCACTCAGTACTTTAGATTAACTGAGCATCACTTACTATCACACTATAGTTCCTATATTTAACACCATTGGGACACACAGTGCTTCATTCTCCTTGTTTCTCTGAGACACCTCCTAGGGCCTTTCCCCTGCTTGAAACTTAAGATGTAATTTCTGTGTGGTCTTTCTCATTTTTTTTTACATCTTGTGGTCCTCAACAACATAGAGGGAAAAAAAGAACATGAAAAATTTATCAGTACCTTTAAGAATGGAGCTGAGGATAGAAAGGGTTATTATTAGATTTTTCTTTCCAATTCTCCAAATATGTATCTTTTCTCCCTTTCTTCTTTCTTTTCTTCTTTCCTTCCTTCTTTTCTTTCTTTTCTCCTCTCTCCATTTCTTTGTTCATTTTTCATGGTGCTTGGTTCCAGAACCCTTCTACAAATGAGATACTCCAGCAGCCATTTTTATTTCGAAATAAAATCCTACTAAGTAGGTGAGGCTGACCTTGAACTTGGGATCCTCTTATTTCTGCCTCGTCTTCTTTTTTAATATCAAGAGCTTGACATTAGTGGTTCAAAGAAAGACACTTTTGGTAAACTTCCAGTTATAATATTAGAAGGTTTTTTTTTTTTTTTTTGTGGTACTGGGGTTCCTGGAAGAACTTCTATCTCTGAGCTACACTCCCAGACCTATTTTTACATTTTTATTTGGAAACAGGGTCTCCTAAGCCAGCACACGTGGCTGGATTTGAACCTGGATGATCCTCCTGTCTCTGCCTCCCAAGTGCGGGGATTACAAGCGTGCACCACCACGCCAGCGATATTAGAAGTTTTTATATAATTAAAAGCATGTTACAATCAAATAAGTAACATTTTCAAGTTCAACCCATAATGTACATGTGAGAAAGAAATGAACCATACTAGCTAGATGATATGGACAAGAGATATAGCCAACAAATAGAGAGAGAAATAGGGACCAGTTGGAATCCATGTGGGTGTTCAATAATTTCTCTAATCCATTAGTCTGGCATTAGGAAAGGACTGGAGGGTCTCTAGCTCCATTATCTCCCTCATTTGCTTGCCTAGTGTTGCTATTAGATGTAGAATATCTCCTGATGAGCTCATGTTCAGAGTTGATACAATTAAGTTGTGATGGTTATAATCACATCAGTGGATGAAGCCATGGTACTGGATTGACTGGGTGGTAACCTAGGCAGGCATATTGTGGTAGGATAAAGTAGGCCCCTGGAGGTATAGATTTACAAATGGTGCCTTTGTCTTTGAATAACCTGATTTTTTGTTTGTTTGTTTTCTCTTGCTTTTAGCCTCCATGATGTGAGAGCAGAACCCTTGCTCTCTCCCTCTCCCCACTTCCTACCACCATGTCTTGAGATCCATAGACCCTGGGCTGACATGGACTGAAACTCTAAGATTTCCAAAAACCTGTGAGAAAATACATCTTCCTTGCTCTAAATTGTATGGTTAGTTGTTTTTGGTTATATCAGTGATATTATCAACTGAGACACTTGATATGGGTCACATTAACTTCTCTAGGTACTTACATGTTTCGAAATCCACTTTGGGCTCATGCCTGAGGTTTGGGAATCTCACTCAATTTTCACAGCAATTAATTCTTCCAAAGAGTGTCTATGAAAATCCCACTGAAGTTGCAAGTGCCATACCCTTGACTACAGTGGCCTTAGTCCCTAGATTGTGCAAAATATTTCTGTAGTAAAATGTATGTTCCTATCTGATACAAAACAATTTGTTTCCTCTCTGTTAATTTTATTGTAATATATCTCTTCTTTCCAATTAATCTGTTTTTTATTGTCTATAAATGTTAAAAGAATGAGAATTGTTAGCCCTTTCAACTTTCAGATACACAGGTTACTATTACAAAGTAGAGAGCCTTAAGATTCAGTTCTTTCTTCAGCACTAATTTGTTGAGTAACTTCTAACATATTACTTAAAATTTTAAGCCATAGTTTTATTTCCTGTAATATGGGGAAAGTATAAATGTTTATACATAGGAATGTTGTAAAGGTTATGGAAAACAGTGCTTACAAAATCTTAAAATAGCTTAAGCATATAACCTTAAATAAAAAAAAATATTAGCCTGTAATCCCAATGGGGAATATATATGCAATGCTTAAAATTCCCTGTTGAGGTTGGCTTACTATATGTTGGCTTACTGTTCCTCTATGGCTAGTAGATCATATAAATATATGCTTTTTTATAATGCATTGTATATCTAGGTGCTATTGAACTCAGGATTAAAGATCTGACCGATAAAATGTGAGTAGTAATCATGAATGTCTCTGAGAAAGAAGTTTAAGGAGTCTGTGAATAGTTATTGAAGTTTCTTTTTTTTTTCTTTCACGATGACTAAGAACATTTCAAAAACTGTCTCCTCCTTAAGCCTAGTTTCCAGTATAAAGAGGACATGACATGGAGAGCTTCAACCACCCCAAACCATGATGAATTTGAAATATGAGTGAGAGAAAACCACTGTGAAATTTTGAGGTCAAAATTATTTTTTTGCAAAAATATTTAGCATCTCATCTCTCCAAGACAATGGAACTTTTCTAGTTCTTTGTCTTGACCTCTAATTCTTGGTTTTGGTGTCTACAATCAACTGAAATTTGGCTATGTCCTATAATTTTCAAGGTTACTTATTTGTTGATTGATCACACACACACATCCCGCTATACAATATACTCCTGCCTTCCGTGGTCCATATTATGTGCCATTCAATATGACAAGGAGATAACATGACAGACTGCTGACTTTTTTCTCATATGAAAAAGATAGAGGAGACCTTGTTAATATATGTTTTCCTCAAAGATTTTTTAAGTAATTGCATAATTGGTAGAAATGTCTTACTATCACTCACCTTTAATTCTGTTACTGAATCCTATAACCTTAATCCTCTTACTGAATCATAACATATAAAGGCTTGCATAAATCCTTGCACTTCAGCAAATAAGTGATACTATCTTTATACCAGTTGATAGTCCTAATTTCTGGTAAGATGCCTTTCTATGGGATAAAGGATTACTAATTCACAAATCAAATCCAAAAATTTGTTCCTCAAGAAAAGTGACAGGAGTTGGCCAGAGAAACAATGCCAAAATATGAGCATGGTATTCATTCTGTGATTTGTTCATGTTTAGTCATGATCAAATTCTTTATAAAATAACTACACTTTAAGGTTTTTCTTCATTAAACTTACAAGTGTTTATAACTCAAAAAATATAATTGTGAATATCTTATGAGAAAAATTATAAAATGCAAGGACTTCTATTAATATTTTTCTCTCATAAAATGAATTTCCTGAGTATGAAAGTCACACTTCTCTGATAGGAGTTAGAAATTTTGCCTCAGGTTTATTTTTCATACATGGTTAACATAGTCTTTCTTTATAGACTTGGGTGAGAAGGCAAGTGTATGGGGCAGGATGTTACATGAAGGCCACAGATAAGGTGACCTATCATTTATGTGCCAAACTCGAATACATTTGAGTAAAATACATGTTAACCTTCAGGCCACCACGGCACTATTTTTCTATCTTTTGCCTTACTAAGGTAATAGAAATTTTGGCTGGATCTATGTGGGTCTGTCTCGAGTTTGTATGTGTTTGTTTTTCCTCTCATTTCTCTTGCAGTGAGCTTTGGCCATATTACCAGGTTTTTCCCAATGAGAAACTAGAGAAAGGAAGGTTACTTTACCTTATTATTGTACTTAAAGTTTTAATATTATGCCGGGTGTGGTGGCACACGCTTGTAATCCCAGCATTTGGGAGGCTGAGACTGGAGGATTGCAGTTCGCAGACAGCCTCAGCTACTTAGTGAGGCCTTCTGCAACTCAGTGAGATGCTTTTTCAAAATAAAGAATAAAAATTTGGGCAGGGGTATAGCTCAGCGGTCAAATGCCTCTGGGTTCCACCTCCAGACCCGCAAAAAAAAAAAAAAGTTTTAATATTATTCAGAGTTTAGTTTATTAATTTTATGATTTTATTATATCACAGTGAGGTTCCCAATTCATATATAAGTGCATGCACATATTGCTTGATGTGTTTCTCTCCATATTCCTTTTCTTCCCATTCCACACGTTAGTGAGATTGGTAATGAGACCTTCACGTGTAGACATAGCCTTATTTGAACGTTCCTTTACTCAAGTATCCTTTCACCTCCTTTTCTCCTTTCCCCAAACTCCTTCTACTATTCACCTTGTTTCTCTCCCCATTGCACTGAGTTCTTTTTGTTTCCTGTTTTTGATCTAGCTTCCACATATGAGAGAAAACATACAACCTTTGACTTTCTGAGACTGGCTGAAGAGACATAAAACATATCCTCTCCTGTTCCTTGCTCTATCCCTTCTGTCTGGAATGAAGGCAAAGTAGGTTAAGCTGAAGCAGTTGGTTTAAACCAGTATAAAATATAATAATCTGGATCCCTAACATCTCATTTTATCAGCCCTGGAACATTAGGCTCAGTCTGTTGGTAAAGAGAGAAGTAAAATTTTATCTTAGTCAAGTCATTGAAATGTGGCCTCTGCCCAGCAGCTGAGTGTGTATCCTACTTAACTCAGGATACTTCTGTCTTAGTCTCCTTTCCAGAAAGGCCTAACTTTCCTCCAGCTGTTTCTCATTGGCACTTATTGGGCTAAGAAGGTCAACTAGTTCTACCTCGTGAGCCAACATGGAGAATGCTTCTTACAAGGTTGCCATTTTTGAAAACCTTAGGTATTTAAACAATTAAATAGACAAATAAACAGAGGTCATCTCTGAGTATCCATAATTTAAGCTCAAATTATTTAATTACTGTTTCCTTTTTTGTGTTCAGTTTGAGGTACACAGAACATGTAGCTGTTAAAAGTGGAATATTGTAACCAAGAATGGAGGTTTTACCATATCAAAGTCTAGTTCCACCAGAATTTTTCTTGCCTCAGGACCCCAAGTAGGGAAGGGATCACAATTAAATAGTCTCAGATGTTACTTTTTCTATTTTTTGCTGTACTGGAGATTGAACCTGGGAACATTCTACATTTGAGCTACACTCCAGGTCTATCTTTATTTTGAAACAAGGTCTCACTAAGTTGTGGAGGGCCTCACTAAGTAAATGAGGCTGGCCATGAACTCAAGATCATCCTGTCTCAGCTTCCTAAATACTGGGATTTCAAACAAGTGTCACAACACCTGGCTTCTCAAATGTTATTTTTTCCTTTAACAAATTATGGTAGTTCTTTTTTTTTCAGTAGGTTAATAAATCCCTGTAGTAAATGAAAATCTAAATTCTGACCGATTCCTTCAGAGAGGCCATGGTGACATGGAAAGTACACTAGGCAGAAGTCAGATGACCACTGTGTCTGCTTCCAGTTCCATGTCTTACATACCATGTGAGCCTATGAATCTGATGAAGGTTATGAGAGTAGGGCTACATGAGGAGAATATATGAGGGATGCCAATTTCGTGAATACTCAACAAGTTTTTAACAGTAAGACACATTATTGGGTAAACTAGGATGTCAGAAGTTATTAGAAATTAGTGGAAGGCAGGCTTGTATATGTATGATAAAAGATCTTTCTCCCAATTAGGCTGATTTATCAATGGTTATTCTGCCTCTAAAGTTTTAAGTGTCCTGAAATTGTCTAAAACAATGGGTCACATCAGGATCACCCTGGTAGTCTTCTCAGCACCAACTATCTTACAAGACAATTAATAATAAAAATGCTTAGCTTATTTATTTAAATGAACTTTTGTGAATGCCTATCATTCATTATGCATTGTAATAATGCTCTTTGCAACTCTAAGACAATAATGTTGATAGACAAGAAGGAAAATGTCTGATATCTGCCAAAGACATTGACACGCCTCCTTCCTGTGAGGTTGCCAAAGGAGAGACACACCAAGGAAACACTGACAAAGGCGAGAAAGGCACTTGCTGGTTCTTGAATTTAACTTGCATCTGGGGGAGAAAACAAAGCCCAAACCAGGTGGCCCTAAACAATAGCTCTGCCTCCAGCTCTCCAGTACAGCCTGTCTCTCTACACAGACTACCATTATCCCATCAAACAGAAGTATCTATTTATCATTTTAAACTGTCCCAACTTGGTGATGTAAGCCAGAGGAGAAAAAGGTAGTGGTGTAACGAGAATTTGATTTCCATCTTACCTTTTGACAGGCCACCTGAAGAAGACCTTCCTGGGAAACTTCAGGAGATAAAAGAGGCCAGTGCTAGGGAGCACTGGGGATACCAGGGGGACTCCAGATAATGGAGGGGAAACCTCAGCAAAGCTAGAATGGAAGGATAGGAGAGGAAGAAGGCTGAGGTTGTTTAATGGAGGAGCTACATCTGATATGTGTAAAGTATGAATATAGCATGGTTAACATGGACAGTCATTATTGGGAGTGGGGGGGAAGGGGAATGGGTGGGAGAGGGCACCAAGCACAGTCTAAATGCATACCATTTTCAATATGTTACACATATAAATAAAATAAAAAAAGAGGCCAGTGCAAAAGCTTCACACAATACCCTCCATCTGGCTCACTCTCTGTAGCCCCCGACTTCCTAAAAGTCCTAGCAGTGGAACAGAAGGGAAGACACATTCCCACTCTTATGGCTTCATTTGTTAGAATATGTTCATATATGAAGTTATTGATATCAATATTACTATTATGTATGGAGGATGGGAGTGAGGTGAGACCTGGAAGGAAACACATGAAAAGTTCTGTGTGCATACATGTTTTTATTATGCTGAATCTCATTTGATGTATAATTACAAAGCACTAAAATAAAATAAAACAAAAAACAAAGAAGTCAATCAAAGAACAATGACCACTCAGAACGAAGCCTGAGAAACTAAGAGCTGTTTCTGAAGGAGTTCTGTCAGTCTATCAGCAGAATTTGATCACTGTTCTCCTGCCTCTTGTGCTTTATTCCACCAGATAAATTAAGATTAATCCACGACAAGGAATCCTGAGCATAATTCCTCGGCCTCTAGTATCATTGGTTCAGTCAGTGTACAACCTGATGATCTCTAAAAGGAGTTGAAAGATGGTCCAAAGTTTGGTCAACTAGGTTTCTATTTACAAGGCTTAACATACACATACACACCACAAACACACACAAGATTTTTGGCAGTGAGAGAAAAAAGGAACAGGTGATAGATACTCAGTCTCTAATCAGATTAAACTGCACAAAGATAACCCAAATACAACCATGCTGAAAGAATTAACTTAGAAGTTGAGCAAAACATCAATTATAATCCACACACAAAAAAAGAAACTGTGGTGTTGTGCCCTAGAAGGAGAGGTCCACCTGCATCCCAGGAAGGCATGGTGGGATGCAGCAGCCAATGTAAAACACAAACACTATGTTCATATCTGGGAAGGAGAGCTGATCAGTGCTGTAGCTCAGACATGAGAAGAGGCCATCACGTACCAGTGTACTCATCAAAATATATCATATTCCAGATACAATGCTGTCATTTATAAGTTGGAGCCTTTGAAATAATTGTGCCACAGAAACTGCTCCACTTAAATTTTCTGAAAAAAGCTTGGGCAATTCTTACTATTTGTTTGATTGTATATTTTGCCTCTCCTAATATCTTCCAAATTTTCAATTTTTTTTTTTTTTTTTTTTTTTTTTTTTGTGGTACTGGGCTTCTTGGAAGCCCTCCTACCTCCGGGCTACACTCCCAGATTACTTATCCTTTTTTTTTTTTTTTTTTTTTTTTTGGAAACAGAATCTCAAGCCAGCGTGGCTGGCTTCAAACCTGTGCAATCCTCCTGTCTCTGCCTCCCAAGCGCAGGGATTAAAAGCATGTGCTACCACGCCCAGCACAAATTTTTATAAATTGAAGCAATAAATACTTGCATTTACCAGGTTAGAGTGAAATATTAAGGTTAACCAGCAAATAACTCAAATATATTCATGTTCATGAAAATATTTTTGTAAATCTTTTCAACTAGTCTCAAAGGTTTGTATTTGGTTGTTTCTTCATACTCATTAATTTTTATTTTTAAGCAATTAAAATTTAAATAATCTTTTTTATTTTGTGGTACTGAGGATGGAGCCCAGGGGCATTCTACCTCTGAGCTATACCCCAGCCCTACTTTTTGTATTCTTATTTTTTGAAACAGTGTCTCACTGAATTGCAAAGGTTCCCACTAAGTAACTAACACTGTCTAGAGAAAACATTTTAGAGTTGTATAATTTGTGGTCATTTCTGAGGTGACTGAATCAAAAGTAAAATAATAAATTAACAAGTAAGCAAACAAGTAAATGAATAAATACATATTCCTAAGTTTTTGGGTCACCAATATAAATATATGTTTGACCTAATAGTGTATAATTTGATAGATCAAATAGACCATAAAACAGAAAAATATGATTAACAAGCCCTCATATCAAGACAAGGTTAAAGGAAAAAGAATTAAGTTAGAGAGACATAAACTACTGGCCCCTTTGAAAAATAAAAAGTTTTATCTTTTTCTCCCAGAAGGAACTAATATGCCCTAATTCAGTGTATGTTAGTCTAAAAACCTGTGTAAATATTATACCGTGCATCTGTGTAGGCCTCTGAACAAATTGGTAGCATCACATTTTTGTCTTTGACACTATTCCTTACTAAACATAATCAGAATTCATAGAAAAATGGTTGATCCCATATTTCGGTAAAAAACAAATTAAAAAACTCTATGGAGAATATTTTTCACAGTTATTTAGCTAAACTGTGTTTGTATGTGTGTGTGTTACTAGGGAATGAACTATTGAACTTGGGAATTTAACTCTCAGTTCTATCTCCAACCAAATTTTATTTTTTGTTTTGAAACAGTATCTCACTAAGTTTCTGATTCTGGCTTCTAACCTGACTTTCTCCTGTCTCAGCCTTCCAAGTAAAGAGATTACAGCACGCACAACCATGGCTGGCATAGCTAAACTACTTCTTAAGACGTAAAATAGATTGGCAATTAAAATGCACAAGCATATCCACATAAAAACACAAACAATGAATAACAATAATTTTGAATATTTAAATCTAAAATTTCAAAATATTTAAGTACCCAGAAGTTCATAAGAATTTTTCAAAACAAATGAAAAAAAATTATAAACATTTCTTCCTCCCAATATAAAAAAGTTTATTGTTATCTAGTTGCATGGCCACTTAGGGGTGAATAATGAAAAGAAATAAATGTTAATTGTGGTTTTAAATACCAAAATTCATCTGAGAATCCTCTAAATAAGTGGGTAGAAAGTCAAATGCACTTAGATTAAGGTGATAGCTGAAGCAGACCAACAATCTGTTTTGATGTAAACTCCATCCATTATCCCAAGAAAAGGAAAAGATAGCAGCAAATTGATGGGGTAGACTGTGAGACAAAGTTCTAATCCTGGCCTGTGGAGTTTTCATAGCTGATTATGATTCAAGAAAGAGAAATGCCTGATATTTATAGATACATGTTTAACGAAACTGCACAGATTCTTGGTGTAAATCTTCCAAATGATCATCTAAATCTAAGTTATAAAACTCAGCATCTAGGGAGAAATTGGATTCCTCTTTAGGTCTGTTAGGCCTTACCACTGAGGAGGGAGGCAGGCCTACCACAGGAATTCACAATTTATCCTCTTTGTGGAGCTATGTATGTGCATAACATTGATTATTCTTGGTCAAATGAACTGCTATCTTACAGCCAGTAGAGTTGTGAGATGGATGATTTATTTCTTCCCATCCAAATATTAGTCCATCTGCAATTCAGAGTTATCTACAGGGGTCTGAAACACAGACACATTTCACTCTTCCTAAGCCAACAACTGGCTACAGACACACAAGGTATGAGTGTGCAAAGCCCAGGTCTCCAGTGAGTTCTCTAGGCTGCCTTCCAAGAAGTGGTGGATATTCTCTTCATTGCCCACTTCAGAAATATGGGAAGAAACAGGTGCATTTATTCAGAAAAAAAAGCTAAGTTGGCCAAGCCTCTGGATTGTTGGCCATTTTTGTCCTCTGGTCTCACTGAAGGAGAAGCCAGAAAATGGCTCCATCATTAGGATAGAGCTACTTCCTAAAACCATGGGTGCATATAGTCACATTAGCATCCTAACCCTACATTAGATTAGTAGTTCCAAAAGGGAGAAAGCGAGAGACAGCAAGAGAAAGAGCGAAAGGGACAGAGAAAGAAATATCTAGGGAAGATTTATCAGAACTGGGAATAAAAAGAACCTTCACCATCCACTTTACTCTCAAGTGTGCTTGAACACACACGCACATGCACACGCATGCACGCACACACATCCTTGCATAGTTTTCCATATTTTTTCTTTCTGATCATTTTGATTTTAGTGGCTCAGGGGAACCATCTAGAAGTAGGAGATTAGCAGAGTTGCCGAGCAAGTCCCATCATTTCTGTGAGATTAAGTTCCTGGTCTGTTCTATGTTGTATACACCACTTAGGATCTCCACTGGGATGCTGCTTTCAGAAGTTCTCAGGGTTTCATGGCTGGTATTTAATTAACTAGATGTAAAATTTCCCCTCAATGAGTATTCACCTTCTCTTATTTTCTATCTTGATAAACATGTGGTTCCTGCTGTCTTGCCCTAAAGTGACAATTATTATACACTGGGCCTGGTGGCCCACATGTTTAATCCCAGTATTTGGGAGGCTGAGGCAGATTACAAGTTCAAAAACAGCCTCAACAACTTAGTGAGACCCCATTTCAAAATTTTTAAAAATAAGAATAAAAATGTCTGGGGTATAACTCAGAGATATAATGCCCCTGGGTCCAATCCATACTACCAAACAAACAAAAACAAAAAAAAAGGAATAAAACCCCCTCACAAACATATAGGTAGTATATGCTATAACAATAATAATTTTCTTTATTGGCCTATGAACTTATTAAATGTCTCTTTCCTACTAGCATGAGAGCTTTGTGAAGTCAAGATTCTATGTACTTATTAATTTATACCATTCTCATTGAACATAATGTACAATTTCAAATAGAATCACAAGAAATACTTTTGAGTAAGTTTAGATGACTATAAGATTATATTAAGTTGCCCTATCCTCCATTAAACTTTGAGACTAAAAACAAAATAGCCCAGGACTTTTATTCCAACAAAAGCAACTTCTAAACCTGTTCATCTAGCAAATAAGCAATTAATTATGTACATTAACTGCCCATGTAGTCAGCAATACTCTTTATGGAAAAGGACAATATTGTATTTTTGTTTTGAATTCCTAGATCCATGTTCATGCCTGACATCTATGAGACATGCTACAAACATATTTTTGAATGAAAATAAATAAGGGAATATTTTATGATAAAATTAACTAACTCCCACTTAACCTTCCTACATTTATGCTAATGGCTTGAGTTTGAATTTTAAACAGGCTATCTGAAGTATCAGATTATTTTTCTAAATTTTTTATTCACAAATCTGTTTAATATTTATTCTTCTAAAACATTCACATTTTTACTGTCAATACAGCAATTATTTTTGTAAGTGATATGGATATAGAAGCAAAGGAAATGGAGAAGGCACACTTGGGGATTAATTTTATAGTAGAAGGAGATAGGCAGCAAATAACAATGAAAATATAATTTATTAATAAGTGCTTTGTAAAGAAATGAATTTACCTAGATAACCTTGGTTTTTCTATTACAGACATTTTTTGCTTTAAAAATAGTTTTATTTACTTGTCTTTGTTTTCACTGATACCATTGTGATTCCTTGCTTTTAATTTTTATGCTGTTCTGCGGGCATGGAATACCCTTCCCTGTCTTATATTTGTACATGAAATAGCTTTTACTTTTGAATGGAATGAGTGACTTTAAATTTTATCTCTGTATTAACAATATGACTTTCTTTGTGAGTTTTAATGTGATTAAGTGCCGTTTCCATCTATAAAATGGGGCTATGGGACTAACACCTTCAAAGGGCTGAATGAACAATGGCCTATTTCATATACAGGATCCAGCACAATGTCTGCTACATAGTAGGTTCTCTTTAAATATGGTTTCTTTATCTCAGCATTCAAAAGTCTTTTTTCTCTTCCTTTTTGTTTATTTCTTTGTGGTACTAGAGATTGAACCTAGGGAATTCTATACCTGAGCTATACCCCCATTCCTATTTTATTTTTATTTTGAAATAAGGTCTCACTATGTTGCTGAGGCTGGCTTCAAACCTAGAATCTTCCTGTCTCAGCCTCCCAGGTACTGGGATATAGGCATGATCTGCAATGCCCAGATCAAAGTCATTCTTCAAACCCTAGCACACTTTAATTTTTTAATTAAAAAAAATTTTTTTGTACATTATATTCATACATCATATTGGGTAAAAAACCTGTGTGTACATACATGTACACATCACCGATTTAACCCCTACCCAATTCCTATCCCATTCCCTCCCCATCCATCCTTCCCTTGCTTGACTTAGTGGTTGACTTCCATATGCTTAAGTGCATTGTGTGTTTTAGAGAATTTCCTTCTTCCCCCCTCCCAGCCCCTCATTTAGGTTGTCTTGTTTGCTCCTCTATAGGATTTCCTTTTTCATCTAGAGTCCCTCCTATGACCCATTTCTCCTTAGCCTTCTAATCTTTTAAATCCCTTTGGTTTAAATACCATTATAGCACTCTTAGTTTGCACTACCACTTAGTGAGAGATGGGGATTGTGATACTAGTGAGAGCTGGCACAGGGAGGAGAGCTAAATTCTCATTCACACTCATATCATCCGCCTGGAAAAAATGTAGGCTCATTATTCATCAGAGATAGATACTATTACTTTCCTGTACCTCTTAACTCACAGGTGTTTAATGGACACAATATTAAACTGGTCAAAAGTAAATATGGCCCGGCACCTACTTTCAGGGCTGGTTAATATAAGAACACTAATTTAACTAGCAATCAACATAATGTACTATGCTCTTATTATGCATCAGATGGCCCACCACACCAATTCTACACTGTTTCTTAGAGACAGCCTGGCACAGTGACAACCAGATTTCGCAGCCAGACCACGTGGGTTTGGGTTCTGGTTCTGCCACTTTTATGTTGTGTGCTTTGAGGGAATGTGTTTAAGCTCTGTGCCTCAGTTTCTCATCTATAACATGGTATTACTCATACTACCCATCTCACAGGAAGAAGATATGTACTAAATGAGCGAAAAACTGAAAGTTGCATGTTCAAAGCACAATATATTTGTTGAATAAATGTTGCTATTTAATCCACAAAACAACACAGTATTATCATTGTTTTTGTAATTAAGCAGCTGAGGCTTAGTAACTTGTCCGAGGTGGTAAAACTTGTAAGAAAGAAAGTAGAGGCTTTAAATATCTATTTCTAACTCAAAATTCACAGAAACTCAAAATGTAATAGGTGATATTTGGCAAAATTTGGAGGCAATTTTGGTTGTCCTACCCAGGAGAGTTTTGTGGACGTCTAGTAGTTCAAAACTAGTAACACTGCTGAGCATCTTATAAAGCACAAGACAGTCTTCCAACCCAGAATGACCTGGTCCAAAATACCAATGGCACTCCCAGAGAAAACATAGGACATCGGTTACATTAAATTTCAGTTGAGCCGGGCGTGGTGGCGCATGCTTGTAATCCCAGCATTTGGGAGGCTGAGACCGGAGGATCGCAGTTCGCGGACAGCCTCAGCTACTTAGTGAGGCCCTCTGCAACTCAGTGAGACCCGGTTTCAAAATAAAGAATAGAAACAATTGGGCAGGGGGTGTACCTTGGAGGTCCAATGCCTCTGGGTTCCATCCCCAGACCCGCAAATAAATGAATGAATAAATAAATAAATAAATTTCAGTTGAATAACAAATAGTATATGCCTCAAATATTTAGATAAAAATGCTACCTGCAAAATTTGGAACATATTTAACTACAAGTTCTGTATTCTTGCTCGGTAAATCTTTTTAGCTATAAAGGATCTTATTATCTTTACAAAATTCCTCTCACATTGTGACATCTGTGACACTCCTATTTGTAGGAAGAAAGATGAGACTCAGACAGGGTGTCATTTTGTCCATGGGTATGGAGCTTAACAGGAACAAAGCCAGGACTAGACAGGAATCATGTACTTTCTAGCACAAGGACATTTTTATATACTATATCAGTCTGTAGCTTAATGACTTGGGACTTTGGCATATGACACATGGCTATAATTAAAGGAAAATAAGTGACTAATAAAAGATAAAACATGATTGAACATATAACCTCTCATTAAAGTGTCCTTCGTAGTCATGGAATGATCTTGTTTCCATAAAGGAATATGGTAGGCTTTGGTGATCACCTAGGGTGCCCGGTACCAGACTTGTCCAGAGATACCATCTAATACATTTTATAATTGTATTTGGTGTTTTTCTGATAAAACTATGGCTATAGACATGGAAAAACATTATTGTAGGGACTTATTATGCTCCTTTTAATTAAAGCTGTGAATGGGGTCAAATAACACTGTGACATCTTTCCTATGACAGAAAGTACATGTATATATGAGGTAGAAGTGAAGAACAGCAACTGTTTAATGGGCCTCCATATTAGAAAACAACCTGTTGAATATTAGCTAGGGAAGTCGTTAAAGTCTCTGTCTCTTGAAAGGTGAAAGGAACCTCTAAAAGATCAGTTTTAATCCTCGTGTGTCCAGGAGCAGACAGGCATTAGATAGGTGCTGCTTGGAGTCAAGTTTCTGTCTTTCTTGTGACCCACTTGTCAAAGATAAGAGTACGGTCCTATGGACTGGGGGCTTGTATTAGGGCAACTGATTTAATTCTCGGTTTAGCTGTCTCCCAGCTCAATGCCTCCTTATTTTATGTAAAGGAACATACCTATTTATATGAATGACATCCACATGTACAATGCAATAGCTCTGTCCTAATCATACTCAGACCTGCCTAACAGGAAGAACCTGTTTACTTTAGTATTTTTTTTTCTTTACTTCCTTCTTGCCTCATAAGAAGAGAGACACAGAAACCATGGCTGGTAAGGCTTCTTTTATCAAATCAGATATTTAGAAAAGATATGTAAGGGGTGATATTGTCTCATTGAAATTTTTGTTTACTAGACTCTCTAGAGCCTAGGAAACAAAAATCTGCAAGCAATGTTTA
The DNA here is from genome assembly GCF_963383645.1 of Muscardinus avellanarius. Classification (NCBI taxonomy): domain Eukaryota; kingdom Metazoa; phylum Chordata; class Mammalia; order Rodentia; family Gliridae; genus Muscardinus; species Muscardinus avellanarius. The sequence goes on from NC_137786.1 coordinate 148,560,877, forward strand.
GCTATAGGGAATAGATGGAGCCTCCCCTGCCTGACTTATACTCTATCAGGTTCTTTATCAGAGGCCTCCTTTGGAATCAGCTATGGATCTTCCTTCAATGCTTAAATGTCTACACATACCTGAAATTCAGAATCTACATAATAGGATCACCAAAGTTTGTTGTCCCTAAATAAGAGAAGTGGAAATGAAATGACTCTGATTTCCATAGATAATATTCATCAAAGCATAGTGTAGTTGAAACTCCTGAGGCCCTTCATGGTAACTCACTAAAGCGGATCCATGGAAAAGTCTGGGTAAGTATGGCCTTATTTTTAATAAGCTGGGCTAGAATTTTAGAAGTTACTGTTCAGGGATTTAGAAAAAATTACAGATCTTAAATACAGTCAGTAGATTCTTCTTTGAGATACTTGATAACTTAAGAGGAATACAGAAAAAGAAAATGCCCAGTTAAGGTGCTAGTGATTATATTTCTTAAAGTGGCTATCAGTTTCAATACGTGTGTACTTTCAACAGATAAGAGACTAAAAGATAAAAGGAAAGAATTTGTTAGCTCAGTGTCTGAGGATACGCTTCATAACTTGCTGGATGACTTACTGAGTGAAGAAGTGCTGAACCAAGAGGAGGCTGAAAGGGTGAGAAAGAAAAACATTACAAAGAAAGACAAGGCCCGTGATTTGATTGACTTTGTGGTTCTTAAAGGGTCCTGTGCCAGCCAAAAATTTATTGATTATCTCTGCAAGAGAGATGCTTCCCTTGCTTATGAATTGGGATTTTCTTCAGGTAAGATGTTTAAATTATATTTAAAACAATTACTTAATTTAATTGACAAAAGCTATATGTATTTATGGCATACAATACAATGATTTGATATATACTGTGGGCCGACAAATCATTCTAATTACCATATCCATCATTTCGCATGCTCATCATTTTTTATGTGGTAAGAACACTTAAAATCTACTCTTTAAATAATAAATAATTATTAATTGGGAAAGGGATAAATAAGTGATGTGTACATGTATGCCTCTATCATCTTGCACCAAATCAAGATGTAGGACTATAATGCACCAATAAATTTTTTAAAAAATAAATAATAAGTAATTGTTAAATATAAAATGCATTACTACTAACTGCAGTCACATTATAAATTCTGTTTAGGAATGTCTCAACTTGTCCTTATATCTTGGCACCAACATGTGCTTTCTTATTTGCCAGATAAAGACAACTCAGCAGCTCATAAATTTATCTCTCATCGCCCTTGGGCTCTCCTTGCCATAGACCTGCTATTCCTGCTTTTCTTCATTTTGTTAAGATAAAATTTTTCTAGTCTCTGCTTCATGTGTCAACAGTATTTTACCATTTATTTGAAATATCTTTTTATTTGAGAATAGTAATAGAGTCCTGCGAAGACTATTTTTTCTTTTCTTGTCTCTACAAATAAAAAAGAAACAAAGGTTTTTATTTTGGTCACTGAAAGTAGGCTTCTGCGGATCATGAGATTTCATTTATGTATTTATTTATTTATTTATTTATTTATTTATTTATTTATTTATTTATTTTTGTGGGTCTTGGGATGGAACCCAGGAGCATTCGACCTCCGGGCTACAACCCCTGTCCTATATTTTTATTCTTTATTTTGAAACTGGGTCTCACTGAGTTGCAGAGGGCCTCACTAAGTAGCTGAGGCTGTCTGTGAACCACGATCCTCCAGTATCAGCCTCCCGAATGCTGGGATTACAAGCGTACGCCACCATGACTGGCTTCATGAGATTTTTTGATGACAAGTGAGAAACATATTTCTTTACTCTCCTTTTTATTCCTGTGATTTATATAAATTTTTTCAATCCATTTCTCTGTCAGTATGTCCACTCCTATACTATATTGCTTTAAATTTTCCAACAATAACACAGACTCTCTTCTGTATGAGTAAAATGCAGTGTATCATTCTTTCCTCTACTTTCCTTCCAACAATTACAAATCTTAGAAATGTATCTCATAGCCTTCCATGTGTTAAATTCAAGAGCTTTTGCTTCATAAAAGATACAAAATAGTAATGGCAATTGGAAAGATAATAGGGACTAGTACAATGATATAAAAAAGTTACAAATTAAAATGTTTTGCCCTTTTATTGTTCTACCATCATCCCCAGGTCAATGCCTACATTTTTATCCTGGCACAGACATTTTCCATCTCCATGCTCAACTTCTATCCTTCTTTGAACAAATTTTCATAATCAATTTCCATTGGGCTTCTTCTAGTAGAATACACTCTCATTTCAAGGGCCTTACAGTGATTTCTGTTATGGCTCCACTGATGTCATAAAGATTAGCTTGCCAATTGACTAAGTTGACAAAATAATTTAATTCAAATTTTAACCTGAATTGCTTGTATTCAGCAGTTCACTCATTTGATTGTTATTTTCTGAAAAAAAAATTAACTGCAGTCAATTTCTCTTTGAAGTCTTGCATATAGATAGCATGAAAATAAGACATGCATTTGGGATTCTAATTTTTAATGGATGGCAATTAGAAATAAAATGTATATATAAAGGTTGCAGATAGTCATGAGAATTATTTTTAAAAAGCCAAGAGTAGTAATCGAATATGTTCGGACAGAGATACTGAGAGGAGGCTGGTGATGTGAATAATGAATTCAGCCTCAGTCTTGCGAAGTTCTGGAGAATAAGCACCAAATGCAGTAGACAGTATGTTTAACTGTACCAGAGCAATGGCCGGCACAAGATACTTGAGAAACACAGGCAAATCGTGTATGTTGCTGAGCAAAAAGTGAAGGAAGTCAAAGTTGAGACAAGGACTGGATCATACACGTTCTCAGAGGACATTTTAAATCTACATAAATATTATTTTAAGTGGAGTTAAAAGCCACTAGAGCATTTTATTCAGTGCCAGTATAATTGTCCAGATGGCAAAGCTAATTGTGGGGACAAAGAAACCTCTTACATTCCAAGAATCACCTTAGAGAAGGGATGTAAATTTGTCTATTAAATGCCATAATATTACGATCCAAATTGTATTGCTGAGGTTATTTAGATTGATATTTTTTTACCAACTCTTTTTGTTTCAAATGTACTAGAGTGAGAACAAAAAAAAAAAAAATAGAGGAAAAGTCTCTGATGTAAAGAGAGCCAGATTAATCTCTTATTAAAGTCATTCTAGTCATTACTGGGAGGGTGGGATATAGTAGGATGAGAGTGGAAGTAGAGATGGAGATTGGTAGCCATTTCAGTGATTCACGAAGGAGATGCCAAATAGTGGGAAGGCCCAGTGGGGAGGGGAGGACTCCCATAAATAATGTATTTTAGTCATACAGTTGACATGATATGCTGAGAAAACTGAGTGGGGGAAGGGGCAGAGGGTGAAGTAAATACTGGAATCAAGGAAGGCTTGTAAGTTTGTGGCTTGGGCATATGAATAGATAGTGATGTCATGTATTAAGAAGCCAAACCATAAGAGAATTGATTCGGAGATCAAGGGTCTGAGTTAGCACACATTAATTTTAATATGTCTGTTATGGAAATATGAGATATCAAGGAAGAGTTTGATTATGAGTTTGTATATCAGAAGAGCTAGATAGATAAAATTATGACTTCTCAGTTTAACATCTCAGGACTAAAAGCGACCCCTACATTAGAGGAGAGAAAGAAGCCTATGATAAAGTACCAGGAGAATTTAAGGAATCCTGGGAGTCAAAGATAGCACCAAACTCCAAGTGAAAATAACGCAGCTCAGTCTGCAGGTGTAATAACATACAGGGCACATGAATGTGTTGTGATGTCATGTGAACCGTATATGTACTTATATTACCTAATTCTCATTCCACTCATTACTGTGTTCACATCATGTATTTTAGTAACTAGAGAATATTAATGATGCTAACACTTATTTATAAAGCATAATATATGTACGCACTGCTCCAAGCACTTCTCTTGTGTTACCTCACTAAATATTCACAAAAATAGGTATTTTTTGTTCTCACTTTCAACTGAGGAAATTGAAAAAAAAAAAAAACAGACATAAAGTAAGTTCACTTGGCTACTAGGTGGTAGAATTAGGATTTAAGCCTGCTTTGAAAGACCATGTTTAGGACTATTTAAACTGTAGTGGATGTGTACAAATATGTATTTCTAGGTAATTATGTTAAATTATAGCTCTATGTATTACTACATCAAGCACATTGTTAACTCAATTTTCTTCCTCTACCCTGAGTTTATAGCAACCAAAATCAACCAACCTCTCAACCAAATAAACAACAACAGAAAATCTCAGCAGGGCTTGGTGGCACATGCCTGTAATCCCACTACTCAAGAGATTGAAATAGAATAGCAGATTCAATAATAGCCTCAGCAACTTAGCAAGACTCTCACCAATCTAACCAGACCCTGTTTTAGAACAAAAAAATTTAAAAAGGATTTGGGATGTATCTGAGAGGTATAATAGCTCTCTGTGTTTATTCCCTAGAACTACAAACCCCAAACCAAAAGCAAAACCCAAATATCTTTTCTTTTATTCTATTTTCTTTTCTGGGAACTCATTTAGGCCTTATCCAACTATTTCCCAAAGATAAAATCAAAGACTCCTCTGTGTGGAAAAACTTACCAATATTCTGCAGCTTGAACTTGCCTTTCTGGTGATATTCAACACAGTTTTCCCAGTTAGTTGACCTCTATTTTGAGTTCAGGATCCACTACAAGTATAATTCTCCATTACCCACCTCCTCGCAAGTTGCCACTCTCCCATCATCCCAACTCTTTTACAATTTGGAAGGAAAAGTAAAAAAAAATAAAATAAAACCAAAAAACTTTCATTTTTAAATAGAGACAACTATCCAGATTTTTAAAGTATCATTTTAAAGAAATCAAAGAGAAAAAGTATCTAATGTATATATTATGCAATTTGAGAGATAGCTATTTAAAACAAAATTATCCTAGTTATTCTGGGGAACCAAACAGTCAATCTTTATAAATTAGAGACTAGATTTAATATTTTCTCTGATACTGGGAATTGAATCCAGAGCATCTTATCACTGAACTATACCACAGCTATATTTTATTTTATTTTAATTTAATTTAATTTATTTTATTTTATTTTATTGTTTTGAAATAGGGTCTCACTAGGTAGATGGGAGTCTCACTTCCTTCGGAGGCTGTTCTGGAACTGTTATCCTCCTGCCTCAGCCTCCCAAGTACTGGGATTAGAGACTTGCACTTCCATATCCAGCTTAGAGGGGAGTCTTAATGAATTCTGTTTAGAATTGAGGCTATTGACAGAGCCTTAACAGATCCTTTGTCCTCCAGTCTTCACCACAGAGTTAAATTAAGTTTTTAGATCTGGGGTAGCTCTCATAATCAGAAACCTTTTCCTACAAAGCAGCTGCAACCCTTGCCCAGCCACAGTTCACCTAGGTTAACAAAATCATGGACAAAACTATAGTTCTTGTTAGCTAAGAGGTTTTTCTACAATGTGTTTTTTATATTGCAGGATAATTTGTGAATTTTTGCTCTGATGATTACTAGGTTGATATGGAGACCAGCAAGAGAGCCACATCATTATCATATATCATCTCTCACATCATGTCCTGTCCCTTACATCCCTTACAGAAATTCCCACTTCAAAAGAACACCCACTAACTGAAAATACAAAAGGCAAACTCAAGCTTTGCCCATATCAAAAATTTCTGGAACGATGCAAAAAAGAGGCTGGAATGGTGAGATGTCAATTGATGGAATGTGGAATAATAGGGAGTAGAAATGTTCCTTAAATATAAGATATGCAGACAGAGAACCTGAGAGTGATACTATCTTTTTGGAGAGATGTCTCGGGGCACCACAGTGGTTAAAAGTAATTAAGGTGTATGTTTTCATTTGTTATGATATCGGCAGGTAGGTATTTTCATTATCAGAAAAATTAGATATGCAATAATGAAAGAATCAATAATGTTAAGTATATTTGTTGATGTAATATAAATACGTATATATAGTATTGTAAAATAATGCTAATGGTGGGGAGGTTATAGCTTTGTTATAATCAGTGTAGACTGAAATAGGCGGGAATGGTTTAGTTATTCGAGTGTTTTAAGATTAGGCTTGAATATTAGATAAGGCTTGGCTAAATATAAAGGAAAGGAAAGAAAGAAGAGCCCGTATTCTAATGTACTCTATAAGATTATTGACTAAGTGTCCCACAACTTTCTTATTCACCACTCTGGGGTTTTGCTCTCTTAGTAATACCTAGGTAGAAATCTATTACCTGTTTCCTCTGCTTGCTATCGGAAACTCCTTTTACCATTCATTGAATACAGAAAGTAAAGAAGTGGTTCTAGCAAAATTTAGCAGATAAATAGCCATGTTACATCATTGAGAGTGATGTTCTAATAGTGCTGTGAGTATGTCACAAGACAAGTTAGTTCACATAACTTTTTCTGGCCCATAGATCTATCCAATCAGAGAGAAGGGAGAACGCACTCGCCTGGCCCTCATCATCTGTAACACAGAGTTTGACTGCCTTCCGAAGCGCAATGGGTCTGAATATGACATCCAAAGAATGGAGGAGCTGCTTAAAGACCTGGGCTACACTGTCATCGTAGAAAAAGACCTCACAGCCAGGGTAAGGACCTGTCCTGTATGCAGCGTGTATCAGCATACATACCCATATCTCTGTAACATTAAACCAGCTTTATAATTTGGCAGCTATTGATTTAAGTTATTTGGGACTTACTTTTTGAATTTTCAAATAAACATCTTAAAGATGGTTGGGAGTTACAGTTTCCTGCAACTCATCTGAGCAATAAATATGAATACACATATGTATGTGCATGTACATGTATTTATTTGTATATATGTATGTATATACAGGTATCCATTTGTGTATATATATATATATGTATGTATATGTATATATATACATATATTTATATGTACACATATCTATAGAAATATTAACCACAAAATTGACAATTTTGTTACTATTTTAGCATTAGAAAACCCAAAACAGATCATTTTACTAAGAAAACACACACACACACACACACACACACACACACACCTTTGAGGGCTGGAGAGACTCGCTCAAAAGGTACTGTAGGCATAGAAAACGTTACTGGAGACAGAAATGTGTCAACACTGGAGTATGTGGGTGTGTGGAGTAGGAGGATATCTAAACTTTTTCTATTCTTCTCCAGTCTCCTCCAATCTCCTGACAGTGTCTCTTGTTAGCCAAAAACAATATGCTAAGATCTCAACTGGTATTGTCTATAGAGATACCAAATAAGGATGATAGAGGCAAAAAGTGGAATAATTAAAAAATAACTATCACAAGAGAATAATCTGGCAGTAAGATGGCAGAGTAGGAAGCATCAAAAATCTCTCTGTTAAAAAAAAAAATAAATAAATAAAAAAAAACATACTGGCAGAAACAGCCTGCAGTTACTTACTAGTCTGAGACTGGATTTTATCTGAATACTTGAAAGCTTTTAGAGTACAGAGTGGTTGGTAAATTTCAGGTAATTCTGGTGCCTATCCAGCTGTCGTTTCACCCTTTGATTTGTGTCAGTTAGCTATGGGAATGGCAACCTGCATTCATGGTGTATCTCTCTGGTGTCAATATGGGAAAAAGATTTTGCCCTCCAATATTGGGGTTTTATGTTGTGATTGTGGATTGCTATTTTGGACCACTAAGGGTGGACATAGAAGCTGGATGTCATTGCTTGAACCCTTACCAATTAAAATAGCCTCCAGAAGATTTAAAGGGCTGGCCTGTTGTTTGTTTGTTTGTTTGTTTTAGACGTTTAAACATAGCAGCATCTGTGGTAAAATTTAGAAAGCTACCACATATGCCAAGGACTGAGACCTTAAACTTTCACCTCAAACTGATTCCTGATACAGAGACATTTTTAAATAAAAAAGCTGGGTGTGGTGGCACATGCCTGTAATCCCAATACTTGAGAGACTGAGACAGAAGGATCAGAAGTCTGAGGCAAGCCTTAGCAATTTAGTAAAATCTTATTTCCAAATAAAAAATAAAAAGGGCTAGGGTGTAGCTCAGAGGTATAACACTCCTGAGTTTAATCCCCAGTACCAAATACAAACAAAAACAAATAAACAAAAATATTAAAACCAGCTGGGCATGGTGGCACACACCTTGTAATCCCAGCATTTGGGAGGCTGAGACCGGAGGATCGCGGTTCGCGGACAGCCTCAGCTACTTAGTGAGGCTCTTTGCAGTTCAGTGAGACCCTGTTTCAAAATAAAGAATAAAAGTTAGGGCAGGGGGTGTACCTTGGAGGTCGAATGCCCTTGGGTTCCATCCCCAGACCCACACACACACAAAAAAAATCAAAACCAATAAAATGGAAGAATCTGATTTTCAGAGTTCGTTACACCATTGCAGTTCACCTTTAACAAATGTGGAGTCTACATCAACAAATTCAGCCACTCTCAGTTGAAAATATTCGAAAAAAATACATCTGTTTTGAATGTGTACATACCTCTTTTTCTTGTATTTTTTTAGTAAATGATACCATACAACAACTATTTGTATAACATTTAGTTTGTATCATATATTATATGAAATCTAGAGATGATTTAATGTATTTGGGTGAGTATGTATAGATTATATGAAAATTCTGTGATTTTATATAGAGATTTGAACAGCCAAGTATTTTGATACCCTTAAGGGTCTCTGTAACCAATCTCCTATGAATGCCTATGGACAACTGTATAAAACTCAAACATCCAGTTTTTCAAGAATCATAAGAAAAGTATGACCCATTCAAAATAATTAGAGAATCAAAATAAATCTAAAGAAACCATCAATGAAGAAGGCCAGATGGTAGACTTATTAATCAAACACTTTATATAACTCTCCTAAAAATGCTCAGAAAAATAACAAAATAAATGGACAAAGGCAGATATACAATTTATAAACAAATGAGAATGCCAATAGAAGTATATAAAGGAGTCCAAAATCCTTTAGACCTAAAAAGTAATAACTGAATAAAGTAGAAATGTAATACACAAATAGATAAAATAAGACCTAAGTTTTTTTAAAACAAGAGAGATAGAGAAAATCAAAGTTACTGAAATTAAAAAATGAAAGCGAGAACATTAGTTCCAAGCTTTCAAAGATAAAAAATGCTATAAGAATACTATAAGCAATTATGTGTCAAGAAATTGAAGAATTTAGATAAAATTGATAAATTATCTATAACATCAGTTGTCATGACTGGATTATAAAAGTTTGGATAAATATATACAAGTAAGAGATTAAAGCAATAATCACAAACCTTACAAAAAAACAACTACTGGCTTTGTGAATAGGTAGTAGAAATTTCAAACATTTAAAGAAGAATTGACATAATTAATATCAATTCTTCTCATACTTCCAAGAAATGAAAATGAACCACTTCATAATCCATTAATTCATCCCATGAAGCTAGACTTAATGTGATTTCAAAGCTAGATAATAACATCACAAAATAAAATTACATACCAATATAATTTTGTAGATATGGGTGAAAAAAGACTCAATAAAATAATAAAATATTATTATGGCCAGGCCTGGTGGCGCATGCTTGTAATCCCAGCGCTTGGGAGGCTGAAACAGGAGGATTGCACAGGTTTGAAGCCAGCCTCAGCTACTTAGTGAGGCTCTTAGCAACATAGTGAGACCCTGTTTTCAAATAAAATATAAAAATAGGTCTGGGTCTGGGAGTATATCCAGGAGGTAGAAAGCCTCTTAGTTCCACCCCAAATTTTATATATATATATATATATATATATATATATATAGTTTTTTTACCCTGACCAGGAAAGATTTATTCCAGGAATATGAGGGTGGTGGAATAAGATAGAGTGTAATAGAATGAAGGGAGAAAAGTAAACATTCAGATTAATTACATTTAACAAAATCTGGCTCCTTTTGTGATAAAAGCTCTAAAAATATAGGAATGAAAAAATTCCTCAAACTGATAAAGAATATTTATGAAAAACATAAGCACCATCAAACTGAATGGTGAAAGTTAGGAAGTTTTCCTCATAGATTAGGAAACAAGACAAGGACTATTAGTCTGAACACTGCTGTTTAGCATTAGATAGAAAGTTCTAGCTAAAATTTTTAGAAAGAAATAAAAAAGAGATAAAATAATGTTGTAATATATTATAATTAAAACATATGATGTTGCCATAAAAAGAGACATATGATACAATGGAACAGAACAGAGTCTAGAAATAAACTTTCACATGTATTTTGCATTGCTTTCATCAAGAGAACTAAGACTATTCAAAGGGAAAAGAAGAGCTTTTTATCAAGAAATGATTCTTGAAAAATTATATTCTCATACAAGATCAACTTTCAGTCCTACTATATTGATATAAAATGTTATTATTAATTTAAAATGAATAAAATATTGAAATATATCTTAATGACACTAGATTTTGAAAGAGCTTCATGCATATGTTTCCAAATATTTAGGCAGAAAAACAACAACTGGTAATTAGAACTTCATAAACATTAAAAACTTTAGCTTCTCAAAAGATATAAAAGTAATAAGATAAAAACCACATTATAAGTTTCATATTATATGTCTGCTGAAAGACTAATATCCAGAATATATAAAGAACATCTAAAATTCAGAAACAATAGCAAACCACCAAGTTAAAAAATGAACAAAGGAGTTTAATAGACCTCTTTAAAGAAGACATAGCCGATAAACACCGAAAGTTTCCCAATGTCATTATTTCTTTTAGAAATATAAATCAAAATCTCAGTGAGTCACCATTTCACACAATCTAGAATGGCTCTGATGGAGGAGGAAAAAAAGAGGGAGAGGAGTAGGAATTGAAAGAGGAAGAGAAGGTGAAGAAGGAAGAAGAGGAAGAGGAGGAAATAAAAGCCACAATGTGAAGAAATTGGAACTCTCATGTATTGCTAAAGGGAATGTAGGTGCAGCCACTATAAAAACAGTTTGTGGGTTTCTTAAAAGGTTACGCTACGATATATTCTTGCAATTTCACTCCTAGGTATATTTATATAGAAAATAATTGAATACAGAGACTTGGGCATATATTTTTGTGCACCATTATTTCTAGAAGCATAACAACAAAAGTGTGGATTTATAATGTTCCCATTAACAAAAGTATGAATAAGTAAAATATGGTACATAAATAGAGCAATATTATTTAGTCACAAAAATCTAAATAAAATTTTGATAAATGTTTAAACATAAATATCTGAAAATATTGTGTTTAGTAAAATAAGCTAGACACAGAAGAACCAATATTGTATGATTCCACCTATGTGATATACTTAGATTAGGAAAGTTCATAGACAAAGAAAGTAGAAGAGAGTTTACTAGGAGATAAGGAGTAAAAATTCAATGCGTACAGTTTTACTTGAAGTCATTAAAGTTTTAGCTAGGGATAGTAACAATGGATATATATGACACTGTAAATGTATCTGAAGCTACAGAATTATACACTAACAAATTGTGCAAATAGTCAAGCATATTTGTAATCCTAGCACTTGGGAGGATGAGACAGGAGGATGGGGGTTTGTGGCCAGCCTCAGCTTCTTAGTGAGGTCCTTCTCAACTATTTCTTCAAAATAAAGAATAAGCTTGGGGTGTAGCTTGGAGGTAGAATGACTCTGGGTTCATCACCAGAACCATAAAAAAAATGTTAAAAATAGTAAATATGTATTATGTTTATATTACCACAATATAAATTAGCTGGTACATGATAAAATAATAAAGGGAAGTTTATGAAAATAGAATATTGAAGTTTCTTCCTAAATTACAGTAACAGCTACATCATTAATAGCAATAATAACAAAATGAACAGTAATAGTTTTCAACTCTGTAGACCTTCTGTAGACTAGACACTGTCATATGCGAGGAACTTTGTGTTTATTCTTCTTATTGCTCAAAACATTCTTGGTAGACGGTGTGTTGTGATCTGATGTTTAAGTGTTTACTCTCTTTCAGGACATGGAATTAGTCCTAAGAAAGTTTGCGGCCCAGCCAGAGCACAAGTCCTCAGATAGCACATTCTTGGTGTTCATGTCCCATGGCATCCTAGAAGGAATCTGTGGGGTTACACATGGTGATGAAATGTCAGATGTGTTGCCTTATGATACCATATTCCAGATTTTCAACAATTGCAACTGTTCCCATTTGAAGGACAAACCCAAGGTCATCATAATTCAAGCCTGCAGAGGGGGTGAGTTGTAATGGGTTCCACGATTAAAAACAGGCAGGGATGAATGTGTCTTGAAGGCTGAGGCTTATTCTATGCAAAAATGTTCTCTGTCATTTTTGTGCAATTATATCAAATGTAATTTTTAAGGAAAGAGCATTTAGGGGTGATAATAAAGAGATGGTATGCAATAAAAATGCTAATGTCATCACTGTCAATGAACCATAATATGTGTTGATGATAATATTAATTATATTATCTTTACAACGTTTTATTGTATTTGTGGTTTTTCTATTAATGAACCTAAGGCTTTCTTCATCCCTACTATTATATCTCCTACCTGGCTTCTCTGAGGTTTCTCTTCATCATCTGGAGTCTCTCTTGAATTTCAGTTACTCCCCATTCTGCTCATATTAAAGAAAGCATATAAATCTTCACCATCTGTGATTGGCTAATCTCATTTAACATACATTCTCCAGGTCCTTCCATTTTTCTTGCAAATGATATAATTTAATTTAATTTTCCTAGTTAGTGAGTAGAATTCCATTGTGTGTATGTCCTATTATTTTGTAACACATGTGAATATATACCAATATCAATCTGGGTACTCTGTACTGGGAGGAAGAGAAATGAGGAAGGGGGATGCCAAGAGCATATACAGGTATGTCATTTTCAACATGATTTACATTATGATTAGAGACTATAATGTACCTTAAAAGCACAAAAACTTTTTTAAAATTAAAAACATTGTAATATAAAAAGGCTTTAATTTCAACTTTCAGTGGTCAAAATTGTATACTCTCTGACCTGTATTTTTCATAGTAGTTAGGTATTAGCTTTTAAAATAAAATTGAGTAAGATAACATTTTCCTGTAGTCTCAGGTCTGTGGAGGATGAAGAACTCAGAAGTTTGGGAACCTGAGAAAAATAGCAAAAAACAGTCTCTAAATGAAAATAAAGTTTAAAAATTGGAACTAAATGAAAGAAAATAGAACCAAATGACTACATATTAAATGATACTATTTTATAAATGGCATTTAGAAAAGGGCAAAATATATAATAGTAAGTCAATAATTTTCATTGGCTTAAGAAGGAGAGTAGTTCTCTTTCGTGGTTAGAGAAGTAATAATATGACATATATATGTATACATAATATATAATTTATTATGTATATAATAATTATTATATATACTATGTATATAATTGATTAAATTATATACCTAAAATGGTATTTTTACTCTATGTAAATTATAAATCAATAAAAAACAAGTTATGGTGGCCTTTTTTTCTCCCCAAAATTTTTTACTTCAAACTTTAGTGTAATCACACCACTTGGGGAGGAAGTGGTTTAGAAGCACAAAGTAACAATGAGAAAGTAAAAGAAATAAAGATCAGATTCAAATGTCATGTCTGTTATCAAAGAGACCAGACATTTCCTTCCTTGCCTTTGAATTTATAGTACTTTCTATCATTAAACTAAAAACTAATCTTTTACTTAAGAATAGTAAATTGTAGTTGCTGGTGCTATTATTGCCTGACTCAATGTGTACTTAACCAGATCCAGAGGAGATGGTTGCTATTCACTGACATCCCATTAGATACAAGTACAGATAAAATTATGTTAGATCCATGTGTGTATGTGTGTAATTAATTGAATATGCTTATAAAATGTATCCTACTTATTTAGGTATCAAAGGACTATTACAATGATTGAAGCAGAGAATCAGTACATAATAGAATCCTGTCTCTGTAGGAAACACTGGAACGGTATGGGTCAGTGACTCTCCAGCAGGCCCAGTGGACAGTTCTTTACAGCTTCCAGAAGACCTGACACATGATGGTGTTCACAAGACTCATGTGGAGAAGGACTTTGTTGCTTTCTGCTCTTCAACACCACGTATGTGTCTTTTGTTGATGGGTAAGGATTTGTGGAGATGAGGACTACCTGCCCACATGACTAAAAGTCTTTGGAAGAGGTTTTGAAAGAAATGGAGGCCCCATTCAAATTTCTGAAACCTTCTTTTATAGCTTCTCTGTGGTATTTCAGCCTCTCTGCCTCTACCTCCACCCAAATGTGTCTCAGTAAATGATTGGCTTGTAGGCACATGATAAATGAGTACATTGCTTTTACCAGTAAATAATTATGTTGTTTTTTTATAAAAATGGAATACAATCTTTCTTTAAAAATAAATTATGTATGAAATATCATGAATAATCATCAAGCAATAAGCAGCACATGGTAGAATAAAATTACAATCTAGGGGTAGTAAAATATTGTAAAGAATCAGTTTCAGTTTTATAATCCACTCATCTCTTGATGGAACTGGAGGACATTATGTTAAGTGAGATTAGTCAGTCACAAAAAATAAGAAATCAGATACTTTCCCTAATATGTGAGAGCTAGGGAGAAATGGGTCATAGGAGGAACTCTAGATGAAACCAGAAATCCTATAGAGGAGCAAACAAGACAACCTAAAGGAGGAGAAAGGGGAGAAAGAAGGAAAATCTCTAAAACACACAATGTACTTAAACATATCAAAGTCAACCACTAAGCCAAGCAAGGGAGGGAGAGATGGGGAGGGAATGGGGTTGGAATTGGGTATGGGTTAAATCAGTGATGTGTACATGTATGTACACAAAAGTTTTTTACCCTAATATGATATATGAATATAATGCACCAATAAAAAAATTTAAAAAAGAATCAGTTTCAGAAACTATTATATTTAAAGTGACATAATTTGAACAAGGAGATAGTTTCTGGAGAAAGAAGAGACAGAAAGGAGAGTACAAAACTTGGAAAAAACAGAATTTTTAAAATGTTCAAGCAAGCCAGGTATGGTGACATGCACCTGTAATCTCAGTGTTGTTTATGCTGAGACAAGAAGATTGCAGGTTCCAGGCCAGCCTCAGCAATGTTGTGAGGCTCTCAGCAACCTTAGTGAAACTTTTTTTTTAACAAACAATAAAAAAATGGACTGTAGGAATAGTTTTGAGGTAGAATGTCCCTAATTTTTAGCTCCAGTACAAAAAAGTAGTTCAAGAAAATGTTTTTTCTTACTTAATATATAATTCATTTATTTTATTGGTGCTCATGTGTTTAATAGGAAGCACATTTTTTCCAGATAAGCTCTGTCATCCTACCCTTACATGTTAGGAAGAGGAAGTTAATAAAAATTATGTAAATTGCCTAAATACACACTGACAGTAATTGCTAGGAATGAACCCAAGTCAGTTTGAATCTGAATTGTTGGTTATTTTGAGAAAACCAATGAAAATAATGCACAAGCTACCTTATTTGGAACTTAATCATTCCAATGTCAAAAAAATACTGAATTTTGTGCCCAGAAAAGAGTTACTGAAATAGTAGAATTCAGTATTCTTAGCAAAAATAATTTCTGTCCACAATTTACTTATACATTAGACTAACTGGCATTAACTTAGAGAACACCTCAGTGTGTCCTGCTGGCTGAATGGTTATCTGAAGAGGACAAGTATGGAGTGGTTGGAAGAATCCACTGATCCAGAGAGGTGTGAGTTCAATAACTGTACCATCATTGAGTAACTATTTTGTCTTGAGTAAATTTTAAAAATTAATTCAGAGAATATACACTATAAAATATGATCTATAATGCCAACTTAAGCATATAAGTCTTATATTTTGAACCATAGAACTATGAGTTGAAAGCCTTCTCCTGTACCTATGACACTACAACTCTTTTTTTGTGTGTGTGTGGTACTGGTGATTGAACCCAGGAGTATTTTACCTCTGAATTATACTCCCAGCCCTATATATTTTTTATTCTCTTATTTTGAAATAGGGTCTCACTAAGTTGTGGAGGGCCTCACTAAGTAGCTGAAGCTGGCCGTGAACCTGTGATCCTCCTGTCTTAGCCTCCCAAGTTCTGGGATTATAAGCATGCACTACTATGCCTGGCTTGATCTACAATTCTTGATGTCTGTTTTGGTTTGATCTAAGTTCATCCTGTTACTGCTTGTGTTTAAGTCCAGGCACAGGTATCCAAGAGCCTCAATTTTGTTAGTTGCCTAAACTTCTCTAAAGTTATTTACAGTCTATATCTTTTTGGAAAGGCTGAAGGCTATATCTCAAGACTATTTTTCTTACAGATAATGTGTCTTGGAGGAATTCTGAAGGTTCACTCTTCATCACTAAACTCATAGATTATGTCCAAACATATTCTTGGGATTGTCACTTGACAGAAATATTTATGATGGTAAGTCCTATATTATTTATTACATTTATGTATTTGTTTATTTATCTATTCATAGGAGCACAAACAAATGTACATCAAAGACTAGTTACATATTTTATACAAATGAGAGGATATTATTCAGTGTCCTACACTTTGCTTTCTAATTATTTTAAAAGTATCTAGCTCTGGTAGGCAAAGAGAGCTAACACATGCTGTAATTTTATATCAAAGTATTAAAAATTTGGAAGATGAGAAAGAGAAACTATATATTTATATTTTTCTTCTATGACAAAATATATGTTTTTGTAGTACTGGGGATGGAACACAGTAGTATTCTACCCTTGAGTTATACTACCAACTCTTTATTTTAATTTTGAAACACAGTTTTACTAAGTTGCTGTGAGTCTTGCTAAGTTAATAAGGCTGGCCACCAACCTGAAATCCTTCTCTCTTAGCCTCCCAGGTTCTAGGATTATAGGTATAAACCACCTTGCCCAGGAGAGAAAGAGTACAATCTGTGATAGGGAATAACATTTATTGAAGACTCAAATTATGAAAAAGCTTCAGTTAGGACTTATTTTGATATTTGTTGAGTTCCTATATAAACAAGAACTAGAGTTTCCTGGTGCAGAAAATCAGCAAAAGTGGGCACAGTTCCTGTTTTCATAGCTAATATTCTAATAGAAAATATAGATAGCAAGAAGTACATCACTATAAAATAAAGGTCCCTTCAATTAGTTAGAAGAAACCACATCAGGGTTCTTTGAGTGTGAGTAAAAAGGAAGTTCTGTATCAGAAGTGGTTGTTCATAAAGTGAGAGCTTGACAGAATAGGGAAGCGTGTGTGTGTGTGTGTGTGTGTGTGTGTGTGTGTGTGTGTGTATCTTCGTGTGTGTGTTTGGGCATAAAACCATTTTAACTGACAAATGCAGTATGTATCGGAGGTACTAGGAATGTAGAAATCCAGTAGATTATCAGAAATTACTTTGAAAATCTATACTCCAATAAAAAAGAAAATCTGGAAAAAATTGACAACTTTAAAGATAAATATAACCTTCCCAAACTGAATCAAGAAGATATAGAAAATTTAAACCAACCAGTAGCCATCAAAGAGATTGAAACAATAATAGTTTACCATCAAAGAAAAGCCCAGGACCAGGTAGTTTCCCAAGTGAATTTTATAAAACCTTTATAAAAGAGCCAATCCTGATACTCCTCAATGTATTTCATAAAATAGAAATAGGACTCTCCTAAACACATTCTATGAAGTCAATATCACATTAATGCCAAAAACAAATAGAGTCAGCTCAAGAAATAACAACTACAGGCATATGTCTTTGATGAACTTCAATGCAAAACTGCTAAACAAAATACTAGCAACACGCATTCAAAACCACATAAAGAAAATCATACACCATAACAAAGTAGGGTTCATCCCAGCGTTGCAAGCCTAATTCAGCGTAAAAAAAAAATCAATCCATGTAATTCATCATATAAACAGAACCAAAGACAAAAATCACATGATTATTTCAATAGATGCTGTAAAAGCATTTGACAAAATTCAACATCCTTTTATGCTAAAAGTACTGTAGAGAATGGGAATAGAAGGAACATACCTCAACATCACCAAGGCAATTGACAATAGGACTTCAACCAACATCATACATAAGAAAAAACTCTGAGAATTTTCTGCAAAAACAAACAAGAAAAAAATGATCACTATCACCACTATTTTTCACAATAGTACTTGAGACTCTAGCCAGAGCAATAAGGCAATAAAAGGAAATCTAATGAGTACAGATAGGAAAAGAAGAACTCAAATGTTCACTATTTGCAGATGACATGATACTATACTTAGAAGACCCAACAAACAACCACAAGGCTTATAGAACTGACATCAATTTCAGCATGGTGTTAGGATACAAAACCAATCTTAAAAACATAAAAAGCATCAAAATGGCCATGCTCACAAAAGTGATCTACAGACTCAACAGGATATCCATTAAATTACCAAGGTCATTCCTTAAACACATTGAAAAATCAGTCCTTAAATTCATTTTGAAGAACAAAATAAATCCCAGAATAGTGAAAGTAGTTCTCAGCAATAAAAACCATACAGGAGGAATCACAATACCTGACTCTATATTATACTATAAAGCCATAGTAATCAAAACAGCATGGTACTGGCACAAAAACAGATACATAGACCAATGGAGCAGAATAGAAGACTCAGAAACAAATCCACACACTTACAGCTAATTGATTTTTTACAATGGGGCCAAAACATACACTAGGAAAAAGATTGCGTGTTCAAGAAATGGTGTTGGTAAAACTGGTTAACCATATGCAGAAAAATGGAAATAAACCCCACTTTCTAACCCTGCACAAGTGTCAATTCATGATGGATCAAAGATTTGGAAATTAAACCAGAGACCTTGAGACTCCTTGAAGAGGACAAATGTCCAACACTACAACACATAAGACATGTAAAAACTTTCTCAACAAGACCCCAAGGGCACAAGAAACTAAAACGCAGATTAATATGCAGGATTGCAATAAAGAGCTACTGTACAGCAAAGGAAACTATCAAGAACCTCAATAGAGAGTTAACAGAATGGAAGATTTTTTCCACCTACTCCCCCAGTTGAGAACTAATATCTAGACTTATACAGAGAACTCAAGAAACTCAGTACTAAGAACACAAATAACCTAATAAAATTTGAAAAAAGAACTAGACACTTCATGAAAGAAGAAATTCAAATGGCCAATAAATTCATGAAAAAATGTTCAACATTATTAGCACTCAGAAAGATGCAAATCAAAATTACCCTGAGGTTTTTAAAAAATTTTTATTGGTGCATTGTAGTCATGCATCTTAATGGAATAAGTGATGGTGGAGACATACATGCATACATCACCCAATTGGCTCTTAGCCAATTCCCTCCATATTACCTTCCCCTCCCTCATTCTCATTAGCAATCAGTGAGATGCAAATCAAAAATACCCTGAGATTTCAACTAACTAAAACTCAAATGGCAATCATGCAAAACACAAACAACATCAAATGCTGGTGAGGATGTGGAGAAGTGGGAACTCTAAAACATTGTAGGTGGGATTAAAAATTAGTGCAGCCACTTTGGAAAATAGTATTGAGGATCTTCAGAAGAATGGGAATGAATTTACCATTTTATCCAGCAATACCACTTCTGAGTATCTACCCAAATGAAAGGAAAGCAAAGCACCAAACTAATATATGCATATCTATGTTCATAGCTGCACAATTTACTATTGCCAAACTATGGAACCAGCCAAGATGTCCATCAACAGATTAAAGATTACAAAACCATGGGATATGTACAGAATGGAATTTAACTCAGCCATAATGAAAAACAATTGCATCATTTACAGGGAAATGGATGGAACTGGAGAAAATTATGCTTAGTGAGATTACTCAGTCACAAAAAGTTAGAAATCAGATGCTCTCCCTAATATGCAAAGTCTAGGGAGAAAATAGGTCATAGGAGGAACTCTACAAGAAGAAAGAGATACTATAGATGAACAAATAAAGTGACCTAACTGAGGGGATGGGAGAGGGAGAGGGAAATTCTCTAATGTTCATGATGTACATTAATAAACATATCAATCATTAAGCCACACATAAGAATGAGAAAGGGGGAGGGAATTGGGCAGGAATTGGGTAATGGCTAGTTGGGTGGTATGTGTTGGTATGCCTCCACCATCCTGTACTCCATTAAGATGTATGACTATTATGTACCAAAGTTTCTCGACTGCCACACAAGGGGTGGGACTCAAAGATCCTCTAATTTTTAGGTTCAAAGATCATTTGAAGAACCAGGAATTAAAATTCAGATGCCCTCTATTGAAAGACAGACTCTGACCAGACATTTTTACCTCTTCCCAGGCAACTAAATTCAGTAAGTATCTAGAGATGATGATAAAATCCAGTAGAGTAGGAGGCAGAGTGGTTACCAGTTGTGACAAATGTATTGCACAATGTTTTGTTTTATTGTTTTTTCTTTAATTAAAATCTGTCAAAAATTAAGGTAAGACTTTGTCTTTGGCCAAGGACAAGCATTGAATGCTTGTATTACTGCCATAAATAAGTCAAAACCAGAAGGGGGGGAATGAAACAACTATTTTCAGATACTGGACAATAGAGAATGTAGGGTTGCTTTCACTGAAAAGAGGAAATAAAAACAAAGGTGAATCTGGAAATGTCACCTCATACATAGCTTGATGCCAGGACAAAAGTGCTACTATATACTTCCAGGAGAGGCAACTCAAGTAAAATATGACAGTCAGAAAGAACGGAATCCATGGATGCTGAGGTAGCTAAAATGTGAAGAGATGAATTCCAGAGATGAGGGACACATACAGGGAGAGAACTCTAGAGACCTACAAAGCACCATATGGTAATTAACAAATGAGACCACAAATATAGTTGCAATTGGATCCAAAGAAGGAAAAAAGGGGTGAAGGAACCAATATTAACAAAAAAGATAATGGCCAGCATTTCTTCAAAATTAATAAAAATCTGTGAACCCACATAACCAAGACACTCAATGAATTCTAAGTACCATAAATATAAAATTTCATAGCACTTCCATACCTGGATAAGAGTAATTGGTCTTAAAAAACACAGAAAATGGACATACTACATATAGGATAAAGAGATGAAAATAATTTCAAACTTTTTTTTAAGTTAAAAAAATTATCAAAATCCTTACTGCAACATATATTGAAATGATAGTTTTAAAGGCTAACAGAAAAGAAAAATGACAACCTAGACCACTATTTAAAAGAAATACATATTCAAAAATAAAGGTGACATACATTTGTCAAGTTAAGCAAAAGAATGCACAAATTTCAATTTTTAAAACAGAAATACAATTTTAAAATAAAGAAAACTGAATTAATAAGGGAAGATATTTACATATTAAAAATGGCACAATAAGACAATTTAGATCTCTAGAATGACTATACATACTTACTAAGGGGTTTTATTTACCTTTTTAAAATTGTCTTTAAAAGATAAATGGTATATGAAAATGCTATAATTTGTTGCAGATGATATAATATATGAAGAAGCAAAAATTGTTGTAAGCTACTTTTATCACATAAAGTAGAAAAATATTACTTTGTTACTGGGGATTAGGTTCAGTTGAATTTTTCCTCTGAGCTACACCCCAGCACTTATTTTTTTCTACTTTGTAATAGACAAGCAGTAGTATGGAAGAAAATATCCATAATATCTTATGTCTGAGAAAAGCCATTAATCAAGAATACTTGACATTTTATAACTTAATCATAAGAACACAAAACTACTAAAATAAAATTGGGCAAATGACTTGGACATTGTAAAAATGTACATAAATTGTTAAGATTGCATGAAATAATATTTAACATCTTTAATCATTACAGAAATTAAAATTGAAATGGCAATAAAGTATTCATAAGATGGTCTGAAATCTGTGAGAAACTCAAATATCAATCACCACATTAACAGATAAGCAAATTGTTATGCATTAACAGAGAGCAATGCTTGTGACTAATAAAAGGGCATAAACTTTCCCTATATATCAGAGTAGAAAACTTTTCAAAATACATTATTGATCAAAAGAACACTTCTATAAATTATGCATGCTACTATATAATTCCATTAATAGGAAAATAAAGAACCAGCATAGTTAATCCATGGTGATAGTAATAAAATCAGTGGTTCCTTGAGCTAGAGGCTGATGAAATTGACTGCAATTGTTCTTGTTAAAATAATAGAGATATTCTGTACGTAGACTTTTTTAGTGTGTATAGTAAGAAAAGTACACTGCACTTTATACCTTAAGTGGTTATTAAGTGCAAGTTGTCTTACTGTAAAGTGAATTAAAAATAAAGGTAAAAAAAAAAGGTCATTTTCTAAAAACAAGAGGCAAGAACTTAAATATTGATGATAAACTCAATTCTGAATAGAGATAAATTCACAAGTACTAACTCAAGCAAACATATGGACGCATATATCCATGTGTTAGCACTATTGGCCCTAATTTAGAAGATCGCGGGAACACAAGTGAACCCAATACCCGTAACCATGTGAGTGGATAAAAAATGGTTATACATTCAGAGAGTACAATGCTTCTTTGACACATATTCAAGTGCAAATGACTCAGGTTAATCTTTACTGAGACTGTTGGTGCTCTCATGCCACACTTAAACACTTTCATATAATATAACTCATGTGTTACTAAATGAAATTTCATACACAGAATTTTGAATGAATCATTCTTTCATTTATTTAAGCTAGTACATTAAATTTTCTTTAGTCAAAAGCTATTTTTTAGAGAGTTTGAGGTGTGCAGGAGAATGTTGCCATTTTATCAGTGAGAAGCACTGTACTCTATGAATATATAACAATTTTTTATCCACTCACATGGTGATGGGTACTGGGTTACTTGTAGATTTTGTCCACTTTATTCAATTGGTTGTCACTTCAATTTGCATTTTTGGTGATTAAAGATGTTAAACATCATTTCATGCATTTCTTGCCATTTAAGAATCTTCTTTCTTAAAATGTTCAATATATAATTGTATTATTAAATATAATTATTGTCAAGTTAACAATGTAACTAAGTATTTTATAAATGATCCTTCAAATGTTACTTCGTATAATAAACTTAAAGTTTCAAATTTGTCATTTTTCATCTTAAAGTGCTATCTGATTGAAAATATTTAATTCATTTGTAAATAAAGTATACATAATTAAATTTCTAAAATTAATTTATAATATAACTGTTTATTATTACATATTTTAAATAATCCTTATTTCTTATATACTCACTTGTAATGAAAGTGTTTTCCTAGAACTGGCAATGCACTACTGTTCCTGTCACATCTCTCAAAGTCTTCTCAGATAATTCGCTATGTATCAGTGAATGACAACAACTTTGTGTTGCAATTCAATATCTCCAGTTCTAAGTACTTGAGTGGAGAGTAAAGATCTCTCCTCAATTATACATTTCTTTAGTTTAAATTATTTTCTTCAATAAAAAATATATACTTCAAAATGTTCAAAAGCTGAACAATAGATATTTTGAAACAGAACTAGGATTTTGCTTAATGATCATAATCTAATTATATGTTAGGAATGCATTGTATATTTAATCTTTTTTTTTTTTTTTTTGGTGGCACTGGGATTTCTGGAAGCCCTTCTACCTCGGAGCTACACTCCCAGACCTATTTTGTATTTTTTATTTGGAAACAGGGTCTCTTAAGCCAGCGAGGCTGGCTTCAAACCAGCGCGATCCTCCTGTCTCCACGTCCCAACTGCGGGGATTACAAGCGTGCACCACCATGCCCGGAAAGAATGCATTGTATATCTAATCTTTTATTTTGTATCAAAAGTCATAACATGGATTTATATAACTAGATAGAAAAGTGTTTTTCAGAATAAACCCTGAAAAAATAAAAAATATACAGTAAGTTGAAGTCAGAAATTTATTTGCCTATACCAATAGTGTTTTTTATATTGAGCAATAGTTATTTCAGTGTGTTTATATGTAACACAGCTCACATTTTTATTCTGACATAAAAGTTTGATTGTTTTATCAATTGGTATTACAACTAAATTCTTTTCTCTCATATCTGACATAGATTTGATCAAACCATAAAAATAAACTTCATGTTTTCTATCAAGATGTATTGACCTTCCAGTTTAGAAGGGTATGAGTGCAAGGTTAAGGCTGAAAACCTCTATCAGTATTTTTACTCATTCTTCACTTTTTTGGACTAATAGAGATATTTGGAGGTAGTAAATTCACCATGATAATGTTGAAGATTGTAATTATATTAGGAATTATTCCTGAATAGCTATTACTGGACTTGCTCCCCCTCACTTATCTCTCTTTTTTCTAAAGGAAACACAAAGGAGCCAGCGTTGTGTGTCTACTTTCCAAAGGAAATTTACTAATACAGCATAATTTTTAAAACCTTTTTGTTTTCCAATAAAGTGAATAACAAACTTACTGGTATGTATTGGGTAACTTTTATGAAAAACAGTTTCTGTGCATGTATGTCACTATCACTACGAATTACATTGTGATATGAAGCTATAATGCTCTAACAAAAAATATAAAAATAAGGTCATAAATAAGAAAAAAGGGCAAAACATTTTTTATGATGAAAGGGATAGCCTATATCCCTATAATATAGAGTAGCCTATAATAATGGTAAAAAGAAGCTGAATGAATTAGGATAAATAAGACTTTTTTATAATATCATGATGATGGGTTCATATGGCCAAAGTTAGTGACTTTAAATGTTTGTTTTTGTTTTTTGCTTTTTTTTTTTTGCGGTACTAGGGATGAAACCCATGGGCATTCTACCTTCAAGCTACACTCCCAGGCCTTTTTAAATTATTTTTTTTGAAACAAGTTCTCACTGAGTTGCAAAACACTTAACTAAGTAGTAGCTGAGGCTGTCTGCAAAGCACCATCCTCCTGTCTCAGTCTCCCAAATGCTTAGATTACAAGTGTGCACCACCATGCCTGGCTTCTAGAGTTCTTTTAAAACATGTTAGTATAGAAGTCACCTCTTTCATCCTCAAAAGTCTAAACTTTTGTTGAGTACTTTATTAGTATTTTAATTTGGTGGTATTTCATGAATTTTGCTATGAATCACTAAATTTCCAATCTAGTAACCACATCATATTCTCAATACTGAGCACCTGGAAGAGTTGATTTTTAAGAAGAAACTAAAAAATATCATAGTCAATAGCATCTTGTTGAATAAATTACGTATATTTTAGTGTAGGAAGTTTATCTTTTTGTTTTGTTTGTTTATCCAATATCGAGGAGCACTATTTGATTTTTTACTTTAAAACAGGATCGCACTAAGTTGTAGAGGGTCTTGTTAAGTTACTAAATCTGATGTCAAGCCTGAGATTCTCCTGTTTCAACCTCCAAGTACTGGGATTACAAGTATGCACCTGGCAGAAATGTATCATCTAATACATACATACATACTTATATATATGGCTATATATGTATATATACACACATATACATATATATACACATATATACTTATATATATGAATATATATATATATATATATATATATATATATACATACATACATACATACATACATATATACTTATATACATGGATATAAGTATATCCTCCAGTTACCTCCTGGTAACTGGAGGGGAATATAACCTGGGTCTTCTTTTTCACTGTGATGCACTCTTTTCTTCCAGTGAGTATTCACATAGGGGCTTTTTTTAGATCCGATAGTTTGCTGCTCTGAAACTACATAGTTCTAAGAGTAGAAATTGTCCCTGGAAGCTCAGTGTATATCCTGTTATTTAGCTTTAAAATTTTTTTGTGTCTGCCACCAACTCTATCATGTATGACTGAGCCATTTCCTATAACAATTTTTTTCTAAATGTTAGT
Source organism: Muscardinus avellanarius (assembly GCF_963383645.1). NCBI lineage: Eukaryota > Metazoa > Chordata > Mammalia > Rodentia > Gliridae > Muscardinus > Muscardinus avellanarius. Next base: position 148,586,763 of record NC_137786.1, read on the forward strand.
GACTTAATACAACAAAGAATTATTATTTGCATGTGACCGAGGTCCAGACATGTGGCTATTGTGATGCCGCCTGGGGCTATGGTTTTATCTGATTGTTCATCAGGAGGCTCGAGTCTGCTTGTACCTCATCCAAGTGGTGAGCTGACCTGGTCAGTAAGATTCCTCATTGGTTGTTGGCTGGAAGCCTTGCTCAGGTCTATAACTCATAAGCCTCTCCATGGCGTGGGTCACAATATGGCAACCTCAAAGAGGGTGAATACATGAGAGAGATGTTAGCAAGAATTTTGGAAATAAATCTCATCACATTTGCCATAATTCCTTATGTTTTAGATGTTTATTATTTACTTAATGTGACATTTTGCTATTTTACAGTAGGAAATAACCAAAGTGACAAATATCCCCTGTGCTTTCTGTATTTACTTAATTTAAATTCTATCTCAATTTAGTATTTTAAAATACTCTTATTGGCTTATGATAGTCTCATATCATAATATAGTTCAGAGTAATAGTGACATACAGGCACACAGCACTTTTGGGGCTTTCTCCCACCTCCCTCCCCACTCTTTCCCTTTCTCATACAAGATAATAAAATTATCATTAGTATTCACACATATGTACAAAATGTCGGTTCTTACTACACACCCTCTCCCTTAGACCACCTCCCCCATTGCACTAGGATTTCTATTCCAATAGATAAACTCCCTCTTGTAGCCCAATTACTCCCTAGCTTTTACATATGAGAAAAAAAAAATGACCCTTTGCTTTCTGTGATTGGCTAATCTCTCACTTAACATAATGTTTTCAGCATCTATCCATTTTTGAAATGACATAATTTTACTTTTCTTTATTGCTAAGTAGAATTTAATCATAATTTTATAATCCATTTGATGGACACATAGGTTAGTTCCATAATTTGGCTATTGTGAATTGTGCTGATATAAACATGGATATGCATGTATTACTATAATATTCTAATTTCAGTCCCATAGGAAAAATATCCAAGAGTGGTGTATCTGGATCATATGGTGGATCCATTCCTAGTTTTCTAAGTCATCTCTACAGTAATCTACATAGTAGTTATATTAATTTTCAGTCCCACCAATAGTGAAGAAGAGTTCTTATTTCTCCACATTTTTGCCAATATTTATTGTCAGTTGATTTCTTGATGAATGCCTTTCTAATTAGGGTAATATGGAATCTCAATGTAGTTTTGATTTGCACCTAGCTGATACAAGTTGAACATGTTTTTCATTTGTGTCGGCCATTTGCATTTATTCTTTTGTGAAGTGTCTATTTAGATTAATTGCCCATTTCTTGGTTGTGTTATTTGGTTTTTTAATGTTAAGTCTTTTAAGTACTTCTTTCTAGATAATTGTCCAGATATTAGTTCCCTACCAGAGGAATAACTGAAAAAGATTTTTTTTTCATTCTGTAATCTCTCTCTTTAGACTCTTGATGGTTTCTTTTGCTGAATAGAAACTTTTTGGCTCAATAACATCCTATTTATTAATTATTTTATTAATTAAAAATTACTGTGGCTTTTGGATATCTTATTGAGGAAGTTTCTTTCCATGACCATATGTTGGAGAATTGGATTTAAGCCCACCTCTAGTAATTCCAAGGTCTCTGGTCTAATTTCTAGGTCTTTTACCCAGCTTGAGTTTATTCTTGTGCCGGATGAGAAGTTGGGATTTAATTCCACTTTTCTACAAATGTTAAATCAGTTTTCAAACACCATTTATTTGAAAAATATCTTTTCTCCAATGTACATTTTCCCCCTTTTTAAAAAAAATCAATTGACTATAAGTGTAAATTTGTTTCTGTATATTCTCTTCTGTCATTAATTTATGAGCCTGTTTTTATGACACTAACATGTTGTTTATTACTGTATCTCTATAGTATAACTTGGAGTCAGATACTGTGATGTCTCCTACATGTATTTTTTTTATTTCTAAGAATTACTTTGGCCATTCTGGGTCTTTTGGTTTTCCATATTATCTTTACTTGAGTTAATTACTTAGGATTACCATACACTGAAGAAGAGAGCATATTACAAGGCCATAGATATCAGGGGATATGCAGTAGTAGCATGTGCTGGCCATGTATAATAATAAGTAACTTTCTCATTAAATTATTTAAGGTGGTTTTTGTTGTCTACAACTGAACCATAACCCAAACAATAAAAATAATAGGACAATATTCTCTGTGCTCTGTGTCATCATAAGAACCAGTTCCAGAAATTTCTTATTTTATTTATAATTAGTTTCATGAAGAACAAAGCACAAAGGAATCTCTCTTACTAGCTTCATTAGATCATTCCAGGTGTTAAAGTATCTCTTTTACCAGCTCTGTTTGGAGCTGGTAAAATAAGAAACCTTTTTGGTGCTTATCAGGCTCAATGAATTGTACATTTTCAAACTTTGGATCTATTTCACATTGTGATATTCTATATTCTGACTTAATTTTGAAATTTCTTTTTAAATATTCTCTTTCTTGTTCTTTATGCTGCATATATCTGAGATGTGAAAGATAGAATTTTAGTTTCTATTATCTTAATCTCCTTGATGCCAAAAATTTAAGTATGTCATGTTACATGGTAAAAGAGTCTTTTTGTATATAACTAAGGCTACAGATTAACTGACCACAAGAGAAGGAGACTGTTGGATTACATGAGTGAACCCAATGTAGTCCCATAATTTCTTGAACATAGAAACCTATTTCCAACTGGAAATGATTTGGATCAGAAGAGAAAAATAAATTTCAAGAGTGAGAAGTAATTGACATACTTTTGCTGGCTCTGGAAAAGGAGGAGGAAGTCATGTATAAGGACCAAGAGAAGACATTTGGAACTAGAAGCAGCTCACAGTTAACAGCCAGAAAGAAAACATAACTCTTGCTTGTAACCACACAGAACTAGTCAGCCAGCAATCTGAGTGAGCCTGGAATTAACTAATCCTCCAGATCATGCCAAAGCCTTGATTCTATACAGGCCCACACCTAGAAAATTTTAGGATGATAAACTTTGTTTCTTTAATCCAGAACATTTTTTTATAATTTCTGGTTGCAATAAAAAACAAAGTTGACTAATCTGCTTGACTTTCTTATTTATAGTCTATATATCTTAATCTCTGATATTTTATTTTTTGTTCCTCTTTTATTTTTATAAAATAAACTTTTATTTGTCCATTATAATTTCATATCATAATGAAGTTCAGAGTAAAAGGAACATTATAGCACTTGGTGAGCTTTTCCCCTGGCTCCCATCCCGCTCCTCCTTCCCAATACATGATATTGAGATTGGTATTGACAATTTCACATATGTACATAACTTTATTGGTAATGTTTCTTTTATCAGTTCTCCCCTTCCCCTCTCTCTCCCCTGGATCCCTTTCATTGCTTTATTCACGTTTTTCATTGTTTATCTGAAGTTCCTCTTATATCTCAATTTCTTCCTTGACTCCACAGGTGAGAGAAAACATATGACCTTTTTATTTCTATGACTGGCTAATCTTCAGCATCCTTGTCCTCTAACTTGTAATTTTAATAATAGTAGTTTGCATTTCCAGATTGTAACTTTAAAAAATTTCAGTGTTTAACATTGCTTCATACAGCCATCTGTGGTGGTGCTTGTTCGTAATCTCAGCATTCCAGATGCTGAGACAGGAGGATTGTAGTTCTTGAATAGCCTCAACTGCTTAGTGAGGAGCTTTTCAACTCAGTGAGACCCTGTATCAAAATAAAGAATTAAAAAATGGGGCTCAGGGTATAGTTCGGAGGTGGAATGCCCCGTTCCATCCCCAACACTGCAAAAAAAAAAAAAAAAAAGATTGCTTCATATAGTATATGCATCTATCTCTTAAGAAAGCATAGCCAGGCGTGGTGGCACATGCTTGTAATCCCCGCGCTTGGGAGGCAGAGACAGGAGGATCGAGGATCGCGCAGGTTCGAAGCCAGCCGCGCGCGTTGGCTTAGGAGACCCTGTTTCCAAATATAAAAATGTAAAAATAGGTCTGGGAGTGTAGCCCGGAGGTAGAAGGGCTTCCAGGAACCCCAGTACCACCAAAAAAAAAAAAAAAAAAAAAAAAAAAAAAGGAAGCATAGGGCATTTTCTGTATAGATCATCTATATTCTTTACCTGACTATTCCAACATCTGGAAAACCTTTCATTTATAAATTTTGGGGGGTTTTGTTTCTTTTGCCTTTACTCAGTGGGCTTGCTTTCTACTTTGTTGTTAGTGTTCATTTGTGAATGTTTCCTGATATTTTAGTGCAATTAATTAGAGAAAATTTCCTCCAGAATCTTTATGCCAATAGTCAGATGATACATCAGATTCATGGCCATTCATATTCACTGACTTGCAAGGATTTTTGGCTTAGATCAAATTCCCTTCTAAGGGAGAAAATAAATACTTTTCTTGCCATTCAGGGATTACAATTACTGATATCTTCATTTCTAAAGCCAACAATGGGCTATCTTGTTTAATAGATCTCTTCTTGGCTTCAAAAGAACAAGTTTACTTGATAATAGTGTGTAATCTTTTTAATGTACTGTCAAATTCAATTTTCATGTAGTTGATTATTTTTGTACCTATGTTAATCAAAAATATTATTCTATGGTTTTATTTATTGTTGTTCCCTTGGGGATTTTGAGGTTCAGTCTGAGTGAGACCAAAGACCCAGAATTTCAGGGTATGAGGCAATGGGAAGTGGGGAGAGAAAGAGTAAAAATTTTTCTCTCATACCATGGAGGCCAGAAGCAAGAGAGAACAAGTTAGAGGAAGAGGAACCCCCAGGGCCACACTGCCAGAGGAACTTCCTTAGCAACCAAACACTGCTTCCAACATTGCTGCTTTTATTCTTTGAGGAATAGGCAGATATTCTATTTCCAAACCATTATACCTGGGCAGGAATCTAATCGTTCAGAAAAAAAAAAACACTGACAAATGGAATTATATCAAATTAAAAATCTGTTCAACAAATGAAATAATCATCAGGTTGAAGAGACAGCCTATAAAAAGTGAAGAAATTTTTGACAAAAGACTAATATCCAGAATATATGAAAAAGTAAAAAAAATCAGAAAACCAATCAATAAATGGGCCAATCATCTGAATAGACATTCTTCCAAAGGAAATGTGCAAATGGCCAATATATTTATGAAAAATGCTCAACATCTTTATCAGGTAAAAACAGGTCAAAAATATATTGAGATTCCATCTCAATATAGTCAGAATAGGTATTATTAAAAATATAAAATGCTGGCAATGATGAGAAAATAAAGAGACTCATTCATTGTTGGTGTCAATACATATTAGTATAGCCATCTTAGAGAACAGTCTGGAAGTTCCTTAAAAAGTAAAAATGGAATTATACATCCCTAGATATATGCACAAAGAATACGAAGTCAGTATGTAAAATATTTGCCTGTAGCTGGGTGTGGTGGCACACGTTTGTAATCCCCACTCTTGAGAGGCTGAGACAGGAGGATCACACGAGTTCGAAGCCAGCCTCAGCTACTTGGTGAGGCTCTCGGCAACTTAGTGAGAACCTGTTTCCAAATAAAATATAAAAAAGGTCTGGGAGTATAGCCTGGAGGTAGAAAGCCTCTGGGTTCCATCCCCAGTACCACACACAAAAAAATTATATATATACACTTTTATTTCAATATTAATAAAAAATCCATCTTTAGAATTACCATGGGTGCTCATAAACAGAGGAATGGATGAAGAAAATATGGTTTATGCACACCGTGAAATCTACAGCTACAAAAAAAGAAAGAAATTATATCTTTTGTGGGGAAATGGATGGAACTAGAGGTCTTCATGTCACATTCTATAACACAAACAGAAAGACAAGTATTGCATACTTCTCTTATACGTAGAAACTACAGTAATGAAAAAAATGTATCCTGAAGGAACTACTAGGAAAGAGTATAGAAGGGAGGGTGGATATTCTCAAATCAATATATATATATATATATATCACATCACAGTAAAACTATTAATTTGTACAAATAATGTTAACATAATTACATAATAAAATACTTTAAGAAAGATCCTTAATCTAAAAGTGAAGTATTTCATCTTAAAAGATTTCTGAATGTAGATATACCTTAACAGGAATATCCACTTATGGCAAAATCATTCAATAAACATAAAAAGTAGACATGTCTGAAAGTAATTCTAATATTAAATTCTCTTTTAATATTGTAAGTGCTACAGATCTTTGGTGTGTGTGTGTGTGTGTGTGTGTGTGTGTGTGTGTGTGTGTAAGCCTTTAAAAGGAGACAGACAGACATACACAGATCGGAACCAGACATTATTATGGGAAATATGGTGCCCAGAATTCTGCTTCCTAGCCAGCGTGGCGTGGCTATGTAGTCAGACACCAGTGCATGATACTGCCAAAGAGTGGTGTGTTTTTCTAGCTGGCTGGGAACTCAAACACTTCTCTTTTCCCAACCTGTAAAAAACAGAATAAAACCAAAAACATGCAATAAAGTAATTAAACAATAAAGAAATTTCTCTCTCTGCTGTTTAAGACAGTGTTCTTTATGTATGTTCAACAGTGATTTTTTTCATTATTTCTGTACTTTGTCATCTTTTTGCTCCAGATCATGTCTTTCCAGCCATCTCTAATTCTTGTCCTTCCACCAATATCCCAATGCAAGAGAACACAGTGCCTTCTAACAACTTCATTGTGAAAGTGACAAAGGAAAAAGTATTTCAATAACACCATAGGTTAAAATTTCCAAAAATTTCTAATACAACTTCCAAGATAGAAGATTTTATTCTCTCCTACTTCCCCTCCCAGAAAGCAATATTTTGTCTGAATCAGGAGGGGAAAAGTTGTAATGCAAATCAAACGTGAACCATGAACAAGCTATGTTTAATTTGCATAGCATTTTAAAATAATTACTTTTTAAATTTATTATTACACTTTAGTATAGTGGATTGAACTCTGAGGCACACTACCTGCAAGCTGTACCCTCAGCCCTTTTTATTTTATTTTTATTAAAAAAAATCTTTCTAACTTGAGGGTCTTGCTAAATCATTGGTCATTTCCTCAAACCTGCAATCCTCCTGTCTCAACCTCAGAATATAGGCATATGACACCCTGCCCTGTTAAAAATACTTAAAAATGAATGCTAGAGTACACACAAAGTGAAAGAGTAAGCTAGGTCTTCATTTTCTTAGAAAAAACAGTTGGATCTGAGGAATCCTAGCCTCTTGGAAAGAACTGGCCGCGTCAGTTAGACACTGTGCCCCCAACCTGCAAGCAACTTCTTCTCTCAGTATATTCCTAGGCTCCTGGGTACTTGAACTGTGGTGCCTGGCCCAGATTGTAATATCTTCCAAATTATGTAACACATCTAAGCTAAATATAAATAAAGAATATTAGTGAAAAATGAGATCCTCAAATCGTCTGAGGACATTTGATTGTTAAGGAACTAGTTGGAAGTGAAGAAGTAAAATCTGTATTGGATTTTTTTTTCTGTTTTCATCTAATATGTTGATGAAATGATTGGCCATGTGGAGTTCATGCTTGGTATGCTTAATTGAACAGGTATATAAAGAGCAGTGGCCTCCTCATTGTGGCTTTCTCTGGCTCCTGCAGTGTATAGTTAAATAGCCCCTGACTTTTTGTTCTCACTTTAGTTCATTCTCCTTACATGCATTACTCTTTATACAAAGTATTTTCTGTGCATTTATTGGGCATGTTAGCTTTTGATTGCTTCAATAAGTGGATGGGAAAATCTAGATCCTGGTACTTGAACTGCCTTATTTCTGTAACTGCTTTTTCTTCAATAATGAAGAACCCCCATGGGGGGGAAAAACAAACATTAGTTTTAAAAACTAAAAACTAAGAGGAAATAAGACATAGTTATGTTTTATTTTTAAAATAAGTTTTAAAAGCTCTAAGAGGAAATAAGATAACTAAGCTAGCTCTCAGTCTATGAGTTTATCAGCCTAGAAAATTAATAGTTAAAAATTAAACAAAATAACACAAGGCAGGGAATGCCTGTACTCCCAGTACTTGGCAGGCTGAGACAGGAAGATCTCAGGTTCAAGGCCAGCCTTAGCAATGTAGGAAGACCCTGTTTCAAAAAACAAAATAAAAATAAATAGGGCTAGTGTATAGCTCAGAGATAAAATGTCCCTGGATTCAATTATTTAATTTCCAGTAACACACACACATACATACTCAAATTTGAAACAATCTTGGTGGATATGGGAGAAATATTACATGACAGAAAGTGGAAGGATTGAAAGTCAACTTTGGTTTTGAGATTATGGAGTCAACAGAAACACCAAGAAGCCGAAGCCAGCCAAAGCAAAATCACCAAGATAAGGCCACAGGTTTTCCCATTCTAAACAGTACCACACCATTTCTCAGATGAAAAGGGGTGAGTTACAGACAGATGCATAGAAAAGACAGATCTTTTCTTGCAGCACCAGGCCCCAGAGAGGAGGGGGACTCAGAACAGAGCCCAGAGCCACAGAGGAGATACGCCGGCCTCACGGCTGAGGACGCAGCAGCAGCAGCTTAATGCCGGCGGCAGCGGCGAGTTCACCTGACGGCTCCAGACCAACGCACTCAACAGCCCACCAGGGTCCAGAGAGGAGCGGTGGACAGCGAGCCAAGGTGAGCCGCTGCGGATCAGCCAGGAGGAAATCGGCAGATTTCTCAGCGCAGGGAGCATCTAAAGCTCCCAGGGGCTGGGCTCGGCACACCTTGCAGGGACTCAGAGCAGAGTTCAAAAAAAGAGAAGAAATACTCCAGCCTCACGGCCGAGGGCGTGGCAGCGGCGCCATATTGCCACCGGCGGCAGCAGCAGAGAATTCACTGAGTCCACTACAGCTTCAACTGTGTAATAAAAAACAGTGAGTCAAATTGTGGGCCCTGGAGGAGAAATCTCAGTACTGTACTACCAAGGACTTGACCCAGTGGAGGAGTGGCGGTGGCAGAGATATCACACCATAGGAGAACGCCCAACCTGGCACCCCCCATGGTCTAAAGCAGCCTCGATTGACTCCCTGGGTCTGAGACTCTGTGATACAACCCAGTACAGGAGTAGTGGGAACCGAGATACCACAGACTCGAGATCCAGAGCACCTTAAGTGAAGTCGTAGTGACCCAAGGGAAGAACCCAGAGAAGGCACAAACTTCCTAAATCATGGGAAAGAGGAATAACAATGGAGCAATGAATGCCCACAACCCCACAACATCAGAACCTGATAAAACAGAAATTCAGAGATTTCTAGAAGATTAAATCAGGAAAATAACTGTAGAAATAATAGAGGTGTTTCGAAAAGAATTCAGAGAGAGTCAAAAAGAGATGAAGGATGCAATTAATGAAGTAAAGGCCTCAATTCAAAGTACAAACAACCGACTAGACCACATGGAGAATAGAATCTTGATCTTAGAAGAAGATCATTCAAAAACTGAAAGCATAGTTTCTAATTTAGAAAAAAAATTCAACAGCAGAAATCTGACATTGAAGAAATATGGGCCCATTTTAAGAGAGCTAACCTAAGAATAATTGGACTAGAGGAGGGAAAAGAAGGTGAAACCAAAGGGATAAGTAATATCTTCAAAGAAATAATAGCAGAAAATTTTCCAAACATAGAGCAAGAGGTCAATACACAGGTCCAGGAAACTTATAGAACTCCCTTTAGACAGGATCGGAAAAGAGGATCCCCACATCACATAATTGTCAAAATGACCAATGTGGAAGCCAAGCAGAGAATCTTATAGGCAACAAAAACAAAGGGCCAAGTGACATTCAGAGGCAAACCAATTAGAATCACTCCAGACTTCCCAAACCAAGTCATGAGAGCCAGAAGGGCTTGGAGTAACATATTCCAAACTCTGAAAGAAAACAACTTCCAGCCAAAAATTTTCTACCCAGCACAACTTTCTATCAAATTAGATGGGGAAATAAGAAACTTCCACGACAAACAGAAACTGAAGGAATTTATGTCTTCAAAACCAGTGCTAGAGAAAATACTCAAAGAGATTAACTACAAAGAAGAAATAGGTAACACACACCAGAACCAGAGAAACAAGATTTTCTATCCAACAGACAACTAAGATTGGTTATCTGTGGAGATTCATTATTTATGTTAGTCATTTACCTATCTTTAAATTGTATTGTTTGCTTTTATTGTTGCTAATTTTTAGGATTTCTAGTTGGAATACTAATATACCTTCAGATATAGCATTTGGAAATATTTTATCCCATTTTATCAGTAACTTTTAACTCTGTTTACATTGTCTTTGGATATACAATATGTTTTTATTTTTTAGGGAGTTTGTTTACCCTTTTGTTGCCTGTGCCATTGAAATCATATCCAAGCAATCACTGCCAATTTCTATGTTGTGAGGTTTTATGACCCAGATATTCTTCTAAAAGTTTATAGTCTTAAGATTTATATTTAGGTCTTTTATCTATTTTGAGTTAATATTTGTATATGGTATTAAGTAATGGTCCAATTTTATTCTTTTTCATGTAATTATTATTTTTCAATAATATTAAGTTAAAAGCTAATTATTTCCTCCACCAAATGTTTGTGGAAACCTTGTCAAAAATAACTTGACCATATATGAAAGAATTCATTTCTAGGCTTTTTATTTTACTCCACTAATTTATATATCTGCCTTTATAGCAGTACTACACTGTTTCAATTATTGTAGCTTTATATGGTTTGAAATCAGAAAATATACATCTTCTAGCTTTGTTCTTTTTCGAGATCGTTTTGGGTATCTAGAGTCCATATTCCATATTAGGATAGACTTTTTGTAAAAAATAAATAAATATAAGATAGTTTCACCTTAAAAAAGAAAAAGAAAGAAATATTCTCTGGTAAGAAAGAAAGCAAAAAGAAATATTGAAATGTTATGTTTAAGTCATCAAAAGCTTGGTATCAGACAAATGAAACTGTTATATGAGATTTCAACATTAATATTGGATAAATTTCTATAATACTAGATGTCAACCACTAAGCCAAGCATGGGAAGGAGGGATGGGGAGGGAATGGGGTGGGGATTGGGTAGGGGCTAACTGGGCGATGTGTGCATGTATGTCTACAAAAGTATTATTTTTATCCCATTATAATGTATGAATACAGTGCACCAATAAAAAACTTAAAAAAAAGACACTGAAGTCATCCACAGTTACCTTTACCTCATTAGCTTAGTAAAAGTCACACCCCTAGGTGGAGTTTTAAGGTAATAGTGGACCTGAAATGCCTGAAGAAGCATGATGAAGAAGAGTAGAAGAGGGCAAGGGCAGCTGAACCTCCCTTTGCCCTGGATAGCATCAAGGCCCTGAGGAATCCCTGCCTACTCTGTCCATGCTGTAGAAGCTCTACTGCTCTGTCCTTTGCTTGAGCTGCCTAACACTCTCTCAGTGCTTTCTCCCTTTTGACAAGAGCAAAAGTCCCCAAGGTAAGCCCTGCCTATGCTTCCATTCTTTCTGAGTCCAGTTTTCATTTTTATCAAGTCTGAACCCAAGAACCTGAAGTCAGTAACACCTCCAGAGAGTGAAGATGGGATCTCTGAGCTGGGTGTGAATGTGCATTCCTATAATCCCACTACTTGGGAAACTAGACAGGAAGACTTCAGGTTCAAGGCCAGTCTCAGCGATGTAGGAAGACCCTGTTTCAGAATAAAAATAGAATAAAATTAAATAGAACCAGGGAGGTAGTTCAAAGGTAGAATGTTTCTCAATTCAATCTCCAGTACCAGAGAAAATATATACATAAGAAAAATTTAAATAGGACTGGGGATTTAGCTCCTGGAATCAATCTCCATTATTGCACAAAAATAGATAAATACATAAATAATAAAAAGAAAGGACCTCTAATGGCCTACTAACACACTCTCCCAAGCTGCTTTAGGAGATGTTCATATGAGAGAAAAAAATAATTTATATCAGCTAAACTGATGAATGCCATCAATGGTAATCTATTTCTAATTAAATCTCTCATTCTTTTATAATGCATGTTTTTTGCTTTCCCCCCCCATTCCAAAGAAGGTTAATCTGTCAGTCGCAATGAAGAGCATGGATGATGATAATGGATTTGAGACAATCTCTTCCATTTTTTTTTTTGCTTTTTGTTCAGAATTCTTTTGCATTTCTGAAAACATATACATGACCCAGTTTGATATGTTAGCACCTGAAATCTGCTCTCAGGGGAACCTAATGAAACCCTATCTGGAAGTTTTTAATAGTAGCATCCTTGCAATGCTTTTATCTATTTTGTAGCAATGCTGTCATCTAGTTGTTGTTTTTTTTTCAGAGGCAGGACTATAAAATTACTCAGTGTAATAAAAAATCTTTCTTGCTGGGAAAACAATAGAGAAGAGCCGTGGTTAGATATTCCATTGCCAGAAATTGAGCTTTCTCAAAAATATGTTACTGAAAACACTGACTGTAAATGTAGGCTTTGAGATCCAAATGGGCAGGGTACAAGAAGATGTGGCTGGCTGCCTGGGGAAAGAAGATTGGTGGAGTCAGTAGAGTGTGATGTGCCAGGTTCTTCATGGCAGGGAAGTGGCCATCAGTTCTGCTGATTCTGTCTTCTCCCTTGCACATAGTAATGAATAGCCAACTTTTACCATCTAGAAGGCTCAGGAGAGTTTCTATTGTGTTAGTTCATGCCAATTCCAAAAATTTCTGGCATAGAATGTAGGAAGGGTTTAGATGCCCGGAATTAAGACTCAAGTATTAACAGGATCATTCAGGTTGGTGAGATTTTTCTGAGCTCTTTATACAGAAGAAAGAAAATTTAATGTGGTTCTTTAAAAAAATGTGTCAATAATAAATTGTGTGGGGTTGAAGACAAATGTATTAAGTGAGTGTTTTCCTCTGTAGAAGAGGTATGTGCCACTGACTAGAAAGTTTCTATTTGCCTGTGAGATTCCATAGATTGGCTTAGGGCTCTAGTCAGAGTAGGAAGATGGTTTATTTGAGGAAACCCACGTAGAGGATGGTTTGGCATATGCTTAGTGATCAAGAACTCAGGTTGAGCAGGGTGTGGTGGCATGCATTTGTAATTCCACTCTTTGGGAGGCTAAGACAGGAGGATCACAGGTTTGAGGTCAACCTTAACAATTTAGCAAGATCTCAGCAATTTAGCAGGACTGTTTCAAAACAAAATATGCTAGAGGGGTAGCTTAGAGAGAGAATGCCTTTGGGTTCAACCTCCAGTACAAAAATAAAACCACAGGTTGAGGTTAAGATAGGTGTCTCCCATAACCCCTACGGTCATTTAAAGTTCCCGGCTCTTTTTACACAATTTTTTCAAAAGGGGAAAAAAGTGTAATGAATAACATTATCTACACTGAGTCCTTGACAAACCCAATGGGCTCGTAAAGAGCTAAGTCCAATGTATGTCGACAACCGGAGGAGCAATAAATAAAGTTTGCAGCAAATATAATAACTTTATTGCTATTTTTATTTACAGGGACAAAGAACCATGGTCCTGAATAAACTATAGAAGGTCCAGAAAAGAAGAATCATAACCCATATTGCAGAGATCACAATGAATGGTTCTATAACTTCATGAATAGAAAAACTTACAAACAAATCACGATGGTGAAAGCCTGTTTATTCCATGTGATTTATGTGAGAAGTAGAGAAACTCAAGACCCTTCTTGCCTTCAGTAAAACCTTTAAATTACAACAGGGGTTCTAGGTCTGGGCTTTTTCTGTTGGGAAGCAGCAGCCATTTAGCAGCGAAGTCTGTGACAGCCTCTTGAATGATGGACTTACAGGAGTAACATGCAAAGAATCCAACCTCTGTGATGCCTGAATCTCAGGACATCCCAATAAATCTTTATAACATGGATCTACAACAAACAGCAGGATCCTTTAATTGATTTATTTTCTAAGGATTGAACCCAGGGACCTTCTACCTTTGAACCATACCTGCAACCCTATTTTATTTTTATTTTAAGACAGGCTCTCTCTGAGTTGCTGAGGCTAACCTTAGACTTGTAATCCTCCTGTCTCAGTCTCTCAAGTACTGGGATTACATGCATGCACCACCATGCCTGGCCCATAATCTTAAAAAATAATCATAAAATAAATCACTTTAGGTTTCCTGATTCTGACCTTCCTCCAGTCAGAAAGCCTTTATTACATAAACATATTGGAGCTACCATTGTTATTGCTATAACATTCTTTGAGAGATCTGTGTCCTATTTAAAACATAACAACAGCTTTCATTCAATGGCCTTTAACATGGTGAAAATAGGTTCTGTTTATTGCCTGCTTGCCTAACCAGCCTCTCATGGGAAACATCAACCCCTGTGCTAAATCTTCCATCCACTCCTTCCCTGCTTTCCATTCTACCTTTCCGCTCTTGCAATCAGAATGCTTTTTCCTTTAAGCGACCCCTCATCTTTTCCACTTTCTCAGGTGTCACCTCTGCATGGAAGCATTCACAGACACAGCTAACTGAAGATCGCCACTTCTAATGAAAGTTAGCTCTGGGCAATCTTTACTGAGGGGCAGCACTTACTATCCTATTCTTTAATCCAACATATAGGCACAGGTAGTAACTTCCTCAATAAGACCTCCAAAGTGCAGGAAATTAAAATAAGAATTAACAAGTGAAATGATAGCAATCTACTAGACATCTCAAATCACCTTAACTGAAGATGACCAAACCTCAACTTCTCTCAGTGCTGCCTCTCTTCCATGTTACTCTATCTGCAAATGCCAATACACCTACTTAGCCCTTTGTATAAGTGATTTAAATTAATCCTGTAGTGTTTTTTTTTTTCTAGTTAATCCTAGAACTCAAGCAGTGGCAACATTTTTATTCTTTCTTCAAGTGTATAATTCTAAATCTCTCCTGTTTCCACCCTATTTTAGACACCTGCTCCTCCACTATCATGAATTGCCTCTTTCTGCTTATGTTGCATTTAAAAATTTTAAATTCATCACTCATTTTCATTAGATGCTAAATTATAATGTGAATGGGGAATATATATGTCTTATTTTTACCAATAGTCTTATATAACAGCTCTAGATCATAGTAAAAACACAGCAACTGGTGTAGAATGTATTATTAAGTATTATTGTATTAAAATAAAATATATTTAAAAAAGCAGAATTTGTATCTATACCATTTAAATATTCATTCCAGGCAAATATTTATTGCATTTTTGCCATATTGAAGACATTGTTCTGTCGGTTGGAAACACTAGCATGAAAGAGATAAATTAAGATACCTGTTCACTTATGAAAATAATTCATAAAATTAATAAATTACTCAATGAATGAATTAAATACATATATATGGAATTCATATACATATATAAATTCAAAAGTATGATCCTGATACAAATGTATAAACTAGTAATTATTTGAACCTTATGCTTAATAATCAGTCATTGATTATTTTATTTAATTATGTTTTATTATACTTTAACCTTTTAAATAAATTCAAACATTAAAACAATTTAAACCTCAAAAAATATACAAGTGCATAAATGTAGTTCATCAAATAAACAGAACAAAAGACAGAAACCATATCCTCTTAACAGATGCAGAAAAAGCATTAGGCAAAATCAACACCCTATAATGCTAAGGGCACTGTTAAAATTAGTTATAGAGGAAAATTATCTCAACATCATAAAGAAAGTTTGTGATAAACCCAAAGCCAATATTATACTGAATGACTAAAAGCTGAAACAATTTCCATTAAAATCAAGAACAAGAAAATGATGCCAACTATCACCAGTGCTACTCAGCATAGTAGTCAAAATTCTAGCTAAATTAATTAAATAAGAGAAGGAAATTAAAGGGATACAAATAAGGAAAGAAGAAATTATCTATATTTTCTGATGACATAAGCTAAGGAAACTTAGCTTATGGGGGGGTTCTGAAGTAAGAACATTCATCTAACACCTCATATGTCTCAATTTCTCCCTAGCTTCTGCATATAAAGGAGAACATCCAAATTTGCACTTTTAGTGCCTAACTAATCTCACATTCTCCGGTTCCATCCATTTCCCTGCAAATGATATAATTTTGTTTTTCTTTATGACTGAGTAGAATTCCATTTTGTACATATCCTCTTAACTTTATAATTCATTCACCTTTTGATGGAAATCTTGATTGGTTCCATAGTTTGACAATTATAAATTGTGTACCTATAAATATAAATATGCATGCATTATTATAGTAGTCTGATTTTAGTTCTTTTGGGTGGATACACAGGAGTGGTATAACTGGGTCATATGGTAGGTTCATTCTCTTTCTTCTGAGAAATCTCCACAGTTTTTCAAGTGGTTGCACTAATTTGCAATCATACCAACAATGCATCAGAGTTCCTACTTCTCCACATCAATGCTGGTATTTATTATTGTTTGTATTTTTTAATGACTGAAGTTCTAATTGAGGTTAGGTGACATCTAAAGAAAGTTTTGATTTGCATGTATGACCACTAATAATGTTGAGCATTTTTATATATTTATTGACCATTTGCATATCTTCTTTTGTGAAGTGTCTATTTAGTTCATTGGCCCATTTTTGACTGAGTTATTTGTTTTTATGGCAGTGAGATTTTTGAGTTTTGTGTACAGTCTAGACATTAGTCTTCTATCAGGGGAGTAACTGGCAAAGATCTTCCATTCTGCCTGCTCTCATTTGAATTCTTCATAGTTTTCTTTGCTTCAAAGAAGATCTTAATTTTAATGCAAGCCTGCGTATTAAGCCTCATTTTAAGTTTTGTCCCTTTGAGGTCTTGCTGAGAACATTTTTACCCATAACTATAAGTTGAAGTGTTGGTTTTATACCGTCTTCAATAGACTTCAAAGTCTCTGCTCTAAATTCCAGACCTTTGATCCATCTTGAATTGACTCTTTTACAGGGTAAAATAGTGGAATTTATTTCCATTTTCTGCACATGCATGGATAACCAATTTTTCCAACACTATTTGTTGAAAATCCTATCTGTTTTTTTCAGTGTATGCTTTTGGCCCTTTTGTCAAAAATCAATTGGCTTTAAATGTGTAGGTTTGTTTCTGAAACTTCTATTCTGCTCCATTGGTCTATGTGCCTACTTTTGTGCCAGTACCACACTGTTTTTTGTTATTATGGCTCTGTAGTATAGTTTAAAGTCAGCTATTGTGATGTCTAGTGTATGAATTTTATTGATGAGAAATAGTTTGATTACTCTGAGTCTTTTGTTGTTCCATTAGAATTTTAGGATTGATTTTTCTATATTTGTGAAAAATGACTATGACATTTTAATAGTTATTGCATTAGATTTGTAGATCACTCTTAGAAGGATGGCCATTTCAATGATAGTTATTCTGTCTATCCAAGAGCATGAAAGAGCCTTCCCCCTTCTAAGAAATTCTTTAATTTCTTTCTTTAGTGTTTTATAATTTTCATGGTAGAGATAAGTTTTCTATATGTGGATAATCAATCCACTGAAAAAGCACAAAAAATTTTATTCATGATAGCTCCAAAAATCATAAAATACTTAGTTATAACTCTAATCAATGAAGTAAAAGATGACTATGATATAAACTACAGAGCACGGAAGAAAGAAATAAAAGAACACCTTACAAGAAGAAAAGCCCTTTTATATTCTTGGATAGGCAGAATAAAGAGCATCAAAATGGTCATATTACTAAAAGTTGTATACAAATGAAATGTAACACCCATTAAAATACCAAAATCATTCTTTACAAAAATAGAAAAATACTTTCAAATTTCACATGGAAGAACAAAATTGTAAATTAGTGCAACCACTTTGGAAAACAGTATAGAGAATCCTCAGAAGAATGGGCATAAATGTCCCATATGATCCAGCAATACTGCTTCTAAATGTCTACCCAAAAGAATAGAAAACAAACTACCAAAGTAAAGCAAGTATTTATAAATATTTATAGTTGCACAATTCACAATTGCCAAACTATGGAACCAGCCAAGATGTCTATCAACAGATGAATGAAGTACAAAACTATGGGATATGTACAAATAGAATTTTACTCAGCTATAAAGAACAAAATTATGTTATTTGTAAAAAAAAAAGTGGATCAAACTGGAGAACATTATGCTAAGTGAGATTAGTCAGTCACATAAAGTTAAAAATTGGATGGTCTCTTTGATATTAGGAAGCTAGGGAGAAAACAGGTTATATGAGGAACTCTAAAGGAAGACTTCTAAAGCAAATAAGGTGACCTAATTGAGGGTGATGGGCAAGGGGAAGAGGAAAACTCTCTAATGTACATGAAATACAGTCACAAAAATATCAAAGTCAGTCAGTAAGCCAGACATGAGGAGGGAGTGGGAAGAGAGTGGGACAGAACTGTGGAAGGGCTACATGAATGATGTGCACATGTATGCCTCTACCAGATTGTACCCAATTAAGATGCATGTTACATTTTACCAATAAAAAGAAGAGACAAAACAATTCTTTGCAACCAAAACCATCCTGAAAACTTTATACCTGACTTCACATTGTACTACAATGCTATAGTAAAGCAGCAACAACAAGCAAACAGCATAGTATTGACACAAAGATAGACACGTGGATTAATGGAAAAGAATAGAAGATACAGAAACAAACCCTCACACCTAAAGCTATTTGATCTTTGGCAAAGGGACTAAAAACAGATGCTGAAAAAAAATAGGCTTTTCAACAAAGGGTACTAGAAAAACTGGTTAACTATATGTAGAAAAATGGGACTAGATATAAACCTTTTATCCTGCACAAGAATCAACTCAAGAGATCTTGCATCTACTAGAAGAGGTTAATGGATGAACTCTCCAATACATAGGCACTCATAGAACCTTCTTCAATAATGTCTCCAAAGCTTAGAAAATAAAAATAAAAATGAATAAGTGAGATAGCATCTGATTAAAAAGCTTTGGTACAACAGAGGAAACTACAAAGAACCAAAAGAATGAACCTACAGAACAGAGAGAATCTTGACCAATTACTCCTCTGATAGAGGATTAATATCTAGAATACATGAAGAATTTTAAAAACCCAATCTTAAAAAAACAAAACCAATAAAAAGGGCCGATGGATCCGAAAGGATACTTCTCAAAAGAAAAAATACAGTGGACAATAACTATTAAAAATGTTCAGCATCATAAGTAATCAAGGAATATGTAAATCAAAAGGATTCAGAGATTCCATCTAACTTTTGTTAGACTACTAATCATCAAGAATAAAATCAATAATGAGTGCTGGTGAGAAGGTAGGGAAACAAAAACCCTTTAATAGCTGCTATGAAGAGCAGCTTAGAAGTTCCTTAAAAAATGGGAATGGAGCCACAATGCAACCTAGCCATACCATTTTTTGGGAATCGTTTCAAAGGACTTGAAATCTGATTACTAGGTGAAAGGTGCATTTCTGTGTTTACAGCAGCATAGTTTATGATAGCTAAACTATGAAACCAGTCTAGGTGTCCACCAACAGATGAATGAATTACAAAACTGTGGTATATGCACACAGAGGAATTTTACTCATCCATAAAAAGAAAAGTTATTTCATTCATAGGAAATGAATGGATTTTGAGAATATTATGCTGGTAAAATTAGCCTGTGGCAGAAACCAAATAAATATATTTTCTCTCATAGGTGGAAACTAAAAAGAAATTGGGAAACAAAAGAAACTTCAGATAAAGGAGACATTTGAATAAAGTAATGAAGGAGGTTTTCTTTTTTTTTTTTGTGGTACTGGGGGTAGAACCCAGGGGCTTTCTACCTCTGGCTATACTCCCAGATCTATTTTATATTTCATTGGGAAAAAGGATCTCACTAAGTTGCTGAACGCCTCACTAAGTAGCTGAGGCTGGCTTCGAATTTGTGCGATCCTCCTGTCTCCACCTCCCAAGCGTGGGGATTACAAGTGTGCACCACCATTGCCCAGCATGATGGAGTTTTAGAGGAGGGAGGAAGAGGCATAGAATCATAATGAAGAGAACAGGTTGAATGATGCTGTGTGTGTAATTAAGTTATCAATGCCAATGTCAGTGACGTGTGGAGGGAGTAGGGTAGGATCTAGAGGAAAACATACAGTTCTGTGTGCATGTAGATTCCTATCACTCTATATTTCAGTAGAATGTATGACTACAATATTGTATGCATCAATACAAGTATAAAAATAGTAGATTTTTAAATATCAAGAACATAATTATATTAAATCTTTAGAAAGAAAGACGTAAAAATTTCCAACAAAATCCTGTTCTTATCCAACATAATCCCAAATCCAGATAGCCAACAATTATTATATGTTTCTGATTTAGCATTCTAGGATTTTTATAAAATATAAAAACTAATACATGCTACCACATATCATGCAGATCTTGAGAAAGCTCGATCAAGGGATCCGCAATGGCATAGATCCCCCATTAAGTATGTATAGCATTCCTTTCTTCATAAAATTATTTCAGGATTATTTGGATTAATATGTATAATTGAAATTTTATGTACAAACATTATAACTAAAACTGATGGGGAGCGGCTTGTGAGAGACTCAGGCGGCAAAGATATCTTCCCAAGGATAAAAATATTGGGCCAAATATTAAGTTCAAACTGACTTTAGTTAGAGCCACTGTATATGATTAAGTTTGAGACAGCCTTGTGAAGTGAGACAAAATATACTATGTCCAGCACCCTCGCCCTAAACTTTATAACAAATAATAATTTTTACTGTCCTTGGCAATTTTATAACAAATAATAATTTTTACTGCTTGCATGACTATGCTCTTGCTTTTCTGCCAAAAAATAAAGTATAAAAACTGTAACAAATCATGAATAAAAT
Organism: Muscardinus avellanarius; assembly: GCF_963383645.1. NCBI lineage: Eukaryota > Metazoa > Chordata > Mammalia > Rodentia > Gliridae > Muscardinus > Muscardinus avellanarius. The sequence continues at coordinate 148,607,564 of NC_137786.1, forward strand.
GGAGAAAGATTTGATCTCGTATATCATTCTTCTCTCATCGGCCTCGGTTTCCCCCTCATCAACACATGAACTCCGATTCTGCTAGGGCTGGACCCCGGCAAATACAAATATGTGATCTTCCCCAAATATTTAAAAATCAATAAATTATCATCAACACTGGTACATTTTCCTGTTTTCATAAAAATCATTAAGATATTTATCAGGACATATAAAGAGTTACAAAAATTGTGTAAATTCAGTGTTATGAATATTTAACTAATTGTCAAAAAATTTCCAATGTTAAAAAGACATATTGTAGACATATATTTTCACATGTATGCATTTATAAGTGCTTAATAATTTCATAAAATGTATTTCATGATTCAAAAGATATATTTGATAGTCAAGCTTTTGCCCTTCAAAAATGTATGGCCAGAATTCGTGAGGCTGAGACCTGAGGATTGCGGTTCGTGGACAGCCTCAGCTATTTAGTGAGGCCCTCTGCAACTCAGTGCGACCCGGTTTTAAAACAAAGAATAAAAAATAGGGCAGAGGCTGTAGCTCAAAGGTCGAATGCCCCTGGGTTCCATCCCCAGACCTGCAAAAAAAAAAAAAAAAAAATTATGGGAATGCCTATTCCTAAACTACATTATCAGAATGACTGCCAAAGACCAGTGCCAGTCAGTTTAGGTGTTCTTGAAGGTGGGATTCAGGAGTTAGCAGCTTGAGGAAATGAGAGAGAGCTGTTTCCGAGGTATCATTCTGCCATTTGGAGTCAATGCTTTATTTTAATATGCTTTTACATGGAAGTATTTGGTATTAGCAACTTTCAGCAAAACATGTCCTCAGTACACCTGGGTAGAAACAACTTTTGGCAAAACATATTTTCAGTACACTTGGGTACATTTTGTGCTCTATTTGCAACAATTCAACCTGCCCCAATGAGCTCATATCCCAATACCGTGTCTGGAAAAACACCTGAAATTATCCAAATTAATATCATACAATTCATTCTGGTTACTTAGCCACAAGTCAATTTTATTCTAATTATTAATCTAACTGACAAGGAGGCTCTGCAAAGCACATTCAAAACTAAGTCTAAACTAAAAGTAGAAAAAATACAAGGGGCTTTTCCACTAAAAGGGACACAAAGATTATAAAAAATCTTTAAAGGGTACAAAGCATTTTACTTTTATATTTCATATTTCAAAATACTGCTTATACATTTTATTTTCTTCTAAAACCTGTTTAATTATCTCTTCAATTATTTCTTTTGATCCTTGGTCAGAAAACACCGAAGACAGGCCTTAGCTGGCCACTCTCCATCACACATAATAAGCTTAAGCTAAACTTATCCTATCCTCTAAATTAACTACTAAATACTAAACTTACTATCTCTACTTCTAAAATTAATGGATACTATTATCTGCTATTTTAAGCACTAGATATTTTATTAACTTATTCTAAACTAACCACCAAATCCACATTAAACTTATTCTATTTTTCTAACATACAATGTCTACATCTAATTTTCTATATGCCTAGTAAATAATTAATTAAACATTTATTTTGTGCTTTAGTGAGCAGGCACCAAGGACATCCCTGCCTACTCAACCTCTCCATAAGTCTATTTTTCTGCCAAAACCCATTTTTCCTAAACTATTTCTATCCATTCTCCATACTATATCATTTTTATACAGGGTGGAGTTTTGGCCCCTGAAGTGGTAACCATGGACAAAGAGTGTTAACAAAATTAACACTCTTTGATCATATAAGCTGGTCCAATTAATTTTGCAGGTATCATGTTGGGCTTTTCCTCAAAAGACTCAGCATCTATACACAACTGTTTCTGCTGTTTCTACTAGCCAGATCCTTACTATTTGGGACTTTATAAATTTCTGAGCAATTCATATGTTTCTTAATACCATTTTTCCTTTAATATCTCCATATGCAAATGATAGTATGTCTCACTGAGACCACTCAGATCATTCAGCTCCACTAATAATCCAATTAAAACACAGAATACAAAACTGTGTCAATGTAAGCAAAGTCTTCATCCTCCTGCCTTGAAGGAATTCTCCTCTTGCTGGGACCTTGTCAAACAGCCCTAGGGACCCGGGTCTCGACAAATGACATTATCTATTGTAGAGCATTTAAAAAATTTGGTGAATAAAATTTACTAATTCATTGGTGTAAAAAATATACCAGATTGAAAAAGACTATAGGACATCTATTCTAACTTGGGCACACTTTTGTTTCTGAGGACAAAGGTAAGACAATATCTCTGACCACCAGTAGCTTATTCTCTTATAAGAAGAACCACACAATAATTATCAATAGATTCAGCATGTGTACATATACACATACACACACACATATATACACATATGTATATCCTTATATGTAGAATGCTTGTTCTATCTTCCTGTATAATTTCTAACAATGTTAATTAGAATAAGCTAGCTGGACATGGTGGTAAATGCTGTAATCCCAGTACTTTGAAAGCTGGAACAGAAGGATTGCAGGTTTGAGGCCAGCTTCAGCAACTTAGAAACACTCTCATCAACCTAGTGAGATTCTGTTTGAAATTAAAAAAAAAATAGGACTTGGGGTATAGCTAGGAGGTAAAATACCCCTTGCTTCATTTCCTAGTAACACATACACACACACACACACACACACACACACACACACACACACTAAACTGAGAACTAGATATGTAAAACAGAAATAAAATTTCATTGTTAGTGAACCAGTATCCCTTGCATTGAAACATCTCCTTTCTCTTTATAATACTATGATCAATTAGTTTATAAGAGTTCAATAAGACTAAGGAAACTCAGGTGAAAATTAAGAACTAACAGAGTCTACAGTATCTGGGAAAACTTGGGACATAAATACTTGGCAACATAGTCACAACAAAGTAGAATTATATAAATTGCAAACGTTTTGTTATTATCCAGCATTCACAGGATAGAAGTTTGGAAAGTCAATGTTATCAAGAAGTTAGATTAAAATAAACTAGAAGAGAAAGTTGTCTCTAACTGAAGAGAGAGTAATGTTTATGAGGGCTTCTGTAGTCAGAAATTAAAGACTTTTTCAAATTGAGGTTCTGGAAAAGTTAAAACATAATGTTATAAAGTCATTTATTGATTCTTCAGAGAATAGTATAAGTTGAGATCAGTAATTATGCTTTGTAGCTGTTCAGAATATCAAAATTCAGATTCAGACCATAAGAAGGAGACCAGAAATAAGCTGAAGGATAGGTAATAAGATCAAGATTTATCTTTTTTTTTTTTTTGCAGCACTTGGGATTGAACTCAGGGGCATTCTACCCTCAAGCTATACCCCCAGCCCTATTTTTTATTTTTTACTTCAAAACAGGGTCTCACTGAGTTGCAGAGGGTCTCACTAAGTAGCTGAGACTGGCTACAAAACTGTGATCCTCTTGTCTAAGTTTCTCATTACTGACATTACAAGCTTGCTCCAAAATGCCTGGCTCAAGATTTATCTTAATGGGCATCTCTGTGAACAGATGAATGAAAGAGCTTCAGAAGTTCTGTGTTTGATAAGTGTTTTTGGATTTAGACTTCAAGGTGTTTACATTTTGAGCCCTTAGTGAATATTGAGTGGACAACTGCAAGGTTAAGATCTTCAATTAGCTGATTCTGATAGATGATTTACAATCTCCATCTGATAATTAGAGAAAGATATGACACAAGGGAATGTATATTAAACTATTACGGATGAAGAGTTTATTTCAAGATAAAAGTCAAACTGATCAAATAGTCAACAAATAAATGGTATGGTCTGGGTTATCATCAGAATATCTGAAGATCAGATCTCACTTTAACTTAATAAAGAAAGCCTTTTTTTCTCTGATAACTCCAATAACATTTTTTTTGTGTGTGGTACTGAGGTTCCTGGAAACCCTTTTACTTCTGGGCTACATTCCCAGGCCTATTTTATTCTTTCTTTCTTTCTTTCTTTCTTTCTTTCTTTCTTTCTTTCTTTCTTTCTTTCTTTCTTTCTTTCTTTTTTTTTGAAACAGGGTCTCTTAAGCCATCTTGGCTGGCTTCAAACCTGTGCAATCCTCCTGTCTCTGCCTTCCAAGCGTGGAGATTACAAGTGTGCGCCACCACGCCCGGCTCAACTCCAATAACATTTTAAATTCAAGTTACCTTCACGTTGGCCCATGGTATAATACATTTATTTCTATAAAGAAAATAGGACTCAGTCATTTCATTTTCTTAGGGCTTTATCTTAGGTCTTTATATAGCTTTTTAGGTATAAAAGCTATATGTTAAAATGGAAATATTATTCACAATATATAGTTACTATTTTAAAGGCAATTAAACATATGATCAAAGCTATCTTAGAAACTTAATGACTGGAGTGGAAATGCAATTTATAATAAATTGGATTCTAATGGACCACCAGTTGTATATTGATGATAGCATTTAACTACTTTTGTTGTTAGTGTTCTCCTGGCATCAGTATAAGAACAAATGAAAGCAGAAATATTACTTTCATGTAGTTATTTATTTTTCCACATCCATGTGACAAACTGAATCACATTGTTATCCAATAGTAAGGAAGTCAAAATAATATTCTGTGTAGATTATGTTATCCTATACTTTGAAGACCAATAAACTTTCATTCAAAGACTTCTAGAGCAGATAAATACAGGAAAATATCAGGATACAAAATAAATGTATGTAATCTCAATTCTTGGAAGGCTGAAACAGGAGGACGAAAGGTTTTCAGCCACCCTTAGATACTTAGTGAGGCCCTTTGCATCTTAGTGAGACCTTGTTTAAAAAATAAAAAATAAAAGTAGGTCTGGGGGTGTAGCTCAGAGCTAGAGTTCCCCCAAGTTCAATTCCTAGCACTGCAAAAAATAGCATACAAAAAATTAATCACTTTTATTTACATCATTAATAAATTTATAAAAAAATAAAAAAATTTGCAATAGTTTCAAAAATTAAATACCTAATAATATATCTAAAGAAAGGAGGTGAATGTTTTCTTTCTGTGTGTGTGTGTGTGTGTGTGTGTGTGTGTGTGTATGTGTATGTGTGTGTGTGGTATTGGGCATGGAACTTAGGGGCATTCTACAATGAGCTACACCCTCAACTTTATTTTATTTTTATTTGAAACAATCTTGCTAAGTTGATGAGAGTATCACTACTTTCAGAGGATGTCCTCAAACCTATAATCCTTTTGTTTCAGCCTTCCAAGTACTAGAATCACAAGCATGCAACACTATGCCTGATTGAATTTCTGCAATGAAAATAGTAAAATATTGAAAAAAGCAATTGAAAAAAGACACTATAAGATGGGAAGATCTCCCATTTTCTTGGATAAGTATTAATGTTAAAATGACTATATTTCCGAAACCAAAGTGCACATTCAGTGCAATCTCCATCGAGATGTCGATGGCATTCTTCAAGAACTAGAAAAACAGTTTAAAAATTTATATGGAAAAGCTGGGTATGGTGGTGCCTGCCTGCCATCCCAGTACCTGAGAGGCTGAGACAGAGAAGCCCAGTTTTGAGGCCAAGCTCAGCAATTTTGTAATGCCCTACACAATCTAGTGAGACATTGTTTTAAAATAAATAAAATAGAGCCGGGCATTGGTGGCTCTTGTAATCCCCGCGCTTGGGAGGCGGAGACAAGAGGATCGCGCAGGTTCGAAGCCAGCCTCCTTGGTTTAATACCCTGTTTCTAAATAAAATATAAAATAGGTCTGAGAGTGTAGCCTGGAGATAGAGGGTTCCATCCCCACTACCATAAATAAATAAATAAATAAATAAATAAATAAATAAATAAATAAATAAAAATAGGTCCCGGGGTATAGTTCAGAGATAGATGTCCCTGAGTTCAAGCTTCAGTAACACACACACACACACACACACACACACACACACACACACACACTCACATGGAAGAATAAAAGGTCCAGAATATCCAAAACAATTCTGAGCTTAATTTCCAACCTCAAATTATTCTACAAAACAGGCATGGTGGTGCATTCTTGCAACCCCAGTATTTAGAAGCTGAGACAAGAGGTTTGCAGTTATTTAGCCAGCCTCAGCAACTTAGGTCCTACACTTTAATGAGACTTTAATGAGGCTGAGGGTGTATTTCAGAGGCAGAATGCCCCTGGGTTTAATCCCCAGTAAAACAAAATAATATACTACAAAGCTCTGGTAACAAAATCTGCATGAAAGTAGAACAAAAACACACATACAGATCAGTAGAATAGACTAGGGGATACAGAGAAAAACTCTCACAGACACAGCCATCTGATCCCTGACATAGGACCAAAAACATACCTTGGGGGAAAGACAGCCTTTTTAAGAAATGGTGCTGAAAAAAACTGATTATATATATATATATATATATATATATATATATATGAATGAAACAAGATCTCTGTTTCTCCACTTGCTTAAAATTCAACTCAAAATGAATAAAAGTCCTAGGAAATAAACTGAAATTTTACAAAAGGTAAAGAAAATATAGTATCAACTCTTTAACACATAGGTACAGGTAGAGACTTCCTTGGTAATGCCCCTAAATCTCTGAAAATAAAGGCAAGAATCAAAACTGGGATAACACTGAATTAAAAAGCTTCTGTGCAGCCCGGTGTGGCGTCGTGCATCTGTAATCCCGGTACTTGGGAGGCTATGACAGAAGGATGGCAGAGTCAAGGCCTTTAATGTGCAGTAACTTAGCAAGACTGTATTTCAGAATAAAAAATAAAATAAAATAGGGCTGGCAGTATATCACAGTGGTAAAATACCCCTGGGTTTAGTTCCCAGTAGCCCCACCCTCCAAAAAAAAAAAAAAAAAAAGAGCTTCTCACAACAAAGGGAACAACCAAGAGTGTGAGGAGACTGTAGATGGGGAAAAGTCATCATCACTTTACTTCTGACAGAGAAATCATATCCAGAATATATAAAGAACTAAACAAATAACAAAACAACAAATAACCCACATAATAAATGGGCATTTGAACTAAATAGATATTCCTCAGATGGTAAATTAATTTAACTCAAAGTGGTCTGAAAATGCTGTATGTGTGTGTGTTTACAACGCATACCACAGGCACTGGAAACAAGACTTTAAGTATTAAATGAACAGGCGCATCTTCAGTTTCTTAAGCTAACAGTCAAATTTCTCTGTGGTCAAAACCTTTTCAAACATGTACCTTATTCTATTTTTAGTTTTTAAAAATTGTTTTAGTAACTGTTCTCCTGTCCTAATTTACATTCAACCAACAATTTTTACCACAACCTCACCAGAATTTGTTATTTTTGCCCTTCTTGATAATAACCATTTTAACTGTGGTGAGATAATATCTCACTGTGGTTTTGACTTGTATTTATTTGATAGATAATGAAATCCAGCTTCTTTTTTCAGATTTTTTTTTGCCATTTGAATTTCTTTTTTTTTTAATTTTTTATTGGTGCATTATATTCATGCATCATATTCGGGTAAAAAACTTATGTGTACATACATGTACACATCACCGATTTAACCCCTACCCAAATCCCACCCCATTCCCTCCTCGTCCCTCCTTCCCTTGCTTGGCTTAGTGGTTGACTTCGATATGTTTAAGTACATTGTGTGTTTTAGAGATTTTTCTTCTTCCCCCCTCATTTCTCCTCCTTTAGGTTGTCTTGTTTGCTCCTCTATAGGATTTCCCTTTTCATCTAGAGTTCTTCCTGTGACCCATTTCTGAGAAATATCTATTCATATCTTTAGCCCATTTCTTTGCTATTTCTTTTTTATATACTTTTACTGGTGCCTTATAGTCTTGCATCATAAAGTAGTTGAGAGTGATAGGGACATACGTGCACAAAACACTTGGTGGAGTTTCCAGAGCTCTCTCCTCACTCCAGTCTCTTCCCCAAACAGGATATTGAGATTGACATTGATATTCTTACGTATGTGCATAACATTAATGGATGCTCCTTTGCTAATGTGTCTGTTAATTTTTCCTCCCTCCCACATCACCCTCCCCTGACCACTTCCCTTGCTCCACTGTATTTCTCTTTCATTATATCAAGTCCTCTTGTATTCTCATTCCTCCCTACCTCATTTCTCCCTGCAAATGAGAGAAAACATATGACCTTTCATTTCCTGTTCACCAGGTCCATCCATTTTCCTGTAATTGCTGTAATTTTGTTTTTCTTTATTGCTGAGTAGAGTTCCATTGTACTTATATTTCATAACTTTTAATTTTTATTTATTTATTTTTCAGAGACAAAGACAGAGGTTTATTTAGGAAAGTTGAAGAAAGATACACATTCAAGGGAGAATGCAGGCCATCTCAAGAGGGAAAGAGCAAATTTGGAGACTCACAGTTTTTTTTTTTTTTTTTTTCTTTGCAGGAGACTCCCATGAGGGGCAGGAGGGGTGCACAGTAGAGATAGAGGTCTGGACTTCCTTTGAATCTTCAATGGGTAGTGGTTGAGTGGTACCTGTACTTGACTGAATGTCCTACCTTACTTAGAGATCCTTTATTTACTAAGCATATTTTCATCTCTTCATGGACACCTAGGTTGATTCCATAATCTGTCGATTGTTAATTGTGCTCAAATAAACACAGATAGGCATATCTCACTACATATATATATATATATATATATATATATATATATATATATATATATATTGCTGGTGATAGAGCCCAGGAGCCCAGGGGCCTTCTACCTCAGGGCTACACTCCCAGATCTATTTTATATTTTATCTGGAAACAGGGTCTCTTAAGGTAGCTGAGGCTGACTTCGACTTCGAACCTGAGCGATCCTCCTGTCTCAGCCTCCCAAGCATGGGGATTACAAGCATGCACCACCATGCCCTGCTTATGACTGTAATATTTTATTTCAGTCCCTTTGGAAAGATACCCAGGAGTGGTATAGCTGGAGCTCATGTGGAGTGGATTTGTTTACCATTTCTACCAACTGCTACCCAATCATAAGTCAATTATTTGACCAGATTCCTCAGTGTATGCATCTCTAAGTTATATAAGTTTAAGGATAATGTTGCTGTATTCTATTATAGATTTTTTTAAAATTTTCTACCATTTGTGAACACATAAAGACACATTTGATGGGTGATGACTAATAGCATATGAAATGAAGCTATTGTTATTTCAAAAATAGTTAAGCAGCTTTGGCCAAATCTCATTTCTCTTTCATTTTTCCAGAAAGTAACAATCTGGCCTTTAGGTACTAGAAGTAAATTTCTATTTCTGCAAGTTTATTTTAATTTTTGCTGTATTCTGATAAAAATAAAGGAAATTAATGATTTGTTTTTGTGATATTTAGTGAAGAATACAGTTGTCCGTGAGGAATTGAGCAAGTGAAATCTTGGGATAAAAAAGAGAATATTTTAATTTAAGATTCATTATTGTTAGTTTGTTCAAATTGTTTTAATGAGTAAACTGCACGTCCTCTGAATTCAAACTCAGTGGGTCTTGAACTTTTTAAATATATGACTTCAGTGTTAAAATATTTACTCACAGCCCACAAACACAAATTGCTGTCAGTTGCTTTCCTTATAGTGTAGTGTATCAAAGGGTATCAGTAGGAAAAGAAACCTTTAGAATAAATGTAAATATAAAATAAAATAACTGGTGATCTTATTAGAATGTCAGTTCACATTCAGCATGTCTACGTGGAGCCTGAGAATCTGCAAGGGTTTAATAAATGAGCCGAACTTGCTGCAATGCCATCTTCCAAATATAAGACACTGAGGACAAACACTAATTTTAAGGACACACTGAAGTTCATTATCACTCAGGACTATTCTTAAGTAAGTGCTTTCTTGCTTTAGGGCAGGGGACATAATGAATTTACAAGTTCTTTGTTGCCATTATTTTTCCCTGGATGCACTGGTACTTGCAGTTTGGTGGAGGCCAAAAAGATTCTCCTGCTTTCTGGAACTTTCCTGAAATTATCTATGTCAAATGACTGAACAACTTAGAGATGAATACTTCATCCTATATTTTACTGAAAGCATTGATTTTTTTAAATCTGTTTTCAAAGTGTACTGTGCTCAAATAACATCCTTTACAGGAAAAGCTAAACATGGCCTCATCTATAGGTGGGTGGTGAAAGCATGGAGCAGCAGGCAGAGATAGCGAGAGAGAGAGAGAGAGAGAGAGAGAGAGAGAGAGAGAGAACGAACGAGAATGATGGAGAGAGACAGAATAGCAAAAATTAAGGAGGAAAGAGACTTAGAAAAAATATGAGAATGATTACATCAGTATTTACTTCTTGTCAGTAACCAGGAAGAAACAGTTTTGTTTTGTCTTATTTCTTGTGAAAGAAGACTATACATTGATTAAAAATAATTCAGAATATGTGAAAATACTTTCTTACTGTCCCCAAATGATATCACCAATAAGGCACATCAGAGGAATTTTTTTTTAAACTTTGTACCTTTCATCTCAAAAATGCAGTTTTTGAGACAGTATTTATGATTGGAAATCACCAAATACACAAACTGAAGTGAATAGAAAAATGAAAAAAAAAATCAGAAGCTGTGTGATATTCACATCCATTTAAAAGAGTTTAGACAGCTCAAATGTTTAAAGTTAGATTTGCATATAATGTCGTTTCTACCTTGCATTCTTCATATCTACAGACGATAACCCTATAGATGCTAATCCTGTTACATGCATTTACCTCAAATTTAGTGGTTTAAAAGAATACTGGAGGAATCACAGAGAAATATTCGTTTTCCCTTAGACAAAAGCAAAACCAGCCCAAACAACAGAACACTTGTGGTCTGACTAGGCAGGCAAGACAAATAATTAGGGATTATTCTGTGACTTGACTTGCCTAGAGCTAGTGAATTCATATTAAGAGAAGCAATGAGAACGAAGTCTGAAAAGACAAATGAGGACATTTGTCATGTATTTGTCATAAGTTTCAAGGCTTTAAAGGCCAAGTTAAGAAATCTGTTCTGAGAAACATGGGCTATTAAAAATAAATGTGAGCTGGGCGTGGTGGCGCACACTTGTAATCCCAGCATTCAGGAGACTGAGACCGGAGGATCGCTGTACACAGCCTCAGCTACTTAGTGAGGCCCTCTGCAAGTTAGTGAGACCCTGTTTCAAAATAAAGAAGAAAAAATAGGGCAGGGGGTGTAGCTTGGAGGTAGCTGGGTTCCATCCCCAGACCAGCAAAAATAAATAAATACATAAATACATAAATACATAAATACATAAATTGTGTCTAGCTGGGCATTGTGGTACTCATCTGTAATACCAGTACTTGGGAGACTGAGACAGAAGAAGTGCATGTTCAAAGGACAGCCTCAGCAACTTAGTGATACCCTGTTTCAAAACAAAACAAAAAAATACTTTAAAGGACTAGGGGTGTAGTCCAAAAATAGAATGTCCCTGGGTTCAATCCCCAGTGTCCCCACACAATAAATAAATAAATAAATGAACGGGACACTCTTCTTAGACTAGACGTTTGGAGTTAAATTAATCTGGACATATATTCATATCCACCTGTGCCCCATACATGTTATTATATGTATTTAGTTTGAATGTAATGAACCATAGCTAGCTACAGACTTTTATAGTGAGGAGAGTTAATACTACCAATCTAACAGTGTAGTATGGATTGCATAATACCACATATGTAGAAAATTAAGCACAATGCTTTTCACCAAGAAAATATTCAATAAAGATGAAGATGATAGTGATAGCAATGAGGATGACGATGATGATGATGATGATGATGATTATGGTGATGATGATGTCAATATCCCAATTTGATTGCATCTGAAAGCACAGGTGAGTCTAGACTTGAGTGTAGATACCTTATTTGGACAGGAAAGAAGATAATGTTGCACAGAGTTGCATTTATGAAATCATTACTGTTCAGAATAGCCATATTTTAATTCTTCTGCAGAATCTTCTGCAATCATGTAGAAACAACCTTACTAACAGATGGGGTAACTGGCTCAGTCATTCATTAACTGGCCACTTACATCAGTTGATGAAATTTTTTTACAGAAACAAATCTCCCACTCTACCAAATTTCTGTGCTTGTATGTACATAATACAGTAGCCCTCATATGTTGGTGGACATCTAAAGGCAGTAAACAGAAAAAATATATGGTATATGATGCCTTTATGTGAGATTCTGGACCCATGAGAACTCTTCACAAAACAGCTCTGTAAGCTGGTGGGATAAAGCAGTGTGGCATGTCATGAAGATTTTCTCACCTCATTAGTGCAAATTAATATCACATGCTATGTTTTTTATGAAACTCATATTATGTTCTTTTTCTCTTACATTTATTTTATTAATTAATATGATTTTTGTGTCATTCGTCTCTCTCCTTCCACCCTTGAAATGTATGCAATCACTTACTCTTGAACTCTATTTGAAATGTGTTGTTCTACTCTTATGAAAACTTCTATCATACTTTTCCCATTTTGCTAGCTTCTAGATACGTAAAGGATTATAGTAAGGCAGTAAATAAAATCCCTGGACTTTTTTGTTCAATAATTGTTATTGTTTTTCAGCCTTTAAATTTAATCCAACAACTTCTTCAAGGCAGGTGGTTTCTAGACAAAGAAATTGAGACTTGAGGTAATCATTGTAGCAATGATCACAACAGTGCAAAGTGTTGAGATTAGTAATTATTATTAATAATAATCTTAATAATATGGGATAAGATCAATATCTGGCCTCTATTCTCTCCAGCAGATGCCACAAATATAAACAACATACAGGCTTGTCTGGAAACAGGCATAAGTTAGTCAGGTAGGTGGAGATAGGGAAAATGAAGAACATATGAATGCAGAATCCAGCATTTTAGGGGCTGGGATGTAGCTCAGTGGCAAAACGTTTACTTTGCAGGTGCGGCGCTTTGGATTCAATCCCTGGTTCCAAAAAGAGAAAAAAAAAGTATACAGCATTTTAGACTCCAGGTAATTATTGTCATGTGGAAATCTAAGCAAGACAGGCCTTCAATGCAAAATTGTATTTGAAATTTCACAGGTTTTACTTCTATGTCAAAAGCAATGAAATCTGTGAGCATTAAAAAATGCATTTGTACTCATGATGGAGTCTGTTGGTCTCCATTTTTACCCATTCTCTCACATATGTTCTCTCTTCTACTACTCAAATATAAGTCCGTGAGGTTAACACTTCTCACTCACATAGCTGAGTACTTAACCTCTTTAAGATTTAGTTTACTCACCCACAAAAGTGGAATTAATGATACCTGCTTTATTTCCTAGGGCTGCCATAGATAATTACCACATGCACAAAGGCTTAAGGTAGAAGTTTATTCTTTCATAGTTCTGGGGCTCCAAGTCTGCTATACAGGAACTAATTCTTCCTTTTTTCCTTCCTTCTTTCCTTCCTTCCTTCCTTCCTTCCTTCCTTCCTTCCTTCTTTCCTTGTTCTCTCCCTCCCCCTCCCTTCCTCCCTTTCTTCCTCCCTCCCTTCCTTCCTTTGATTTTTATCTCTCTTTTTTCTCCCTTAATTCTTTCCTTCCTTCTTCCCTCCTTCCCTTCCTTTTTCCTTCCTGGTTTTAGGTTATTCCACGTCAGTCAGGTATGATGTTCCATTATTGTAGTTGTATTCCTCCAAATAGCTTATATCATCCTATTGCCACCTTTTCATTATGTCTCTGTCTTCATATGTTGCCTTATTTCCCTGTCTCTGCCCCCAAGACTCTAGATTTTATAAGGTTACTAGTAACTCCTCCCTAAGTACCAATGCTATCTTATTTTACCTAATTATATCTGCAATGACTCAATCTCTTAATATGAACACCTTCCAGGTCAATGGGAGTTAGGACTTCTACATACTTTGTGGGACAAAACTGAACCCATAATAATGACGAACTCACAGGGCTGTTATAATGCAGTCACTATTTTTAGCCCATTTTCCATACATTGTGTGTCTTTATTCAGTGCACTTATATTCTCTATTCTTCTTCATGTTTTCAACTTTATATTTCTGGAATTTTGATCAGATATATCTTAGAATTTTGTATTTCATGATTAATATCTCTGAGCCCCTCTTGCAAATTTTCTAGTTCCTCTTTTTCACTCTAGATAAGCTATTTGGATGTTTTTTTTTTCAAATGACTTTTACAAACTTTGTGTGTCTGCCTTTTAATCGGTCCATTATTAATTATAATTGATATTTATTTTGTATATATGCTCTGTTTTTATTAAATTAGTTTGATGACTCCTTATTACAAAATGATTTCATTTTGTTTCCTTTATTTACACCCCTTGGACACTGCCCATTAAATATATACTTTAATTAGTGCAATATCTAAAATATCCATAATGATATAAATTTGTAGTTTTCATTCTCTGAAATGATGTACCCTTATAGTGGTTCACTTTCTAGCAAGCTTGTGTATTTTATCAGTCCATATGGTTTATATTTTGAGTAGAAGAATATAGGCTGAATTTGGAGAAGAATATTTTTGCTTTTGTTGCCAGGTGACATATCAGATTTAAGACTATGTTTATCTCAGAAAATATTGGGGCCAATGTGCTTTTAATCAGCCTTTTTACCTTGTGAAGATTCTGTAAGTCAGCATTTTCTGTACTTTTTGAAAAACTTTTAAAAAGGTGACCACACCAATTCCAGCTGCCTAGTAGTCCAGAAAAATCTTTGCTTTTCAGCACAACTAATAAATTATGAGGCTTCTTTAAACAGTTAAGCCCCAGTTCCCAACCACTATCCCTCTTCTTCTGGTCCCAACATTTTGGCCACTCAAGACCAAGATCCTCATTCATTTAGAACCAGCCATACTTCAAAGAATGTGTCCAATTAAATTCTGGATGTTGTGGTCAATTTTCTCTAGTAGCTGGGTCTCCATCTTGGAGAAGCCCTCTCATGTGTTCCATATATTTGACTCTCTCCTAATATTCAACAGAACTTTGATAATTTTATTGTCATTTCATCATTTCATTGTCATTGTATTCTCTATGTATATATTTTATGTCCTTCAGATTACTTTCAGTTGTATGAAAGCAAGTATATCATCCTCACTTCTGCTTAATATATTCCATAGTCCTCAGAATAATGCCAGAAGAAGAGCAGCATTTCACACAGAGCAAGGAACAGGTGCAGACAGCCGGCTGCTCATCCAAGTTCTGCAATGCGTGCCTTCCAAGTTTTCAGACCAACTCCTTTCTTGCTCTTTTTATTCTTTTAAAAAATTTTATTGGTGCATTGGCATCATAAATCTTAACGGTATAAGAGGGTGGAGGCATACGTGCACACATCACCCAATTAGCCCTTACCCAGTTCCTGCCCCATTCACTCCCCTTCCCACTTTCTCATGTTTGGCTTAGTAATTGGCTTTGATGTTTGTTAACGTACATCACGGACATTAGAGAATTTTCCTCTTTCTCCCTCCCATCTTCTCAGGTCATCTTATTTGCTCATCTATAGTATCTACTTCTTCATCTAGAGTCCCTCCTATGATCCATTTTCTCCCTAGTTTTTGCATATTAGGGAGAGCATCTGATTTATTTTTTGTGACAGAGTAATTTCATTTAGTATAATGTTCTACAGTTCCATCTACTTCCCTGAAAATGATGTAACTGTGTTTTCCTTTATGGCTGAGTAAAATTCCATTGTGTACATATTCCATAGTTTTGTAATCCATTCATATGTTGATGGACAACTTGGCTGGTTCCATAGTTTGGCAATTGTAAATTGTGCAGATACGAACATAGATATACATGCATTAGTTTGGCAGTTTTGTTTCCATTATTTTGGATAGATACCCAGACATGGTATTACTGGATATATGGTAAGTTCATAAGTGGTGTTTATTTCTATTTTTCTGCATATGGTTAACCAGTTTTACTAACTCCATTTGTTGAACAGGTTATCTTTTTTTCCAGTTTATGTTTTTGGCCCCTTTGTCAAAAATCACACTTGGCTGCAAGTGTACAGATGTTTTTTCTGAGTCTTCTATTCTGCTTCATTGGTTTATGTATCTGATTTTGGGCCAGTACCATGCTATATTTTATGACTCTGTAGTATAGTTTAACATCAGGTATTGTGATTCCTCCTGCATGGGTTTTGTTGCTGAGAAATACTTTGGCTATTCTGGTTTTTTTTTGTTGTTCCAAAAGAATTTAAGGACTGATTTTTCTATATCTGTAAGGAATGACCTTAGGAATTTTTTCTTTTTTTTGGGGGGGGGGGTACTGGGGTTCCTGGAAAGCCTTCTACCTCCGGGTTACACTCCCAGACCTATTTTTATACTTTTTATTTGGAAACAGGGTCTCTTAAGCAATTGAAGCTGGCTTCTAACCAGCACGATCCTCCTGTCTCTGCCTCCCAAGCACAGGGATTACAAGCATGTGCCACCACGCCTGGCTGACCTTGGGAATTTAATGGATATTGCATTGAATCTGTAGATCACTTTAGGAAGTATGGCCATTTTGTCAATATTTATTCTGCCTATCCTTGAACATGGAAGATCTTTTTATCTTCTAAGATCTTCTTTGATTTATTTTTTCAATGTTTTATAATTTTCTTGTACTGGTCTTTTACCTTCTTAGCTAAGTTTATTCTTACGTATTTTATTTTTATTCATAGCATAGAATTAGTGCTCATGTACCCTGTCTAACTTACAAACCTATTGTGACAGGCCATGAAATAAAATGCATGAAATGTTTAGAATGATTTTACAATAAAGTATACTTTGTGTTATGGATTGAGAGAATATGGTTTCTTGAAATTCTTTCCCGGGAACCCCTGCGAGGGTCCCAGACACACTTTCCCCCAACACATAACAAAAACCAAAAACGACCAAAACTAGAAAATTACCGCAGGTTCTTGTCCTAAGCTAATGATAAATATGCATAGCTTGGGCAGTTGCTGAAGATTTAAAGAAGTTTATTAGAAAGATAGAAATACAGAAAATAGAAATACAGCCCCATGCCAAATGGCATGGGGGGGGTGACTCAAAATGAATACACCAAAGGAATTACATGTGGACTCAGCCTTTTATACCCATGACCTCCATCTTGTTTGCATGACTCTGAAGTAGTGAACGTCCCTGTAAGGTACCTCCCCTTAACCCTGAAAGGTACCTCCCTCAATAAGGTGTGATGAGATGTCTACTTTCATGATGGTAGACCCCTGCTACCATCTCAGCTAGCTTATCCAATCATGTAGATCTGTCTTTAGATAAAGGCTTAGTTCTCCTCTCTTAAGATCTGTCTTTAGATAGAGAAAGGCCTAGTTCTCCTCTCCTATTGACTGGTTAATTACTTTGAGCTAGGTTAATTTACATTGAAATAGCTGCCTGTTTTAGGCAGAAATCAAGTCCTTTCTTTACCCAAGTCTGCCGCCATTTTGACACAACTATTTTGAAATATACCAATTATTTTCTTTTGAAATATATTAATAATCAGAGCTTTCCCAAATCTTCCTAGGCCACTCCAATACTGGTACACTTTGAAATTTCTTGGCTTCTGGATTCATGTCTACTGTATATGGGAGGCACTGTGATATGGTTTTACACTTACTATTCCTTTTTAGGATACAGGCATGATTATAAGCTCACTCATACAATAAGAAAAATGCTTAGAGAAATTCAATAACTTGTCAGAGATTTGCATCAAATTAGTGAAATTCAGAACCCAAAGTCCATGCTGATAGAGAAATGAAAGTTCTAGACACAGAAAAAACAAACTGTGATAGTCAACTGGTACTCTCACCGTTTTATGAATCCAAATATCCCAACAATGAGATATATATTCATTTGTACATATAAATAGTAGATGGATAAGTTGAGAATGTAAGTGACATTCCAGGACTCCAGAACAGGGCTCTTCTACGTTCTTTACCAGAACTTTTAATGAGCCTAAGATTGTTTCAGCTTTCACCTACTTATCAGGCAATTATAACATTCCTTATTATTACTCCCACATTCACTAATTTTATCTGTGAAATAATAATTTCTAAACACATATCTTAGTCAATAAACCTCTCCCTATAAATTAGATTTAATTTGTCTATAAATCCCAACCAACTAGAGTGATAAGTAATTTTATTTTCATCACTATAAGAACCCCTTCCTTTTACAAGGGTTTCGCCTACTTTGTGAAAGACAGTGTGTCCAGAGAAAGAAAAAAAGCATATCTTCTCCAATCCAGGTTTTCATTATAGCCATTTATCATTTTAGTTCTTAAAATTTATTATTTTATAGTAAAATTTGTATAAAAATGTACCATTATATAAAATATGTGATTATTTTTTCTCTTCTTCATTTCCAATTTCAATTTCTTTATTGTGTAGTAGAACTAAAACCATTTGTAATTCAGAGTATAGAATTCCACAGATTTAAATTTTACCTCCAAAATTTTAGAATATTGATTACCTATGTCTCTTATATTATTTTACTTAGTTTATTTTATATAATATAGTTAGAACTGCTCACTCTTATTTAAGTCTCATTGAATATCTTTTCTTTTTACTTTCCTCTCAATCTAGGTGCATTTTTACTAGACAAATGAGTTTCTTTTAAGCAGCATACTATTAGATCTTTCTTTAATATCTTTTTGTCCAGTATGAATATTTTATTTGGGGGTTTACTCATTTACATTCAAGGTCATTACTAATATGTAAAAATATACTCCTGTCATTGTTAATTGTTATATGATATTTTGTATATCCATTGTTACTTCTATTTTTCATAATTTTGTTTTGTTGGTTTTCTGTATTAATAGACTTAGCTTATTTTTTCTTTCTCTTGCATGTATCTGCTCTACTAGTGATTTTTTTTTTCTTTTTGTGGTACTGGGGTTCCTAGAAGCCCTTCTACCTCTGGACTACACTCCCAGACCTATTTTATACTTTTATTTGGAAAACAGGGTCTCTTAAACCAGCGTGGCTGGCTTTGAACCTGCGAGATCCTCCTGTTTCTGCCTAACAAGTGCAGGGATTACAAGCCTGCACCACCATGCCCGGCACTACTAGTGAATTTTATACTTTCATTTAGTTTTTTAATTGTAGCTATTGTCCTTTCACTTTTACAGTTGAGTTATCTTAAGTATTTATTTATTTTGCAAATCAATTCCCTCAAGATTTGCCTATCTTTGAAATATTACTTCTCTTTTATTCCTGGAAGATAGCCTTTCTGGGTATAGTATTTTGATTTGCATGCTTTTTGTACTTTTTTTCTTTAAGGATTTTGAATATGTCTTCCCATTTTCTATTGTTTTATAAGGCTTTGGCTGATAAGGGTGCTTCTTATTGATGAGGATTTTCTTACAGATGAATTAATATTTTTCACTTGCTATTTTAATATTCTTCCTTTATCTTCGACTTTTGCCATTTTACTCTAATTACCTTAGAATGAACCTCCTTTCCTTAAATATATCTAGATACATTGAACTTTCTGAACTTGGACATTGAGAGGTCTCTCAAGATTTAGAAAGTTTACAACTATTGTTTCCTTGAAGAACTTTTACTGTAATTTTTTCTCCTTTTCTTCTTCTCTTCTTCAGAAACCCCATAATGCACATATTTATTTGCACAATTGTGTTGCATAAGTCTTGTGGGTTTAATTCTTTTTTTTTTTTTTTTTTTTGCGGGTCTGGGCATGGAACCCAGGGGCATTTGACTTCTGAGCTACACCCCCTGCCCTATTTTATATTCTTTATTTTGAAACCGGGTCTCACTGAGTTGCAAAGGGCCTCACTAAGTAGCTGAGGCTGTCCACGAACCGCAATCCTCTGGTCTCAGCCTCCCAAATGCTGGGATTACACGCGTGTGCCATCATGCCTGGCTTAATTCTTTTATTTTTCAAAAAAATATAACTAGGTTGAGGAGACCTGTCTCCAAATTTAGAAATTCTTCTGCTTGATCTGCTTTATTGGTGAAGCTATTAATTATATTTTTATCTCATTTATTTCATTGTTTAAAAAGTTTTTCCCTTCTATTGAGGGGGTGGAGTCTATTGCTAGAAAGTTACTGTGTTCCTTTGCGTGCTTTATCCTGCTTCTTGTGTTCCTATATTGATATTTATACATCTGGCAGACCACTTGCATCTACCAATCTCTTCTGGTGTATTTATAGCAAAATATCTTTTCTTGGATAAATGTCCTAGGGAATTGGTTGTGTGGCTACGATGGCTTTTATTCCATGTGGTCACAGTAGTTTATACTCAGGTAACTTCTTCAGGTGCAATCAACAACTGCAACGTCTGTGAATGTCTAGTGGCTCAGGCTGAAGGGGCTTGTGGGATTCTTCTGCTAGTTGGAACAGAGCATTCTGGATATGGTAGATTCACTGTTGTTTTGAGGCTTGACACACTCAGCTATATATGGTTGTGTGATTATTGGGCCACTATGGCTTGTTTAAACAAAGTGTAGTTGATAAAAAACAAAACAAAACAAAACAAAACAAAAAAACAGCCAGGCGTGGTGGCACACCCTTGTAATCCCTGAGCTTGGGAGGCAGAGACAGGAGGATCCCACAGGTTTGAAGCCAGCCGCACTGGCTTAAGAGACCCTGTTTCCAAAAATAAAATAGGCCTGGGAGTGTAGCCCAGAGGTAGAAGGGCTTCCAGGAACCCCAGGACCACCAAAAAAAAAAATAATAATAAACCCAGAAATTGGACACTCATTGTCTTCCCAGGACATTTTGGTAAGATGTTGATAAACTCAAAAGATTATTAATATCTATATATCTTATTAGCCCATCTTCCATTAAATATATCTATAAAATAAATTTGCTATATTGAATTTAGTTTTGGGATAATCAATTGAACATGTTCTTATAGAAAACAGTAACTTCTTCAGTCCTCATTAGCTCCTCTATCTGTGCTTTTAACCATTCTTCTAATATTTTATCACTTACTTTCCTAACTATCTTCTTCTCTAATGCTTAACCTCCCTGTAACATCTTCATAGTTACATATTAGATTCAATGTCTTCTTTTTCCTCTTTAAACTGAGGCCATGAGGAGAGGGGACTAGCACATGTTTTGATTGAACCCTCAAAACCTAGAACTGTCTAGGACGAAGTGATATCCTCCATATACATTTGCTAGATAAATTAATGAATAAGATGTATGAGAATTCTCACAAAGGTCAACTAAACTATTAAATTTGCAAATAACTAATTTTCTTTTCTATTGGAAATATTTATATTAACGTCATAGTACTATAGATTGTAATATTTTCAAATGTGCCAGGAAGTTACATATACAATTTTTATATTTGTTTACTTAAGCTTAAAACTGTATTGGTATGTATGATTATTATAATCATTTACACATGGAGAAACATAAGAAAAATCCACACCCTAAGATGCGAAGGTTAAAATTCTAAATCTAACATTCTGAATTCAGGAAATTAGTTTTTAGTCTCTATGATATAGTGTCACTCAGAAGAGTCAACTGAAAGCAAAAAGCAGTAGATAAGAAAAGATTAGATCTTAAAGAAAAAAATGCTTCCATTCTTAAAAGAAAAATTCCTTCACAACGATATTTAGCAGAGCTCCTATGGTTCTGCTAAGAGCTGAGGCAAAAAAAAAAAAAAAATAGTGGTTCAAGTTCCCCAAAGGATAAGTTGCTTTTTATTGAATCATACTTTTTTGATAAATGGGTGATTCTTATTGTGTGAGTTTAACTGTATACATACTTTAAAATTTTCTACTCTTGAAGTCCCATTCCCATCCTACTCTTGAGATGTTCCAAGTGCTACTGAAACAAATTTTCCAAAGACTTCAGAAATCTGACCATTTCTTTAAGAAAAAACAAAAGCATGCATATGCATATGCAGTGGTTATTGCTCAATAGTTATATGCACCCAACTAGAAAGGAACTGGAAACAGGCTTTCAGTTTCACATTGCACCGGAGGGTAGGTCCCAAAAGCCATGGCTGGTGAGTTTTTCCTGTTAAAAGATAGGTTTTGGAGGACGAAATCGTTTTGAAAGGGGCTGGATCTTCTGAAAACTTCCATTAGGTTCTGTGAATATTTAGGTGAGCAGAACCAAGACAGAGGGAGAGAGAGAGAAGGGGAGGGAGTTCAGAAGATTCTCAAGGCCTTCAGAGAGGAAAGGCAAGGATGAGAAAGAATCTGGTGCTTCATTGAATTCCTCTGTCATTTTGAAATCTTAGCTCCTAAAAGTTGTAAATCTGACAAAGGGAGCAGCATTGAAACAGGGTGAATATCAGAAACTGCTGTCCCCAGAAAAAGGGATTATGATTGTTTCATTATTTTATTATTCAGAATTGAATAAACATGGGACAGGAAAGAATGATCTGCTTTGCAGAAACTAACAACAAAGGAATAATAACTTTCAGTCTAGGCCATTCTGTGTGCATATACAGGTAATGCTGAAGCGGGAGGGTGGCACTTTTGGAAAGGGTTGTTTCACTGATTAAATCTAGAGAAGGTCATTACTTGTTGATGACCAGATTAAAAACAAGACTGTTTTCATGATTTGGGAAACCTGTGTATTTTAAACAGACAAGATTCTGAAAGAGAAGAGGAAGCAATTTATCCAATCAGTGGGCACAGGTATAATAAATGGCTTGATGGATGAATTATTAGAGAAAAAAGTGCTGAACCAGGAAGAGATGGAGAAAATAAAATTTGAAAATGCTACAGCTATAGATAAGGCCCGAGCTTTGATCGACTCTGTCACTCGAAAAGGACCGGGAGCTTGCCAAATTTGTATTAGTCATATATGTGAAGAAGACTCTTACCTTGCAGAGAAGCTGGGCCTCTCCACAGGTAAGGAACAATGACTCGGTAAAGTTCACACAGTGCATGTGTCTCTATATCTATCATTTGATTGCTTTACCAGTCATATTTGTTTGTAAGCAGCTTTCTTACCTCCAACTTCGGGGCCCTGTTCTTTCTCTCTCAATGGCCCCATTGTATATAAACTGACTCTTTATTCCCTCTGTCTCAGTGATCTTATTATGCTTGAAGCTCATTTTTTATTCTGAATATGTTGGATGGAGTGCATGAGAAAAATGTCATCCCATAGCCTGGTATGCTTGCCTATAATCGCTGAACTTGGAAGGTTGAAATAGTTAGATTGCAGGTTCAAGGCCAGCCTCAGCAACTTAGCAAGACTGTGTCAAAATAAAATAGGGGGATGGTGTAGGTCAGAGATTAAATGCTTCTAAATTCTATCCCCAGCACACACACACACACACACACACACACACACACACACACGTACACACACAAATAAAGTCATACAATATGTTTCAGTCTTTGAAAGCATGTGATTATTATTACTATAATTATTTTTTATTTTTGTTAAGTTTGAAGCTTTCTAATCAATCATGTGTATACCTGTCTTATGTGAAGTCTTGAATTCAGTATTCAAATATTTTAGTGCATGTGCTTCAAAATTTTGCTTTATGGGAAAAAATAAAATACATTTGAAGGTTGGTGAAACACTTAGAGAATAAGTTGCATATTTATAGCCAAGTAAAGATTGTAAGTGGACCTTTTCTTCCAGTTGTATTCTTGAATTTTCTTTCATACACTTGTCTGCTAGTTCAGTGGAGACCCAGACTGATCTCTGATGCACTTAAAAGAGCCACTAGGGAGAGGAGTATAGTTTGAAAGCCAAAATCCTTTTCTCTGTTTTCTGGGAAGGCTTTGTCTGTCTAAGTTGACCTTAAAATTGCTTTCTGTGTTCATATATGCCCATGTATAATGCATTTTTAAATTTTCTTTCAATATTTTTTCATTTATATACTTTATTATCCCTAAAAGAGAAATAGTCAACAACAATAATATTCAGGAATGATTTTAAAATAACCAAGATGTCATCTTCATTACTCTGTTCCAATTCACTTTTAGCTCTTGAATCCTAAAGTTCTTACACAACCCTTTGATACCTGAAATGTGCCTCTCTAGTTATCAGACAGTATCTCCTAGAATTGTTTCTAGTGCCAAAGAATATGATAACTAGCTACAACATATGAATGAACTCTAATGGCAAAGATCTTTCTAGAAAATCTTTCTAGAAGAAAGTTCTAAGTATTACAATTGTTCTATTAAGGCCTCCTCCAGAAAATGTTCTCAAATGTATTGATGGTAAATGAAGCATAGCAGTCAAAATCGAGGTCATAGAACAAACTGCAGCCTGCTTCCTTGGCTTATAGTTTTGTGGTACATCCACAAAACTATATATATAGCAGAGAAATAGATTATACTTAGTAGAATCTGATTTCCAATTGTTACTATTAAATAAAGACTTGGAACATTCTTCATTTGTTAGCACATGAAATTCTTATGGTTTATCCAGTGAGTGTTGTTATTTTGAGATACTCATGGACTGTAAATAAAATAAAATTATTGCTCTCTAACTGACAAAACTCCAGACTCTCATAGGAATATCAACAGCGGTTTTGAATGATGTTATAAATCAAAATTTATAACCATGGGTTTCCAGTGTTCTAATAAGCAGATTGCATTTACTCGAGAGGTTGCAGAGAATATGACCAAAGTTCCTGTCACATACATACATGGGCCTCCTGGAAGAATGGATGTGTGATTAAAAAGGCCCAGGACTGAAAGTGAAGACAGACTTAAGTTCACTTCCTATCTCTGCTTCTTTTCTACTGTGTCACACTTAGGAACTCTCTTTAATCCTTCTGAGATTCTGTGATAATAAGCTATATGAGCCAGTGCTTTAAAAGAACAGTTCCCAAAGTAACCAACCTATCTTTTATTATTAAATTTAGAGTAGATAATGATTGGGAACCATATTCTTACAGTGAAGTTATATATATATATATATATGTACATATTTTTTTCTGAGTTTCTGGACCATGGGGTTATCACTAGTTCACAACAGATGAGATAATTACTATAAGTAAAAATATATTTGAAAGACTTTTCAGAACTTTGTGAGGAAATTTTATTAACTTTGCATAAATATCTGTGATTTGAGGTTGAAGAAGATATCACTATTAATATTGTCTTTCGAAAGGTGAATTGTATTACCCTATAATTCCAAGAATTTCTCTGACTCCATCTCTCCTAGGCTACAAACAATTTTCTGAGAACTTCAATTTATCTCAGGCTTGGAAGTAGGGTTTGTTTTAACCTGATTTGACCAGTCATCACCAATTCCTGCTGTGGTAATTTGTAAAAGGGGTATATATCTCAGCCTAGAATCATTGTTGTTATATTTTCTTGAAAACCAAAGTCAGGCTTTGAGTTGGGCAACTTCACATTGCACTCACTGGTTCTGCAGAAGTGTTTGCCTCAGGAACCATCCTGACATGCACATCAAGAGAATTAGTGATTCTGCAGGTGATGATGTCTCAATCTGTTTTTACCATAGAGCCAAGATTAATGTAGTCACTTAGAGACATTCTTCTGTTCTGCCTCAAATAATAAATAACTCTCCAACCACTCTTGGGCAGAGGCCTTGCTTCCCAGTGACCAGTGTCTCCAGGCGAGTCACATCTTGGGGAAGATTAATAATCAACAGTCAAACTGTAGAAAGCATTTTTAATGGGGATATCTAATATATTTATCAAAATTACTCAAAAATGATAACTCTTAATGTTCTTTATTTTTTCTCAGGTCCACAAGCTATACAAGATGCCCAAGAAATATTTCCTTCCTTCTCAGGTAATCATGTTTTCAAAGAAGAACACTCTTTTAATCTCAATCTTCCTAGTCACTAGCTCTTTGGAGCAAACTTGGGGTGAGGGCCATATGAATAACTTGCATGAATTTGTCCAACAAATTTTCTCTTCTTCTTTTTCTGGCTTAGGTTTTGTTCATCACTTTATTAATGTATTCAATAGCTTTATTGTTTTTATTTTATATTCTTTTATTGATGTATTGTAGTCCCACATTTTAATGTAATTCAGAGTAATAGGGACATACATGCACAGAACATTTAGTGAACTTCCACATGGATGACTCCCCTTCCTCAAATATGGCATTGGGATTGGCAATAATTTCACATATGTACATAACAGAAGGGGAAGTGTTTCTTTCATTAATTCTCTCTTATGACCACCCCCCTCCCTTACATGCCTCCATCATACAAAGTACTCAAAACACTGAACAACTAAAAGAATAAATAACCCAATCAGGAAATAGGCAATTAAACTTGAAATAGGCAATTAAACTAGAAATTTTACAAAAGAACTACAAATGGCCGATAAATATATGGAACAAAATTTTCAGCTTTTTCTTATTAAAAATTTCTCCTCCTTAGCCAATTTTTCTTTAGAGCTTCAACAGCCATGTTTATACTAAAAACTTATGAACCTGTGTCTCAAACTTCATCTACCCACTTGAGTGCCAAGCTTCCCTATTCAAGTGCCTACTGAAAAATATCTTTATCTAAATGTTGTCAAAGGTGAGCTTGCCATTCTTCCCCCACACTGCTTTCCTCCCAGTTTATTCTGCTTTTGTTACTAGTGTCGCTTTCATTAGTTGTTCAAACCTGAAATATAAAATTTGTACTTGACTCTTTCTGTAGCCTCACCTCTAAATTTCAAGTAGTGCCCAAGTTTTATTGAATCTGTGAAATCTGGATCTGCTTTTCCTTTTCTACTTTTACTACTATATTTCATAGTGCCTATTTCTTAAGTGCCAGGTAATTCTCCAGCCATAACTCTCACTATATTTTTCTTGTTTTTCAAATAGACCTACTTTTTTCTATTTTTTAAGTTAAACAATGATTTTATTGCTTGAGTACATAGAGCAATCTAGTAGATGGTTCATATTTCCAATTAGGGGTAAGGACCCCTTAGGTCTTCTACTAATGAGCCAATTGGTGAATTCTGCTATCAGAATCAGATAAAATCTAGCATCCTTATCCTTTCTGTTCCTCTTCAGATGCTTTAGAACAGCAACTGCTTTTTAAATTAAATGGTAGAGATCCTCAGAAAGATCAGAGGCAAGTCCTTTGGACTTTTTTAGGATTCTCAAGGTTTTGTTGCCTGTCACTAAACACACTTGCGCCACACCGTGTGAGTCCCTCAGGATCACACAGATGCGTGAAGGAGTTAGACCTCTCTTGGCCAGTTTATAAATCTGCTCCTTTATATCATCAGGCAACTTCAGCATGTGGGGATGCTGCAGAGATAGGACAGAGCCAACTGGGACAGGCCCTTCTCAGGAGTGTGCATGCAACCCATGATGGCGGTGGTCTGTCATAATTTGTGATAAAATTAACACATCTGATTAACAATTATGGTCCTATCCAGTCTTGGTTGACTCATAGTATGAATGCAATACATAAATGTTAAAAAGATATTTATAATAAAATTTATTAGAACTATTATTATATACTAGGATATTTGAGAAATATTTATCACATGACAACTGTATTTCAAACATTGTGTTAAAGATGTTGGGAAATAATGAATAAAACAAATTCTACTTGGATTGAGCTTGCATGAATAAGTATATAAAACTCTCTACCATAAAATTAAATCTACCAAGAATATAGGAACCTATACTCATTAAGAAAATATAGGAAAAATAGCAAAGTCAAATTTTTATGATGTATTTTACATGTACTAGAATATTATTTTTCATTCATGAAAATTCTAAAATGGTCATTCTTCATCTGCAGGAAATTCTCTTCCAATGGCTAACCAAGAGATATAGACTGTTCTATCCCACAGCTGTAATATCTGCAACATACGATGCCAAAATAACTATGGTCATAAACATCCAGTCTGTAACACTGGAAAAATATGAAGATCATTCTAGTCTCAAACTAGATGTGTTAGTTCAAATATATTCTTACATTCTATTGGTCAAAGTCTGTCACTTGGCCATATGTACCTTCTAGAATGATGATCAACATGGACTATTTGTGTTCCATACGTAGTCTACAGAGTAGGCTCTGTAGACACTGGTAGTGTAGCATCAGCCTTTGCCACAAAAATATAAGAAAAACCTTTTCACTTCACACAGGACTGGAGAGAACATAGAAAATGCCCAGGTCTATAATGACATGGACTATAAAAAATGTTTTAGTGCTGTATCATGAAAATATTCTTGACCTTATTGAATCCTGACAGGCTAAGTTCCTCGTTGACAAGTCTTAATTTTGTAAGAGCCCACTTTCTCAATTAACAAATAAACAGTATTTTATATTACTTATTCTGGAAAGCACTTTCACCCACAATTCTGGAATAATTTAATTCTATTTTTTTTTTTTTTTTGGTGGTGGTACTGGGGTTCCTGGAAACCCTTCTACCTCCAGGATACACTCCCAGACCGCCCCCCCCCCAAAAAAAAAATATATATATATATATTGGAAACAGGGTCTCCTAAGCCAGCAAGGCTGGCTTTGAACCAGCACATTTCCACCTGTCTCTGCCTAGGAAGTACAGGGATTATAAGTGTGTGCCACCATACCCGGCTGGAATAATTTAATTCTAAAGTAATCCTTTTCCTATTAATGTAAAAGCACCTTATATTTGGAAGAAACATAAAGGCTAGGAGATCAAATATTTCACTAAGTTAAAAATTACTGAATCTATTAATGCTGATTACTCTACACATAATTTTGCAGACAATCCATGACATAGGACACTTACTATAAGCCAATATTCTATCCCATTATTAAACAATGAACAAATCAAATATATTTCAAATATTTTATTTAGTTTTTCTCTTAGTCCTTAAAATTCTTTAGGCAGACAGAATATTTCTCCAAATCTAATAATTATTTCTATATTTTTTCAAAGCTTTAATAATTTGATAAGCTCATTTTTTTTTACAGTCAGCTCTTGGTGATGACTTAGTTTACTTCTTTGACTACACAATTCCTCTTTAATTGGAACAGTGTAGGCTCTATAAGGTCCTCCAAATATTTGAGCAAGTTATTTATATTTCAAAGTACACAAAGTTTGTATTAGTTTCTTTAGCAAATACATTGCATTGTTGGATGATATAGATCTTACAGTCAAATAAAAACCTCAGAGTTTTTTTTTTTACATCAACTACTATGAAAATTCTTTCTCATAAATTTTTACAGTCAGTGTTTACTACATGAATACATTTGGTCTGTGCTTTGGTTTTGGCATTCATTATTTTACTTTATATTCAGTCATTCAGTCTTGTCCTTTCTTTTCCTTACAAACTTATATATGTAAAGTGATCTTGAAGGAAAGGACAAAGGCTCATATTTTTAAAATATTCCCAATATCTACTATCATACCTGTTAAATAAGTAAGTAGGTATATTAGTACTTCTACAAAAAAATAAATAAAGCAAATTAAGACCTACCCCTTAAATTTTATCCTAGGCTCTACATCTTTTGAAATAAGCATATTTAAATTTTTCTAACATATTGAGCACCTTCTGAGTATTTTTCCCTATATTATATTGATAAGCTCTGTATCTATGTATCTATTGATAATATTTGTCAAAATACTGCTCCTAAAATAGGCATGGTGATGCACACTTTAATCCTAGTACTTGGGAAGCTAAGACAAGCAGATCACAGATTCGAAGCTAGCCTCGGCAAATTTGTGAGACTCTCAGCAAGACTCAACTTTGTGATACTATTACGAAATAAACTATAAAATAAGGCTGGGGGTATAGATTAAAGGTAGAATGCTCCTAAATTCCATTCCTAGCACGACGACATCCAAAAATTGTTGCTCCTAAGAGGTAAAAGTAGTCCCCTGTACCACACACCTGAGAATCTCCTGTGGCTTGGGATGAGTCCCATTAGCAGTGAACACATTACAGTGTTATCAAGTAACCCATGGTTGAATTTCTGAGAATATATTTCCTCTTTTATGGCTTCATACAGAGATGAGGTTATGGGGAACACAAAATGAGACCATCAGGAATGTAATTACTCATAATGTCTTATCTCTTGTAGCTCCTCAGGCATTGTACAGCCACCGGCCTGAGCCCATATCCTCAGCCCCAAAAGGATGTCTCAAGCTCTGTCCCCTAGAAATAGCCAAAAGGATATGGGAAGAAAAGTCACCAGAGGTACTGTGCGCAGCACACAAGGATGGAATGGGCTGGGAGATACACTTGAGGCTCTTCCCCTAAGGCTATTGTGAAGGACAGTGGCTCTTCTTTTCACTGAGATACTCTGGAGAATAATTGGGCTGATTCCCTTGAATAAAAGAGTTTTACATTCCAGAATCTGAGGCTTATATATAGTTTCGAATTTGGTCCAACTTCTGGAATAAATAGTAATAATAAAATAATAATAATAATAATAATAATAATAATAATAATACCTTTAGTAGCTGGTATTAGATGATTTGTATGATTCAGAACTACTTTAAATATTTTGAATATAATATGATTTAACCCTCAAAATAACCCATTTTAGAGATCTAGAAATTGAGACTGAAGATTTTTAAATAAATTTTTCTGAATTTAAAGAAACAGAAAGTGTATATGCCAGTTTTAACATCAGTAATTCTGGCTCTAAAGATTGTGTATCTTGCAAAATCTCACCTGATAAAACAGATGGCTGGGCGTGGCGGCACATGCTTGTAATTCCAACATTTGGGAGGCTGAGACAGGAGGACTGTACAGGTTTGAAGCCAGCCTTAGCTATTTAGTGATACCCTTTGTAACTCAGTGAGCTCCTGTTTCAAAAATAAAGAATAAAAACTAAGGCTAGGGGAGTTGCTCAGAAGTAGAATGACCCTGGGTTCCATCCCTAGTACCACAAAACAAAACAAAACAAAACAAAACAACAGTTAGATGGTCTGCTGCCATTTGGTCAATTGCAAACTCTATTTCTACTCCTGAATTAAAACTCAGCTCTCTTCCCTAGTCTTAATCTGTAAATCATGGGATTTTGTTTCATGATAATATTAAGAGAGAGAGGCTTATAATTCAGCTGAACACTGAATTAAAGAGAACAAGACAGTTCATTCACTCTGCCTTTCCTACAGATATATCCAATAATGGGTAAGCTGACCCGCACACGTCTTGCTCTCATTATCTGCAACACGGAGTTCGACAATCTTCCCAAAAGAACTGGAGCTGAAATTGATGTCAGAGATATGAAAATGCTGCTTGAAAGTCTGGAATATAGAGTAGAAGTGAAGGAAAACCTCACTGCTTTGGTAAAGTTTGCAAACACTAGGGACAATAATCCTATCCTTTGTACTACTAAATAATGTTCAAAACCATGTGTATGGTACCAAGATACAACTCTTGATAGTTTTAAGATTTTTCTTGCAAGTTGCTTAGTACAAAAGTAATTTTTCAAGAGCCTGTTGTAATTTTTAAATGGGAAGTGTTCTATTAACTCAAGAGTGCCCTCTTCTTTCTACTGGATATCTTAGGTTTACTTCTTATAAGCATCTCTTTCTTATCTTTCTTTACTTTGCATGGAAATACAAATCAAATTTTCTTTTCCTCTTCATTAAATTTCAGAGAATTCTTAAGGAACTGCTTATGAGTCTCTGTATTGAATTCCTATACA
Source organism: Muscardinus avellanarius (assembly GCF_963383645.1). NCBI lineage: Eukaryota > Metazoa > Chordata > Mammalia > Rodentia > Gliridae > Muscardinus > Muscardinus avellanarius. The sequence goes on from NC_137786.1 coordinate 148,639,015, forward strand.
GTGCAACAATCCTGAATCATTTGGTGATATCATTGGTTTCTTTCAGGAAATGGCTTCAGAGGTGAAGGCATTTGCTGCCCGTCCAGAACATCGGACTTCTGACAGTACTTTCTTGGTGTTCATGTCTCATGGTATCCGAGAAGGAATTTGTGGAAAGAAATTCTCTGAGAAAGTCGCAGATGTATTAGAGGTCAATATCATCTTTCAAATGTTGAACACCTACAACTGTCCTAATTTGAAGGACAAACCCAAAGTGATCATCATACAGGCCTGCCGTGGTGGTGAGTGCTGATGCATATTAGAACACAAGATTTCACACACTGACTTTATCATCTGTAAACATTCAGTATTGTTTACTTTCTCTGTATCTGTTTCTAAAATCCAAATAATACCTATTTTTATCAGTCATCCAACTGTGGATTAAAGTGTTTCTTTTTTATATATATTTGTTTCATTTTCAACTCAAGGTATTTCACTTTTTCTTCAGACTTGATATTTGAATTTAATTCATTTGATTTTTCAGAGAGATAAGAATTATTAAAAAGATGAGTCCTGAGATTATGTGTATATGGATAAGGAACAGGCAAAGTAATAAATATGACTTAACAGAGGTATAGAGGAGCAATTAGTTTTCTTGGAAACTGGTAATAACAAGAAATCAAATTTTGTCTTTCCAGAGAACCAAGGGGTGGTGTGGTTAAAAGATTCAGTAAGAGACTTTAGACATGAAGACTTACAGGAGACAGAAAGTTTTGAAGATGATGCCATTAAAAAAGCCCACATAGAGAAGGATTTTATTGCATTCTGCTCTTCAACGCCAGGTAATGGGTTTCTAAGTGGGACATCTTTGTGGAGGTTACTGATATAAAAACTCACACCCACTTGTGGGAGTGTAGATATCAGTATCTAACTTTAGAAAGACTTTTGAAGATCCACTAAAGTCATCCTCCCAGAAATACGTTCAATTTATCCCATACACAGAAACAAAATGTACACATACTATCACTGAATCAATAATTAGTGAACTCTACCATGATAAAATATATATTTCTTAAAACTATGTGGGAAAACAGAATAATTTTTTAAAAGTGTCTACATTTAAGTATATCAGAATCCAACATCACATCAAAAAGATTAATGATATTGGGATCACTCAGAAATCCTGTTTGCCTAGATATAATATTTGATGGAAGAATAGTCAATAGTTGGGGTGAAAGAAGACACTATTAGGGTCCATGGGAGCAAAGAAAGCTTGGCCCAACAGCAGGGAATAGGCTCTATTTAGGAATAAAACCTGGAAGGAGGCATCTGACTGGGAAGAGAGGCTACATGAGTTAAAAGCTCACCTTTTAGCAAGGTAGGGACTTGTTAGGGGAAGGAAAGGGGAGGGCACAGGAATTCTTGAGTGGGCAGGTCATCCTGGGGCAGGACAATGGTCAGGGGGATTTTTTTCTTTGTTCCTTTGTTATTGTTGCTCCTCTGACATGACCTCATGGCCGGATCTCACAGTGATACCTCAGAGTGCTCATAGACATAGGAACAGAAAGATACACAAAGCATGTTGGGACCCTAATTAAAAGTGAGTTTTAATTATAAGTAAGGAATGTCTGAATGTTCTTAAATGTAAGCTATGAAACAATATTATTGCATCAGTGCATGATAAACTAGCTCTAGTGATTTACCTCTTTGAATGTTCTTTGTAATTTCTCACTGATGTATGTTATATAATATTGTTCTAAGGATTAAATAAAACAATATGTGTGGAATACTGAGCATGGTACAGAGCAAAACACCCATTAAATGATTGCTATTAATAAAGATTTTTATAACAATTCAATGTATTTCTCTTAAGTTGAAAATAAAGTTTTTTGAATCCTATCATTTACAGTTTTGAAGTTTCCCAGAACTTGTATTTTCTTAGTCACCTCTGGTCCTAAGGTCCTGCCACCACTCAAATAGTTCAGTTTACATGTAACATTCTATAATTAGAATTAGATGCCATTCCCAAGAAATACTAGATCTACAATGCTGACTATATCTAGATGTAGAACTTAGTAATTTTTCCAATAATCAAAGGCCATGCAAAAACCCCATATGATTGCTGCTCAAGTATTTTGAATCTATTATCTAAACTAGATAATAGATTAGCAGCTCCTTAAAATCAGGGACTTTGTCACACTAATATGTCAATTGTATACAGCATCCTTCTTGAGTATCAGTAAAAATATCATCACTGAACTTGGAATATTGAAAAATAGCAGGCAGTGCATAGATTACAGGATCAACTTGTTAGGAAGCACCATCTGGAATAGAAATACTAGAGCTACCTCTCAGTGTCCAGACAAAAGCTTGTCCTGAGATTTGAAATGTGTTTTACTTATAGATAATGTTTCTTGGCGACATCCCAACCGAGGTTCTCTGTTTATTATAAAACTCATTGAAATTATGCAAGAATTTGCTTGGTCCTGTGACCTGGAGGATATTTTTCGAAAGGTAGGGCTCTAGATGCTTTTTCTACTATACTTCCCTAGATTGTTTTTCACTACCCCAATTTGAGTCTTAGGAAATAGTTCTAGATACTTTTATCTTCTCATAATTCTATTCTTTCCATAGGGATTTTGAGGTTTCTGGGTGATTGGGAAAACTGGGAATCTGTTATGATCCAAAAGACCTGTAGTCATTTATTTCACCTTACTCCCTTCACTGATTAAATTAATGAGTAGGCTAAGATTCATGTGTGTCCATCACAGCTTTTAGAGCCAGCACTGGACTTTATATCTGGGAGGTATTCCACCTTAGTTACACTTCTCACTGTGGTTCTTACAGATGCAAGTGCTTTTTTGTTTATAACATTTGTTTTACTTTATCTGTTGCTGTTGTTTTCAGCTCAGGTAAAGATTCTTAAGCTTCAGAACAAAAAGGTCTACCTACAGACTTTTCTTTCTCTTTTAGGTTCGCCTTTCTTTCGAGCTACCAGATAGCAGGGCTCAGATGCCTACCACTGAAAGGGCAACTTTGACAAGACGTTTCTACCTCTTTCCAGGGCATTAGAATAAGTAAGCTGTATCAATGTCTGTGTGCATGTTTGGGAGAGGGTAGGGTTGGAAAGGCAATATGGGAAGAATTCTGAAACCCCATTATACTCAAGGTTTTCAAGTCTGGTATTGAAAGGGGAACCACTGAAAGGATGCCTTGTATATTCCAGGGCAATCACATTCTTTTCTTTTAAAGTTCTGTAGAATTAGGTGACCACTTTCCAAGGTCATTTGCTATAGATCAAGATGTAATTATATGATTATGAGAATTGACTTTTGAATGTATCTTCTCTTCACCTCCATAGGGCAGTATTTAAATATAGCATAAAGGCTCTTCCTTTTCTGAGTGTATGTATTTGCATTAGTAGAGCATTATCTTTTAGCATCACTAATTCTTATATTTGTGTCATTTCCTTTACCTGTAGGAAGCAAGGAGTTCTGTCATTCTGCAGTTGTACTTGGAATCATGCCAAATAAAATGAAATGTTTCATTAAGCAATTGGGCCTTTTAGAACAAATGTTTAAAGAAACAGTCAAATAAATCATAAATAAAAATAAAAAGTTGCCTTGTTGTTTTTTGTTTTCCATGTTGAGAAAACAGGTGGGGGAAATTACAGCAGATAGCAGTTTTGGTATCTTTTACTTTGAACCATAAGAGCTGAACTGAGTAACAGCATTGTTACTGGTGGTAGTTGTTGTTGTTGTTGTTGTTGTTGTTGTTGTTGTTGTTGTTGTTGTTCAGGAATACTGGGCATTGAACCCAGGGAAGATCTACCTCAAGATATACCCCTAGCCACTTCTATGTTTTATTTTGAAATAGATTTAGTTTCTTATTTTGAAATAGACTTAGTTTCTAAGCTTCTGAGACTGGTCTTGAACCATCAATCCTCCTGTCTCAGCCTGGAATAACAGGTGTGCATCACTATGCCTGGCCCAGTTTTTGTTTAAGACACCATTTGCTGAGCTTTCTGTTTTAGGGATTCAAATGCAAAGTAGGTACAGTCACAGTGAATACCTGGCTCCAGAGAATTGAACGTTTATGATTGGAAAGGTAGAGGAGACAGAGTTACAAGAGGGAAGCAGTATGACCTACCCCCAAAACAGAGTGTACCCCTAGCAAAGCTATGACCAGAACCTATATATTTCTACTCTTTATTAAGATATTTGAGGGCTATGCAATAAATCATGATATAAAATTACAGTCTCATTGAGAAGATAATTCAGTCAAGAAACATGAAACCATTAATAGACAAACACAACACTTTGTGAATAAACACTAAGATGGGATGTTCCTTTATGGTAAGGTGAAAATGAGTTTGGTGTGAATCATTTTCTTAGCACTGTTACCTATGAGAGGGGCTGGCTGGGATAGCTATACATTCATTTAGAAGAATGAGTCCTTAATAATCCTAAACTCTTTTAAAGTGAAGGAGAATATTTGACTTATTTAACATCTTCCAAGTTAAATATGACACAGCCTGTTCCTACCCCTTTTCACTAATTCTTCCCCTGGGCATCTCTCTTGAACAATCGTGCATTCATTCTTCTACAGCCTGAGACTGCTTCTATGAACAGTCTTTGATCAGACGATACCAAAAAACAGAATAGCCACCCTCAGTAAAAATTAAATATTAAGGCTGTCTTATGCAGTTAAACAAATAAGGTCCAGTGAAGGAAAAGAGCTTTTCTTTGGAACATTCTTCACTAAGAGATTAAGAAGACAAGAAGATATAGTGAGATCCCATCAAGACTGACACAATTTAAACATGAAGCAGAAGCTCCTGGGTCAATCCTTATTTAGAAATGAATGGAAACGAGGTAAACTTGAACTTTTCAAGATTTCTGCTTCTATTGAGCAAAGAGAAGGAAGGGTTGGGAGGAGGTGTTGGAGGGCCACACACAGAGAAAAGTCAAAAGAGGAGACCAGTGAGAGGTGTCAGCCTACAGGACAGTATTTTGTCATTTCCATTTATGGGTTTTTTTTTTTTTTCTTCCCAAAGGAGGAAACTAGAGTTCACGAATGTGACAAATTGCTATTTACAGGGGACTTCCCCACACGGAAATGAGAAGAAATTCTGAGCAGCAGTTTCGCAATCGATGAATGGCAGTCCCACCCACTGCAGGGAGGAAATGCCCAGCAACTTTCATTTTTAGCCAGAGGCTCTTCCACAGCCTTCTGAAGGGACTGAGGCTGTTATCCATGGCTGGTGAGTTGGGGTTCCATGCCTAAGTGGGGACTGGGGACTTGGGTCATAGACAATGCATTATTCATTGCTCTGGGACAGACAGAAATAAGAGAAAGGAAGCTGACCAGTAGTGTTCACACTGAATTTTTCCCTTTAGTGCTTATATCTAACTGGGAATATGGGATGAGGATTTGGAGACACTGGCAGAAAGAACAGTCCCAAGGTGGTTCTGAGCCAGGCAGAAGTTAACTCCTTTTTTTGAGTTTCTGGTGATCAAAGTGAGGCTAAAGTCAGAAGGATACATATCAGAGAATTCTTGCAGTTTCTAGATGTACACTGACATTTTCTTTCTGCTTTCTGTTTTCTGAATTAGTCAGCCAGATCATAAACATTCCTCCCAGAAACAGATCTGAGTCTTTGAGTTTCTGTCCTTTCTTCATCTCTTTTATTGAATTCTATGTTGTATCTGTTTAAAATGACTCCACTTTCTCTGTTCTTTTTCTGGTCCAGATCCTAACAACACTGGAGTATGTCTTGTGTTGCTAACATCTTTTTTGTTGTTGTTGCTTGTTTGTTTTGTGGTGGGTCTGGGGTGGAATCCAGGGGCATTGACCTCTGAGCTATACCCCCTGCTCTATTTCTTTTATTCTTTATTTTGAAACCAGGTCTCACTGAGTTGCAAAGGACCTCACTAAGTAGCTGAGGCTGTCCTCAAACCGTGATCCTCTGGTCTCAGCCTCCCGAATGCTGGGATTCCAAGCTTGTGCCACCCTGCCTGGCTTTTTTTTTTTTTTTTAACTAGTGCTCCTCTATGAAGGTCCTATCCTCCTTCACACCATGCATATTACTTTCAGGTCACCTGTTTTAAGTACAAAGGACAAGAAAGCACAAGACAGGAAATCATTAGATATTTAGACAGCTAGTATTCAAACGCGTCGTATTATTTCTTTAGCTTTATTCTTCTCATTGAAAATGAAGCCGGGCATGGTGGCACATGCTTGTAATCCCAGCATTCAGGAGGCTGAGACCAGAGGATCGCAGTATGAGGCCCTCTGCAACTTAGTGAGACCCTGCTTCAAAATACAGAATAAAAAGAAATGGGGCAGAGAAAGAAAGAAAAAGAAAATGAAGAGGTCAGAGTATTTCAGTAGTTCCATAGCCTAATAATATATCTGAATAATATATAGTATTTAAAAATACTTAATCTGTAGCTAGACATGGTGGCACATACATAAACCCAGTACTTGAGAGTCAAAGTCAGGAGGATTGCAGACTCAGGCCAGCAAGGAGCAACACTATCCAAAAATTAAAAAAAATAAGAAGAGCTGTAGGTGTAGGTCAGTAGTAAAGTACCACTGAGTTCTATGTCTAGTACATACACACACACACACACATGCACATTTGTAATTTGTGCTTTTAGTGAGCAGATGTAGGAATACTGAGAGATTAGATAAGGAAGGACTGAGAGAAGTATAGTCTGAGGCAGAAAATTTAAAAGGAGAAAACATTTCAGAGCTTCCATACTACAAGAAAAAGTCACTCATGTGTTCTTCACCCCGAAAAGCTCATCCTGAAATAGGGTGTGGGCATGTATAGGCTTCAGTATATTTTCAATCTTTTATACACACACACACACACACACACACACACACACGTAAAATTCTCTTCCATGTTCTTTGTATAGGTTAGGGATGATTGCTAATGTTCAGTTCTTACATTCTAGGTACCTGGTAGCACAATTTTCATACTTGGGAACATGCAATGCCCTTTTAAAAGTTATTCAAACTAAGAGCCTCACAAAATGGCACATTCCTGTAATCCAAGTACTTTGGAGGATGAGATAAGAAGACCACAGCTTTGCTGAGGCCAGCTTCAGCAACTTAACAAGATCTTGTTTCAACATACAAAATAAAAAGGTTTGTTGATTTAGCTTGGAGATAGAATGTCCCTTATTTCAATCCCCAGTACTGCAGAAAAGAATCCAAACTTTGAAATATCTCCCATCCTTTCAAAATACATTGATCTAGTTCCTATTGGTTCCTTTAAAGATAATTTCAGCTTCATACACACACACAGCATACATTAGATGTTAACCCCATTCATACTTCCTCACTGTTATTTATCTTTACTGCTTTAATTCTCTCTGTAGTATAATTTTTTCAGGCTTTTTATTTCATCTCATAGCAATTAACTTAAGCCCCTAATATGCAAGGATGGATGATATTTTTTGTCTTCTTCTTACCTTAATAAGGCCTTTATCTGGGGAAGAATAAGTTATATTCATACACAGCTATCTCTTTATCCAACTGAACTTCATTGCTTAATTAAATTAGAAGTAGGAGAACATTAGAAAGTAGATGTAGCCAGGTGTGGTGGAGCACTCTTGTAATCCCCGTGCTTGGGAGGTGGAGACAGGAGGATAACACATGTTCCAAGCCAGCTGCTCTTGTTTAAGAGACCCTGTTTCAAAAAACACAACAACAAAAAAAAAGTATAAAATAGGTCTGGGAGTGTAGCCCGGAAGTAGAAGGGTTTCCAGGAACCCCAGTACCAACAACAACAACAACAACAACAACAACAAAGAAAGTAGATGCAAAATTTAAAGAGAAGAGCAAATAAAGTGGCTTCATAAATATAAGCCATCTAGGTTTATATGGCCATTGTTAACTAAAATTCCTGAGGAATAGTATCTTATATTATGTCATGAACAAAACCATGATCCTGATGAGCTTTGCCTTCTAAATTGTTCTCTTCATTTTGATTATCACTGCACTCAATTCAGCAAATATTATAGTAACAACCCCAAAGCAGTTGCTTGTTTTCAAAACACCTCATTTATGCCAGCTACTCTATGCACTCAGTTCAAATATTTGCACTTAGGCTTGTGTTCTTTTTGATATTTTACAGCTGAAGGAGATACTTGTAAAGGAGTAATATAGTTTACTTAGGTCAACTGTCTGTTGAGCAGAGTTACCCCAGGTTGGCCTCACTCTCTAGCTCAATATCCTGACATTACCTTGATTTTTACAAAACCTTCATATAATTGCTTGCATCAGATACCTCTAATTTCAATTTATGTTGTACTTTTCTGCTCTCAGAAGTATTCATTCTTCAGTTCTCAGTTCCAAGCCTCATACAAGCTTTCTTTCAATACTTTTTTGCCTATTCTTATTAAATTATCATTTGTTTGTATTTTACTTATTTGGATATCTATCTATCCATTTGCCTGTGAGCTTTGATGTCTCTTAATATCTTTCCAAAATGAAATTTCTAACACTAGCAGAGTGTCCTTTACAGAGGCTCATGAAATATTCCAGATTGAATGGAAAAATGAATATCTTTTCTATCTGCTTGAAAATTTCCAGTGTGCTTTTATTAGATGTCCAATAAATCAAACTTACTTGGCTTGACATTAAGCAATTATTAGGAGTTAAGTTATAACTAAATTTCATTCATTTGTTCCTATATTCACTTATTAGTGATTCAATGGAGAATTACTGAAAACCCCTGACAGCCAAAAGAGGAAAACCTAGTTTGTGGGCTGTGGCCCCACAGATCATCAAAAATCACAGTGGGATGCAAATAAGTAGGCTGGGAATCGCAATTCTATGTGGGGAAAATGCTAGCCTTGGGAGACATAAGGTACCTTAGGGCCACACACTTTTGACACTTTTTCTAGAGAATGTGTGGGAACATTCCCTGAAGAAAGAGTTATCTAATCTGAAACTTGGAGCATAAATAGAGGGCCATAGGAGGGCTGGAAGGAATAAAAGAGTGGGGATTAAAAACGGAGATTCCTAAGTAGCGACTTTCTAGCAACTTAAAGAAGGGCAGAATATATAAAATGTAGTAAGCAAGGTGGAGAATGTATCAGAAGATGAGACAAAATGAGCAATTGGAATTGTGAAAAGTGGTCAGAGTCTGCAAATAACTAACAGATAAAATCAATACATTGTGGATTTGGGATAGAAAATAAAGATAAATAAGGCATAAAATGTGTACTGTCACCAGGTTTTTTTATATTGAGAAGTAGGTATTATTTACTAGCAATGGAATATAGTAAATAACTTAAGAATAAATTCAATTTAAAGTTAAAATTTAATGAGCATGTACTTTCCTGAGAGCGCACATTCTAGGTGAGTCAAAATTATCATGGACTGTGAGAAAGGGAATGAGAAATGTAAGAACAGTGGACAACTGGAAAGTTAGTATTTGAATCAGTGCCACTGATGGGAGTTAAGAAATGCTAAAAAAAAATGTGAGTTTCAATGAATCACCAAACCTCGCCTGGTATAAATCTCTCTGTGAGACAGCTCAAAAAGTGGAATGGAAGAGATGTGTAGTTTATTGTGTAGATGGTAAAGCATATTCATAAGGGTACTTCATGTTACAGAAACTATGTCTAATATTGAAGAGAAAAATCATTATGCTGTGCTTATAGTTGAAGGAGTCTTTTTGTTTCTGGCAGAAAAAAAATCTGGCAAAACAACAAATAAGATAATTGAAAGCATAGGCAAAGAATTCATCACTGGTGGTTTGGATAAATTATTACAAAAGGATGTGCTGAAATTAGAGGAAGAAGACAAGAGAAAGCTTAATGATGCCCAACCTAGACACAAGCCCCGGGTCCTTCTGAAGGCCATGCGGCAGAAACGTCACGAATTAGGCCGAGTGGTCCTCCAGACTATGGTTAATGTGGACACAAAGACCAACTACATAGAAGGTAAGACTGGAGTCATTTACAATGGATAGCTCAAAATTTCCAGAACTGATTCAACTTTCATTCCCATCCACTCTCCTCTAGAACTCCCCAGTCATTCTATTGGTGAAGTTTGATTTTCACCATTCATTGTAAGATCCAATTTCCTAATAGCTCAAAAAGGGTAAATCCTTGTGTTTGGGGTTGTTCATACAAGTGACTGAAATAGCTAATCATAGAAACATTATTCATGGGGAAACCTAGACTTTGATTCTGTAGCCTTGTGAATTGTTTCATTTTGTACAAGATACTTAACCTCTGCAGTCATTGGTTAGCATGTCTAAAATGAGGACAATTCCACTGCTTCTTCACATGACTTTGTAAGACTAAAAACACAGCAATGCCAGACACATGATAACTACTAAATACTCTTTATTGTCCAGTACTTTCTCCCTGAACTCCAGACTCACTTAGCTCTAGATGCACATTCAAAATTTTTGCTTAGCCGGGCGTGGTGGCGCACGCTTGTAATCCCCGTGCTTGGGAGGCTGAGACAGGAGGATTGCACAGGTTCGAAACCAGCGTCAGCTACTTAGTGAGGCTCTTAGCAACTTAGTGAGACCCTGTTTCCAAATAAAATGTAAAATAGGTCTGGAAGTATAGCCCGGAGATAGAAAGCCGTTGGGTTCCACCCCCAGTACCACCAAAAAAAAAAAAAAAAAAAATTTTTTTTCTTAAATCTCCCACTGGCTTCATAAAACTAACATAATGCAAAATTAAAGCCTTGCTTACTCTCCCCAGTAACTCTGTTCTACTTCTAGCCCCTTTCCATCTTAGTAAGCAAGAAAAGCACTCACTAAGGTTCTTTCACCAGAACATGCTTAATTTCTTTACCAATGAGTAACAGCAATTAGTAGAGTGCCTGATATATAGCAGATTCCTATTAAAATGGGATGAATAAACAAATATAAGATACAAATGTGATGAATATAAGGCTATCGTAATTATTAGGTAGGTGCAAAGACTTAGATTTTCTAATGATTACCCATTTATGTTTCTTATAAAATAGGAAACACCTATAAAATGTACAAAATTGTATAGCCTTTTATAAACATTTGGCCCATGCTGAATTATAAGCATTACTAGGCATCATGTGCTCTCAGTCACAAGTATGCCAGTCACAGACTTAAGTTTCCGCAGTTAAATATTTTAACCCTACATAGTGGAGTTTACCTCTAATAATAAATGATAATGAACAAAAAACCACAAATTGTTGAAACTTCATTTTATCATTGATGCTTTTCCAGTAAGCCATTTTATGGGAGGACTGCTCTAACTAATAGGAAGCACGTGCTAGCATGATAGATGGTCAAAAGTGCAGCCTCACTCATTAATAATTAAACTGGTTCTTCTGCAGGTTAATTATTTTTTATCAAAACTACGATGGCCTAATACAATCATAATTTTAAAAAATCAAAGATACTGTAGCTAACTGGAATCAAAACTGAACTAGGAGAGTATTAAAATGATTTTTTCAAAGCTGGGCGTGGTGGCGCACGCTTGTAATTCCAGCATTGGGGAGGCTGAGACAGGAGGATCGTGATTCCTGTATAGCCTCAGCTACTTAGTGAGGCCCTTTGCAACTCAGTGAGACCCTGTTTCAAAATAAAGAATAAAAAATAGGGCTGGGGGCATATCTCAGAGGTAGAATGCCCCTATGTTCCATCCCAAGTACCACAAAAAAAATGATTTTTCAACCTTAGAAATCATAATGAGCATTAAATTATAAGCTGACATAACTTATCTGATTATCAGATGCTGTAATAGAAAAGAGGCAAATGTAGACCCTCTCAGAAGGAGTCCCTTAACGCCCTGGACTCTATCTGCACTGGAATTTTCAAAGGAATCCCAGGACACTTTGGGTACAATGGCTCAGCATATCAGAACATGAGCTGATCTGGGATGTTAGAATAGTTACAAGCCCTGTTAAGCCATGTGATCATGGATATTTTTCTGAGGGTTTCCAGCACAGTATCGAGGTCATGAAATTAAGGGTAAAAGGAATACAAGTATTTGTTTGTTTTAACAAATAAATATATGAGTAACACATACATATATGAGTAACACATGTTGAAATAGTATTGAGATATAATATTAAATCAAATATAAAAATCATTTTTCTTTTTTATACTTTAATGCAGATATTAAAAATTAAAATTGTACATGTAATTCATGCTATATATCCAATGGTTAATACTCTGATACATATTTACTGAATATATTCTAGCTCAGAGAACATAAAAGATAACCGAGATGAGTGAGTATATAAATACATATGCTCTATGTGCCAAAGATTATTGCTTAAAGAAATGACCACTTGAACTATTACCTGCTAAGAAAGATGGCTTTCTCTGAGCTGGTATGAGTTCCTTACTCTTTATATCCATTTAAATAAATTCTTGATCATTTAATTATTATTTATTTATTTATTTATTTTTTGGTGGTACCGGGGTTCCTGGAAACCCTTCTACCTCTGGGCTACACTCCTAGACCTATTTTATATTTTTATTTGGAAACAGGGTCTCTTAAGCCAGCGAGGCTGACTTTGAAACTGCGTTATCCTCCTGTCTCTGCCTCCCAAATGCAGGGATTACAAGTGTGAGCCACCACGCCCAGCATTTCATTAAAATTTAACTTTTGCCTAAATTTCTAATTGCTTTATAGATTTACTATTTTGTAATGAAGTATTTTGTTTTTATTCTAATTTTACACTTATAAGTTATACACAAATTTGCTCTAATTTCTAATTTTACCTAAAAATACCTTTTGTATCACTATATAAAGGTCATTAGGAGGTAAATTAGACAGTTATCTACACATATAATGAAATAGAAAGTAAAGGAACTTTTCATGAAAAACATACTTTCTGGCCAGGGATTTTTCCAGGACACAAGGGGTCAGCATGTTTGCAAAAGGGAGAGTATTTTTCATTATTTAATCTATAAAAATGCTCTATATATTTAATATTCCTTTTAAAATTAATTTATTTTTATTGGTTCATTGAAATCATACATAGTTGCAGGATGGTAGTAGAGGCATACATGCACACATCATTCATTTAGCCCTGCTCCAATATTTATGTAGTCTTACAACTAGCTGTATCTCCAGAGCATAGGCTCTGCCATATTTTTTGAATGTCATTTATTGAATGAGTACAAGAGAAATATATAAATATTATAAAATATAAAGCTGAAAAATTCATAGGCTTATATTACTTTTTTCACTTAAAATCAGAGAATGTTTTGGTTGACTTGAATAACTGAACAGAAATAATAGCAACTTCATAATACTAGATATTAGTAAGCTTTTAATTTCTGCTTATGAATTCCTTCTTCAGTTTATCTTCAAGGGAGGGTTCTGGAATTCCCCAGTTCCTTGCACAATCTCTGTCAACTTATGTCATGTAGCATTGCATTTCTCTAGGAGACCGATCAGGAGAACTCAGAATCAGACTTCTCTAAAAGGGGTGAATTATTTCATCACTTTTTCAAAGATGCATTAAAAAACTTAATGCTGGTTATACAGTACTCTGAAGGCAAGATATCTAGATTGTGTCAGAATCTCTACTAAAAGAAAATTGTCACTTTGACCTCAGATACAATGTAATTGTCACTATACAGAATTTCTCCTTTAAATAGCTAAGTTTACAGTTTAATAAGGGATAATAGAAACCATTTTTTCCAGAAAGGTTAAGAATTCAGGTTAAAGTAGCTGAAAAATACAATACCTGGACAGTACAGGATTCAGAATTGTAAGTATTTGGTACATGGGTCTGTATGTATTGTGTGGGTTAGGAAATGACTATCAGTCTAATATGGGATTTTACGCCATCCAAGGGTCATATAACTAGTAACAAATGTAAAACATAACAATTTAGATAAACAATATTAAATAAAACATCATTTAATTAAGTTTCCTTATTTTATTTTGTAATGTTGATAAAGTTAGGTACAATTCGCATTACAACTCCAATGGATAGAACTCTGATAAATATGTACCTAATATATTCTTGCTCAGAGACCATAGATGTTTACAAAGATAAGTTTTTCTGAGTAGAACCATTGAAAGCATAAAAATGTATTTGTTGAATATGAAAAGGCCAGCCAATATGAAAAGGCCGGCCAAATTTGACTGCAAAATAAGAAGCCCTTTTACTCATTATTATCAAAATATACTATTGCAATTTCTAGTAGTCTACTTTCTCTACCAAGAACTCTGTTTTTCACCAGCCATATTTCCTTATACTAGAGGATAGATAGCACTATAATCTCTACATACTAAGCAGGTTGTCCCCCAGGACATCCTTCAGTCTCAGACTTCTCAGCAGATAAATTAGGTCAAAGAGGCAGAACTGAAAACTTACATCATTGCGGGATGTGGTGGCACAAGCTTGTAATTCCTGCACTTGGGAGGCTGAGACAGGAGGATCCCACATTTTCGAAGCCAGCCCCAGCTACTTAGTGAGGCTCTCAGCAACTTAGTGAGACCCTGTTTCCAAATAAAGTGTAAAATAGGTTTGGGAGTATAGGCAGGAGGTAGAAAGCCTCTGGGTCCCCACCTCCCCAGAGTACCACTAAAAATAAATAAATAAATAAATAAATAAATAAATAAATAACAACAACAAACCCTTACATTATGTAATGTTTCCTGAAGACCCTCCAGAAACTGATCCAAAAGAATCTCCTGATGTTTTCAAGCTTTGTACCCATGAAGAATTCCAGAGACTGCGCAAAGAAAAGGCCGGAGAGGTAAGATGGTCTACACATGAAACAGAGAAGGAGACGGAATCCATTGCTCTCACTAAAAACAGAATTTATTGAAGTTCTAAAGAAGTAGGAAAAGTGGTAGTATTTTTCAAAGATGCATTAGGGCAAGGAAGATATTATGTGGCTTCATGCAGATTCCAGTTCTTTTTTAACTCTATGATAACATGTGCATTGCACATATGTGTTTATGTGTGCACACATGTATAATACATATTGCATTTTCCTAGTGATTAGTAATTTATAAAAATTTCAGCTATAATTAATAGAATCAAAATTTTTTATGATAACATAACTGGGTGGTAATTACTGTAGTTTAGTTGAGAAGCTAGCTATGAAGAATATTTTTTAAAATATCATTAAAACTCACAAAATATTATAAGTCAGTATGTTATGTAAAAAGCAGTGCCTAAATAAAATTTGCACCCACCCTCAGCTATTTAGTGAGGCCCTCTGCAATTTAGTGAGACCCTGTTTCAAAATAAATAAAAAATAGGGTTGGTGGTGTAGCTCAGATATAAAATGCTTCTGGGTTCAATCCTCAGTACCACACACACACACACACACACACACACACACACACACACACACAAATACTAAAAACACTATGAAAAGCAAATGACATTTGTTTCATTCATTTTTACTGAACCAGTAAAAAATATCTCTTGAATTTATAAAATTTGATCTAAATTTTGAATGCTGGGAAATATTTTACCAGGTAGAAGAGAAAGAGAAGAAGAATGGTAGGAATTATTCTATTTTCCTCAAGATTCCTGAGGAACCATCACAGATATGTCTTGATTTTGACTCTTTGTTCTTAGGAGACAGGAAAGCATGTCTTCTGTTGGGAGGTAAAGAAGAGAACAGCTGTATGAGACTGTAATAAAGAGATACTGTGGACCTTTTAAAGGACTCAAGTAAGTAAAATTCACCACATATCTCTTTTCTGCAGATTTATCCAATCAGGGAGAAAAGTGATCGCACTCGTCTGGCTCTCATCATATGTAATACAGAGTTTGAGCATTTTCCTCCGAGGACTGGTGCTGAACATGACATCAGAGGAATGACCAAGTTGCTCGAGGCTCTAGACTATACCGTGGTTGAAGAAGAAAATCTTACATCCAAGGTAAGAGCCACTTTCAGGCTTCAAAGACATACATATTTAACAAATATCCTTCTACTAACAAATTAGCCTTATAATGTAAGACAAAAGGCTTAACAACCTTAAGCCACATTTGTGTGAGTATGTGTGTGATCAAAATGAAAGAATTAGATGAAATAAATCTCTTGGACTTAAAATATCTCAGTTTCATGCAGCAACTAGACAATAGGAATTTGCATGAATACCTACATAATTGTTAGTTTAAAAGTAGAAAGATGAGAATTCAGGCCCATAAAATTTTAGACATAGGAGTACACTCATAAAACAAATAGTTCTGATTTGGGATCAGGAATTCTTCCTAGCCCAGGGGATATATCTATAAATAAGAAAGAACATACCCAGTTTGCATTGATCTAGACTAGAATTAACAGGTAAAATCAATATATAAGAAAAACATAGAGCCAGGTGTGATGGTGGCACACACCTGTAACCCCAGTCCTGGTGAAGCTGAGATAACAGGAGCACAGATTTCAGGCCAGCCTCAGCAACTTAGTAATATCATACTTAAGAATAAAAAAATAAGCCAAGCGTGGTGGTACATTCTTGTAAATCCAGCATTTGGGAGTCTGAAACAGGAGGATTGTGATTCATGAACAGCCTCCGATACTTAGTGAGACTCTTGCAACTTAGTGAAACCCTGTTTCAAAATAAAGAATAAAAAACTGGGCTGGGGAAGTAGCTCAGAGGTAGAATGTCCCTAGGTTCTATCCCAGCACAGCAATAAATAAATAAATAAATAAATAAATAAATAAATAAATAAATAAATAAATTCAATCCCTTTTACCACATACACAAAAAATGGAAAAAAAATACTATCAGAGATTTGTTGTAAGTATCCACATGAGTGAAACGAAAATAAAAAGTATATAAACAAAACTACAGAGATAAAATGAGGGAAAGAAACAATAGAAAGGAAGAAATGGAGGGTAGGTAGCACTCTTTGATAAGGTGGTCCTAAGGAAAGGTGTCCCTTTCCTTTGTGAGAAAAGAGCAGAGGAGCTGAGGAGTCACACATAGGTATGGTGTGGTCACGTAGAGACGTGAGGGATGTGCCTTCTGAAAAGAAGGACCTATTGATGGAAAGGAAAAACTGAGATTAAGGACAAGGGAGAGAACAGGAGGCCAGCAAGACAGAGTTTGGAGGAGAGGAGGGCACAGCAGAAGTGTTAGGGCAGAAGTTTGATTTTATTTTAAGGGCATGGGAAGTGTTTTAGAGTGTAAGTGCCAACATTTATCTAATTAGGTAGGGAGAGAAAGGATAGAGAAGGAAAAAATAATCTAAATTACCTAAATATACAATATATTGAGAAGAGAGTTTATAGTATATCACTAGGAGTAGAAAGTTGTAACCCACTTCCTAGTGAGCAAGGAAAAGAAGGAAGGAAGGAAGGGAGAGAAGAAGGAAGGAAAGAAGGAAAGAAAGAAGGAAGGAGGAAGGAAGGAAGAATTATCACTACTGAGTAACCAAAATATAAGGATATTGTGATTTGAATATTACATGTGTTTTCTATAAGGTCAAGGTATAAGATTGGTATTATAACTTTTTTTACTGAAGTAAGATGTTGGCCTTTTCCAGGAAATGGAGTCTGTGCTACGGGCATTTGCTAGCCGGCCAGAGCACAAGACTTCAGACAGCACATTCTTGGTGCTTATGTCCCATGGAGTCTTAGAAGGGATCTGTGGAACCCTGCATAGCGATGAAAACTCAGATGTGCTGCCTTATGACACCATCTTCCAGATATTCAACAATATCAACTGCATCAGTCTCAAAGACAAACCCAAGGTCATCATTGTGCAGGCCTGCAGAGGGGGTGAGTTTTGAGGTGAAAGACCCCACAATTATGCAGGTGTTTGCATTTGACGATGGTGCACGTTTTTATATTTAGGGGAAGTAGTCTAACATCTCATCTAGCACAACTAAAATAAATTTAACTGTTAGAAACTTCCTTGTATGGTGGTATCCAGAGAATTTGTCTGTTAGCAGAGAATTATTTTATACAATAGCAGAGAATTATTTTATACAATATTAACCTAAGGTAAGTGGTCCGAGAGTCTTCTAGGATCCCTAAATAAACTAAATGGAAACTTCTAACCCTTAGAATAGAATCACTTAAATGAAAATTTCACTTATAGTTTTTTTTTTTTTTTTACCTTAACTTGGCTTTAAAAGTGTTATATTTAAAATGGAGCAATTCTATAGTACAATGATTGGATGTGGGAGTTTCAATACCCCACTCTCAATAGATCATATAGATAAAAATCAACAAGGAAACGTCATAGCTAAACTACACTATAGATAAAATAGACTTAAAACACCTGCAGAATATCCCAGTCCACAATTGCAGAATATACAATCTTTTATAAGCACATGAAACTTTTTTAAATAGACTATGTTAAGCTATAAAGCCAGACTTAGCAAATTCAAAAATTAAATAATTTCTTGCATCTTATCAGAACACAATGAAACAAAATGAGAAATCGGCCACAAGAGAAACTACAGAAAATAAACTTGCAAACACATGGAGAGCAAACAACAAACTTGAACACAGAGTGGGTTTTTGAATAAATTGGGGGAATGATAATCTTAAAATTTTCTGGAGTTAAATAAAAAAGAAAGACAATATGCCGGGACCTATGGGATATAGCAAAAACAGTACAAGGAGGAAAGGCCATAGCAAAGTAAAACATAAATTAGGGCTGGGAGTGTAGCTCACTTAGAACATACTTGTGTTATATTCCAACTACCCAAAATAAAAATAAAACATATATATGAAATCTGCTTAGGGAATTGTCAAGAAAGCAATTAATAAAGAAAATATGGTATATGTTCACAATGGAGTATCATTCAGCTGACGAGAACAATGGAATCATGCCATTTGCATGAAAGTTTCTCAATGTAGTTTTAAAATATCAAGGGTGCATACATTAAATGTAATAAAGACACTGAAGGACATCATGTTAAGAAAAATAAAACAGACACAGAAGGACAACTACATATATTCTCACATGTAAAAACAACAATACAAAAATGACAAACTAAAAGTAGAAGAGGAACTCTGAGGGAATGAATCAGAGACTCATTGAAGGGGGAAGAGAAAAGAGAGTGAGAGGAGGAAGAAAGGTTGACTATTATATAGGCATATTATATAAATGAAATAAAACATTACCGCAAAACCTAGTATATTATGATTAATTTTTGTTAATAATCACAACAAAATATTTTAAAGTAAACCCATTATGTAATAGTAGAACGTTTTATCATTGAGGAAATTCATATGGGTTGAAATGATTTTTCTTTTTTATTCCTGACTTCCAATTACTTCATAGGTACTGTAAGTTAAAGTTTTTAAGCACAAATAATTTAGCAAAAAACCAATAAACATGTTCTGGATTGATGTAGTAGGTAAGGCTTTAACTTTTGTCCTCTCTAGTAAATTTTTTTTCCAGTTTTACACTACTGTCCCTATCTATTTTTAACACAATGATGACACTATGAAATGATGCACTATTAATGACACTAAACTGAGTAGAGTATGTGTGTGTGTGTGTGTGTGTGTGTGTCTGTCTGTATGTATGTATGTGAAACTAATTATAACAAAATTTACAATGAGGTGGGCAATTACTGTAATCTCACTGAGGGAGGTGAAACTAGACAGTCCATGTCTCCCCAGGAAAAAGTGGGGAAGTATGGGCCCGAGACTCTCCAGAAGTCCTGCCTGATAGCTCCTCACAATCACCCACCACCCTGATGGAAGATGGTGTCTACAAGACCCATGTGGAGAAGGACTTCATTGCTTTCTTCTCTTCAACCCCACGTAAGTGTCTTTCTATTACAAAAATATGTGGGCCTAAGCTACTTTTGATGATTCTAGGAAATCAAGACAGGACCTAAGCAGCCATTTTCAGAGAGAAATTTTGAATGCTAACAACATTTTATATGAATCTTATTTGTGCTGTTGGGGCAGAGATTCTTTACCTTTACTCTTCTAAAATACTGTACTTTTATTCTAAGTGTTTCACTTTATCATCCAAGATTCACAAAAATTTAAAGCAACCCAACATAAAGAATTTCACTCCAGCATAAAAATATTGAAACTATTTATATAGCATTTATACCATTTAAACATAAATCATTATTTTATTTTTCTAACCAATCCCCTTAAATTTTTTGAATGGAGATTTTATGGACCTTAGGACTGGCTATCCATTCTCAAATGATCAAGCCAAAACCATATTTTCTAATTGTTCTCCATAACTTTTAGCTGTTTCTATATGTGCCGATGCCAATGCTTACTTCAGTAGGAACATGGACACCTCTTAAAAGAGTAGAAATGACATGATGAAGCCTATAATGGAGAACTGTGGTTAGTATTTTGCCTTCAGGTGATTGTTTTATGAAACCTTACATTTAATTTTTCAAATTTACAAATTTTCAGGTCTTATTTTTAAAAATCATCTTATTGATGTAAAGTTGACATGTGAAAACATAAAGATTTTATGAGTTCAATTTCATGAGTTTGAAAATAAGTATAATTTGCACAATCTATGCCACAAACCTACTTCTCTCAAAATATGCTTTCCAGCACCGGGTGTGGTGGCGCATGCTTATAATCCCTGTGCCTGGGAGGCTGAGACAGGAGGATTGCGCAGGTTCGAAGCCAGCCTCAGCTGGCTTAAGAGACGCTATTTCCAAATAAAATATAAAATAGGTCTGGGAGTATAACCCAGAAGTAGTAGGCCCCTGAGTTCCATCCCCAGTAACACACACAAAAAATGCTCTCCATCTCTGTTTTATTATGTGTGTATACATTAAATGTGATAGACACCTAATATAGAATCTAAATTTTTAGATATGTTTAAGCCTATAATATACTATCACCAACTATTGGCACTATGCTGTACAGTAGATCTCTATGGCTTACTCATCTTTTGTACATGGAGCTTTGGGTTTGTTTGTCTATTTTTTACTCTACTGTGGAAGATAGCATCGCATAATCCAAAGACGATCTTGGATGAAGGAGCCCATTATTTTGTCCTTTACTCTCTTTCTGAATTTGGAACATATATCCATATTTCTAAGTACTTATTCTTTCCTTTTATAAAATGGGATCATTCCACTTATCTAGTGAGCCAAGTGAAGGACATAGGACACACCAGACACTCCAAAAATCACAATATCATCACTGTGTACTCTCTTGCAATTCTTTCATTGATTTTTAAATTTTATTTCATTTTAGTTTGTGTGTGTGGAGCTGGGAAATAAGTCCAGGGGCATTATACTTTGGAGCTACATTTCTGGCCTTTTTTCATTTTAGTTCTGGAAGAAGGTCTTGCTAGATTTCTAAAAGTCTTGATATGCTGCTGAGGCTGTCCTTGAATCTATGACCATCCTGTCTCAGCCTTCGAAATACTGGGATTATAGGTGTGCACCACTGTGACCGACAATCTCTTGCCATTCTGGCAGTTCAACCTCTGCCAGCTTTCTTTTTTTCTTTTGTGTAAAAAGTAACGTTAAGTAGGGTTACATATACTTCTTCTAAACCTGGATAGGCAAGTCCTAAGATATGCATTTTTTAAAGTCTAAAATATAAACATAACATTAAAAAAATCAAATAGTGAAAGCTCACAGACCAAAGCACACAATTCTTCATGTTTATAGATAACAGGTCCTGGAGGAGCAAAGTAAAGGGCAGCCTCTTCATCACAGAACTCATTGGGTGCTTCCAAGAACACTCCTGCCACTGTCACCTAGAGGAGCTATTTCTGAAGGTGAGCATCAGTCAGAAAGAGTTTATCATTCTGACCTTTCATGTGCGATGGCACACTTTGTCAGGCAAGCAGTAGTGGAGCATTGTCTGGTTTCTGTCACTCTGGTGTTTAAACTCTGGTTTAGAAAAGGATGTCAAGATGTCGATATGCCGCAGTTAAAGATCAAAGTAGATCATAATATAAGCTTGCATGTCATGGGTAATGAGTTCTTCAAATTCAGAAAATGGTCCCATTTAAAATTAACTTTCCGCCGGACGTGGTGGTGCAAGCTTCTAATCCCCGCACTTGGGAGGCAGAGACAGGAGGATCGCACAGTTTCAAAGCTAGCTGCGCTCTTTGGCTTAGGAGACCCTGTTTCCAAATTAAAAAAATGTAAAAATAGGTCTCGGAGTATAGCCTGGAGGTAGAAGGGCTTCCAGGAACCCCAGTACCACCACCAAAAAAAAAAAAAAAAATTAACTTTCCTTATAAAATAAATATGCTTTGGGTGGTCTACTGGGTCATGGGTTCTATCCTGGTGATTCAAGGGTAATTGACACATGTGTTAGCCTAGCCTACAAAGAACTAAAATTTTTGCAAGAAAGGCAGGGTCATTTCTAAGAGATAGGGCAGTAGTGACAGAGAGCGATAATATCAATAGACCTCAATGCACCACCCCCAGGATAATTTTTTTCTTCTGGAATTATCTGGCTTATAGTGCAAAATGTTTGAGTCTGCTTTTGGTTTTAGGTACGGAGTTTATTCGATAAGCCAAACGTTGCTGTCCAGATGCCAACTGTAGAGAGATCATCCACTACAAAATATTTCTATCTCTTTCCTGGAAATTGAAAATGGTAGCTACTAAGTGTTGTTTCTATCAGGTAAAAACCTAATGAGAGAGTGATACTGGTGGTGGTCTCCGGATGATCATGTGAGTGTTCTTTCTTGATGTCATTGGTAGATTTTCTTTATTCTGTGTATATGCACTTTAATCCCTTTCATCTCCATGATCAATTAATTCATCAATCAAATTGGTAAGCAAAAACAAGGCAAAAAGTGATAAGTAATAGAAGACTCAGAATATCAGTTATAAAAATATAAATGTACTCACATTTTATTTTTACTTATATTAATTTATATCTTATGGCTCTCTTTCTTCCTCTCCCTCCATCTTTGTCTCTCAGTTTCTCTCTCTCTCTCTCTCTCTCTCTCTCTCTCTCTCTCTCTCTCTCTCTCTGTCACACACACACACACACACACACACACACACACACACACACACACACACGCACGCACACAGTTGCCAAATAGTATATCACACCTTGAAAATAACATAGGAAACAGAGGATCTGACTTTAGAGAAAAAGAGGCACTTTCATCATTGAGTGGAAATATACTGAGTTACTATTACCAGGCAGTATAAAATATGTCCTGGACTTTAAAGTCTGTGTCCTGAGGTATTAGTTTCTCATACTATTTTCATATTGTAGATTCTCATTCTCACTCAAAATTAGCCTTCAGGTCCTCAATCACTGCTCAGAAACTTTGTCAAACTTCCATGTTAATCTTCTAGCATTTTATTTTTTGTACTATGGATTAAACCCAGGACCATTCTACCTCTGAATTATATTTTTACCCCTTTTTAATTTTTGTTTGTTTGGAAACAGAGTCTCACAAGGTTGCTGAGAGAACCTGTGATTCTCCTGTCTCAGCCTCCCCAAGTACTGGGATTACAGGTATATATCACCACACCTGACTCTCAAGCATTTTTGTTAGAATATTTTAGAATGGAAAGATCAAATTAAGGTCCAATGATCCCTTTCTTTACTCATAGTAAGTGTAAATCAGACCATATTATATTACTATGTTTCCTCTCAGAAACATTTTAATTTAATGCTTTTTATTTAAGGATTTATTTTAACACTGCAAGTATTTACCAACTTTATCTTTTATCCTTGCTTTCTGACACTTCAGTCAGAAAACAGTATGGATATATCAGAATAGACTTCATTGTCTAATCTATCCAATAGAACTATACTTTGGCATTAAATTATTTTGACTAATACTTATCAACCCTATGTATGTGTTAGGTTCTATTAGAGATGCTTGAAACATACCAAGGAACAAAGTAAAATAACTTCTTACCTTCAGATAGCTTATATTCTCATAAGTAGAGACAGAAGACTGAATACCTGAAAATGTAAATCTATCATGGATCGGACAGTGATAAAAGTTATGTAAAAAAAAAAGGAGAAGAAAAGGGGACACAAAACTGTGGATGTTATACTGTTACAGAAAAATGAGCCAGGAAAGGCTTCTTTGAAATGATAGAAAAAAATGGACAGATCGGGGAAGTGAACCTCATCATTCTTATTAAGGAAAAGTCTAGCACCCTAAGACAAAGCAAAAGTACAAATGCCTTGGGACAGGAATGAGCTTCATATGTTAAAAAAACTGCAAAGAGAAGACAGTGAGAAAAATGACAGAGATTCAGCGAAATGGAGGAGGAGCCTTGTCATATAGCTGTTGACGACATCAGGTTTTTTAACATTTTATCCTGAGTATGAGAGAAAATATTTGGGATGCTTTTGATTTGAGAAGTGATGCAACATAACAGGTCTTACAAGGTGACATTACATACCCTTTCCTGAAAAGAGTGCAGAGGTTCCAGGTGAGGTCCAAGGAAAGGGGAGTCCAGGGAAGAGAAGGGAAGAAGGACTATGATGAAGACTGCTGAGATAACTTATCTTTCTTTCTTCCACAGGAAGCCCTGCCATCCGCAATCAGCCTCAAGAAGCCATGTTTCCAGTTTTGCATGTGTATTTAAACTTTCACTTCAATAAAAATGAAAATGAATAAGTTGTGTTTTTCAGGCTCATTAAAATACAATAGAATTTAATTTGATATAATGAGAGCCAGGTGTGATGGTGCAAGTTTGAAATCCCAGTACTTGGGAGGTTGAGATAGGAGGATCGTGGTTCTCTGAGTGAGCTACTTAGTGAGGCCCTCTGAAACTTAGTGAGACCTTTCTTGTTTTAAAATAAAGAACAAAAAATAGGGTGTGGCTTTGGAAGGAAAATTCCCCTGGGTTCCATCTCCAGTATTAAAAAAATTAATTAATATAGTGAGTGGAATTAAATTTGGAAAAGCAAGCTGGATTTTCTATTTTAGTTCATTTACTATCTGCACATCACTAAGGAAAGATAACCAGGTGTCTGTGGTGGCACACACTTATAATCCCAGTACTTGGGAGGCTGAGACACGATGATGGTAGGTTTGAGGTCAGCCTCAGCAAATTAGTAAGGCTATCAGAATTTTAGACCCTGTTTCAAAAGAAAAATTAAAAAGATCTGGGGAAGTAACTTAAGTAGAACATCCTTGGGTTCAACCCCTAGCCCCCTACTCTACACACACACACACACACACACACACACACACACACACAAAGAGATATCACTCCACACACATTAGGATGACATCTGTAAAAATAGAAAAGGGAAAGTAAGTTTTGTCAAGGATATGGTGCAATTAGTTCCATTGTGCACTGGTGGTAGAGTGTAAACTGGTATATTTACTGTGAAAAACAGTATGGTGGTTCCTCAAAAAATTATATATATAATTATATATAATTTTATTTTATACAATAAAATCTGCTATTTAAGTGTTGTGTTCAATTGGATGAATTTTTATACTTTTATTGTATATAAATTATTCTTAAATAAAATTGTAAAAGTAATGCAATATATATATGTATAATAAAATAAAATTAGGATATGATCTAATAGTTCTACTTCTGGGTATAAATATGAAAGAATTTAAGGAAGAATTTCAACAAATATTTGTTGCTCACCTGCTCACAGCAGTGTTATTTAGAATTGCTTAAACATGGAAGAAACCCAATTGTCAATTGACTGAGGAATGGATTTGCAAACTGTGGTGGGATACTATTGAGCCTTAAAAAAGGAAGAAAATTCTGACACATGCTACAGTATGAATAAAACTTGAGGACATTATGCTAGAGAAATAACCCAGCCACAAAAACACAAATACCATATATTTCCACTTATATAGTATAACTGAAATAGTCAAATTCACAGAGATAAATAGAGGAATGGTAGCTTACAGAGGCTATACCAAGGAGGAATGGGAAGTGTCCATTTGGTGGTGGTGTAACAGAATAATGAGCCAGGATACTTTAAATACAAAAGAGGTTTATTTGTTTGTGATTCTGGTGGCTGGAACAGCCAAACAACGTACTGGCAAGGGCCCCTTGGCTTCATCACAACATGAAAGAAAAACTGAAAGGTAACTATCTGCATGTAAAAGAGGTCTCACTTTAAAACTTTCTCTTCCTTTTTCCCTCCTCCTCTTCCGTCTTCTTCTTCTTCTTCTTCTTCTTCTTCTTCTTCTTCTTCTTCTTCTTCTTCTTCTTCTTCTTCTTCTTTTCTCTCTCTCTTTCTCTTTTCATACTTTCGTACTGGGGATGGAACCTAGGGGCCATCTACCTCTGGGCTATACCCCCAAGCCTATTTTATTTTTTACTTGGAAACAGAGTCTCACTAAATTGCTGAGATTGGCTTCAAACCTGCAATCCTCCTGTCTCATTCTCCCAAATACTGGGATTATAAGTATGTGCCCCCATTCCCAGCTGGGGTCTCATTTTCTAAGAACACATTCTTGCAAAAACCAATTTATTCTATGTTACCTTCCACTGGTGTGACTCAGTGACTTATTAATTTACAGTAGGCCACAACTTTTAAGATTTCCACCACCTAGCCGGGCATGGTGGCGCACTCTTATATTCCCAGCATTCGGGAGGCTGAGACCCGAGGATCACAGTTTGCGGACAGTCTCAGCTACTTATTGAGGCCCTCTGCAACTCAGTGAGACCAGGTTTCAAAATAAATAATAAAAAATAGGGCAGGGGGTGTAGCTTGGAGGTGGAATGCCTCTGGGTTCCATCCCCAGAACCCCCCCCCCCAAAAAAAAAAAAGATTTTAACCACATCAACCTTCCACACTGGGGCCCAGGTTTCCAGCACATGAACCTTTGGGGACAAAACTCAAATAGTATTCAAACCATAGCAGGTAGGAGTGTGTGTGTGTGTGTGTGTGTGTGTGTGTGTGTGTGTGTGTGTGGTGGTACTGGGGATGGAACACAGAGGCATTTTTCCTCTGAGCTACACTCCCAGCCATTTTTAATTTTTGTTAGAAAACAAGGTTTTGCTAGGTTGCTGAGAGTCTCCCTGTGTTGCAGAAGCTAAAGGCGAACTTGCAATTTTCTCATCTCAGCCTCCTAAATACTGGGATTATGGGCATGTGCCACCATGGCCAGCAAGAGTTTCTATTTAAAGGATATAAAGTTTTATAGACGAAAAAGTTCTGGAGCCCAATTGTGGTGACTATGGCATAATATTTTGAATGTACCCACTGTCACAGATTGCACACATAAAAAGGTTAGGATGGGGTCTCGCTTCTTGTGTGTGACCTGTGCTCGAGGACTCGCTCTCTTACCACCCTGTGCCCCCACGCCTGCCATCCCCATTCCCCCACACTTGCCACCCCGTTCCTTTCACTCTGGGAGGCTCTAGCCAGAAGAAAGAAAATAAAAAAGGTTAGGATGGTAAATTCTGGTTATATATGTTTCACAAAATCAAATATTAAGAAACAAAATGTTAGTATCATTGGAGGTAAAAAAAATATGGTGAAAATTATTTGGGGTAGCAATCATCATTTAAAGAGAGGAGACACTTCCGGGAAGATGGCGACCGAGAAAAGCGGGGCTTAAGAGCCCCGCTAACAACCAATCTCTATTACCACAAAATCAGTGCCTTTCATAGCCAGAAAACACCATCACCAGAGAAACAAAAAAATCACCAGGCTCCAGAGAGAAAGCGGACTGAGAACAGAGCTCAGAGCCACAGAGGAGATACACAGGTCTCACGCCTGAGGACGCAGCAGCAGCGCCATACTGCCGGCGGCAGTGGCGACTTCACCGGACGGCTACAGCAAGCCGAGGTGAGCCACTGCAGAACAGCCAGGCGGGATTTCTCGCTGCAGGTAAAATCTAAAGCTCCCAGTGGCTGAGCTCAGTACACGCTGCAGGGATTCAGAGTGGAACTCAAAACCAAGAAGAAATACGCCAGCCTCACGGCCGAGGGCATAAGAGTGGCGCCATATTTCCACCGGCGGCAGCAGCAGAGAATTCACCGAATACAGTACAGCTACATCTGCGTACTCAAGAACAGTGAGTCAAATTGCGGGCCACAGAGGAGAAATCCCAGTACTGTACTCCCTGGGACTTGACCCAGTGGGGGAGGGGCGGTGGCAGAGATATCACACCATAGGAGAAAGTGCAACCTGGCACCCCCCACAGTCTAAAGCAGCCTCTATCGACTCTCTGGGTTGGAGACTCTGTGATACAACCCAGTAAAGGAGTAGTGGGGTCTGAGATACTACTGACTCGAGATCCAGAACACCTTAAGTGAAGTCATAGTGACCCAAGGGAAGAGCCCAGAGAAGGCATAAACTTCCGAAATCATGGGAAAGAGGAATAATACTGGAGCAATGAATGCCCACAACCCCACAACATCAGAACCTGATAAAACAGAAAATCAGAGATTTCTAGAAGATAAAATCAGGAAAATAACTGTAGAAATAATAGAGGTGCTTTGAAAAGAACTCAGAGAGAGCCAAAAAGAGATAAAGGATGCAATTAATGAAGTAAAGGCCTCAATTCAAAGCACAAACAACCGATTAGACCACATGGAGAACAGAATCTCGCTCTTAGAAGATGATCATTCCAAAAATGAACGCATAGTTTCTAATCTAGGAAAAAATATCCGACGGCAGGAATCTGATATTGAAGAAATATGGGCCCATTTTAGCTAACCTAAGAATAATTGGAATAGAGGAGGGAAAAGAAAGTGAAACCAAAGGGATCAACAATCTCTTCAAGGAAGTAATAGCAGAAAATTTTCCAAACATAGAGCAAGAGGTTGATACACAGGTCCAGGAAACTTATAGAACTCCCTTTAGACAGGATCGGAGAAGAGATCCCCACGCCACATAATTGTCAAAATGACCAATGTGGAAGCCAAGCAGAGAATCTTAAAGGCAACAAAAACAATGGGCCAAGTGACATTCAGAGGCAAACCAATTAGAATCACTCCAGACTTCCCAAACCAAGTCATGAGAGCCAGAAGGGCTTGGAGTAACATATTCCAAACTCTGAAAGAAAACAACTTCCAGCCAAAAATTTCCTACCCAGCAAAACTTTCTATCAAATTAGATGGAGAAATAAGAAGCTTCCATGACAAACAGAAACTGAAGGAATTTATGTCTTCAAAACCAGCACTAGAGAAAATACTCAAAGAGATTAACTACAAAGAAGAAATAGGTAACACACACCAGAACCAGAGAAACAAGAGTTTCCATCCAACAGACAACTAAGATTGGTTATCTGTGGAGATTCATTACTTATGTTAGTCTTTTACCTATCTCTAAATGGTATTGTTTGCCTTTATTGTTGTTAATTTTTAGGATTTCTAGTTGGAATATTAATATACCTTCAGATATAGCATTTGGAAATATTTTATCCCATTCTATTAGTAACTGTTAACTCTGTTTACATTGTCTTTGGATATACAATATCTATTTTATTTTTTAGGGAGTTTGTATACTCTTCTGTTGCCTGTGCCATTGAAATCATATCCAAGAAATCACTGCCAATTTCAATGTTGTGAGGTTTTATGACCCAGATTTTCTCCTAAAAGTTTATAGTCTTAAGATTTATATTTAGGTCTTTTATCTATTTTGAGTTAATATTTGTATATGGGATTAGGTAAGGGTCCAACTTTATTCTTTTCCATGTACTTATTATGTTTCAACAATATTTAGTTAAAAGATTATTATTTCCTCCACCAAATGTTCATGGAAACCTTGTCAAAAATAACTTGACAATATATGGAAGAATGTATCTCTAGGCTTTTATTTAACTCCAATTTTTTATATATCTGCCTTTAGAATAGTACTACACTGTTTTAATTATTGTAGCTTTATATGGTTTGAAATCAGAAAATATATATCTTCTAGCTTTAAAAAAATAAAAATAAAGAGAGGAGAATTAATTCACAGAGAACGATGACAGAAGAAAATATGAGGGATCCATATACTATCTATTATTTCAAAATCAATTTAGAAAAAAATTGAAAGTCATGGTATCACCAATAGAATGGAAATGAAGGATGTTTTATTTTCCACATGAAGTAATGACATTATTCGTATTCTAGATACCAGAAAATCAATTAAGTATTCATTATTGAGATTCTAACGATGACCACCAGGAAACATAAGTAGAAATAACTTGAGGAAATTACATCTAAAATGTGAGGCTGAAGAGGAACTGGGTTGTATTATATGTTTTCCTATAGTGCTAGTTGCATTTTAAATATATTAATTTCCAAATCATCTTAAAATTATAGTCTGCTGACATTTTCAACTCTATAAGTCATCCAAAAACAGTCCTTAAGGTGCTGTTTCAAATGTTTTTCATACATGTGTGTGTGTGTGTGTGTGTGTGTGTGTGTGCGCGTGTGGTACTGGGGATTGAATCTAAGTGTATTCTACCTCAGAGTGTGCTCCCAGTCCTCTTTATTTTTTACTTTGAAACAGGGTCTCACTTGGTTGCTGAGAGTTTCACTAAGTTGTTGAGGCTGCTCTTGGACCTGCAGTCCTCTTGTTTCAGCCTCCCAAATATTGGAATCAGAGATGTGAGCTACCATACCTGGCTTACCATACATTTGGAAGTTAAAAAAGAAGGTAAACTAAATTATTGGCTATATAATAAAGAAAAAGTGATGAGTAAATATGTGCCTTTTAGTTATTGTAGAGTGTAAAAAGCCCAAATATTCACACACATAAAGTATTAATATTCTGGGCACAGTGGTGCACTCTTGTAACCCCAGCATTTGGGAGGCTGAGACAGTAGGACTGCAGTTCTAGGGCAGCCTAAGCTACTTTTGAGGTCCTTTGCAACTCAAGGAGATCCTATTTCAAAATAAAGAATAGAGCCAGGTGTAGTAGTGCATACTTGTAATCCCCATGCTTGGGAGGCTGAGGCAGAAGGATCGCACAGCTTCAAAGCCAGCCTCAGCTACTTAGTGAGGCTCTCAGCAACTTAGTGAGACTCTGTTTCCAAATAAAATAAAGATTAGGAGGAAGCAATTCACAAATCGTCAAGCTAAATATATCACTAGTTACTCTGTACTGTGAAATTAAATAAAGCTAGATGATTCTTTCCCATTTTATAAATTTTTCTACTAGTTAATTTTAATGGCCATCATATATCTAGAATTTTAAAGTGTAAGTAAACATTTGCTTGTATATTGGACACAAAATACATTCTTGTATTTCATGGGTAAACAACACCCAGAGATGACAAATGAACAGATTGGGAGAGACTGAAGGAAAGAGATTACTTAACTGGGTTTTTAAGTAGTGGTAGGAATATAATTTCTCTGTTGGCCTCTGCTTTCTCTTCCCTCAAACCTTCCAAATTCCATATGTCCTGGGAGTGAGCAAGGATCAGTGAAGAGAGCAAGGCCTCTCTGCTGTGTATAGGCTGGTGTGGCCCAGAGACAAATAGAGTTTAATTGAATTTATTAAATGTGCTAAAATAGACTGGAACATAGAACACAGAGACTTGGATTTATGTGTGTGCATGAATGCTTTCATCTTGATTACTTTGCTATATCAAAGAGAAGTCTTCTGGCAGAGCAGAAGCTCAAGTCTATCCTGGCAACGATGAAGAAGAAGCTTTCGGAGGTGGAGCTTCCAAAGCTTGGAACTGCTTTTGCTCTCTTTCCAGCAGCTGCCCTGGGAGCCAACCAGGCAGGGGCGGTCACAGCTGGGGCATGGCTTGTTGCTCCATGTTTGCAACTGTGTTTTGAGGAAGTTACATCTTGGCTCCTGGAAAGGGGGAACGGGGGACCCTTACCAGACAGGACTGTTTTAGTTTGGGGTGGATTGGGATATGGCAGATCCTGCTGGTATACAGTGAGTATGCAAAATGCCCAAAGTATCCCAGTTAATATATTTATAGTGTCTTGAAAGAAACAATATATAAACAACTGGAATGTCTGTTCTTTGATTTTTTTTTTCCTGTGACTTAAATCTTCTCTTTTGACTTTTACTGACCTAAAATTCT
Source organism: Muscardinus avellanarius (assembly GCF_963383645.1). Taxonomy (NCBI): domain Eukaryota; kingdom Metazoa; phylum Chordata; class Mammalia; order Rodentia; family Gliridae; genus Muscardinus; species Muscardinus avellanarius. Next base: position 148,670,874 of record NC_137786.1, read on the forward strand.
TATCCACTTTGTAGATGTTTTGTGATCAGGGTGAGAAGCCATGCACTGAATGCAGTAACTTGCATTTCTTTCATGTTTCTGCTCTTTGTATGACCCTTCATTTACAGCAGCAAGTAAACCATCTACAGTTTGTGCTCTGAGGCAGAAATGGATTATTTTATAGGAGTAATATGTTCATGTTTTATTGCTACACATATTATATATTATATATATATATATATATATATTTGACAAAAAAGTGCTGAGTGAGGGTGGGTGTGTTTCAATAAAATTTTATTTATCAAAACAGGTGTCAGCCTGAGTTTGGTTTGTAGGCTACAGTTCATTGACTCCTAATGTATACTACTTACATAAATTAGTGTGTCCCCATTCTTGGAAGATTATCTTTGTTATAGTTAAAAGATTAACTTTTATATAGGGATGTGCATCTGTTTTCAAAATCATAAGCACTAATAAAGAAAAGCCTTGATTAAAGATTTAAATTTTATTGCAATTATGTTACCAGGAAGATATTGAGCTCTACTGTGTTTATAGAACGTCTGCTGCCTTTTTCAGTTAGCAGAGGCTAAAGTTCTCTAAAGCAAGCAGGCTTGAAGGACAGTCCCAGTCTCTGCACTTGATACAGTGCCATACATTCATTTCTCAGTGCAATGGAAAGTGTTAGAAGTTTGTAGGTTCTAGAAAATTATTTCTGCTAAAAAATTTGTTTTATAAACAATTTCAGAATTTCATCCTGAACGCAAAGATAACAGTGTATCTGAGAAAAACTCTGCATCATCTTTCTCTTCATGTAACTTCCCTGGACCCCTGGACCCCTAGATCACAAATAAAAACTCTCAGACTTATATCGTCCTGAGAAGGGGTCTCAGTAAAGGCACACATCTGTGCTCTTAAACAGTTTCACCTTGGAATGACCATCAGCATAGGGTGCTCACTATTCACTACCAGTTCGTTCCTGTTTAGAATATGAAAGTGAAAGTAAAGAAAAGAGAACTAGGGAAAACATAGGTAGGTGCAGGCATTGGCTGTTTGTCCAGCAGGTACCATCACCAGAACCCTGGATCCCACAAGTGCTCAGACTTCACTTGGGCCTGCAGTGCTAGAGGAAAAAGACCACCACAGCTTTGATGTTCATAGAGAAGGGTTTCTCATTTCTCCCTCTAACAAAATCCCCTAAAGGGAAGCTTAACCCTAAACTTTTCTATTCTTCAATCCTCCTTAGAATCTGGAAAAGAAAGATAAGAGAATAAAAGAAAAAAATAAATAAGCAAATTAACTAAAAGAAAAATAGTGAAAATGAAGAAAAAGAGTCAGTATAATGTTGTTGATAGGTAATATCTACCTAAGGTCACATCAGGAGGTAATTTGAGTTAAGCATATTTACAAAGTCTTTAGGGAATATTGGAAAGAGAACTAACTGGAGTAACACCATGAAAGTTCCTTGCAGGGTGCCCATCACCATCGCTGGCCGCTGTGCTCTGGTACATACACCCTCACCATTCTGACACTCATTATATTTCTAACTAGGATTGATAATATCTTAAATAAATTAATAAAATAATAAAGATATAAGAAACTACTAACTATATAAGACAGGGTAAGAATGTTATTAATCAAAGCATACAGTCCCCAAAATTACTCAGTATAGAGCCAGGCACAGGGGTATAGGCCTGTAATCTAGCACTTGGGGGGCTGAGACAGGAGGATTCTGGAGACCCTGTTTCAAAACAAAAATTAGAAAGATCTAGGGGTGCAGCTCAGAGATAGAATGCCCCTGGGTTCAAGCCGCAGTACCACTAAAAAAAAAAAAAAAAAAAAAAAAAAAAAAAAAAAAAAATCAAGCATGAATCATACATTCTTAGTTTACACCAATGAAACTGCTCAATTATTTGTCTTCATTAAATAATTGTGGTGTTAAGAAAGGAAGCAATAAAGATGTTATTTCCTGAGTAATGTACTTTCAGAAAGTTTAGACAAATTTGCCATAAAATATAAACCCTGTATTTTTCATGGTCTTATGCACTCTATATGCATTAACTGAAAATTTTAATTGTTTATCATATTGGGTTATATGGAAGTAAGTAATATCAAGATATTGCTGTCATTGAGTGTATAGTTCAATGAGAATAGATACATAACATACATGTAAAAGAGGCATAAACTTCAGAGAATGTAGAAAAATTGATTCAAGCAAAGAAAAGATGTTGTGTTTGGGTTTGGGTGTGAAGTGAGCTTAGTCAGATAATTAGTTATGACCACTCGATAGAAGGCACTTGTCAGTATATACTGAGTTATGGAGATGATATGTCAAACTTTAAGGTAAAAGATCAATAAGAAGCCGGGCATGGTGGCACACACTTGTAATCCCCACGCTGGGGAGGCAAAGACAGGAGGATCACGCAGGTTCGAAGCCAGCCTCACTGGCTTAAGAGACCCTGTTTCTATATAAAAAATACAAAATAGGCCTGAGAGTGTAACCCGGAGGTAGAAGGGTTTCCAGGAACCCCAGTACCACCACAAAAAAAAAAAAAAAAAAAAATATATATATATATATATATATATATATATATATATATATATATATATATATATGAATAGGGGCCTTGAGATAGGAACTGTGTCATGTAGGAAGTTTATAGGGAACATTCATCTGGTATTAACATAGAAAATAAACACAGGAAAGTTAGTCTGGCAAAACAAAGTAATAGGTGAATCTATTAAATAGAACTAAGGCACACTGCATAGGGCCTCATGGCAGTGGGGAAGAATTTTTGTGTTGTATTTGCAATTGAAAGTCTTAGAAGTTTTTCAGGGTTTTTTAACTGCCTTATTAATAGTTGTCAATACTTACAAATTCCAGGCATATAATACTTTGCTCAGCCCAATGATCTCCTACAGTTAATATCCACTGTTAGCACAAGTGTTTAAAACATGTACAGGTCTTAAAAGTAATTCCATGTAAGTTATGTTTTATCTTAGTTTAGATAAAACAGATTGACAGAAACAAATAGAAGCTATGAGAAATATAAGAAACAGACCTCTCCAAGAATCTACTAATCTATTTCACTAAAAGTGCAAGGTTGTTCTAGCTAAAAGCCTAGAGAAAATTTAATCTTTTAGTTTTCTTTCTTTTTCATTTTCATTTTTGTTTTTCCCTTTCTCTACCATCTATTTTATTTTCTTTTTTCCAAAGATACTCTATTTTTTCTCTTTTCTCTTTTTCTCTATAATTAAATTTACTTGCTTTTATGTCAATAGAGCTACGTAAATTGAAAGGAAGGTAACCTGTTGTCTAGGCAAAAAAAATTTATAAATGACAAGTTTTCCTTTCACATATACCACTTTAGGAACTTTTATTTTTGGTGGTACTGGGGTACCTGAAATGCCTTCTACCTCCAGATTACACTCCTAGACCTATTTTTTAAAATATTTTTTATTTGGAAACAGGGTCTCTTAAGCCAGTGCCGCTGACTTCAAACCTGTGTAATCCTCCTGTCTCTGCCATCCAAGCATGGGGATTACAAGCATGCGCCACCACACCCGGCTTCACTTTAGAAACTTTTAAGCATAGAAATAATAGGATAAGCATAAAATCAGAAAGTCTAATTGAACACTATTTAAATAAACATACACACACACACACACACACACACACACACACACACACACAGAAAGAATGAAAGATAAATTATGTATATTTGTTTGGGGAGATAGAAAAGGTTAACCTGATTCAAACATTGCACAGTGTGTGTGTGTGTGTGTGTGTGTGTGTGTGTGTGTGTGTGTATTGAAGCTCCTCCACATATTGTCCCATTAAAATATACAATTTGGGAGTTTTATGTATCAGTTGAAATAGATTAAGTTTAAAAATGAGAACAGCTTTTAGACTGAGGTTATAGCTATGTAGATGATAACAAGTGGTTACATTTATTAGTGCATTGAGTACAGGGTAAGAAAGAGACAAACTTTTGTTCTTAAGTTTGGCAACTGGATGAATGGTGCCTTTTACTGAGTTAGAGAAAATGTGTGCACAGGGAAGACAGATTTGTAGAAAAAAATATTGGGATCTTGCTTTGAACATCTTTAGTTAAAACAAATGTTGTCTTTAAAGGCAGAAATGAGGATGGAGTAGGTAGATGTACAACTGCAGAGTTCATGGGGAAAGCATGTCTGGGAATGAATCCTGGATTTATAGCATGGAGAGTATTTAAATATTTAAAATGATGAGACTGGCGGATGCACACAGAAGATTAATCGTTACTAGAAAATATTTTAAGGTTCACTATAAAACAATTCAACTTTTGGAGGTAAGGCAGAAGTAAAAGAACCAGCAATGAAGACAGGGTTAGGAAGAATGGCTGGAAAATACAGTTATCACAGATGCTAAAGGAAAGGGAATGTACTCCATGGAGTGAGGTGCTAAGAAAGTAACACAACATCAGTGGGGACCTTGATAACAAGCTTCTCACTGAAGTGATAAGGGTACTAGTCATATTGGATTGCATAAAAGTAAAAGGGAGACAAAAATGAGAAGAAAAGGTGAAAACAGATAATATTTTTAAGGCATTATGTTTAGGAGTGAAGTAGAAAAATGTGTTGATATTTAAAGAAGAGGCAGGAGGGGTTAGGCCGGTGCTGGGGCCATTGAGGCCGGCATTGGAGCCTGCCGTGAGGCAAGGCCGGTACTGGGGCCTTCAAGGCCAAGATAAGAGCCTGCCGAGGGGTTAGGCCGGTGCTGGGGCCAGCGAGGCCGGCATCGGAGCCTGCCGTGAGGCATGACCAGTGCTGGGGCTTTCAAGGCCGGGATCGGAGTCTGCCGAGGGGTTAGGCCGGTGCTGGGGCCAGTGAGGCCGGCATCGGAGCCTGCCTTGAGGCAAGGCCGGTACTGGGGCCTCGAGGCCAGGATAAGAGCCTGCCGAGGGGTTAGGCCGGTGCTGGAGCCAGCGAGGCCGGCATCGGAGCCTGCTGTGAGGGATGACCAGTGCTGGGGCCTCCAAGGCCGGGATTGGAGCCTGCCAAGGGGTTAGGCCGGTGCTGGGGCCAGCGAGGCTGGCATCGGAGCCTGCCGTGAGGCAAGGCCGGTACTGGGGCCTCCGAGGCCAAGATAAGAGCCTGCCGAGGGGTTAGGCTGGTGCTGGGGCCAGTGAGGCCGGCATCGGAGCCTGCCATGAGGCATGACCAGTGCTAGGGCCTCCGAGGCCGGGATCGGAGCCTGCCGAGGGGTTAGGCCGGTGCTGGGGCCAGTGAGGCCGGCATCGGAGCCTGCCTTGAGGCAAGGCCAGTACTGGGGCCTCGAGGCCAGGATAAGAGCCTGCCGTGAGTCAAGGCCGGTACTGGGGCCTCCAAGGCCAAGATAAGAGCCTGCCGAGGGGTTAGGCTGGTGCTGGGGCCAGCGAGGCCGGCATCGGAGCCTGCCATGGGGCATGACCAGTGATGGGGCCTCCGAGGCTGGGATCGGAGCCTGCCGAGGGGTTAGGCCGGTGCTGGGGCCATTGAGGCCAGCATTGGAGCCTGCCGTGAGGCAAGGCCGGTACTGGGGCCTTCAAGGCCAAGATAAGAGCCTGCCGAGGGGTTAGGCCGGTGCTGGGGCCAGCGAGGCCGGCATCGGAGCCTGCCGTGAGGCATGACCAGTGCTGGGGCTTCCAAGGCCGGGATCGGAGCCTGCCGAGGGGTTAGGCCGGTGCTGGGGCCAGCGAGGCCGGCACCGGAGCCTGCCATGAGGCAAGGCCGGTACTGGGGCCTCCGAGGCCAGGATTGGAGCCTGCCGAGGGGTGAGGCCGATGTTGGGGCCAGCGAGGCCGGCATTGGAGCCTGCCGTGAGGCAAGGCCGGTGCTGAGGCCTCCAAGACCGGGATTGGAGCCTGCCTTGAGGCAAGGCCGGTACTGGGGCCTCCGAGGCCAGGATAAGAGCCTGCCGAGGGTTTAGGCCGGTGCTGGGGCCAGTGAGGCCGGCATCGGAGCCTGCTGTGAGGCAAGGCCGTTACTGGGGCCTCCGAGGCCAGGATAACAACCTGACGAAGGGCTAGACCGGTGCTGGGGCCAGCAAGGCCGGCATCGGACCCTGCCGTGAGGAGAGGCCAGCATCAGAGCCTGCCGTGAGACATGGCCAGTGCTGGGGCCTCCTAACCCGGGAACAGAACCTGCCTAGGGGTTAGGCCGGTGCTGGGGCCAACGAGGCCGGCATTGGAGCCTGCCGTGAGGCTAGGCTGGTGCTGGGGCCTCCAAGGCCGGGATTGGAATCCTGCCAAGGGGTTAGGCCGGTGCAGGGGACAATGGCCAGCATCGGAGCCTGGCGTGAGGCAAGTTCACTCCTGCAGCCTCCTAGGCCGGGACCAAAGGCAGCTTAGGGGTTAGACCGGTGCAGGGGCCAGCGAGACCAGAACTGGGGTCTCCCATGAGGCAAGGCCGCAGCTTGAGCCAGCGAGGTATGGATCAGTCCACTGAGTAGCCAGGCCGCTACTGGGACCATGAAGAGTGGGATCAGTACTTGCAACACAGCATGCACAGAGAAATACCGCAGAAAATATAAATCAGACGCTTCTCTTAATCAGCAATAACTAGGAGGAAAAGGGCAACAGGAAGAGGTTGAGCTATAGAAAGGGCCCTATAGTGAAGCAACTAATGTGACCAATCAGAGGGTATGTAATACTGGAGGATGGAGCCTCTTTAAAACGCAGGAGGTACATAAACAAATGTATCAAAGTAAGTCACCAAAGAAGCATGGGATGGAGGGAGGGGGAGGGAATGGGATGGGGGCTGGAGGAGGGCTAATCGGATGATGTGTGCTTGTATATCCTCTCAAGTCTTGTACTCTAATGTTATTGATATATGACTACAATGCACCAATTTAAAAAATAAATTAAAAAAAATTAAAAAAAATAAAGAAAGAAGAGGCAGAGCTAAGGGAAGGTTTCTAAAAAGCTGATTAATAAAGTATGCTAATATGCTACAGAGAAAACATAGTACAAAAAGAGGGAGAAATTGATGATGTAGAACAAAGTCCAGGGTAAATGATTGAGTATACTCCGTGTGGATAAAAGAGGAGGGTATTCATTGGCTAAGTAGAGATGATGCCTTCAGATCAGAGGAAGGACTCCACTCCCTTTAGGGCAGGAAGAAAAGTCGAGAGAAGACATGCAGGTAGAATGGGGTAGAGATGTAGGTAAAAGGATGAATCTGTTGGTTAAAATGTGAAATAATTCTTATACAAAACATATTATAAGAAACAGAAAGTTTGTTGCCCTAAGAAGAGTGAGGACTAAGTATAGACATTTTCAAATATTTGAACATATCTATTCTTTAACAGTTATAAACTTTTAGCTTTTCAGATACCATTATAGATACTGGGATTACAAAGATGAAAGAAACTTCTAGTCCTTAGGGTGCAGTAACACAAGTAAGATACAATACAAATAATTGCTTATATGAGAACATTTTTATTTAAGAATGAAAACATAGGTGAAAACATACTAAGTGAAAGAATAATTTATGGGCTTTTTGAGAAAGGAATCAGATGTTTTCTGTATTAACCCTGGTGTGGTTAATACAAACCAATACCTAGAAGCTACACATTTTAAGATACATAAAACTGTCAAGAATACCCTAGAATGTTGTAGTTTGCTTGTCCATGGAACAGAGTTGCAATGAGAAAGATAGAATATTGTAAACAGAGTGATTTGATTGAGCTAAATGAACATCTGCCTATCTGACAAAGACTAGATTCTGTGTTTATGTGACTCAAATGTGTTAAATATGAAAGATTAGTCACTGCTGTAACCATGAGAAAAACACAGAAATTGTGATGGGGTTCATAATCAGCAGAAAGAAAAAGAAGTTGGGGTACTCACGATTTTTGTTTTAGTGATTTAAAATATGGAATAGGGGAGGATGGAGCCTCTTTAAAATGCAGGAGGTACATAAACAAATGTATCAAAGTTAATCACCAAACAAGCATGGGATCCAGGGAGGGGAAGGGAATGGGATGGGGGCTGGATGAGGGCTAATTGGATGATGTGTGCTTGTATATCCTCTCAAGTCTTATATTCCAATGTGATGTATGATTACAATGCACCAATAAAATAAATTTAAAAAAATAAAAAATAAAATATGAAATGAGTTTTATTTATATTTATATTTTGTTATATTTTTCAGTGGAATGGTAATAGGCATTTCTGAGGAATGAGAGCATATCCAGTGTATGTTCATGATTGCCAGGCAGAGGACATTACCACTTAGTGAGGTTTTGTTTCTTTTTCTCTTTCAGGTTCTCAGGGAACTCAGATGGGTATCCATGTTAATACTACAATTAAGGCTTACCCACCTGACCATTCCTATAGGCTGAAGGCAGAAAAAGGAAGATGAGGTGACACGCTCTGAAATAGGGAGACAGGAAATTGTCCAGTGGGATCTGAGTGTGATGGTGCATGCCTGTAATCCCAGTACTTGAGAGACTGAGACAGGAGGATTGTAGATTTGAGGCCAGCCTCAGCAACTTAATGAGGCTCTCAACAATGTAGTGAGATCCTGTTTCAAAATAAAAAATAAAATAGGGCTGGGTGTATAACTTAGAGGTAGAATGCCACTGGGTTCAATTCCTAGTACCAAAACAAAACAAAAATCAACAAAGTAGACACTGGAGGCACTGAATATTTTAGTTTGTGTCACAAATGCCTTAAGATTAGGGCAACGGGCTTGAGATGTTGTCTAATATTGTGTTCTTCTCACTAGGTTTCCTGTTCTTTCATCATCTCCTGGACACTTTCTCAACTCCTCTCTTCCATTTAAGCCAAATTCTTAGAGAAAATAAATGAATTTTAAACTCAGTTTACATTTTCAATCTGAATTCGTATTTCTTTTCTCATGATGTTCTATATCCATTGTTAAGATTTCTGTTGGCCCACTTTATAATTATGCTGGCCTATTTTATTTGAACTTTATATCCAAGAAAGAGAAATGCCTGAAGCAAATCACTCTGTGCCTGTTGAATGTATATACATACAGTGATGGAGACGGAGGGCCAAATACACCTGGCCTTCATCATCTGCCACAAGGAATTTGATTATCTTTCTTCTTGTGGAGATGGTGCAGAGTCTGATCCTTTCTTTTTTTTTTCAGGTCTGGGGATGGAACCCAGGGCCATTCAACATCCAAACTACACCCCCTATCCTATTTTTAATTTTTTTTTTTAATTTTGAAACAGGGTCTCACTAAGTTATGGAGCACCTAAGTAGCTGAGGCTGTCCATGAACCACGATTCTCTGGTCTCAGCCTCCTGAATGCTGGGATTACAACTGAGTGCTATCACACCCAGTTTAGAGGCTGACCTTTTGAATGCAAGCCCTGCTTCAAACCTTTGGGTACTCAGTGAACATAAAATTGAATTTCACAGCCCAAGAAATGGCACCAGAAATTGGGGCAAGCTTGACTCCTTAAAAATTTTGCCTCTTTCTCAGCTGCAACAAGAATGAAACATATAAGAGCCCAGAAATTATATTTGTTCCAGCATAGTAACCTCTGTATTTCAGCCTCCTCCAATGCATAATTTCACAGCAATGATCTAAAGAATTTCTGGCCGGGAGTGGTGGCGCACACTGGTAATCCCCATGCTTGGGAGGCGGAGACAGGAGGATCATGCTGGTTCAAAGCCAGTGGCTCTGGCTTAAGAGACCCTGTTTCCAAATAAAAATATAGGTCTGGGAGTGTAGCCCGGAGGTGGAAGGGTTTCCAGGAACCCCAGTACCACAAAAAAAAAAAAAAAGAGAATTTCTGTAAAGAGTAGAGTAGTATTTTACTAAAAATGTTGGGTCTTTCTGAAGTTCTCAATCTGAGAGACTTCTATTATTCGAAGGACTGGGTAAAACATAAGCTCTTGTCCCTGAATCTACCTGCTACTACAGAACAAACTTGAAATTTTAATAGTGTCAAAATCATGAGTTTAAGTTGTAAAGATATAAAAAAAATTGTAGTTCTTGCTCTGCCAAAAGTACTCTTGATGACTTTAGATAATACACTTAACTTTTTGTTGTACCAGGATGAAGGAACTGTTATATTTAATTTTTCTCAATAGAAAAGTCATTTATGCCTTTCTGGCTTGTCTGTATGTAGGTATCTATGTATGTACCAATGTATATATGCATTTATGTATTGAAAACTTTCAGAAACTTCATTGTATTACAGATGAAAACAAATTAGTCCTATGGAGAGACTTGTCATTTTAATGACCCTTATTATATTCCTTCTCCCAGCCTCTTCAGAAATTTAAGGTTATGTTTAAATAACACTGGGCTAAACTAGGTGTGGTGGAGCATGCTTGTAATCCCAATACTTGGGGAAATTGAGAAAGAAGGATAGCAATAGCGGGTTCGAGAACAAGGTCAGCAAGTAGTGAGCCATTCATTAACTTAGGAAGATCCCATTTCAAAATTAAAAAAAATAAATAAAATAGGGCTGAGGGTATATTTTGGAGCTAGAATTCCCCTATGTTCAATGCCCAGTGAGACACACACACACACACACACACACACACACACACAAAACAAAAAAAATTGGGCTATATGCTATATAAAATCCCTACTAACTTTAATATTATACACTTTAAATTTTGTGGGATTTTTTCAGAATATTATTTTTCTTATAACATCAGCTAATAACACTTGATTCCTTGGTGCTTATTTATTTGTGAACTCCGTCTAATATTTTAATACAAACTATATTTGGAGAGTTCCTAGCTAATTTCTCTAGTATTTTTTGGTGTGTGTGTGTGTGTGTGTGTGTGTGTGTGTGTGTGCGTGTGTGTGTGTGTGTGTGTGTGTGTGTGTTAATAAAGATTGAGCTCAGGGGCATCCTATTTCTAATATACATCCCCGGCCTTATAGTATTTATTTATTTATTTATTTACGGTACTGAGGATTGAACCCAGGGCATTCTATTTCCTAGCTACAACCCCAGCCCTATTTTTTTAATCTTTATTTTAATAAAGGGTCTCATTAAGTTGCAGAGAGCCTAAATAACTGAGGCTGTCCTTGAACCTTCTGTCTCTGCCTCCCAAGTACTGGGATTACAAACTTGTGCCACCACACCCAGCTTATTTGGAAACAGGTTTACCGAGTTTCTGAGGGCCTCACTAAGTTGCTGAGGTTGGCTTCAAACCCGATGGCCTCCTGTCTCAGCCTCTCACGTATTGTGATCACAGGACTATGCCACATGTTCGGTTCAGAGTCTCTTTAGGAAATGAAAGCAGAGCTGATGCAGTTTACTGCCCACAGAGGAGTACCGATCCCCAGATAGCACATATCAATGGTGTTTATATCACATGTTGCTCTGAATAAAATCTGTGGTAAAAATATAGGGACTAAGGTCCAGTGTTCTTCATGATGACTATCTCCATACAATTTTCAACAGTTTTAACTGTCAGAGTCTCAGGAAAAAAATCCCAGGTCCTAATCCTGCAGCGAGTCTAAGCTGGGCCCAGGTAGTGATCTTGAAATTTTTTCTGTTTAGTTGATGTCTATTCTTCAGTTTCCCAGAGATGAGGGAGGAAAACACTATTTTAGAATTACTTTTAGGCTCAGTCTAGAAAGAAACTACATTAAGCTTGTATCATTTTATGTATATGTAGTATGTGTGTGTGCATGCATGTGTGTTTCTGGGGATTGAATTGAGGGGCATTTTACCTTTGATCTACATTCCCAGCCCCACTTTATTTTTTATTTGAAAACGTGATCCTGCTAAATTGCTGAGGGCCTCCTTAAATTGCAGAAGCTGGCTTCAAATCTGTGATCCTCCTCTTTAGCCTCCCTGGTACTGAGATTGCAGGTATCTGGCACCTGTATTAATTTTAAAGAAATGACAACTAGCCTACAGTAATGAGAAACATCTCAGAAGCTGTGATAGAAAGATCACAGATTAATGAAGGGCCAACCTCGACAACTTATCCAGACACTCAGCAACTTAGAAAGACACTCAACAACTTACCAAGACCTTATTTCAAATAAAAAAGAGGTGGGGATATAATTTGAGATGGAATGTCTCTGTTTCAATCCCCAGTACCAAATAAGTAAATTAATATATAAGTAATAAGAAATAGTCCAATCATTTAGACATATATTGTCAATACGGCATTTTGAAATCTTTTGTGGGAGTTCTATTGCTCTGAATTAGTGAAGTCGTTTTTCTAGTATCAATACACTTGCATTTTTAAAATACCATGATGAAGTATACTAAAATATGGGTACTTTGGTAAGAAAGTAAAATTGTTCATGCCTCAATGTGTGTGTATGTGTGAGGAGAGCAAGTATCACATCTTTCTTAAGAATTTATGCCTCTCCCAGGAGGCACTGTTATTGATTGTGTGAACAATCTTGGGGAGAATCCACTGCAGATATGCATGAAAAGCCCTTGCAGAGCTAGAACCAGGATGAGGCTACTACAGAATCCCCTGTGGAGCAGGATTTCATTGCTTTCAAATATCCCACCCCCTTCAGAGTGACATCAGAGTGGAGAATGTCTAAATGTCCTCTCTCTCTCTCTCTCTCTCTCTCTCAGAGTATATATGTATATGTGTGTGTGTTTGTATATATATATACCATACATATATAATATACTATATATATATTAAATATACATATACATATAATATATATACAAAAATATGTAATATCAATGAACATCTTTTCTCTAATAAGACTTTTTTAAGTAAAAATGTCTATTTTAGGTTAAAAAAGGGTTAAAAATAGCAAGACTTTCATGATTAGAAAGCCACAAGTCTTTATTTGTGGGGAGACACTGAAAATAAGCAGGACTTTGGTGAGGATCCAAATGAACTAAACCATAAGAAAGTGAAGAATGTTTTGTTTTGATTTGCTTTTAAGTTGAGCAATGACACGCAAAGGAATCATCTTCTCATGGTCTGGTTCACCTGTTCACCTCTTCACAATTAAACAGCTCAACCAGTGAACTGTCAGGGCTGTACCACACATACCTGCTCCTATTGGACTGCTATTTAAATCTAGTCTTACGAAAATACTTAAAATCTAATGGTTATCTTCTTGTTTATTCAGCCAGTGAATAAAAGCCAACCCTTCGGAAGTAAAGACATAGTAAAAAGTAGAAACAGAATACAGAAATAGAGAATAATCTTGCTTGCTCATGGTCAACCTAGCAGATCATCTTTTTAACAATCATTGCAAGTATTATTTTACTAAGAACTTAGATAACAAGGCAACTTTAGAAGCCATATTTGCATAATTCATGTCCTAAGTGCTTTGGTGTAGTGATTACAAAATTTAATGTTCATAGAAATCATTTGGGGATATTGTGAAAATGTAGATTTCTGACTGAGTATGTCTGGAGTGGGCTCTGAGGCTCCGCCTTTCTAAAAACCTTTTTAGTGATGCTTCTGCTTTTGTGCATGACCAGGTTTGAGTAACCAGGCGCAAGAGGACTCTTCATTCAAATCACTAAATATGAAAAATGTCATGCACTCAGTACCCTCCCAGGACTAGAATAGTTCCTCTTTCCTCTATTTTATATTGAAATTGTAATGAGATTTTACTTGAAAAAAGGGTTTATACTTTCAGCTGGTTGAGGAAGTTTAAAAAGTCAAATAAGGTTTGAAACATAGTCTGAAAAATTGCTTAATGTGGTTGAGGAAATATGTAATAGGTAAAATTTTGCATTCATTTTTTGTACACATAATTTTGTGCTAGGACTGGGCTAAGTGCAAAGAATATGATGTACAGTTGAAGTAGATATGATTATTGACCTTTATGAAGTTTATATTCGGGCTAGGGAAGTGAGAGTTAATTGGGAGGAAAAGCACAAGCACACAAAGCAGAAATGAACAACGACTGTCAATGTTTAGAAGAGCTTTAAAGACAAATGTGTGCTAAAACTTGGAAGAAAATGGAATTAACCACATCAAGAGTAAGAAAGAAACATTCTACGTAGGAAAAGCCTTGTGCATGGAGGACCTAAGAAATAGAGGAGCTTGGAATAAAGGACCAGGGTGGCTGAAAAAATCAGGAGAGAGGGTCAACAGAGAAGGAGGAGGAGACGGAACAGATAATGGGATGCCTTGAATGATCTTTCATGCTAATAGGAAGAAGAAATTTTGTTGAGATTTAAGCAAAGGAATAGTAAGATGTTTAAATGATCTCTCTTGGGGCAGTTGGGGAGTGATTTTCAGTACAATAAGATGGATCTAAAGCAATGTGATAAAATACTACTGCAATATTACAAGCCAGAGGTAATTATGGAAGTTGTGGAATCAAGTAAGTTTTTGGAACTCAGAAATAATTAATATATAAAATAAATATGGCCTGGTGGGTTAGTGATTATGGTAGTTAATATAAAAAAAAAGATAATAGGGGTGCCTGGGTGTGTAAGCAGATGATCATGGTACAATCATTTGGATGAAAAACCTAGAAATTAAGACACAATAGAAGTACCCCAAGAAAGTGTGTGTGAGATGTGGATTTGCTGCTCCGTGCTCAGAGTCCACACTGGAGGTCCAGCTGTGTGCTAAGTACTGAGGTACAAGTTACTTTCTTCCCTGAATGATTGCCAGTAAAAACTTGCTTTAATTTGTCTTGTATAATAATGATTATTTCAATGGTGACCAGCTGAAAAAACTCCAATTAACATTTCTCTCAATAAACTACTCAGTGAGGGAGAATATCTGTGTCTGATGCCTACACAAAATACAGAAATTGTACAGCTGGTGTTTGGGCTCATCACGAAGTCAATCTTGCTGAGTCACATCCTTCCCTGTTTTTGATGAGGCCTGATATGTACCACAGGGTCAGTTCAAGGCTGCTGGAGCTGTGCTGAGGCAGGGAGGACCTAGAACAGGTCTCTCTACCATGGGATGGCAGGTCCAAGTCCTGTTTCTGAAGGCATTTCTAACCATAGAGATTAGTTCCAGCTATATCTTACCTCTTATAGCCTGAATATTCATGTTCCCTTCTCTTGCAAGGAAAATGAAGACATTATGTGCTCTATAAATCTATTACTTAATTGACTAATTTATTTAGGGTGTTGAGGATTAGGCCCATCATTTTGTGTATTTTAGGTAATCCAGTTGACCACTGAGCTAAGTCTTAAAACTTTTATTGTGAAAGGCCAAGAATATTTTATATCAAACTTTTTGAATGACTATTCTTAACAAATAGTAGGTACAAACATTAACATATCATCACTGAATTAATGAATAATAAATTTTTTGAAATTTTGTGGGATTTTTTATTTCCCCATAAAAGTAAGTCATGCTCATTACAGAAAAAAGTTTAAAAAAAAACCATAAAAATATTTTAATGAAGAAAAATAATTGGCAATCTTTTGAAAATCTACTTGTTAAAATCTCAACTTATTTTTATGTAGTTCATTTACTTTTTATTCTATTTTTCCTCTATTTTTATTTTATCATAATCATTACCAATGTCAATTAACATGACCTAAATATAAATTACTTTTATATCATAATATGCACTAAGCATATATAATACAAAATACTTTACTTTTACCCTACTTCCAGATGTTTTTTTTTAATATTTCCTACACTAAGAAATAATGAATTTTTTTGTTTTTACATTTATATGGAAGTAGGTTTATTTCCTTAGAATATATTCTTAAAAGTGAAATTACTGGATACAAATATAAATAATTATATAGCTTTGGATAAATTAGTGTCAAGTTTTTGTGCCAAATTATGTTTACAAAAAATGTAAGGTAGAGCCAGGAGTGGTTATACATGCTTGTAATCTCAGCATTTGGGAAGATCAGATAGGAGAATCTCAGTTTGTGGACAGCCTCAACTACTTAGTGAGACTCTTTGCAACTCAGTGAGACCCTGTTTCCAAATAAAGAATAAAAATTAGGGCTGGGTATATTTGGGAGGTAGAATGCCCCTAGTTTCCATCTCCAGTACCACACACTCAAAAAAAAATCTAAGGTAGAAAAATGTCCTTTTACAACTGTTAAATTTTCAACACATGAAAATTAATAAACTTCATTCACTTATCTTTGGTTTGTAACATTATTTTTATTACATACTTTTTATGTGTGAATATTAACTCATATTCTTTTTATATTTTATTTCAAGTTTTGTCTTCTTGACTAATTTGTATAAATTATTAACATATTATAATAATCGTATTGGTTCTTGATCATATACCTATAAACATTTTAGTTAGTTTTTTAGTTTAAATTTTATGAATGATGTATGTGACATACAGAACTTTTAATTTTTTAGTAGTGGAATACATTTATGTTTTCTTCTGTGTTTGTTTCTATTTTTAAACTTAAATGTTTTATTACAATCTATAATTCTTTCAGTTCTTTTTTTTTTATTTCTTTCCTTCTTTCCATTGAGGATTGAATCCAGAGGCATTCTCTCTCTGATATACCCACAGTCCTTTTATTCTTTATTTTGAAATAGGATCTTGCTAAGTTGCTGAAAATGGCCTTGAACCTGCAATCCTACTGTCTCTACCTCCTGAATACTGAGATTACAGGAGTATGTTAATGTATCCAGCTATAATATTTTAAGAATATCTTTCTTTAAAGTAAATATATTTTTATAAATTGTGGGATGAAAATATTATTGCTTTTTTCAATAGTTTACCAAATTATCAAAAATACACCACTTAAATCATGCTTATTTTTTCTTATAAATTGTAACATTTATCATTCATGTTAATTTAGAATATGTTATGGCCTATTTTTGAGGTTATAATAAAAAATAATGGACTTTGGTATTCACTTTTTGAAATCTTTTAATCATTGAAGATCAATACCCATTTAATCAAGTTCCAAAAATGAAAACAAAAACAAAACAAAAAACAAAAAACCTTAATGTAACCATATGCCAGGTAACCTGATATTTTTCCATGGTAGGAGATAAAAAAATAGTTAAGTATCTAGAAATCTGGTCTAAAATATAGACAATCTGATAATATCATTCTAATTAGAAAAGCATTTTATATTGGAGGTCACGTATAAATTCACATATGGATACATACAAACACCAGTCTTAAAGCACAATCCAGTCATCAAGAATAGAGAAGATACACTAAGCACATGTTCCTTCCCTTTCAGAAAGCTACTTGTGCTTATAAACTACTGATCAAAAGGTAGACAACGAGCAGCTCCTAGCTTCTAGAGAGCCGAGGCAGGCAGTGTCTATGGCATTATTCCCACATGCCTAGCTGCAATTTGAGAATTTTATTAGGAAAGTAAAAACAAACATACTTGGATCTCAACTGGTTATCTCTGTCACATACTGTTTCCATATTTAATGGCTGCCTAGTAGAGTATTTATGGAATGAAGCTTACTAACGTAAGTATTTTTCAAATTCATTATTATCTTAAGCACTTCTATAATAGAAATTTGTTTGCACATTTGGCTTTAAGTTCCCATCTGACAATATTATTGGAATGAACCATTAGAACTGAAATGACGAGGGTAAAAACATTAAAATGACACGTCTTTTTCCCAGTTTCCACAGCGTGGCCTTAAGGTTATAGGAACTGAGTCTTGCGCTCCTTCTCTGGCTTCAGGCCTCACTGATGCTGCTCCTTTGACCTGATGAGCACATCCTCACTTCAGAATTTGCAACCCTCTCTACCTGAAGCAATTCAACCCCCTACATACCTAGGTGCCCGGGAACTTCTCTTTTATGTACCTCTGTGTGCTCTATGAGCTTTTGTGTGTGTTTAACTTGCTTCCCAGGAATTACTAAATCCTCTACACCCAGGACCCTTCATAACTGTTGAAATTTAAATTCTTTCATAATAACAATAAATATAGAATTGACAAGAGTATGAGCAAATATGCAAAAAATTATGTTTTTATTTATGTTAGGAGCATATCAGAAACCATAAGCATTTGCTCATTGAGCATCTAGCTCTGATACTAACTCCTCAATGAAATTTTCTTGATAATTTTTTCCCAACTACTATTATTCCTCCAATATATATTTCACAAGTTTCTTAGAAGCAATATTTATCACACAAGATCCAAGCAGGACAAACAATACCACTGTATATAAGGATGAAACTTAATACAGGAAACGTTTATATGCTGTTATGACACTAAAATAGATAAATATCAGTGATACACAAAGGTACCTATAGAAACATCTACCAATTCTAAATCTGCAGGAAATCAAAAGAAGTTCAGTTTATCAGAATGGAAGTGTTTGGAGGGAAGAGCCCAGCAACATGAGGTCTCAGTTCTAGGAGGACGGGGCATGGTAGAATTCCTATTGACATTTTGAAGCCTGGACACAGAGTTCTGTCATAAACTCCAAAACTCTCAGAGAAGGCTTAACTACCTGCTGTGGATATTTCAAGGAGGTATTGTAGAGCTTGTCTTAAGTGTGGGGGACAAAGCTAAGACATTAAATTAACCACCACTCTCAGAGTAAAGTAGCATTGCTGGTCTAATGCTTATAGAAAACAAGAAAAAATAAGTTCCACTTTCATCCTTATGCTTTCTAATCTCTTCTTTAACCTTTACAGGCGAACAGGAGGCTGGCTGACTGAGCACACACAGTGTTTGTATAATTCCCACCCAGTATCATAGATCAAAGTATAGAACTGCAAAATTTAAGTTAATAAGAATTTAAAAATTGTACAGTGCACTGCAGTATCTTGTACAGCTTGTCAAAATCCTTTTGATCTTCTTTCCTTCATATATTACTATATGACACACATACATACAAAAAATAGGTTGTTCATCTCTGTATCATTCAGGATTTGATCAGATAATCAGAACCCCCTTGAGGCTGGTTAGGTGGTCTATGAAAGGCTGATGTTTCTGGTCTGTGACTGGTACCTAAAGTCATGTAGTAATCAAGAGAGAGAAGAAGATGGCAATTTAATATGAAAGAAGCAGGACAAGCTGGAGCCAGAAAGGATGAGCTAGAAATTAGAACAGTGAGATAAATTTACACTAGGCTCCATTTACAAGCCTTCAGTTTTTCAGAAAAGTATATTTTGTAAATATACTTTTTGAGCCTGGCATGGTGGTGCACATTTTTAATCCAAGCATTGAAGAGGCTGAGACAGAAGGATTGCTATTGATTTGCAGACAGCCTCAGCTACTTAGTGTTTGCAACTTAGTGAGACACTGTTACCAAATAAAGAATAAAAAATAGGACTGGAGGTGTAGCTCGGAGGTAGAATGCCTCTGAATTCTATTGCCAGTACCATATATATAAGAGTATATATATCATATATACATACTTTTATTGGTGCATTGTAGTCTTACATTATAACGTAGTTCAGCAATATTAACATATTTGCATGCAGCATTTGGTAAGCTTCAGGAGAGTCTAACGTTACACTCACCCCTGGAAATAAATATTCATCTGATGGAGAAACTGAAGAAGAAAGTCCACAGGACCTGGTGGAGCAGTGGGGCCAGGCTGCTTCACCAGGCCAACCAGGTAAGTGACAACACCCCATGTGCAAAGTGGTTTGTGTCCTTCAGCAACTTCCCACATCTAAAATATACACAGACTCTTTATCACTTTCATCTTCCAATACTCATGAAAAATAGAGCTTGTGACTGAAACTATGTAGAGAAGTGAATTAAGAGAAACCTATTCTGTTGACACAATAAAATGGCCTGCATATAGTGCATTGTAAATATGTATGTACATATGCTCAGATACATTGATTCATTGACTTCTCTAATTCCTTCTGCGTTCTCTTCCTAGATGAAGTCATTCAGTTTCATGATATTGAATATCACCTACATTCCAGACTCTGTGTTACTCAATAAAGTCATCATCCAAGATTCACAACAATATTTAATTACCAACTGAATGTCTCCCTTGAGGCATAATTCTAAAATTTTAATTTTTATTTAGCGTGTACTTCTTTTCTCCACTTAGTTCCCTTGCAATGTCCCTTCTTTTATAGTAGAGATCCTACATAGAGCCAGAAATCTGGATGCTATCCTTGTTATATTTTCTCCTGAAAATCCCATTGTAAAGTTAGTCACTAGTTCTGTTTATTTATTTATTTTTTTTAGTTACACCCAAATCTCCACATCCTATTCATGGGCCTAGGCCAAGGCACTATTAACTCTTACATGGGATATAAAACTTATCTCTTAAATTCTCCTCTTTTGTTATTATGAAAAAATATTGGGAAAAATAAATTTTGTGAGTATGATGATAGTCAAATTAGATGGTCAACCAAGGATATTCTATAATGGGCATTTATTATACTACTGAGAATATTCAATTTTGCTACAGAAGAGATAGAAAACAGAATGAGTGGAATTTATAGGAAACACTAAATATAGATAGCAATTTGTCAGGAAGTAAACCTAAAAGATATAGGGAAACTCACAGAAAAGTGTGAGTACATATAATGAGTAAAAAGTAACTTGTGAGGCATAGGCAGGATTTCTATAATTTGGTAAATATATATTGTAAGTAACAGTATATATTTCGTCAAAGATAGAAAAAATAGAAAACATGATAAAACAAAAATGGGCTGCTTAGAGATACAGGAGATGGGAGGATCCACGTCATGATGATTCCACCTCTGGTGTGAGCACCATGTCACTCTTCAACTGTTTACTGATACCCACTTTGGTCTCGCATATTCCTTTCCCAAGAAATGCAGATGAAACCAAAGACTGTTCAACCAGCAAACCGACGCTATGCTTGCATCAAGCACATTTCCTCTGCATGACCCTGACAAAGCTTACGTGTGTTCTTGGCTCAGACTGTCTTTCTCTACCTCCCTTACTCAGAACTCAGCTCTGGTCCTACTACTGAACCATCACATCGGAAGGCTGATAGAATCAGAAGGAAGCAGTATTGGAGAGTATCCTGAACCCAGGGTCTAGGGTCTTTTCATGCTCTTTGTGCCTCTCTGTTTCTTTTGCAATATTTTAATTAGTTTGACAAGCCACAGGGTTTTGCAATTTTTAATGTATTGTGAAAGTCTTTCTGTTCTTTGGCCTTTGAGACAGCTCACCAGTTAGTGAGTGCTTCTACAGCATCAAAATTCCTTTCCACAAAATACGTTCTCAGCTAGTTTAGTGACCTTTGTCTTGGAAAAAGACTAGAGCAGGAGGCAAATGCATCTGGATACAATATTAAGGCTGTGATGTTTTCAAGTCAAGTAAAAGTCAAGTAAATAGGATAAATTTGCATTCCATAATGAGGCTGAAACGTGTGTTCTTTAGAAGAAATGTGATCTACTTAGAAGTGGTGTGTTTGCCCTTGATCAATTTGGAAAGAAATCCATACTGAAACTTCACTAGTTTTGAGAAGGAAAATTCTTTAAATCAAGAAAATGTATCACTTGAGCATAGCATGGTAGAAGAAAGCCTTCTACCTTCTACTTTTCAGGACAAAGTCCAAGGTGCGAGACTGAAAGGTAGGGAAAGGAGGCCTGGGACTCTTATGGGAAAGTGGCTTCTGAGATAGGCAGTAGAAAAGTGCTAATAGAGAAAGGCCTTAAAAGGAATAGTTGGAGAATTTTAAAGATCAATTAAATAAGTGACCACAACTTAAAAAGAGCACATGTTATTCTTAAATGTAGGCACACACACACACACACACACACACACACACACACACACATCCCTCCTTTGCTGTACTGCTCTAGCAGCTTTTCCAAGCTTTATTCAATTTCAGAACTGCTAAATTTTTTATTGAAAATCCATATTTTTTGGTCAGACTTGAAAATTTTCAAGGAAAGAGTATTCCCATTACCTAGTAGTTTCAGAACTCAAGAATGAGGGTAGTGAAGCTTCTGAAATATAGAAAAAACTAGAGTGTTGTTTTCTGTTCTAGTACACTCAGTTGTCATTCACTGTTCACTTCTGTCACCAGACGTACGGGCTTATTTTACCCCACACAAGCAGTGCTCCAGCTCACACCAGCTGGGTGCCCTACTACCGCATTCATTTCTGACACTATCATTTTGAGCTAATGTCAGAACCCACAGGTTAAAGTGTCACAGGAGAAGAGATGATGCTGAGAATGTCATGAGAAAACAGGATAATACTGTGAGGTTCTTGTTTCTGTGGTAGGAAAGAATTTTACCATGTGCCAGTCAGAGAAAAAGACAGATTTATATAAGAAAGTGAGGGATACATGTTGGAGGGGAAGGCTGACAATCTCAAGAGGGAGAGAGAGAGAGGGAGTGTGAGAATGGGATTGTGAAAGAGTGTTAGTAGCTTTTATGTTTCTTCTTTTATAGAATGCCACGTAGGTATGGGTAGAGTTGCACAGCAGGGGTGGTGGTCTTGGGCTTCTTCTGAATCCTCAGGTTTCTGGCATTGATGGATGGTGAATTGGTGTCAACCTGACCTTGTCTTTCTTTATGAATCCTTTGTTTACTAAGCATCTCAGAATCTCAGGTGAGAGAGCGTGTTTGTGATTAAAGGTGTGGGCTTATTAGGCTTTGGCTTAAGATAGAACAGATCTCGCTGGGTGGAATTAGTTTAAGGGTGTTCACCAATTGAGGTTTCAGCCCAAGATTGAACAGACCTTGTAGGGTGGAGATAGAGATTATTGAGTTTATAGATTTTAAAATTATATTTCCCTTTCTTTTATAGATTTTTCTTTTTACCTAAAACTTTATTTCTCCTATCCTACCTCAAGAAGGGTCCAAGGTTTTCCCATTGTGGGAGACAGGAAAGGAACTCACTTGAATTGTCAGGATCTTCAGTTTAAGCAATGGGAAAAAAAAATTAGCACTGGCCAGTTGCAGACATAGATGGGGATTTATTTAGAAAACAATGAATATACACTCAAGAGAGAATGTGGACTACTTCAAAAGTGAGAGATGTACTTTGGTGGTTTGTGACTTTTTTTTTAAGGAATCTTGGTGATGGGTGAGTAAGGGAAAGCATGTGAAGATGGCATAGTTTGGCGATCACAAGTTGGCTTATGTTGGGCTGGTATGAATCTCTAAGTGATCACCATAATGTGTTCAGTAGATATTTTTTTTTAACCTGAACTACTTATTGATATGGTGATAGTTAATAGGGCTCAGAGTAATTATCCTAAGTAAATGAGTAAAGATTTGTAAATTTGCCATAAATTTGATAGTGATAATCCTGGTTTGGGGATTGAAATAATTAAGGAACTTTAACAGAAAGCTTTCATATTAAAATTACATTTACTTTATTCTTTTTTCTGTGACTGTGTGTGTGTGTTACTTGAGACCGAACCTGCAATAGGTTAGGAATGATAAAAAATAATAGGTAAAAAATGTTACAGTTAAAGATGTTGAGGTGAAAGATGAATGTTACTGTTTGGCGGTGAGGGTTACCATTTAGAGAAACATTCCCCGAGGACCTTTGTTAGACCCCCAGAAACAATTCCCCTAAAAAAAACCACACACACACAGGTGTTTAGACTGAGCTAAGGATAAATATGCAATACCCCATACTCCTGCTGAAGATTTAAAGGAGTTTATTAGGAAGATAGAAATACAGAAGACAGTCACAGCCCCATGCCATTCAGGAGAGGCATGGGGGGTGGTTAGAATGAATTCACCCAAATACAAAACACGGAGCAGACCCTTTATATACCTGACATCCTCCATCTTGTTCCATGTAACTCGGACATAGTAAAAGTCCCTGTTAAGTCCCTCCCCTTTTTTCCCCCCCTAAACTCCTGGTCTATGCCCAGATTTCTCCTTTCACGAAAGTCGACCCTCTCCTCCCATCCTCTTAACTCAAATCACTTATCATGTGAACCTGTCTTTAGAATGAAGAAGTCCTAGTTCCTCTCCTATCCTTGCTAATTACTTTTAAGTTTCAGTGGTTTCTTGCTTCCTGGCCGAAACCAAGTACTTTCCCAGGTTGGCCCTTTTTACTCAATGATTTTTGAAATATATTTATTAATGTATTTTTCAAAATGGCTACCGAGGGACACAGCACTTCTCAGTAGCTGAAGCAAATAAAGTTTAAATACTTAGAAAGCAGTGTCTAAATCAACAAAATAAATACATACCAGGAACCAAAACACATCCAGTTACCTCGGCGGAACCCTGAACTTGAAGAAGAAGAACAAAGATCGGACACGGGACCTGCTGCAAATACAATCGGAACACTGATCGAAACGCTGATCGGTGGGCTGCCTTTGCCCCTGCCCAAGGAGCTGCCTGCCCGATATTACCATGGAAAGATAATTCGGGACTAAAAACGGACTTAGGACCGCATCTTAAGCAGCGAGCAGCAGCCACCAGAATTCTGTGTGCCCACCAGCGACCAGATCACAACTGCATAAAGACTCCCACGGATTCCTGCACCAATTCAGGTACCTGAGGGCGCCCTGGTAAGTTGGGATCCTAGCGTGTGCGCAGCCCCAACCCCCCAGCACGGGCTCAAGCCTCAGACCCCAGCACTCTCCTCGCACAACTTCCCTGCGCCACGGTCCCCTTCTGGTAGTCAGTACCTGTACACTGCTACCTCTAAATTGAAGTCTGCTTGTGTGTCTAGCCCCTACCACCTTGCCAGAGCCGGCCTTCCAGGCTGCGGAAGCCCTGGGTGACCCGGAAATCTCCGTGGGGCACCCCCAGCTTCTACGTCCCACGGGAGGCAGAGACCATTGCTGGACAACGCGCACTGGACCCTTGAGCACCTACCCTGCACCCCTGGCCCACCGCTGGGTGTTCCCACCCTCCTGGTAACCAGAGGCTTAGTGCTAAGCAAAGAACACAGCTCAATACACCTTGGAAGAGCATACCAGCAGCAATAAACATCTGCATCCACTTTCACTTGGGTCCAGTATTAACAGCGCATCTAGCCTGCACTCTTGGAATAGGCAGAGCTCTGGCAGTAAGTGTGGGCATCCAGGAACCAGCACCCATTTGCCCAGGGTACATCTTGGGACCACACCGGCTAGCCCAGCTGGAATTTCTAGAGACACAATAAAATCCATCGGGCCACAAAATCTGCTCAGGACCGCAGGGGGAGGTTTCAACTATACTTTGGTCATTCTCCACCCCTGCTGTAGGGACGCTCAGGCTGGAGGCTAGGGTGGTGAGTGCAGAGGTGATGACCACAGGTTAGAATTTCGCAGAACATGTGAATTGTACAGAATCAAATAACAGTGAAATCAGACATCCGGACACATAAACCTAAAGCAGCTAAAGGAGAGAAAGGTGTCCAAACACCCAGAGTGACTTAAGAACATAAAAATAGAGTACAAAGAAAACTAAGAGACATTGGATGGTATTCTGAAAGCTACCAAAGCAATCAGATACACACATATTATTTGGACCTTACCCCATATGCGTGACTGTTTGTTTTACTTTTAATGTGGATGTTTTGTTGTATTTTGCTTTTACAGTGCTTTTGTTTTGGTAGGGTTATTGCTGTTTTATTTTTTTTTCTTTTAACCCACACTTCTTTTACTTTAACTTGTTGTTGATATATATATATATATATATATATATATATATATATATATATATATATAGGATAGTTTGCCTTATTTTTTTATTTCACACAGCTGCTAGTTCCTTTTACTTTTTTCTTGTTCTTTTTTCCTCTTTCTTCCTCTTCCCTTCCTTTTTTTTTTTACTTTCCTCCTTTTATTGGTTTTCCTTCATTTTTCTTGGATTACATAAAAGTCTTGGTATCTTGGGTGGATTCTTTTTTTTTTTTTATGTCTGTCTGCTCCTTCCATCATCACTATTTACAAACCTACCCACACTAAACTACATTCTTTTCTCCCCCAAAACTTTTCCCCATAATATACCTCCTGGTTTAATACTCAAAGTATCTCTTATATCCATAATTACTCTACCAACGACAAGAGTCCTAGTAGTTAACTCTCTCTCATTCCTAACAAGTTATTACCTTATCATACTTAAAGTCTTTCTCAACCTAACATATCCTCTACCTAATCCGACTCCTTTACCAATCACCCCAGCTCCTTGCACATCACCCACCCTCAACACTGGAAAGGCTCTGCTGACTAACCAATACCCCCAAACTCCTAATATTAAGATTTGACTAAGCACAGTACTCATGAACGATGGGTAGAAATCAGAAAAACAAGACAGAGAACGCTATAAATATGAGAACCAGGAATTATGAAGAGACAGCAGAAATCACGAATACTGACCTACTAGAAATGCAAGAAGGGGAGTTCAGAATCTTGATGTTCAATATGATGAAAGGATTTAAAACGAGTATAGAGGAGGTTAAAGGTGAACTAGAAACACTAAAAAAGAATCAGAAAGAGGTCTGGAATGAAATGAAAGAGGCAATAAGTGAAATGAAGACAGCAATAGAAAGAAATTCTGGAAGATTAGATGAAATGGAAAACAGAATATCAACATTAGAAGACAGTACATTCCAAACCGAAAACACAGTCAGCGATATACAGAAATCTTTACAGCAACAAAACCTAAACATCCAGCAATTGTGGGATAATATGAAGCTCCCTAATTTATGGATAATAGGCATCGAGGAAGGGATAGAGGTACAGACCAAGGGCATTTGTAATATCTTCAAGGAAATAATCTCAGAGAATTTTCCAAATATGGAAAGAGACTTGAATCTTCAAGTCCAGGAGGCATACAGAACTCCACTGAGACAGGACCAAAGAAAAACCACTCCACGCCACATAATAACCAAATTGACCACCATAGAGGCCAAGGAAGGAATCTTAAAAGCAGTGAGAACAAAAGGACTGGTGACATATAGAGGCAAAACAATAAGAATCACCCCAGACTATACAACCCAGGTTAGGAATGCTAGGAGAGACTGGTACGACGTGATTCAGACCCTGGAAGAAAAGAACTTCCAGCCAAGGCTCATCTATCCAGCAAAACTACTATTCAAGATCAATGGGAAAGTCAAAGTCTTCCAGGATAAACAGAATCTCAAAAAATTCATGAATTCAAAGCCAACACTAGAGAAAATTCTTAAAGAAATAAATCATAAGGAAGAAAAAAGAAGCAGACTTCAGAATCAGAGAAGAGAGGAAGTTAATAAGTGGGCCATTTAAGTAAAGAAGAAAGATCACATCACCCAAGAGTAGACAGAACACAAAATGACAGAAAACAAAAATCATATTTCAATAATATCTCTTAATGTCAAAGGACTTAACTCACCAATCAAAAGACATAGACTGGCAATGTGGATTAGGAAACATAATCCAAATATATGCTGTCTGCAAGAAACTCACCTCACAGCCAAAGACATTCACAGGCTGAAGGTGAAAGGATGGAAAAAGATATACCATGCCACCAGTGACCAAAAAAGAGCAGGGGTAGCAACCCTGATATCCAACAAAACAGACTTCAAACTAAAACACATCAAAAGAGACAAATCAGGGCACTTCCTTTTATTAAAAGGAACAATACACCAAGAAGATATAATAATAGTAAATATTTATGCCCCAAATGTGGGTGCAACCACATTTGTAAAACAAACACTTCTGGACATAAGATCCCAAGTAGACCCAAATATAATAATTCTGAGAGATTTTAATACGCCTCTCACACCACTGGATCGATCTTCTAGGCAAAAGATGAGTAAAGACGCTTTAGAACTAAAGGAAACCATAAACCAAATGGACCTAATAGACGTTTTCAGAGTATTTCAACCAGGAACTACAGAATGCACTTTCTTCTCAGCAGTCCATGGAACCTTCTCCAAAATAGATCACATCCTGGGACACAAAGAAAATACCAGCAAATTCAAAAAATGTAATATAATTCCATGCATCTTTTCAGACCACAATGGAATCAAAGTAGAAATCAACAACAGGAAACTCAAAAGAAAGTACTCAAATTCATGGAGAATGAATGATACACTATTGAATGACAAATGGGTAAGGGCAGAAATTAGGGAAGAAATAAAGAAATTTATGGAAACAAACGAAAACAGAGACACAACTTACCAAAACCTATGGGACACCATGAAGGCAGTTCTAAGAGGAAAATTTATTGCACTGAGTGCCCACATAAGAAGGACAGAGAACCTCCAAGTAAAGAACCTAATGAGACAACTAAAGGAGCTAGAAAGACTGCAACAGTCTATTCCCAAAGCCAGCAGAAGGCAAGTAATCATCAAAATTAGGGCAGAAATAAATGAAATAGAGAACAAAAAAACAATTCAAAGAATCAATAAAACAAAAAGTTGGTTCTTTGAAAAGATTAATAGAATTGATAAACCCCTGGCCAACCTAACCAAAAGAAAAAGAGAATCAACTCAAATTATCAAAATTAGAAATGAAAAAGGAGATATCACCACTGATAGTGAAGAAATTCAAAATATTATCAGAAACTACTTTAAAAATTTATACTCCAATAGATCTGAAAACCTGGATGAAATTGACAGATTTCTAAGCACAGTTAACCTTCCTACACTCAACCAAGAGGACATAGCAAGCCTAAACCAACCAATAACAACCAAAGAAATAGAAATGGCAATAAAAATTCTTCCACCAAAGAAAAGCCCAGGCCCAGATGGGCTCCCAGCTTAATTCTACAAAACCTTCAGTGAACAACTAATACCAATACTTCATAACATGTTCCAGGAAATTGAAAGAGAAGGAACTCTTCCAAATTCCTTCTATGAGGCCAGTATCACATTAATCCCCAAACCAAATAAAGATACCTCAAGAAAGGAAAACTACAGACCAATATCCTTAATGAACATAGATGCAAAAATTCTAAACAAAATACTAGCTATACGCATTCAAAACTATATCAAGAGAATAATACATCATGACCAAGTCGGTTTCATCCCAGAAAAACAAGGCTGGTTCAACATATGCAAATCAATACATGTTATTCACCACATAAATAGAACCAAGAACAAAAACCACATCATCATAGCAATAGATGCTGAAAAAGCATTCGACAAAATCCAACACCCATTTATGTTAAAAACACTGCAAAAAATTGGGATAGAAGGAAAGTACTTCAACATCATCAAGGCAATATACTGCAAACCCAAAGCCAACATTATATTGAATGGGGAAAAACTGCAAGAATTTCTGCTTCAGTCAGGAACAGGACAAGGATGCCCACTATCACCACTCCTTTTCAATATAGTCCTTGAGACTCTTGCTGCAGCAATCAGACAAGAGAAGGAAATCAAAGGAATCCACATAGGAAGAGAGGAAGTAAAACTATCCTTATTTGCAGATGACATGATCCTTTATCTGGAAGACCCAAAGAACTCAACCAAAAGACTTCTGGAGCTGATCGACAAATTCAGCAAAGTCGCAGGTTACAAAATCAACCTAAAGAAATCAGTGCCTTTTCTTTACGCCAACAACGAATCCACAATGAAAGAAACAAAAACAACAATTTCATTCACTATAACCTCAAAACCTATAAAATACCTAGGAATAAACCTAACCCAAGATGTAAAAGACCTCTACAACAAAAACTATAAAACATTAAAGAAAGAAATAGAAGAAGATCTTGGAAGATGGAAAGATCTCCCGTGCTCATGGATAGGCAGAATAAATATCATCAAAATGGCCATTCTGCCAAAACTGATCTATAGGTTCAATGCAATTCCCATTAAAATACCAGTGACATTCTTCAGAGACCTAGAAAAATCAATCATGAACTTCATATGGAGAAGGAAAAGACCTAGAATAGCCAAAGCAATTCTCAATAACAAGAAACACGCAGGAGGCATTACAATCCCAGACTTCAAACTATACTATAGAGCAATAGTAGTAAAAACAGCATGGTACTGGCACACAGATACATTGACCAGGGGATTAGAATTGAAGATACAGAAACAATCCCACACATCTTTAGTCAATTAATCTTTGACAAAGGGGCCAAACACATACGCTGGAGAAAAGACAGCCTTTTCAACAAGTGGTGCTGGGAGAACTGGCTAACCATTTGTAAAAAGATGAATCTAAACCCCTATATCTCACCTAACACAGGAATCAACTCAAGATGGATTAAAGACTTAGAAATTAGACCTAAGACTGTGAAGTTAGTAGAGGAGAACATAGGTTCAACACTACAACATATTGGCACAGGCAGTAACTTTCTCAACAAAACCTCCAAAGCTCAGGAAATTAAAGCAAGAATGAACAAGTGGGACAACATCAAACTAAAAAGTTTCTTCTCATCAAAGGAAACTATCAATAACCTAAAGAGGAAGCCTACAGAATGGGAAAGGATCTTTACCAGCCACCATTCTGATAGGGGGCTAATATCCAGAGTATACAAAGAGCTCAAAAGGCTCTACACTAGCAAAACAAACAACCCAATCAAGAAATGGGCAAATGAACTAAATAGACACTTCACAAAAGAAGAGATACAAAGGGCTAATAGATACATGAAAAGATGTTCTTCATCACTGGCCATCAGGGAGATGCAAATCAAAACTACACTGAGATTCCATCTAACCCAGGTCAGAGTAGCAAGCATAAAGAAATCAAACAACAACAAATGCTGGCGAGGATGTGGGGAAAGAGGAACTCTTTTACACTGTTGGTGGGAGTGCAAACTAGTTCAGTCACTATGGAGATCTGTGTGGAGATTCCTGAGAAAGTTGGGAATAGATCCACCATATGATCCAGCTCTACCACTCCTAGGTATCTTTCCAAAGGGGTTGAATTCAGAGAAATACAGCAACATATGCATACCTATGTTCATAGCAGCACAATTTGTAATAGCCAAAATATGGAACCAACCCAGATCACCATCAACAGATGAATGGATAGCAAAACTGTGGGAAATACACACAATGGAATTCTATTCAGCCATAAAGAACAAAATTATATCATTTGCAAGAAGATGGAAAGCCCTGGAGAGCATCATGTTAAGTGAGATCAGCCAAGCACAGAAGGAGAAGATACACATGTTTCCTCTAATATGCCCAAACTAGAAAACACAAAGGATACCAGTAGGACCCCAGATATTAGAGGGGAAATACTAGGTAAGTTTTAATGGAAAGATAGGAGAGGAGAAAGGCCGATCTGGATTAATGAGGGTCTACACCTGAACATGTGTAAAATTATGAATAAGACATGGTTAACCTGGACAACCATTGGTGGGGGGGGAGGGGGTGGGGGGGGAGAGGGCACCAAATATAGTATAAATGTATACTACTTATGTTCAATAAAAAATTGTTAAAAAAATAAAATAAAAATTAAAAAAAGAAAAAAAAGAAATATATTTATTAATAATCAGAGCTTTCTTAAATCTTCCTAGGCCATTCCAAATACGGGTACAAAAATACATTAGGAATTATAGTTTTAAAATATAGAAACTTCATAATCTTTATCTTTACCCTACTTGGATGGCTTCTTTCTCAGGTAAAAGTCCTCAGTAGGCCCACTCCCTTAATCATAATATTAGATACCTCTGTCTCTTTCTGCTACCCCATTCCAACTCTCATCTCTAATTCATTCTTTAAACAACTGTCTTAGTGATCTTATACTAAAATATTGTGAGAATATAATTAGATCTTTTCTATCAAAGAAATAGCTTGACTTAGGCCCCATTTCATAAAACTGCCATTGTGTAACCTTATGTGTGCTGGTATTTTTTTTTAAAATAGAATTTCTTGGAAATTGTGAGTGCCAACCCCTCTCCTGGTATTACATTCGGCCAATGGTGTAAATATTGTGAGGCTATGTCCCACCAATAGGAGATAGCACAGAAGCCCCCACTGAAAATAAAATGCCTGGTAGTTTTCTGCCATGCTGTTCCTGCATGCCTGACTTACTGATGTCAGGATTCCTTTTTGCAAAAAGTAAAACTTGCTTTGCTGAGCTGCTTTCAGATATGTATCTTTTCTTACAATGCCAAAAAAATGTATTTCTGGCAATGCAAAATCCTTAGCAGTACCTCCGCACCTCTCTACTTTTCTTTCACAGGTTCTCTGAACCACATTCTGCCAAGTGATTACTCACCTGAGGATTCCCATACTCACATCCAGTTCCCTCTGCTGGAAATGACCCTTGTTCACTGTCTCCTGGGCTAATTCATATGCTTCTTTGAGCAACTGACTTAGGGGGTCCTCCCTCACTGAAGGCTTCTCTATCTCCATTCTAAACTGGATGGCCTGCTACTCACTGGCACAATAGTGAGGCATTTTTCTTTTTGGATGCTCTTTTCAAATTTGCAATTATATATTTGTCAACATGGTTTACTATCTGTCCTCCCCTAAAACTACAAATTTCACTAAAGATCATACTTATTTTATTCTGTGAGCACATTTTCTAACAGAGTATATGGAATAGAAATGAAAACCATAAATATTTATGAAATAAGAAAAAATTCTAGGCTAAGGTATATGTTCGCAAAGAGAAGATGAACCCACCATGCTATATATACTGGAGATTAGGCTATGTTAAAAAATCAACTCATTGATAGATAAGAATTTAAATATCTTTTATGATTCAAGTTCAAACTGTTTTATCTTCATGCCAAAATATTAGAAGCACATCATTTGATACATGGATTCCATGATGCTTTTAAGTGTTAAATATTGATTGGGATCTCTAGAATAATAAAAAGAGCTACAGTCTGAAAGATTAATTCCACTTCTTTCTAATTTTTTTTTAATACCAGAAAGTCTTTTTGATTTTGCAACTACCAGAGTGGGTTGTCAATAAAAATTCAAAACCTTTACCTCCATTCACATTACCAGATGACCCTGTGCATCCGTCCTGCACTGACAGGAACAGGTACTGATAATGTGCAGAAATCGTCTGGTTATTGACTTACACATTGACATGATACAAGCTCTATTTGCCTTTAAGAATACTTAACACTCATCATTGTGGACATGGTACTTATCAAAACTTGTGAAAAACTCAGAAATATTTTCAACTTCTAATTTCTCTTAGAATATAGTGGAACCTATTATAATTATCTTGATATACTGAAGCACCTGCTTCAAAAATAAATATCACATGATCCCATAACATACCTATTGCAATCTCCATGACACAAGAAATGCTGTTTATATAACATAGGTTTTATTTGTATCCTTTAGCCAGAATTATTTTTAACTCAAAACAACAACAAAAAAAATCAATATTAGGCATACTTCAGGCTTTTCATTACTATCTACACACTATCAAAATACAGCACTATCTAAGGGATATACTTTTTTATGTTGATGTTGATGATTTTTATTTTTATTTATTTTTATTTTTAAAATAAATTTTATTGGTGCATTGTAGTCATACTTCTTAATAGGATAAAAAATACTTGAGATGTACATGCACACATCACCCAATCAGCCCTTACCCAATCCCTAACCCTTCCCCTTCCCCTCCCTCCTTCCCATGCTTGGTTTCTTGATTAACTTTGATAAGTTTGTTTAAGTACGTCATTTGCTTTAAAGAATTTTCCTCTTCCCCCTCCCATCCCCTCAGATAGGTAAGGCACAATCATTAATGTTGGTATTTGTGGCTGATATTTTTGTTCCTCTGCTTTATTATTGAGGGTGTGTGTGTGTGTGTGTGTGTGTGTGTGTGTGCGCGCTACTAGGGATTGAACCCAGGGTCATTCTACCTCCTAGCTACATCCCCAGCATGATTTCTTATTCTTTATTTTGAAAGAGGGTCTCACTAAGTTGCAGAAGGTCTCGCTAAGTAGCTGAGGCTGGTCATGAATCTGCAATTCTTCTATCTTAGCCTACCAAGTGCTAAGATTACCATCATGGGCCACCACACAGCTCTTCCTAAATTTCTATTCTGGTCTGAAAAGCAGCATTCATTCCACTAACAAGGAAGGAACCACACTAGGAAAGGAACTTCTTCCCTCTTTCTCTCCTCTGCTCCTCTTTCAGAAAGGAAAGGAAAGTAATATATCTAAATTTTAAGATTATAACTTATTGTATATAATTAGTTTGGCTTTTTTCTTGCCTCCTTTTCAGATGGCAAGACCTTAGAAAGTTTTCACTCTTTTCTCCCCAGCAAAAATAATTTTACTGCATCAGTCAGGGAATACTGCTGGGAAAAGTGTGGCCTTCTGGGAGGGTAGCTCACTTTCAGACAAAAAAAAAAAAAAAAAAAAAAAAAAAAAAAAAAAAAAACTATTAATTTTTAAAATTTTATGGTATTAGTAAAAATATAAAGGAGCAAAAATAATATAAGTACTTTTTGTTGTGTATGAGAAAATTTAAAAATAGAGCATATATCATTATATAGCACCAATAAAATTATACAAAAAATAAGATTTCCTAACCACAAGGCATATTAGGTAAAGCATATCAGTTTTTCATATCAGTTTACTTTGTAAACAGTATGTTTGCTGTTCAAGTAACTTTTGATTTTCATCCTGGATACTAGTAATTTCAAAGTAGCAGCAGTAGAGCCTGAACCATTACTTGTATTTAACCATTGTTTGTATTTTAACCTGCACCTTGTTAGACCGACAGGTATCAAGTGATAAATCAAGTAATCATAGATAAAGGAAAGCCACAATTATTAGTTAATCAGTTAAAATTAAGACAGACAAAGTGATCACATGAATCACATGTGATTCAACAGGAGTAGAAGTAGGGAGGACATAAAATAGAGAGAACATGCACCATAAACTTCTCAACTTTCAAAGGTACCAAGGAACATACCCCCAAAGAATGAATTGACTGCTTTGTAATTCAAACCCTGTTCAGAGATAAATATTCCTCACATGTTGGCCAAGGTATAAGGCATCAATGTTGAATTATACACATAATAAGAACAGTGAGTTTTGCAAATTGACATAGATATAGGAGAATGTCTAGGGTATTCCAGTGTCCCCAAATCCCTGGAATGGTGCAAGGATGGAATTGTCTGTGCAGCCTGGACTTCCACTCGTGGCTCAGGAGCACATCTGTGAGTTTGAACCTGTGTGTGTTAAAGTTCACATAAAGTAAAACTCACTTTTGATCCATTTAAAAATATATAGCCCAGTAGTTTTTAGTTTAGTCACAAAGCTAACCAAACATAACCACTATCTAATTTCTGGATATTTTAATCATATTAAAAGGAAACTCTTGTATATTAAGCTATTGCAACTTATCTTTTCTTCCCTATGTTCTTGGTCACTCATTTTCTTTCAGTCTTTCTTTCAAATTTGCCTATTATAGAAATTTCATATAAATGGGATTATATTATATGTGTCCTTTAGTGGCTGACTTCTCTGAACCAACATAAGATTTCTGAGATTTGTTCATGTTATAGGATCTATCAATTCTTAATTACATTTCTATGAACAAATACTATTCCATGTGTGGCTATACTCCAATTTTCTTATTGACTGATGGCTATTTTAACAGTGTCATCTCTGCTTATTATGAGTAATGCTGCTAAAACATTAATGTAATATGTTTTTTATTTAACATGTTTTCAAATTAAGCATATTTTAATTCTCTTGAAAATCTCAAAGAGTAGAAATGATGGGTCCTATGATAATTCTATTTTTTCTTTTACTCTTGCTTATTCCAGCTGTTGTCATTTACTCCGACAGCATCAATTAATTTATTTACTGTAAAGTGTTTTGAGAAATAGCATTGGGTATTGTTCTCAGTGCTGGGAGAATTCTGTGTTAAGTAACATAAAGGCAAGCCCTTTGAGCCAGGCCTTTGAAGAGCTTCCTGACAGGTAAATGTATACAATTATAAAGTTGTGAACATAAAGTCCACTTTACACACCCTGGTACTAGACACCTGTGAGGAATGTGGAGAGGTATCCCAAGGCTACCACACTTGAGGAGTGGAAGACGTGACTGAGGTCAGAGTAGTATGAATCTTCCACAAGGTGTGGTAGTGCACACTTGTAATCCCACACTTGGGAGGCTGAGATGGGAGGATTGCCAGTTTGCAGCCAGCCTCAGCAACTTGTGAGGTCCTCTGCAACTTAGCGAGACCCTGTTTTAAAACAGAGAATAAAATAAATCTGGGAGTATAGCTCAAAAGTAAAATGTCCCTGAGTTCTATCTCTAGTGCTGAAAAAAAAAAAAAAAGGGTGGGGGAATAAAGAAAAGAAAAGAGAATGCTATGAAACTTTCTTACTGAAATTCAGAATTTTTTTTTTGACTGACCAAGCATCCTTCCAGTTATTATAGACTTTGTTTCCAGATTTACCCACAAAGTTGATTCAAACGTTTTTATCGGTTTCTTTATTGCTTTTTCAGAATGACTGAATTTTGGATTTCCTTACTCTGCCATTTTTGTTAATATTGACTCTATACATATTTTCTTAATTTACTTTGGAGCTATATTTTAAAATAAAAAGTAAAGAAATAAAAAATGAATCCTGCATATATATTGGATGACTTATTGAACAAAGAATAATAAGAAATCAATTAATGACAAAGAAATTTTAAATAATTAATTAGTTTATTTTTGGTACTGGGGATTGAACCCAGGGGCATTCTACCTCTGAGGTACACCCTAAGGCGTATTTTTTATTCTTTATTTTGAAACAGCGTCTCACTGACTTGCAAAGGGCCTCACTAAGTAGCTAAGGCTGGCCACAAACTTGTGATCCTCCTCTCTCAGCCTCCCAAATGCTGGGATTACAAGCGTGAGCCACCATGTCTGGCTCTGACAAAAAAAATTTAAAATTTAACAAAAATATTTTAAATTTGTTTATTTTTGTGCCATTCTAATAGTCAAAATAATAAGCTAGAGGCTGGGTGTGGTGACACATGCTTGTAATCCCAGCATTTAGGAGGCAGAGATGGGAGGATCCTGGCTCCAGGACAGCCTCAGCTACTTGGGGAGGCCCTTTGCAACTCAGTGAGATCCTGTTTCAAAAAATAACAAGACTAAGGAATAGGACTGGGGGAGTAGCTCAGAGGTACAATGCCCCTGGGTTCCATCCCCAATACCACAAAAAATAATAATAAGCTAGAAATATTTTGTCCATTTTTAAAAAAATCGGTATGGTATGATCACCTAAATTCATTAATTACATTAATAATTACTATTAATGTGGATTTATTTAACAATTTCCTCAATTTTATGAGACATGAAATGTTGGCTACTATTTTCAAAGTAGTTGAGCACAGCTTTGATTCAGAATGCATAATACATAATTTTTTTGTCTCTGGAGATGTTAATAAAATAGGGTATACTGTTCTTAAAGATAAAATAACTAAGTCAATTTGAATATAAGAGTTAACTTGACCACCTATCAGGATGTTTTTATTTTATTTCCTTTTGAGACTTGTTTTCTGTATTTGTATGAGAACTATAAATCATAGTTTCTTTAAAGAGGCATTTATTTCAAGGGTGTCATAAGTGCTGATTGTGCAATTATTGCTAATTGAAGAGTTTCAAACTAGCCTGAAGTGTGGAGAGCCTCATGATTTTGTCATTATTCCTTCTTCTTTTGTACTTCAAATTTGTAGAATACACAGAACAAATTTAAAGTTTAATTAATACTATCACTAAACTTTCCATGATTTACAGGTTTAGCTGGTCAAGTTCAACAGTATGAGATTTGGTTTCTCAATGATTCCTTTATGCCAGTAAGCTGGAATCAAGTAAATGTAATTTATAGTATTGAATATTGCTGCCCGAAAAGGACAAGCCATCAAAAAAAGAAAAATTAATTTCTGTTTACATATAAAATTAAATATACATTTGAAAATTAAATTATACTACATATATTATTAAGAATAAGGTATTTCTTTTAACAAGACTTTCATTTTTACAGGAACAACTATTTTAGATGGTCTTCTCTAGAACTTTGATGTATGTCTTCTTTTATTTTTTTTCTTTTTACTTCAGAACTGGGGATTGAACCCAAGGGCATTCTACCTCTGAGCAAAAACCCAGCCCTGTTTGTTATTATTATTTATTTTGAAACAAGTCCTTACCAAGTTTCTGAGGCTGGTCACAAACCTGTAATCCTCTTGTCTCTGCCTCCCAAATACTGGGATTACAAGCATATGCCACCATGCCGGGCTTGTTTTCTCTTTCTTAAATATAGCCTCAGCAATTTAGTGATGCTGTTTCAAAATAAAAAATAGAAAAGTTGAGAAATTTTCTCAGAGGTAAAATGCCCCTGGATTCAATCTCCAGTACCAAAAAAAAAAAAAAAAGACATAATGTTTTATTATTCATTGTCTAATCCAACAATCTATACTTTTAAAGTCTGATACAAGGTACAATTGATTATATATATTAATATATACATTTAAATGTATATGCATTATAAATATATAATATATGTTACATAATATATATTATATAAAATCAATAATATTTATTATTTCTAGGTATGTATATGCACATAGAGAAAAATGCTTCATACACTAATTTAAAAAATGCTTATCTAGGGTTTTGTTGAATATGGTAGCTATATATTATTTACTGACTGCTTACATTCCAGGCAATGAGCTAATATTTGCATTTTAATATTTGTATTCTATTGTATAGAATACTCTACAGTGCAAAGTCTTTCATCTCAGTTGTAAATGAGGAAACTAAAGTTTGAAAACTCTACACAATTTAGCAACATCACATAGCTAAAAACACTTAAATTCAAACCTGTCCTGAAAATCTACCCTTAAGTAAATAAGGTCAATAAGTCATGTAATTAACTGATTGAATGTAAAGAAATGTAAAAGAAGAATCAAAGACATGGTGAACAAGGCAGCTTGGAAGGAGTGAACATATTTTTCCCCTGGATTGGAAGTTGAAGGGTATGCTGACTAGAAATTTAAACACTTTTGATTGAGTACACCAGAAAGTTATCATAAAAGAATCTCTATAAATATGCAGACTCACGCATAGATAAAATATACTATCTTACTCAGTATAATCTAAGGCCCTTTTTTACATTAATATCAGCTTTGACTGATTTAGCTACATTCAGGTCTGAAAAGTTAAATGAGCTGACCATTTTGGGTAGATGTGGAGAATTGACTTCTTATGAAAAATTAAATAAATTAAAATATCCCCCATACAAAATCATGTGTTTCAAATGTTGCAAGATAAATTTTGATAGATAAATTTTATTTTGCTCTCATTTCTTCTATTCAAGAAACTGGGAAGGCACTTTGTTTTCTAGATGATTAGGACATTTATGTTAAAGTTTTCTGATTTTGGCATCCAAGATCCAGATAAAACATATTAAGTTGGAAGGATTTGAAACATGGAAATTATATTTCTCATGGCTGAGAGACAAAGAAATTAGCAGCAGAAAACTGGGTACTGCTCTTCCAGAGGCCACAGAATGTGGAAGACTACAAAGGCTAGCCTCAGTAACTTAGTGAGACCTTGTTTCAAAAAAAAAATAAATAAATAAAAATAAATTTAAAAAAAAGGCTGGGGGAAGTCATTTGGAGGTAAAATGTCCTTGGGTTAAATCCTTAGTGCAAAAGAAAAAGGAAAGAAAGAAAAAATGTTATTTGCAAAGAAACCTGTAGAAATAATTAAGTTCTGTCCTCCTCAGGCACATAACATTAACTGAACAATCACGGATACATTTCTATTTCTTTCTTTTTTTTTTTTTTTTTTTTGCTGTATTGGGGATGGAATTCAAGAGCACTTTATCTCAGAGCTCCAAGCCCAGCCCTATTTTATATTCTTTATTTTGAAACAGGATCTAACTGGTTGCAAAGGGCCTCACTAAGTAGCTGAGACCATCTGTAAACTACAATCCTCCTGCCTCAGTCTTCCAAATGCTGATTACAAGCGTGCGCCACCATGCCTGTCAATACATTTCTATTTCTAAATCTGATAAATTAGGAATATTATTTAAATTTTTTGTTGTTGTTGTTGTTTGTGGTACTCAGGATAGAATCCAGGGGCATTCTAACTCTTAGCTATACTTCCAGCCCTATTTTATTTTTTGTTCTGAAACATGGTCTTGCTAGGTTGATGAAGTCTCACTACTTGCTGAGGCTGTCCTTGATCTTGCAATCCTTCTGTGTTAACCTCCCAAATACTGAAATTACAAGTATGCACCACCATGTCTGGCTAAATTTTTTTTTTATCTTTTTATATGTCAAACTACATTTTATAGGATTTTAGAAGATCCATATATAATAAAAATCCTTCACAATATGAGACAGACTCCTCTTGTTTTATCAGTTGCAAATGATTTTCAGTTTATCACCTTTCAGTGTATATTTCCCAGCATATTTTGGCCATTTATTTTCTGCAATTAAATTTTAACTTAATTAACTGTGAAGCCCTAGTCTGCATTCATAAAATATGCTTTCTCACATAGAAACTTTCCTCCTGCATGAGATACTTGAGTAAAAAATGTCACTCCTAGTTTTTTTTTTTTTTTTTTTTTTTTTGTTGTTGTTGTTGTTGTTGTTGTTTGCTTGTTTTGTGGTACTGCAGATGGAATCATTCAGGGGCATTTTAACTATGAGCTATACCCCCAGATTATGTTTTATTCTTTATTTTGAAACGGAGTCTCACTGAGTTGCAAAGGGCCTCACTAGCGACCCTCTTGTCTGAGCCACTCAAGTGCTGAGATTACAAGCATGCACCACCACACTGGCTCAGTCCTGATCTTGAATTAACACTGTAGCTGAGATTCTCTGTTTGCATTGAAAGTAAGCTAATTATAAATGAAAAAAATCTCATCCACTTAAATTGCTACACTTAGTTTCTCATCACCTTATTTAAAAACAACACATGTTAGGGAGGATGGCATTCAGTATTTTGTTTATATTGTTTTATTTCCACAAAGATAATTGCCTCAGAGATGAATTGAAGAATTTTGAAAGCCAGGCATGGTGATGCACACTTGTAATCCCAGCATTTGGGAGGCTGAGACTGGAGGATCCAGGTTTGGGGACAGCCTCAGCTACTAAAGTGAAGCCCTTTGGCGAGACCCTATTTCAAAATAAAGAATAAAAAATAGGGCTGGGGGAATTGCTTGGAGGTAGAATGCTCCTAGTTTCCATTCCCAGTATCACACACACACACACAAAAAAAAAAAAAAAAAAAAAAAGAAAGAAAATTAAAGGGTACTGGTACTTTAAAAAGAAAGGAGTAAATTCTAATATAATGCTTAGTGAAGACTTCAGTTTTGAATAGCAACTTTTTGAAAGAAATAAGAAATATCTATTTCTCAAAATGATATAAGTAAAAGTCTTGAGAGAAAGAATAAAGATATACTGCTTCCATTATGTGATAATATATTTTAATGTGGTCAACTACTTAGAATGTACCCTTCTACCTTTTTCTTAGAAGAATAAATAAGAAAAGAGTCACTGTAGGTTAGAAAAATGCTTTTTCATACTTTGTATGGTCCATTCACACATCTTTTCTCCACTATCAACAGCTCAGAAAAAGGAAGCACATTTTTTAAAACCAGTGAACTTTAATGGCACATTATTTTCACCAAAATCCATATCTTACATTAGAGTACACTGCAAATGGAGCATATTCTCTGAATTTTGATGAATATATATAAAGAATGCATAATCATTAAAGTATCACATAGAATAGTTTGCCACTATGAAAATCCTCTGTTCTTCTTTTACTATGTCTTTCAATTCTTTCTTACCTCCCTTAATCCTTAACCCTTGGCAACCATTTTTTCTTTCTTTCTTCTGAATGATATATAATTAGAATCATGTAGTGCTGTAGCTATTTAACTGGCTTCTCTCACATAGTAATATTTATTTAAGGTTTCTTCATGTCTTTTCATAGTTTGATAGCTCATTTATTTTAGCTTTGGGTAATATTTCATAGTTTGGATAAAGCACAGTTCATCCATTAACTAGTGAAGAATAGCTTGTCTGCTTTCAAGTTTGGGCAATTATAAATAAAGATACTGTAAATATCCATGTGCAAAATTTTGGATTCACATAAATATTCAACACCTTTGGCTAAATACAAAGAAGCGTGATTACCGTATCATGCTATAGAGATGTGTTTAATTTCTCAACTCACAATTGCAAAGTTGTCTTGCAAAATAGCTGAACAACTTTGCATTCCTACAAGCAAAGAATGAGAGCTTCCCTTAGTCCACATACTTTCTGCCATTTGGCTGTACTAGTATTTTAGATTTTGGCCAATTAAGTAGGCATACAGTGGATCACATTGTTAATGACATATGTTATTTGGGATATTTTCATATGATTATTTATTTTCTGGATGTTTATTTGGTGAAGTCTCTGTTCAGGTGTTTGACCCATTTTTAAAATCAGGTTGTTTATAACTTGTTGAGGTTTAAAATTTCTTAGAATGCTTCGGGTAACAGTTCTTATACATGTCTCTTGCAAGTATTTTCTCACAGTCTATTGCTTGCTTTTCTCTCTTCTTGGCAATTCATTTCACAGAGCAGACTTTTTTATTTTAATGATGAATACCTCATCAATTATTCTTTAATGGATACTGCCTTGGACACTATATGTAAAAATCATTATCATTATCCAACATCAATTTATAATTTTCTCTATATTACCTTATAGGGGCTTCACAATTTTGTTTTAGACTTGAGCATAGATTCTATTTTGAATTAATTTCTTGTAGAGAATATTTTTTGCATGTGGCTATCTAGGTTTTCCAGCACCATTTACAGAAAATACCATCTTTTCTTCATTACAATGTCTTCTCCCTTTGTCAAAGATCATTTGACATTTTTTTTAACTGAACCATCTACATTACTATGGCAAAATAACTCAAGAGTTTGAAAACAGACATAGAGCTCCAACATCTTAAGCAGAAAGCAACGCTCCAGCCAGAAGCCTGTGTACTCTCCAAAGGCAGAACCACAGTGGCACAGCGAGTCCTCCAGATACCTGGATCAAGGAAGCCAGGTACTTAAGTGCATTCAGAGAAACAATGGGATTTAGCTTGCGCTAGCCCTGAGCACCTGTCCCCTGCCCCAGGACCCAGCGCTTTCCTTGTGTGTGCTACCCGTGCCCTAGAACCTGAGCTAGCTGTGTGTGCCGACTGCACCAATAGACCCAGCACTCGCCTTGTGTGCCTAGCCTGTGCCCCGGGTCCAGCGCTAGCTTTGTGCACCCTGCTAGACACCTGGCACTAGCCTCGCGGGCCCTGCCTGCTCCCCAGGATGGCACAAGCTGTGTGCGCCATGCCCATACTCCGAGACCGGGCGCTAGCCTTGAGTGGCCATCCCATGCCCTGCATCCAAGCACTAACCATATATATCTGGCCAACGCCCTGAGACCCAGCACTAGCCTTCTGCACCCTTGTGGAGCTCTAGACCAGTACTAGCCTGTGCAACCCACCTATGCCCCCCAGGACCCAGAACTAGCCTTGTGTACCCTGCCCGAGCCTGAGACTGGTGCTAGCCTGTGCACCCCACCTGCATCCCAGGACCCAGCACTAGAGGTCTACACCCACCCCGCACCCTGAGACACGGCACTAGCTGTCTGTGCCCGCCCTGTGCCCCAAGACTCAGCGCTAGCCTAGAGTGCCCAGCACACACCCTGGGTCCAGTGCTAGCACTGTGCACCCTGCCCAAGCCTGGGACTGTGCGCTAGGCATCTGTGCCCACCTGCACCCTGGGACCAGCAATAGCTGTGCACCCAACAAAAGTGTTTCAAGATAAGCAGAACTTCAAAAAATTCATGAATTCTAAGCAAACATTAGAGAAAATATTTAAACAATAAACTATAAAGAAAAAAACATAAGCAGACTACAGAACCAGAGAAGAGATGAAGTTGATCAGCAGGGCATCTAAGAAAAGATGAAATAATATTATATCCAACAGAAGATAGAACACAAA
Source organism: Muscardinus avellanarius (assembly GCF_963383645.1). Lineage (NCBI taxonomy): Eukaryota > Metazoa > Chordata > Mammalia > Rodentia > Gliridae > Muscardinus > Muscardinus avellanarius. The sequence continues at coordinate 148,714,532 of NC_137786.1, forward strand.
ATGACAGGAAACAAACACCATATTTCAATAATATCTCTTAATGTCAAAGGACTTAACTCACCAATCAAAAGATACAGACTGGCAATGTGGATTAAAAAACATAATCCAAATATATACTGTTTGCAGGAAACTCACAACAAAAGACAGTCACAGACTGAAAGTAAAAGGATGGAAAAAGATATCATGCCATTGGAGACTAAAAACGGGCAGGATTAGCAACAATGATATCCAACAAAACAGACTTTAAGCTAAAACACATCAGAAGAGACAAAGAAGGGCACTTCCTCGTATTAAAAGGAACAATCTACCAAGAAGATATAATGATAGTAAATGTTATGCCTCTAATGTGGGTGAAGCCACATTTGTAAAACAAACCCTCATGGACATCAGATCTCAAATAGACCCAAATACAATAATAGTGGGAGACTTCAATACACCTCTTACACCACTGGATAGACGTTCAAGGCAAAAGATGAGTAAAGACTCTTCAAAACTAATGAAAATTATAAACCAAACAAACCTAATAGACATATACAGAATATTTCAACCAGGAACAACAGAATACACATTCTTCTCAGCAGCCCATGGCACCTTCTCCAAAATAGATCACATCCTGGGATACAAAGCAAGCACCAGCAAATTCAAAAGATGTAATATAATTCCCTGCATCTAGCCAGGAGTGGTGACTCATGCTTGTAATCCCAGGATTCGGGAGGCTGAGACCGGAGGATCACAGTTCGCAGAGAGCCTCAGCTACTTAGTGAGGCCCTCTTTAACTTAGTGAAACCCTGTTTAAAAATAAAGAATAAAAATATAGGGCAGAGGATGTAGCTCAGAGGTAGAATGCCTCTAGGTTCCAGCCCCAGACCCACAAAAAAAAAAAAAAAAAAAAAAAATTCCTGCATCTTTTCAGACCATAATGGAATGAAATGAAAGTAGAAATCAACAACAGGAAACCCAAAGAAAGTATTTAAATACATGGATATTGAATGATATACTATTGAATGATGAGTGCATAAGATTGGAAATTAGGGAAGAACAAAATAAATTTCTGGAATTAAGTGAAAATAAACAACTTACCAAAATCTATGGGACACTTTGAAGGCAGTGTTGAGAGGAAAGTTCATGGCATTGAAAGCCCACATAAGAAAAACAGAAAACCACCAAGCAAGCAACCTAATGACACAACTCAAGGACCTAGAAAGACTGCAACAGTCTAATCCCAAAGCCAGGAGAAAGTAGGAAATCATTAAACTCAGAGCAGAAATAAATGAAATAGAGAACAAAAAAAAAAAAAAAAAAAAAAAAAAAAAAAAAAAAAACAAGCCAAAGAATCAACAAAACAAAAAGCTGGTTCTTTGAGAAGATTAATAGGATTGACAACCCCTGGCCAACCTAACCAAAATACAGGGAATAAACTCAAATTTTTGAAATCAGAAATGAAAACTGAGACATCACCACAGACACAGGATAAATTTTGAGAATTTATACTCCAACAGACTGAAAAATATGGAAGAAATTGATAGATTTCTAAGCATATATAATTTACCTAAACTGAACCAAGAGGACAAAGCAAGCCTAAACCAACCAATAGCAAACAAAGAAATAGAAACAGGAATCAAAATTTTCCCATCAAAGAAAAGCCCCTGCCCTGATGGATTCCTAGCTGAATTTTAAAAAATTTTCTGTGAAGAACTAATACCAATACTTTGCAACTTTTCTGGAAATTTGAAACAGATATAATTCTCTCTAATTTCCTCTATGAGTCCAGTATCACATTAATCCCCAAACCAAGTAAAGATACTACAAGAAAGGAAAATTATACACCAATACCTTAATGAATATAAATGCAAAAATTCTAAACAAAATACTAGCTATACGCATTCAAAACCATATCAAGAGAATTGTACACCATGACCAAGTTGGCTTCATCCCAGAGAAGCAAGGCTGGTTCAACATACACAAATCAATACATGTTATTCACCACATAAATAGAACTAAGAAAAAAAACCACATGATCATATCAGTAGATGCTGAAAAAGCATCCGACAAAATCCAACATCCATTATATTAAAGACACTGCAGAAAATTGGAATAGAAGGAACATATTTCAACATCATTAAGGCTATATACAATAAACCCAAAGCTAAAAAACCTGCAAGAATTCCCTTTAAAGTTAGGAACAAGACAAGGATGCCCACTATCTCTACTCCTTTTCAATATAGTCCTTTTCAATATAGTCCTTGAGACTCTTGCCACAGCAAAAAGACAAGATAAGGAAATCAAAGGAATTCAAATAGAAAGAGAGGAATTAAAACAATTCTTATTTGTAGATGATATGATTCTTTATCTAGAAGATCCAATGAACTCAACTGAAAGACTTCTGTAGCTGATTAACAAATTCAGCAAAGATGCAGGATACAAAATCAACCTAAAGAAATCAGTTGCTTTTCTTTATGTCAACAATGAATCTACAACGAAAGAAATAAAGACAACTATTCCATTTACTATAACCTCTAAACCAATAAAATACCTAGAAATAAACCTAACCAAAGATGTAAAAGACCTCTACAGAGAAAGCTACAAAACAGTAAAGAAAGAAATTGAAGAAGACTTTGGAAGATAAAAAGATCTCCCTTGCTCATGGATAGGCAGAATTAATATAATCAAAATGGCCATTCTGCCAAAAGTGATCTATAGGTTCAATACAATTCCCATTAAAATACCAACAACATTTCTCATAGACCTGGAAAAATCAGTTATAAATTTTTTATGGAGAAATAAAAGACCCAGAATATCCAAAACAATTCTCAGCAACAAGAACCAGGCAGGAGGCATCACAATCCTGGACCTCAAGTTATACTATAGAGCAATATTAGTAAAAACAGCACGGTATTGGCACAACAACAGGCAGACTATCCACTGTAACAGAATAGAAGATACAGAAACAAACCCACACATCTATAGTCAATTCCTCTTTAACAAAGGGGTCAATCTCATATGCTGAAGAAAAGACAGCCTTTTAAACAAATGGTGCTGGGAGAACTGTCTATTTTTAGAAAGTTGGATCTGAATCCTTACTTCTCACCATGCACAGGAATCAATTCGAGATGGATCAAAGACTTAGAAATTAGACCAGAGACTGTGAAATTATTAGAGGAAGGCATAGGATCAACACTCCAACATATAGGCACAGGCTATAACTTTCTCAATAAGACTTCCAAAAAGAAGGAAATTAAAGCAAGAATTAACAAGTGGGATGACATCAGACTAAAAAAGTTTCTTCTCATCAAAGGAAACCATCAAGTACCTAAAGTGGAAACCTACAGAATGGAGGAAGATCTTTACCAGATACCACTCTGATAGGGGGCTAATATCCAGAATATACAAAAAAAACCTCAAAAGACTCTACACTAGCAAAACAAATAATCTAATCAAGAAATGGGCAAATGAACTAAATAGACACTTCACAAAAGAAGAGATACAAAGGGCCAATAGATACATGAAAAGAAGTTCAACATCACTAGCCATCAGGGAGATGCAAATCAAAACTATGCTGAGATTCATCTAACCCCAATCAGAGTGGCAAACATAAAGAAATCAAGCAACAGCAAATGCTGGTGAGGATGTGGGGAAAGAGGAACTTTTTACACTGTTAGTGGGAGTGCAAACTAGTTCAGCTGCTATGGAGATCAGTGTGGCAATTCCTTAGAAAACTGGGATTAGATCCACCATTTGATCTGGCTATACCACTCCTGGGTATCTTTCCAAAGGGGTTGAATTCAGAGAACTACATTAACATATGCATACCCATGTTCATAGCAGCACAGTTTGTAATAGCCAAAATATGGAACCAATCTAGATCTCCACCAAGAGATAAATGGATTGCAAAATTATGGAAAATACACACAATAGAATTCTATTATAATGTTGGCTATGGGCCTATTTCTGATTGCCTTTATGATGGCGAGGTATGTTTTTTCTATTCTGATTCTCTTCAGTTCTTTTAGCATAAATGTATTTTGAATTTTGTCAATTATTTTTCAGTCTCTATTGAAATATCATGTGATTTTTATCTTTGTTTCAATTTATATCATGAATTGGATTGATTTTTTTAGGTTGAACCATCCTAGCATCCCTGGAATGAACCCTACTTTGTCATGGTGTATGATTTTCTTGATGTGGTTTTGAATGCATGTTGCTAGTATTTTGTTTAGCAGTTTTGTTTCCAAGTTCATCAGTTATATAGGCCTGTAGTTTTCCTTTCTTCAACTATATTTATTTTATTTTTGTATTAATGTGATGTTGGCTTCAGAGAATGTATTTGAGAGAGTCCTGTTTCTTTTTATTTATGAAATTAATTGAAGAGTATCGAGATTAGCTCTTCTATAAAGAATTTATAAAATTTACTTGGGAAACCAATTGTCTTGACCTTTATTGTTATTTCAATACCTTTAATTGCTATTGGTTTGTTTAAATTTTCTATATCTTCTTGACTCAACTTAGGTAGATTGTATTTGTATAGAAAGTTGTCAATTTCTTCCAGATTTTAATTTTGTTAAGTATAATTTTTCAAAATAGTTTCTGATAATCTTCTGGGTTTCTATGCTATCAGTTTTAACATCTCCTTTTTTATCTCTTATCTTCATAATTTAGATTGATTCTCTCTCTTTTGTTTTGGGTAAGTTGGCTAGTGATTTATCTAATTTTTTTCAAGAAACCAGCTTTTGGTTTTGTTGATTTTCTGTATTTTTATTTTCTATTTTATTGATGCCTGCTCTGATTTTAATAATTCCCTGTCTTCTATTGGCTTTGTGGTTAGACTTTGTGTTTTATAAGTGTATTGAGGTATGCCATTAGGTGATTTATTTGGTGATTTTTGATCTTATGTGGGCACTCAGTGCTATGAATTTTTCTCTTAATACTGCCTACAAATTGTTCCAGAGGTTTTGATATGTTGTATCTCTATTTTTGTTTGTTTCTAGATATTTCTTGATTTTTTCCCCCTTATTTCATCTATGACCCATCCATCATTCAGCAGTGTGATCTTCACTCTCCAAATGTTTATGTGGTTTCTCTGGTTTTTTTTATGGTTGATTTCTAGTTTCATTCCATTATGGTCTTAAAAGACACAGGGAAGTATGTCACATTTTTTAAAATTTCTAGTACTCACTTTGTGGCCCAGGATGTGATCTATTTTGGAGAAGTTTCCATGAGCAGCTGAGAAAATGCGAACTCTTCTGTAGTTGGATGGAATAGTCCACATATGTCTAATAGGTCCATTTAGCTGATGGTGTTCTTTTGGTCTGAGGCATCTTTACTGACCTTTTGTCTATAAGATAGGTCTAATGGTGTGAGGGGATGTTGGAGTCTCCCAGGATTATTGTATTGGGATTTATGTATGACTTAATGTTGCAAAGAGTTTGTTTTATGAGAGTAGATGCATGTATGTTTGGAAGACAAATGTTGACTATCTTATTTCCTCTTGTTGGATTGTTTCTTTACCAGTAAACAATGACCTCCTTTGTCCCTTCTAATGAGCTTGAACTTGAAGTCTAACTTGTCTAATATCATAGCTGCTACTCTTGCTTGTCTTCAAGCTTGAATCCTTTACCTTAAGTTTGTGACTATCTTTACTTGTAAGGTGTTTTTCTTCCATGTGGCAGATAGATGGATTATGTTTTTTTTAATCCATTTTGCCAGCTTATATCTTTTTATTGGGGAGTTGAGTCCATTTATGTTCAGTGTGAGTATTGAGAGATGTTTTTTTACTTTCTAACATACTGAAATTTATTTTCTTTTTGAGGTAGTGTTTTTCTTATTTGCTTAGTTGTCTACTAGAAGGAAGTTCTTGATTCTGTGGTTCTGGAATATAGTACTTGTTTCTTCTTTGCAGTTAATCTCTTTGAGTATTTTCTCTATTGCTAGTTTGAAAGACATAAATTCCTTCAGCTTCTGATTGTCGTGAAAGATTTTTATTTTCCCATCTATTTTGAGAAATTGTTTCACTGGGTAGGAAATTTTTGGCTGCAAGTTGTTTTCTTTCAGAGTTTAAAATATGATACTCCAGGCCCTTCTGGGTTTCATGAGTTGGCTTGGGAAGTCTGGAGTGATTATAGTTGGTTTGCCTCTGAATGTCACTTAGTCTTTTGTTTTCGTTTTCTTTAAAATTCTCTCCTTGGCTTCTACTTTGGTTAGATTGACTATTCTGTGACATGGTGAACCTTTTCTCTGTTCTTGTCTAAAGAGTTCTATAAGTTTCTTGTACCTGTGTATTGACCTCTTTTTCTGTTTGGACAATTTTCTGATATTACTTCTTTGAAAAGACTGTTGATCTGCTTGGTTTCACCTTCTATTCCCTCTTCTATGCCAATAATTCTTATGTTAGCTCCTTTAAAATGAGCCCATATATTTTAATGTCCAATTTATGCTATTGAATTGTTTTTTCTAAGTTATATACTAGGCATTTGTTTTTGAAGTGATCATCTTCGAGGGGCGAGATTCTATTCTATGTGTGGTCTAATAGATTGTTTAAGGTTTGAATTGATTTCTTCACTGCAATGACTACATCCTTTCTTTCAGACTGTCTCTAAATTCTGTTTGGAAGTCCTATATTATTTCAACAGTTACATTCCTGATTGGACCTTCTGGAGTTCTCTGCAATTTTATGCTGTCAGGTTCTGTTATTGTGGTGTTGTAGGAACTTGTTGCTTCCTTTTATTCCTCCTTCTAATGATTTCAGAAGTTTGTATCTGTTGATTTTGATAGATTATTTTGTCTCTAGGTTTCGGCTGGTATATGCAAGGGCAAGTTGTATGTATTCAACAGCGAAGTTGAGTGAGGAAGGAAGCAAAGTCATAAATGAAATAATAGGGTAAAGCCACAAATAGGTTTTGAATGGAATGAGAGTATGAGTTTGGTAACGTAGTATATAGTAGAGATTAGAGATAGTGATATGTAGTAGTATTCTAGTAACAAATGTAGAGTTCTTAATATAGTGGTATGAAGTGGATTTAATACAAAACAAATAAGAGGAAAGAAAAGGAAAAAAAAAAGAAAAGAGATGGAGAGTAGAGAGTAGGTATGTAAGGGAAAAAGCTTGGAAGAGGGAGTTGGGAATTGAGCAAAGAAACAAGTACACATACACCAAAAAAAAAGAAACAAACAAACAAACAAAAAAAAAGCAAAACAAAACAAGATCAAAATAATACAACCCTACAAATATATTAATATTCAACAGACTGGCTTTCTGCAGTGTCTCTCTGTGTAGACACCGAATACCACAGGTACCTTTCCTGCTGCAAGCATGTTCTCTGAATCTTTCAGTCTATGCAGGTGGCTGTTATCAGTGGGGCTGGATTTAGTGTTAAGTGTAGGTGAACATCCATGCTTTTCATGGATGTGGCATCTAGGTCTTTCCCTGCCTATAGTAACTACCTATAGTAACTAGGTTTTGGAAATGTGGTAATAAGGTGCAATGAGAGAAGTTTAATAGTCCTAGAGGTAGACTTCAGTCTTTGAGTGAGTTTGTGTCCCTGGACCATAAATGTCACCAGTGTTTCTCAGTATCTCCTCTGAAGTAGAACAGAAAGGTAGAGTTGTTAATTCCCCTGCTTCCTTGTGGACGGCAACAACAGGTTGCAACTGGTTTTTGTTCTTCCCAGTGAAAGCTAGGAGGGTTGGATTAGAGAAGTTCATTTCCTCAGATCAGTGGTACTCTGATAACCACCCTGTCAGTTAGGCTTTGATAAGACAGAATCTCTTGAGAAAAGGCTTTGATAAGAAGAGATTAATGCTCTGAGGCATTTCATTTATTTATTTATTTACTTTTATTTTTGCGAGTCTAGGGATGGAACCCAGGGGCATTCGACCTCCGAGCTACACCCCCTGCCCTATTTTTTATTTTTTATTTTGAAACCGGGTCTCACTGAGTTGCAGAGGGCCTTACTAAGTAGCTGAGGTTGTCTGCACCATGATCCTCCGGTCCCAGCCTCCTGAATGCTGGGATTACAAGCGTGCGCCACCACGCCGGGCAGCTCTGAGGCATTTCAAAATGGATGCTTTTCAACTTTCTCCTTTTAAATCCCAAGAGGTGATTTTTCTCCCATTGTCACTGTAAAAACTGGTCAGAATTTGTATGTCACATCACTTTGAACTACGCTATGATATGAGACTATAATGCATGAATAATAGTTTATAAAAAGGAATTCCAAGTAAAACTCACAAAAGTGTCAGATCTCCTAAGGAGAGGGTCCCTTTTGAGTTTTTAACCCTTGGATCTATTGTCATGAGGTCCCTAGCAGCTCATCAACCACAGTTCACTTTTCCTTGAGTGTCGCTGATTGTCATAGACTTTTTTTTTTTTTTTAAGATTTTTGCTGTGGCAAATTGTGCTTTTCTTTTACACCAGTCTTACCTGGTCACTTCTAGAAGCACAAGTTTGCTTCATATTCTTACTTCTTTTTTGATCCCAGAGAATTTTTTTTAATTTAGCTTTTCAATTTATTATTAATATTGAATAAAGTCTTCAAAGTTTCTTACATTATACACTGAGAAATAGAAACTCATAATGTGTTTTTGTTTGTTTGTTTGTTTATTTGTGGTGCAAGGGTTTGAATCCAAGGCCTCAGGTATGGTACAAAAGCACTTTACCACTGAGCTATAGCCTCAGTTCCATATTGTATTTTGAAAGAAAATAAAAAGTTATATTCAAGTATGATATTAGACAGAAATTTGAAAGAAATTATGAATTAAGTTCTACAGTAGGCTCAGTTTAAACTAAAACCTATTTTTGGTACTGAGGATTGAACTCAGAGGGTTTCTACCTCTGAACTAGACCTCTAGCACTATTAGAAATCATTTGTGAATTAAATTCTAGAGTATACTCACTAAAAACTAGAACTAGAACTCTTATTTTATTATTATTATTATTATTATTATTATTTTGTACTGGGGATTGAACCCAGCGGGACTGTACCTCTGAACTAGAGCTCTAGCACTATTTTATTTTTATTTTGAAACAGAATCTCACTAAATTGTTGAGGATCTCCCTAAATTGCTGAGGCTGTTCTGAAACCTATGCTCAACCTGTCTCAGACTCCCAAGTTGCAGGATTACAAGCATGTACCACCATCTCCACCTTAGACTAGAATTTTTATTGCACTGGTGTTATCTTTCATTTCCATGTGTCCCATAAGCAAAAGTCCCTATCGTTGTTGAGTTATTCTGCCAGCCACTGCCCTTTCTCATTTTCAGCAGACAGAGCAGCCTGCTTAAATATTAATTTTTTCATCTTCAAGCCAGGTCAGATTTTGATGCATCCTGTTCTGCTCTGCCATTTTAGGAGATGTCTAAAATAGCTCTGAACTCACTGAATATTTCAGTTCCAAAGAGCTTTCCTTTAACAATAGTCAATTTTTCCTGGTAAGGACAGACAGCATGAATCTTTGAAATTCAAGATGGCATGCATACTTTATGGTGTTTTGGTAAAACTCTCTAACTCATCTCCATTGTGTCTACATGACAGGCTCACCTGGAGAAAATGTCTATAAATGTATGCATTCATTTTGCTCTGCTAGTTCACTAAAGTTTAGTGATAATTTGGGACCAAGTTTACTTCTTTATATACAAAAACAAATCTGAGGAAGAGGTCTTTAGTAAGCCACTGTCTCAATTTTTACTAGATCATCTTCAAATTTGATTCTGATTTTTATTTTCTAGTTAATTACATCATCATTTCTTTCAATTAAAAATACATTTTTGGAGCAATTTAAAATTCACAGCAAAATCAAGCAGAAAGTACAGAATGCACTCTGCAACTCTGGGTTTTTTTTCTTTTCTATTGGTGCAGTATAATTATACAGCATCATGAAGTTCAGAGCGATAAGTACATGCCTATAGCATTCATTGTGTGTTTCCCTCTAGCTACGACACTGCTCCCCTTCAAACATAGCGTTTACATCAATATCAAAAACATCATGTGTGAACAAAGAGTTTATGTGCACAGTAGATCCTACTATCAAACAAAGAAAAGTGACTACTCCTCTTACCATTGTTTAGGTCCCTACTCCACAACCTATCATTAATGATTTTTTGTATTTGTGTATATGACTTTTTCTTTCACTAAACTTTGAATTGCAACAAACAGAGCAAATGCCACTTAACACAGGCATAGTTTGTGGCTTACTGCTGCTAAATGAATGACTTGAAAGCTTAAGTTTTATGATTCTGGGCAAGATAATGAAGCATATTAACCTTTAATTATTGTTTACATTTTTTAAAGTTTTATATTATTTACTTTTCCTGTTTGTATGTGAGGGGTAGGAGGGTGTACTAGAGATTGAACCCAGAAGCATTCTACCTCTGAGCTATACCATAAGTCGTTTTGATTTTTATTTTGAAACATGGTTTTGCTAAGTTGTAGGCTGGTCTTGAACCTACAATTCTCTTGTCTTGACGTACCAAGCACTATTATTACAGGAATGTGCCACCATGCTAGGTATGTTATCTTCTGACAACAAACATTTGTACATTTGTCATTTTCTTTACAAATATTTTGGAGTATGTTCTTTTTTTGCCGTATTGGGGAAGATGGAACCCAGGGGCATTCTACCTCTGAACTACATCGCCAGTACTATTTTTTTATTCTTTATTTTGAGTCAGTGTCTCACTAAGTTATCAAGGACCTCACTAAGTAGCCGAGACCTTGATCCTCCTGTCTCAGCCTCCCAAGTACTGTGTTCTCTACCATGGCTGGCTAGTAAGTTTATATTTATTTATTTATTTATTTATTTGGTGGTGTTGGGGTTCCTGGAAGCCCTTCTACCTTCAGGCTACACTCCCAGACCTATTTTTATATTTTTATTTGGAAACAGGGTTTCTTAAGCCAGCACAACTGGCTTTGAACCTGCGCAATCCTCCTCTCTCGCCTCCCAAGTGCGGGAATTACAAGCGTGTGCCACCAGGCCCGGCTTCTGGCTAGTAAGTTTTTTTAAAAAAAGAAAAAAAGATTATCTTCTGATGCTTTCTTGTCCCATTTCTCATTCATTCATCAAAAGTATTCATTATGTTTGATAACTGCATTATTTATTTGTTTATTTATTTGTTTATTAATGGTGGTATCAGGGTTCTGGGAAGCCCTTCTACCTCCAGTCTACACTCCCAGGCCTACTTTTTAAATATATTTTTATTTGGAAAAAGGGTCTCTTAAGCTGGCACAGCTGGCTTTGAACTTACATGACCCACCTGTCTCTGCCTCCCAAGCCCTGGGATTACAAATGTGTGCCATCACGCCCGGCCCGATAATTGCATCAACATTCCAACATATAGGCACAGGGAGTAACTTTCTCAATAAGACTTCCAAAGTGCAGGAAATTAAAGCAAGAATTAATAAGTGGAATCTCTTCGAACTAAAAAGTTTCTTCTCATGAAAGGAAACCATCAAGAATCTAAAGAGGAAGCCTACAGAATGGGAGAAGATCTTTACAAGCCACCACTCTGATAGGGAGCTAATATCCAGAATATACAAAGAGCTCAAAAGACTCTACACTAGCAAAAAAAACAACCCAATCAAGAAATGGGCAACTGAACTGAATAGGCACTTCACAAAAGAAAAGATACAAATGGCCAATAGATACATGAAAAGATGTTCAACATCACTAGCCATCAGGGAGATGCAAATCAAAACTACACTGAGATTCCATCTAACCCCAATTAGAGTGGCAAACATAAATAAATCAAATAACAACAAATGCTGGTGAGGATGTGGGGAAAAAAGGAACTCTTTTACACTGTTGGTGGGAATACAGAGTAGTTTAGCCACTATGAAGATCAGTGTGGAGATTCCTTAGAAAACTGGGAATAGATCCACCATTTGATCTGGCTATACCACTCCTGGGTATCTTTCCAAAGGGTTGAAATCAGAGAAGTACATTAACATATGCATACCCATGTTCACAGCAGCACAGTCTGTGATAGCCAAAATATGGAACCAACCTAGATCTCCATCAACAGATGAGTGGATTGCAAAATTATAGGAAATACATACAATGGAATTCTATTCAGCTATAAAGAAGAATAAAATAATAGCATTTGCAAGAAGATGGAAGGAACTAGAGAACATTATGGTAAGTGAGATTAGTCAAGCACAGAAAGAAAAGGGACATATGTTTTTCTCTAATATGCCCAAGCTAGGGAGGAGTGGTAATACCAGAGGGACTGCAGATGATGGAGGGGAAATCTCAGCAAAACTTAAATGAAAGGATAGGAGAGGAAGAAAGCTGAGGTTGTTCAATGGAGGAGCTACATACAAATATGTGTAATAGTATAAATACAACATGGTTAACCTGGACACTCTCATTTGGGAGTGGGGAAGGGAAATGGTGGGGGAAGGACATAAAGCACAATCTAAATGTAAACCACTTTCAATATGTTCCACTTATAAAAAATAAAAATTAAAAAAGATACAAGTATACAAAAAGATACAAGATACAAATGTAATAGTCTCCTTTAATATGTTTCAATTTATAGAAATCCCTTATCCTGGACTCTGTAAGATGCTGACTGATACATAATCCTGCCACAGAAGGTTGCTGCTCCAATAAGCTCTCTGAAATTTATTCTGTAGTCTCCACCATGAAAGATCACTGCTTCAACCAGCTTCCTTAAAATTGTTCTGTAGTTCCTGTTATGGAAAGTCATTGCTCTAGCCAGCTTCCTGATGATAGTCTTGCAAGAAAATGACAGGAAGCCAAATAAAATAAATAGGAGAAACTTCTCTTTAATATTTGGAGGATCAGGGGGGAGACAGATGACAATTCTGACCATCTGTAGCCAGCACCTTACTTTGACAAAAACTTTAGACAAGACATCATAGGCATTAACCAAACACAGAAGCTAACAATTGTCATGAGTTAGAGTAAGAAAAGTCAGTGAGGCAGACATGTGACAAGCTTAGAGAAAGGAGAAATTAAACATTGCTGGGTGAAGATGATATCAAAGACCACAGCTGAGACAGTTGGATCACCATTTGCTGACAGCCTCAGCTACTACTTAGTTAGGCTCTTTGCAACTTAGTGAGAAGAATAAAAATAGAGCTGGGAGTGTAGCTCAGAGGTAGAATGACCCTGGGTTCCATTACCAGTACTGAAAAACAAAACAAAACAAAACAACAACAAGAAAACAAAAGGCCCCTTGGAATTTGTCTGCTCATGGAAAATCCTACCCAGCTACATACTGTGTATTTAAATTGAACTGGTCTCAGATAATAATCTCAGCATGTATTCTAAGATCGACCTCTACAATCCCTCAGCTATGTGACTATACGTGACTATTATACCTTTCACTTGGTCTCAGGGGCATATTTTTCTCCTGTGTCCTTTAGCCTGATCATCCAACCACCCTCTCTTTATCTATTTTATATCCTTTGTCTGGTTAAAAATTGTTTCCATGATGGACAGCAAGATGGCCTCTTCCAGCATGGTAGTCAAGCCAGATGCCACACTGAAAAGGTTCTCTGACAGAGAGAATGCTAAACTCTATGTCAGAAGCTTCTATGTTAGCTGGGAGTGGTGGCATAAGCTTGTAATCACAATACTTGGGAGGCTGATACAAGAGGATCTCAGGTTTGTGTCCAGCCTCACTTACTCAGTGAGGCCCTTCACAACTTAGTAAGTCCCAGTAAAATAAAAATTAGGGTTGAGGGCATAGCTTGGAGGTAGAATGCCCCTGGGTTCAATCCACAGTACCGCAAGAAAACAAAAACAAAACTGTATGTTAAATAACCTGAATAAATATTCTCGAAAAATAAAAAGTAATTTAAAAAATTATAAAAATTATAACACATATTAAAAATAGTAGAAGAAATAGGTCAGGCTCAGATAAACAAATAACACATAATCTTATGCATATGTAGAATCTAAATATGTTGAACACCGGCCAGGCGTGGTGGCGCACGCTTGTAATCCCCACGCTTGGGAGGCAGAGACAGGAGGATAGCACAGGTTCGTAGTCAGCCTCACTGGTTTAAGAGACCTTGTTTCCAAATAAATAAAAAATATATATTAAAAAATAGGTCTGGGAGTGTATCCCAGAGGTAGAAGGGCTTCCAGGAACCCCAGTACCACCAAAAAAAAAAAAGTTGAACTCATAGACATAAAGCGTAGAAGGGAATTTACCAAGAATAGGATGGAGATTGGAGTGATTTTGGTCAAAGGATAAAAGTTAGGAGGAATAAGTACAGGAGATATACTGAACAACAAGATATCTATAGACTTATACTGTGTAACAGTATTGAACATTTCCAAGAGAGGACTTTAATATTTCTCACCACAAAAAAAGTATATGAGGGAATGCATATGTTAATTAGCTCAATTTTGTCATTTCACAATGTGTATGTATTTCAAACAACACACTCAATTTGATTAATAAACATAATTTTATTTTCAGTTAAAGCAAATAAATATGCGATTTATTTTATTTTATTTTATACTCGTAATTGAATCCCAGAGCATTCTACCTCTAAGTTATACATCTAGCCCTTTTATTATTTTTTTTATTCTGAAATAGCATTTTATTAGATTGCTGAAGGTCTGTCTAGGTTACTGAGGCTGGCCTCGAACCTGTGCTCCTACTGTTTCATGTTCCCAACTACTAAGATTACAAATGTGCAGCACCATGCCTGGCTATAGATAGAGTTAAAAAATATGCCCTTGCAGTTGGTAAAATAAAAGCATTACTCTGCTTCTGAATTTTTCAGAAATGCAATATAATTCTATATCGTAAGACTATACATATCCAACTGATTGTTCTTAATTGTTTATCACCTGTGTTGTTGGTGCATTATAATTATGCCTCATATTGAAATTCAGAATGATAGAAACATACATGCACACAGCTCTTCTGTTTTCCTCTAGGTCCCACCCTGCTTCACTCCACTCCCCTACATAATATTAAGATTAGTACTGATAACTTTATATATGAACACAGGATTATTTGATGTTTCCTTCATCAAATCTCTTTTCATTTTCTCACATTATTGCCCAGAATTCCCTTCACTATTCTAGTTGCTGAGTCGGACCTTGAACCTGAAGTTGGGCTGTCTCAGACTTCCAGCTCCTAGGATTACTGGTGTGCCCCACCATGCCTGGCTACAAATGTACTTCTTGTAAAAATGAATACATACCCTTTCAGTTACTTTGCATTTGTGATTTACAGAAATGCAATATAAATGTTTATTTCTTTGTATTTTACAATATCCTGATGGTTCTTAATTATTTTTTTACCTACTGCATTCCTAAGCTTTGTTAATATGGTCTTCAAATGGCAGGATCTAGCCCTAAAATTGATTTATTTAAACAATAACAAAAAACAAATGTAAACACAAGAAAAATATAACTTTTACATATATAATAAAAATAAACATTCTCCTGTTAGTCTCCTATCTTTCTAAATAATCACCATCAAGTGGATATGTTCACTACTTCATCATTTCACTTGTTTACCATATTATTCTTAGAGATTCCATATCACCTTTTATTGCAGATTTGAGAAAACTTTCAAGTAATATATGAATATACAAAAAGAAGTGACAGGACATGTACCCAGTTGCTAATCATAAACAGGTTGCATGCACACACACATGCATATCATCATCTTAGTTAATGTAGAAATAGAGTATATTCAATTTTTAAAACAAAATATTCCCCTTTTCTTTCCCTCAGCATATAAAACCATCATGTCTTTCTTTCCTAAGACTGGGGTGTCCAAATGTATTGTCCTTTCGAGACGTCATGGTATCCTCAAACAGCTTTAGAAAAATGCCACCGTTTGGATAGCCTCTTTGCTTGTGTTGTGAAAATGTAGCAGAATGCTGTCTGTTTACCTCCGGCTGGCCAAAGATGTCATTTGCACTATCTGGGCCACCACATTTCCTCTGGCGATAGGCCTGCCTGTCCTGTGTGTACTAGGGTCTTCTGTTAGCGCTGCTGTGTGCACCCACTCAACATGGAATTGCCTTTTTATCATTTGGAGATGAAATGCATTCTGCACTCACTTTTTTCTTTCTCATCATTTCATATCAAATCTCAACTGAAATCTCCAACTATCATCTAATTATTCAGAAATGAAGCTATAATTCTGTAAGGATACACATATTAATAAGATTATTGCAAAGTCCAGGAAAATTTGGGGCCAAATCACAAATTAATAAGTTTGAGAGAAGCCAAGCTTGATAAAAGATTAATATCAAGATTAATTGCATTGTTCTTTGAAATCACACTTCACAATGACTTATGTAGCTAAAAGTATACCTATGGGCCTGATGATTATACAATGGCTGGGTGGAGTTAGATGGGACACCACGCATTTTGCTAATCTTATACACCACCATGCCCAACTCCCCATGGACATTTTATCTCTAAGCTACATCCCTAGTTCTTTTTATTTTGAAACAGGATCTCACTAGTTTGCTGGGAATCTTGCTAAATTGCTGAGGCTGCCTTTGAACCTTTGATTCTCCTGTTTCTGCTTCCCATGTACTGGGATACAGGCATGTGCCACCATATTTAGCTTACTCTATAGATTTTAATCCTATACATAAGGTATTTTATTAATGTTAATATGAATATGCATGCAAGCTAGTTATATGCCAGTTCTATAGAAATGATAATGTGCCTTATTAGTAAATCAATAAGTCATGTAGACTTACTGAATGATTTTTTACTTTATTGAATTCTAATAAAAGCTATTGCCACTGTGTCTCTCTTTACAATGGTCAAAATTCTAATATCTTTTAAGAAATTTTCTTTTAAATAAGTATACACATTCAGCTACCATTTTATGTTACTTGTGATTCAAAATCTCTCACATTTACCAGAATATATTGAAAATGTAACCTTGAAACTACACTGAACTCACTACATGAAACAGTTTATTAGTTAAAAATGTCATGTGGAATCCAGGACAGATATAATTTTAGGTTTGAAATCTGAATGATACTGAAGACAGCATTCTCCCTCCTTGACCTTTACTAAAAACAGATTGCTTCAGGGGTTTTGAAAAAAAATGTAAAAAGAATATGGCGTGTCCATTTCTAAAAATTAAGAAAGGATATAAATATAGCCTGGTTTTGGTGATAAATTAACCCTATGCTCTTATCAAAATGTAACTTGCTTGTTAGAATTCTTAGTTTTCTTTTGGCCACACACATATATATATATTGTTAAAGTCTCTACACAGACCACTGGAAAAGTACATTGCAAATGAACAACTCTAAAATATTGGATTAAAACTACTTATGTCACTCATGGTAAATTAAACTGTTTCTTTGATCTTCATATTGCTTTCAGTAAAGAAAGATTATAAACAGAAGTTAATTTTGCAGACACATAGACATTGGAATATATATGAATAATAGTGTGACCAAGAATTAATCTACCCCTATATTTGCATATCTATATAAACAGACTAGAAATGTGCTAAATAACAAAAAATGAACTCAACTTGAGTTAGAGAAGAAACATGTTCTAAAAATAACACCATAATGTCCCAGGAAAACTTTCATGAATCAGAAATTAGCAGAAGTAAACTTTTTAAAGTTTTTTATGATGTTTATTGTGAAATATTATTCAAAGGCAGTCTTTCAAATCTCTCATTTCCTAGATATCAATCTTTGAGATATAAATAAGAAAGTAGAATCCTCAGGAATTCCTGAATATTTCCAAAATTATGCCATTTAAAAATATACCCTACATTTTCTCATATCATTTGAAATTATTATGGATATATTGCTTAATAAATATGAATTTTTGCTGGTGCATTCCAGTAATCCAATATTTTTGGGTGTTGGAGACAGAAAAATTATAGGTTTAAAGCCAGTCTGAACAATTTAGTGAGACCCTGTTTCAAAAAAAAATTAAAAAGGTTTGGGGCATAGCACAAAGGTAGAATATCCTAGATTCTATTCTCAGTACCAATATATGAATATGATGAGGTCTTGCTCTCTTCTCTTCTGGCATCTCTCAGTCCTGACAATCTCAGCCTTAGACTCTGTATATCAGATTTGTTTCCTTCAAAGGAATAATGTTTCTAGGTTTATTTTTTTATTTTTCTTATTTTTATGGTACTAGAGATGGAAATCATTTTACCTTGAAGCTGCACCCACAGGCCTATGTTTTATTCTTTATTTTGAAACAGAGTCTTATTGAGTTGCAAAGAACCTCACTAAGTAGCTGAGGCTGTCCATAAACCGCGATCCTCCTGTCCTAGACGTTGGAATGCTGGGATTACAAGTGTGTGCCACCATATCTGGCTATTTATTCTTTTTAAAAGATTATTATTTTTTTTGTGTGTGTGATACTAGGGATGGAAGTCAGAGGCATTCTACCTCTGAGCTATACCTCTAGCCCTACTTTTTATTCTTTATTTTGAAACAGGGTCTCACTGAGTTGCAAAAGGCCTCACTATGTAGCTAAGGCTGTCTGCAAACCACGATCCTCCTGTCTCAGCCTCCCAAATGCTAGGATTACAAGCGTGTGCCACCAAACCTGGTTTCTCTGGGTTCATTTTTAAGCTTTTTTTCTTGCAGCAATAATTTTTTGATTTGCCAACTATTTTGTTTAATCTAAAATTGAGAAAATTATATACCTGAAAACTGTTACCATGAAGCATGAAAACATGTATAGAAAAATTAGGCGAAGAAGGAGAAACTAAAGATGAGCAAATAAGGTGACCTAACTGAGGGAGGTGGAAGGGGGAAAAGGGAAATTTCCTAATGTACATGATGTATATTCACAAACATATCAAAGTCAATCACTAAGCCAAGCAGGAGGAGGGAGAGGGAGGGGTTGGGGTGGAAATTGGAAAGGATTACTTAGGTGATGTGTGTATGTATGCCTCAACCATCTTGTACTCCATTAAGATGTATGACTACAATGCACCAATACAAATTAAAACTTATAATACATACATAAATATTTAACATGATATCAAGGTAACAAAATTATGTATCTTATTATTTATTTAGTTTTATGTTATCTTTTACAGACTGTAAAAAAAACTACTAGCAAGTAATTCTATTTATTGAAAGAGTAAATTATATGAAAAGATGTTTAGGCATAATTTAAGAGAATGAATAGAGTACCTTGAATGCACCTTGAGCTTCCTTACATTAAGGGTCTTCAGCCAGTTAATCATGTTAGATTATTTTCCTCCAATATAAGAAAGTACTTTATCTTTTAGCAACTGGCTTAAAATACACATTTGTGGATATGTATTTGCTGCCTCCCCCTGAAGTCATTCTCTATCCTGAACGCTGTGTCTCCTTAGGACATATATTCTTAACCATTTAAGAAACCTTGGGTCACCCATCCAACTTTTTGCAAATTTTAACTAACTGAGCATCCACCAAAGTTTTACAAGATGATAGGGACCTAAATTGTACTTTCATCATGTTTCTAGTTGGTACAACACTTAACGTTGGCATTGAATAGAGCTCAGTAAGGATTATTGAACAGAATTGGATCCTAAAATAGGCTTTCGTTTTCTCAAAAACGTCAGTCCTTTTTAAATAATTTTAAATGATTTTTACAGATGAAAAATGTAGGTTGTAGCTATTGTATTAGGATTTCAATTGATTTGGCTGCCATGACATGACCTTCTCCTCTTTTTCTTCTTCTAATATAGAATTCCTGCCAGTGTTCCTTGAATATATTTTTTCTCTAAAATCTCTACTTTTCTGCCTTTCAATTAAAGATGTTGAAAAAGTCCTTTATTTTCTATTCTTAGAATACTGTAAAAATTTAAAAGTACCTAGGTTGCTTCTATGCTAAATAAAATATAAATTTTATGATGTAAGATTATTAAAATGCGACAGCCATCTAGTTGTTTGTAAGCTCGATCTGTGCACAAAAAACAGCCATTCACTAAACTATACAGTTTCACTTTCATTATGCATGTTTAATTACAGGGCTTAATAGTAAATAAAATAGCTGTAGCAGCAGCTCAAAAGAGAGATAAATCAAGATTTGTTTTTCACTTTCAGTGGTAAGTAGCCATGTGTGAACCTGATTTTACTGCAAGGCAATCTGTCCTTATAGAAAAAGCTTCTCCCCAGGTAAAAACCAGGAAGTGAAACAAATGGGTCTACAGTACATCTCTAGCCATAAGCATCTCTCTATTTTTTCTGAAATCAGAATAAAAGTTAATGTATTTCTCTAATTCATTACTCTTTCTAAAACACATTCACTTAAAAAATACCCAGAACTTAAATACCAAGACGTTTTCCCTAAAAACAGTTGTACTGAAACATAAGATATATCATAAAATTTCTACATTGTAAGTGTACATCATCACAGTACTTATACAGAGCACTGGATGACCATTTTGGTGAGGAAAAGATCCTAGACCATTCATTTATTTATCTAAAATTAAATATTAATTTTAAAAACATTTAAAAATTGTGGGGATTATAGTTTTGTTGATTTGTTAAAGATTTTATAAGATGTATGGCCATTTTTAATATACTATAATATGTAGGTATATTATTTTTACTTTAATCTTTAAATATGACTAATGATAATTTCTGAACTTCAGGATTATTTCATTCTATTAGAGTGACTTTATGCTTTTGCTTACTCACTTAAAAAGTATTACCACACTAATTTATACAAGATACCATAAAATCATAATATCTACTTAAGGAATGGTATCTGCTAAAATATCTATCAACCAGCAAGATGTGATAGCTGAGATTTCTTAGCATCAGAATTTCTGAAGTTTCCTAAAATACAGTCAAATTATATTTTTACATTAAAATGATCAATGTATCAATCAAAATATAGATATTTACTGAAAGATAAAATTCAAGAATATGGTAGTAAAGAATCCTAAAACAGAATTAGGCTAAATGTCAAAGGATATGTAACAAAAGATTCATAAATGATGAGAAAAATGTACATTAAATAAAAATATTTAAGAACAGGTTGTGGTGGTACATGTTTGCAATCCCAGTACTTGGAAGGCTGAGACAGGAGGATCACAGGTTCATGCTTAGCTTCTGCAATTAAGTGAGATGCTGTTTCAAAATAAAAAGTAAAAGATAGGGCTGGGGGTGAAGCTTGAAGGTAGAATGCCCCTGAGATCTCAGTACTTAAAAAAGTAGGTACAATGCTTTATGTTAAATTATGAAATATTAGGTTATTATTAGCCTCTAAAATTAAAGATTGCTATCAAAATGATTATATAGCATTATATTACCTAAAAATGATCTCTAAATAATTGTTTCATATATTAATATTTTATTTACATTTTTAGAACTATGCAGTAAGAGACTTAACTTTAATTTTTTTCTTTGTTTTGTGGTGCTAAGGATTGAACCCAGCGGCAGTCTACCTCTGAGCTACATTCCCATCACTATTTGTCATTTTTTATTTGTGAAATAGGGTCTCACTAAATTGTAGAGGGTCTCACTAAGTAGCTGAGGCTGATCACGAACTCTTATCCTCCTGTCAGCCTTCCAAGTACTGGGATTACAAGGGTGTCCCATCATTGCCAGCTAATTAGTTTAAATTAATTTTTTACACATAGATTTCTAAAGAAATGCAATTTTCTACCTCATGATGCAATTTTTTACCTTGTGTATTTGACATATAGAAAATATGTTTGTTTTCAATTCCTGGTTATAAATTCAACAGTTTAAAATGATATTTTAGAAAATATTTTAACAGACCTCAAAAGACTGGTAGATCATTGGCCATCATCATTTCTGAATCATGGTTTCACCTATCCCTTCAAAAGTTTGCAGTTTAGCCTTAACATACTATATAGTAATTGTTTTTTATAATAAAATTACAATAATCCAAGCATGGTACTACACCCCTGGAATTCCAGTACCTGGGGGGTTGATACAGGAGGATCACAGGTTCATGGCTACCCTCAGCAATGTATCAAGGCCCTCTGCAACTTAGTGAGACCCTATTTCAAAAAGTAAATTAAATGGGACTGGGGATATGGCTCAGAAATATAATGCTCCAAACTTCAATCCCTGTTACAACAACAAAAAAAGTAAATAAATAACTATAAAAGCTTAAGAAGAACATAACATTTTCTTATTTTCTTATATACTTAATGGATTGATTATATGCTATTATTAGGTGGGCTTTTATGTGACTATTACTCCATAGATACTACTGTCCAAAATTATAAGGAGTCAGATCATAGCATACATCATTTGGAAAGAGTTTGTCTCCTGTTCATCACAAAGTCTTTCTGGGATTACTACTGGATTATTATTATCCTAATGAACTTTCTCTATATATATTTAATTAGGTACTTGTCAGACTACAAAAAGTAGTCATTGGAGCATCAAAGCGCTAGCAGGTTCCTCTGGGAAAAAATCTTTCCAGCTAACAGAATAAGACTAGCAGGTATTTGTACATATTATGAAAGTACTTTTCTTAGTTTTCTACAAACATCAAATCAATCACATCTCACAACAATTCCATGAGACAGGTAGTAATGCTATCTCCAATTGAGAACAGAAGGAAAATCCTACTTACTATACTGTCTCTAAAGAGAGAAAATCCACCAGATTCTTTATTTGTGCCAGAACTTCCAACTAACCTGACAGAACACATCTCCAAAATTGTGCATTGGTACCAGTGTTTTTTGGCTTAAGACAGAATCCTAACTAAACATGAGATTCAAATGTGCAATCGGAATAGACTTTCTAGCACGCTTAAAAGGTGCTGTCTTTTATAGTAAAGGGGATAAATAAAAGGTACAGAAGAAATAAGGTAAGATGGATGAATTGCCTTATAAAAATTTTTTTCCATTAAACCTTTTGCATTCACAAAAATTCAAATATATTTAATCGCCATACTATTGGAATGTTGTTTAACTTTTATAAATTGACTTCAACTTTTATTATTCTCACTTTTTAAATTTTTTCTTCTACTAAACTTCTTTAGCAGCATATATTAAAACTTAGAAAGAAAAAAAAAATGCCGGGCTTGGTGGTGCACGCTTGTTATCCCCACGCTTGGGAGGCGGAGACAGGAGGATTGCGCAGATTTGAAGCCAGCCGCGCTGGCTTAAGAGACCCTGTTTCCAAAAATAAAAAAACTATAAAATAGGTCTGGAAGAGTAGCCCGGAGATAGAAGGGCTTCCAGGAACCCCAGTACCACCAAAAATAAAAATAAAAAATAAAAATAAAACTTAGAAAAATAGTCACTTTATATTTTAGGAGCTGAACAAAACTTAATCAAGTGATCAATGGAAGTGTCAGCAGTAGTGAAACAAATTGAAACCATATTGTCACTTTGTATGCAAGTTAAGGATTTATACATAAAAAAATTTACAATTATATGATATTGCTACTGAAAGGGTCCATTTAGAAGAAAAAAATCATAAGCCCCTAGCAGCCAGCTAATAGTTAAAAAGAAAAGTATATTTTACTGCAGCTCACAGCTTAGGAATGTAAAATATGCGATAAGCCCACCCCATCTTATCTATACTGACTGGGTCAGAGCGCCTTGACCTGGGAGCTTACTGACTACACCTGGTATTTTATCTAACACTTGACTACAGAATGTACTTTTCAAATGATTCTGTAATTTTCTGTAAACGCATGCAATCTGGCCCAAACCCCTACCCCCCCCCCCTAACTAGTGGTCATTTTCCTATAAATACCCTCAGTTTCAGTGGCTCGGGGCTGAACTCCTATATGAGTCGGCCCCAGTGCACTGGCTTTTTAATAAACTTTTACCTTTTGCTTTTGCATCAAGGAAAATAAAATCTCTCGTGGTACTTGACGTTGCTTATCCTGAGGTTGATTGAGGGTCTCCCCTCGGCCGGGGGTCTTACACTACCATAGGTACATAATCTGGTCTACTAATTAAGAACCATCACACAAACACAAATTGAGGGGTATTCTACAAAATAAATAGCTTCGAATCTTCAAAAGAATTGAAGGCTTGAGCATCAAAGAAAGATTAAGGAATTGCTTCAGATTTGAGTAGACCAAAGAGAAATCAACTAAATATAACATTTTTGATAGGAATCATCTGATTTAAGGGGAATTGTTAGGGCAATTGTGGAAAATTAAACAACACCCAAGAATAAGATGGTGTAATGGTTCAATATTCATTTTTTTACTTTGAACCATACAAAGACATTAGAATAATGTCTTTGCATTTATCTCTATAGTATTCTGAATTTAGTTCTTTAGAAAAGATACTGAACTGGGCATGGTGGCGCACTCTTGTAATCCCTGTGCTTGGGAGGCAGAGACAGGAGGATCGCGCAGGTTTGAGCCAGCTGTGCTGGCTTAAGAGACCCTGTTTCCAAATAAAAGTATAAGATATGTCTGGGAGTGTAGCCCGGAGGTAGAAGGGTTTCCAGGAACCCCAGTACCACCAAAAAGAAAGAAGAAAGAAAGAAAGAAAGAAAGAAAGAAAGAAAGAAAGAAAGAAAGAAAGAAAGAAAAAAAGAGAGAGAGAAAGAAAAGAAGGAAGGAAAGAAAGAAAAGATACTGAGGTGTGATATCGCTGGATCATATGATGGTTCCATTTCTAGTGTTTTGAGGAATGAAGAAGAAACTGAAGGGACTTTAAATAATTCAAAGATATATCAATAAAATAATGAAGGGGGTTAGATAAGGGAAAGTTAGATAAGGGAAGGGAAAGATGAAGGAATGTGGAGGGAAATAGTTAAAATAATACTATGGCAATATTTAAAGAATTTGCTATCAATCTCAGTAACTCATGTAGGGAGAGAGAAGAGAAGAGTAGGTCTAGATCTGGAGATAAATATACCCATCTGTATGCATATTTTCTAATCATATGATACATCACCATGATGTATAATGGCAATGCACCAATAAAATAAAAATGAGGATTGTCTTTGTTAATAGAAAGTATTACAAAATATTGAATAAAAATGAAGTATTAGTTTGATTAATTCAGTGTGTGTGTGTGTGTGTGTGTGTGTGTGTGTGTGTATGATACTGGGGATAGAACCAGGAGCTTTCTAGCTTTCTACCTTCGGGCATTACTCCCAGACCTATTTTTTATTTTTCTTTTAATTTGGAAACAGGTCTCACTAAGTAGCTGAGGCTGGCTGTGAACCCCTGCAATCCTCCCGTCTCAATCCCCCAAGTACTAGGATTACAAACATGTGCCACCACATCCAGGTGACTAATTCATCTTAAATACTCAGGTTTAGAAAAAAAAAAATTGGCAATGTTGTATTATATGTGCCAAGTTCTTGTATTTTTTAATCTTCTTAAAATGGAAGAAAAGAGAAAAATCAATCACTAAGCTCAACAGGAGAAGGAGGGAGGGGGAGGCAATGGGAAGAGAACTGGGGAAGGGCAAATGAGTGATGCGTGCATATATGCCTGTACTATCTTGTACTCCATTAAGATGCATGACTACAATGCACCAATAAAAAAAGAAAACATGGGCAAAATTTATAAGTGAACTCAGAAAATCTCAGAAAATCAAGGGTCATATGTTTTATTTCATATATAGACAGAAAATAGGGAAAAAAACAAATTACATTTAAATGGAGAAAGAGATGAGTAGAATAGTGGAAGGGGGTTGACTGTGAGGAGAAGGAGAAAATGAGGCCTAAGAAAAGAAACAGTTCATTTAATGTTATATTTATATATGAATGTATCACTACCAATCTCACTAACATGTACAGGGAATGTGTGTGTGTGTGTGTGTGTGTGTGTGTGTGTGTGTGTGAGATAGAGGAATTTATGAAGGGAAATACACAAAATGATGTCTACATGTATGTATGAATATATCATTTTATTATCACTATGATATAATTACATCAATAAAGTAAAAAAACTACAACTTTATTGAAATTATGAAAAAAATTAAAAGGTAAAGACAAATTAGGCAACAGTGAAGCAAATGTTAGCGTATATAAGTGATATTTCATGAAGAAAAATATAAATATGGGAGTTAATTCAAGCAAGGTTGAATTTGATACAAGAAACACAAGGGTCTGATAAAATGGCAGTCAATGCTAGATGTTTGAGAAATCAGAAAGTGCCGGGAAGTGCAAGGTATCTTTGTCTACAATATCAGTTCCCTACATAAAAAAAGCTAGCATTTTGTAAAGAATATTCAGAAACCTTTGGTAGTACTTCATGGCTATCATCTGTTGGGGTGCATTTGCTTACTGTGTTACTTCAGCAGAAGCAAAGATGAATACTTCTATTTCATTTTCCAAATCACATTGCTTAATCTCAAATCATACTTTCAAGCATTCTATAAAATATAGTTTCTAGGATTCGAACTCCAGTATGTAAAAAAGACGATAAAGAGGGGAAAATTACATATTCTTAAAAGTAGATATTCCAATACTTGGTAATAGTGTGAATATATAATATCTTATTAAAATTGATTCATTTACTAATAAAAAAATCCCTGTTGAAATTTGGTTTCAAGACATTAAAAAAATCAAAGACAAAATGACAAGTTATTAATAAATGAAAAAATGTGGAGAATGCACTTTTTTTTATTCATTAAGTAAAATTCATGTATGTCCAGCTCTTCTTATAAAAGACAATAATTTGGACAATCTCATACATAAATGATAATAGCTTCCACTGTTATTATTTTAAGATAGGTAGTTTGCAAAATGTAATATATGACCTGAAATAGGCAGTCTGCCTCAGCAATTTAATTACTTATATTTATTAGTGGCTGTGGTGGCACACATCTGTAATCCTAGTACTTAGAAGACTGAGACAGGAAGGTCACAGGATTGAGGACAGCCTCAGCAACCTAGACCCTGATTCAAAAATAAAAATATAAAATATAGTTAAGAATGTGACTCAGAGGTAAAATACTCCTTTATTCAATTTCTAATACTGAAAAGAAAAAAATGAAAGAGAAGAAGAAATAGAAAGGAAGAAAGAAAAAGAGAGGAAAAAAGAGTAAAAATTAAAAAAAATCTACATTTGTAGGGACCTGTTCTATGTCTAAAAATAAGGACTTAAAGATTTATAGCTTTTTGCTTGTTTTGGCAAAAGACTCTTTCATGAAGGAACTGAAAACAGTGACCTTGTTACCCTTTCACTATGTAAGCTCTTTCTCTTTTACTATACCTTTTGCTTCCTTTTCTTTAAAGTGGAAGACTACTTCAGAAGGGAACTGAAGGCAGTAGACTGTGCAGCTCTTGCAAAACTGCCAGATAACAACTTACCTTATATATCATTTCTAATACAATGCTCTACTTCTTAGCCTGAGACAGTCAATGATTAAATGACCCAATCTTAATTTCATAAACCTGTAATAAAAAGAAGAGCTGAGTTTTGCTGAGGAGTTTGGCTCTCTTGCCTTCTCCCCTATCAACTCTTTGAGACGTGGAATAAAGTCTCAAGAGCTATTTTTTTATTATGTTGTCCAGTGCCCTGCTGATAGAGAGCCTGGTATCCATGTAACAAACTAAAAAAAGGGAAGCAATATAAAAATTTAATAATCAGCCAGGCCAGGTGGTGCATACCTGTAATCTGAGTACTTGGGAGGCTGAGACAGGAGGATCACAGATTTAAGGCCAACCTGAACAACTTTGTGTAGCCCTCAGAAACTTAGTGAGATTGTGTTTTAAAATAAAAAATAAAATAGGGCTGGCAGTGTCACTCAGATAAATTGTTTCTGAGTTCAATCTCCAGTACCAACACACAAGCAAAATTTTCATTTATCAATGAATTCTGAAAATTTGATAATTTCATAAGGTATATGATGTAATAATTAAAATAAATATATCAAATAATGTTAAATTAATTTTAATTATATTAAAATCGAATATTATAGATATATATATAAAGACTTTATTAGTGATATTTTTATTTCTTTTTTATTATAAATATATTTCATATATTCTATAATTAATTCAATACAAATAGAATTTTTATATAAAATAAATTACTATAGCCCCTTCAAGAAACTAAACAGAAGAAAAATGAAGATGGGCAAATTAATGATTAAAATTTAAATTTATAGACATGTAGGAGATGGGCAAAGCTGGGAGTACAAAAGTAAAATGAAAAAATGTTGAGTATTAAAGACAGTAACTACATTATAGCTGCTGTCCATTTCTGGAGTTTCCAACACCTCAATGGACATGATATACATACATAAGCTTATCAAAGCCAATCACTGTGCTAAGCTAAGGAAGATGGGAAGGAAGGAAGAGAGAATGGGGAGGGAGGCTAGGGAAGGGCTTATTAGAATACTATGAGCATGTATGCCTTTATCACCCTGAATTTCACGAAGATGTATGGGTATAATACACCAATTAAAAATGAAATTGGTTAGAATATACATATATGTTTATATGGTTGTATTTCATTTAATCAATAAATGTCTTGATATTTTTTAGCTTTTTAAAAGTACCTAAGAGCACAGTTTATTTTCGTGTCATTGACAAAGTCTAGGATCATGAACTAGACCATTTGCTTGAAACATTCACAAAATATATACTCACAAACAGATATTTTAAATATTAAAATTTCTAGATTCAGTGATGAGAATTTGTAGACTTTTATTTCTGATTTGGCAATCAAAACATGAGAAGGAGGAAGGGAGAAGGGACTGGGAAGGGATTTGGGTAAAGGCTAATTGGGTGATGTATGCCTCTACCATTTATACTACATTAAGATGTATGATTACAATGTACCAATAAAAAATTTTGAAAAAGATTTGGAATTAAAATTGTTAAAATTCAATCAAACATATACAGGCATATTTGCATAGCCCTGTGTTAAAACAGTTTTTATGGTAAGCAAGATTAAACATAAGACAACCAGTGACACCTAAATAAAAGTCATGCCTAGGAGCAGTAACTTAAGCATGCATAAGTATATGAAATCCCAGTACTATATCTTCAGAAAGTGTTCACCTTAACAAATATTGACATTATTGCCTAATCAGGAAAGTCTTCTCTTTCTTAAATCCACTTAGAATGATTGCCCTGGGTTAGCACTTGGCCTCTCTTTCTTGGATCTGTAAAGAGTTGTGTAGACAAAGTAAGATTCATAATTCCAGAAAACTCTCAATAGGACAAAATAGGTATGATTTCTGACTATACTCCCAAATTTCCTTATGCACCAAATAAATAACCTAATGTCAAACCTCAAAGCCCTTGAAAAACAGGAAAAGTCTATCTCCAAAGCCAGTAGAAGACAGGATATTAAAATCAGAGCAGAAATCAATGAAGTAGATAATAAAAAATACAGAAAATCAACAAAACCAAAAGCTGGTTTCTTGAAAAAAATTAACAAGATAGATAAACCATTAGCCAATTTAACAAAAAAAAATCAAACAAAATTACAAAGAGATGAAAAAGGAGATATTACCACTGACAGTGTAGAAATTCAGAGGATTGTCAGAAACTACTTTGAAAAACTATACTGTAACAAAATGAAAAATCTGGAAAAATTTGACAACTTTCTAGATAAATACAATCTTCCTGCACTGAATCAAGAAGATATATAAAATTTAAACCAACCAATAGCAATCAAAGGGATTGAGTAGCAATAAAGAGCCTACCATCAAAGAAAAACCCAGGACCAGATGGTTTTTTAAGTAAATTTTATAAAATCTTTATAGATGAGCTAATCACGATATTCCTCAATCTATTTCATGAAATAGAAAGAAATGAAATGGGACTGACCCAAATACATTTTATGAAGCTAACATCACATTAATACCAAAACCAAATAAAGACAGCTCAGGGTATGAAAACTACAGGCCATTTTATTGATGAACTTGAATGCCAAACTGCTAAACAAAATACTAAATACACACATTCAAAACCACATAAAAAAATCATATATGATGATCAAGTAGAGTTCATCCCAGGGATGCAAGACTGGTTCAACATACAAAGATCAATCCATGTAATTCATCACATAAACAGAACCAAATGCCAAAATTATACAATTATTTCAATACATGAAAAAGCATTTGAAAAAATCCAACATTTATTTATGCTAAAGGCACTGCAGAAAATTGGAATTGAAGAAAAATACTTCAACATCACAAAGGCAATTTACAATAGACCCACAGCCAACATTATATTAAATAGGAAAACTGCAAGAATTTTCCCTAATCAGGAATAAGACAAGGATGTCTATTATTACCACTTCTTTTCAATATAGTACTTGAGACTCTAGCCAGAGCAATAAGGCAAGAAAAGAAAATCAAAGGCATACAAACAGGAAAAGAAGAACTCAAACTTTCACTGTTTGCAAATGACATGATATTATATTTAGAAAACCCAACAGATTCAACCAAAAGGCTTATTAAACTGATCAAAAAATTTAGCCTGGTGTCTGGATACAAAATCAATCTTAAAAACTCAGAAGCTTTTTTTTTTATATCAATCATAAATCTACTGAGAAAGAAATCCAGAAAAAATTTCACTCAGGATACCCCAGAAAAAAAATAAACACTTAAGAATGAACTTAACCAAGGAGGTACAAAACCTCTAAAATAAAATTATAAAACATTGAAAAAAGAAATTGAAGACCTTAGAAGATGAAAAGATTTTCCATGTTCATGGATAGGCAGAATAAATATCATCAAAATGGTCATACTTACAAAACTGATCTACTGATTCAACTCAATACCCATTATATTACCAAGGTCATTCCTTACAGATGTAGAAAAATAATTGATTTTTGACAAAGGGACCAAAAACATACACTTGAAAAAGAAAGCCTCTTCAACAAATGGTGTTGGTAAAAGTGGTTAAACATATGGAGAAAAATGGAAATAAACCCTACTTTTTTACCCTGCACAAGAGTCAATTCAAGTTGGATCAAAGACTTGGAAATAAGTCTAGAGAACTTGAAGTTCCTTGAAGAGGGCATAGGTCCAACACTGCAACACATAGGCATGGGTAAAAACTCAACAAGTTTTTTTCTCAATAAGACCCCAAAGGCACAAGAAACTAAAAGGCAGATCAATACATGGAATTGCATTAAACTGAAGACCTTCTGTGTAGCAAAGGAAACTATTAAATTCCTCAATAGAGAGTCAACAGAATGGGAGAAGATTTTTGCCACCTACTCCTCTGATTGTGGACTAATATCTAGACTATACAGAGAACTTAGGAAACTTAGCACTAAGAAAAGAAATAACACAATTAGAATATGGGAAAGGGAACTAAATAGACACTTCACAAAGAAAGAAATTCAAATGGCTAATAAATGAATGAAAAAATTCTCAATATCATTAGTAATCAGAGAGATGCAAATGAAAATTACCCTGAAATTTCATCTAACTCCAACTAGGATGGCAATTGTTAAAATCAAACAACAACAGATGCTGGCAGGTATGTGGAGAAGTGAAAACTCTGATATATTGTTGGTGGGATTACAAATTAGTGCAACCACTTTGAAAAACTGTATGGAGGATACTCTGAAGAATGGGGACGAACTTACCATATGTTCCAGCAATACCACTTCTGGGTATCTACCCAAAAGAATGGAAACCGAAATACTCAACTAATGCATCTAATGCATGTTTATCTATGTTAATAATTGTACAATTAACAATTGACAAACTATGGAACTATCCAAGATGTCCATCAACATATGAATGGATGACAAAACTATGGAATATGTACACAATGGAATTTTACCCAGCCATAAAGAAAAACACAATTACATCACTTTCAGGGAAATGGTTAGAACTGGAGAACATTATGCTAAGTAAGATTAGTCAGTCACAAAAAAATGAGAAATTAGATGCTCTCCCTAATATATAAAAGGTTGGGAAAAAATGGGTCAAAAAAGAGCTGTAGACAAAGAAGGAGATACTATAGCTGAGCAAATAAGGTGACCTCACTGAGGGGATGAGAGGCAAAAGAGAATTCTCTATTGTTTATGATGTATATTAAGAAACACACCAAATGAATCATTAATTCAAACATGAAAAGGAGGGAGGGGGAGAGAATGAGGTAGGAATTGGGTAAGGTCTAATTGGTTGATATGTGCATGTATGCCTCTCCCATCTTGTAGTCCATTAAGATGTATGAGTACAATGCGCTAATAAAAATATAAAAAAAGAATGGTGGTATATGTTTGTAATAATTGTACTTTGAAGTCTGAGACAAGAGTATCACAAGTTTGTGGCCAGCCTTAGCAACTTAGTGAAAACCTCTGTAACTTAGTAATACCCTGTTTTAAATTTAAAAAAAAAAAAAAAAAATATATATATATATATATATATATATATATATATATATATATATATATATATATATATATCAGGAGGTGTATCGGTGTATCTCAGAGATAGAATCCCCCTAGGTTCCATTCTTAGTAATATATATATATATATATATATATATATATATATATATATATATACTACATAAGGTGGAGAAATGCAAAGGAGTTGTTTCATTTGAGACAAATGAAAAACTATAACTTATTGAGTATGGCTTGAGATGTAGTTCAATAGCAGGACAATTGCCTAGCATGTGCATGTCCTTGGATTTCATTCCCAGGACAAGAAAAAAAAACTGAACAAGAAAGTTACACTTGGTCATATTTTGGTGAAGAGAATAATGTGTAGAATGAGACGCAGGTTGAATGGTAGACATGATGAGAAAATTGCTTGGTTTACCAACTATCAAGATTTCTAAACCTAAGGTTGAATTTGATTGGAATTCAAAGTTAGAAATCAAAGTGAAAATAAATTAGATTCAAACAATAGCAGCCTTTTCTTTCTTTCTTACCCTAATATTTACATAAATCTTCTCTTTTACCCACAATGTCACTTTTTTATGTAGTCATCTTACAATAGACACAATAATATTCAATTATATTACCCAAGAAGAAACAATTATACTTCAAAAAGGAAAACTAAACTTAAAGGAGAAAAACTTTCTTATTTGCCTTTGAAGAGCAGCTATTTCCTGGAATAGAAAGAAAATAATTTAGTAAAAATATCATCCTTTACTCAGAAGAAAAACCATCCTGCTTTGTGCTTTCCTAACATAGAGTTTTAGGGCAATAAGTGGAAAATTTAGTCTAACTAGTACTTATAATCAATGCTGTATAAAGTTTTCTAAGTTTGTTTCTTATGTTTTAGGCATTATTTTAAGCATAAAAGAAAGTAAATAGTATTTAATTCTACACACCACACTATTCCAAATAGTAAATTCTACCAACTTCCTACCCAACATCATAAAATAGAATTTATATTTAGGTCTTTTATCTATTTTGAGTTAATATTTGTATATGGTATTAGATAAGGGTCCAATTTTATTCTTTTTCATGTAATTATTATTTTTCAACAATATTTAGTTAAAAGATTATTATTTCCTCCACCAAATGTTCGTGGAAACCTTATCAAAAATAACTTGACAATATATGGAAGAATTTATCTCTAGGCTTTTAACTCCAATGGTTTATATATCTGCCTTTAGAACAGTACTACACTATTTCAATTATAGATTTTTTCTGAAAAATAAATAAATAAATGTATGATAGTTTCATCTAAAAAAAAAAGAACAAAATATTCTCTGGTAAGAAAGAAAGCAAAAAGAAATATTGAAATGTTATCTTTAAGTCATCAAAAGCTTGGTATCAGACAAATGAAACTATTCTGTGAGATTATGATTGTTAATTTTGGATAAATTGCTATAAAATTAGATGTCAACCACTAAGCCAAGCATGGGAAGGAGGGATAGAGAGGGAACTAGGTGGGGATCGGGTAGGGGCTAATTGGGCGATGTGTGCATATATGTCTACAAAAGTTTTTTTTTTTTTTTATCCCATTATGATGTGTGAATACAGTGCACCAATAAAAAAATAAATAACATAAAATAGAATAATATTTTTCAAAAAATATTTTTCTCCTTTAATTTTAATTTTTGGTATTTTATTATATTTTATTTTATTTTTTGTTAGGCTTTATTGCTATCATATTCTCACATAATAACATAGACTATGGTGATAGTGTCATCTATAATTTTGAGTATGCATATTGGTTTGGCTAAATTTTTACTTAATATATTATTTTAAAATACTTTGGTATATAATTTTTATATATAAAAAGATTTCTTAATCTGTAAGAAAATCACACTTTAACTGGATAAAATATTTAGGGATGGGGATCACTAACAAAGTACATTAAGTTTTTCATTAGAACTTAATGCGACTAAGTTAGAAGATGGTTCTAGTCTAAGACATAAATATACGTTTTTTTTTGCCAAAGGCTGGATTAGCATTATATATACCTTAATTTGTTGGGAACATCACATATCTTATACACAGATCTGATTTTATTCATTTTAATACAATGAGCTTTTATTTTATTTCTATACTTTTATCAGTATATTATAATCTCACATAATAATGTAATGGATACACACAGTGTATAGTGGCATACACACACACAACACTAGGTGGGCTTTTCCATATCTCCCTCCCTGTTTCTTCCCTTCTCCATAAAGAATATTGAGATTGATAATGGATTTATCACATTTGTACATACTGTCAATGGAAGCGATTTCTTTATTGATTCTCTCTTCCCCCCTTCCTCTAGATCACCTTCCTGGCTTCACTGAATTTATTTCAGTGGAAGTCTCTCCTCCATTATCTGAAGTCTCTCTGGTATCCTGATTACACCCTAGTTTCCATTTAGGAAATGGAAGCCCTTTACTTTCTGTGACTGGCTATTCTCACTTAACATAATGTTCTTTAGGTTCATCCATTTTCCTGAAAATGCAATACATATTTTATGAAGAATTAATAGCTCAAAGTAAAATGTGAAATATGGTATATTTGCAAAGTTTTGGTGGTGGAATTAATGTGCCAACAATCTAAAGTATATCACTCAGTATAATTAAGAAGAAAATAGTGTAAAAAATAAAATGAGCCAAGAAATAAAACTTTTTTTATATCACTTTGATTTTTTCTGAACTGGCTCAGAGCAACTTCAGTAAAATTTGTGCATTGTGGGGGAAATATAGAGAAATTATGTGTATTCATATTTATGTATTTCACTACATTTTCATTTATTTCAGTTAGAAACATACAATAAATTTTGAAAAGTTTAAATAAAGAGTATGCAAAATAAGTTACTGAATGTGGTTAAGTGTTTTGGGACACATACTATTTACCCCATATATATAATTTATCTAACAGATTTCTTAAGGAAAGCAGTACTCGTATATAGATTTCAGGCTCCTTTACAAAGTATAACAAAATTTATATACTAGGAACTCAAATATTTTCAAGAGTTAAATATCTTTTCCATATATCAAAAAATTATACAATTTTGTTTCTCTAGTTATTATTTATGCTAGTTTTTGTTACCACCATAGACTATCCTAGTCAAATGTTAAAAAAATAATGATTTTTTACTATTCCTCAAATCACTTTAATACTGAAGACTTAATGTGCATCTTGTATTATTACTGTAAATATTTTACACCCTTCCCATGAACCATGGAAATATAAAGGACTATGAAATCAGAGATCTATGTCATACATACAATTTTCCATTTAATGAACCTATTTGTACCACATCAAATGGCAGCACAAATTCACAACGTTCAAAAAATATTTCCACCTTTCCAATTTTCTTACTTCTTCAAATATTTCTAAAATAACCCTGTAAATATGTAAATATCAGTTTTCCTCAACATGTTGATGGCACAACTCTCAATTTCTTGAGTAAAACTAAACAAAATAACTACACAATGATCAAAACAAAACTAGAACTCTTGCAATCATTTTCTTTGACTAAGGTATTTTTCTCCTATTCCTCAGGTCAAGCAGCCTTTCTGGATTATTATTTTATTATCCTGCTCCTATTATCTGAGACCCTATAATATTTTATATTTATTATGTCTTTTATGTGAGTTTTTTTATCTTTCTCCATAAGATTCAAGACTCAGAAATACAGGCGTAGGTTTTCTCTTGAGTACTTTAATAACCCTTAACACATAGGCACAGGTGTATTGGTACATAGGGAAACCAATGAAAACTTTTTTATGATAAATAAATCCAAATCATAGGATAGTTATGATTACTTCTTCAAGAGTAGTTATAATGGATAATAACTACTTAATAAGTGATCATTATGTGCCACAAATAGTGCTAGATATTAGAACAGTGGAGAAACAGAGGGAATGAATAAGGATTCCTGCCTTGCCCATGTTTGTAGTCTAGAGAGTAATAAATGGTTAGTTAAATATCTTCAAGTACACTATAACAGGAGATGATATGGGTTATAACGGAGGCCCTATTCTAATTTTGGTCCCTAGAAAATGTTTAAATTAAGGATAAATAAGAGTTAGCCACATAAATAAGATAATGTGTCTTTCAAGTAAAAACAGCATGCTCAAGGCTAGAATCAGCAAAGACAATGGGCAGGTAAAGAATTCGGAATAGTTAATAATGACTGGATAGGAGAGTAATGGGGAGTTCAAATTATGTAAAACCTTAGAGGCTATGTTAAAGAATTTAGACATATCCTTACAGCAACAAAAGTATATTGGATAATTTTTAATGAGGGACTCAGATTAGTGTTAATAAAAAAAGATACACAGGACTTCACATTGTACATGGCCTATTATCCACAGTTGAAATCTCTCCTTTCCATTCCTAATACCCAGACAGGGACAGATGCATAATTTTAGGGGCCAGTGCAAAGTGAAAATTCAGAACTCATTACAAAAGAAAAAAATAACATATCCTTAAAGGTTTGACATATAAATATGATATATAAAGTCTTTACCGTGTAAAATATTTATCACTTATAAAATATAATTATGACCTTTTGCTTCTGGAAGATAGAACAAATGAACTTTTCCCTCTCTCTCTCTTCCACTAAATGCAACTGAAAATCCTATGCATCATACATAAAATAATACAAGCAGACAGTGAAAGGTAGAGAGAAAGCAACAGAATGGCTAGTTAGGGTCCTCAGAACCGGAGGATTATGTTGAATTTTTAATAGTATATTCCTGACTTGAAAATGCAGAAACTAGTTATTAAGAAACACCAATGAAAGCAGATAGAAGCTTAAAATAATTTCCAGCAAAACTGCTTCTTTTCTAGTCAAAATATAAGCAAAATGGATGTCTAAGAAGACAGAGAAAACTTTTAGATACACTGCTGTTCATCAGCAAAAGACTTCAGAATATCTATGGCCCCAACCCACTTGTACCAGCAAAGCTCCTCTAGAGAGCCTAGACTTGCCCTCTTCCAAGCCTGTGACAGATGCCCCCAACCCCAGCTGAAGTTCTGTCACAGAATGCCAAATAGGGAGCTGGATCCTTCACCCAACTTATTTTTATTAATAATACATGCCATAATGTCAGGGTAAACCATGTGGGATCCATAACTCCCACCTTGCTCAGTAGTGATGAGGTTCTGCCCCTCCACTAGGATGTCAACAGACACGGGGGCCAGCTAAAGCCAAAGGCTTAGATAGACCCAGAAACTCAGCATAATCTAATCTATTAATATCAAGAATAAAACAGGCTATGCCCAGAATCCCAGTACATGGAAGCCTGAGACAGGAGGTTGGTAGGTTCAAGGCCAGCCTAGTAACTTATAAAAATCCTATTCAAAATAAAGAATAAAAAGGGAAAGGGGTGCTGCTCCAAGTTAGAATGTCTCTGGGTTCAATTCTCAGCGAAAAATTTAAAAAAAGAAGAGAAAAGAAAAGAAAAAAAAAAGAAAAGAAGCTTAAAATGAGACAAGGGATATCAGTATAGACACTGAAGACATCAAAATGATAAGGGTTATTACAAACAGCTTTACACATATAAATTTAGCAACTCAGATAAATTGGACCACTTCCTCAAAAACAACAAATTAACACAAACTTGTTCAATACAAAATGGGACATCTAATAGCCCTATAACTATTAAAGAAATCAAATTCATAAGTAAGAACCCTCTATAAAAGTGTTATTTCTCTTGGCTAAACCAGTGCCAATATCCTAGTTTGATATCCATATAGTAATATTATAGTTTACTATAGTTCTGTAATATGTTATTATTGGGGAAATTGAGTACAGGGCACACAGAATCTCTACAGTTATTTCTTTAAAATGCATGGCAATCTGCAATTATCTCAAAATAAATGGTTAAATTTTAAAATGTTAAAAAATTAGCCATTTTAAGTTAAAAAATCAAAATTCTAAATTTGTAGCATGAATGTTTATCTTCATATTGTTTAATTTAAATTATAAATAAAAGCCAGGCGTGGTGGTGCACGCTTGTAATCCCTGTGCTTGGGAGGCGGAGACAGGAGGATAGCGCAGGTTCGAAGCCAGCCGCGCTGACTTAAGAGACCCTGTTTCCCAGCCTCAGCTATTTATTGAGGGCCTCTGCAACTTAGTGAGACCCTGTTTCAAAATAAAGAATAAAAAAGAGGGCAGGGGGTGTAGCTCGGAGGTCAAATGCCTCTGGGTTCCATTCCCAAACCCGCAAAAAAAAAAAAAAAAAAAAAAAAAAAAAAAGAGAGAGACCCTGTTTCCAAATAAAAATATAAAAATAGGTCTGGGAGTATAACCCGGAGGTAGAAGGGTTTCCAGGAACCCCAGTACCACCAAAATAAATAAATAAATAAATAAATAAATAAATAAATAAGTGTTGAAATATTAAACCAATTCATTTACATATAGAATTAGTACTGTTTTGTAGTTTGTGTATTTGTTTGGATTTCACACTTAACAGAATAGTGAAAACCTGATACAAACCTTTTTATTTTATGTCTTTGAAAAGACAAAATTCTGTATTTGGGAGGCGGAGACAGGAGGATTGCGGAGGTTCAAAGCCAGCCACGCGCTGGTTTAGGAGAATGTTTCCAAATTAAAAAAAAAAAAAAAAAAAAAAGTATAAAATAGGTCTGGGAGTGTAGCCCGGAGGTAGAAGGGTTTCCAGAAACCCCAGTACCACCAAAAAAAAAAAAAAAAAAAAAAAAGAAAAAAGAAAAAAGAAACCCCATATAAGCAGGGTGTGGTGTCAAAGGCCTGTAATACAGGTACTTGAGATACAGTAGAATCAAAGGTTCAAAGCCAGCCTCAGAAACTTAGCAAGGAACTCAGCAATTTAGCAAAACTCTGTCTCAAATAAAAAATAAAATAAGCTCAGAAGTAGAATGTCTATCCCATATAGTTCCCTATGCTCTACTGAGCTAAAAGCAGACAGAATTATTAATCCACTGGAAAAGTAGTCCCTAGAAAAATGTTTTTGTCAGAGTATAAACTAATTTAAGCTATGTACAGATTGTGTAGCAATTGCCCTTTCTTATATATTGAAACCATTCTTTATTTTTATTTTTTAATTTAATTTAGTTTTTTATTTTTTTTAAAAAAGAAGCAGACAGACAAACATACATAACTTTCTACAATCTTTAAAACCATTTGCTCTTTGTTCAGCTTAAAAAGTGAGGCAACTATCAGAAATAATTTATAACACTTATTAAATGCTGACTGAGGCTGAAACTAGATTTATTTTAATGTCGATTCAGGTGGGAAATAAATGTTAACATCCTTAAAAAAAAAGTAGAATGTCCTA
This sequence comes from Muscardinus avellanarius, assembly GCF_963383645.1. NCBI lineage: Eukaryota > Metazoa > Chordata > Mammalia > Rodentia > Gliridae > Muscardinus > Muscardinus avellanarius. The sequence continues at coordinate 148,754,106 of NC_137786.1, forward strand.
TCCCCAGTACCAACCAACCAACCAACCAACCAACAAACAAACAAACAAACAAACAAAGAACAAAAAACAAAACAGGACACACCTAGTGACTGATCCATACCATCATGAGTTGTATAATGATACTCTATGGACTCTTTGGTGGTTGTACAATGACAAAATTGCCAAACTATACATTTCTTAGAATGTGTATTTCTCATTAAGAATTCCTTGGGTCTTCAAGTTTGTAATAATGCTTTTACTTTACTGTTGTTCCCAAAGCAAGATATGACTTGGATGGAAATCATGGATTATTGTAAATCTCAGCTTCTCATTTAGCCACTGATGCATTGTTACAAAACTTGAACACAAATTTCAGTGGACCATAGGAGCTCTGGAAGACTCCAATCAAACTTGAATGGGATTAGTTGAATATTGGTAGAGAGAACCGGAAGGAGTCCCTTCTAGTCACTGATACTTATTTTCATTAAAATTAAAGGAAAAATATGAAATATTCTGATAAAATATTACTAATCTTAGAAGGCAGTGATGGATACACCAAGAAAGCTTATTTTGGCTTTGCATAATAATTCTGACCATTATAATTTCTTTTTTTAGAAAAAGAGTTAAGCCTTTTTATTTCTCTCAATTCTGAGTATAAATAAAACCCTTGGTGGAAAAACACATATACATTTGATAGTTTTAAAGTATATAAAATAATATAGCAATTAATAAGATATAAAGTATAAAATGCATGCTAAGAGAATAGTTATGCATTTTACTTCTATATTGATTGTGTATAGATGGCACAAATTAGCAGGAGTAACTGTGAACCTTATATGGTAGCAAGAGAAGGTAATAAAAAAATGAGAAAGTTGTACCTTGAATAAAAATGCCACTATTACTGAGCTACATTATAATGTTAGGCTACAATGTACCAGTAAAGGTATATAAAATAAAATAAAAAAGCAAAAACATAAATATAGAAAGTAAAATATAATGCCTTATTTCAATCTTGCTAAAAAGTTTAGCTAGTAATCATGAAATATGAAAAAACTATACTCTTCATGTATGTACTATATGTCATAAACTAATTTAATATTGTATTTCCAACACAAAGTTATGTATGCATTATTATAGTAGTCTAGTTTTAATTCTTTTGGGTGGATAGCCAGGAGTGGTATAGCTGGGTCATATCGTATGTTCATGCTAATTCTTTTGAATACACTTCACACTGATTTCCAAAGTGGTTGCACTAATTTGCAGTCCAACCAACAACGTATCAGAGATCCTAATTTTTCACATTCTTGTCAGCATTTATTACTATATGTGTTTCTAATGATTGCCATTCCAAATGGAATTAAGTAAAATCTCATGAAAGTTTTCATTTGCATCTCTCTGACTGCTAATGACAATTTTATATGATTATTGGATGTTTGCATTTCTTCTTTTGTGAAGTGTCTAGTTTACTTGCCTATTTTTTTTTGAGTTTTTGGTTTTGTTGGTAATGAGTTTCTTGAGTTCCTTCTACATTCTAGATACCAGTCTTCTATTAATGAAGTATTTGGGAAAGACCTCCCATACGTTGGCTTTCTCTTGAGTTCTTTTTTGTTTGTTTAATTTTTTATTGGTGAATTGTAGTCTGTAGTCACACATCTTTTATGGTACTGGGGTTCTACCTCCAGGGTACACTCCCACATCTATTTTATACTTTGTTTTTATTTGGAACAGGGTCTCTTAAGCCAGTGCATCTGGCTTTAGAACCTGCAGGATCGATCCTCCTGTCTCTGCCTCCCAAGCGTAAGCGCAGGGATTACAAGTGTGCACCACCAGGACCGGCTTAGTCACACATCTTAATGAGGTACAACATGGTGAAGACATACATGCACACATCACCCAATAGCTCTTACATGATTCCTGCCACAGTCATTCTCCTCCTTTCCTTCTCATGTTTGGCTTGTGTTTGGCATTGATGTTTGTTAAAGTACATCATGTGCATTAATGAATTTCTCTCTTCTCCCTCCCATTCCCTCAGTTAGGTGGCCTTATTCCCCTCACGGATTCTCCCTTTCTTCCCCACATACCTTCCTGTAGACCACCTACCTGGCTTCCCTGGAGTTTCTTCGCCATTATCTAAGGTCCCTCTTATATCCAGATTACTTCCTAAATTTCACATATAAAAGCAAACAACATATGACCTTTTACTTTCTGTGACTGGTTAATATCACATTATAATATTTTCCAGGCTCATTTATTTTTCTGCAAATTATGACATTTTGTTATTTATTGCTGAGTATAATTTTATTTGGTCTATATTCCATAACTTTGCAATTCATTAATCTGTTGATAGACAACTAGGTTGGTGTTTAACATTTTTTTCATGTAATTATTGGCCATTGTATTTTTTCTTTTGTGAAGTGTCTATTTAGTTTAATGGCCCATTTCTTGATTGGGTTATTTGTTTTTTAGAATTAGGCCCTTTACATACTCTGTATATTTTATTTTATTTTTCTAAATTTTTTTATTTTAATTTTTATTGGTACATTGAAATTATATACCATGAGGCTCAAAGTGATAGAAACATACATACACACAACATTTAGTGTATTTCCCTCTGGGTCCTATTCCACTGCCTCCCCTTCCCCAGGCACAATATTAAAATTGGTATTGATAACTTCATATACGAATATAGCATTATTTGAACTATTTCCTTTATTCACTTTCATCTCCCCACCTCCCTCTTCAAGTCCCCTTCTACTGTTCTAATAGTATCTACCCTCAATTATCTGAAGTCCTTTTTGTTTCTCAAATTCTCTCTAGTTTCCATAAATGTATATTTTAAATATTAGTCCTCTATCAGAGGAAGAGCTGGCAAAGATCTTATTTCATTCTGCAGGTATTCTCTTTAGACTTTTGATAGTTTCCTTTGATGAACAGAAAATTTTTACTTTAATGCATTTCATTATTAATTTTTGTTTTAATTTTCTGAACTCTCAGGGTCTTCTTAAAGAAATTTCTACCTGTGCCTATATGCTGGAGTGTTGGACCTATGCCCTTCTCTATTAATTTCAGTTTCGTGTTTAATTTCTAGTTGCAGAGTCACTGTTATCCATTTGGAGTTGACTCTTGTCCAGGGTGAGAGGTAAAGATTTAATTCCATTTTTGTCCAAATGGGTACAAGTTTTCCCAATTCTATTTGTTGAGAAAAGGCTGTATTTTTTCCACTGTATGCATTTTGCATCTTTGCCTAAAATTAATTGGCTACTGTGAGAAATTTTTCTAAGTCTAAAAAAATATTGACTTAAGAATTTATAGCTTTTTACTTCATTTGGCAGAAGACTGTCTTTCATGAAACTTAAGACAGTGACCACAAAACTTTTTTCATTATCTGAGCTATTTTTTTTCTGTTGTATTGTATCTTTTGCTTGCTTGGCTTAAGAGCCTAAGACCACCCCAAGGAAGGAGCTGAAGACAGCAACCTCTACTGCCCTTGGAAAACTAACAGATGGCAATTTCTAAAACATTCCTAATACAATGCTCTACTCCTTATCCAGAAAAAATAATGACTTAATGATCCGGCCTTAAATGTGTAAAAGGAAGAACTGAGTTTCACTCTTACTTGTAGGGCTTGGTTCTCTTGCAGTCTCCCCTCTCCCCTCTTCAAGATCAGGGATAAAGTCTCAAGAGCATTTTATCATCTGCTGGTACAGAGCTATAAGTACATGGATTTGTTCCTGTATCATCTACTCTGCCATATTGGTCTGTGTGTCTGTGTTGTGCCAATACCATGCATTTTTTAAAATTTTTTATGGTACTGGAGATGGAGCCCAGGTTCATTCAACCTCCGATCTACTTCTCCAGTCCTATTTTTTATTCTTTTTATTTTGAAACAGGGTCTCACTGAGTTGCAAAGGGCTCACTAACTAGTAGCTGAGGCTGTCCTCAAACCATGAGCTTCCTGTCTCAGGCTCCCAAATTCTGAGATTACATACATGTACCACCACACCCGGCTACCGTGCTGTTTTTATTACTATACCTCTTTAGTATAATTTAAAGTCAGGAATTGTGATGCTTCTTGCAGGGTTCTTTTGTGTATATGTGGTACTGGGAATGAAACCCAGGTGCATTCTACCTCTGAGCTATACCTCCAGTCCTATTTTTTATTCTTTACTTTGACAGGGTCTTACTGAGTTGCAAAGTGCCTCACTAAGTAGCTGAGGCTGTCCAAGAACCATGATTCTCCTGTCTCGGCCTCCCAAATGCTGGGATGACATACACCCGCCCGGTTCTCCTTTAGGGTTCTTATTGCTGAGAATTGATATGACTATTCTAGGTCTTGTTTTTCCATACAAAATTCAGAACTGATTTTCCTACACCTGTGAAAAATTTTATTTGTATTTTGATGAGGATTTCATTGACTGTTTAGATAAGTTTTGTTAGAATGGCCATTTTTATAATATTTATTCTGTCTATCCAAGAACATGGGAGATCTTTCTATCATCTAAGATCTTCAATTCAAGGCTATTTTACCTCTTTGATTAGACTTATTCTTAGGTATTCTATTGTTTTTGCAGTTATTGTGAGGAATAACATTTCTTGAATTCTGTTTTAAAATATCCAAAACAAATAATTCAAGAAATGTAGTGGGGGTATATGACTACATCCAGATGTTCTTCATTGTTATTCTAACATTCCAAAATTATTTAAAGTGTATAATAAATATACAAAGTTTTAAACTTATTTAATATTTATTTGTTATCTAATGCATGAGTCCTATGGTTGCATACTTTAAAACCCTAGAGGATGTTCAGATGCATTCTGTCCATGGAGCTGCTGACCTAGATGACCTTTAATATTCTCTCAATTTTGACATTTAATTTATACCATTTTCATCCATTCTTGGAGTGCAGGAAGTCTCATGTCTTTATATGCAGAACCTTGCTCATAATTGGCATTATATAAATGTTTCATGAATAGAGGAATAAATGTATGATTAAATAAAAGATAAGATATCTCATTTTTCCACCTCAGCTGTCTGTATAAAACTACCAATTCTTTAAAAAATGGGGAAAATGTTAATGAAATAAGTATTAAAGACAAAATAAAATTCATCAGTAAGTGAGAAAAATATGAGTATTACAAACTCAATTATTAAGCATTTGTGGAATAAAAAAGATTAGGGAGAAACTCTTTAAGATAGGATAATGAGTTTAAGAAACTAGAACATGATGAAAAATTATGCATTATATAGAACTTGAAACCACAGAGAAAGAAAGCAATGCATCAATAGTGAAAACTTAAATAGTAAGAGACAAGAAAGAAGAATGTTCTGTCACTACAACTGATATAATAATCATCCAGATAGTTCAGGATAGGAAAAATATAAATATATTTTTACATGTATTTCTTTTTGCTCTGGGAAGTAGTTTTCTTACAGGACTATGAATGTTTTAAGCATTTCAATGTTCGCCTTCAGGCCAAGCTACTGTATGGGCCTTTTTTTCCTTTTTATTCTAACATATTGTAAAGCATAAAATAGTTTGGTAGTTTAGGTTTTAACATTTAAAATATGTAATTGATTAAAATGTTTAAGTCCGTAGACCCTGAGGTCACCTGGCAAAGGTTAGCTTTTTTATTTTGTTTTGTTTTGTTTTTTGGTTTTTGTTTTGGATCAAATTCATTAATATATATGTGTGTGTGCATGAATATATAAATTGGTAAAATTACTGATAATATTCTGTTAATTATTTTCATATGACTACGAGTATAGCTTGTGAAAAGTCCTAATTCTATCTTTATCATTACAAAAAAACAAGCAAACGGCCGGGCGTGGCGGCAGACGCTTGTAATCCCCGCGCTTGGGAGGCGGAGACAGGAGGATCGCGCAGGTTCGAAGCCAGCCGTGCTGGCGTAAGAGACCCTGTTTCAAAAATATAAAATAGGTCTGGGAGTGTAGCCCGGAGGAAGGAGGGCTTCCAGGAACCCCAGTACCACCAAAAAAAAAAAAAAAAAAACAACAAAAAAAAAAAAACCAAACAAGCAAACGGACAATGCCAAAAAAATAAACTTTTCAAAAAATATCCATTCTCTGTTACTCCTTGAGTTAATCAAAGTTACTAGTAAGTAGTATGTCTGCATGGCCTGAACTCAAAGGTGCTTAATTGTAAAATGGTTTACTATACTAAAAATTGGTGGGTATAGTAACAATCATAATAATCTTAAAACAAGAGATACTGATGAGAAAGTTAAAAAACGGGACTAATACCATCCAAAAATTTCAGTTTCTATATACATTCAACTCCATCCTCATTTAAGATGTAGACTATCATGCACTGAACAAAAAAGACAGATTAATAGTGAAAAATCATGCATGTCTTTGTAATTTAATAATTCAATGCTTTATTAAATCCTCTCAGGATTAAGGTATTGTGTAATCAATGTGTTCATTAGGCATAAATAACTGATTCATCTATTCAGAGACATTTGATAGTGAGTTCTTTCATTTACAGACATTGGGCCAGTTTTTGTTGCCATTTTTGCAGATGATTTTTGTGAGGCAAAGATATATGTTTGTCAATACATATTCTGTTTTAATCTTCTGTTTTGACTTTTTTTTTTTTTGCCCCTTTAAGTAGGGAACCATGCTGTACTCTTCTCAAATAAAAATTGTGTTTGGGCTTCTTGGCTCCTTTACAAGAGTCTAAACCTATTGAGAAGAATGTAATTTGAGATGTGTTTTATCTTTAGAATCATAGGAGATTTCTCCATATTGAGGGGAGAGCAATGGATGTATCCTCAGGGATTTGGCAGCATCCCTGAGGATGTAGCAGTATTTTAGAAGTAATAGCCATGTGTTACAATGGAGAAACTGAAAAATCCTTTGCTACTGACCACTATTGTGATCTACATTGAAAGAAGACATAGAAGTAGTAGGCAATTGGAGTTGTTAACTAGAATAATAAAATTATAAAATTAAACTGATGATCAGTGACCAAGAAGTCACCCATGACACTTACTAAGGTTTACGAGTCCAGGAATTTGAGAAACATAAAGAAAACCATATGATTGTAATTAAAATTTCCACCAGCTAGTAGTAATTCAGAGATGAGTTGATAAATACAATTTTTATAGAAATCCCTGGTAGAAAAGTTTCTGCACAAGTGCCAGAACAAGAATAATGAGAATAGCCCTTAATATGTGAAATATTAAATTTGTTTTCCCATTGATCACAGGTAAAGTTTATTAAGATCAGAGAAGTCATATTAGTCATTTATGGACATGAATCTCTCTTAGGTACAGAAATATATAAATTTTAAAGACAACCTCAAGAGATATCTTGAAAGAGGATGCTACAACTTAAAAAATGTAAACTGTGAGGATCCTAAAAATTAGTTTGAACTATACCAATCTCCAATGCAAGTACATGCAGATTATCTTTTAATTCATATTCTGTGGTGGCAGAGACACACTGGCACCATCTTGTGATGAAACCAGAGAATGGAATTAAAGGCCAATATAATAAAATATCTTGAAAGATGAAGGAGAAAGAAATTAAGCTCCATGGGACTGGTCATCCATTACTAGAAACATAAAATGTTAACCTCTGATTAAGTGTGAGTAGCACGGGGATTCATTTCAGTAACATAGTAATGACTATACATGATTTGATGGAGTCAATAAATTATTAAAAGGGTATATTGTGGCAATCCTTTTATTTTTACTTTTACACTTCATCCTAAGTAATGTTCCTAAACAATTTAATACCTGACTACTAGTCACAGCAGTTTTATAAATAATATTTCTTTATTTCTATTCCCTTATCTGTAAAATGAAATATTTATTACACTAATTGATCTATTAAGCTTCTTCTATATTTATAAAGTGCCATGAATGATGGTGATAAAAATGATCTAGCTTTTAGAACACAGAAATTGCAGTTTGTTATTTGATTTATTCAATAGATGTTTCTCATTTGTGGTTAACCAACTACTGTGATAACTCCTGAAATTATCAATATAAGCAGATATTTGCACTCCAAAAGGCTAGAGGCTGAGCAGGACATGGTGACACTCACCTGTAATCCCAGTACTTGGGAAGCTTCGATGGGAAGATCACAGTGAGCCTCAGTAACTTAGTGAAAACTTATTTCAAAATAAAAAATAAAATAGGATTAGGAGTGTAGCTCAGAGGTAAAAATGCCTCTGGGTTCAATCCCCAGTAACCACACACACACACACACACACACACACACACACACACACACACACACCACACTCACATACTCACTACAGGAAAAAGATATGCATAAATAGTTACTCAGATACAACTATCTTCATCTAAAACACAAACAAGAGAAAAATTCCTTTGGCTCAATAGTTCTTTTCATGTACAATATGTTACTATATATGAAGAGTCCAAATCTTAGCATTATCTACTAGAATACTTGAGTTTATGGGTATCTGTAATAAATAAGGGGATGATAATCATAGAAAGGGTATGGAAAAATAACAGAGTATTATTTTTCCAAGTTCTAAAGATCAGGTATTTGCTATATCTCTGGTGGGAGAAAAAAATCTTGGATGTGTAATGCACATTCAATTAGTGTAATAAATATTTCATTTTACAGATAAGGGAATAGAAATAAAGAAATATTATTTATAAAACTGCTGTGACTAGTAGTCAGGTATTAAACTGTTTAGGAACATTGTAATGCACTGTCCTAAGAACTGAATACTTATTGCCTTTTTTAATTTTTACACATTGTATGTATTACTGAATTTTGTATTTGTGGGTGGGTGGAGAGAACTACATCTCTATCCTGACAGCATTTTTTTTTCTTAAATCACTATTTCTGAAATCAGAATACGACTCATTCCCTCAGCCATTAAGCCTCTTCCGGTTAAAACTCAAAGATATTAACAAATTTATTTTAGAGATAAAATTTTTCCTTTTTGGTAATCAGTCTTAAGTAATGAAACTGTGTCCTGAGAGTATGGTAGAGGCTCTAATAATTAAGAATATTTTAACTTGGACAAAATGACGTTACTAGACATGACCCTGAAGAATTATAATAAGAATATGTCCTCATCCTTGAGATGACTCTGAAATCATTCATTTGGATGGATTCCTGTTCTCATTGAAAACCTCATTCTTCTTTTTTTCCAAGTTGAAGGATTGATACTAAAAAATATATTCCAGTTTGTCTTATTAATAATGCATATTGTAAGGAACAATCTCATGTTGGCAGCTGTTATAGAATAGTTGACCCAATAGGTCATTTCAATCTCTTATTTCTATAATTCTATGAACTTGTTCCCACTATGTGTGCACTGGAACACCCAATATTCTTAAGAGGTGGATGGCCATAAATCAGGAATTTGATGTCTGGTTGGCAACCAGTCAGCACAATATTGCTGAAATAAGAAGAGAATCATTTAAACTCCTTAGCAAGATTGAAATAAACCTGGCAGAAAAAGTGAATGGTGCATTTGCTAATTAAACTACAGTCTCTCCGTTTGAAATATGAAAAGAGCCAAATAGAAAAAAAGAAAAATGAGTAACATATTTACATTTATAAATATATGTATATATTTTTATATGGGATGCAGGGTTATTTATAAGATCTAAAATGAAAAGATAACTTTAAAAACCAACTTCAAGAATACAATTAGATATCACAAAGTAATTTAAAAAGAAGGCATGTTATTTATTCATTGATTAATTCATTGATTCATTCATTCATTCATTCATTCATGCATTGGTACTAGGGATTGAACCCAGGGTTTTCTACCTATCCCGCGGCTTTCTAACTATGAGCTAAACCCCCTGCCTTATTTTATTTTTTTATTTTAAAATAGGATGTGAATAAGTTGTGGAGGGCTTCACTAATTTACTAAGGCTGACTGCAGACCTGTGATCTCCCTGTCTCAGCCTCTCAAGTACAGGGAATATAAGCATGTGTCACCACACCCAGCAGTGTATTATGTTTCATATAAAAAAATCAAAGATTTAATTTTAAATTGAGAAGCAAGCAAATTGTAAAACATACACATAATAAAACATAACAATTATCAAATTAGCAATTTACTTATTTGAAAATATTTGAATCTAAGTAATAGAAAACTCAAAATTTTTACTATTAATTATTCAGAGCATGAAAATGGGTTTTGAGTGGAATAAAAGTATTTAGATACTCTTTTGTGTTCCTAAATTACTTATAAGTAGTATAACAAGAATCAATTCTCATGTTACTATTTAAATAAAAATGTGTAAAAATAAAACAGCATAATCTCTGCTTGATTTTTACAAAGTAGTTACAAAAGAAGTGATTATAAAGAAAATACTTATGTTTGGGGAAATAAAAGAAACCTAATTGTTGAGAGTGGTGGCAGTACTTGGGAGGCTGAGAAAGGAGCATTGTAGATTCATGTCCAGACTCTGCTGCTTAGTGAGCCCTCTGCAAATTAGTGAGACCTGTTTCAAAAATAAAGAATAAAAAATAAGACTGGGGTAAAATGCCCCTGGGTTCAATCCTCAGTAATTTAAAAAAAATAAAGAAATTAATATAGAAACCTAAGCCCAGGGCTTAGTCATTTTGATTTTACATTTCTTCATCTATTATTTCAAAGTAGTAATGTCAACATTCAAGGTTATTGAATTAAATATTCTATGGCATATACCATCTGGAATACAAAGCTTGTTAAAGAGTAAAGAATGTTACTAATTACGTGTCCTTTCTCTTTTTCCATCTCACACACTTAAGTTTCAAAATAAAATAATTTCTCATAGACTTCCAATGTAGTACTGAGGATAGAAGTTTGGTTAAATGGCAATATTAATATTTAGAGAATGAATAAACAAACAAAAACAAAAACAAAAATTGGCCACAATACTATACTGTCTTAAAGTGTAACAAAATATGTATGTTTCAGTAGTTGGAAAGAGAAGGTTAGTGAGTTACCATTGTCTGGTTGGGCTTTGCCTTTGCCCTGTAAAAGATCTTGGCTGGAAGGTATGTGGGAGATTCCAATGAATAAATTGGATATATTTCCTAGTCATTTATCTTCAACTTGTGGCCCATCAAACTGGTGCTATAATGCTGAGACTGCTCCCTGCTCAGATTGTAATTCATCAGCCTCATTGCAAAAAATCTGCTTGCCAAGAAAAATGTGTGCAAAGCAGGATGGAGAGGAGGTCAACAAGCTCATAATCACAGGAGTGCCATGCATTGCCACGGGAGAGGCTCTGCTCCTCCTGAAAAAGCTTGCATGTTTCTCCGGGGTGCATCATTTTAAGGATTAAAGCTGACACTCTGCTGCATATAGTCTTTTGTGCTGATTAAGATCATCATAAAAATAGGATAAAAATACAGAGTTCTGAGATAATATATATATATATATATATATATTTGATGTTTTTTTTAACTTTCTAACATAATGGTATATTTGTTTTATTTTCTACAGTAAGAATCTTTTAAGGAAAAGCTCCTTCTTAGCACTCCAATTTTACAAAAGACAGAGAGTTTCTACTTTGGGCTATAATGGAATGAATAAAAAGACCAGATTTACTTTTCTATTCAGAAACACTTTTAGACTGAAAAAAGTGAGAATTTATATTTTAAATACTGATAAATAGCAGCAGATGACATTTATCATTGAGAAGAAGGAAGAAATGAAATGTGAGCCATGATTTCTCCATCTTAATACCAGAAAACAGTACTTAGTAGAGAGGACTTGGGAATCCAGGCAGATAGCTGAGCACTATCACTGAGTTGAGCATAAAGAGTTTTTGTTTCAGGCAGGACAAAGCCCTGCACATAGGCCTTCAGCTACTTATGCACATAGGATATGTTAAAAGCCAAAGAAAAATCTATGAGAAAGAAGCCCTGAGAGTAATCTAAGGAAGTGGTGTGGGCCATGGCAACTCCAGAAAAACTACTGAGATGAGGGCGATTTAGCATGATAGGCTAACCTGAAAATCATCCCTCTTCCTTAGACAATATTTCTTAGGCCCAGAAAAAATATAGTTTACAAATGTTTGGCTTCCTGCCTAGTCACATTGGCAGCTATTTCAAAGACTGCAGACTGATACATTAAAGTTTTCTCTTTTTGGAGTCATACAATATGGAAATAAATCATTACTACTGACTGGACACCGCTACGGATCATGTACAACAACACCAAGAGTAAGATTCATTAATCTGTTGAGACGGACCATGATCAAGCTGCTGACCAATTCATAATCACTGATATCGATGAGACACAACATCAAATCAGACATGGCAACATACTCACCATCATGGCATGCTACCATTGCATGCCCAGTTTGCAACTTTTGTAAAACATTATTCCATTTTTCTCATGGTGACAGAGGTGACACTGTATGGTGTGTTGCTTCTGCCTACTTCTGGTTAATTGGCCCAGGGAAAATTTGGCCCTCTCTCTAGGTGAACCACTGAGACCTCATTGCTGTTCCAGTCTCACCAACTGACTCTGGGACTGTATTTTCCTTGAACAAAACTCTGTCATATTTTTTAGCTTTTCAGATCTCACAAGGGTACCGCTTGTTTTAAAAGCCACTCAACAGTGAGTCAATTTTCAAGGCATTCAATAGTCTTTCTTGAGACCATTTTATTATTTCCAAGTTGCTAAAATCATCGTAAGTAGAACAGACTTCTAAAAGATCAATTGAAAATGTGTCTGACTTTTCATCTCTCAACTTATACCTTAGAAGGGCAGTTTAGTCACTACAAATTGTTGGACCCCAACAGGGTTTATTTTCTTTTGTTAATGATAATTGTGTGTGGTTTTATAGATTGATTTTGAAAACTGGAAATTTTTGCCATGGCCAGTTCCAGGCATGTTGCTTTCTCTTTTAAGCCCTGAGGAAACCCAACTCATATGTCTCTGAGTGGTCATCTGGATCACAAGTGGCCTAAGGAATTTAAACTTCACTCTGCTTTAGCCACCTATATTTACTTTTTAAAGCCTTGTGGTTCTAGTTCATAAAAGCATTACTTCTTATCTATGTATAATGCTCACTGAGTTTGCTTACAGTGGCCTGCAGATGCAAGGGGTGGGGAACATAAGTTCAGGTTCCAAACTAGATTCCTTGTTACTACTGGACAGGGAAAAGAGTTTCAGCTCTCAACTAGGCCTGTGTTTATGATACATCCCTGACTCAGAGAAATGAGGTGCCTCATTATTCTTCCCTAGTTGGTTTTCTAACATGGAGGGGTGGCCTCATTAGTACCTGGTGGTAAAGTTATGATTTGCTTCTTAATGTCCACGGCCCCATCCAGCAGGGAGAAGTAGCATCTCATTATTGAATATGGGTAAAAACCAGGGTTCTTATGTGATCTCCACTGTGCCAGACATCCAGGAGGCCCCCTATTCAACCTTCTCGATACACCTTGGTGGTAAATATGGTGCTACTTTTTATAACCTAGAGGGAATAGAAATCTAAGTTCTCTACTCAGCCTTTCCTGGAATGCATAGAATTTTTCAGGATGTTTTTCCCCTTGAAATGTTTGGCTACAACACAGAAAAAATGTCTAAACGTTTGTTTCCAGGACTGGGGGATATAGCTGAGTGGTAGAATACTTGCCTGCCATGGGCAAGTCTCTACTTTTCATCCCCAGTACCAAAAATATAAATAAATGCAAATTAAAATTTTACAAAAGGTTTATCTGGCATGGCTGCTTTTTTCTGTAGTTGGAAAGAGGAATAAGCCAGCATGGTGACACTTGCCTGGATTCCCAATACTTGGGAGGCTGAGGCAGGAGAACCACAGGTTCAAGCACAGCCTCAGCAAATAGTTAGACTTTCATCAACCTAGAGAGATCCTGTTTTAAAATAAAAATAAAATAGGGCTGGGAGTGTAGCTCATAGGTCAAATGTCTCTGAGTTCAAACTACAATACCAAACAAAGATGCATAAAATACATGTATTCCATCTTCTTAGAAATTATATCTGCTTTACATTCCCAAAATATGTTTTTTTAAAGTTTATTTACTTCAAAAGCCTGTGTGTGTGTGTGTGTGTGTGTGTGTGTGTGTGTGTGTGTGTGTGTGTGTTTGATCTTGGAGATTGAACCTAGAGAGAGTCTACCTCTGAGGTATACCTCCAACCCTATTTTATTTTTTGAAACAGTGTTTTTTGTGATCCTCCAGTCTCAGCCTCCCAAGTACTGGAATTACAGAAAGAAAAAAAAAAAACAGTATATCCAGCTATTTTAAAAGCCAATTTTGTCAACTATAGTAAACTGAAAACTTTTGTTGGAAGTAAATTCTACTGTGGTTTGCTATCACTCATGCATTTTGTAGAGGTGTGTGTGTGTGTGTGTGTGTGTGTGTGTGTGTGTGTATTAGAATTAGGGATAAATGTTGGCAGCATTAAAGGCTCCCTAGAAATATTCAAGAACAAGATATTCATAATATAGGATACAAGGAACAGAATATAGGATGCAAAGAACAGGAACAATTACTCAAAGAGGAAAATCAACCTCTTGACTAGCATTAATGGGTACTTATCTCAGGAGGGAAGAAAGGCTCAGGTTTTCTTAGAGAAATATGTAGGCATTTATTAAATTCAGGGAGCCACTGGCATGCACTTATCCAACAGGAACATGAAATAAAAACCTTGCCAAGGTTACACAAGTTTGGGGTCCTCCAAACTTTAGCATTACCAAAATAATTTTCAATTTATTTGTCTCATATGGTCATATTTTAAATCTCTTATATTTATTTTCTTTTCATTTTTTAAGTCTTTCCTCTTTATATCTTCCACAGGTGTCTTATACTCCAGTCGTTCTTATTCTTAGTGCCCTAAACCTTCTGGAACCAGTCACCCCTCATCAGTTTTGCCACAAATGGCCTTTCCTTGCTTAGTCCAATATGATTTCCCGTACCCATACCTCTATGACTGCCTAGAGCTGTTCCTTTGAAAGAATTTGTGAAGAAGAATAGTATGTCATATAAATTAAATATATAACATATGGACTTTTGGATCTGGCTTGTTTCATTTAGCATGTTTTCAAAGTTCATGCATCATGTTGGATGAAATAGTTCCTAATTCCCTTTTTATTGGTGAATTGTATTGATGAGGTTCAGAGTGACAGCAGCATACATGTATACAGCATTTGTTTTATGTTCACCTCCAGTTACTCCCTGCTCGACCCCTCCCATAGATAATATTTGCATTGATACAGATGACTTCATGTATGAACAAAGGATTATTTGAATATTTTCATCAAATCTCTCCTTTCTCCTGCCCACCTTCTTCCTTGGTTACCCCTCCCCTCCGATCCACTAGTGTCTCTTCTCATATATCTGAGTACCATTTGTTTTCTATTTTCTTTCTAGCTTCCCCATTTGAGTAAAAGCATATGGTCCTTCATTTTCTGTGACTGGTTCATCTCACTTAGTATAATATTCTCAAATTTCATCCATTTTTCTGCAAATGATTGTGTTCTTTTTTATGGCTGATCAAAATTTCATTGTGTGTGATACTATCATTAAATCAACTAAAAACTGTTAGAGCTGAGAAGCAAATTCAGCAGAGTAGCCGGTTACAAAATCAACTATACAAATCAATAGTTTTTATATTCCAATCATAAATTTACTAAAAAGAAATATGAAAAAAATTCTGTTCACAATAGCTTTAAAAAGAAAAAAATACTTAAGTATAAATCTAACCAAGGCAGTAAAGGACTTCTACAATGAAAAATACAGAATCATGAAGAAAGAAATCTACTAAAACACTAACAAATTTTTTCACAGAAATAGATGGAATTGAAAATTAGTATAGCCACTGTGGGTATCTATGTGGAAGTTCCTTAAAAGACTTGGAATTGAGTCATGATACGACCCACTTATATCACTTTAGGGGATCTTCTCAAAAGAATCTAAGTCAGATTACTATAGGAATGCATGCATTTCCATGTTTATAACAGCATGAATTATGATATCCAGACTATGGAACCAGCCTATGTGTCCACCAGTGGATGAATGGAATATTAATTTTTTGAGTTCTCTGTATGGATATACTATATTTTGGCAACTAATTCATCATTGTATAGAAAAAAAAGGGAACTGGGGTTGTAGTTCAGAGGTAAAATGCCCTGGGTTCTATCTCCAGTACTACAAAAAAAAAAAAAAATCCTCATCTAATAAATCAATACTGAATTTTCTCAGAAAGAGTTCTATTGACTGGTTTATTCTTCATGCACACACACACACACACACACACACACACACTATATATATATATACATATATATATATTATGTGTGTATATATAATATGTGTGTATATATATGTATATATATATGTATATATGTATGTGTGTGTATATATATATATATTATGTGTGTATATATAATATGTGTGTATATATATGTATATATATGTATATATGTATGTGTGTGTATATATATATATATTATGTGTGTATATATAATATGTGTGTATATATATGTATATATGTATGTGTGTGTATATATATATATATAATTGAATTTATTGCTTCTTGATTCTAACATTTTGGTTAAAACTGGAGTTTTTCAATCTGTAATACATGACAGCTCTAGAAAGGAATCTTTCCTCTCCCTGAATATTTCAAAAAGAATATTTATTTTGGTTTAGTGTTGGTGTTGCTTCATTTCAGTGGTTGGTTAAAAGTAATCCTTCAGTCTGTATTCTTTGTCACATCTGCTCACTATCTGAAATAATATGTTAGCTAAAATAAAATACTGTACTAGAGACAGAAAGAGAAACTGTAGTAATGTTGCAGTGACATTAATCATTTTTCATTTCTGGAATAAGATAAAATATTTTAATAAATTTTATAATGTCTCACATTAACAGATCCATTTGGAGGGTTGGCCTACATCTGTCCATTAGTTGCAAGTGTGTTCTCATTCAATAGAAAACAGATCAATAGAAATGACAGGAATTAATTCAGGGTAATTTTTCCTCTCCTAGTTCAGCATCCCAATAACAGAAAAGGAAGCAAAGGAATCCTGCCCAGTTGTTTCTGTTCACAAACACAGAATCATGGAGTACATCTTTGCTCAACCCAACTTCTTGAAAGGTCTCCATCTGTTTGGTTTCATGTGGCCCTCTAGCATATGCCAAGCAATCAATCATTCTGCTACATGTGAGGGGAGACAATGAAAAGATTAATACAGTACGTCTACCTCTGGTGAATATAATGGCTCTGTGACCTCACACATGCATTCTAAAAATTATCACGCTACAGAAAACTGCTCAACTAATTTCTGGGCAGAGTGAAATATTAAAAAACCATTTAATGGCTGGGCGTGGTGACGCAGGCTTGTAATCCCCATGCTTGGAAGATAACATCAAGCTTGTAGACAGGAGATGTTGTTTTTCCATGTACCTTGTTAGAATTCATCAGTTGATCTTAGAGAAGTACAGAAATGTTACTCTTAATTTGAGTTTGACAATCATTTTCCTTAATGTCTCAAGAATCAGCTAACAGTTACATTCACTAAAAGCAGAGGCCTTGAATTATAATTTCTTTATAAATTAATCCTTATTAAATATGAAATATAGATATTGTCACATAAATTGGCAAGTACAAATAAAGAGCACACCAAATTCTTATAATCCAGTTAGGTACTATTAATACTTAGGATTTGAGCAATTGATACTTTGAAAATATGTGTGTATTAGTCAGCTGAACATAACTATTACAAAAATACCTCCAAAAAATACTTAAGTGAGAAAAGATTTGTTTTGGCTCCTGGTTTCAGTCCATGACAAGCTGGCTCCCTTACTTTGAGCCAGGAAGGGCTCAATAGTAGAAGGGTGTGGCAGAACAAAGCTGCTCACTTTGTGGCAGCAGAGAAGAGGGGCAGGAATAAGATAACCCCTTTCAGGGCACATGCCCCATAACTTAGTTTTTTCAACTGTATCCTACCACCTAGTGTTTCTACCACCTCACAATAATGTCATTAAATATAAGTCCTTCAGTAGATTAGTCTACTAATGAGCTTAGATTCCATGATACATTCACCTTTCTAAATGCTTGACCTCTGAACACTTTTGTACTGGGGAACAAGCCTTCACCACATGAGCCTAAAGGGCACTCCAGATGTAAACCATAACAATGTGTGTGTTCCCAATATACGTATATGACAGGTATATATAGCTTTATATATATATACTTATATATGTTCAAATATGTATATATGCAAAGTTATATGTATGTGTGTGCAAATAAGTGTGTGCATCTGTAAGACACCCCAAGGAACTATAGTATTTTGACAGAAAATACAGAAATGCCCAAATTCTGTCAAAATTATTTTATCTACTAATATCTCTAATAATATTCCAGGGAAATAATATTTCCAGAGGACAATGACAAAGGTTGTTCTTTGTCATTTTATTACTCACTAGAACTTTGGACTCAAATTTGATGTGGAACCCTCTAGAAAAAAAAAAGAAAAAATATATATATGGAAAAATATCTTTTGCTTGGGTTAAGTAAGCTCAAGGGTCTTGTGTGCTTAAGGGGTCTTGTTTACTAAAAGTTTCATCCTTTTCTCATTTCTTGTCAATGAAGATAAGGATGATAAGACTATAACCTGTCTCATCACTATGTTCTATGATTCATATTACCCCACTCAATATACCAGATTATATTAACATGATAATAAAATACTTTTTTTTAAAAAATGACATAAAACCAAAGAAAAAATGGAGGAGAAAAATGTCTATAGGATGTTGGGATAAGGAAAGTAAATAGGGAAGTGCCTACCAAGTTGATAGATCAAAGGAAGTGAAAATCCAGTCTGTCTGACCAAAAGTCTAGAAAGGTGAATCCTGCTTTAGAACCTTAGGAAATCAAAGAACTAAGAGGCAGCATATATCTCAGAGGGAAAGAAGAGCATTAATACAAGATAAAAGACGATTGAATTTTTTCTTTTTTGTTCATTTCTTGATTTTTTTCAAACCTCAGTGTTCTCTCCGATTGTGCAAAGATTGGAGGATTAACCTTTGAAGAGTTTCAATCAGATAGGCTCTGGACCCAGAGATACAAGATACATCTGATTATATGGTAATATAACTCAGAAAATATTAAGTAACAATATATACAATGAATTTTACATTTTATACTTCTTTGCACTGCATCATTCACATAAATCCAGCAGCTAAGTATATCCCCTAGACTAAGAGATTAGTTGATTCCTCTCCAGGAAACATGGTTTAGCCAACAATATAGAGCCTACCAATTCTGATTTTTGGGAGTCTTCAACAAAATAATAAGGTCTCATTACCGTATAATGAATACTGAACCTTAAACATTTTATCTCTCCTCCTTTTAATGCCTTCTATTTAATCAAGACTATAGCAAGATATCTGAAGACAAAAACTCAAAGATGAAAGAGGCAAGATCTAAAATAATGAGATAAAAATTATACATTGGGATGTCAAAAAATTCCGGAAGAAAATTTCAAAGTATGTCCATAACAAAATTAAAAAATATTGTATTCTGAAACAAGAAGAGAATCTCACAAAATAAATTATTCAAAGAATTTGTAACATATATTTTAGAAATATAATAGTAAAAATAAAAATTTTAACAAAAGGGATAGAAAATAGATTTTAGTAATTTTTAAATTTTTTAAATTGGTGCATTGTAGTCATACATCTTAATGGGATACAAGATGGTGGAGACATACATGCATACATCATGCAATTAGCCCTTACCCAATTCCATGAAAATGAAAGAAAAGCAAAGATTATAGAAAAATATTATAGTGAATAAAATATTGAGAAAGAGACTCAATTTATAGGAATAAATATTTTAGCACAGGGAAGAAAAAAAAGCATGTAAAAAAAATTTCTCAGAATTAGAAGGCTCAAGTTTCTAGACTGAAAACCTCTACTGAATTCCTAGTATATTCTATGCAAAAATGAGTAACACCAAAGGAATTTCAAGAAAAAATTTTAAAATGGAAGATAAGCAAGTATATTTTTAAAATTCTAAGAGAAACAATAGTCATTATACAAAGCATAAGACTAAGAATAGCAATAGACTTCTTGAAAGGAACTCTGGAAGATGCAATTCAGGGAGATATTCCTTAATGGTTTTTGTTTGTTTTTTTAGAGTAAAATATTATATTTAATATATGCACACATTGTGAAATGATTAGTCAATTTAAATATTTTTACACAAGAAATAAAAAATATTTTTAGAAGCTACTTAAGTGTGTACTTTACTAAGATGAAAATGTAAAACAAGAAAGAAGAAGCTGTTCAGTCATATAAAGAGTGGATTCATTAAGGCAGGAAAAAGAAATTCTCTAATGCATATGATATAATTTAACAAACATCAAAATCAATCACTAAGCCAAATATGAGAAGGAGTGAGGGGGAGGAAATGGGATGGGAAATGGGTAAGGGCTAATTGGATGAGGTGTGCATGTATGTCTCCATCGTATTTTATCTCATTAAGATGTATGAATACAATGCACCAATAAAAAATTTAAAAATAAAATAAAAAATAAAAGAATTTCAAGATTATGGAAAAAAGGATATCCCAGGAAAAGTATATCACTGCAGGCTGTCAAGGTTCTGGTTGAGACTATAAGAAAGGACCAGGGGACCATACTCAGATGTGTTAATATAACAATGGGCAAAAATAAGAAAGTTTAACTTTAAAACCATTTTTTACTACATGTATGATAAGTGACCATTTATGCTTGTTTAAGAGTATTTGGGAATGAGGTAGTGTAATGTATAAGATAAGCAAAAAAAAAAAAAGAAAAATTTAAAAAATAAAATATGAACACCATATAAAACAAATTTTCCAAAGAAGTGTAATTCAATTAATTTGTGATGATTATATATAATATTTCTATATTCATAGCAACTCATGAATATTATCTTATTTTTTAATTTTTAGGTGAATTGTATTCATACATCATCATGGGATAAAAAACTTGTGTGGACATGTATGCACACATCACCAAGTTAGCCCCTACATAATCCCCACCCAATTCCCTCCCCATCCCTCCTTTCCATGCTTGGCGTAGTGGTTGACATTGATATGTCTATTTAAGTACATCATGTGTTTCACAGAGTTTCGTTCTTCCCTCCTCCCATCCCCTCAGTTAGGTTGCCTTATTTGCTCCTCTATAGGCTCTTCTTTTTCACGTAGAGTTCCTCCTATGACCAATTTCTCCTTAGCTTTCACATATTAGGGAAAGCATTTATTTTCTGTGACTAACTAATCTCACTTAGCATAATGTCCTTTAGTTCCATCCATTTCCCTGAAAATGATGTAATTGAGTTTTTTTAATGGCTGAGTAAAATTCCATTGTATAAATATACCACAGTTTTGTAATCCATTCATCTTTTGATGGACATCTTGGCTGGTTCCATTGTTTGGCTGTAGTGAATTGTGCAGCTATGAACATAAATACACATGCATTAGTTTGGTAGTTTGGTTTCCTTTATTTTGGGTACATACCAAGAAGTGGTATTGCTGAGTCAAATGGTAAATTTGTTCCCATTTTTTGAGGATCCTCCATACTGTTTTACAAAGTGGTTACACTAATGTGCAATCCCACCAACAATGTTTTAGAGTTACAAAACCTCCACATCTTCACCAGCATTTGTTGTTGTTTGTGTTTTGTATGATTGCCATTCTAGTTGGAGTTAGGTGAAATCTCAGGGTAGTTTTGATTTGGATCTCTTTTAATGCCAATGATGTTGAGCATTTTTATGCATTTATTGGTCATTTGAATTTCTTCTTTTGTGAAGTATCTATTTACTTCACTTGCCCATTTTTTATTGGATTATCTATTTTTTTAGTGTTGAGTTTCTTGAGTTCTCTGTATGTTCTAGATGTTAGTCTTTTATCTGAAGAGTAGGTGGCAAAAATCTTCTCCCATTCTGTTCACTCTAGAATGAGGTTCTTGACAGTTTCCTTTGCTGAACAGAAGGTCTGCAGTTTCATATAATCTGACATATTGATTTGCCTTTTAGTTTCTTGTGCCATTGTGGTCTTGTTGAGAGTGTTTTTATCTGTGTCTATGCATTGCAGTATTGGACCTATCTTCTCTTCAAGGAGACTCAAGGTCTTTGGTCTAATTTCCAAGTCTTTGATCCATCTTGAATTGACTCTTATACAGGGTGAGAATGTGGGATTTATTTCTATTTTTCTGCATATGATTAACCAGTTTTGCCAATACCATTTGTTAAACAGACTATCTTCCAGTGTATGTTTTTGACATCTTTGTCAAAAATCAATTGGCCTTAAGTGTGTGGATTTGTTTCTGAGTCTTCTATTCTGCTCCATTAGTCTAAGTATCTGTTTTTTTGTGTGTGTGCCAGTACCATACTGTTTTTATTACAATGGCTTTGTACTATAGTTTAAAGTCAGGTATTTTTATTCCTCCTCCATGGCTTTTAATACTGAGAACTACTTTGGCTAATCTGGTTTTTTTGTTGTTCCAAATGAATTTAAGGACTGATTTTTCTTTGTGAGGAATGATCTTGGTAATTTAATGGATATTGCGTTGAATCTGTAGATCACTTTTGGAAGTATGGCCATTTTGATGATATTTATTTTGTCTATCCATGAACATGGAAGATCTTTCCATCTTCTAAGATTTTCTTTGATTTCTTTTTTCAATGTTTTATAATTTTTTTGTAGAGGTCTTTTACCTCCTTGGTTAAGTTTATTCCTAAGTATTTATTTCTGTGAGTGTGTGTGTGAGGGGGGATATCCTGAGTGAAAATTTTTTCTGAATTTCTTTTTCAGTGGATTTATGGTTGGTGTACAGAAAAACTTCTGATTTTTAAAGAGTGATTTTGTATCTAGATACTTTGCTGAATTTGTTGATCAGTTCTATAAGTCTTTTGGTTGAGTTTGTTGGGTCTGCTCAGTATAGTATCATGTAATCTACAAATAATGAAAGTTTGAGTTCTTATCCTATTTGTAGTCCTTTGACTTCCTTTTCTTGCCTTATTGCTCTGGCTAGAGTCTCAAGTGCTATATTGAAGAGAAGTGGTGATAATGGACATCCTTGTCTTGTCTTGTTTTTAGGGGAAATTCTTGAATTTTTCCCCATTTAATATGATATTGGCTGTGGGCTTATTGTAGATTGCCTTTAGAATGTTGAGATAGGTTCCTTCTATTCTGATTCTCTTCAGTGCCTTTATCATAAATGGATGATGGAGTGTGTGTGTGTGTGTGTGTGTGTGTGTGTGAAACTCAGGGGCATTCCACCTCCAAGCTACACCCCTGTCCTATTTTTTATTCTTTAGTTTGAAACCAGGTCTCAATGAGTTGCAGAGGGGCTTACTAAGTGGCTGAGGCTGGCCACGAACCATGATCCTCCGGTCTCAGCCTTCCGAATGCTGGGATTACAAGCATGAGCCACCATGCCCAGCAGATGTTGGATTTTATCAAAGGCTTTTTCAACATCTAATGAAATGATCATGTGATTTTTGTCTTTGGTTCTGTTTATATGATGAATTATATGGATTGATTTTTGTATGTTGAACCAGCCTTTCATCCCTGGTATGAACCCTACCTTGTCATGGTGTATGATTTTCTTGATGTGGTTTTGAATGCATGTTGCTAGTATTTTGTTTAGCAGTTTTGCATCCAAGTTCATCAAAGACATAGGCCTGTAGTTTTCCTTTGGTGAACTGTCTTTATTTGGTTATGGTATTAATGTGATGTTGGCTTCATAGACTGTATTTGGAAGAGTCCCATTTTTCTCTATTGCATAAAATAGATTGTGGAGAATCGGTATTAGCTTTTCTATAAAGGTTTTATAAAATTCACTTGGGAAGCCATCTGGTCCTAGGCTTTTCTTTGATGATAAACTCTTTATTGCTGTTTCAATCTTGGTATTGGTTGGTTTAAATTTTCTATGTCTTCTTTACTTAGTTTAGAAAGGTTGTATTTATCTAGAAAGTTGTCAATTTCCTCCAGATATTTCATTTTGTTGGAGTATAGTTTGTCAAAGTAGCTTCTGATAGTCCTCTGGATTTCTGCACTGTCAGTTGTGATATCTCCTTTTTTATCTCTTTTCTTCAAAATTTGGGTTGATTCTCTCTCTCTTTTTTTTTTTTAGTTAAAATTGGCTAGTGGTTTATCTATGTTGTTAATATTTTTGAGGAACCAGCTTTTGGTTCTGTTGAATTTCCGTATTGCTTTTTATTCTTTACTTCATTTATTTCTATTCTGATTTTTAACAATTTCCTGTCTTCTGCTGGCTTTGGGGTTAGGTTACTCCTGTTGTTCAAGGGCTTTGAGGTGTGTCATTAAGTTTTTTATTTGATGATTTTCAGTTTTTCTTATGTAAGCAAGTGCTATAAATTTTTCTTTTAATACTGCCTTCAATGTGTCCCAGAGGTTTTGATATGTTGTTCTCTATTTTTATTTCTAGAAATTTCTTGATTTCACTCCTAACTTCTTCTATGACCCATTCTTCATTTAGAAGTGTGATGCTCAGTCTTGACACATTTATGTGGTTTCTCTGAGTCTTCCTATAGTTGATTGCTAATTTCATTTCATTATAGTCTGAAAAGACAGAGAAGTATGTCACAATTTTTAAATTTTCTAATGCCCAATTTGTGGCCCAGGGTGTGATCTATTTTGGAGAAGTTTCCATGAGCAACTGAGAAAAATGTGAAATCTGCTGTATTTGGGTGAAATAGACTATATGTGTCCAACAGGTCCATTTGATTAATGGTGTTCTTAGGTCTGAGGCATCTTTACTGACCTTTTGTCTAGAAGATTGATCTAATGTTTCAAGAGGTATGTTGAAGTCTCCCAGTATTATTGTATTGAGATTTATATGTGACTTAATATCACAAAGAATTTTTTTTGTGTTTTTTTTTTTTTTATAAAAGTAGCTGCACCTAAGTTTTGGGACATAAATGTTTATTATTGCCATTGCCTCATGCTGGATTGTTCCTTTTACCAGTAAAAAATGACATTCTTTGTCTCTTCTAATAAGTTTGAGTTTAAAGTCTAATTTACCTGATATCATAGTTACCATTCCTGCTTGTCTTCAAGTTCCATTGGCACTGATTACCTTGATCCAGTCCTTTACATTAAGTTTATTGCTATCTTTACTTGTGAGGTGTGTTTCTTGCAAGCAGCATATAGATGGGTTCCTCCTTTTCATGATTTCAAAAGTTTGTTTCTGTTGCTTTTGATAGATTTATCTCAGTGTCTAGGTGTGGGCTGGTATATCTAGGGGCAATTTGTATTGTATTCAACAATAAATGTTGAGAA
Source organism: Muscardinus avellanarius (assembly GCF_963383645.1). Classification (NCBI taxonomy): domain Eukaryota; kingdom Metazoa; phylum Chordata; class Mammalia; order Rodentia; family Gliridae; genus Muscardinus; species Muscardinus avellanarius. The sequence continues at coordinate 148,779,371 of NC_137786.1, forward strand.
AGGAGGGAAATGCAGGAGTAAATAGAAGAAGAGCACAAAATCTCAGATAGGGTTGACTAAATTGAGAGTATGAGTCTGGTAAAGTAGTATATACTAGAGATTAGAGATAGTAGGAATAAAGTAACATTCTAGTAACCAATGTAGAGTTTCTGGTATAATTATATGAAGTAGATTTGATACAAAGATAAGGGGGAGATAGAAAGCAGAAAAAGATAGGAAAGGGATAGTGAGAAGAGAGTTGGTATGTAAAAAGGAAGAAACTTGCTAGAGGGTTTGAGAAGAGGTTAAAAACAAAAAACAAACAAACAAAAAAGAAACAACAACAACAAAATACCCAAACAGGCATACAGACTCTCACACACACAAAAAGAACAAAAAGCCAAAACAACCTGAACAACAAATTAATGCAACTCTACAAATAAATGACTATTCAGCAGATAGGTCTGCTGTAGTCTCTCTCTGAAGATACTGAGTACCACCCACACAATTCCTGCTGTGTGTTTGGATCTCTGAGATTTTCTCAGTCTATGCAGATGGTCAATATCATTGAGGCTGTGTTATGTATTAAGCACACGTCATCCTCCATGCTTTCCACTGGTTTGAAGTCTCAGTCTTTCCTTGTCACCAGTGGTGATGTATGCCTCTGAACCTAACTCAATGTAAGAATCTCTGTTCTCCACAGCTAGAGCTGGTCTGGTCTGACTTCTCCCAGTTCACCACAATTGAGAGGGCTGTGGTGATCTCAGAGCTTCTAGTGTTAAGCAAGACTTTCCCCACACATTTTTAAACTGATCAAAGCTTGAGTGTCTGAGCTTATGTTATGTTTAACAGCAGCTCCCTCTCCCATTTTCTCCGGGCTGTATTAGAAAGTCTCAAACCTGGGGTGTTTATTGGCGTTGTGTGAGTCCCTAGGGGTGCCCATCGAGGCATTTTCCCATGGGACCATGACCTCACTTACAGTGTTATTGAGCTCAGCTCTGAGTCTCTGGAGGGTGTGTAAATCTCTGCCACTTCTTCTTCACTGGGCTGAACCACAAGATCTGAAACTCAGGGAGTTTTTCTAGAAGCATAGTATTGGAAGATCTCCTGTGAGATGCAGTTTCACTTATGATTGTAGAGTGAGCTGATATGGAACTCTGGCAGGCATGTTGAGCTCGGTTTCCTTCAGCATGATGGCAGTGCCAAGGTGCACCGCAAGACTTGTGGATTTTTATTATGGTGTTCAGCTCTGCTCTGGGTCCCTGGAAGCCATGGTTTGCTCCTGGAAGCTGTAGTAGATCTTTGCATGGGAATGTTTGATGACTTGCAACCCATGGATCTGCAGATGTTCACTTTAGATCCTTGTTTTCCTTTTCATCTCTAGAGTACTGTGCTCTAAGGGAAGACTGCATTGGTACAGCTCCCACTCCTGCAACTCCCACTGCTGCAAGGTGTTCGTTTCTTTTTTTCCCCCTTTCTGGTCGGTCTTCTAGTTTTCTTTTTCTCTGTCCCTTGTGTTTATTGTTTTTATACCTCTACTGTTACTGATAGTATTATCTGGCTTTGTAAAGTGCTGTTTTTGATGGAGATTGAGTGTCAGCAGAGATCATACATGCTGCTACTCTCAGTTGCCATCTTCCACCAACTCTGAATATTATCTTAATCTAAAAATTTCGATATAAATATATTGAGAGGGAAGGTAATATCTTTTTTGTGGATTATAGCTCCTAAAAAGTTATTTTTGTATAAAAATGTAATAAATAATGTCAATAAACATAGAATACATGAACAACAGTATGAGCTATTATTGAAACATTTAATAATAAATATCATAGCCAGGCATGGTGGCCTATAATCCCAGTACTTGCAAGGTTGTAACAGCAGGATCTCAGATTAGAGTTCAGCCTCAGCATCTTAGTGATATCCCATTTCAAAACAAAAAATAAAAAATAAGGGTATGGCTCAAGGGTAGAATGGCACTTCGTTAAATTCTCAATAACACACACACACACACAAACACACACACACACACACAAAAAAAATTACAAGATATAATTGGGAAAGTAGTATATAGTTTCTTTTAGTGAACCAGAAATTAAACTGTGTATAAAGTGTGCATTAAAAGTCTGCTACTTTGATGTAGAAATGGTGGTAGTAGTTGTTATAAGTTTAGTTGAGAAATTAAGATATAGAAAGAAAAGAGAATGAGAGAAAGGTTTATTAAAAATAGCAAATAGTAGCTGGGCATAGTGGTGAATGCTTGTAATCTCCGCATTTGGGAGACTGAGACAGGATGATGTCAGTTTGTTGACAGCCTCAGCTACTCAGGTCCTTTGCAACTCAGTGAGATCCTGTTTCAAAATAAACAATAAAAATAAAAGAGGGCTGGGGGGTTAGTTGGAGGTAGAATGCCTCTGGATTCCATCCCCAGTACTGCAAAAAAAAAATAGCAAATAGTATAAGAAAATGAAAGAGAGAGAGAGAGAGAGAGAGAGAGAGAGAGAGAGAGAGAGAAGTAGGAATGTAGGAATCAACCAATGATACAATAGAAATAGAACTGGTTGTAAGAGGACAATCTTGTCTTAACTTGCTCTCAATACATTGTGACCACCAGAAGTATCTGAAAATATCCAGAGATAGATAGAGAAGTACAAATTTCCCTTAAGTGGAGAATTGTAAATCTTATTCATATCCTTTTCTTCTTTAGGCTTATCATATAAATATATGAAGAAAAAAGAAATATCTCTACATGAATTCAGACTTTTCATGACTTTGATCAGTCATTCATGATATTCTGTCTTGACAGAACAGAGAGAGACATGAATAAATATGAATGTCAAATACACAAAAACTAATTTATATTGGAACTACAGATAATTATAATATAGGTATTCATCATGACTCTTGGCTTTGAATGCATATTAGAATCACTTAGTGATTTTTATACTCCCAGGCTGGACCCCCCAGAACAATTACAGATGAGGCCTAGGCATCAGTAGTTTAAAACCTCTCCAGACAATTTCAATTTGCACAAGTTTGAGAACTGCTAATTAAACTAGTAGTTCAACGTGTGTTCCTGAGACTAGCAATATCAATCTCAGCTAGGTATTTTTAATGAATGAAAAATTGCAGAACACACCCAGATATATTCTAAATAAGCACTATGAGAGATTCTAGCATGCTAGAGTTTGCAACTTCTGTCCTAGATCCAGAGACCTACAGTCCATAGGCCCAAAATTCGAGTTATTGATGGTCCAGATTTTAATAACTAATCAACTCTGTTAGTTCCCATGTTACTGAGTACAATTTCAATGCAAAGTTTGAGCCTATATCCCCTCTGTTTCCCTTTAACAAGCTTATCAGATACTTTAAATATTAAAACGAACAAAGGTTTTCTGAGATAACTTAATTGTTACATTATTTATATACTTTTAATTGTTTTTAATTGGTTCATTGTAGCCATACATCTTAATGGAGTACAAGATGGTAGAGACATATATACACACATCATTTATTTAGTCCTTCTCCAATTCCCACCCCATTCTTTCTTCCCTCCCTCCTTCTCATGTTTAGCTTAGTGTTTGCCTTTGATATGTTTGTTAATGCACATCACGTACTTTAGGGAATTTCTCTCTTCCTCCTTCTATCTCCCTCAGTTAGGTCAACTTATTTGCTCATCTGTGGTTTTATACTTTTAATTTCCTATAAATGCAACCTCTAACACACTATGATAAACCTAATAGGAAATGGAATTTGTTGATCTGACTATAGCACAGTCCCTCATTGCATTGTCTGGAACCTGGACACTGTCTAAATTATGTTTTCATATCCACAGAAGAAAGATTATTTATAAAACCCCAGGTAAAATTTTCATATCTAGCCAAATCTGATCCATGTGATTATGCATGTCTCAGAGAGTCTATTCTTCAAGCATTCTTTTCTGATCTGATTATTCTAAAAGTTTCAAGTTCATGTGAAATATCTCTACTATACACTGTTATTCAATAGTTTCTTCTACCTCTTGCCCTTCTCTTAACTACATTTTTATAGCTTCCAAGGTGTAGTTCTCCACAACAAACTTTTAAAATTGTTATTAGCTTTTGGTTTTCTAAGCATTTCTGTCTCCTGATGGAAACAGAAAGGATATTGTGGAAGAACTAGAATGGATCAGGGAAACAAGTACATATAGGACAGTACAGATTCAGGGTAAATACAAATTTATGTTTTAAGCAGTGTTACATGAACTAAAAAAAAGTGAAGGCTATGTACATCTACTTAGGGAAAATTTGAGAGAGATCAGGCACCTTTACTATTTTTAACTTACCTAAAAATAAGTGTATAACATTTTTACTTTTTCAATATATAAATTGTTAAATTTTCTAAAATTTGACCACAGGTTGACCTTCTGTCTACTGTATTTATAGTGGCACCATATTTTATAGTAGGGCACTAGTAAAAAGCAGGAGCCATAGTGTTACAGGCTTATCTCTCTTGTCTTTCTCATCCTGAAAACCCTATTCCAGGAAAACACTAGGGTAGGGACAACAAGGGCCCAACATTCTTGTCCTGCTACACCTTACAAAGAGAGGTGACAAAAAGAATGAAGGGTATTCCAGATTTCTTGGCTAATTTTGGCTGCAGTAAATTTGTTTGAAACTAAACCTGAGAAAGATAGAAAATGTTTGTAGTCTGCCACTCCTGGAAAAAGTCTATAGCTAAGAAGAGAAAGTTCTATCCTCTTTTCTATCTCATTTTTTTGCATGCCATAGAGCCTCTATCATGCTGAACTGGTAGTAAGGAAAGTGTGGGTTATGTGCAAATGCTCGAATTTATTCTTGTCCTAAGAAAAACTTATTAGATTTTCTTCAAAAATGTTTCTCAACATTTGGAAAAAAAATTCATAAACTTCAAATGTTTGTTTAAAATTTTTACCAGTTATTTTTGTTTTGCTAAATAGAGGGTTTGTGAGGCTCCTTATAGTGACATTTCATATGTGTTGTCTTATAAAATACAATCATAAAGAGAAATCACGTGTTTCAATTACAAATCCCTCCAAAATTATTTATATGCTTTAGGAAAAGAAGTTACTTGCCCTTGAATATTATTGATATTTTTCTGATGTATTTTGCTTGAAAAAAATCAACTAAGAAATTTAATGGGAAGAATGTATTTCCAAAGTTTTCTTAATTCCTTTTAAAAAACGAAAGAGAATCTTATTCAAGATATACTCTTTTTTGCCCCAAGGACCATGTTCTATTCGTGTTTTTTCTTAATGAGAGAAGGAGCAATTTTTTTTCTTTGGCCCTCAAGTTTGGTCAGGACAGGCACCAATAGAAGACTGCAAACCAGGGGCATGAGGTCGAAATAGTTCTTTCATGCTCACCGCATCACCTGTCTTGGTTCTGTAGTTTGACAAGTGATTTTTTTTTTTCCTTTATAAGCAGAGCTCCTAACAGAGTGCTCTCTTTTCATTATCAGCTCTCTGGTGGTTTTGGCAACTGTTCCCCTACTTTTCCCCTATCGTGCTTTTTGACAATTGTCAGTCCCTAAGGCCACATCATCTCTGTTGGTTTCTTTATTTTGTCAAGAATATTATGGTCCCTTCTTAAAGGTTACTTCAAAATATTGGCAAAGTATGGCTTCTCTTTCCTAATAGAACCAGGTTTTTATTTGTTTGGTGAGAATATCTGCCTCAAAATTAGCCCTTAAAATTGCAGATCAGATATTTAGGCTAGTATTTCAAACAGTCTTATGATAATGCATATTTACGGTTTATTCATAGATTTCATGGCCGTTAGTAGGATTGAGAATCACTCACTTTTCTTAGCTGTTAGCTACAGACAGACATGGATTCAGGAATATCTATTTATGTATTTATTTTATATGTAGTAGTAGACTGAATCCAGTTCATTGTACCTCTGAGCTATACCTCTACCTCTTTGTCTGTCGATATGTATGTATGTATGTATTTAATTGGTACTACAGAATGAGTCCATAGCATTTTACCAGCCCTTTTTATTCTTTATTTTGAAATAGGGTCTCAATTGCTGAGGGTCTTCCTAAATTGCTGAAGCTGGCCTTGAACCTGCAATCCTCTTGCCTGAGTCATCCAAAATACTGGGATTACAAGCATAGATGTGCCTCACCACACCCAGCTTCTTTTTTAATTTTAAAACAAATTTTTGCTAAGTTGCCACACGCTGTTGGCTTCAAATCTGCAATCCTCCTGTCTTAGTCTCCCAAATAATGAGATTATAGACATGTGTTACTGTGACTGACTGATCCAGTCATTGTTAAAAATGGGAAAAAAAAAGAACTTATCTCATGGTATTGTGTAATTTAATAGAAATTAAAAAAAAAAAAAAAGAACCAGGCATGGACTGGGAAGGAACAAGGAAGACTGAGTTTGAAATAGGTCCACAATCATAATCTGCCTCTGTACCTGAAGGGTTCATTTTGCTACCAGTATCACATAATGGCAGAATATTCATTTGCTTTAGTTCCCCAATTACAAGTTAAAAATTAATAAATTAGAAGTTGGGCATGGTGGTACACTCTTGTAATCCCAGCATTTGGGAGACTGAGATAGGAGGACCCAGGTTTGCAGACAGCCTCAGCTACTCAGTGAGGTACTTTTCAACTCAGTGAGACTCTGTTTCAAAACAAACAAAAATAATAGTGAAATGGATATAGCTGAGAAGTAGAATGCCCCTGGGTTCCATCTCCAGTACTGCAAAAAAAAAAAAAAAATGAATTGATTTGGCAAAGATAACAAATATTTCATATTATACCTTGAGAAAACAAGAATCTCGATTTTTTTTCTCTTCCAGGGTAAGATATGGCTTCTCTGTTTATCAGTCACCAGATAAAGAATTACCTGTCCATAAAAAGGGATTGAATGCTTGTCATAAAGGACATGATAAATGTCTACTACTGGATACCTATTTTTCTGCCAAACATTTGTTCCTTTTGGCTTTCATAAGAACCTTCAAATAATTCCTCTTTAAAAATAAAATCAAAAGAAACAAAATAAAAAAAAATCCTCACCTATTGTAATATACTATACACCATCCCATTTAAAACTGAAATGCATTCTTACTTTTCCCCCAAGAAAGGTAACTCAAAATTTTACAAATTAGCTGGGCATGGTAGTAAAGACCTGTAATCTATTACTTGGGAGGCTGAGACAGGAGGATTGCAGACTCAAGGCCAGCCTCAGGAACTTAGTAAAACCTTCAGTAACTGAGAGGCCCTGTTTCAAATTTTCAAAAATTAAAAAAAGTGATGGAGTAAAGCTCTGAGGTAGAATTTTCCTAGGTTTGATCCCCTATTCAAAAATATTTTTTCATAAATTATAGCTTCTAGGAAAGTTATACTTGTGTGTGTGTGTGTGTGTGTGTGCATTCATGAATGTGCATACGTGTATGTATGTTTCTGATAGTTTCTTTTATATTTGTGTCAAATATTTCTCAGCTTTATTCTTTATTTTATATATTTAAAGAATACAACATGATCTTTTAATATACATGTACATTGTATAAAATGATTTCCACAATCACACCTTGATTATCTTTAATATTTTGACATAATTATCATCACCAACATGCCCCAGAGAAAACAGGGAGAGAAACAGAACTGAAAAAAAAAAAGCAAAAGAAAGAAGAAAACACAAGACTTAAATTTTCATTAATTTGGGGATATTTACCAGCCAAATTGACTGGAATGACTGAAATCTTTCTGAAATGAAAGAAAATGTGCTATGTGTGCTTAATATTCAAGTTTGTGGGTTTCTTCCTTTACCTTACATAAATAACTTTTCTGTCATCTTCGTATCTTGTAGTATGAGGTAACATTAGATCCAGTTTTAGTTATCTAAGCAAACAATCACAAAAGCCCCAGGATACTTAATTGACTATAAATAACTGTTGGTGATCTTGATGGACTGAGATGGAAGAAGGTGGGTATAAGCAGACTTGGTGCTGCCCCTCTCCGTGGTCATGAGCCCATACTATCAAAGGATGGTTAGAACTATCTTACAGGTGTACAAAGCCGAAAGCCAATGAACCACAGACCCCTCTTTTGTTTTTGCACTTGAATTTTTTAAAATGGGTTGGCTAAAATGAATTCTTCATTATTTCAATTTATTGATGGGATTGACTCATCAGTAAAGGAAAGAATCAAAATCCCCAGATACAAGTTAATGATTGAACAGCTTTCATTAAAGACAATGGCTGAAAATGGGAAAACGAGAATTATTGATGGATTTGAGTTTGAAACTCAATTTTTTTTATTATTATCGGTATACCTTAATCTTTTCTTTCAATGTGGAGTTAGAAATTCAATAATTTACCAGTTATGGGTGAATCTGTACAGATATTTATGAAATGATTGACCTGGTTAAATATGTACTCTCTGGCTATGAAAGCATGTGAAAATAATGAGTTCACAAGAGATATAAAGATCTGACCTTAAATTGACCAAGCTCTCACCTGCTGAGTTAACCATCTGTATAAGAATTTTTATTCTCCCTTTCACAGAAGCTAATATAAAATTCCTGTAGAAAGAAAAATTCGTCTTTCAAGGTAAAGCAAGACTTCGTCAAAAATTTCAGACTAAGTCATACCTCCTATCTCTATTGTCTTGGAATCTCAAATCTCTATTACAACAACTCTTCTCTGACCTATAGAACCCCACATAGAGTTAGCAGTTTTGAGATCCATTCACCCAGAAGAAAGTATAAACACATGGCAAGGGACTTGAAGTACGGATATTCTTTAAGTGTCATATTGTACCACCGGTATTGGGAATGGCCTAGGAAGATCTGAGAAAGCTCTGATCATTAATAAATATATTTCAAAAAATGGGTGAGGGGCAGATCTGTGAAAGGACTTGGTTTTCTGCCAAGAGGCAGGGAACTATTCTAATGTAAATTAACCTAGCTAAAGGTAATTAGCAAATCAATCGGAGAGGGGAACTAGGACTTCTGCATCCTCATTCTAAAGACAGGTTTACATAATTGGTTAATCTAGCTAGAATGAAAGAAGGGGGTCAACCTTCATGATAGGAGACACCTCAGTGGGAAAAGTAAGGGGAGGAACTTTACAAGGAATTTTGCTAGGTCAGAATTACGTGAAACAAGATGGAGGATGTCATATATAAAAAGTCTGTTCCATGTTTTTTACTTCGGTGATTTTGTTCAAAGCACCCCCTGGTAACATGAGGCTTTAACTATCTTTGTATTTCTATCTTTTTAATAAACTCCTTTAAATCTTCAGCAAGAGTCCAGGCTATTGCATATCTATCCTTGGCTCAGGAGAAGAACCCGTGGTTTTTGTGTTTGAGAAGAATTATTCCAGGGGTCTAGTAAAGGTCCCTGGGGACAGTTCCCCCAAATGGTAACAGTCACAGTCCCAAACCGTAACAATATGAAGCATGCTCGTATTCTGTGACACATTCTCTATGGTGAATAAACCCCACTTTATTTTTAGAAACTCCTGGGGTGTATACGTACAAATAGATATTCTGCTGTCAGGTCAATTTATACAACATTCAAACTCACACCAATTTCCATGCATCTTCCCAAAGCAACACTGCAAACGAAGAGCATCAAGAACACACTATTATTTCTGTGTAGGCGCTGAGGCACCAGTGCCTGTCCTCCTCCTTTTCTGTCTATGACATCATAATTTGAGAATGGCTGCAGTGCATTTTCTTTCATTTGACAGCTGAGTAAGCATTCACTCAATCAGACTGTACTTCCCAAAGTGCATGTGTTTTAAAGAACAGAATTCATGGTTCTCTCTACTTTTTCAGGCCGTAAGGTTTCTAACAAATTATCTAGCTAGACAATGTGCGAGGCATGTATTGACAGACTCTTTAAACAGACAGTGAAAAGTATTGGAGTGGATTGAGTCCTTTACTATGTTTAAAAACTTTAGACAATTAGGGCCTGGCATGGTGGCGCACACTTGTAATCCCCGCGCTTGGGAGGCAGAGATAGGAGGATGGCGCAGGTTTGAAGCCAGCTGCTTAGGAGACCCTGTTTCCAAATAAAAATGTAAAAGTTGGTCTGGGAGTGTAGCCCGGAGGTAGAAAGGCTTCCAGGAACCCCAGTACCACCAAAAAAAACCCACAAAATTTAGACAATTAGATACAATGCACTTTAGGAGTATTGTATCTAATTGTCCACAAATCTCTAGCAGATCCATTTATTTGGAGAGAAAAAAATCAATTTCTCCAGTTTCACAAGTTTTAACTTTTAGTGTTGAGACTGAGTACACACTGGCCAAATTTGATCTACTAGGGACCCAACTGTTTAAAAAACTGATCCATAAAGGGAAAGATGCAAATGTCTATTCAGCTTTTCCACTGGGCTTAAGGGCAACCAAATAATCAAGCAGCGAAACTTTTCTTTAAGGACATGCTCCAGATTATAAACAAAGAATATTAGAGTCAGAATGTTATCATCTGTAAACCAAAGATCCAAAAAATCATCAACGACAACTAAAACCACAAAAGGAGAGAAAGCTAAATTTTATGTGCTTTCCAATGAAAGTACAGAGTGCCACATTCCAAAATTTACTCCAGACTCTGAATCTAAGAGTAACATGGTACAGGGACTCATGTTAGATAACATCCCAGGAAAGCAGTCAAGCTCATACTGTGGAAACCAATGGAATCTTCAATAAATTTCTTGCTGCCAGGCATAGTGGCCCATGAGTTAATTCCAGTACTTAGGAGGTTGAGACATGAAGACCCCAGGTTTGAGGCCAGCCTCAACAACATAGAGGGACCACGTTTCAAAATTTTAAAAATGAAAAGGACTGGGGTGTAGCTTGGAGATAGAATGCCCCTGAGTTCAATTCCCAGTACAGATATATATATATATATATATATATATATTAATATTTAATGAGAAAAAATGAGTTGGAGAAAATCTAAATATATTTAAAAAGAATCAATTTATCAACCAGGTGTGATATTCAGACCTTATCAAAACCCTAATATTAAAAAATAATTGCCAGATATGGTGGCACATATTTGTAGTCCCATTACTCAGAAGACTGAAACTGAATAATCACAGGTTCAAAGGCAATCTCAGAAATTTAATGAGGCTCTCCACAACTTAACAAGCCTGTTTCCAAAAAGAAATATGTCTGGGAGTATAGTCCAGAGATAGAAGGTCACTGGGTTCTATCACCAGTACAAAAACAAAATCATTAAAAATATAAAAAGATATATTTCGCATTGTCAAAATACTATGTAATTAAACAATTATTTTATAATTGTTTTAATATGAATTTTATAATTTTAAATTTCATTAATAATATTTTGGTAATTGTTAATAATTATTTTAATATTTATAATAAATATTTATAGCTTAAAGTAGATAGAATTCGGATTTAAATTATCCATAAGGAAGAGAATGATGTGAATGGGATTTTTAGAAATAATATTGAACCTGGAGATGAGACAATAAGATTTTTATCATATCACTCTTAAAGTTTAAAATTGTTGATTCATAAAAAGTATGTTTATTTTTAAAATATCTAAATCCAAAGGAGAAATGGTGAGAATTTTTGGCTCACTATTATTAATACCAAGCCTCCCAATTTTTCATTCAAATTTGTGGCTCCCTTTAAATCATTTGTGTGTGTGTGTGTGTGTGTGTGTGTGTGTGTGTGTGTGCACATGCATGCATGCACACATGCACGTGTGTGATACTGGTAATTGAAACCAGGTCATTCTGCTTCTGAGCTACACCCCCAGGCCTGGCCTGTTTTTTATTCTTTATTTTGTTTTAGTTTGTCTCACTAAGTTGTGGAGAGCCTTACTAAGTAGCTGAGGCTGTCATGAACCTGTGATCCTCCTATCTTAGCCTCCCAAGTACTGGAATTTTAAGCATAGGCTGACATGCCTGGTTCCATTAAATCATGTTTGAGTAATGAAAGACATTTTTTCTATGTTTTAGAGGAGTCTTAGAAAGTGCACCAGTTATGTCTATTGATAAATATCTTCCCTTCTCATTTAGGGCTATTGTTTGAGTGTAGGTATAAAGTCCAAGAATGTTGTTTACAATATACTCTTGCCAGCAATGTTTTTTTTTTAATTTTTCAATGGGAGGTTCTTAAACCCTGATAATCTAAGGAGGTGAAGCCATTAATTTAAAAAAACCCTGTTTTTACCTAATAAACACTTCTAATATACTAAATGTACAGTATTTCTCCCCCACACACACCAAACCTCCAGTTCTCCAGATAAAAACTGCTTTCCCTAAAATTCAGTTCCAAAGCTCTCTGGAGCTAGTGAATATCCCTCAAATTAAATGCTCAGTCTGACAAGTCTGCTCTCTCCAGCTGAAATTCTAATCACAAGTCCCAGGTTGTCATCTATAGTTTCTGATCAAGTTTCTATATATCAAGGGTTCACTTAACTCCTTAATCACATTCAGTGATATGTTACAGCAATTCACAAAACTCAAGGAATTTATTTTGCTAAATACCAGCTTATTAAAAAAGATACTATATGAATGCTGCATGCATGTATTTTTCACTCTGAACCTCACTATAGTATTATGCTATATAAAGAAGATATTATAAAGGATATAGATAAATATCCAGAAGAAGAGGTACATAGTGCAGAGATCTGAGGAATCCTAAATGCAGAGGTTTCAGAAGCATTGTCTCCTGGCACACGAATATGTCAGTCACCCAGAAGCTTTCCAATTGCCATAGTTTAGGAATTTTTATGGGTGCTTCATCATATAGCCATAGATGGTTATTAACCCAATCTCCAGCTTGCCTTTTTCCCCACCTCTAAGGTTGGAGGATGGGACAGAAGAATTGAAACTTTCAGATCATGGCTGTGGTGAACAGAAAAGAAGCTATCTAGCAAATCACCAAGAGCAGTCTGATTAGAACAAAAGACATTTCTATCACTCAGGAAATTCTCATCTTTACGAACTTTGTGTAAGATGTCCCCATCACCATCGTCACTCAGGAAATTATGGGTTTTAGGAACTCTGTCAAAAACCATGGTCAAAGACTAACAAGACAGGATGTTCTTATGACCTATATCACTCAAATCATTTCAAGGATTTTAGGAGCTCTGTGTCATGATCCTAGGTTAGAGAGCAAATACGCATCTTTTAAATTAGGTAACACTATAATTTACTTGCAGCAGCTTCAGGAACTCATTTCAGAGACATCAATATTAAATAAAATATATACCCTAAAAATATATATATTCATTTCTGTGGTCACTGGCAGAGACTACGTATAGAGTTTCACTTGCAGCTTTTCTGGCTTCCTCCTAAGAGGCACCCACTTTGGTATAAAAGCTTTGGTGGCAGAGTTTCTGAAATTTCTGCTTTGATAAGGTTAACACCACACTGGGATGTTATTTAACATTTTGTTAAAAATCTGAGCATCGGTTACTAGGGTGTTCAATTTATAAAAATATATATATATATACATCTATATACTATGATATTTGTATTTTTCTGTGTACTGTATACACTATCATACTTGAATAAAGTGTCAAAGCATAAAGCAGTCAGGGCTTGCTGAAAAAATATCTGTCTTTTCACATTTGTTTCAGTTAGACAAGAAAAGTCAGCCTTCACAGTGATACTGCAAGATGGCAAAGCCTGATCACAGATAAATTCAGATCTGCATTATTTATGGCTATCCAAACCACAACTCAACCGATTAAGACCTAGGTTTTAGATTAACCCTATACCATATTCAGGGCAGCAATAGATCTTTATAATGTGAATTGAAGCATTCCATGGTTCACATTCAATTTGAACTTTGATGGCAATTTTGGGGATTCTATCAGGGCCTGTACCTGCGATAGGGATTGTGAAATATTGTGAGAAACACATTTCCTGGTTCATTTCAATTTGGTATATAATAACTCAGCTTTACTGGTAATGGCATTTCAAGGTGGAAACCATAAACCTGGTGCATGAAAGAATTACAGGGAAAGAAATATGAACCTCATTTTCCGACCTCAGGGTCAGAATGTGGACTTGCAAGGAAAAATCTTAGGTATACTTCTACTCTGAAGAAACACCAGAAGAGAGAATAATGTATATTGAGCAGATGAACTAGAGCTTGCTCTATATGACACATTTTAACTCATTTTAGAAACATCAATGTTAAATATAATATATACCCTAAAAATATAGTTTGATGAAATGTTATTAAACACATTGATATTCAGATGTTGATGCATAAAATCATATATATATATATATATATATATATATGTATATATGTATACACACACACACACACACACACACACATATATATATATAGTTTAGGAAGAAGATAATGAATTTATAATTTTTCAAATATGGAGAACTATCATTAATCAGTCATAAAAATGATCAAATATTTGCAGCAGTTGTAAAACAAACAAATCTTATATAAGAAAGTCATATATATATATATATATATACACACACACATATATATATAAATCTACATATATCTAAACATATATATATATATATACCTAATAAAAATAGCATTGTATATCATGTCCTATTTAAGAGACATATTATATATGTCAACCAATGTACATGTACACGTTATACATATCTACAAATCTTATGTAATCATAGTCCAAACACTCTGTTCACAGTACCAAAGAATATATAATTTTTAATTTTTTTAATGGCAACATAAGGTAACTGTTCTGGTAAAAGTGAGATATTAATATTTAACTCTTTTGACATGCATTTTCTTAACCTATGTAAAGAGAATGATATATATCATAAATGCAATGACACATTAATATAGAGAATATAAAAAAGCTTCCTAGTGTATAATTCATATGTAATATAATGTATATTATAGAGAATATAACAAATATATATAGTTTATAAGGTATGAAATCCTGAGTTGTTAAATGCTCACTTATTACAAATATATCTTATTATAGTAATAATGTAATATTTGCCTATAAGTACACTTAATTGGTATAAAATATCAATTATTTGCTAGCAATAGATTTATTACATTTTTCAATTTATAAACACAAATTACTCATTTTTTTCCTTGTGACTTTTGAGATTGGTGGCATGCTTAGAAAAATCCCTCTTATATCTGAGCATGGTGGTGCATGCTTTTAATCCCAATACTTGGGAGGCTGAGATAGGAGGATTCCAGGTTCACAGCCAGCTTCAGCAACTTAGACCATGTTTGAAAATAAAGAATAAAACATAGGTCTGAGTGTGTAGCTTGGAGGTAGAATGTCCTGGGTTCAACTCTGTCATGCAAAAAAAAAAAAATTCTCTTTTAAAATATTACAAAATTACTCTTCTATGCTATCTTATAATTCAAAATGTTTCATGTTGATATTTAACTTCATTTGATGTATATATTTTCATACTATGTGAATTGGGCATCTAGTTTTTTTATATTTTCTAAATATATAGCCAATTACTTCTAAGTCATTTTTGAATACTGTGTTCCGCAGATTTAAAACATCATCTTTAATAATATAAAAGATCATACACATGCATAGACCTCTTCCAAAACTATTAGACAACTATCAGGCTTTTTCTTAATTGTGATATATTTGGCTGCTTTTAATATAAATCTTATCTGGTTGTGTATAAATAAACATAAAGACTCCCAGCCAATAATATTTTCACAATAATTGATTTGTTTTCCTGGAATGTCATGACAGTACTCAGCCTACTCATGATTTTACAGTGTGGATTGGGTCTTAACGGAAATTAGAAAAACAACTCCTGCACTATTATATCTTCTAGGCTGGAATTGATCCTGTTTTCAACTACTTGAAATGAAAATGAGAAACCAAATTGTATAAACATGTTCTGTCTACCCTCTACTTCTATTATCATAAATAAAATCTCCTTATTATTTGGAAATCTGCATATGTAACTTCTTTTGCTTTCCACCACTATGGCTAATTCCTGCCTATTAATTTTCTTTTTTTAATTTTTTTAAAAATTTTCTATTGGTGCACTGTATTCATACATCATAGTGGGATACAAACTTTTGTAGACATACATGCACACATCGCCCAGCTAGCCCCCACCCGATCCCCACCCCATTCTCTCCCCATCCCTCCTTCCCATGCTTGGCTTACTGGTTGACATCTAGTATTATAGCAATTTATCCAAAATTAAAAATGATAATATCACATAACAGTTTCATTTGTCTGATACCAAGCTTTTGATAACTTAAAGATAACATTTCAATATTTCTTTTTGCTTTCTTTCTTACCAAAGAATATTTTTTTCTTTTCTTTTTTTTTTAGGTGAAACTATCATATATTTATATATTTATTTTTCAGAAAAAAAATCTATCCTAATATAGAATGTGGACTCTAGATACCCAAAATGATCTTTCATCTTGACCCAAATACCATTTTGAATCTTTTGAGTTCTCCAGGAACATCTCTTTCAAGTCTGTCTTCTATCTAAACCCTACCTTTTAGTACTGATTTCTATTTTACAGAGTAGAAGGTTGCTGAGGATCAAACAGGTTGAACATCTTGCCTAAGAAATTGGATATTATACAATATAGTGATGGCTTTCTGATACACTGAGACCAAGCTGATGTTCCATGTATAACTAATTAAACTTATGTGAATATGCGTTGGTCACACGGGGTTATTTCATAAATATTGTGAAGGATTGCTGGAGATGAATAAAGATACGTTAAAAATGATGATTTGACTTTGCACAATCCTAAAGCCCAAATTATCAACCTGTGACGTGCTCAAAGGAAGAATGTGTTGACTATCTCTCTCCTTATCACATCTTCTTAGTTTACTAAGTGATGGGCATCATATGATACATTATGTGCCAAGATCAATCCATTCAAAATATTGTTTGGGTGCCTTAGGTTAAATCATGGTATCCGTAGGAGTTGAAAAAGTACTACTCAGAACCAGGAAAACAAGAGGCTCTTTCTTTCTAAAACATCTTTATGATCTATAATGTAACTTACCTTTTTATATTATTCTGAATATATAATGCAATTAAGAAGGGAGTAGTGTAAATAATGCTATTGACTATGCCAACCTCAAAGTCATGTACAGGGAATGGGATTGAAAAAACAGTGGTATCCAGAGGAAAATGATCCAAGAGCTGTGTGCATGTATCGCTGTATACCTCAGTACAATTTATAATTACAAGGCACCAAAAAGTATAAAAGGATTTTTGATAAGAGTTTGTGAATAATTTTTGGCAAATAAGTAAGACCTTAAATAAGAGCTACTTATTAATGTTCTCTTGAGAGAGGATAGTTGATTTTTTTAAATTTATTTTAAGAGTGTTTAATTTTTCCGGGTGTGGTGGTGCACGCTTGTAATCCCCGCTCTTGGGAGGCGGAGACAGGAGGATTGCGCAGGTTCGAAGCCAGTCTCGCTGGCGTAAGAGACCCTGTTTCAAAATATGATAGGTCTGGGAGTATAGCCCAGAGGTAGAAGGGCTTCCAGGAACCCCCGTACCACCAAAAAAAAAAAAAAAAAAAAAAAAAAAAAACAATAGGAAAAAAAAAGATTTAATTTAAAAAAATGTTTAATTTTTTCTTATTTCTCAATTAGTTTAAGATACATGAATCAGCTGAGTGTCTAAAACATTGCTAAATTATAATACTATATAATCATGATTTGAAGGGTAAAAAATAAAAATTTTTATTTGAAAGCGTAAATTTTAAAACTTCACAAATTAAAGGTGTCATATAAATCATCTCTGGCCTTAATTTCATCTTAGAATGTGTGTGTGTGTGTGTGTGTGTGTGTGTAGTGTCACAAATATATTGCAACGTTGGTACAGTTTGAGTAGAAAAGTAATAGAAGAATATGAGCTACAAAATGTATTTGTACAATAGAAAATGCCCAGAACTAAAAGTCAGCAGAGATTTAGACTAAGATCTTATAATATATAACCATAGTATAGAAAAGCTAAATAACAACTCTGAGGCTTGATAAAAGTGGTAGCTTGGATTCAAAGCTCTTGACATTCTCTCCCTAACATAAAATATGAGTAAGTCCATGACTTTCTTGCTGTAGTCCCAATATGACATCATTGTTGTTACTGCACATATTTATTTTTCTGTTTAATGTTGAATACATCACCATCTGCCTCGTTTGAATAAAATAGTTTTTGCAGTAGTACAAAGTATTAATGGATAATAGACTACAAAGAACATTTCTTATTCTTGTCACTTTTAGAATATGGAAGCTACTTTGAGATGCTATATGTCAAAGGGACTTAAATTCATATATACATATGAATGAAATATTTATACATAAATATAAATATATGAACAGAATGTTTACATAGCTACTTCTTCATAAGCAACAAAAGATAGGATTCTCAAAAACCAAATTACTTAAAAAAGAACATGATATTTACTAATATAAAATTAAAGCTTCATTGTTAGACATTAAATAAAATACATTATATATATATATATATATATATATATATATATATATATAAAATGTCTTACTGTGGTGCTATTCCCCAGTAACTAATACATAATATTTTCTTTAAAATAATGTAGTAAGAAAATGCTAACAGGCCTACCTTGGTTTAGGAAAATAAAAACTTTTGGGAAAACAAAAAACAAAACAAAACGAAAAAAACCCTACAATCTCTATGTGGTAGCATATACCTGCAATCCCAGTACTTGGGAGGCTCAGACAGGGAGATTGCAGGTTCAAGGCCAACGTCAGCAACTTAGTGAGACCCCATTTCCATTTCAAAATTAAAAATAAAAGTGCTGGGGGTATATTGTGGAGGTAGGTAGAATGCCACTGAGTTCAATCCACAGTACAAAAGGAGAAGAGGAGGACAGGAGGGAAGAAGACTTGAATCTCTTGAATGATTTATTTTCTCAATCTCATTTATAGCCCAAAATAGATGCAAGTGATTTAAGTTATTTTCCATTAGCATTTTTTCTTCATTTGCTTAGGTAAAAATGACAAAGAGCTTAACGGGGATGTGGCAGATGAAGTGTTAGTAATATGGGTCTTTTATTAGAATGCATGTTTTTAAAGAAAGGCTTTATAGATAAATGTGTGTGGGCTCTGTGGTATAATCTGTAAAAACAGAAAGAGCAAAATATAAAATTAGATTCAACCTGACCCTGAAGTTATATGTATGGAGATACAATACAAAAGAACGAAAGGAGTTTGAAATTCATTAAATGTCCCAAAAACCAGCATGAGTGTGAACTTCCAGAATGGATACCATTTCTGATACAAGCTTATCTTGTCTATAACAAAGCCTCCAATTACTGTGAACAGGAGGCTGATGTTATTACCAGGTGAAAGCAAGGTCTGTGTACTGCAGAAAGAAGAATTTTGGCTGAGAAGTGAAAGAAGGAGGTGAAGGATCCACTGTGTTTCCTCAGACTTTAGAAAGAGTGAAAACAAAGCTATAAAGTACTTTTCATTCTGGAATCAGTAAGCATTGTCTTTCCTTCACTCTTGGAAAACAATGGAAGCCAGGAAACTACTTAGGCACTACTTTAAGAGATTTTTAGACTTTTGTAACGACATATTTTTTCTCTCTGATGCGTTTTCTTTATCATTATATGCGGCACATAGTTCTAAAATGCAGGTTTATATGTGGTACACAGTCTCCCCTTGGGAGATATACATTAAGATAGGAGGAAACTTCATTTTCCCTAGTTACACTTAGCTGGACAATCTGGTTTTCAATCTGTATACTCATTTATGCATTGTGAGATGTGCACATGTACCTATGAATGTATGTACACTGACATAAATTTGATGCTGAGTGTGCCAAGGTGTTTTATTTTTCCTTTTAGTTTCTAATTCAGGTCAGATGATCAACACGGTGGAAACAAGACTATAGGAGACACATTTCTGTTGAAAACCTCCCTTTACCTTAGAAACCCACAATCATCTGTAATTATGTGTTTTCTCCAAGATATTTTTCCTTCCTTAATATCAAAAACTTGCCTTGATATCTCTCACTTTATGAGATGTAAAATATGCAGTACGTTTGTTGATTTCTATTTCAAGCATCTCAGAATATATTTCATACTGATAAAGTAACATCATAGCCATAAAACAGCCTGGGAGTGAAGAGAGGGCAATTTAATACACATTGGGCATTTGTCACTACTTTTTTTCTATTTGAGATAAGGCCTTGATGGTCAATATTTTCCCCTCACTTACTATTCCCTTATCTTTGGAATTCAAGTGAAATTTTATATACTTAATTGTAAATTCAATTGAAATGCATTTTAATAATATTCTAGCTACCATCTTAGAATAAGAATGAAATTCTTGACCCCTGTTTTGTGTTTGTATGAGAGTTACCATTAGTAATAATGAAAAGAATCTCTTCTTGCTTTTTCCCTAAATAAACTACGGAGAATATGAAGTTGGTATGATGCACAAGTATTATTTTTAAAACATCAATCTATGTAGTCCTCAATCAACTCTCAATTACAAAGTTCAGAACAGTTTTACTATAATTCTTCAAAGTATAGACATAAGACTTTATAGTCTAGATTTCTTCTGAGAAAATGTCCTTTTCAGATGCTCAGGTA
Source organism: Muscardinus avellanarius (assembly GCF_963383645.1). Lineage (NCBI taxonomy): Eukaryota > Metazoa > Chordata > Mammalia > Rodentia > Gliridae > Muscardinus > Muscardinus avellanarius. Next base: position 148,799,929 of record NC_137786.1, read on the forward strand.
TCAGATTGTGAAGAAGTGTTTATTTGTAACAATATATTAGCAAGGAAGATGCATATGCCCCAGGAACTGCACATATTCCTTCAGAAAAAATGATTATACATTGAGGTGTCTGTCATAAACAAGGAGCATGGGCATCGCCATAAATGCAAACTTTCATGCTTTTCCCTGATGGACAGAACCAGAATCTGCAAGTTTAACAAGTCCTCTAGGTGATTTATATGAATACTAAAGTGTAGGAGCCCAGCATCTGTCAAGCTCTCCCAAGCTCCAGTCTGACTCCTCACAGACTGTGTAGAGTCAACACATCTGTCTACACCTTACATTCTTTCACATAGGGATGAAATTTTAGCTCTGAAAAGAGTTTTAATGGAATGTTTAACATTCTTGAGCAAAGTTGAACAAGCAAGAAACATTTCTGCCTGAGATTCATATTCTGGACCCTAACAGCCTTGCATATGAACTATGCGGTGTATGATCTGCTCATTTATGAGAAGTGATAAGAATACTGCTGAGTGTGTGGTGTAAGGATTTGACAGACAGAAATAACAATGAGATGCTTTCACTAGTGACTCACTGATGTTCATGCGATGTCACCTTACTGAATAGAAAAGGTCTTGTTCTAAGCAATTATTTTATAAAAACATTTATTTGAATTTTAAAAAATAAATTTGAAATTTTAAGAAACTGACTAAAACTTAGTGAACAAACTTAAAATTATTTCTAAAACATATAAAATATTTCTATTTTTAATGGGAAACAGTTCAAATACTATTATGGCAATGATAATTGGCGGATATTACTACCAATTATACTAACATGTATAGAAAGGGAGGAGGAAGAAGCAAGATGAGATGCAGAAGGAAATATACCAAGAACTGTATGCATGTATGTGTGTAACACTTTGAACCTCATTATGATGTTTAATTGCAAAATACTAATACAATTATTTTTATATTTATTTATTTATGTATTTATTATTATTTTTTGGTGGTGCTGGGATTCCTGGAAGCCCTTCTACCTCCAGGCTACACTCCCAGACCTATTTTTACATTTTTATTTGGAAAAAGGGTCTCCTAAGCCAGCGAGGCTGGCTTCAAACCTGCACGATCCTCCTGCCTCTGCCTCCCAAGCTCGGGGATTACAAGCGTGCGCCACCGTGCCCGGCAATAAAATTATTTTTAAAAGAAAGGTTTGCACCGGGTGTGGTGGCGCACGCTTGTAATCCTTGCCCTTGGGAGGCAGAGATAGGAAGATCACACAGGTTCGAAGCCAGCCTCGCTGGCTTAGGATACCCTGTTTTCAAATAAAAAATATAAAAATAGGTCTGGGAGTGTAGCGAGGGGGTAGAAGGGTTTCCAGGAACCCCAGTACCACTAAATAAATAAATAAATAAATAAATAAATAAATAAATAAATAAATAAATGGAAGATTTTCTGTGTGGTGGTGCATGCTTGTTTGCTTGTTATCCCAGTACTTGGAAAGCTAAGATAGGAGGAACACAGGTTTGAGGACAATCTCAGCAACATATCAAGATGCTGTTAAAAAAAAAAAAAGAGACCCCTGGAGAAACCGGACCCAGTAAGACGCTGGGTTCTGGGCGGGGGTCGCGGGCTGGGCACGCCAGATGGGGCCCTGGTCGCGGGACTCTGGGCCCCTGCCGAACTGCGCGTAGCACGCCAGACCCCTGGAGAAACCAGGCCCAGTAAGACGCTGGGTTCTGGGTGGGGGTCGCGGGCGGGGCACGCCTAATGGGGCCCGGGTCGCGGGACTCTGGGCCCCGGCCGAACTGCGCGTAACACGCCAGACCCCTGGAGAAACCGGACCCAGTAAGACGCTGGGTTCTGGGCGGGGGTCGCAGGCTGGGCACGCCAGATGGGGCCCGGGTCGCGGGACTCTGGGCCCCTGCCGAACTGCACGTAGCACGCCAGACCCCTGGAGAAACCAGACCCAGTAAGACGCTGGGTTCTGGGCAGGGGTCGCGGGCTGGGCACGCCAGATGGGGCCCGGGTCGTGGGACTCTGGGCCCCAGGCAGAACTGCGAGTAGCACGCCAGACCCCTGGAGAAACCAGGCCCAGTAAGATGCTGGGTTCTGGGTGGGGGTCGCGGGCGGGGCACGCCTAATGGGGCCCGGGTCGCGGGACTCTGGGCCCCTGCCGAACTGTGCGTAGCACGCCAGACCCCTGGAGAAACCGACCCAGTAAGACGCTGGGTTCTGGGCGGGGGTCGCGGGCTGGGCACGCTAGATGGGGCCCTGTTCGCGGGACTCTGGGTCCCGGCCGAACTGCGAGTAGCACGCCAGACCCCTGGAGAAACCGGGCCCAGAACAGAAAAAGATAAAGAAAAATATCGGAGAGGTGGTAAGAAAGCCATTATGGATGCCAGGACACTGGAGATGCAGACAAAACTTATCTAAATGCACTGGAACTTATGGAAAAATTCGCCGTGAAAGAGGACTGCTATTTCTCTATATTGTTAAGAATCTCAGACATCACATATAAGGAGAAAGTTTAGCGGAGACCAAGGAGAAATGCGGTGTTGAAAAAGTTCTTCGCGATGGTGGTGGAGACTTGTATTCAGGAGAAGCAGAAACCGGATCTTACCAACTTTATTTTTTTGGAGAAATTACACTAAATGTCGAATGCTACCATCACGCATGCTTAGGAACACTGGACAACATTCAGAGTGGAAAAAGAGCCTGGGAAGGATTTGAAACGGTGGAGGCAGTGGCAATGCCAGTGGCCAATATTCGGGGGAGGCAGAGATCTGATACATTACAACTGGAACCTTTAAAATAATAACCACAGAGACAGTGATCGGAACCTGCTGAGGGGTTAGGCGGGCGCCGGGGCCAGTGGCCGACATCGGAGCTTGCTGTGAGGCAAGGCCACTACTGAGGCCTCCGTGGCCGGGATTGGAACATGCAGAGGGGTTAGACCGATGCTGGGGCCAGCGAGGCCGGCATTGGAGCCTGCCATGATGCAAGGCTTGTGCTAGGGCCTCCGAGGTCGGGTCCGGAACTTGCTGAGGGGTTAGGCCGGTGCTGGGGTCAGCGAGGCCGGCATCGGAGCCTGCCGTGAGGCAAGGCCAGTGTTGGGGCCCCCGAGGACGGGGCCGGAGCCTGCTGAGGGGTTAGGCCGGTGCTGGGGCCAGCGAGGCTGGCATCAGAGCCTGCCATGAGGCAAGGCCGGTACTTGGGCCTCCGAGGCCAGGATAAGAGCCTGCCGAGGGGTTAGGCCGGTGCTGGGGCCTCCGAGGCCAGGATAAGAGCCTGCTGAGGGGTTAGGCCGGTGCTGGGGCCAGCGAGGCCGGCATCGGAGCCTGCCTTGAGGCATGACCAGTGCTGGGGCCTCCGGGGCCAGGATAAGAGCCTGCTGAGGGGTTAGGCCAGTGCTGGGGCCAGTGAGGCCGGCATCGGAGCCTGCCTTGAGGCAAGGCCGGTACTGGGGCTTCTAGGCCAGGATAAGAGCCTGCAGAGGGGTTAGGCCAGTGCTGGGGCCAGCGAGGCCGGCATCGGAGCCTGCCGTGAGGCAAGGCCGGTACTGGGGCCTCCGAGGCCAGGATAAGAGCTTGCCGAGGGGTTAGGCCGGTGCTGGGGCCAACAAGGCCAGCAGCGGAGCCTGCCGTGAGGCATGACCAGTGCTAGGGCCTCCGAGGCCGGGATCGGAGCATGCCGAGGGGTTAGGCCGGTGCTGGGGCCAGCGAGGCCGGCATCGGAGCCTGCCGTGAGGCAAGGCCGGTATTGGGGCCTCCGAGGCCAGGATAAGAGCCTGCCAAGGGGTTAGGCCGGTGCTGGGGCCAGCGAGGCCGGCATCGGAGCCTGCCTTGAGGCATGACCAGTGCTGGGGCCTCCGAGGCCGGGATCGGAGCCTGCCGAGGGGTTAGGCCGCTGCTGGGGCCAGTGAGGCCGGCATCGGAGCCTGCCGTGAGGCAAGGCCGGTACTGGGGCCTCCGAGGCCAGGACAAGAGCCTGCCGAGGGGTTAGGCCGGTGCTGGGGCCAGCGAGGCCGGCATCGGAGCCTGCCTTGAGGCATGACCAGTGCTGGGGCCTCCGAGGCCGGGATCGGAGCCTGCCAAGGGGTTAGGCCGCTGCTGGGGCCAGCGAGGCCGGCATCGGAGCCTGCCGTGAGGCAAGGCCGGTACTGGGGCCTCCGAGGCCAGGATAAGAGCCTGCTGAGGGGTTAGGCCAGTGCTGGGGCCAGTGAGGCCGGCATCAGAGCCTGCCTTGAGGCAAGGCCGGTACTGGGGCTTCTAGGCCAGGATAAGTGCCTGCAGAGGGGTTAGGCCAGTGCTGGAGCCAGCGAGGCCGGCATCGGAGCCTGCCGTGAGGCAAGGCCGGTACTGGGGCCTCCGAGGCCAGGATAAGAGCTTGCCGAGGGGTTAGGCCGGTGCTGGGGCCAACAAGGCCAGCAGCGGAGCCTGCCGTGGGGCATGACCAGTGCTAGGGCCTCCGAGGCCGGGATCGGAGCCTGCCGAGGGGTTAGGCCGGTGCTGGGGCCAGCGAGGCCGGCATCGGAGCCTGCCGTGAGGCAAGGCCGGTATTGGGGCCTCCGAGGCCAGGATAAGAGCCTGCCAAGGGGTTAGGCCGGTGCTGGGGCCAGCGAGGCCGGCATCGGAGCCTGCCTTGAGGCATGACCAGTGCTGGGGCCTCCGAGGCCGGGATCGGAGCCTGCCGAGGGGTTAGGCCGCTGCTGGGGCCAGTGAGGCCGGCATCGGAGCCTGCCGTGAGGCAAGGCCGGTACTGGGGCCTCCGAGGCCAGGACAAGAGCCTGCCGAGTGGTTAGGCCGGTGCTGGGGCCAGCGAGGCTGGCATCGGAGCCTGCCTTGAGGCATGACCAGTGCTGGGGCCTCTGAGGCCGGGATCAGAGCCTGCCGAGGGGTTAGGCCGCTGCTGGGGCCAGCGAGGCCGGCATCGGAGCCTGCCTTGAGGCAAGGCCGGTACTGGGGCCTCTGAGGCCGGGATCGGAGCCTGCCGAGGGGTTAGGCCGGTGCTGGGGCCAGTGAGGCCAGCATCGGAGCCTGCCGTGAGGCAAGGCCGGTACTGGGGCCTCCGAGGCCAGGATAAGAGCCTGCTGAGGGGTTAGGCCGGTGCTGGGGCCAGCGAGGCCGGCATCGGATCCTGCCTTGAGGCAAGGCCGGTACTGGGGCCTCAAGGCCAGGATAAGAGCCTGCCGAGGGGTTAGGCCGGTGCTGGGGCCAGCGAGGCTGGCATCGGAGCCTGCCTTGAGGCAAGGCCGGTACTGGGGCCTCTGAGGCCAGGATAAGAGCCTGTCAAGGGGTTAGGCCGGTGCTGGGGCCAGTGAGGCCGGCATCGGAGCCTGCCGTGAGGCATTACCAGTGTTGGGGCCTCCGAGGCCGGGACTTGAATCCTGCCAAGGGGTTAGACTGGTGCAGGGGCCAATGGCCAGCATCGGAGCCTGGCGTGAGGCAAGTTCACTCCTGCGGACTCCAAGGTCGGGACCAAAGCCAGCTTAGGGGTTTGACCGGTTCAGGGGCCAGCGAGACCATAACTGGGTCCTCCCATGAGGCAAGGCCGCTGCGTGAGCCAGCGAGGTCTGGATCAGTCCACTGAGTAGCCAGGCCACTACTGGGACCATCAAGGGTGGGATTGGTACTTGCAACGCAGCATGCACAGAGAAATATCGCAGAAAATATAAATCAGACGTTTCTCTTAATCAGCAATAACTAGGAGGAAACGGGCAACAGGAAGAGGTTGAGCTATAGAAAGGGCCCTATAGTGAAGCAACTAATGTGACCAATCAGAGGGTATGTAATACTGGAGGACGGAGCCTCTTTAAAATGCAGGAGGTACATAAACAAATGTATCAAAGTAAATCACCAAAGAAGTGTGGGATGGAGGGAGGGGGAGGGAATGGGACGGGGGCTGGAGGAGGGCTAATTGGATGATGTGTGCTTGTATATCCTCTCAAGTCTTGTACTCCAATGTGATTGATATATGACTACAATGCACCAATTTAAAAAATAAATTAATTAAAAAAAAAAAAAAAAAAAAAAGCCGGGTGCACGCTTGTAATCCCCGCCCTTGGGAGGCTGAGACAGGAGGATCACGCTGGTTCGGAGCCAGCCTTGCTGGCTTAAGAGACCCTGTTTCCACATTAAAAAAAAAAAAAAAAAAAGGCTTCCACTGCAGAGATAATTGGTGGACCTGCACCTGCATTAAGTCAGTGGGAGGTACAAAGAATATTGGTTAAGCAGGATGGGAGAATGGGAGATAATGAATCCTTATAAAAACTGTTCTATGTTCAAAACCCTAGAGTCTTACTTTCAAAGCACTCCACTGTGTCCTCTCTGAAGCAATGCTTTGTTCTGTTCCTTCTTTCTACCTTTGTAATAATAAAAATTGCTAAATAAATAAATAAAATAAAACACAATATAAAGGGATGGAGGTATAGCTCAGAGGTAGAATGGCTTTGAGTTAAATCTTCAGTTCCACAAAACAATAATAATACTAGTAATAATAATAAACAAGAAGATATAAGTGAATAGACTAAACCTATCATATTTTACCTTATCCTAAAATTTTGTGCTCATCAACCTATATTTTGCAATCTAATTTCTAGAATCATCTAATATCAAAACCAATTCAGAAACAATGTTTGCAATTATTACAGATATTATAAGTAAATACAAATATGAAAATGTTGCCTGGTTCCTATATTATTTTGAGACAAGAGATTTTCTTACATACTTCTTGTATCTTTGAGTCCTGACCAAGGTGACATGCATGTGAATAATTTAAGAACAGCATTAGAAAACTAGTTTGCCAAAAATTTTTTGTCTATGAATGAAACAGTAAATTTAATATAATTTTTAATAGCTTCACTTGCAATTAGATAACAATACACATTGTTAACTTTTAATTTTGATGAAAATAATTTAAAAAATTATATATAGTACAGTGTACTCCCTTAAAAGATTTACCTAAATTCATACTTTTTATACATTTATCAACTCTTCATTTTTCTCTCCATCTCTCTATTAATAATATATGCCACATATATGTATACATACATATGTGTGTTTTGGCAGATGTATATTTGCATACGTTATTTAAGAATTAAGCTGTAAAGTCTTGATCTTGGCCATTTACATGTAAACATTGTAGTATGCATCTCCTTAAAATAAGATTTTCCTACAAGGACCAAATAGAGTTTTTAACTTTAGGCAACTAAAAGACCCCCAAATCATTATCTAACATAAAATCTAATTCAGATTTTACAAACAATCTTATTATCCTTTGCAGATTTTTTTCTTCTTTGATCTATGAGCCACTGAAAAATTAGTTATTGTTCATTATTATCACTGTCATCTCCCTTATTTGATAATAGTTCCTGTGTCATCCTGTCATTTATAGTTGATAATATTGATATCAACTAACAATGATATTTCTTAATAATATAGGAAAATTGTTCTTTAAAACTGTTTTTCAATTTGACTTTGGTTATTTTCTGATAAGCATTTTGTTGTTGTTGTTGTTGTGGTCAAGAATACTACATAAGTGATATTATGTCCTTTTCAGTGTAGTACATCAGGAGTCACAGGGTCATTCAGATCAGTTACTGTGTGCCAGTTTTCTCCCCTAAAAATGTAATACTTTTTCCACTTTTTAAAAGAGTTTTATGGAGATCTAGTTCATACAAAAGCACCCACCTAATTGAATGTGTACAATTTAATGTTTTTAGCATATACACAGTTGCACAAATATCATCACAGTCAATTTTAGAAAATTTTCATCATCCCTGAGAGAAACACGAAACTCCATTAGCAGCCACTTTTCATTTCTCCCTAAACCTTGCTCCTATTTATGTAGGCCTTGTGTATTTTAACTCTGAGAATGTTTTCCATGCCAAAGTAGGTTTCTAGACATTTTATGGTTTAATTAATCATTTTTCACTACATCTGGATTTGAGTCATATTTTGAAAGCCTTTCCTCACCTGGAGAAATTTATTTAATTTTCTGATTATGTGTGTATGGTATCATTTTATTTTTATAATTAGATTTGAGATTTTCTTGTAGCTTATTCCTCTAGTGTAAGAGGTGGACCCTTTGTGTATGTTTGTGCATATATGTGGGGTGGCGTACTAAGAGTTGAACATAGGGCAGTATTACCTCTGAGTTATATCCCCAACCCTATTATACTTTTTACTTTGAAAGAGAAATTTTCCATTATTTATTTTAAAATAGAAATTGTGATTATTATATATTTATCAAGAATAACTACAAACTTGGAATTGCTGCTTGGCTACTAGTTTCTTTTCCTAGAAAAGAGGTTTCCTTACATGGTTCTGATATCTTTGTGTCCTGACAAAGATGGTGTGCATGGCAAGTAACTTAAGAACAGCATTAGAAAACTAGTTTTTAAATAAGTTTTTTTTTTAATCTATGAATAAAAGAGTGATTGCTGAGGAACTCATGGAGATGCTGAGACTGACCTCAAACCTGTGATCCTCCTGTCTCAGTTTCTAAAGTACTGGGAATACAGCTGTGCACCTCCATGACTAGCTTGGATCCACTTTTGCATTTTTTCAAATGGTTATCAAATTTTTCCCGCAACTTATTTTAAAAAGCTACTACTAGTCAGGTGGTACATCTTTATATGCACTAAAATTTTTACATATATCTGAATCTATTTCTGTGGCTTTTAGTCTACTCCAATGGCATATTTGTCAATTCATGCAGTAGTAAGACATTGTTTAATTGGAAGAATTGTAGCCTATTTTAATTTCTGGTAATTGTAGCATACCTATAAAGTTTATTTTAAGAATTTCTTACTCTCATATGTTTATTTTTTCATATGGACTTTAGTATCATCTATTTAAAAATGTGTTGATAATTTTTATTAAAATCATGTTACACTTAAGGACTAGAACAAATTGATAACTTTACAATGTTGTGTTGCTCTGCCTCCTATTTTTAATTAAAATAATAACACAACTTTAATGCTTGGTTTATAAATTTTCACATACTATTGTACTTGCTCTTCAGAATGAGTCAAACACAGGAGTTTCAAGATTAATGTCGCATAGTAGAAAATAGGTTAAGAAACTTCCTTACTTGTAATCAAGAATGTTAAAGAAAATATGGAAAATAATAATGAGTAAGAATAACAAAATGTGCTGGATGACAGAATGTATAGAAGTTGTAAGAATGGATGTTGGGAAATGACATCTAATACTGAAGAGAAGAGAAAATGTACAACAAATGTTAATTGTAGAAAAAGTTTATAATTCTCATCAGTCAGCAAAAGTCAAGGCTGACAAGACTAATTTTTTTTGGTATAAAGCTTTTATTTTGTTCAATGTAATTTTTGTACTGGGGTCAGGATTGTTATATCTCTGAGTTACAACCCCAGACCCGATTTTATTTTATTTTTTATTTTAAAATAGGTCCTCACTAAGTTCCTAGGGGATCTTGCTAAATTGCTGAGTCTGACTTGAAACCTGAGATTGCCCTGTCTCAGACTTCCATTTTCTGGGATTACAGGGATGTACCACCACACCCAGAATTGCTCAATATATTAACTTCTAATTCTTTTCCAACTAAATGCATGTGAGCATAGTTACAAAGGACAGAACTTTATGAAAACAGTGGCATGCCTTTCAGAAAAATTTAAACAAATGTTCAGTACTTAGAATAAGTTAGCAGAAAAACAAAAAATGTTTTATTCTGTAGTTGCTAATTTTTTTCTCTCAACTATGGAAAATTCCTGTACAGTATTCTTTTAATTTATTTTCAATAATTATTTGCTTTAATTCTCACCATCTTTTGTTCTTCTTGGCACTACCCCTAAAAATATGCAATCAATCACAAAGCACAATAAATGAGAATTATAGTAATAATTAAGAAAGAAAAATCTAGCTTCTCATTTACTTTATCTAAAATTCTCAGTATATATTAAGTTCAAATGCTTAAAGCAAATAAAAGAATTAAGGTAGGTTTTTTTTTTTTTTTTTTTCCAGTACTGGGGATGGAACCCAGAGGCATTCTACCTTCAAGCTACACCCCCAGCCCTATTTTTCATTCTTTATTTTGAAACAGGGTCCCACTGAGTTGCAAAGGGCCTCATAATTAGCTGAGGCTGGCCATGAACCAGGATCCTCCTGTCTAAGCCTTTCAAATGCTGGTATTAAAAGCATGCCTGCACCACCACGCCCAGCTAATTAATGGAGTCTTTCAGTTGATGATTTCTAGAAAATAGTTTTTTGGGTTTTTGTCCTTTATGTTGATATTATTTTTTTGTATCATAATAGTGTATGTTTGTGTTTGTGTGCACATATTTATTTATTGCTTTTAATAGACACAGATGTTTACATGAAACTATGGATCCCTTTTAGTATAATGACCAAAAGAGAATGATATTTAACTGGTTAGGAGGGGGAGGGAATATAATCTAGCATTCACTCTGACCAATAAATTATTATGGATCAAATTTAATTGTAACACAGATACCTAAGAATGACTGAATGATATGGTAACTAAACTATATTTATTCAGTGATGTATACTCCAAATATTATATATGTTACTTTTGGGTAGAATTTCTCCCATAATTATGATCTTTAGATAGAAATTGTGGTGACAGTGTTATCCTCTCATGAACTAAATTATTAAGGTAGTGATTGTGAGTTGATGGCAGGAGGAAGAGAATGCCAGTCACTCATGGACTCACTCCAGTGAAGTACTGATTTTCATTTATAAAACATGAAAAAGGAAAGAAATAGCACTGTCATAGCATTCTCATACAATCTCATTAAGCAGCTAATGTTTCTGATGATAGTTACAACAGGTTTTATTTAGTTCTTAAATAGTGTAACATTTTCTCGATCTCCCTTACAGCATTATAATGAATATATATATGTATTTTTAAATATTTATTGGTGCATTATATTCATACATCATATTGGGGTAAAAACATTGTGTGTACATACATGTTCACATCACTGATTTAACCCCTACCCAATTCCCACCCCATTCCCTCCCCATCCCTCCTGCCCTTGCTTGGCTTAGTGGTTGACTTTGCTATGTTTAAGCACATTGTGTGTTTCCTCTTCCCCCCTACTTTCTCCTCCTTTAGGTTGTCTTGTTTGCTTCTCTATAGGATTTCCTTTTTCATCTAGAGTTCCTCCTATGACCCATTTCTCCTTAGCTTTCACATATTAGGGAAAGCATCTGATTTCTTATTTTTTGTGACTGACTAATCTCACTTAGCATAATGTCCTACAGTTCCATCCATTTCCCTGAAAATGATGCCACTGAGATTTTTTTAATGGCTGAGTAAAATTCCATTGTGTAAATATCCCACAGTTTTGTAATCCATTCATCTGTTGATGGACATCTTGGCTGGTTCCATAGTTTGGCTATGGTGAATTGTGCAGCTATGAACATAGATACACACGCATTAGTTTGGTAGTTTGGTTTCCTTTATTTTGGGTAGATACCCCGAAGTGGTATTGCTGGATCAAATGGTAGATTTGTTCCCATTCTTCTGAGGATTCTCCATACTGTTTTCCAAAGTGGTTGCACTAATTTGCAATCCCACCAACAATGTTTTAGAGTTGCCACTTCTCCACATCCTTGCCAGCATTTGTTGTTGTTTGTGTTTTGAATGATTGTCATTCTAGTTGGAGCTGGTGAAATCTCAGGGTAGTTTTGATTTGCATCTCTCTGATTGCCAGTGATGTTGAGTATTTTTTCATGCATTTATTGGTCATTTGAATTTCTTCTTTTGTGAAGTATCTATTTACTTTATTTGCCCATTTTGTTATTGGATGCTTTGTTTTCTTAGTGTTCTCTGTATATTCTAGATATTAGTCTTCTATCAGTGGTGTAGGTGGCAAAAATCTTCTCCTATTCTTTTGGTTCTTGATTGAGGTTCTTGACAGTTTCCTTTGCTGAACAGAAGCTCTTCAGTTTCATGCAACCCATGTATTGATTCGCCTTTTGGTTTGTTGTGCCTTTGGGGTCTTGTTGAGAAAGTGTTTATCTGTGCCTGTGTGTTGCAGTGTTGGACCTATGCCCTCTTCAAGGAGCTTCAAGATTTCTGGTTTGATTTCCAAGTCTTTGATCTATCTTGAATTGACATTTGTACAGGGTAATAAAGTGGAATTAATTTCCAATTTTCTGCATATGGTTAACCAGTTTTGCCAACACCATTTGTTGAACAGGCTGTCTTTTTTCCAGTGTATGTTTTTGGCCCCTTTGTCAAAAATCAATTGGCTGAAAGTGTGTGGACTTGTTTCTGGATCTTCTATTCTGTTCCATTGGTCTATGTATCTGTTTTTTTTTTTTTTTTTTTTTTTTTGCCAGAACTATGCTGTTTTTATTACAATGGCTTTGTAGTATAGTTTAAAATATGTATTTATTGTAAGGAAACATATACTTTTTCATTAGACTAAACTTGATAAATCAATCTTTTACTTAAATAGTTTAATCTATTTGTATTTAGTTTAATTACTGAGGGAGAGTGTTCTCATATATCATTGTTTTGTTTGTAGTTCATTTCTCTGTATTTTGTCTTGTTTTCTTTCATTTCTACTTTCATTGGAATAAAATAGTACTTTTATTATTTACTTTTTAACAACTAATTTGTTAAAATGCATATTTTGGTTATTCTTTGTTATAGTAGGTATTATAATATGCATCTGTAACTCATTAAAAACTAATATATACATGAAGTTTACTACTCTTCCCTACTGTTGCAATCATACATACTTTATTCTGCATTTACCATGTCTTACCATTTTTTTGTTGTTTTTTTCCTTCATTGAATCCTCCAAACAATTCCAAGTTAAATGTGTTTTATACTCTGTGTGTGTGTGTGTGTGTGTGTGTGTGTGTGTGTGTGTGTGTGATACTGGGATGGAACCCAGGGGCATTTACCTCCATCTACACCTCCATCCCTATTTTTTATTCCTTATTTTGAAACAGGATCCACTGACTTACAAAGCACCTCACTAAATAGCTGAGGCTGTCTGGGAATCTCCATCCTACTGTCTCAACCTCCCAAATGCTGGGATTACAAACATGTGCCACCATGCCCAGCTTTGTATTATACTTTTCAATTTGTATTTTCATATTTTTATTTGGATAATTTTCTTCCTGCTTAAAGAAATTCTACATTTTTCATTTTCTGGATATTTCTAGGAAAATGCTTCCTCTGCCTTTTGTTTAAAAATATTTATTTCATCTTATTTTAAAAAAATGTATTGGTGTATTGTAGTCATACATCTTAATGGAGTACAAGATGTTAGAGGCATACACACACACATCACCCAATTAGCCCTTACCTAATTCCCACCCCATTCCCTCATTCTCCCTCCTTCTCCTGTTTGGCTTAGTTAGTGGTTGACATTGATATTTTTGTTCAAGTACACCATGCATTAGAGAATTTTCCTTTTATCCCTTCCGATCCCCTCAGTTAGGTCGCCTTATTTGCTCATCAATAATATTTCCTTCTTTGTCTAGAGTCGTCATCTTATTTTTGAGGAGTGTTTTCTCTGTGAATAATATTCTGACTTGGGAGTTGTTTTCTTTGGGCTCTGTAAAGTTGCCATCCCTTTCCCTTCTTGCCTTGGGGACTTTACTGAGGATTACATGTCACATTCACTCCTGCCCTTTAAACTTGATGGTGTCATTTTTTTTTCCTCGAGCTCTTGAAGTTTTATTTCTTACCTTTTTTAGTGGTTTAATTATGATGTGCCTTGTAATATTTGTATTTATTTAGATACAATATGTCCATCTTCTATGAAATGTGCATTAATGTTTTAAATTTTATTTCATCTGTCTCTTCAAATACTAATGTTGACCCATTATACTTCTGGGACTTCAACTATACACAGACAAAAAGCACTGGCAACATGTTCTATTTGTCTTTTACACATTTTTTTGGCCTTACTAGAGGTTGAAGCAGCTGAAGGTTTTGGAGAATTCAGATGAAACCTATCAGGGCCTGGGCTTTTCTTTGATGGCAGAATTTTTGTTGCTGTTTCTATTTCTTTGCTTGCTATTGGTTGGTTTAGGCTTGCTATGTCCTCTTGGTTCACTTTAGGTAAGTTATATGTGCTTAGAAATCTATCCATTTCTCAAAAAATATTATTAATATAAACATTTTTTTATTCTGGTTTACCTACTTATTTTTATTTTATCCATATATATCTGTTTTCTCCATCTATTTTTATTCTGTGATTTTTTTGAAGTATTATATACTAAACCATATTCTAATTCATGTGTGTGCATGTGTATTTGTGAGTGTACACATTCATATGGATCTAGAGGAAATTATTTATATATGTTGACACTATCACATTATTAGTAACTGATTTCACTGGCTTTTATTCAAGAAAAAATGAGCTGAAAGGAATAAGAGTTTTTTCATATATGATTACAGTTTTAAATAGTTTTAGTTTGGTTTTTAAATTATGTCAGTGTTAATAATTCTGATTAGAAAAGCCAATTGATGCATATTTATAAGTTTTTAATAGATCACCCAAATTAAAGGCTTTCCATAATACTATAATGTGGTTTTCATTTTTATCACAAAAATATTAAAAGAATGTTCCTAGAAATAAGAAAATATGTTTGGGGCTCACAATATTTCATTTCCAATAAATTAAATATATCCTATTGCCAACATTTTATTTTTCAGATTCTGCTTTTTGTTTCCTTATTTGTATGATTTATGTCATTTCTCTGGTCTATTAATAGTGTGTTTACTACTTAAGGAAAAGTTATTATCAGATTATGCATTTCTCATTAGCCTCTCAAATGAGACAAATGTAAAAATAATTGATATTTAAAATTACATAGAAGGAGAAGGAAGTATTATAGAGAAGAGGGTGCTACTGTGCGGACTTGACTGAATCAGGCTGTGTTCTATTGATTTCTAGGAGTCAGAGCCAACATCAGTATCTGTCCTTTAATCAGTCATAACCTGGCTGCAATTCCCAAGCCAATCAGATAGATAACTGAAGGTAGCAGCGTGCTGAGAGCATACTTCCTTTTCTTATTAGTTTTCTAAAAGGCTGCTTTAAGGATTTATAGAAATCTATAGGCTGCATAAGAAGGTCATTAATCTATCATGCCCATGCCTCTCTGAGCATCACAAGGCCTCTTTCAACTAAAATCATATGACCTTGCCAAAGGACAAAACCATTATATATGCAAAATTCTGGGAATTGCTGAATAATGAGCAATTCTTCCTCCCTAGCCGTGCAAGCAGCTCATGAATGTCCCTCTTACCCCAACACTTCCTGCTTATGCTCATGAGCTGATCATAGTCTCAAATGGGCTGCACATTTACTTGGTGTGTAGTTTTTCATAATCCGTTCCTACTTTCTCACTATTGAAATTGACATGCATATGTTCTTTGACTTAAACAGTCTTTTCATCTCTACTAAGCATTCTTTGTTAGTTTGGGATTTCTTCATGTCCTCCTATAGGCGAAGTGATTTTATTGCTTGTGAGAAAGCAATGACTAGTTTATCTAAGACATAAATATATCACTCAGAAGTAGGTCTGTTTCTTCTGCACAGTGCAAGTAGAATCTGCAATATTCTTGCTAAAATACATTTACATTCCTTTCAGCCCAGCTTCAGAGAAATAGTCACAATTAAATATTTGAATGTAATAGCATTATCCCACAATACAAAAGAGTAAGCAGAGATGGTTTTCTGTTATAAATGCCAGGACAAAAAGTATTCTGGAAAATGGTGATTAATCATTGTATAACATTGTAAAATTTATGTCAGTAGTCGCATTTTTGCCTCAGGCAATTTCTCTTGGATTCATGGCTTTGTTATGTGAAGAAATGAAAAGTCTTATGGGAAATAGGATAACAATTTTGGTATTCAGTCATCTTTGTTAAAATGGCCCATTCAAACTCTGCCCCTTCCTCACCTTAATGGTTTGGAGTGGCACTTTGGAGGAAGAAAGCAATCATAGTCATTTTTGGTATCCTGCCAGCCCTCAATGCAAGGGGACTGCCAAAGGGCAGGGATGGCTATAACCCAAAGGAGTAACTCCTTTCTCAGAGGCAATCCTGAAGAAATTATTACATCTTTTTTTTTTTTTTTTTTTTGCAAAACATTCTCATTTTCTTTTGAGAAGAAAATGACTGCACATATGCAACAAATATGTTTCAGGAATTGTTGGTGACACCTGTGGATTGCTGGATTAGCTATTTATTATGGATATTGATAAGGCTACAATTAAGGATAGAATAAATCTCATGCAGGAACCAGCAAATTTTACATGAAAAGAAAACTGTGTTACACCAACTGTGCAATTGGTATTGTCTTTTACCTCCTGGTAGAAACTTACATCATAGGGGACCCCAAGGCTAGACTTCCCTATGTGACCCTTACCCATTTAACACCCCTGCTATGCCCCCTTGCTTGGGACAGCAGTGCTATTTGCCTCAGGACTCAAGTGCAACTCTTTTATCTTTTAAACCACACTCAGCAGGATGTTTAGCTCACTGAGTTGCTGAGAATACTACATCAAAATTTAAAGCCTGAAAAAGAACATTCCTATTCTTTGTACATTACAGGTTTTTCACCTCTATAAGTGTCGGTTGTCCTTTCTCTACTTGTACTTCCTGGGCCACAATGTGCCCTTTACTAGTGGTGAACACTAGCTAAATAACCTATTTCATCAAATAAGTATGTCCTAATCATAGCCTTTCTGCATATTTAAAGACAGAATCTAAGAAAAACCATTTTTTAATGAGATTAATAACTAAATGTTTTTTTCAATGACTACTCCCCCACCCATCATCATCACTACACAGGCAAGTTTAATACCACAGTTATCACATAAAAAATTATCAGAAAAAATGGGCTGACATTTTGACTGCTTTTTAGCAGTAACCAGATAAACTTGCCCTTGTTTTTGTCTTTCTCGGTTTTCCAAAATTAAGTGCTAAATTTAATTTTAATTCTCAATTTTATTTAAGCTGCAAGCACGTATATCTAATTGAGACACAGTAAAAATGATCTAGGAAGAGAAAGAAAAAATTATTAATATTAGAATCACTCTATAGCTCAGTATGATATATATTACAATGCACCAATAAAAGTATTAAAAATAAAAAATAAGCTGGGCATAGTGGTACATGCTTGTAATCCCAGAATTTGGGAGGTGGAGACCTGAGGATCACAATTGTTTTGCAGACAGCCTCAGCTACTTAGTGAGGCCCTTAGTAACTCAGTGAGACCATTACAAAATTAAAAGGACCAAAAAAAATATGGCTGGGTGGAGGCTGTTGGGAGCTCAGAGGTATAATGTCCCTGGGTTCCATTCCAAGTACCACAAAAAAAAATAAATAAATAAAAATAAAAAATAAACAGAAAGAAAAAAGAAAAGAAAAAAAAAATAATTACATTAATTACATTTATAGTCCTGTGATCATTTTTTAATAAAACCACCCACAATGTCTTATAATATCTTACTTGAAAATGAGCTAGACCCCAGGGACACTGGATAGACTCCCTGTGCCTTCTAATTGATTCTAGAATGGAAACTAAAGGGGTTTGAAGTAACATAACTTGTGCAAATTATGAGGATAACCAAATATATAGGTAATACAAAATAAATACAGAATCTAGATTTTCCCTGTTCTAACTTTAACTGCATCTATTTTCTAGCAGCACAGTTAATCCAGTTGATTCACAGTATGTTAAATTGGGCCATCATAATTTATTCTATGACTTACTATGATTAAAATGTATTAAAACGTTTTTAACATGGAAAATAGAACTTTGACACATATAACCAAAATAAAAACAAGCATCTCTTGCCTCTGAATTTCAGAGGACAGAAGGGAAGGGATTCTCTATCCTACAGGAGAAAGAAAGGATCAAGAAGGAGTTAAGAACCCTATATGCATAGGTGGCCTGCAACACCTTTTTTTTTTTTTTTTCACTTTATTTTGAATTTTGGATTAGTCCCACTTGGTCAGTTAGGGATAGTAATTTTTTCAGGTAGCTCTAATAAAGTAACAAAAGGATATGAGGAAGTGATTTTCTGTAATCTCAGGTTGTCCTGAAGAAGAGATACAAAGATTGTCTCTTTCATGGATTGTATGTGGTTGCAGATCTTATTGATAGTGGCCTTGTATTCACTACCCAAGGAACTTATGCAAAGATAATATCAATCACTTTAGTGGTAACATTCTGAGTATGTCACATCCTTGCACTTTAAACACATAGTTGTTTAAGCAGAATAAGAATAAAGGCACATCATTCTGCTTTTATCTTTGGGTTTATATTTCCAATCATTTTGAGTTGAAGGTAAGTTTAAAAGAGAGAAAAGTTGATTAAATTTAAAAGGCCATTTTGGTTGAGATAACGATTTGGCTAAAGGGGTTTGTGGAAGACATTGATAATTTGGAAGAGAGAAAAGTAAATCTTACATATTAATGTTTTAAAATACTAGTCTTTTGTAGATTTCCAGGAGTGTAGAGTCATAATTATCTGCATATACTTAACTCTAAGCACTGAGCAGAGTATTCACTAAAGGTATTTAACTAATTGGAGTCAACAAATGAGGGAAGAAGACACTAATGATGTGAAACAAAAGACTCTCCTTTTCTTCCCCACTCTACTTTTCATGCCGTTTCTGTGTTGTGTGTGCCTGCTTTAATGGGTTCTTGAATATCAGAGGAGAAAAAGGTCTTAAATGCTTTAACACATTATATTTACTGATGGGAAAACTGAGAGATTAGGCCAAAACCTTGACCTCTTGGTATTGGGTAGGAGTAAGAAGAAATTTTAAACAAATCCAGTTCTCCAGGGGCTTATTCTAGATTTTCTTCAAGCATGCAAGTCTATTTTTAGTTATTTTAGTCCTTTTCTTTTGGATACCACATGTTGGTATGTATTTGCCTGCTGAGTAAATTATTTATAAAAGAAATAACGAGGTAAAGTATGGAAGCGCTCTAAAATACATTTTGACGATTAATATAACTCCCGAACTTGTTCAAATAGATTTTAATTTAGTCTAACAATGTGTTTGTATCTGTCAATCTTCTTGGAGTAATGCTATATAACAAAATAAATTATGCACAAATATGAAACACATATATAAAATTTTCTGGTAGTTATCTCAAAAGGCTAAAAGTAAATTTAATCTATATTGTGTTAACTCAGTTTATCTAAAATATTTTTTATTGGTGCATTGTAGTCATACATCTTAATGGAGTACAAGATGGTAGAGGCATACATGCACACATCACTCAGCCCTCTCCCGATTTTATTCATTCTCTCCCCTCTCCATTCTTCTCATGTTTGTCTTAATGAATGACTTTGATATGTTTGTGAATGTACATCATGTACATTAGGGAGTTTCTCTCCCTTTCTATTACCCCCAGTTAGGCCTCCTTTTCTCATCTATGTTTTCTCTTCCTTTGTCTAGAGTTCTTCCTATGACCCTTTTTCTCCCTAGCTTCAGCATATTAGGGAAAGCATTCTATAAAATATTTTTATTTCAACCTATTTCTAATACAAAAATTACTATTGAGATTTTTATATTTTTCCAAATTTATCTTCAAATTTTATTTTACATTTACAACTCATGTATATTTAAACTAGTCATGCTTTAAAAACTTAATAACCACATGAGATTATTAACTAATAAATTGGGTAAGCACATCCTACTTAGAAAATAATTTGGGGGCATACTCTCTATGCAGTGAAAGAAATCATAGTAGTTGTCCATTTTGTAGCTATTATTTGGTATGATATTTCAGCAACATGTTATATGTGACTAACAACACATAAAATTGTCAATTTTTGGATTAATGCCTTTTCAAATCTTCAAAAACTGGGCTAGAAAATGTAGCTCAGTGGAAGAGCACATTCCGTGAATGTGCAAGATCTTGGGTTCAAGCCTCAGTAACACACACTGAAAGTTTTTTATAACTTAGTCCATACAAGTATTTTTCCAGACGTTTTAACCAGACACTTAAGTTTTCTGACCCAAGCATTTTTAAAAAATATTTTTAAAGTGAATTTATGTTGAAGTATGGTGGGAAATGAGCAGGTTATCTTTGTAGAGTCCCAAAATAATTTCTTCAGTTTCTTTATTTTTATGCAGGGAATAAATAATTATATCTTTGAAGCTACTAAAGTAATTGAATAACCTTGTTTCAAAGGGCAGAGTGATTGCATGGATTATCAGTTGATCTAGAATGTCTCTCAGGTACAATAAAACCTGACACCTTTAGTATTTAACAGAATTTTAAATATTTCAAATTGATTATAGGTTCCTTGCTTCAAATTTTATATTACTGACTTTTATTTAAGTGTATCATTTTACAAGTTAATTAATCAAATGTATATGTGAATCAAAGGCAGCCATTTGGTTTCTTTGGGCTTATATGACTGGTTTATGAATTGAAAATTCCTAATCATTGCTAAGGTTGCATATACCAAACGTTACACTGGTTTTACTGCTGTTTAGCTCACAATATCTAGATGACTAAATGCAAGTTAGTGGTGGTAAAATCATGCAGGATAAAAATAAATAGGTATGTTTTATCTGCAGGAATCCATTCCTATTGATGAAATCTCTCAGGAAATAAACATTTTTCTGAATAACCAAAAATAAGAATAATTTTCAGGTCTCCCAAGCTGAAGAAAAGAAAAGAAAGCAGAATACAAAGAGTAGAAGCAACAAAAGAACCTCTTCTTTTGTGTTGCTATCTGCTTACTGTGGCTTTAATACTGGTGACTCCCAAAGGCATGAATCCATCTCTACTACCTTTTACACAGGAACCCGACAGAGCATTAACTGCCATCTACTTTCTTTCAGAGAAAAAAGCATCTTAACATGCCCCATCTCTAATCTCTAAATTTTAGAATTATGTTTTCAGGTGCTCCTAGACCTAAAGTATTTGGCTGTATTAGACCTGAAATATTTTAGGAAGTTTTCCCATTGTAACCATTCACTCTTCACAATTTCTTTTTTTTCTCAATTATTCCAAAATATATTTATTTTTTATATTTTTTGTATTCAGAAACAAATATATTATTCATATTTTGAATTTATTTTGTTTTTCTATTTTTATGTGGAACACTGAAAATGGCATACATTCAGACTATGCTTGGTACCCTCCCCCCCCACTTCCTCTTCCCCCCATCTCAACAATTTTCAGGTTAACCATGCTATAATTATATTTTTACACAACTTTGGATGTAGCTCCTTCATTAATGAACCTCAGCCTTCTTCCTCTCCTATTCTTCCATTCTAGCTTTGGTGAGGTTTCTCCTCCATTATCTGGAGTCCCTTTCGTATCCCTAATACTCCCTAGTTTGGGCATATAGAGAAAACATAAGTCCCTCCTCTTTCTCTGCTTGGCTAATATCACTTAATATAATGTTCTTCAGGTCTTTCCATCTTGCAAATGACATGATTTTGTTTTGTTTTTAATAGCTGAGTAGAATTCCATTGTATGTATTTTCCATAATTTTTCAATCCATTCATCTGTTGATGGAGATCTAGGTTGGTTCCATATTTTCACTATTATGAATTATGCTCCTATGAACATGGGTATGCATATGTTACTCTAGTTCTCTGACTTCAACCCCTTTGGAAAGACACCCAGGAATGGTAAAGCTGGATTATAGGGTGGGTCCATTTCCAGTTTTCTAAGGAATCTCCACACATTTTCTAAGCAAAAAGCCTATAGAGAAACTGAGGCATATGCCCCCATCCATTGGTTAAGTTCTCTAGTCAATTCAGATAAGAAAAAACCTGATAAAAGCATGTGGGCTTAAAATGATATTCACAGGACAGAGGTTTCTATATTCTTATTGATTTACTTTCAATATGCTTTTAGTGTTGAATTGTAATTTTACAACTAGTGAGGCTTTAAATGATACACATATAAGCACACAGCACTTAGTTTGCCTCCCTCCCAATCTCTTCCTTTCTCGTCATCCCAAAACATGTTAGTGAGATTGGTAGTGATACCTTCTTTTATGGATATAGAATTATTTGAACTGTTTCCTTCATGAAGACTTCTTTTCCCTCTCCTCATGTTCACTTCTCAAAAATTATTCAGTTATATTACTTTTCTATTTTCTCATTTAATTAAAGTCCCTCTCATTTCCTATTTTCTCTAGCTTTCACATATAATATAAACCTTATATATAAACCTTGATTTCATGATACTGACTGAGCTCAATCAGCATGGTATTCTCTAGTGCCATCAATTTTCCTGAAAATGACATAATTTTGTCCTTCATGGTTGAGTAAAATTCCTCTGTGTATAAATAAGATATTTTATTTATATGTTCATCCATTAACATACATTTAGGTTGTAAATTTTGCTACTATAATCATAGATATGCATGTATGATTACAGCATTCTGACTTTAGTTCTTTTGGAAAGGTACTGAATAGTGGCATGTCTGGGTCATATGTTCATTCCCTTCCTAGGTTTTTGAGGAATCTCCATACTGATTTCCATAGTTGTAATAATTTATAATCCTTCCAACATTGTGTAAGAGTTCCTATTTTTCCACATCTTTGCCAGAATTATTATTTGTGTATTTTTAATACTAAAAGGAATTTTAGGAGACCAGTCAAATTTTCACAGTAGAGCTTATGATTCATTTGCCCTGATTTTGCATGCATGAAGTCCTCTCATTTCCTATTTTCTCTAGCTTTCACATATAATAGAAAACATATAAACCTTGATTTTATGATACTGACTGATCTCACTTAGCATGATACACTAAGAATTTATCATCCAGTATAGATGTTGGAGGATAGAAAAGAGAAGTAATTAGAGGAAATTAAAAAGCTTATAAATATAAAATATCTAAACAAGGCTTGATATGCAGTAGTGGCTTAAGTATTTTTGTATTTTCTCATTCATTTTTTACCTATGTCCTAAAATTATTGTGTCAAATAAACATTTGTTATACTGAATTATATATTGAGATTTTAATTTAGTTTTATAACAGTAAGAATTTAATTAGAAGAGCATCGTTGTGCAAGCTTGTAATCCTAGTACTTTGGGGGATGAGACAGGAGAATAGCAGGTTCATTGCCAGCCTCATCTACTTAGTGAGGTACTCTGCAACTTAGTAAGACCCTGTTTTCAAATAAAAAATAAAAAAGGCTGGGGGTGAAGCTCAAAGGTAGAATTCCCTAGGCTTAACCTCCAGTACTGTAAAAAAAAAAAAGGAAGAGCTTAATTATATTTTGATATTTACTGGAAAAAACACCCTTTGGATAAACCATTTTAAAATACCATCACCTTTGCAAAAAGCCACACTCTACACTGCAAAAGAACACCTTTTCTTCACTGAACCAATTGGCAACATATTTGAAAATGTTAACTTCAAAGCGCTGGTGTGATTTTTTCCCCACAGAAAAATGTGGAACAGAAACAAGAGGATTCCAATAAAACTCATTCAAATGGTATGGATACACCTTCCAGTCAAAGTGATATTGACATGATCAAACTCCTAATATGTGAAAACTAGTTTGCAAAGTGATTTTGGTGCAATGTAGAGTTAAAATTTAACACACTTGTCAAAATTTAAGTTCTTGGTATGCAGGAAGCCAGTTTAGATTCCAAAATTATAAATTGAAGATAATAATCCTATATCAATATCCATTTAGGAAATCTATATGAAAAAAACAGTTATGAAGGGGTTAGAATTTTGCCTAGAATTCTACAAAAATTTTCTATTATTATAATTTTCCATATAGATGCAATTATGATAGCATGGTACTTCCTAGCTTAAAATAATAAAATAAGTTACTTACAATAACAATAAAGTTCAGACTCCTGACCATTGTGAAGTCCCTTCTCTTGTCATTTACTAACATTTTCTGCTTTGGTCACATATTTTTCAGCTTCAAGGACCTCTCTTCGGTTCTTGGCACATGCACAACTCTAATAACAGATACTACACTTGATATTAACCAAAAGGTCTGGTTATTCATTTGTATATAAATTGAATTAAGCCCTTACCTCCCACTCTCAACAAGAGTCAACTGGAAATTGGACAAGAGTGTTTGAAGTTACTAGAAGAGGGCAGATGTCTAGCACTTCAACTAGAACAAACTTCCTCAGTAAGACTCCCAAAGCTCAGAGAATAAAAACAATAACTAATAAATGGGATTGAATTAAATTAAAAAGATTCTGTTTATCAAGGGAAATCACCAAGAGTATAAAAAGAGAGCATATATAATGAGAGAAAATTTTTGCCAACTATCTATCTGATAGAGGACTAATACCTTGGATATACATAGTACCTAAAATACTCAGCACTAGAAAATAATCATCAAAAAGTAAGCAATTGAAATAAATAAACACTTCACAAAAGAAGAGATACA
This sequence comes from Muscardinus avellanarius, assembly GCF_963383645.1. Lineage (NCBI taxonomy): Eukaryota > Metazoa > Chordata > Mammalia > Rodentia > Gliridae > Muscardinus > Muscardinus avellanarius. The sequence continues at coordinate 148,824,299 of NC_137786.1, forward strand.
AATGGCTTCTGTACAAAAAAGTAAACTATCAAATACCTCAACCAAAAGCCAAAAGAATGGAAGATTTTTGCCACCTACTCTTCTGAGGATATACAGAGAACTCAAGAAACTCAGCACTAAGAAAACAAATACCTCAATCAAAAAATGGGCAAGTGAACTAAATAGTCACATCATGAAGGAAGAAATTCAAATGACCAATAAATATATAAAAATGCTCATCATCATTAGCAATCAGAGAGATGCAAATCAAAACTACCTTGAGATTTCACCTAACTCCAACTTTAATGACAATCATTCAAAACACAAACAATAACAAATGCTGGTGAGAATGTGGAGAAGTGGGAACTCTAAAACATTGTTGGTGGGATTCCAAATTAGTGCAACCACTTTGGAAAACAGTGTGGAGGATCCTCAGAAGAATGGGAATGAATTTACCATATGATCCACCAATATCACTTCTGGGTATCTACCGAAAAGAAAAGAAACCAAACTACCAAACTAATGTATGCTTATCTGTATTAATAGCTGCACAATTCACCAATGCCAAACTATGGAATCAGCCAAGATGTCCATCAACAGATGAATGGACTACAAAACTATGAGACACAATGGAATTGTACTCAGCCATAAAGAAATCTGCAATTACATGATTTTCAGGAAGATGGATGAAACTTGAGGAAATTATGCTAAGTGATATTAGTCAGTCACAAAAAAATAAGAAATTACATGCTCTCCCTAATTTGTAGAAGCTAGGGAGAAAATGAGTTATAGGAGGAACCCAGACAAAGAAGGAGATACTATAGATAAGCAAATAAGGTAACCAGACTGTGGGGATTAGAGGGGGAAAGAGAGAAGTTCTCTAATGCACATGATGTAGTTCAAAAAGATATCAATGACAATCACTAAGCCAAGTTGGAGAAGAAGGAAATGGGGGAAATCGGGTGGGAATTGGGTAAGGGCTAATTCCTCAAAAAACTGGGAATGGATCGACCATATGATACAGCCATATCATTTCTGGATATCTTTCCAAAGGGATTGAAATCAGAAAATTATATTAATATATACATTTTCATATTTATAGCAGCATAGTCCACACTAGCCAAATTATGGAATGAACCTAGGTATCTATCACAGATGATTAGATTGTAAAATTATGGGTTATGCCCATAATAAAATTTTACTCAGTAGTCAAAAAGAATAATATAATTTGCAGGAAAATGGATGGATCTGAAGAACATAATGGTGAGTTTAGCCAATCACAGAAAGTGAGGGTCAAATTTTTTTTTCTCATATGCAGAAGCTAGTTAGTAATTGGGATACCCAGAGGGACTAAATATAGTGGAGAGAAAAATTTAGTAGAGCCAGAGAGGTGGTCTAGGAGAAGGAGGAGAGGGAGGATCCATGAAAGAATCACTTCCATTTACATTATGTATAAACTGTGAGAATATCAATGGTAATTTAAATATCCTGTATAGGGAAGGGGGAGTGGGGATGGAGCTGGGGGAAACCCCACCAAGTGCTGTTTGCATGTATGTCACTATCACTGTGAACTACATTATGATGTGAGACTATAATGCACCAAATATATACTTATTCAACAGTTAGTGAATGGATCCTTTGATCATCTCTCCATCTTTAATGGAGAAGGAAATTAAGGATGTTAAAATAGTTCTCATCTACTAGGTTTTTAAAATATTGGACAAAGGATTCATCTCCAAACCTGTCTATTTAAAGCCCTGCTTTTCCTTATTATATATACAAAGATAGGTTTACTATAAAAGGAATAAAAATTTAAAACTGAGGATGTACCAAAACAAAGTGGGCTCAGTAACAAATGTTTCTTAAAAAGAAAGACATTTAAACCAAGAAAGGTGAAACACACCTGTAATCCTAGTGCTTGCGAGCCTTGGACAAGAGAATTACAGGTTCAAGGTCACCCATAGCAATTTAGAGAGACTCAGCAAATTAGCAAGATGCTGTTTCAAAAATTGAAAAGAGGAAAAGAAAAGGACTGGGAGTTCATCTCAGAAGTATAGTGCCACTGAGTTTAATTCCTAGTTCTAAAAATGAGTCATTTTAAGTTATGGTTACTATAATTTTATATTTCTCTTTCTTACCTTTGATTTTGTTTTATTTTATATTGTTAAGTACTGAATATTGAACCCAGTGGTACTCTACCATTGAGCTACATCTTTAGTTCCTTTTATTTTATTTTTATTTTGAGACAGGTCACAGTTAGGTTGCTAAGGCTAACTTTGAATTTGTAACCCTCCTGCCTCAGCCTCCAGAATAGATGGGATTATAGACTTGTATCAGTTCACCCAGATTTTTTTCTATTCTCAATCTTTCTTGATTATACTTTCAACTTCAGCTTCAGAATTCATTCATTGCAATGTGGTATAAATTTTAGGACTGTTGTAAAATTTGGGAAGACTCTATATAACTTTTTTATATATTATCTATACATTATGAAGGCATCATTATGGTTGTGTTTTTTGGTAATGCCTAATCTTACATACACTTTGAGGTGTATTATTGGAAGCAGGACCTACACTGTGTTGATCCCCAGCAATGCCAGTCAAAAATGAACTGACTTTAAATAATATAAATACACCCCACTAAACTCAGATAAAATGTACTTAATATTTCCCTTAGCCAGATTCCAAAACTTCTTATATCCATATGATATCAATTGATATGAAAGCAAATAAGAGAGAACTTGGAGTTTTTCTAAGTCCATTAGAATTACTATACCAAATTGCCATAAGTTTGGTATCTTATAAATAATAGAAATTTAATTTCCACAGTTTTTTGAAACTGGGAATTTGAAAGCTGGGAATCCCAAACTAGCAGATTCAATGTCAGCTATGAGCCTGTTTCTTGATTCATAGGTGGGACATTCTTGTGTCGTTACACTGTAGAAGAGGGTAAGGATGATCTCTGGGATTTCTTTTATAAGGGGCAGTCATCCTGTTTAGGAGAGTTCTGGCCTCATGATCCATTCCCCACTCAAGGCCCCCACCGCCTAACACCATCGCATTAGGGATCTATTCTCAACATAAGGATTTGAGGGAAAGCACAAATATTTAGACCATAGCAATAGAAATAGCAATGGAAATAGATAGTGGTCTAAAATAATTACTGTTCAAATACCTTACTTTTGTAGAATTCACAGAAATATGTCAATATAATTCTATGATCTCTCCATAAGTGACAGAAAGGGGTTTGTGTAACTTTGCTATCTACAATTAATAAAAATACAAGTATTAATAAGCCATAATAAACTAGGAGTAGTATGAGATTTCCAAATTCTCCAGAGAAGCTGATATTTAAAAATGGCTTCCTGAGAAGAAGTGTTCAAAAAGTTTATAGCCAAAAGTATAGGGTTAAAACTACTCTGGAGGTATTCTAGGCAGTAAGCAAGAAAAATATGTTTACTAAATTGTATAAATTTTTATATAATGAAATTTTATGAGAATTTTATCTCTTTAAAATTAATAACATGATTTAATTTTATTATATTCACTCATAACTGATTTTGAGTTTCTAATACTTATATGAATAAATTTCAAACCTCATACTACCTGATTTTACCCTGGTATTCCAAAACTGTTTTATTTCTATTAACCAATAATTCAAGTTTATATCTCATATGTATTTGTGCAGTCTTAGGAATATTCTTACATTACTATTTCTCTAGAGCTTTGGCTTATGCAGAAGCAAAAGAAAAATGTAAAAGATATGTATCTATTCATGCCCTTAAGATTGTTTAAATAGGTAAAATTGAAAAAATGCCTTGACAATAAACTTTGAAGTTAATATAAAAACTTATCCCATTCTATATGTTTTATCACATAATTTTAAGACTTTATTTATTTTTGGTGGTATTGGGTATGAAGGCAGGATAATTCTACCACTGAGCCACATCTCCAGTCTTTTTTATTTTTATTTTTTTATAAACAGTTATGCTAAGTTTCCTTGGCTGGCTATGGATTTAGGATTCTCTTGCCTCAGCTTTTATAGTAGCAGGGATTATATACATGTGCCACCATGCTTGGAGACTTTACATTTTCAACATCAGAATCTTTTTCTAAGTATACATTTCCTGGCCCTGGCTTGGCTCTCTCCAAGGTACAAAGGAAGGCATTAAAGGAAAACTTCAACATGCTATCTCAGGGTTTCAAGTGATATTGAGTGCCTTACTTCTTGCCTCCTGGGATTGTTTTCATTAATATTTACTCCATGGTATAGGGATGGCCTCTTAGTGTTTTTTTTTTCCTGAAAATATTTTAAGTGCATTTTCTTTTCTTTAAGATTTATAATCATTAATAATCTGCAGAGGACAAAACTGTTTAAATCATATACTACCTATAAATGTTTAATATTTCAAGAAAATTAATATACAAGTTTTCTAATGATTTTGAAGATGGCTGGAACTGTATTAAACATCTCTACTGGATAATATTAACTGTATTTAATTAATTTGAAAAGCTTAAAGCCTGCTGTGTCCTGAAAACCTATTTAAAAATTTACTTGATAAACTTTAATCATGTAAATATCCCTTGAAAATAGACTTCACAACAACACTGTCTTGATTTATATAGTGTATTTCCTTTTAAGATCTCAGGCATAAGAGTATCTTTGAAATATCAGAGCAAGTTTTAAAGCAAACAAAATTCCATTAGTCCATTATCAGCATGAGCAGTGTAAGAAAGGATGGATGGATGCCACATACTTTCTCCACTACCCCACAAATTGCTTTGGCTAAGACTGTGACATTTATCAAGGCTTTATGTTGCTGCAATAATGAATACCTTACCAGGTTTGTTTTCTTTACTTAAGCATCTTAAGAAAACACTTCAACATATTTTGGAATTATTTTCTCAGATATGGACCTTAATGGAAAGCTCAGGGGCTTCATTCGGAATAGAAGCTATGCTTTGCACTTTAGTGCATTAGGGAACACACACACTCACACACACACACACACACACACACACACACACACACACACACCTCAAAGTTCAAAGAAGTAAGAAGATGCTAGCTTTGGAAGCCGTAACTTTTTTTGGTCTATGCTTTTATTACTTGAAACAGTGCCTCTAAATGGGTACCATGTAGGTTAGTAGAGTCGCACATGTGATGAGTTCAATTAGCACGCATAGACTAAATAGATAAGCGAAGTCAAAATTAACAGTGTAAACAGCAAGACAAACAAAACTTTACCTAAACCTCCAGCAGTCTTTCTTCTTTATAAACAAGGATACGTCAGTCATTTCTTTAGTAAAAATATTTAAATAGTTGTAGATCTACCTAACTCTATTGCTACAGAGCTTGTATGTTTCAAATATATTCAGAAGACTACTTCAGAAATTTCCAATTCATTTTGAAAACATCGGCTAACTTCTGGTTACGAACTTCCCTTGACTTATCAGTTTAGCAACTAATTCCAGAAGAATTTGAATAATTCATTGTATCTTCTTCTCTGCTCCTGACTGTGCTAGGACATTGGGAGTAGATTTGGGACTGGCCTGTGCTTTTGATAAAGATGATAATTTGGAATTTACCTGCATTCGGCTGCTGTGGTTATGGAGGCTTTACTTAATTTGGGTAGCCACAGTGGCTACCCTTTTGTTCTGCACCATATAGTAGTATATCCACAATGATGTTTTTTCCTTTCATGATGATATTAATAGGATACTTTTGTCAATTTTTAAACACTTAATTTCTTAAATAGAATTAATGGAAATATGTAGCTATAGAACCTATTGAAGTAGCTAAAAGTACTACTTTGGAAAGCTATCATGAGAAATATTATGCAATTTATTTGATCAAGATACTACTGATAATGTTATTTCTAATATTTTGTTCATACTGGTTCATATTCTTGTGTTTAAAATTTGGTACTCTCTGAAAATTATTGTATAATAAATCAGCCATAGCAGCTCATGCCCATAATCCTAGTACATGAGAGGCTGAGAAAGGACAATTGCAAGTTTGAGGCTAGCCTCAGCAACTTACTGAGACCCTATTTCAAAATTAAAAATTAATTAAATAAAAGGGCTCTAGGGTGGAGCATAGAGCTGGAATGTCCCTGGGTTCAATCACCAACAGCAAAAAATGTTTGATAATTTTAGGATCAAAGACATACAGATGCAAAATTTAAACAAGGATCCATTTTATTACATTTACTGTACATTAAGAAGTGTCATTTATATCTTTGTATTCCTTAAAAGTAATACATGCCTCTGCCATTTGCTGAAATGCTATTGCAATTTTAATAATGTGGGGTTTTGGTATCGGTGGTCTTTTACATTAATTATGCTTTGACATTATTTTTAATTGAACTTCAAGTACTTTAGTACTACTAATTTAGTCACAGTGAAATAAAGAGAATGTATGTCACCCCAGGCCAGGGACAAATTCTGTCAAAATAAAAAATCAAAATAGTCCTGGAGGAGTAGCTCAGAGGTAGAAGACACCTAGGTTCAATCTCTACTGCAAATAAAAAAATACATAAGTACTTTGCACTTATATTTTCAAAATGAGAATCCCCAAAACAATAGCATAAGCATCACACCATCTTCATAAACTTGAAAAATTAGGATCCTATCCTAGATCTACTCAATCACATACTCTGAAGTGGAGACCCAGTAATTTGTCTTTTTTTTTTTGGGGGGGGTGGATGTTCATAATCTGTGCTCTAGTCTAAAATATACTGGGCTATGTTTATTTCATAATTTTAAAGACCAGTGATTATCACAAAAGCATCATATGTAAACCATCAGCCTATTTATATTTTTGTGTATTTCACTTACTGTGAATATACAAATATTTCACAGCATAAGTAATAAACATTTAGATATAAGTGTCTGCCTGAAATTCCACTGAAAGTATAAGATAATGTAAACATATTGTATCCTCCTAAAAATAAACATACATGATGTCAAGATCGGCATTGTTATTCTCACATTTGCACATAATGTCAATGGAGTAGGAAAATGGCATTTTAGTACTGTTCATTTGCATTTTTTCATTACAACTGCTACTTAATCACCTTTGAACTTATATTTTATGTTCTGTAAACATATTGTTCATGTTTTTTGCTCATTGTCCAATTAAGTGGCATCAACATGTTTCTTAAGTGTTTTAGCTGATAGTCTATATATGAGGTATTTGCTTTTTTTGTGGTTAAATGGGACATGTTTGTTTTTTGTTTAAATTTTTTATGTTATAGCTAAAAAAATCCTTCTTACTTAGGGATTAAATATAATTTGTCTGTGCTTTCTTCTAGAACTTTTAATGTTTTAAGTTTATATGTAAATATTTAATGTTTCAAATACTTCATAATATATGATATGAGACATAAAAGAATTGATCCGACTTTATTATTTTTACAGACATCAAAGTGTTTTTATATGAGTTAGTCTATGAAAGTATTATTACACTGATATAAAGCTCATGAAATATTTAATAAAAATAATATCTTTCCCTCTTATGAATATAAAAGACAAATATGAAATAAAATATTTTATACATCACACTACATGGTAACTCTTAGTAATGTAAGTGGACAGTTCCCCCCACTTCTGCTTCTACAGCATTGGTCTTTTCCAGGAATTTCCAAACTTTCCTTATTTGATTTTTTAAATGTATTTTTAAATATATTCTGTCTAGTTTAATACCACTTACTGGCAATTTTTAGTTGAGTATTTGTTTTCTTTTTTCTTTTTTAATTACTTACTGATACATTGTAATAATACATCTCAATGGGGGTACATAGTCATATATTCACTCAGAAAAGAATACATATCATATTGAATCTTTCTTAAAGAACAGATCTTTATCTGTTCATCTATTTGTTAATAACTAACATTCTGATGCTGAAAAAGTTCTAATAATTCCATTTAGTAATGTATTTTACTATTTTAACATGTTTCTGGCATGTGATGCTAATACATTATTTTATATTTGGCTTTGATATTCAAAAAGAGTATGGATACTCTGAATTTTGGGGAGGCTTTATATACGTATGATAATATGTTCACAGAATACTTTAAAAATTATCCTGTTTGAGTATGCATTGAAAAAATCTGAATAGAACTGAAATGATCTTTTCTTAAAAGATGTATAAAAATACCTGCTTCTCTTATTAATCTTTAACAAACCCTTACAAAATGTTGTGTGCACATATAAATATATCACTTTGAATCTCCTCACTATAATGTATTAACAAAATAAAGTAAAATAGATAAATAAAAGTAAATTTTGATTTATTTGGAATTAGAAAATGATAACCAGAGCAAGACTTGATTTCTATTGTCAAATATTGTTTTTTTGTATTTTTGAAATGTTAATAGAATAAAAAAATAGAAACTCTTTTGTGATTTTTATTATTTTAATCAGCATTTACTTAATAATTTTATAAATAAATCACATCACTCTTCAAGGATATTAGATTATTTTCTACATGGCCTATTTACAAACAATGCTGATAAGAATTCCGTTATTTTGTACATAACTCTACCTCTGTACCTATCTTTCTCTGTATCTTTCTATAATTTTTTTCTCAGTTTATATCTAGAAGTAGAATTTTGGAAATCTGATAAAGATAATACGTGTTCAGATTTAGTGAATACTTTTTAAAGAGTTTTTAAAAGCCACTGTGCCAATTCTACGGCAGCAAAGCATGAGGAAATTGGTTGCCCCACAGTCTGTCGATTTTTATACTCTCTGTTTAGTTCTCATCATATAACCAATTTATACTGATATCATGCTGTGATTTTAATTAACACTTTCCTGATTACTACTGACATTGATCAGCTTGTCTCATACTTATTTGCCATGAAAAAAGCCGCCATTTTACAGTGTGCCTGTTCCAGTGCCTGGTTCATTTTAATTGGGATTCTGTATTTTCTTAGTGATTTGTACACGCTTTTTCTATCTTCAGGATGCAAGACTTTTGTTATTTGTATGTGTTAGAATTAACTTGTTCATGAATTGCCTTCTCTTATTTTTATTTACATAGAATTTTTAATTTCAATGTATTCAGGTCATCAAACAACATAGATAGAAAGTATAATGTGTGTTCTCTTTATAAAAATTTCCTAACTACCTCAAGTACATGCCAGTAGTCTCATGGTATTTTACTCTTTTCCCTTTCTCATGAATTTTTATAAACTCTTTGTAATTTTAAATTAAAAAAATATAGTTATCTGATTCTTAGCTTAATTTTCATTATAAATTAAATATTCCTTTAAATATTGATCTTTTCTTGCATCATTGTATCCTGTTGTTTATTGATCTGTCCTTCCATAAGCTCTTTTGAACCTTTACAAATCTTTTTAATCCTTAGAATTACCTTGTGTTCAAACACAAAAATACAGCCACTAATTTTTATTGTAATTGCATGAAATATATAGGCATACTGTGAGAGAAGTGGCATCTTTATAATATAGATTATTTCAAATTTACTTGGTACATTCATTTCACATGATACATCTAATTATCAAGAAGAACCTCTCCAAACATTCTAAAACTATGTCTTGTCTACTTAGAAGCCCTGAGATATATTACCAGATATTTTATATTTTGATACTATTTAAACTTGGATTTCTAATTGTCAAAATTTATTTTTTTTCTTTGCCTTTTCATAGTTCCAATCTGAACTTGTGTGCTGCAAAATTTCTAAATCAAACAAGCATTTCTAATTTTAATCTATGTGTTACTTTGGATATATCCATAAATATAATAATGTTTTTCTTTTCAATTTTATAATTAATATTTCTAATGGCTATTTAATAAATTAAATTAATTATTTAAACTTTTTATGAAACTATAACCCCAGGTGGCTCTAATTGTGATCATGCATTTATTATATCAAAAATTATAAAAGAGACATAACCCTTCTCAACTTTGTATACTTGGGTAGCCTACCCTTGATAACAAATTGACTAGATAAATACCACCAAGCAAATTTATATCAAAATATAATGAACATAGATGTAAAAATCTTGAATAAAATATGAGCAAAGAGACTCATAAAAAGAATCATACAATATTATGAGCTTGAAATTATTCAAGGAATGTTGTAAAATCATGCCAACTGAAAATGAATTCATGTGTTCATTATTGCATTTGATACTTTAGCCAGTGCAATAGAAGCAAGAAATATACAACTTTAACTTGATTGTATAATGTTAACATAACCTAAAAGTATCTGGGCACATTTTGACAACCCAAATAATAATTACCTGAAGAAATATTTATTGTTTTTTACAATGGGTACTTACTAAATATCTACAATGTATAGATGTATGAAGTGTGGCAGAAGATATGTGCACCTCACTCCTTCCTTCATTAAAAATATTATATAGTCAAAGGTGTGGACAATAAATTATTTTCAAATATACCAAAATACACTATACATGCTACTCCTTTCCTAGTAACTACACAATATAAGATGCATATTCTTAATCTCAATTTAGAAGCCCAAACTACAGTAAATAGACAGAATATAATGGGAATGTCTTTCTTGATATACCCTACTAATTTAACTTATTTTATTGCATGGATTGTAAGTTTTCAAATTATATCTTTCTATGAATAGTAGAGTACAATTAGGTGTAAGAAGTTCTGGTGTTTTATTGTATCATAGGATGACTACAGATCACTGTATTGTGCCATATATCTCAAATGGCTGGGAGAAAGGTTTTGAAAGTTTTTTTAACCATAAAGAAATAATAAATGCTTGAGCAAAGAAAACTGTAAAATCTAATTTGAATATTATACAGCATACACACGTCTCAAGCATTATATGATAATCCATTTTAATATGCACAATTTTATGTTTTATGTGTCAACTAAAAGGAATTGTCACCTTAAAAAACTTTCTTAGTGGCTTAAATACACAATTGTCATTCAAACCTTACTGTAAGTTAATTTAATAAAATTATAGAAATGGTTAGCTGAGCTGATCTGAATGAGGATGTGTCCTGATGTCAGGAAGTGCTTGGGAGGTAGCTGTTTGGAGAAGGCATGGCCTCGGTATAGGTAAACAAAACACTTTTGGAGAAACAGAAAGCCTGACTAGACTGCAGATAGTTCTATAGGGGCATGTTCTAGTGTATACACTACTATCCAAAATATCTTAGTGTGAAACTACATAATGATTTACTTTTCTCATTAATCTGTTCACATCTACAGGGTTTGGTCAGAGTAAAACTCATCATTTGTCCTTTCCCACCACTTTGACTGGGGCTGCAAGATATTCTTTCCAAGATGGGTTCATTCGTATGACTAGCAAAGTGGTACTAGATGTCACTTGGGATCTCAATAGAGACTGGCACATACTTCAGTTCCTACAAGGGCCTCAATAGTGGAACCATTTTTTATTTTATTTTTCTGGTGGGGATTAAACATAGGAACATTCTATCTCTGAGTAAGACCTTCAGCCCAATTTTAATTTTATTTTGAAAAAAGATTTTGTTAAGTTGCTGAAGGCCTTGAAAAATTTCATGGCTGGCCTCACGCCTGAGATCCTCCTGTTTCAGCACCCCAAGTACAGTTATTACAGGTGTGTGCCACCATGCCTGGTTTCATGGGGTCATTTGTACTTCCTAGAAGTGTATCAGCTGGGTTGCAACAGTAAATACTTAAGTTATGAGCAATAGAATTTGGTAAAGTCTCTCAACTAGGGTTTAAGACCAGTATGGAACCACCCTCACATATTCCACTGACAAAGAAGCCACAACCGTCCCCAGATTGAAAGGTAGTGGTGGATTAGATCCTACCTACTAATGAAAGAATAGTAAAAGAATTTGGGGTTATCTTTTATTCATCACAATCTCTGAAACTTTTGACACATGGATGAAAAGTTTCCAGGAAGAACCACAAAAATTATGTAAAAATCACAAATTTTCACTGTTTTGAAAATTATATTGTTATTGCTACTACTAGAAATGAGGATCAGCTGAGCATGGTGGAACCCGCTTGTAATTCCAGCATTTGGGAGGCTGAGACAGGAGGATCACAATTCACAGACAGCCTCAGCTACTTAGTGAGGTCCTTTGCAATTCAGTGAGACCCTGTTTCAAAATTAAGAATGAAAAGTAGGGCTGGGGGTATAGCTTGAAGGTCGAATGTTCCTGGGTTCCATCCTCAGTACTGCAAAAAAAAAAAATGGAAATGAATATAAACTCATTCTTAGAAATATCTCCTAGTTTGCTTTGCTGTTTTTGTTTCTTCCTCCTCCTCCTCCTCCTCCTCCTCCTCCTCCTCCTCCTCCTCCTCCTCCTCCTCCTTCTTCTTCTTCTTCTTCTTCTTCTTCTTCTTCTCCTTCTCCTTCTCCTTCTTCTCCTTCTCCTTCTTCTCCTCCTTCTTTCCTCCTCCTCCTCCTCCTCCTCCTCCTCCTCCTCCTCCTCCTCCTCCTCGTCTTCTTCTTCTTCTTCTTCTTCTTCTTCTTCTTCTTCTTCTTCTTCTTCTTCTTCTTCTTCTTCTTCCTCCTCCTCCTCCTCCTCCTCCTCCTCCTCCTCTTCTTCTTCCTCCTCTTCTTCTTCTTCTCCTTCTCCTTTTCCTTCTTCTCCTTCTCCTTCTCCTCCTTCTTTTCCTTCTCCTTCTTCTTTACAAAATAGACCACCCCAGAATAAAAATTTGAGCATAGAACTATTAGTCTAGAAGTAGATCTATATTATGAGTTAAATTGTCTTTCTGTGGGCTGTCCAAATAAGCCATCATGATTGTTCACTTTTTTCTTTAATTTACAAACTTTTATAACAAAACTTGTAAAAGAAGATAGATTTTTATCAACAAATTATATTAACTGCAGAAAATAGTTATTGACACCCAGATCACTTATTGTTAATAGGAATGTCAGAGATATACATTGACTTTTTCTGAAAGAGCTGAGTTAGAAGAATGGCAAGGGAACTAAATAGACACTTCCTAAAAAGAAGAAATAAATTTGGCAAATAAATGTGTGAACAAATGTTCAATATCTTTAGCAAACAGAGAAAGGCAAATCACCCAACCATAACTAGAATGGCAATCATTAAAAACTCAAACAACAAAAGCTGGTGAGGATTGGGAGAAGTTGGGACTATAATACATTGTTGGTGTGATTGCAAATTAATGCAACCACTTTGGAAAACAGTTTGGAGAATTCTTAGAAAATAAGCTTACCATATGACCCAGCAATACCACTTCTAGGGATCTCCCAAAAGAATGGAAACCAAAATATGAGAGTAATGCACGCATATCTATATTTATATAAGCACAACTTACAATTGCCAAATTATGGAACCAACAGGTGGATAGATTACAAAACTATAGGATATGTGCACAGTGCAATTTTACTCAGTCATAAAGAAAAACAAAATTATGTCATTAGCAGAGAAATGAATGGAACTATAGAACATTATGCTAAGTGAGATTAGTCGGTCACAACAAGTAAAAAGTGAGATGTTCTCCATAATATACAGAAGTTGGGATAAAACGAGACATAGGAGGGACACCAGACAAAGAAGGAGAAACCTTAGATGAATGAAGAGAGAATAACCTCAATGTAAATGACATACCTACACAAATTTATCAAAGTTAATCACTATTTGAGCCCGGGAAGGAGGGAAGGAGGAGGGTTAAGGGTGGGAACCAAGGGACGGCTAACTAGGGGAGGTACAGATTCAAAGAGCCTTGCCAAGGAAAGATACATGGTAGCAAATTTACAAAGTTTAAACAAAGATTAAAGTAACAGAAAATGACAAAATGATTCATATTCCAAAACCTTAACAAATCTCATAAGTCATCTTAAATGTTCCTGGAGAAATAATAGTAGTATATTGAACAATGCTGTTTAAAAATATAACATATATTGCCAAAGTTCCTTCTAGAAATGGGATAATTTTTTTTCCTAGAGTTAAAAATATGTTTTATGCCAGTCATATTAGGGATCCTAGGCTTAAAGACAATTTTGTGACCTTAAAATAGACATGTCTGCCCTCAGTAAGATACATTTTGATATTTCATGGAAAAAACAACAAAAAAGGTCCATGTGATTTAGAACAATGGGCATAAACCATTCAGATTATTTTGCTCCATACTAAAATAGATGCCATATCAGACAACTATTGTATTCCAGCATAGTCCATGGGAAAAGGGTGAACTGTTTAGGTGTGAAGACACCTATTTCTAATTCCAGCTCCACTTGGTGAAGACATGGAATATGTTCTTCCCAGCACTCAATTTCTCCTCTGCATATCCAGGTGGTTTGACTCCATCCTCCATAAGACCTTTGGCTTTAATATCTAGCATTTATATACCTAGCATTTTTGATAAAGGATGAAAATTGGTTTTGTGTCTTTTTAAACATGCAGGTATATTAATTCTTAAGTTTGAAGTTATTTCTACTTAACTTTATTGAACACCTAATGTTGCATCTTGGTCTTCTGGAAAGGCCTTGAAAGTTCAATCCCCTTCAGTTTAAGTTCTTGCCCTTCTCTCTACCTGGATAAATTTTCTACCTGCATAACTTCTTTACATCTTCAACTTTACATCTTTGTTCCAATATTAACACTATCAAAGTCTGTTCCCTGACATAAAATATAAAACTTCCCTAATACTTTACTTTCAATCTCCTAACTCTACTTTTTACTTCACAAATTTATTTTCTCATGCTACTATAATGTGTGTGTGTGTGTGTGTGTGTGTGTGTGTGTGTGTGTGTGTGTGTTACTGGGGACAGAACCAGGGCCATTTTACCTCTGGGCTACACTCCCAGACTTATTTTATATTTTATTTGGAAACAGGATCTCACTAAGTTGCTGAGAGCCTCACTAAGTAGCTGAGGCTGGCTTCAAACCTACGTGATCTTCCTGTCTCAGCCTCCTAAGTACTGGGATTACAAGTGTGCACCACCACGCATGGCTCATGCTTCTATACATATTTGTTATCTCAATCGCCCCACTAGGATGTAAGATCCATAAGAGCAAGGACTGTTGCCTGCAGTGTTGTATGTCTGGCATATTATTTGATATTTTAACCCAATTCTGACTGATTTAAGTGTCCATATATTTCACATCTTATCAAGCTCTGTGATTTTTTTTGCCCTATACTATTAAATTAGTCACAGCTTATGAGTTCATCATTGTCAAGGTTCATATAGGACTTTTGGCAAATTGTCTCCAAAAGTGAAATTAAGAATGGTCCATCTTATCAACAAAACCAATATTTATTTATTTATTTATTTATTTATTTATTTAGGTGTTTCTGGGGGTGGAACCAGAGGCTTTCTACCTCCAGGCTATACTCCCAGACCTATTTTATATTTTATTTGGAAACAGTGTCTCACAAACTTGCTGAAAGCCTAAGTAGCTAAAGCTGGCTTCAAACCTGTGCAATTCTCATGCCTCAGCCTCCCAAGCATGGGGATTACAAGCATGAGCCACCACGCCCGGCAATATTTATTTATTTTTTATAGTACTAGGGATGGAACTCAGGGGTCTTCTATTTCTAGGCTATGCTCCCAGACCTATTTTATATTTTATTTGGTAACCAGGTCTCACTAAGTTGCTGAGAACCTCACTAAGTAGCTGAGGCTGGCTTCGAACCTGAGTGATCCTCCTGTCTCAGACTCTCAAATACTGGGATTGCAAGTGGGTGCCACCATGCCCAGCTTAAAACCAATAATTAAAATTAACCCCCATGAACTTTTAGCACTGTGATTCCACCCATCTCAAATTCAAATTCTCTTTTAGATGATTTATGAAAAATTTTATTCTCTAGAGGTTTTGCCTGGTAAAAAGAATTACTCATTTATCTGATTATTTCCTGGTAACTAGCACAGAATTTTTCTTATAGCCAAGCCAATAGACATTTTTTTTATTTAAAAAGAACACATTAAACACACTTCTAGAAATTCAGGTTTTCCATTGTGATAAGCAGAATACATTGGCTTATATTTTAGATTAAATGTAGCAAAGCAAGTACTACAGAAAATTTAATTAGATAGGGAAATTACTCAATAAAATAATTTTAATGATTTCCTCTTTGTGATATCTGGAAAGACAATTCATTCCTGCAACTAGCACTTAAAATATTCATATCCTCCTATCACATAGAGAAACGCTTATTATGGTTTATAAAGCCTTTAAGCCTTGGCACTTGAATACTCATTCTAGAGTCATGTCTTCTAGCTCCAGTATAGACACAATGATGTATCATTCAATTTCTGAAATGCACTATGGTATCTATCAACTTAATTCCTGCTCTCATGTACCCCCGTCATTCTCCTTTCTCAGTAGTGCTGCCTTTTGGTTAACTTGTATTTCATCATTACTAGAACCTAGAGTTGTCTCTGGTCTGTGTGTATGATGACTCTATATAGTTATTTGATAAGGAGGTAAAATAACTATTGTTTTCTTCTCCAGAAACAACAGATGATTAGAACATTGTAATTGAATTTAATTCTATAATTTTCACAAAGTCAATGAGAATGGTAAGTTGACCTACATTTTTATTCCATTTTCTAGTTTGGAATTGGTTATTCTGATGGAAACAGTTTTGACAAATGTTCATTAATTAGGTTTTCCAGAAACAAAACCAATGTATGCCAACTTGATTTTTTTCTCAATAGCTACCTGCAAAGGCCTAAAAACAATAGAAACTCTACCCTTCACGTTGCTATTCCTGGCTTTTATGTCTACCACGGTATCCTGCTTCTTCCAACTATGTACATCTCATTCAATTCAACCCAGTATTTAAGGTAGGACTCATATCTCACCGCTGCCTTAAAGCTACCCTGTCTTTAGTGGAGTAAAACCCAATTCATTTATACGTAAGGTATTTTATTATGAAATTTTATCTCTCTGGTTTTCTAGTAACTTTAGGCTATTGCTTACCCTTTGTTTATCTGTCAATAGGAAGATATAAATTGAGAACTGGAACATGTCCTTATTATTGTAGGACAGTACTCTAAAAAAATCCTATCACCAAATAGCACAGTTGAGGACTACTACACAAATTTTGCAGCTGTGCATTAATCCATGGCAAAAATCCATGGAGAACTAATCAGTGCAAGCTGGAGATTATTTCTATATTAAGCTCTCAATCATCACTCTTGCTTATACCTCTGGAAAAACAAATGGATCTCTCTGCCTAAAAACCAATTCAGGAAGTGAATTATTTATTGGAAAATAAATACATTTTCCTGCAATAAATCCAAGCTAAAACCCCATGCATCCCTAAAGTGCTTTTTAACTTTTCCTTCTCAACTGATTTCAAACAAACAACCAAATATGTCAAGCCTTGTTTTCTAAGGTGTCATTCATCAGAAATGCTCAGTTTTAGAGGTCAGAGATAGAGAGAAAGCTGTCGTCATGGAATTAGTGCTTCTGCCAACAACCTGCAAATAAGAGTGTCATGGATCTGACCCTGATGCTTCCAAAAAGGGCAAATGAAAGAATTTTCCACAACCTGAAAGACTCTTCAGTATATGTCCAGTACTGGGAATATGACATTTCTGAAGCCTGATAACTTACAAAACGTTGAGTAAAATATTTTCATGTATTATGCACTTTGAATGAGAAGCAAAACAGTTCACAGTAGATAGATGGTAGAGAAATAATAAGACTAAAGTTTTCAAAGTTTTGCTACCTGTTTGTGACTAGGTGACATAAATATAAGATGGTCTTTGGTAGATAAAACTAAAAATTTGAGTTCAAAAGCTGTATGGTCTCATAAAGCTCCCTTCACATTGACATAAAAACTTTCATATTTTTTAATATTTCAGATAATTATTTTAATACCTTCAGTTAAAACATTACTGATGAAATTGTTTCAGTTAGAACTCATTTACAGATAAAACAAAAAATTCAAGTCAATCTTGAATTCAGAGGAAATGTAATATGCTAACTTCAGATTTGGTGGATCGGATGCTCAAGCAATATAAAAATAATTCATAATTCATTTTCTTTTCTCTTCATTTTATGATTTATTCTCAAAAAGGCTAGCTTCTCTTTGTCAGATGCAGATTATTCTGCGCTAGAACTGTATTCAAACAATCTCTAGATTGTTGGATTTGATTGGCTTGACTTAGGTCATGTGCCCATCCTTGAACCAACTGGTACAGTCAGATGAAAAGAATATATAGACTGGTTGTATCTCTGTCTAAGATATTCTTCAATCTCATTATTCAATGCACATGTTCTGTCTGAATAATTGTCACTCATGGCAAAATGAAGTTCTATTAGTAGAAGAACCTCAAGTATATTTATTTATTTATTTATTTATTTATTCTTGTGAATTCTTCTCATACACCTTAATGGGGTACAAGATGGTAGAGGCATATATGTACATATCACTCTTTAGCCCTTCCCCATTTCCCACCCCATTCTCTTCCCCCTCCTTCCTCCTCATGTTTGGCTTACTGAATGACTTTGATATGTTTGTGAATGTATATCATGTTCATTAGGGATTTTCCCTCTTCCACTCTCCCAGTTCCCTCAGTTATGTTCCCTTATTTGCTTATCTATGGTTTCCCCCTCTTTGTCTAGATTTCTTCTGACGATCCTTTTCCTCCCTAGCTTCTGCATATTAGGGAGAGCACTGATTTTTAAATCTCACTCAGCATAATGTTCTCCAGTTCCATTCATTTCCCTGTAAATGACATAATTTTGTTCTTCTTCATGACTGAATAAAATCCCTTGTGTACATACCCCATAGTTTTGTAATCCATTCATCTGTTGATGGACATCTTGGCTGGTTTTCATAGTTTGGTAAAGATTAATTGTGCAGCTATGAACACAGATATGCATGAATTAGTTTGGAAGTTTGGTTTCCATTCTTTTATGTTCCCAGAAAATGTCAAATTATCTGACCTCAAACAAATTTTATTTTTCATAAAAATTCTTTACAAAGTATTTTATAACATAGTAGCTTCTCCTAATGAATAAGTGCCTCAGTGCAATAATGGCAGCCAGAGAAAGGCCAATCTGTGATGCCAACAAATATAAATGTAAAGGCTAAGAAGAAACATTAGAGCATTTCTGTCTTTTATTGAAATAAAGTTATCTTTGATAATTCATACTGACCTTGCCTGAATAATTATAAAGAAATTAAAATGAATAAAATGAGTAAGATAAAAGTGAGATAGCTCTCCCCTATGCTGTTTTACTTTCTGTAGTCAACTGTGATACAAAAAATAAAAAGTGGAAGTTTTCTTAAATAAATAATACAAAGTTTTAAGTAAACTTTATCACAGCATACTCTTATAACTGTTTTACTTTTTATTAGTGTTGTTCATCTTCCATTGAGCCTAAGTTGTAAGTTAAACTTTACTGTAGCTATGTACATACAGGAAAAAATAGCATGTACTATGGACTCAGAGCTGTCTGTGAATTCAAACATCCACTTTGGGTACCATAATAGATACTACTGTATATGAATAAATATGTCTATTACCATTTCTTTAAATTATACATTAGATGCTGTCAAATAATTAATTAAACTCTTTGGGGCAATTTTTTCTTTCAAAGCAAGTTCAACTAAACAGGATATAATTGGAATTTAAAGACCAAAATCTAGCTCCCAATAATCTAAGAAGTTATTTCTAATTTCAGCCAGATGTCACTGCCATATAGATGCCATGATATCTAATATCTAGATTGTCAACCTCACTCCCTACATGATTCCAACTAAAATAACATTAATAACTGAAAAGGATATTTAATATCCTTAAAGAAAGATAAGTGCTTGGGTATATGGGAAGAAAAGGATATTAAACAGAGAAAGAGCAGAGAAACAGGAAGTAAAGGGGTTTGCAATCAACAGCCATAATATTATTCATCATTAACACATTCTGTACAGTCTCATACTTGATCAGCCGGAACTTGGAACTAAAGTGTACCACAAATTTGTTGAAGATTCTCTTTTCTTAGTACGGAATAACTACAACTGAATTATAATTTTAAAATGATTATGAAGTGTTTTAGAAACAGAAGTCAATGATAATACAATAAACAAGCACACATTCCCCTCACTCCAGGCAAGGAAGTACATTATTACCAAAACAATTTGGGCCCTTGTGTACTCTCTTTCATTTCATCTTTTTAACTAATTCATTCCTATTCTTCATTTTTTAAAATAAAGGAACAAATATTTCACTTTCAACTCAGCTATAAAATATATGTGAAGATAATATCTAAGGGTTCAGTCAAATAAATTATTTCAAACATTCGGCTTACTATGGCTAATGACTCCAGTCTTACACATACACATACATATACAGAAACACATAAAACAAAGAGATAAATCTGTGGACATATCATTTATGCATACTTAGCATATCATCTTCTAATTATATCTGATAATCATTGGTAGCTATGAACTTCATTGTAAAATAAATTTTTATTGCATTTTACTGAATTCTCTTCCTTAATCATTACAAACTCTATAAATATATTTTATAATCATTTTAAAGAAAAGTAAGTATCAGCCAAAATAACTTCCAAACTCTAAATTAAAAAAAATGGTGAAACCAGCAAGCCATGGTGACACATGCCTGTAAAGCCAGAGACAGGAGGATAGCAGGTTCACAGTTAGTCTCAGCAATATATCGAGACTTGCACCAACCTAGCAAGACTCCTTAGAAAAACAAAAAAATAGAAAGAGCTGAGGATGTCACTTGGAGGTAGAATGCCCTTGATTTAAATTTCTAGTACCACCAAATAATAAAATAAACTAAAAATTGAAGCTGAAATTTGGCCTTGAGTCAATTAACCAAAATCAAAGCTATGAACCAGATTATTTCTTTTTGTGTTACTTTACTAGAGCTATTCTTTTGTTCTACATAAGCCTTCAACCTAATTAATAACTCTTTATTCTTCTAAGATAACTTGTTTTATATATGTATTTTAAAATCAGCAATATTATCTGTCATTCTTATTATTTTATGGAAAAATAAAGTTTTTCTTCTGTTGTTATCTTTTTTTTTTTCTGTACTGGGAAATGAACCCGGCACATTCTACCTCTAAGCTGTACCCTCAACCCTATTTTACTTTTTTACTTAATTGCTAAGGTTGGCCTCGATCCTACAAGCCTACTTGCTTACCAAGTTCTGGGATCACGGTCATGTGCCACCACAACCAGCTTCGTGTGTGTGTATATATACACACATATATACATATATATACAAATTGTATGTATTACATACATTATACATATACATCACAGACATATATATATATATATATGTGTGTGTGTGTGTGTGTGTATTAAGTCAGGCATGGTGGTGCACACTTGTAATCCCAGAATTTTGGAAGGCTGAGACAGGGAGATCACGGTTCGCAAACAGCCTCAGCTACTTAGTGAGGCCCTTTGCAACTCAGTGAGATCCTATTTGAAAATAAAATAATAAAAAATAGGACTGGAGGTGTAGCTCAGAGGTAGAATGCCCAGTATGTATTACATAGTTTTCATTAATTTAACTATAATATATTCACATGTGATTTTTATATACCTGAAAGCTGAGATTCAGAAGAATCTCGAATTTGTCTAATATCAAGCTGTTAATTTTCAGGAGCTAGAGTAACCTGTTTCTAGCCTCAATAGCACCTCTTTCTCTCACTTCATACAATATTTTCTCTGGCTACTTACTTCTGCTGTTTCATTTTGGGAGAGACATACACAGCAATACATAGCTTAGGCATATGTTTTGCTGTTATAAATGGCAATTGGAAAAAACTTTATGATGTACATTCATAAACCTATCAAAGTCAATCACTAAGCCAAACATGAGAGGGAGGGAAATGGGAGGGAATGGGGTGGGAATTGGTGAAGGGCTAATAAGGGTGATATGTACATATATGTCTCTACCATATTGCTCTTCATTAAGATGTATGACTACAATGCACCAATAAAAATATTTTTTTAAAGTTAAAAACTTACATAATGGCAAAAGTCTAAGCTCTAGAAGAATGGAAGAAATTGAACTAAATTTTATTATCTGCCAAAATATTAATCACAGTTTTGTGGGCTTGGAATGAGTGGGAGGTAGAGGCATGCATTTAACTTTCAAATGCTAACAGGAACTCCTTCCCTCAGTACAAAAAATAAACCTGGAAAAAATATATTTCCAGCAAAAAACTTTGTCAGAGCTTTTTTACAATAGGTGGCAGATCACTTAGATTCCTTGACAACAAAAGACAGAAAAAAAGAAATTTGGAATATAACTAAGAATTAAATACATAGACAAGCAGCACTTCATCCAGTTGCAATATCTGAATTATAGCTGAATTTTCAAATACATAATATGAAGAACATATTATATCATATATAAGCATATGCTATCAGATATAAAATATTATATATTCATCAAGTGATAATTTGAATGAAATGACTAAACACTATTTGATTTAAAAATAAATTATCATTAGATGAGCCTGTGGCACATGCTTGTAATAACAGTACTTGGGAGGCTGAGACAGGAGGATCACAGGTTCAAGGATAGCTTCAGCAAGTAGTAACACTCTCATTAACCTAGTGAGACCCAACTTCAAAATAACAAATAAATAAATGAATAAATAAATAAATAGCTGCAGTTGTAGTTTGGAGGTAGAATCAAAGTATTGGGTACTTCAAGTACTAGGAACAACAAAATAAAGTTTTTGTCATGATAGCGCAATTGCCAAGACTATTATGTGTACATGGAAAATCATTATGCCATCTTATTTGTGTATAGTTGTGAAATTTTTTGTTAAACAAGATTTAAAAAGTTTTCTTTATGTACACTGGAGTTGTAACATATATGTTCAACTATGTTCATAGCAGCACAATTTGTAATAGCCAAAATATGGAACCAACCCAGGTCCCCAGCAACAGATGAATGGATTGCAAAATTATGGGAAATACACACAATGGAATTCTATTCAGCTATGAAAAAGAACAAAATCATGTCATTTGCAAGAATATGGAAAGTCCTGGAGAGCATTAAGTTACGTGAGATGAGCCAAGCACAGAAAGAGAAGGGATATATGTTTCCGCTAATATGCCCAAACTAGGGAACATAGAGGATACCAGTGGGACTCAAGATAATGGAGGGGAAAGGTCAGCAAAGTTTGAATGGAAAGATAGGAGAGGAGGAAGGCTGAACTTGATTAATGAGGGTCCACATCTGAATATGTGTAAAAGTATGAATATGGCATGGTTACCCTGGACAATCATTGGTGGGAGGGGGGAAGGGAAAGCAGAGGCAGGGGGGAGAGGGCACAAAGTATAATTTAAATGTATACCATTTATTTTCAATAAAAATTTTGTATTAAAAAATAAAATTAAATAAAAAAGTTTTCTCTATGTGCACTGGAGTTCTAACATAAATGAAAGATTATTTATTATATTCTTATTTAAATAATACTCTAAATATAGTCTTGGAAAATAACATGGAAATTATTTTCTGTTTTTTTCTCTTAGTTATATTTGTGGGTAGAAACAAAGCAACACCATGTTAAAATAAAGGAGATCAACTTTTCAGATAAGTACATGCAGGTTTTCAATTAGTTGGGGTTCACAAGAAACTGCTGAAATTCAATTACATTTTGAATTTCTTGTCACCATTTGTTTAATTTTTTTCCTTCAGGTCATTGTAATGTTCTGAGGACCCCTGGTGTATAAAAAGACTCATATTGCATCATTAATATTCTGTATTTATAACATAGAAACTTTTGAACATATAAACTGCTCTGACGAATGGCTTTTAGAGATTATGAGAAGTGTAACCATAGCTACTGCTAGATGAGGAAGGCTTAGTATGTTCTAATAAAAGTGACAGTGAGGTCGTGTCCTGTTCATCTGTTACATTCTGCACATCCTTTCATTGTAATCAACATGCAGAATGAGGTGTGACTCTGTGAAGCTCTCCTCTTTGTCATCTCCCTCCAAAGGAACAAAAGAATAGCCACCTCGCCATTGTGCAGCCAGCTCATTAGTAGACTGTGCTGAGTGAAGTTTAAGGTTATCTCTTTTAATTTGAAGCCTTTACAAGACTGGAATAATGTGCGCATTTGGAGAATAGTAGAAAATATTGTTCTGATATAGTAAAGTGCATTTTATTTTACTGTGGTGGCGTGATGGGTTGAACTGTTGAAGTCCTAACCCCTAGGACCTCGGTATTCAACTGTATTTGAACGTAATATCTTTAAATATGTTATAGAAATGTGGTCATTAGGGTAATATTTAATTGTATATTACTGGTGACTTTTTAAGAAAAGGAGAATAAATTTAGATACTGACATGTACAGAGAAAATACTATACAAAGACATAGGGAGGTAATGACCATCCATAATCCAAAGAAGGTTGCCTGGGTGCCAGGCGTGGTGGTGCACGCTTGTAATCCCAGCATTTGGGAGGCTGAGACAGGAGGATTGCCGTTCAAAGACAGCCTCAGCTACTACTTAGTGAAGCCCTGTGCAACTGAGTGAAACCCTGTTTCAAAATAAAGAATAAAATATAGGGCTGGGGGTGCAGCTCGGAGGTAGAATGCCCCTGGGTTCTATCACCAGTACCGTAAAACAAACAAACAAACAAACAAACAAACAAACAAACCAAAGAAGGTTGCCTCTGAAGAACCAAACTCATTGTCACCTTAGTCTTAAAATTTTAACAACAAAAAAAAAGTCTGTTATTTAAGCTACCCATTGGGTGGTACTTGATTATGGAAGCCCTAACAAACTATTATAGAGTATTAAATTGTAATTGCTATTTAATAGTAGAAAAATCTTATATTTTAAAATACAGTTGCAACAATAGTTAATGTGTATGAATATAAGCTTAATCAAGTCAATATTTTAAGGATTTTAGTGTTATCTAACTCAATGCTGCTAATTCAATGTTTTTCAATAGTTGGTCCATGAGGCTGTCTTGACTCTGGTACCCTTAGTTCTTCAGTACTGATTCCAATAATTATGAGGTAAGTCATCAACCATCGTGAGGTGCTTTGTCAATGATCAAAACTTTCACTCTTTTAATTGGCCAAACATATCACTCACCTTTTTCAAATAACTGAAGAAAATTGTAAAATCCTACTTAATTTCTATTTTTCATGAACATTATTAAGAGGCAAAGCTGTAAAATAGTGTAACTGCTAAAAATTGATAGGCTGTGGTAAGAGTGGAGAGTGACTAAAATCAAAAATTTATTTTTTCACTTGAATCAACTCTTTAATGAATAAGAATCTCATGTTAATAATGGTTTTACTGCGTCTCTCCAGTACACACATATAAGCCAATGCACTACAGTACAGAATACTGCTTAAATTACAGGCTCTGGAGCCAGAATGCCTAGGATTATATATTGGCTTCACCATTTAACGATACTCAAGATAAAAGAAACCCTTTTGTGATATCTACTTCCTTTAGAGATTAGTTTCAATTGTACTTGAATAATTGTTTGGGGAGATGCTAAATGGGACCATTGGAAGTACCACAGAGACAACCATCATTTAAATTCATCAAACTAGTAAAGGTGTCTATTGTGGTTATTTCTCAAAATAATGATAGAAATTAATTTCTTGAAAAGAAATATGACAAACTCTTAACTTTTTAATATTTTAGGTAACAGTTTTACTAAACCTTGTATTCGCATGACATCCATATAACATGATTGTTCTAAGACATTTTTAATCTACAACAGTTTGTTATATTTTTGTTCCCTACAAAAATTAATAGTACCAAATTGTGCACACCTGTAATACCAGTACTTGGGATGATGAGACAGGAATATTGCAGGCTTGAGGCTAGTCTCAGCAACTTAACAAGATTTTCTTTTAAAAAAAATAAAAAGGGTTGGGGGAAGTGTCTCAATGGTAGAATGCTGCTGAGTTCAATCCCCAGTACCAAACAAACAAACAAACAAGGGCTGGAAATGTGGCTGAGAGGCAGAGTGCCCCTGAGTTCAATCTCCAGTATCAAATAAATAAATAAATAAATAAATAAATAAATAAGGGCTAGGAGTTTAGCTCAGAGGCAGAATAACTCTAAGTTCTATCCACATTACATCATACACATGCATACATACACACACAAAAATAGTAATATTAATAAGAAGTATCATGTAAGGAATAATTAAAATGTGTTAGACACTATTATGAATTTTAATCATATGTTGGTGTGTTTAATAATCATAATGGTCTTGTAAGTTAATTACACATAACATTACCATTTTACAAATTTAGAAGCTGAGATGAGAAATCACATAATTCATTTTAATTCTCTTGGTAAATAGTAGAGCTGGGTTTAAGCCCAGATATTAAATACTAGATCTAAAATTAATTATATTACCATATGGCATTCATAATAACCTATATTAAGCATCTATAGGAATTTTTTTCTCTTCCTGTTTGTAAGACACAATTACCACTCATACAATCCCATTGAAAGGGGTAAATCTTTGTTTACAGTATGTTTTTATTTTTTTAAGCTTACAACACAGAACAGTATGCAATAACTTCATAATCAAAATACATCATAATGAATACATTTCACAGCCATTCATTTGAATTGCAAATTAAAGGTATCAATCTCTTTAATGAGGGGTTGCATGAGTTGTTTCCTCTGTGGACATTTTAGGTGTTATCTCCTTCTGAAGTTACTTGTCATTTCTCTAGAAAATGTTACCCTCCCTGCAGGACTCATGTGCTTCTCTATTCCTTGGTTTCTAACAAAATTTTGCTTGCGTTTTGAATTTGAACCATAGATATTTAAAAACAGTATGAATGTGTGTCTCTATTCTTGCAGGTTCACTCATTCTGATGTCTTTCAGTGAATTCATTTAAGCCATGAAATTATGAGCTTGCATTATACCTGCTCCTGGCTTGTCAGTATTATTTAGGTGAAATAGAAGTAGACCCCAGTGACTGAATCAATTTTAATTCTATCTCCTGTAATCTGTCTGCTGCACTTCTAAAAGTTAATCTAAAGAAAAGAAGAATATATATATATATATATATATATATATATATATATATGCATACATAATCCATTTTCTCTGTTCAATCCCTCTGGTACACTAACTTTACAGATGTTGTACCTAATATTATACTTTTTTGTCACCAATATTGTTATTTTCCAAATCTCTACCACTTTTTTATTACAATTTATTCTTCTAAACTATTTCCAAATGCTCTTTATTGCCAACTCTACAGATAAGTTTTCCTTCAGAATTTTAAGAGGAGATGTTGAGAAGATGAACATCTGTGAGTCAAATGGATACTCTTCTCTAAACAGGCAAATATTGGGGCAGCTGAATAATCATCTGTTGAATGGGATTCATCCAGATGATAGTTGTGAATACTGTGGTACCCGACCAGAGGTCCCCTTCTTTATTCCTTAAATTTATCTCTCCAGCTATCAGCTACTAATTACTCTCATACAAATCCCTCTCCTGAAATGCTCTTAGATGAAAAAAATTCCTTCATTGGATATTATGTCATTTTCTCAGGAGTCACTCATATCCAATAGCTAGTTAATGGGGACTGGGCAGAGCCTGAGCTCTTTCCTTCACTTTGGTACAATTTTAAAGGGCCATTGCTGTCCCGCAGGCCCATGTGTAATTGGTTAAGGCTTCTGTAGAAACTGGATGGCTTTCAATTTCTTCCTCTACCCCATTTTTTTCCCTTGGCCCCTATTGGCATCATCACTCATGGAATCACAGGTAAAACCTTTGCCTGTAAATCTTAAGTTCAGAGTCTCTTTCCAGGGAATTGGCCTGAAACAATGTTGAAATGGATCTTTTCAGGCCACATTAAATTCTATAAAGCCTTAGTAGTGATTTTTTTCAGCTATGCTATTAACAGAATTGCCTTTCTTGTCTAAGCCCTAAGCTCTACCTTATAAAATGGAAGTCACTTTCTCTAATGGTAATTTGATGCTATTAGAACCTAATTCAACTTCAAAAAGAAATGGCAAGACAATCTTGTATGTTCCTTTGTCTCACAAATCTGTGAGTGTGTGAGATGTATACACAGTAATATTAATGAATGTGTGTATTTTATAAAGTCATGTACACTAGCACACCCACATAGAGTAATACAACATATATACATACATTTATATATACACATGTATATATATATGTATGTATACATATTTACACACATATTACACACACACACACACACACACACACACACACACACAAATTTTCTTTCCCTCTGAGCCAGATTATTGAAGAAAATTGGGAGCTGAGAGTGGTGGTACATATCTGTAAAACTAGTACTTGGGAGGCTGAGACACCTTTTTTCCAATATATAATTACTATAAATATAGTAATTATATCAATATAGTAATTATATCAATATCGCCCTAATATTTTCAGAGATATCATAAAAAATAAGCCCCATATAGCAGTGATCATCACAGAAACATAGAATATGATCTTTGTTTTCTAAAAAATGAATGTCAGAAACACTAGATGAACAAGGTTTATATCAGACTCCAGAAAACTCTATGATATATTTGGAACAGACAGTGAGCCTATTGTGAGTAGGAAGTATGGAGTAGATATCTTCACAACTGTAGAACATTATTCAGGAAATAAGCAGAACGTATTCAGGAAATGGTTGTAAAACTGAGTGAGATGCAAGAATCTCAGTGTAAGGGATCATGACTAGGATCACTACATAAACCCAAATCACTCCCTTAGGTGATTGGAGATATGTAATAAGACTGGCCAAGCAAAGGAAGGTCATAGATGAAGCTTACATAATTTTTAGAAAAGCATTAAAGATCTCTCATAACTTATTTGTTTACTAGTTGAATAATTATAGGCCAGGTGACAGAAACATCAATTATGGTCAGAGTTGACTAAGAGTAGATTCAATTTGAAAGCTGTTTCCCTGAGAAAGATCATTCAGGCTTCTCTTCTAAGCCTTGTCCTTTCCAACATTTTTTTCAATCCCTTGGCTACAAATAAAAATGTGTGTTTACTATATTTTCAGATAACAAAAAGCTGAAAGAAAAAGCAACTATGCAATATAACAATCAATGAAAAAAGTCTTGACAGCAATTTGTGAGAAAAGTACTCCAGGATTTTAGCTGACTGCCAACCCAAAACACTCAGCCATTGCTGCCAAGAAACTAAAATATGTGTTGTATGTAAATGCAGTAGTACTTATAGGGGGGTTTGTGTTTCAGTAATTTTTTGTGTGAAAATATACCTCATACAAAAATCAGAAATATAACTTGCCTGTGTAGATTTTCCTAACCCCAAATTCTTGTTTTTTCTCTCACCAGTCAACTCTTCTTACACTTGTGATCAATCAAGAAGCACACATTCATGGTATTTAGGATTCCATCATTCCTAAAATTCCCAAAATAATTAAAATAATGGTGCTCCTAAAATGTCCTATAAATGCAGAAAATAAATTATCAAATAATATTAGGTATCATTTCAAAAATATGTATGAAGTTATTTAAATGATTAACTTTTAGCAAGAATTTTGTGTTAGAGGTGGCTTTGAGATTAGAGAAAAGGAGAAATGGGAGCTGTAAGATGGCCACCTGTAAGAGAGGAGACAAAACAGGGAAGTTGTACAAAATGTCTGGCAAAGAATTTTAAAAGCCTTTGTAGAAATACACACATATCACATTAAAGACCACAAGATTAGATAGGCCTGGTGGCACATGCCTACAATCCCAGGATTTGGGAGACTGAGTTTGGAGGATCATAGGTTTGAAGCCAGGTTCAGAAACTTAGATTCTCAGCAACTCAGCAAGACCTTTTTCCAAATAAAATATTTAAATAGGGCTGGGGATGTAGCTCAGAGGTAGAATACCTCTGGGTTTGATCTCAAGTACTGATCCCCCCAAACTCAATTAATAAGAAAATGTGTTTTGTGGGGAGAAATAGAATAAGATCGAGCTTAAAGTCTTTGGAGCAGTAGAGGACATTCTGGTCCCATGAATGTGGTCTCTCTGTGAGGGTGTCTAAGAGTCAGGGGTCCTCTTCCTGTCACTCATGCACATTGTGAGCTCTGTGATGACAATGCCTTTCTTTGAATGAAGGGCATTCTCTACCTCATATCTTGGCTCTCTTACAGCAAGGAAAGCATGTGAGAATGCAGGTCGCCCTGCTGGTGAGGACCTGGAGAGGGACTGCAGGAGAATACCATGGCAGGCTGCTGAAGTAGGCTGAGAAGGCTTCAGGAAAACAGGGGAAACTATTCCATACCCAATTGAATGCATGAATAATGATTTGTGTGGCTACATTTTTCTCTAAGGAAATGGCATGGTGCATGCTTAGAATTCCAGAATTTGGGAAGCTGAAATAGGAAGATTCCAGGTTTGTGGCGAGCCTCAACAACTTAGTGACACCCTCCATAACTTAGTGAGAACTTGTTTCAAAATAATAAAATAGGGCTGAGGATATACCTCAAAGGTGTTCTGTATTAAATTCCCTGGCCCAGAAGATAAAAAAGAAATTAACAAAAAACATAATGTTGTTCGACAGCAATTTATCTACTTGAGAACAATTAAAAAATTGCATTTGTTAATAGGCAATTTTATCTAACAGAAATTCCGAGTACAGAAAACTGTACCCAACCAAACTGAGCCTCTTAGATACACAAAAAAGGCCTAGCACCTCAAACATATTTTCTACTACCAGTCTGCTTTATTCACTTCATATATTATCCTTAAAACACTAACTTTTGTTAGTATTTTGCTTGCATTTATGATGGACATTCAACATGCCATACATATATAAGTGACTGATTGGAAGACACCAAACACTCAAAAAGAAATCTCTATTTATTGATAAAAGCCTAATATAATAAAAGGTTTTGAAAAAATAGAACATATGGCAGTGATCAAGAAATAGGCATGAAGGAAGGAATCCACATCAGGGATCTCCAGAGACAGTACAATGCAAACAAAAGAAACATTTATGACTGGAATAGCTTTGAGTACTACAAAGTCAATAAAAATGAGGCCCAGAGAAACAAAACTAATGGAAAGATTGTCAAGTTTACTATTTCAAGAACAAATGGTCAAAAGAATCAGGAATATCCTTTCTCATAACAAAATATAATGCACTATCTATAAACTAAGAACTTAAAGAGAAATTGCCAAATTCTGCAAAGAGGTCCTTTTTATGCCAATTGTTGCTGGTTTAGTGATTTTTAAATACTGCTAAAATTTTGAAAGCCTTCAGCTGTTGAGCAAAGACCTAATTGAAGATTAGAAAGCAGCAAAGGATTTTAAGCAGTTATACAGAAGTTAATTTAAGATTACACAGCATGTCAAACATTCAGTTTTGATGAAACATATCTACTATACACATGCCTTAAAGGATTTGTATTTCAAAGGTGATAATGGAGGAAAACATGCCCAGGTTTTAAGACTATAAGAGATTATAAATTTGTTAAATTTTCTTCTCTCACTTCTACAAATGCCAGTTATGACTCCCCACCCAATACAATATTTATTGTAATAATTTATTTTTCATAAGCATTTAACATGTACTTACCTAATATTTTATTGTGTTTTTTATTTTTCTTTGTATGTATTATTGATTACTTTTTTTAGCCTGTAACTACTTTCATACTTTATTTCTTTTATTTTTTATTGGTACATTGTAGTCATACATCTTAATGGGATACAAGATGGTAGAGACATACATACACACATCACTCAAATAACCCTTACCCAATCCCCGCCCCATTTCCTCCCCCTCTCTCCTTCTCATGTTTGGCTTAGTGATTGAAATTGATATGTTTGTTAAATTATCACATGTGTATTAGATAATTTTTCTCTTCCCCCTCCCATCTCTTCAGTTAGGTCGCCTTATTTGCTCAACTATAGTATCTCCTTCTTCATCTAGAGTTCCTCCCATGATTCATTTTCACCCTAGCTTCTGCATATTAGGGAGAGCATCTGATTTCTTGTTTTTTGTGACTGATTGATCTCATTTAGCATAATGTTCTCTAGTCCATCCATTTCCCTTTAAATGACATAATTGTGTTTTTCTTTATGACTGAGTAAAATTCCTTTAGGTACATGTCCCATAGTTTTGTGCACCACTCTGGATTCTGGAGGGCGTGGTGAGCTTGGCCTCCACTGCTGGAAGTTGTAGCCAGTATTTGCAGGGAAAACTGATGGCTTACAACTCTGATGATCTGCAGATGCTTATGTCAGGTTCTTGGTTGTTTTCGTGTTGGTCTCTGGAGTTGGGTGTAGTGCGGCAAGATGGCGCTGCCATGGCATCCACAGCCTCAAGGTGGGTTTCTTTTCTGCTCTCTGATTGGTTTTCTAACCTTTGTCTCCCTGCCATCTTGTATCTATCGTGTTATTCCTCCGCTGATAGTATTTTCTGGCTTTGTAGAATGCTGTTTTTAAGGCAATGAAGATTGAGTATCAGCAGGACTGGTATGGGCTGCTTCCCTCGGTCACCATCTTTCTGGAAGTCCTCCATTTGATTACATTTTTGAGTTATTCCTTCAACTTCACATTTACAACCAACTATGCTTGTTCTATTGCATGGTTTTACAGAATATAATAAATTTTAGGGGTATACATGTTGCATGGTAGAAGAAATAGTTGTTATAGAAAACAATTCAAGTGAGATTATATAAGGAAGAAATGCATTCAGTGCTCTATCATACTACCAAATGCAAGCTAAGTAATTGCTCATAAAGCATACTAACTGGATTGTAAAAGTTTTTGAAAAATGAGGAGAGCTATATTCTTTATCTCTTCAGGACCAAATGATTACTTTTCTTTTCTTTCTTCCTTTCTTTCTTTCTTTCTTTCTTGCTTTCCTTCTTTCTTTTTTTAATGGTACTAAGGGTGGAACCCAGGGGCTTTCTACCTCTGGGCTATATTTTATTCTTTATTTTATTCCAGACCTATTTTATTCTTTATTTGGAAACAGGGTCTCACTAAGTTGTTGAGAGCTTCACTAAGTAGCTGAGGCTGGTTTCAAACCTATGCAATCCTCCTGTCTCAGCCTCCCAAGTACTGGGATTACAAGCATGCACCACCAGGCCCAGGTTCTTTTCTTTCTTAATTTTTTTTGCTGTTGTTGTTTTCCTGTTTGTTTCTAATTGCTTATTAATTAGTTTTTCTAAAAGGTACAGGGAAAAGATTATCACCCTTCAACCTCTCAGAGTAGACAAGTTGCTATAGTTTGAATGTGTCCTCAAAGGTCATGTATTGGAAACTTGCTCCTGATTGTGGCAGTGTAGAAAAGTGAGATCTTTAAGAGCTGACTAGACCCTGTTGAGTTCTTTACAAAGAATTAGCTCAGCCCTCCTTTCTTTGCCCTTCTGTAATGTGATGTCTACCATGTTACCACACAGAAGAAAAGACCTCAGAAGATGCCAACCTTTCAGTCTCAAACTCTCCAAACTCCAGAACTATGAGCCAATACATTTATGTTTATTACAACACTCAGTCTGGGGGATTCTGTTATAGTAGCACAAAATGAACTCTATAAAAATTGGAAGAAAATGATGACTGTGTACTGAAAAGCCTGTTTCAGATTTGTATAAAAAATAACAACCCATCTTGTACTAAAAATACTCCAAAATTGTCAAAAGGTATTTGATTCAAATCATCATTATATTAAATTTAACTATTTATTGAAATACTTATAAGTGGTAAAATTCATGACAAAAGACTGAGTTGAAGATTTGAAATTTGAAACATGGTTTTCTTCCACATTAATTATTCTAGGACTGATAAAGTTTTGTTTTGTTTTATTATGTTTTGCTATAAATAAATTTATTTATATTTAAAAATTCAAGAGGGGGATATTTTTTGGTACTAGAAATTAAGCCTTCAAGCTACACCACAGCCCTATTTTACATTTTGAAACAGGGTCTCACTAAATTGCTGTGGGCCTCACTAAGTTGCTGAGGTTGGCCACAAACCTGTAATCTCAGCTTCCCAAGATGTGCACCACCATGCCTGGTTTAGAGGGGATTTTGATTATCTAGACAACCATTTAATTCCAAAGATGAAAATACTGAGCCTCAAAAAAGTTGTAAATTGCTCAGAATGATACTGTAGAGTTACTGAGCTGAAGAGGCAATACTAATGTCACCTTGAGTCATGGTCGTTGCCACCTGGGAAACAGGTATTAACAAAAATAATAAGAAGATGCATTCTGATCCTATAGTGGTATGTTTCTGGACATAATGGATATCAGTAATCAGCAAATGAAGCATATGCTATTGACTATTAGAAGCAATATAGAATTTTTCAAGTCTGAAGGCTTAGAACTTCTGAGCAATAAAAACTGATACCTAGGTTTTAACACAAGCATACTGTTAAAACAAGATTAAAAGCCGGGCGTGGTGGCGCACGCTTGTAATCCCTGTGCTTGGGAGGTGGAGACAGGAGGATTGAAGCCAGTCTTGCTGGCTTAAGAGACCTTGTAGCCCGGAGGTAGAGGGTTTCCAGGAACCCCAGTATCACACACACACAAAAAAATTAAATAAAAAGAGAGAAGTCTATAAAGATTCACCTCTATCACTATATGTATTTTTATTTCAAATGGGGATTAAGCCCATAACAGTGGTGACATTTCTGAGACTAGACACCAAAGGCACTTATTTAACCTCCCTGCCGGAGAGATTTGTTTTTGTTGCAAAGGGCAAGGCCCAGGATACTATAACTTTTTGATGAAGAATTTTTTTTCTTTCTTTTTTTTGTTTTTTTTTTTAATTTTTTTTGGTGGTACTGGAGTTCCTAAAAGCCCTTCTACCTCTGGGCTACACTCCCAGACCTATTCTATACTTTTATTTTTGGAAACAAGGTCTCTTAAGCCAGCTAGGCTTGCTTCAAACCTACATGATCCTCCTGTCTCTACCTCCCAAGCACGGGGATTACAAGTGTACACCACCATGTCCAGCTTGGAGAATTTGTTTTCTTTAGTGAGAATAGTTTATCTTTCTTTGAAAGGGAAAACACTGTTGTGCAAGCCATTTTAGACAAATTCTAAGATCCCTTGATATGGTTATTGCTGTAGATATTCTTATTGCTGTAGATAAAATATAACCAGTGTATCAACATTTTATATTTCATTCATGAAATTATAAATAAATATAAATATTAAAATTTAAACATTGGCTATATTCTTAGGATCTCTGTAGTGCATTGCCCAGGATGGGGGCGGGGGGATAACAAGTGAATGTAAAAAAAAAAGTCATGATAAATAATTGAGTGGATTGCTCTAGCAATAACCTCCTCAATATACAAAAAGATGTTTTTCAATGAGAAAGCAAGTAATACCAGAAAGCAATTTGAATCTACACAAAATAAAAAGAGCTTTGATAAAGTTAATTATACAATTATAAAAATGCTATAAATTCATATTCTCTTTTTTTCACCAACTGATTTATAAAGCAAATGTATTTCAAAGTATGCATATTAACTCCTGGGACCCTATCACATAGAAATGTGCTATGAAAAGTAATAACACCATAAAACAAGAGAGGAGAAATTAGAATTCTAAAGGAACATTTTTACGTCTTACCAAAATTAATTGAATATAAATCTGAAGAAAATTCTAATAAGTTGTATACATCAAAGCCTAGAGCAACCACTAAAATAATAAATAAAAATTGAAAGGAATTAAAGTTTATACAACTAAAATCTAAAAATAAAGCTAATAGATAAGACCTAAATACATTAAATAATAGTAAGTACATAAATAACTAAATACATAACACATTTTACTTTAAAAACTAAATAAATACTAAATAAATAATAAAGACTAACAGAAAAATCACATAGTAAAATAGTGGACACAAGTCTACATATATCAATACTAATTTCAAATGTGAGTGGATTAAATAATACATTAGAAATTGTCAAACAAGACTAAAATACAAGATCCAAGTATATGCTGTTTATAAAAGATACAAGTTAAATTTGAATATATAGAAGAGCCAGCACCATGGCATCAGGCTGCAAGATTGGCCTATCCATCCTCAACAGTGATCTGGCCAAATTAGGGGCTGAATGCCTCCGGATGCTAGACTCTGGGGACGATTATCTGCCCCTGGATGTAATGGATGGGCATTTTGTTCCCAACATCACCTTTGGTCACCCTGTGGTAGAAAGCCTCTGAAAGCAGCTAGCCCAGGACCCTTTTTTTGACATGCACATGATGGTGTCCAGACAAGAACAGTTGGTAAAGGCAATGGCCATAGCAGGAGGCAATCAATATACTTTTCATCTAGAGGCTACTGAAAACCCAGGAGCATTAATTAAAGATATCCAAGAGAATGGAATGAAGATTGGCCTTGATATCAAACCAGGAACTACAGTTGAATATTTGGCACCATGAGCTAATCAAATAGATATAGCCTTGGTCATGACAGTGGAACCTGGGTTTGAAGGACAGAAATTTATGGAAGATGTGAAGGTTCACTGGTTGAGGACCCAGTTCCCATCTTTGGATATAGAGGTTGATGGTGGAGTAGGTCCTGACACCATCAATAAGTGTGCAGAGGCAGGAGCTAACATGATTGTGTCTGGAAGTGCCATTATGAGGAGTGAAGACCCCAGATCTGTCATCAACTTAATAAGAAATGCTTGCTCAGAAGCTGCTCAGAGATGCTCTCTTGACCGATGAAAACACAAGGAACCAAGTGTTCTGCTTAAGAAAACTTTTTACTGGAAAACAGGAATATTGACTACCAGATCATATCTAAATTGAGGCAGTGCTGCTTTTCTGAGCAATTATTCATCCCAGTGATTAAAATCAATTGTGCAGAATGTTTCAGGAGGTTAGAAATTGGTGTGTATAATTACATTTTAGTGATGCAATTTAAAGGTTGTGTGGTGAAATACCTTGTTTTTACTAGGAGAATTAACTTTTATACAGAGAAAAATATGGCTGTATTAAGGTTACAAAAATAAATGTCTTAATGTTTAAGGAAAGATATTAGCTACTATGAAGAAATTTTTTTCTGTATTTAAGGAAATGTCCTGTTGTTTCCTAGCTGTTGTCCAAAAGTGAAGGAAGACTTTATGTTTTTCCTACTTCACGTCATTTGGGACTTATTTGCTTGATAACATGAGTAGAGTGGAACCAGAAAATACAGATTGTGTCTTAAACTTTAAAAAAAATTTTGAATATATAAATATGTTGAAACTAAAAAGGAGAGAAAACTGTATTTTATGCAAACAATGACTAAAAGAAAGGTAGAGTGACTACTGATATCAGATAACACAGAGCCTAAAAATACAAATTACTATAGATGAGGAATATTTTACAGTAATAAAATAACCATTTCTAAAAGCAAATAATAATGATAAACTTATGTATATTCAACAAAAAAGCCCAAAACAAATGAAGAAAAATGGACCGGCAATAAGAGAGAAGCACAAGAATGGATATTAATAGTTTGAGACTATGAATGGATAAAGAAAATATGCTCCATGTATACAATGAAATATTATTCTACCATGACAAAGAATGAAAGTTTTTCATTTTTAAGAACATGGATGAACTGGAGATCATCATGTTAAATGAAATAAGCTGAGCACAGAAAGACAAATACTGCATTATCTCATTGAAGTGCTGAATGTAAAAATGTTAATCTTCAGGTCTTTCCATCTACCTGCAAATGACATGATTTTGTTCTTTTTTATTGCTGAGTAGAATTCCATTGTATGTATTTCCCATAATTTTGTGGATGGATACACAGGCTGGTTCTATATTTTTGCTATTATGAATTGTGCTGCTATGAACATGGGTATGCATATGTTACTGTAGTTCACTGATTTCAACCCCTTTGGAAAGATATCCAGGAGTGGTATAGCCAGATCATATGGTAGATCCATTCCCTGTTTTCTAAAGAATCTCCACACTAATCTCTATACTGGCTCAACTAGTTTGCACCCCCACAAGTGTTTAAGAGTTACTAATTCACCATATCCTCACCAGAATTTGTTGTCATTTGATTTCTTTATGCTTGTCACTCTGATTGGGGTTAGATGGAATCTCAGCATAGTTTTAATTTGCATCTTCCTGTTGCCTAATAATTTTGAACATTTTTATGTATTTATTGGCCATTTGTATTTCTTCTTTTGTGAAATGAGGTTAGCCAAATAGAAAGAGAAGAGATATATGTTTTCTCTAATGTGCTCAAGCTAGGGAGAATTAGGAATATCAGAGGGACTCCAGATAATGGAAGGAAACCACAGCAAAGCCAGAAAGTAAAGGTAAGGGAGGAAGAAGGCTGAGGTTAATCAATGAAAAACCTGCATTCGAATATGTATATACATGTGAATATAAAGTTGTTAACCTGGACACTCAGTAAGGGGACGGAGGGAAAAGGGGAAGTGGACGGGGGTGGAGAGCACCACATGATCTGCATTATG
The DNA here is from genome assembly GCF_963383645.1 of Muscardinus avellanarius. Classification (NCBI taxonomy): domain Eukaryota; kingdom Metazoa; phylum Chordata; class Mammalia; order Rodentia; family Gliridae; genus Muscardinus; species Muscardinus avellanarius. Next base: position 148,862,675 of record NC_137786.1, read on the forward strand.
ATGTGATCATAATGTGTACCAATCAAATAAAATTAAAAACTAAAAATAAAAATTTTGATCTCATATAAGTTGAGATTAGAATGGTGGTTACCATAGACAGAGGAGAGTAGCATAGGAGAAAATATCATCAATGGTTTATCCATAAGTATTAAGTAATAGAATTAAAAGGTTGCTACTGTATAACAGAGGACTATGGATGAGAGTATACCATATATTTTTAAAAAACTGAAAGAAAGTTTTTTGAAAGTCTTCACCATAAAGAATCAATAAATATTTGAGGGCATAGATACAATTAAACTCATTTTTATACTATACAACATATACCCATATTGAAACAATAGATGGCACTCTATTTAATATGTGCCATTTTAATTTTATATATTACTTTAAAATAAAGAAATAAGTACTATGAACAAACTGGATGATTTAGTTGAAATATACAAGTTCCAGGAAAGACACAAACTAATGGAAGTGATTTGAGGGAAATAGAAAATCATAATAGAGTTACAACAGCTATAGATATAAAGTTATTTCATTAAAATAGTCCTACTAACAAAAACCTAACCCCAGCTGTCTTCATTCATAAATTTTAACATCCAAAAAAAAATGAAACCACCTTCACAATTAAACCAATTTTCTTGTACAAACTCAAAAAAGAAACACTTTCTAACTCTTTCTATAAAAGTATCACTCAGAAATCAAAACTTGTGTATTACAAAAAATAAAAGAACCAATATATTATGTACTATATATATAACCACCAAAATCATGAGCATAATTCAGCAGTATTATAAATGACATTTCATACCATAGTCAAATAAAACTTACTTCAAGAGTTTAAGAGTGCTTTAACACAGAGTGTCAGCTGATTTAGTCCACCAGAATGATAAAGAACAAAATTTAGATGGTCATCTCAGACACAGAAAAAACATATAACTACATCCAGTGCCCTTTCTAGATAAAAAAAATTCCCCAAAATAAGAATTAAGTCTACTTTCTCAGTTTGTTAAAAGAGAGCTTTAAAATACTCAGAGATAACACAATTTTGAAAGACTACATGCTTTGCATTTACAAATATGAGTGAGATGTCATTTCTTTTGCATATTTTGTTTAAATTTGTACTATAGAAAGCCTAAATGCATATTACTACATGAAAAAAGACAGTGAGAATTGGCTATATTGTATATAATTTAAATGATTTGACACTGTTGAAAAGCTTAAACTATAAAAATGGAAAGAATAACAGTGGTAGGAAAGAGTAAGGAGGTAAAGGGATGAATCAGTAGAAAGAGGATTGTTTTGGTAATAGAATTATTCTTTGTACTATAAGAACGAATAGATGTCATTATACATTTGTTCAAACCCAGAAAATGTAAAGCAAATAAAGAATCCTAATTAAACTACAGAGTCAAGAAGATAATGATGTGTTGACATAGATTCATCAATTGTAATTCATGTATCAGTCTAATGAGGGATGTTGATAATCATGGAGGCACTACACAAGTGGAATCAGGGGGTATGTACAAATATCTCCAAATCTGTCCACTCAAATTTTTTTAAAAAGAAAGTATAAGAATTAAAAGAGGGCAAAATATCTGAATAAATACATCTCTAAAAAGTCATTTAAATGACTAATAGCTAGATGAAAAGATGTTTAACATTCATCATCAGGGATATGTCAATGAAAATCCTAATGAGATACCATTTGACAGTCACTAGGATGACTTACAGACAAAAGCAAGAGTTCATTTTTATTTTTTATTTTTTGCAGTACTGAGGATAGAACTAGGAGCATTCTACCTCCAAGATACATCCCCACAGCTATAGTTTTATTGTTTATTTTGAAGCAGGGTCTTATTAAATTGTGAAGGGCCTTGCTATGTAGTTGAGGCTGTCTATGAACGGCAATCCTCCAGTTTCTGCCTCCCAAATGCTGAGATTACAAGCTTTTATTTCCACACCTGGTGAAAGCATCAATTCTTAACAAGAAGTTTAAGAGATGTGAAGAAACTGAAAGTTTCATATACCATTTACAAGAAAGTAACATGGTATGGCCATTTTGGAAAAAAAATTATGTAACCCAGAAATTCCATTACTAAGTACATCCCTAAGGGAACTATAGACACATTCACAAGAAAGCTTATACATGATTGTTTCCAAATTTTTCATAGTTTTCAAATAGTAGAAGTAACCCTAATGTTCATGGATATGTAAAATACAGTCTATCCATCCCAAGTATTTTATTCAGCAATAGAAAGAGACAATGTGCTACATACCCGATAACATGGACGAGCCTGGGGAAGGAAGGAAATGAAAAGCATCACCCATTGTCTGATTTAGTTAATATTAAATTTACAAAACAGACAAACCATAACAAAAATACTGGGAGGTTAATTTGAAAATTAGTAATATTTATTAGTGGATATAAGGATTTTTTGTGAAGTAATATAAATGTGTAAAATTTTATTCTGATTATGGTTGAAAAATACCCCCTAAGTGTGTTAGAAATCATTGATTTGGTATACTTTAAATAAGTGCATTATGCTATATGGATTAGATTTTCTCCAAAGATGCCGTATTTAAAAACTGCTGACTTATACACTTATCTCCTTTTAATATAATCTGCATTTGGCTTTATGACCATCAAGGTCTAAACCACTGATGAGATACTCTGCGGGGAGACAAAGGGTCATTCACTGCTAAATCCTCAACTTGAATGAAATTGAAGGAATTGTCTGCCATCTCTGGTTTGTCTGAGACTGGGATCTGTCTCCTGTCTCTGCTTCTTCTGGGTCTGTTCACTACTCAGGCTGCAGACAGTGTCTTTCTCCTGTAAACTCTTCTTACAACCCTTATAATCAACCTCTAACTTTACAATTTCACCCTGGCTGAAGCAATTTTAGGCTGTGAAGACAAGGGCACTTCAGTGTCTCACTTTCTTGAACATTTATGTCCTATGGTCTCACTCTGCCAGTCATCTGGCTTGGAGGATGAGAATATGTGTTAGTCCAGCTAAGCCTGTATAAAGTGCATTTTCCCCCAAATAATCCCAAGGATATAAAGATTAGATATGGAGATCAACTTCAGTCCGTCAACTGTAATTTCTCACAGATGACAAGGCTGTACACGAGAGAAGAGTGGGTTCTTAAGCAAAGGAGGAAGTGGCCAAGCTAGTGGAATGGGAGACCAGAAATTCATCAGAGTCTATTTTAGGCAGGATCTGCAAGCTATATTAATCAATTTAGCTTTCATCCTAAATGTTATCATCTGTAAATATTTGTAAATATAAAAGCAGAATATTTAGATTTGTATTTCAGATAATTTATTTCAGCAGCAGCAAGAGATACATTATTCTTACTTGAATTTTTCCTTACTCTGTTTAAAGTCTCTGTTATTTTTTATTTTTGGTACTAAAAATTGAACCTAGGGACATTCTACCTTTGAGCTACACCCCAGATTTTTTTTCTTTTTTCTTCTTTTTTCCTTTTTCTTTTTCCTTCCTTCCTTCCTTCCTTCCTTCCTTCCTTCCTTCCTTCCTTCCTAATTATTGTACTAGGGATTGAACCTAAAGACATTCTATCTATGAGCTATGCTTCCATGCCCTAGACCTATTTTATTCATTTTATCTTTTTAAGTTTGGAAAAAGGTCTAAGTTTCTAAGGGTTTTGCTAAATTGCTGAGGATAGCCTCTAACCTGTGATTCTCCAGCCTCAGCCTCCCAAATACTGAAATTACAGGTGTACTACACCATGCCTGGCTGACCAAATTATTTTAATAACCCATAAGCCTTTGGTGATAGAGAGTAAAGACATAGAAGGTAATCTATATGAAGAGAAAGTATAAGCTGGTAAGTCAGAGGATGCCTGCACTTCCAAAGATACATAACTGAAATACAACATGAACTTTCCACATAGCAAGACCAATTTATGCATCATTCATCTACTATATACAGATGCTATCTTAAGTGTTAGTATTGAAAGTTGGATAATCACTATCCTAACCTTAAGAGAGTTAATAGTGCAGTTGTAACAGAGAAAAACACATTAAGTACACAACTATAACTCTATGCCTTTTATCTTTTGAATACTAGCAGTAGAAACTGTATGCCCCATGAGGCCAGAGATATGACCTTAGTTAGTTGTGGTTCCTATGACCTATAATGTTTCCTGGAATGTAGTAAGCATTTATCAGTGATGTGCATGAGCGTGTGTGTGTGTGTTTGTGGTTTTTTTGTGTATGTGTGTGTGTGTGTTACGAACCACCCAGGGGCATTCTATCTCAAGTCTCTACACCCAGCCTTATTTTATTTTTGAAATAGGGTCTCACTAAGTTTCTGAGAGTTTTGCTAAGTTTCAGAGGCTGTTCCTGAACCTCTGATCTTTCTTTCTTAACCTCCCAAGTACTGGAATTACAGGTTTGCACCACCACCACTACCAGCAGCAATGATATTTTGAATGGATAATTTGAAAAGTTATATAAACTTCATGTGATGGTTGTTTAGACATGGTTATATCTGGCCTATAAAAGTAAAGGCATCTAGGAATATGTTGCTTTTGCCTAGGTTTTTAAATTTAGGTAAGTATTGTAAGCAAGAGAGGGAACTAGCAAAGAATGCATAATACCGTTTCAGGAAAAAGTGCCAAGAAAACCCAAACCAAAGATAAGGTGGAAGAAAAAGAAAAATATTTAGTTAACAAGAATTAAGATGTCTAGATTTGTATGAAAATGAAGTAGTGGAGAAAGGGCTTTCGAGGTCAAATTTTTGCCTTGTAGGGGGAAGAGTGATAACAGTTTGCCATTTAGATAAAGCATTTGAAAAATTGAAGAAGGGTACAAATTGATGCAGTAAAACAGGACAGAACACTGTCTTAGTCAAAAATTCTCAGTGATATCATCTAAAGCAACTAAACACAATTGAGAGGAAAGATTTATTTATTTGAAGATTCTTGGAGATTCTGTGTTCAGTCCATGTGAAGCCAGTGCCTGTGCATCTTAGGGCAAGGCAGTGGGGAGCAGAGAAGAGAGCAGTAGTCTGCTCTCATATCGTGGAGGCCTTGGAAACCAGCTTGCCAAAGAGCAGGGGATTCAGAGACACAAGCACAGTATCTAAGATCACATCCCCAGGGATTCATCTTCTCTAGCCACACCTCACCCACCAAAGTTTTTACTGCTGAAAAGGTTGTTATATAAATCCTGAAATCTGCAGACTACATTCTGTTTCTTGTCATAAAAACTATATATTTTTTTTGTATTTTTTGGTGGAGTGGTAATAGCAGGGGGTTGGCACTGGGAAGAAAGAAAGAAAGAAAGAAAGAAAGAAAGAAAGAAAGAAAGAAAGAAAGAAAGAGAGAGAGAAAGAAAGAAAGAAAGAAAGAAAGAAAGAAAGAAAGAAAGGAGAAAGAAGAGAGAAAGGTCAGAAAGAATCATAACCTATAGGAATTATAATTTTTTTTCACTAAACTACAAGCTTTTGCCCTAATAAAATCAATAATATTTTTTATTTTACTCTAGACCAAACATGGCTTATAACCATTTTCTTATATCACTAAGTTCTGTAATAAAAAAACACAACAAAAATTCAATTAAGAGAATAAAAGCCATTTTTTCAAGATTTCAATGTTATATAAACACATCATAAAAGCAAGCATCTGAAGAAGAAAATATAATTAAATTTCTTTCTTAAAAGAATAACTTAAATATATTACTTTACCTTAAATGTTGGTAATTTTATTTTAGCTTAGTGCCCTATAAACAAATTACTTAATGAAGATTATAATCATTCTAAAACTATACTATCTAAATAACTAAAAAGTTATTGTAACTTATACTCATTATAAGCAGGTATCACCAGATTTAAATGAACACTTTAATCATCATAATTATAAGGCTGTGCTTATTGCCTGAAGCACTGAAATTTAATATTGTCAGCCCTGCCTGAAGGGTCTAGTCTGGTGCCAGAAAGAGAAAAAATACACTAAAATTCTGATAACTAGAAGTAATTGATTGACTAGAAGTCAGAGATTTGCAAATAACAAAGCAATATGTCACAAGCATTTTTTAAAGTTAATAGTCAATTCTCATTAGTTTTAGCTCTTCTTGGAAGACCAAATAATATTAATATATTTTTAAAATAATGTCTAATTTAAAATATGCTTTGCCTACATCAAATTGTAGGTATGAATTTTGCTTGAATAAAGTATGCAGAAGGAAGCTCTGAATTACTGATGTCATGACAACTGTGCAGGTATGCAATTGGGGATGAATTTTATTTACCTCCAGGCATAAGTAAAATTTATTAATTATATTTTAAGAAGAAAACGCTTAAGAGATATTTGAAACCTGTTCAGTAAACTAAAATGTTATCATGTAGTATTATTATTTTGCTGATATTTCATAGCCTTTGGTGAGGTTTCTTAAGAAGTGGTAAGGCAAAAAGAGAGTTTGATAAGGAAGAAGCTATTTAAATGGAATCCCCGATCTTTAGAATCAGTATTTCATCTGAATTTTACAAAGTTAATTCCCTGCTAGATACCTTCTTGGCACACAGCCCTGAGATTACCTTGGACCAACCTGGGTGGCCAAAAGATGCTCCTCAAGTGAAAATAGAATGTAGACAAGTTTTCAGGTCAAGATGGGACCAATAAATAGATTAGACTCTAATGCAACCTCCTTACTTCCCTGAATTGTTTACCATTTTCTTCTATAAGTCATCCCATGACTGCCCTGCTGTTTTTCCCTGACTAATTCTATAACTGCTTTGCTGGTTCTTGTGTTCAGTCATTTTTACAATGTTTTGGTTAAACTATCAATAAAAGAAAGAGGCTGGTTGAAGGAGAGCAAAATATTTTCTGTCTTTTCCCCAGCCACCCAGTATCTCTAACTTTGACTCTGAATCATTCATGTGCAGAGACATCTCATCAGCAGCCTCGTTGGGACAATTTCCTAAAATTGAAGTCTTAGAATCAGTACTCAAATGTTCTTTTTCTTAATTAGTACATTGTAGTCATACATCTTAATGGAGTTCAATATGTTAGGGAATACATGCACACATCACCTTAGCTTTTACCCAATTCCCACCTCATTTCCTAACCCTCCCTCCTTCTCATGTTTGGCTTAGTGATTGACATTGATATGTTTGAAGGTGCATCATGTACATTAGTTTCCTTCTTCTACACTCTCATTGCTCCCAGTGAAGCCTCCTTATTTGCTTATCTATGTTTTCTTCTCCTTCATCTTGAATTCCTTCTCTGAACCTTTTCAAACCTAATTTCTACATATTAGGGAGAGCATCCAATATTTTACTTTTTGTTACTGAATAATCTCACTTAACATAATGTTCTTTGATTCCATCCATTTCCCTTAAATGACATAATTTTGTTCTATTTGTGGTTGAGTAAAATTTTATTGTGCACATATTTCATAGATTTGTAGTCCATTCATCTGTTGATAGACACCTTGGTTGTTTCTATAGTTTGGCAATGGTGAATTACTGCAGCTATTTACATAGATACACATGCATTAGTTTGGTAGTTTGGTTCCCATTCTTGTGGGTAGATACCCAGAAGTGGTTTTGCTGGATCATATGGTATATTTGTTCCCATTCTTCTGAGGTTCCTTCATATTGTTTTCCAAAGTGGTTGTAATAATTTGCAATCCCACCAACAATTATTAGAGTTCTCACTTCTCCACATGCTTTCCTGCATTTGTTGCTGATAGTGTTTTTTTTTTTTTTTTTTTTTTTTTGGTGGTGGTTCTGGGGTTCCTGTAAACCATTCTACCTCTAGGCTACACTCCCAGACCTATTTTTATACTTTTTAGAAACAGGGTCTCTTTAAGCCAGCACGGCTGGCTTTGATCCACTATCCTCCTGTTTCTGCCTCACAGCACACGGATTACAAGCGTGCGCCACCATGCCCAGTGAGAAAAGATTTTTAATTCCATAAATTTTGAGTCTAACTTCTGTTGGAGGTAGTGCTTTTTCTTCTTTGCTTAGTTTTTTTGTTAATGAAAAATATTTTTCTCTTTCTTTGATGTTTATTATTTATTTCTTCTTTGCAGTTAATCTCTTTGAGTATTTATTTCTAGTGCTGGTTTGAAAGACATAAATTCTTCTAGCTTCAATTTGATATGGAAGATTTTTATTTACCCATCCGATTTGAGAGATAATTTAACTGTGTAGGAAATTTTTGGTTACAGGTTTTTTTTTTTTTCAGAGTTTGAAATATGTTATTTAAGGCCTTCCTGGCTCTCATGACTTGGTTTGGGAAATCTGGGGTGATTCTAACTGGTTTGGCTCTAAATGTCACTTGGACTTTTGATTTTGTTGCCTTTAAATTTTCTCTTCGGCTTTTACATTAGTCAATTTGACTATTATGTGGCATGGTGAAACTTTTATCTGATTTTAAGGGGTTCTATAGCTTTCCTGTTCATGTGTATTGATTTCTTTTTGTTTGGAAAATTTTCTGATATTAATTCCTGAAAATATTGATCATTTTGGTTTTATCTTCTATTCTCTCTTTTATTCCTATTGTTTTTACGTTACTCTTCTGAGTTAGGTCCATATCTGTATGATGTCCAATTTACACTGAAAAATTGTTTTTCTAAATTATATACTATACATTCATTTTTGGAGTGATTATCTTTTAAGAGTGATATTCTATTCTCTATGTGGTCTATTCTACTGATAAATTTTATAGTTTTTTACTGATGCCTTCACCTCAATGACTGCATTCTTTATTTCTCTCAGCCTCTCTCCATTTTTTTTTCAGAAATTCTATATCATTTCTACTGTTACATTCCTGATTTTTCCTTTTGGCAATTCTTTCTTCTCTCCAATTTTGTATTGTCAGGTTTTGTTATTGTGGAGTTGTGTGAGCTCGTTGCTTTTTTTTAAGTTTCTCTTTCTCATGATTTCACAAGTTTGTATCTACTGCTTTTGATAGATTTCTCTCAGTCTCTAGGTGTCAGGTGGTATATCCAAGGGCAAGTTGTGTTGTATTCAACAATGATGGTTGAGTGAGGAGGAAAGTGAAGTTCTAAATTCAAGAATAGTGTAAACCCACAGTTAATATCAAATGAAATATGAGTATGAGTTTAGTAATGTAATGTAGTAGAGATTAGAGATAGTGAATACGTAGTAGTATTCTAGTAACCAATGTAGAATATTTAGTATAGTGATATGAAGTGGATTTAATACAGAAGAAGAGAAGAGAAAGAAGAATAAAAGGAAAAAAGGAATGGAGAGAAGAGAGTAGATAGGTAGAAGGTAAGAGGCTTGTGAATGGAATGGAATAGAGCAAACAAAGGAGCATACACAACACACACACACACACACACACACACACACACACACACACCACTCCCACCTTCAACCAGGGCAAATTGCAAAGTCTCAGACCCTGGGAGACTATAGCTTGCTTCGAGAGTCTCAGTGGCCATGCTGGGTGGTCTCCCAGGGAATGGTCTCCTATGGGAATGGCATGTTCACTTATGGTATTGTTCAGTGCTGCTCTGGATCTCTGGAGGGTTTTATGAGCTCAGCTGCCACTGATGCAAGTTGTACCTTGGGTCTTCTCAAAAAGAGTTGAAGGCTTACAATTTTGATGAGCTGCAGCCACTTATTTCATTTTAAGTCAGGGGTCTCTGGCAGTCCTGGTGATCCTGTGGTGGTGATTCAAGATGGTGCTGCCAGCTACAGACTTTGTAGCTGGGTAAGGTATTTTTCTATTCTCTGATCTGCCTTCTAGTTTTTTTTCCCCCTGCTGCTTTTCAATTGCCTGTGCTCTGTTGAGCTTTATGCTGATTTCTTTCATCTGTCAGAATGCTGATTTTATGGCAGTAGAGATCAAGTATCAGTGGGCCTGATATGTGCTTCTTCCCTTGGTCGCCATCTTCCCAGAATTCTTCAAATGTTACTCGATTATTAAAGCAAAATATTTTTATATGTATTCTTAAACGACTCTAATGGAATGAATGAGCCCATTCAGGTGAATCTTTTATAAAGATAAATAAAAATGGAAAATAAGAGACGTAATTGTTTTTGTTTGAAATAGAAACTTTTTCACTAGTTATATTTTAGAACATTACTTTGACATTTATATGATAAGTTCTTTTTTTCTCTATTTGAAATTTGTATAAATCCTTTTGAAGACTAAATGAAACTGATATCAGACTTGTAACTGGGGAATGTGGTTTTTCATGCACTGGGAGCCATTCTTTTGAAATTCAAACATCAAGGAAGATGGCCTTCTCATTACTCAGTTAGGAAGCCTAACTCTGGTGAGCAAATTGATTTAATTAGGAAAGCTACAACCTGTTGTAACACTATGAGCATTTTTTTTTTTTGCTTTTTCTCTTCTTAAAGCCAGTGAATGAACAGAAATGGTCACCCAAGTAAAAGATAAAGTTATAATGAGTTTTGTGACAAAAGCTGTTGCCAAGTCTTACTTGACTATAAGCTGTTGTTCATCTTTCAAATCTGTAATAGATTGTTCCTATTTGGCTAAGGAAGAAGATGAGATTTTGTTCTTCTTTGCAGTCTCTTAACACATTACCTATGTGTGTTATATTCTGACTAATGCTTATGTAGTGGGAGAGAACATCTGTGTTGGTAGATTTTGCCTTGGATTATATTTCCTCCATACTTGGAGGTAACCTGGTAACATGGATGAGGGCTTTACATTGTCATGTTTAAGTGTCAATAGTAGTTATGAAAAACTATAATATGTGTCTCTGTTAATACCATGAAAATTTAATTTTTAGTAACATGTAATATAAGCAAAACAAAATTTCAGATCATATGCTTTCAGTCTGTTGCTTTAAGCATTTGCTAGTTCTTGAAAAATATGTATCTATACATATGCACATATAAACTGTGCATTTTTTGGTGGTACTTGGGTTCCTGGAAGCCCTTCTTCCTCTGGGCTACACTCCCAAACCTATTTTTACATTTTTATTTGGAAACAGGGTCTCCTAAGCCAGCACACAGTTGGCTTTGAACCTGCGCGATCCTCCTGTCTCTGCCTCCCAAGCACGGGGATTACAAGAGTGCACCACCACGCCCAGCTAAACTGTGCATTTTTAATGTAAAAATTTTGACCTGTAGGTGCTTGGAGAGTGGTGGGCATATCTTAAGGTTCAACCATTTTTAATGACAGTCAGTAGTCCCAAATTTATCTCATGTCTAAACTCAGATTTATCTATATAAAACTACTAAAAACTAAGCAATAAACCCAGTGGTGAAAAACAGCCTGCCACAGCAGTTCTCCTGCTTCCAATCCATTAAAGACCACTAAGAAAACACTGGCTGCACAAATGCTCACACCAAGCTAGGATTGTTCCAATAAATGTCTAGCCATAGAAATCCCAAACAGTGAAAAATACTTCCTCTTTCATCGTTCTCCAAAATACTAGTTTGCTCCCATCCAACCAACCAAGAACTGTTACCATGACATGAATAAATATGCTCTATCTTTACATTCCTTTGCAATAGAATGTTTTCCAGAAACTGTCTCAATCCTTCTTTCTTTTACTCTACAAAACTTCCTCTTATAACTAACCCTTTTTAACTCCTACTGAAATGAAAGTGATAGCTGATACATTTCTTTGCTGTAGCTGATGAATAAATAAGAAGTGCTAAATTCATCTGTTGCTCAGTGTTTTATGTGCAAGCAGTATAATCTATATTAACTTATTTCTATTCTGTACAAGGAGATGTTCCAAGGAACAGAAGTAAATGTTCTTATTATTGTATCCTCACTGCCTGACACAGTGCCTGATATACTGAGAGACTCAATTCATAATGAGTCGACATCCTAAGTAATTAGTCAGAGATGAGCCAGGAAGGGAAAGAAATAAGACAGGGAAGAACCTTCCTATAAAGATTTGTGGGGATTGTCCTGTTCAAATGTGATCAGGGACTTCTAGCCGTTACGTTTCAATTTTAGACACCAGCAGATAATTACAAAATTGTGGAACAAAACCCAAACATAACTCTCCCGAATTACTATACATGAAAAGGGATGGGATTTCTGTGAAGTATAAAAATCTCACCATGCAGCAGACTCAGTTTTTTTCTTTTCTTCTGCTCCAGGACCAGCAACCTCTGTGATCTTCTTAATAAAGCCATTCAATAAAACCCATCATACTCACCCTATTTGTGTCCCCAAAATAAAATATTTATTTTGGGGATACAAAGACCAAGGAAAACTTTCAGCCCTGTGACATAACTGGTGCAGTAATTTTGATGTATATAAGGTAAGATGCTGCTCTCCCAAAGTCAGATGGCTATGGCCATGGTTCTCTCCTCCACCTTTCCCCTGATTGTCCTGGGCTCATTTTAGACTCTGCTATTGTGTCTTGCATGTTTTAAGCTTTGCCAGACATACTACTACGTAGCTGGCTCTCTCTAGATTCTCCCTACAGCTGTTTGGACCCCACAGGCCAACCCACCGTTCACCTGGCCCTCTCCAAATTCTCCCTGTGGCTTTTTAGACTCTGCACTCGCTGCCATTTGCTTGCCTCCCCTCAGATTTTGACTGCTACTTTTTAGACTCTGTGAGTCAGGCTATCATGTGTTTGGATTCTCCCTGATTCTCTATGAGATTTCTTAGATTTTTCAGACCAGGTCACCATGTGCCTGGCTCTCCCCTATCCCTGTCACATTTTAGACTACATGGGACAGGTTGCTGTTTGCCTGAACCTTCTCCAACTCTCTCCAAGTCCTTTTAAATTCCATGGGCCAAGCCACTATCACCACCATACACCTGTTCTATCTCAATTGCCCCTGTTATTTTTGGAATTTCTTAGGCCAGGTAAACACATGCCAGGTTCTGCCCTGATTCTTCCTTCCACTTTTTGGATTTCATGATCCATCTGCCACATGCCTTACTCTTCCCCATACTTATCCATTGGATCCAGCCCTTCTGTCTGCATTCACCCTTCTGAGTGGCCCCAATGAGCAGTTCTCTCTCCTATCACTCTCCTCAGAGACTACAAAGGCAGAGTGCTACCAGTGTGTGACTCTCCCCCTCCATCCTCAAAATTACATCACAGCTCAAAAGCTCTGCTTGCCCAGTTTAGTGGCAATGCCAGGCAGAAAAACAGACACGGGTGAATGCAACATTGTAGGGTGCATGCTTTTCAGACCAGCATCTCAGGCCCAGAACCTATTGGTTGCTACAAAATCAAGTTAAATGCTTCAGGACAAGCATATTTTTGTTTATGAACATACTATCCTGGCTGGACACCATTTCTCCTTCCTACTTCATGCAATTTTGGCTCATCCTCACAGACAACTCCATTTTTAATTGCTCCAGGACACATCATCTTTAATTGTCTGATGCAATGTTTTTTTTTTTCCCTCTCTCTAGACAATAAGCCAATAAGGTTCATGCTTTTCAGAATGTCTTTGACAAGAAAAAGTGATTTTAGATACTAACTTTATTTGGTCTAATATCTAAATTTTGCATTTAACCTATAACTATTATAATTAAATTGGATAAATGCAAAAGACAATGAATGCTTTAAAAATATGCTTGGCTTCTTAAAATCTAAGATAACATAGACAGGATGGCTTTGGTTGGGATATTTACAAAAGTCAAAATAGGCTGCTAGAAATTGGGTTACTAGCCAATGTACAAGAATATGCAATGACTTCCTAGTAATGACCAGGGTGCCATATTTCTACAACAACTACTTGCCATCAGTAAATTAAGCTGTTGGTGGATTCTTACGCCTTTGGTCAATGTGCCAGCTCCAGGATGGGTGACTGCCTCATTCTACTGTGGTTTCTTCCCACCCAAGGCCCTTCAATGCCTATGAACAAGTTCACAAGGGTAGGGATTAGGCTTGCTGTCCCAGACTTGCACTTCAAGAGGGTAAATAAATGCTTGGGCACAGCCAGACTAAAACCCAAAAACTTTTAGCAGATATTTTTTTCCTTTATAAGAAGTTTTCTAAGAACAGTTTATCCTATTTTCTCTCTTGAACTCTATGGAGCCAATCCTAGGATTATAGGACTCTAACAAAAAGAGGGAAAGTTACTAAAAAAATCTGCTTAAATGGGTACCTGTGATGTCCACATTATAGCCATACATCTCAATGGAGTGCAAGATGGTAGAGGTATACATGCACACATCCGTCACTTAGTCCTTCTCCAACTCCCACCCTATTACCTTCCCCGTTTTTCCTTCTCATGTTGGCTTAGTGATTGACCATGATATGTTTGTGAATATACATCATGTACATTAGGGAATTTCACTCTTTTATATGCTAGGCCTTCTCAAATTTCTGGGGTGTTCACACTTTTGGAGTATCTAGCCCCACTAACTCTAACCTGCCTTTTAATTAAAGTGACTTATGGCTATTTTTTTTAATAAAAAATATTTTGCCCTTTTAGAGTATAGTATTTTTTTCTGATAAATTCACTTGGTTTTGCATGCTTAGTTAAGCTTGATTTATTTTCTTTTTAATTAAAGGCCGTTTTGTGGGACTGAGGATTAAACCCAGGGGCATTCTACCTCTGAGCTATACCCCCAGCCCTATTTTGTATGCTTTATTTTGAAAGGAGGTCTCATTAAGTTGAGAAATACCTCACTAAGTAGCTGAAGCTGGCCATGAACCGCAATCCTCCTGTCTCAGCCTCCCAAGTCCTGGGATTACAAGTGTGTGCCACAACACCAGGCTAATTAAAGGCTTTTTTTTTTTTTTACCATTTTTTTTTCTACTGTCTTGGTTGAGCAGTTATTCAAATGTTACTTTTCAGTTTCATCTTGATTCAAAGAACAGAAACCATCTCTTATTAGAGATAAAAAAGAGAATGAAAACGGATTTCTGGTGTGGATCTTCCTGCCATGGGAGACAAAGTGATCACCTGAATAACTTATTCATTGCTATCCATGGCTGATAGATTGCCCCAAATATACCCAACTGCATGACTTGTTCCTCATGTCTGTGACATAATAGATTTGTGACAGGATATAATTTGGTTACTGGAAGCTCTAAATTTGGAAGGCACTCTTCGTAGCAAGCATCTGCAACTCTCTTACCTCCTACCTGTAGGATGAAATGCCTGGTAAATGAAGGCTATCAATTTATTTCTGTTTATTATATTTATGTATACATGTACATTGCTTGTTATTTTGCATATGTACTTGTGTCTTCCTGCAATTGGCAGGATTCACATAACAGCTGAGACTCCTGAAGCAGGCACATCACCAAGAAGTCTGGACCATCCCTGCCTTAGCACAGCCAAGTTTCAAGCCCACCCACCCCCACCTCCTTCTTCCTGCCACCCTATGTGCTTGTGGGTTGTGCTTCTCTCTATTACCCCTGACACTTTGTAGACTCACCCAAGTGCCAGACATGGGCGCCACAGCTGCTGTTAGTCCCTGGGCTAGATTCTGCAGACAGTGCCCCTGAGGCACTGAGCTGCTGGGTCTGCAGAAAATCTTGCTATGAGTGACTGTAACAGCCGGAGGTGGACACTGAAGAAGGATGCTGAAGTTTATAAGATTTCCATTTTATTCATCAAGGTGCAGAACCCAGACTCACAGATCCTTTAGTCTGAGCCACTTTTGGGAAATTTTTGAGAAGACTCTGAAGGTTGCATTTTCCAAGCTGACCCAAATGAATGGGGTCAAGGCCCAGCTTCACATAGCCCTGAAGAGAAACTCATCATTGTAGAAGTGCACTGAGGACCTAGAGAAAGAAAGGGACTTCTTATGGTATCGGCTGGACAAGTTCATATCTTCTGCCCAGATGGATGCAGAGGATCACTAAAGGGTGAAGTCTAGGCCCCAGTGGGTTGATGGGAAAAGCGAGGCTGGTGGGGAGGCCTCAGACCCTGAGTCAGCAGTGTCCTGGCTCAGCAAGATGTCTGAGGTAGGCAGTGCTAACTAAACAAAGAAGCAGAAACAGAAGGGAAATGCTGATTGGAAGCCCAAGGCCTGGAGGATGTAGGAGATGCAAGATGTCTATGGGGCCCTCTGCCACTATAAGAAGATTCTGGACACATTTCAAATGCTGAAGAGCATGTCATTGTCCTTTGATCCCTGCTGCATGGACTGCAACATGGTAGCAAAGATTATGGTGCTGCTCATGGTGGAACTTGAGAAGTTGGCAAATTTGTGGTAGTTGGACCAGTCCAAGATGTGCCTGCTTGAGTACTCACACCACTGCTTCCTGGCACTAGACAACAAGGTTCTCGAGGAGGTGCAGGCCCTTAAGAAGAGCAAGTTGCTGCTGCTTATCATTTACCATTTCAAACAGTGAGGCAGCTGCACCTTCTTTCTTCCAACCACAGTAGAGCTGTCCACTCTGCCCACCCACCCAGGCCACTACAGAGACACAGTTATTCAAAACAATTAAAGAGATGGGATATTTTGAAAAATTAGCTTAGAGATAAATGAGTGTTCATAAATTAAGAAATTATAAATTCAAATGATAGCTTATATCGTTTACATAAAAGGGTCCTTGAATTTATTTATAATGATCAAATTTTCCTTAAAATTACTACCATATACAGTTTCTATTCCTAATCAAGGTTATGTTTGCCTCTGTAAGTTATCTTAAATTCATATATTTATTTCTTAAGGGTTATTTCTTGAATAAAAAATTGTTTCATTATTACATATGTTTTCTCTTATATGCCCAAACTAGGGAGTATTCGGAATACCAGAGGGACTCCAGATAATGGAGGGGAAACCTCAGCAAAGCTAGAGAGGAAGAATAGGAGAGGAAGAAGGCTGAGGTTGATTAATGAAGGAGCTACATCTGAATATGTGTAAAAGTTTGAATATAGCATGGTTCACCTGGACATTCCAAAAATATTTTCATCTTATTTGGCCATGATGTAAAAAACAATAACAAAATAAAACAGTCAAACAATTTACACATCCTGGGTCTACTTTCAAATTACAAGTGGTTATCAATTTTTATAACTCTAATTTTACATCTAACTTTAATTTTAACTCTAATTTATATTTGAACTGTTTTTTAGTACTGGGGATTCAATACAAGGGTATTCTCCTAAGATTCTACTTCTAAGTATTTTATTATTTTGATACAGGGTCTTACTAGGTGGCTGAGCTTCCCCTTGAACCAGTTTCAATCTCCCAAATTCTGCAATTACAGGTATGTGAATACCTGTAATCTCCTGAATGGCAAAGAAAATAATCAATTCCAAGAAGTCTTAACTCCAGAGTGCCTATTTTTAAACAACCCTAATAAGAGTGATTTGGATATTTGTAGGAACAATGGACTCTCTTCCTTATGAACTCTCAACTGTTAGCATTACTTTTATCAGTACTTATTAAATGTAGCCACTTTGCAGTCAAGACATTTTGGATTTGAAGATGAAAGAACCGGAGAAAGGTGTTTTATTTTTTCTTTATAGATCACGAGCTTTAAGACTATCCATCTAATATAAAATTTAAATTCTATAAATAGCTTTGAAATAAATGAGTTCACTAATCCTTTAAGACTCTGCCATAATGCTACCATTTTCATAACAACTTCTCTCATACCTCTAGAAATTATTAATTTCTTTCCTAGGATTTGTGGGACTTTATTAATCTTTTTTTATTATTGTGTTATGTTATGCTACAATTACATATATTTGTCTTATTTATGTAATACAGTAGAAGCTCTTTGAGATTAGACTATAATGTAGTGGTATTTGTATTCTTCACAATATCTAACATAAAACCTTATGTAAAATGCTGAATGAACATATTTAAATGAGTTAATAAATATTTGATCCATGTTACAATTGTTTTTATGTTAAAGTATTATTTCTAATCAATACATTTTGGGTTATTAATGTTTTAATCTCATCATATGGATAGACATGGCTGAGTTCCAATCCCTTCTCTATCAGCTATCACTTTAAAATATTTAGTTTTTTCTCATCTATATGCTGGAGATTACACTTCCTGCTTCATTGATTTATTTTTTTATACTTGTATTGGTGCAATGTATTCTCATAACATACATGCACACACTACTTGGTGGGCTTTCCCACAGCTCTCTACCCACCTTTCTCCATACCAGGCATTAAGATTTACACTGGTATTCTTACATATGAACATAATGTCAATGAAAATAATTACTCTATTGATCCTCCCTCAGCCCCCTTCCCTTCACTGAAACGACCTCCCTGGCTCCACTCAAGTTTTTCCTCCATTATCTGAAGCTTCTCTAGTATTCCAATTACTCCCTTTCAATAGGAGAGAAAACATATGACCTTTTACTAATTCTGACTGGCTAATCTTACCTAACATGGACCTGTTTTCCAGGTCCATCCATTTTCCTGAAAATGATATAATGCTATTTTTCTTTATTGCTGAGGAAAATTCCATTGCATGTGTATCCCACAATTTAGTAATCTGTTGATGGACACCTACTTTAGTGACATAATTTGGCTATTGTAAATTGTGCTGATATAAAAATTGATATGTATGTACTACTATAATTCTCTCTGGATTTATTTTATTATTTATTTATTTAATTTTATTTATTTATTTATTTATTTTGGTGGTTCTGGGGTTCCTGGAAGCCCTTCTACTCCGGGCTACACTCCCAGACCTATTTTTATATATTTTTTTATTTTGGAAACAGGGTCTCTTAAGCCAGCAAGGCTGGCTGTGAAACAGCGCGATCCTCCTGTCTCTGCCTCCCAAGCGCGGGGATTACAAGGGTGGGCCACCACGCCCGGCTCTCTCTGGATTTAATTACTTTGAAAAGCTGAATTATATGGTTAATTCATTCCCAATTGTCTGAAAAATCTTCTCACAGATCTCCATACTGGCTGAACTAATTTTAAATCCTATCAACAGTGTAGAAGAGTTCCAATTTGCTCAAATTCTCACCAGCATTGTTTTTTGTTTTTGATGGTTGACTTTTTTTTTTTTTTTTTTGGTGATACTGGGGTTCCTGGAAACCCTTCTACCTCTGGGCTACACTCCCAGGCCTATTTTTATACTTTTTTATTTGGAAACAGGGTCTCTTTAAGCCAGTGCAGCTGGCTTCGAAACTGCGAGATCCTCCTGTCTCTGCCTCCCAAGCGCGGGGATTACAAGCGTGCGCCACCGCGCGGTGACAGTTGCCATTTTGATTAGGGTAAGATAGAATCTCAGTGTGGTTTTGCTTTGCATCTCCCTGATTGCTAATGATTTTGAACATTTTTTCATGTATTTATTGGTTATTTGTATTGCTTTTTATAAAATGTCTATTTAGTTCATCTGCCCATATTTCGACTGGGTTATTTGCATTTATTGTAACATCTTTTAAGTTCCTTGTATATTCTAGATATTAGTCCTCTATCAGAGAGATTACTCACGAAGATATTCTCCCATTCTGTAGGTTTTTATTTAGACTTTTGTTTTCTTGATGAATAGAAACTATTTAATGTCATCCTATTTATTAATTCTTGTTTTATTTTTCTGTGTGTTGGAAGTCTTGTTAAGGAAGTTTCGATGTGTACCTTATGTTAAAATTTTGGACATATGCCAACTTTAAGTAGCTTCAAAGTCTCTGGTCTAATTTCTAGGTCCTTGATTTATCTCCAATTGATTCCTGTTTAGGGTGAGAGGTGAGAACTTAATTCCATTTTTCTACAAATTAATAACCATTTTTCCCAACATCATTTGTTGAAAAAGCTGCCTTTTCTCAAATTTATGTGTTTGGTACCTTTGTAAAAAATCATGTGTTTGGATTTATTTCTATCTTTTATTTTCTTCCATTGGTCTATGTGTCTGTTTTTGTGTCAATACCATGCTGTTTTTATTACTATAATTCTGTAGTAAAATTTGAAGTCACAATTGTTATTCCTCCTACATGGGTATTATTGCTGAGAATTGCTTTGGCTATTCTGGTTCCTTTTTTCCATATAAAATTCATGAGTGATTTTTTTATAGGTCTGTGAAGAATAACATTGTTACTTTGATAGAGATTGCATTGACTGTAAATCACTTTTGGTACAATCAATTTTATGGGATACCTTTTGAAGTACTGGGTTTAGTTCTTCTGTAAAAGTTTTATAGAATTCACTGGGAATCTGTCTGTACCTGGGTTTTTCTTTGATAAAAGAATTTTTGTTTTTCTCTTTGTTTGAAATAGATTAATTTACATTTTTTATATCATCTTGGTTAAGTTTAGGTGGTTTGTATGTGACTAGAAATATATTGATTTATTTTATGTTTTCCAATTTATTGAGTATAAATTTTCAAAATATTTTCTGATGATTCTCTATTTCCCCACCGTTTGTGGTGATGACTCCTTTTTATTTCTGATTTTAATAACATATTGATTACTCTTTCTTTTGTTTAGATTAGGAAAAGGTGTGCCAATCTTGTTAATCTTTTTTTGTTAAAAAACAGATGTTTAGTTTTGCCTTTTTTGTCTTTTTAATTAATTTTGACCTTAATTTAATTATATCCTGCCTTCTACTGGATTTCAGTTTAGACTGTTTTTTTTTTCTTGTTGTTGTTGTTGTTGTTGTTGTTCCAGGTCTTTGAAGAGTGTCAGTAGGTTGTTTATTTTGTGACTTTGTTTTTCTTATATGAGTACTAATTTTCCTCTTAAAAGTGCCTTCAGAGTGTCTCATAGATTTTCATATCTTGTGTTTCTATTTTTGTTTTCTTCTAGGATTTTTTTCTCTATTTCTTTTCTATTCCAATCCTCATTCAAGACTGCATCATTCATTCTCCATGTATTTATGTAATTTATTTTTGTTTCCTGTTGCTAATTTTTACTTTCATTCTATTATGGTCTGTAAAGGTACAGAAAATTATATTTTTTTGAATTTGCTTTTATTTCTTGGGCCTAAATGTGATCTATTTTGGAGAAGGTTTTTATGAACAGCTGAGAAGAATATGTATTCAGCTGTTGTTGGTTGGACTATTCTGTATATTTATACTAGGTCCATTTTGCTTATAGTGTTCTTTAAGTCTAAAGAGTGTTTAATTATCAGTTGCCTAGAAGATTGATTTAGTGTTTGGGTCAAATTGAGACCTAATATACGTAAGAGTTTGTTTTATTAAAGTGAGTGTCTCCAAATTAGGGACATAAATGTTTACTATTATTACATTTCCTTGTTGTGTTGTTGTTGTTTTTTTTAATAGAGAGTGATTTGTTTTTCAGTTTGGAGAATCCTCTGAAGAATGGGAACAAATCTACCATTTTATCCAGCAATACCACTTCTGGTATCTACCCAAAAGAAAGAAAACAAAACTACCAAACTAATGCATGTGTATCTATGTTCATAGCTGCACAATTCACCATAGCCAAACTATGGAACCAGCCACGATGTCCGTCAATGGCTGAATGGATTACAAAACTGTGGGATATGTACACAATGCAATTTTACTCAGTCATTAAAAAAACACTCAATTACATCGTTTTCAGGGAAATGGATAGAATTGGAAGACATTATGCTAAGTGAGATTAGTCAGTCACAAAAATTAAATCAGATGCTTTCCCTAATATGTGAAAGCTAAGGAGAAATGGGTTATAGGAGGAACTCTAGATGAAAAAAGAAATCCTATAGAGGAGCAAACAAGACAACCTAAATGAGGGGATGGGAGGGGAGGAAGAAGGAAATTCTCTAAAACACACAATGTATTTAAACATATTGAAGTCAACCTCTAAGCCAAGCAAGGGATGGAGGGAATGGGGTGGGAATTGGGTAGGGGTTAAATCGGTGATGTGAACATGTATGTACACATAAGTTTTTTACCCCAATATGATGTATGAATATAATCCACTAAAAAAAATTAAAATTAAAAAAAGAAAGTGATTTATTTTGACTCTTTTGATGTGTTTTAGCTTAAAGTCTGCTTTGTCACTCTCATGTTTTCAGAGTTCTTTGGTTTGCTTTTCTGTTGTCTTGGCATCCTCTTCCTTGCTGTGTGAGAGTCTTGTGTTTATTTGTGATTCTCAGTAATAAGGCCTATGCTGGGAGTATTAATTTGCCTCTAAAATATGTTTTATATAATCAAATTTTGTAGTTTGCCTACCAGAGCATATTTAACAAGATACATTTGTTAATACAGGCCGACAGGAGTATCTGATTGGCTGCAGATTGCCATGTTCTCCAAGTCCAAATTTCATATAGCCAAAGACAATAATATTCCATTCAGAGCTTGCAGTCTTCTTGTTGGGATTTAATGCCTGGCAGACATCACTGCTTATTGTAAAACCATAAATTTCTGCAGAGTTCTGCTCTCTGCCCTCTGTGGTAACTGGGCCTAAGTTCAGCAAGGCCAGAAATTACTATGTTCTGAACTGTCTGTTCAAGACCAACTGTCTGAGATTTGATGGCCCAGGAACACCACTACTGATCAGCTTGTTGTGATCAGGTGGAGCTGTCAGTCACTGGCATGCATGTATGCCTGGCCCAGACTCTACTGGTGGAAATAATATTGAGTTTCCAGCCTATAGCTCTTACCATTTGAACCTCTGGTGGCCCCTGGCTTTTCTGCTTTCAGGGCCCAAGTATTAGCTGGAATAAATCATAATGTTCTTAGCTTGGGGCTTTTATTTAGCTCCAGGAACACTGCCACTACTCTGGGTGGCTACAATCATTTAGGACCTTATTGGCCTTTGGCACTGGTGCTTGTGGTACCCAAACACTTCCAGACACAAATTTATAGCCTTCTGATCCTGGAGCATGGTTGTCTGAGTTATTTTACCCCACAAGATACCATGGCTGATGATGATTACTGTGGTGATTACTGGAGGCCCTATGGGGGTGTGGCAAGCTGCTGACCTAGGGATTATCTGCTAAATCAGTTTTCTCCTGTGATTTTGTCCCTACCCCCATACCCACAGGAATAAGTTATACCTGTACAGACCCCTAGGTCTTGTTTGTTTCATGCAAGACCCCATGAGCATGCGGGGCAGGCTTCAACTGGGATTGTTTGTTAACTCACAGTCTTGACAAGTGCTGCTCAGGTCCCTATAGGCAAAGTTGAGGTCACCTGTAGCCAAAGGACGTTTTTGTGTGGTCCTGCTGGTCAATATGAGGAGTAGAATCTTGAGGTATTTGAGCATGGAGAGAAGAGTGGTGGTGTTTTCATTAATAATTAAATTCTGACTTTATTTTCTAAAGATTGGCTAGTAGAAAATTAAAGTCTATTCTTAGTCCAGTGACCTTACTCAATATATTCATTAGGTATAGTAAATGTTTATAGATTACTTTTCACTGGAAAGCGACATATGGAAAATATGCTTATCTAGAAAAGCTCCTGAAGGCAGATGATCACCTATCTACCACCTGACTAGCCATTGTTCTTACTCCAAACCAGGCACCAGACATGTTTAATCAATCTTCATGGTTATTTAAAACTGTCGACTACCTCCTTCCCTTGACCTAGTGTTTCCAGGTATATATAATAACAATGCTTCCCAGTAACTATATGACAATGTTCTCATTGTCTCTCTGAGAACAGCATTGTTCTCAGATTTGACTAGCAGGCATTTCCATGACTTAGCGAACGGACCTGATGCATTCTCTACTCACTACTGCACCAGGTTATCTAAAGAAAAAGTGTTCATAGAACTTTTACTTGGTTTTCTCACAAATGCCTGTTTTGGAATAGAAGAAAATGTCTGCAAAAATAGATTAAGCTAATACAGAAATCTATCCAAAATTCTAAGATAATGAGATAACATTGTTTTTTTTGGTGGTACTGGGGTTCCTGGAAACCCTTCTACCTCCGGACTACACTCCCAGACCTTTTTTATATTTTTACTTGGAAACAGGGTCTCTTAAGCCAGTGCGGCTGGCTTCGAGCCCAGGGATTAAAAGCGTGTGCCAGCATGCCTGGCTGATAATGAGATAACATTTTAAAGAGTTGTTACTGAATTGCAACATCATAAGCAGTAACAAAACTTTCTTATATTATAGAACTAGCCCTACCACAGATGGAAATCCAGAGAGGAGGGCTAGAGTTCTAAACAGAGAGCACCAAACCAGGCAACTGTTTTGTCAATCTCTGCCACCACCTACCAATGTAGTCTTGAGAAATATCCTAGCACTCAATGATACATAGATAGATGATAGCTGGACACTTCACTAACTAGGCAGATAAATGTACACAGGTGTATGTATATATGTATGTATGTATGTATGCATGCATATATAGATGTATGGATGGTTATACAGACTGGTTATGTTGGTTACATTTAAAATTTATAAAAATAGATGAGTAAAAATTCTGTGTCTTGTAAGAACTAAAATGACTATTCTGTCTCAGGTATCCTTGTATAGCCTACTCTAACTCAATGCACACTTTATATTTGGTAAATTAATGCATTCTAAGCAAACTAATAAATGTATAGGCATATAACTAATAAATGAACGAGGCATAGTGGTGCATGCTTGTATTCCCAGTACTTGGGAGGCTGAGACAAGAAGATAGCAGATTTGTAGCCAGGCTCAACTACTTAGTGGAGATACAGAAGCAGAATGCTGATAAAATATTTAAAAAGATGCTAAAAGTAAAACCATGATGAAAACATAGGTGATTTAACATAAGGAAATTCTTAAAGAAAGAATGTGTCAATTATACTTGACACTTACTTAGAAGTATATAAAAAAAGCATAATTAGCCCAGGCTGATTTCTTGAGTCAAATTAATTATATTCACTGCCATGACATAATTAGAGAGTATATTACTTTTTATTAAATGTAGGTATATGTATAAAATATTTCTATTAAATAGTTAATATATTAAGATTAAAGATGTGTTAATATATTAAGATTAAAGATGGTAAAAAAGAAAAAGACAGCATGTCTCAGGCACTCCAAGACTAGGAACTCAACTAGTAGGAAGACTGCTTCTTGGCAAGGGAAGAAAATCTGTCAGAACTCAACAGAAAACAACAGTTGAAATGCAGTGGAATTGGACGCAGCACGGAGAACTGGGATGATAAGAGCTCCACATATCTCACCTGGTAAGTGGAGAGCAGAGGCAGCACCATCTTGGTGAGACCAGGTGGGACTGATGGCTGGCATGACCAGAGGCACCTAGAGGCCTACTTCATCAAAGAATAAGCAAAATTTTGTTGAGCTAGTAATTGCAGAAAATTAATAATGACTATAATGTTCAGCAGAAGTTATAGAATATAAGTCCTTGATTTATTTGTGATTTTATTGGAAAAGAGTTCAATATTTTACCATTTAGCATGATGTTAACTGTTGGTATTTCACAGCTTCCCTCTATGAGATTGAAGAAATTCCCATCTCTTCATAATTTGTGAAAAGTTTTTATCTAAAATTGACATTGAATTTTGTAAATTGCTTTTGATATTCTTTTCAGAATGATCATATAAAGATTTCCTCCTTTATTCTGTTAATACGATGAATTACATAGATTATTTTTGAAAGTTAGACAAGCTTTTTATTCAGATAAAACCTACTATATTTAGATAAAACCTACTATAAGTGATAACTTATCTTTTTTATATTGTGCTACTGCAATTAATATAAACTGCTTTTCTTTAAAATATACCCATTTTACAAGTCCATTCATTGCAGATGATTATATGTTGATTTCAAAGCTTGAAGTGGTAAATCATTATTCTGCATTTATTCTCAGTATTTTTTTTTATTTAAAGCCCATCAATTTTCTTCTTGGCTAGACATGTATTCATTTCTGTGAGACAGCTTAAAAACTTTCTTATATAAATTTTTACCCACATAGAAAACTTCACTTTAAAATTGCTTGCATTGTCACCAAGAAATTAAATATATTATTTCAAGCATTATTTCAGGCCAAATTATAAACTTTGGGTTCATAAAGCTATCTGAGGCTGAAAAATGCCACATGGATGTGTGCTGCTTTGAGTGGCATTTGACTTTTTATTGAGATTATTGTTTATTGTGTGCTTCTCATTTTATTGATAAAAATTATTTCTTGTCATATTATATTAGTAAATATATATACTTAATTTATACATTTTAATTATCTTATTTAGAAACCAAAATACCCTTAGCTAATTGATAAAAATGTTTTTTGGTGGGTTCATTAACTAAAACTTTTCATCTAACATGTATTGAACACATACGGCATAATACTGGAAAAAGAACTTTAAGGTAATAAGTAATGAAATATACATACAACACATCTAAAGTTTCAATTTTTTCATTTTAGTTTTGAGAAACTTTACTGTAGGACTTGAGTTGCCAATTTATAAATTACAATGGTTAGACAATAAATAAAAATAAGAAACAGGCCAGACATAGTGGCACATGCCTTTAATATCAGTTTTTCAGAGGCTGACACAGGAGAATCAAAGGTTTGAGGCCAGCCTCAGAAACGCAGAATGATCCTTAGCAGTTTTAACAAAATTCTGCCTCAAAAAAAAAAGAGAGTTGTATCTCGGAGGTAGAATATCCTTGGGTTGACTCACAAGAACAGAAACAAAATAACAAACAAAAATAGAATTCTGATCCATAATATGCAGCAAACAGTTATCTACAGTAAGGTGCCCAGAAAGCCAACTTCCCATAAGTCAGACTTTGAGAAAGTCAGATTATTATTTGTACTAAAAAAAGCTAGAAAAGCCATCAATAACTCCTATAACAATTGACACAAATGGCCATGCCTTGAATAATTCCTGATAACTTCCCATATTTGTGTTCCTACTTATAACTTAGGACCAAATAGAGAAAGCTAAATATGTGCCTCTAACCAGTCACACTGGGTGATTCACTGTTAGTAACCTCCCTTAATGCAGGAGTTTTTAATTAGAGCATAAGTAATGAGTTCAATTATATCAATTATAAAGCTACTTTTATGCTTTGCTCAATTTTGAGTACTTGCAAGAATGCCAGTGAAGAGTGCTGATTCTTCTTTTTCTTGCTATTATAAACTGAATAAATTGTCCCTAGTTGTGCTCCTTTGAATGTTCTCTTTTATGCCCACAAAAAGCAGTACTATTAAAATTAAAAATCATTTCAAAAGTAACAATTTTGTTGAGATAACATGCATCTATCTGTCACAAGGCTGAGAGTTAACCTCAAGTCTTATCTACCCAAAACAAAGATACAAATTGGAAGACACTGAATGAGCATAATGGGTTTTATTGAATGAATTCACAAGGCGAGTAAAAGGACTGTCTAAATAAAGGAAGTAAAGAAAATAAAAAAACGGGGGAGGTAGAATTGGCCCTGTAGTGAGGTTTTTATACTGTCCAAAACTCCTATTTCTCCACAAACACAGGAATTTGGAGCAATTTGATTTCTGTTTTGCACCCGTATGTTGAAAATTTCTCCTGGTGTCAAAAGCTACACTCTAATGGCTCTAAGTATCTGACCACAACTGCCCATTTGGGATCTAAATTGTGATCCCTAATCTCTTCTCAGGAAAGCTCCTTCCTCTCCCTGCCCTACTCATCGCTGAATGATCCTAAGCCTAAAACAAACCCTAATTCATTATCCTTTAATGGAACATGATCCTGACGCTGACACAAAACATAAACCTAATCCTACCTTAAGAGTAAGTTTAAATACAAACTAAACATAATCCTAACTCAAAACTCAAACCTAACCCTAACAGAATGATAAAGCTAATACTAATGCTCACAATAACATCAACCTTAAGACTAAACCTACCCTAAATATCAGTTTAAAATTAAGTCTAAACTTAAACCAAAACCCAACCTCACATCTAACTCAAACCCAGCCACACCCTAATGATAACCCTAAAACTAATCTAAATACCAAATTCAGTTTTACCCTATCACTAACCTAAACCCTAAGCTCAACACTAACAGTAACCCTAAAACCAAGTTCAACCCAAACCCTGAACCCTAAAATTTACCATAAACCTAATCTAATCACTACCCTAAACTTATTCCCTAACATAATCTTATCCCTAACCCCAAACAGAAGCCCCACCTTAACCATTACCCTAAAGCCAACTATAACCCCAACTCTAATCAAAACCTAACCTTAAACTAATGCTAACCTAATCCTAAACTTAAACCCCTTACCCACACATTAACCTTAACTCTAGCTATAACAGAACCTAATGCTAACTCTAATGCTAAAACTAATTCCCTAATTCTAACCCTATTCCAAACACTAACCTTAACTAAAACATAAAATCTAATCTTAACACTAGCATCTAAATTAAGCCTAACACTATTTCTAACCCTAAACCCAACACTAACATTAATGATACACTCAAAATCAACCCTAACACTAACCCTAAGCCAAAGAGTAAACAAAACCTTAGTTCTATTCAACTGTAAACCAAAACTAGCTCTAACTCTAATGAGAAACCAAACTATCAACATTAAACCTAACCCTAAAATAACCCTAAACTCAACCTTATTCCTAACACTAACCCTAATATAAGTCATAACTCTAAAAACAATCCTAATTATAAACATAAAACTCTAACTCTAACCCAAAACCTACCAACATTCTAACCCAAGCCTTAAACCTAATCCTAACCCTAATCTCAACCACAACCCTAAGGCTAACCTTACCATAAACCTAACAATAACTCAACCCTAACTCTACTACTAAACATAAACCTAAACTCAAAACTACCCCTAACCCTAACTCAGCATCTAACCTACCAAAACCCTAAAACTAACCTAATGTTAACTCTCAGGCTAAGCTTAAAAACAACTCTAACTCTAACCTTAAACTTGCAACCAACCTGAAACCAAAATCTAACATTAAAACTATGAACCCCAAACTAACCCTAACTCTAACACTAACTCTAATCCTAACTTTAAAATGATGCTAAACCTAAAAGAAACCCCAAGCATAACACTAACCCTAAACTCAAACCTAACAATAACCCTCATCATAAAATCAAAGCTAACCTTAACCCAAACAGAAGTATAATCCTAAAGATAAAGAAAAAAATATACCATTGATGAGCAAATAAGGTGACCTAAACACTACCTTAACTTTAAACTTACCCAAATTCTAACAAAACACTAACACTAATCTCAACTCCAAGGACAATCCTAGCACTAACATTACTTCCAAGCCTAAGCCTAGCCCTAACCCCAAACCTGACCCCAAACCGAATCTAATGATAACCTAAACCTAACACTAACTCTAAACCTAACTTTTAAACAAATGCTAATCCTAAAGCTAACCTGAATTCAATCCTAATGTTAAACCAAGTCATGAAGACAATTCTAATTCAAATCCTAACACTAAATATAAATCAAATATTAACCTTAACACTAAAGCTAAACTTAAGACCAAACTCAAACCTAACCCTAATCCTACTATTACACCTACCTTTAACCCTAACCCCAATTTCAATCCTAACCATATATCCTACCCTAATAGTAATCGTAACCCTAACACTAACCCTAATCCTAATAGTAAACTTAACTCAAACTCTAGTTCAAACACTAATGGAACCTTAATCCAAATTGTAAATGTAACCCTAATCCTAAACTGACACCAAACAAAAACTCTAACCCTAAACTAAACCCCCAATTCAACCCTAATTTTAAACATAACACTAATCCAAATGCTAAACTAGCTACAAACTTAATGCTAGTCTCAATCTCAACTCTAACTCTAACCAAAAATTTAGCCATAGCCCTAACCCTAAATTTAACCACAAAACTAATTTTAACTCTAACAGCAACCTCAAACCTAACCCCTAAAACGTACTCTCACCTAACCATAAAGTGTACCATAACTATAACATTAGTCCTTAAAATAACTATAATTCTAACTCAAAACCCAAATTCAAATGTAATATTATCCTTAGCTCTAACCTTAACCTAACACAAACCTAAATCTAAACCTTAACCTAACACAAACCTAAATCTAAACCTAACCCTATATTAACTTAAACACTAATCATAATCGTAACTCAAAGCTGATGCTTACACTAAATCTAAAACCAAACCTATTTCAAACCCTAATCCTTATTTTAAATTTTATTTTATTTTTATTTGGAGCATATTGAAAATGGCATACATTCACACAATAATTGGTGCTCTTCTCCTTTCCCTGGCTTTCCATTTCCCTCCTTTCAACAATGAGTGTCGAGGTTTACCATGCTACATTTACACTTATACATATATTCAAATGTAGGTCCTGCATTAATTATCCTCAGCCTTCTACTCTCCTACCCTTTCTTTCTAGGTTTGCTGAGATTTCCCCTCCATTTTAAGTCCCTCTGGTATCCCTAATACTCCCTAGTTTGGGCATATTAGAGAAAACATATATTCCTTCTCTTTCTGTGCTTGGCTGATCTCACTTAACATAATATTCTCCAAGTCTTTCCATAGTCTTGCAAATGACCTGATTTTGTTCTTCTCTAGTGCTGAGTAGAATTCCATTGTCTGTATTTCACATAATTTTGAAATCCAATCATATGTTCATGGAGACCTATGAATTGTGCTGCTATGAACATGAGTATGTATATGTCACTGTGGTTCTCTAGTTTCAACCCTTTGGAAAGATACACAGGAGTGGTATAGCCAGAACATATAGCAGATCCATTTCCAGTTTTTTAGGAATCTCCACACTGGTCTCCATAGTGGCTGAATTAGTGTGCACTCCCACCAAAAATGTAAAAGAGTTTCTCTTTCCCCACATCCTTGCCACCATTTGTTGTTATTTGGTTTATTTATGCTTACCACTCCAATTAGGGTTAGATGGAATCTTAGTGTGGTGTAGATTTTCCTCTCCCTGATGGCTAATGATCTTGAGCATCTTTTCATGTATCTATTGGCCATTTGTATCTCTTTTTTGTGTGAAGTGTCTGTTCAATTCAGTTGCCCATTGCTTGATTGGGTTGTTTGTTTTTCTAGTGTAGAGTCTTTGGAGCTCTTTGTGTGTTCTGGTATTAGCCCTATATCAGAGTGGTGGCTGGTATAGATCTTCTCTCATTATGTAGGTTTTCTCTTTAGATTCTTGAAGGTTTCCTTTGATGAGCAGAAATGTTTTAGTTTGATGCCATCCCACTTTTTAATTGTTGCTTTAATTTCATGCTCTTTTTAGTTCTTGTTGAGAAAGTTACTGCCTGTGCCTATATGTTCGAGTGTTGAGCCTATACCCTCCTCTAATAACTTCAAAGTCTCTAGTCTAATTTCCAAGCCTTTGATTCATCTGAGTTGACTCCTGTACATGATAAGAGATACAAATTTAGTTCCATCTTTCTATAAGTGGATAGCCAGTTCTCCAAGCACCTAAGCCTAACCATAAGCCTAAGCCTTACCCTAAATTAAGCCTTGAGATTAAACTTAATTACAACTCTAACCCTAACTTTCAATCTAACCCAGACCTTAAACTGAAATCTAACAACACAAAATGTAATCTTACAAAAAACTAATTCTAACCCTAAATCTAACCCTAATCAAACACTAAAACTAACTATAATCACAATTTAAAACTTAACCATAATACTAACATAATTCTAACAATAACCTAACCTAAGCATAAAAGTAACCTGAACACTACCTTAATTCTAAACTTTAACTGTAATACTAATCCTAACCACAAGAACATAAAGATGATCCTAATTTTAAACATAAAACCAAACCAAACTCTATCTCTATCCCTAATCCTAACAGTAACCCTAATCCTAACCCTAATCCAAACTTCAAGAATAACAATAACCCTGACCTTAAATTAATACTAAAATAATACCAAGTCTAAACATAACATTCATTCCTACCTTGAAACAGCCTCAAACATAAACCTAACCTAAACTCTGACCTTAACTCTGCCCTAAACTTACCTGAAACTGTAAGTTTAACCCTACCACTAACATAAACATTAATCCTAAGCATAACCCTTACCTTAAAATTGACCCTAACTAAATACTCCAAAATAACTCTAAGCCTTCCTTTTACCCTAACTTGATAATAACCCTAATTATAACCCTAAAAGTTACTCTAACACTAATTTTAAACCAAACCTCAAACCACACAATAACCCTAACCCTAACTCTGACTTCAAACCTAACCCTACCCTTCACCCTGACACTAACCCTAAAGGTAAATCTCATCCTAACCATAACACAAACTTCAAACCTAAATATAATACTAAGTATAACATAAGGCCAAACCTAACCCTAACCCTAAAACCAACTGAAAGCCTAACCCCAACCTTAAACCTATTATCCCAGCCCAAACTCTAAGCTAAATCCCACCACCAACCCTAACACCAACCCTGACCCGATTGCCAAACCACATTTTAACCATAATTAATAACCTAACCTTACCCTAATCCTAACCATAAAATTGATGTTAACCCTTACAATAGCCATTACACCAATGTCAAACCTAAACTTAACACTAACTCCTACATTAATTTTAAACCTAACCATAACTTTAACCAAAACAGTAACATCATCCCTAAACCTAAACCTAAATTCAACCCAAAATGTAACCCTAACTCTAATTCTAATTTTAAAGCTAACCCTAAACCTGACTCCAAACTCACAGCAACACTAAGCCAAACTCCAACAAAGTACCTAACCCTAACCACATCCTAATCCTAACCCTAGCCACAACCAGAAACCTAAGCCTAAACCTAATCTTAACACCAACCTTAACCCTAATCTGAATTCTCACTCTAAACCCAACCCCAACTCTAACTCTAACCTCAACATTTTTTCTAACACTAACACTAACACTAACTTGAACCTAAACCTAACCGCAATCCTAACAATAATCATAATCAACTCTAAGCCCAACTCAATACTAACTATAACATTAAACAAAACTCTAAACATAACTCCATTTTGTTTTTTTTCTTTTAATCTTTTTTGTCTTCTTTGACTTGTATAAAATCCACTTTATATCACTACACTAAATTCTCCACTTAGTTACTAGAATACTACTACATATTCATTGCTTCTAATCTCTACTATATGCTCCCTTACCAGAAACATACTCCCATTCTATTCAATCCTATCTGTGGCTTTATCCTATTCTTGCATTTATGACTTCATTTCTCTCCTCACTCAAACTTTACTGTTAAATACAACACAATTTGCCCTTGAATATATCAGTTGACACCTAGGGACTGAGATAAATCAAAAACAAAAAATAGAAACTTCTAAAATCATGATAAGGTGGAATAACAAGGAAGCAATGAGTTCCCACAACCTCACAATAACAGAACCTGACAACAGAGAACTGCAGAGTTTTCCAGAAGGTCAAATCCGGAATTAACTGTAGAAATGATATAGGACTTCAAAAAAGAATTTAGAAAGACTCTGAAAAAAATAAAGCACGCAAATATTGAAGTGAAGGCATCAATTCAAACTATCAACAACCATTTAGACCATACGGGAAATAGAATCTTGATAATAGAAGATAAACACTCCAAAAATGAATGCATAGTACATAACTTAGAAAAAGCAATTAGACAGCATGAATTGGACATTGAAGAGATATGGGCCAATTTTAAAAGAGCTAACATAATAATTAGCATAGAAGAGAGAATAGGAGGTAAAACCAAAGGAATTAACAATCTTTTCAAAGAAGTAATAGCAGAAAAATTTCAAACACAGAACTAGAGACTGGTACATGGGTGCAGGAAACCTTTAAACCTCATTCAGACGAGATCAGAGGAAAGGTTCTCCACACCACACAATAGTCAAACGGATCAACATAGAAGACAAAGAGAAAATCTTAAAGGCAACACAAACAAAAGACCAAGTGGCATTCAGAAAAAACAATTAGAATCACTCCAATTTTCTCAAACCAAGTCATGAAAGCCAGAAGGGCCTGGAGTAACATATTCCAAATTCTGCAAGAAAAGAACTTTCAGTCAAAAATGTTTATTCAGCCAAACTCTCTCAAATTAGCTGGAAAAATAAAATGATAAGCAGAAGCTGAAGGAATTTATGTCTACCAAGCCAGCACTAGAGAAAATACTCAAAGTAATTAATTGCAAAGAAGAAATAAGAGATCAGAAGCAGAGAAAAAAAGAATTTCTATCAAGCAAACAACTAAGCAAAGAAGATCAAACACCAACTTAAACAGAAGTTAAAACTCAATATGTTAGAAATTAAAAATAATCTCTGGCACACTGAACATAAATTGCCTCAACTCACCAATATAAAGACTTAAGGTGGCAAAATGGAATAAACAACAGAATTCATCTATTAGCTGCCTGCAAGAAACACACATTAAAAGTAAAGATAATAACAAACTAAAGGTAAAGAGCTAGAGCAAGGAAATCCATGCCAATGAAACTCAAAGACAAGCAGGAATAGCAACTATGCTATCAAATAAGTTAGACTTCAAGCCCAAACTTAGTAGAAGAGACAAACTAGGTCATTTTTTACTGGTAAAAGAAACAATCCAGGAAGAGGAAACAATAATAGTCAGCATTTATGCCTCAAACAGGTGTCACAAAACTCTTTGTGACATTAGGTCACATATAAGTTTCAATACAATAATACTGGGAGACTTGAACATCTCTCTCACACTGTTAGACTGATCTTCTAGACAAACGGTTAGAAAATATGCCTCAGACTTAAATAAAACTATTAAACAAATAAACCTATTAGACACATACAGAAAATTCCACCCAATTATAGCAGAGTTCACATTTTTCTCAGCTACTCACAGAACCTTCTATAAAATAGATCACATCCTGGGCCACAAAGTGAGCACTAACAAATTCAAAAAACATGACATACTTTCCTTTGTCTTTTCAGACCATAATGGATTGAAAGTAGAATTCTACTGTAACAAGAGACAGAAAAACAAATAAATATGTGGAGAATAAACCACACACTGTTGAATGAAAAATGGGTCCTAGAAGAAGTAAGGTGTGAAATAAAGAAATTTCTAAAAACAAACAAATATAGAGATATAACATATCAAAATCTCTGGGGTACTTTTTTAATAGTTTTATTGGTGCATTGTAATTATCACATTGGAATACAAGACTTGAGAGGATATACAAGCACACATCATCCAATTAGTCCTCAACTAATCCCCATCCCATTCCCTCCCCCTCCCTCAATCTCATGCTTGATTAGTGATTATCTTTGATACATTTGTTTATGTACCTCCTGAGCTTTAAAGAGTTTCTATCCTCCCCCATCCCATCCCCTGTGATTGGTTACCTTAATTGCTTTGCTATACGTCCCCTCTGATTGGTCACCTTAATTGTTTCCCTTTCTCGACCTCCTCCTGCTACCCTTTTCCTCCTAGTTTCTGCTAATTAAGGGATGCATCTGGTTTTTATTTTCTGTGCTATTTCTCTGTGCATGCCGCATTGCAAGTTCCTATCCCACTCTTGAAGGCCCCAGTAGTGGCCTGGCCACCCGGAGGACTCTGATCCCAACCTCGCTGGCTCCAGCACTGGCCTTGCGTCATGAGAGGCCCCGATTCTGGCGTCACTGGCCCCCACACCGGCCTAACTCCTCGGCTGGCTCCAGTCCTGGCCTCGGAGGCCCCGGCACCGGCCTTGCCTCAAGGCAGACTCTGATCCCAGCCTCGCTGACCTGGCACTGGCCTAACTCCTTGGCAGACTCCTATCCTGGCCTCGGAGGCTCCAGCACTGGCCTTGCCTCACAGCAGGCTCCAATCCCGGCCTCAGTGGCCCTGGCATCGGCCTAACCCCTCTGCAGGCTCCAATCCCGGCCTGGGAGGCCTCAGCACTTGCCTTGCCTTATAGCAGGCTCCGATATGAGGTATTTTGAAAGCAGTAGTATGAGAAAAATTCATTGCCCTGAGTGTTCACATTTGAAGATTGATACATGGGTATTAAATAAATAACTAAATGACACACCTCAGTGCCCTTGGAAAACAGAAACAATCTAACCCCAAAGCCAGTAGAAGACAGGAATTTATTAAAATCCGAGCATAAATCAACAAAATAGAATAATAAAAATACAAAAAAAATTAAACAAAACCAAAAGCTGGTTTCTTGAAAAAATTAAAAATATAGATAAATGCCAAGACATCCTGCTGCCTCGGCATCTATGTGTTGAGACCCCCACTCCACATAGTTAAATCGGCAAAAACGCCCCGAGAAGGAGGTGTCGTCTCTGGCCAAAGTACCCCCCACTTTTAGATACCCTTCACTATTATTCCTTTTAACTTTCTACACGAATTGCTCCAGTGATGTGAAATTAGAACTATAAAAAGAAACTGAGTCCGTGGAAATAAACTCTCTAATAATTTGTCTAAACGTCCTTGGCTCTGCTCAACAATAATGAGAAACTGGCCAGAATTCAGGTACTGTGATAAGCACCCCAGCTGCAGCAATCACAAATGGCCTCCGAACTTCATCATTAAATCCTGCCTAGAGACAGAGAGAAACCTTGTGTGTGACCTTAAAGAAACAACTTAGCTGCCCAAATACAATAGACCCAAAGAAAAAGACTGTTAACTTTTACCTCAGTGTGAGCACTCCAGGAGATAGAAAAACTGGCCGCATAATTAGAAATAAATATTACAAAATAAAGGACAGACATTTTAAATATATATGTATGAAGGAAAAGAAATACCGTAAGAATAAGAAAAGCATTTTTGCATGAAAAAGAGCTTATCATAAGAAAGTCCCAACTGGGAAAGAAAGAAATTAGAAAGTTAGAAGCAGACTGCAGAGAGTTTGTGACAGGGAAGTGGATTCTTTTAATAGGCTTGTTGTCTAAAGAAGAGTGCTCAGCAGTTAAGGAAATACATCTGACAATTAGAACTAAGAACCTTGTGGTGTTATTTGTGATATTTTGTCTGCCAAACTGTGTTGTGAGTATGCTTAAGCTTTCAGACTTAGAAGATAACATGCCAACACCTGAAGAAACTCCATCACATCCACCTGAATCACCACATCTCCCCACACTTGCTATATGAACTGAGCCCAAAAGATGGAAAGTTCCAGGAAAAGTTCCCGAGAAGCTCCCAAGCCTTGACTATCCTGGGAGGCTGCCACCTGCAACTGCTTATCTACAAGACCTTGGGACCTTGGAGAGGAACAGAAGTTAATTCTTCAAAGGCCAACAGCCAGCTAAAAGACCTCTCCCCTTTTTCTCTTAACTTTACTGGGGAAGGGTATAAATTTCTTGGGGTTTTCATAATAAAGTGTCATTGGCTCAAGAAGCCTTTGTCCACCTCAGGTTCTTTTCCAAAGCGTCGTAACTAAAAACTTAAGGAATTCATAGAGGGGAAAGAACTGCTGCAGATAAGAATCTGCAGAACGTCGCCTGCCTTTTGTCCCATCTTTCTGAGGCCCCCGACCGCTAGTGGACTTGCCCCCCACAGGACTGAACCCGCCGGTAACAGATAAACTACTATCTAACTGAAAAAAGAGAGAATCAACTCAAATTTTGAAGCTAAGAGATGAAAAAGGAGATATTATCACTGACAGTATAGAAATCCATAGGATTATCAGAAACTACTTTAAAAAAAAATGCTCCAACAAAATGAAAAATCTGGAAGCAATTGACAACTTTCTAGATAAATACAACCTTCCTAAACTGAGTCAAGAAGATATAGAAAATCTAAATCAACCAATAGCAATCAAAGAACTTAAAACAGTAATCAGGAGCCTACCATCAAAGAAAAGCTCTGGACCAAATGGTTTCCCCAGTGAATTTTATAAAACCCTTATAGATGAGTTAATTATAATACTCCTTAATCTATTTCATAAAATACAAAGAAATGGGACTTTCCAAATACATTTTATGAAGCCAACATCACATTAGTACCAAAACCAATTAAGATATCTCAAGAAAGAAAAACTAAGCTGGGTGTGGTGGCACACACTTGTAATTCTAGCATTTGGGAGGCTGACACTGGAGGATCATGGTTCGCAGACAGCTTCAGATACATAGTGAAGCCCTTTGCTACTCAGGAAGACTCTGTTTCAAAATAAAGAATAAAAAATAACCCAAGTGTGGTGGTTACCACTTGTAATCCAAGCATTTGAGAGGCAGAAATATGAGGGTCACTGTTCATGGACAGCCTCAGCTACTTAGTGAGGTTCTCTGCAA
Organism: Muscardinus avellanarius; assembly: GCF_963383645.1. Lineage (NCBI taxonomy): Eukaryota > Metazoa > Chordata > Mammalia > Rodentia > Gliridae > Muscardinus > Muscardinus avellanarius. Next base: position 148,900,639 of record NC_137786.1, read on the forward strand.
TTTAGTGAGAACCTGTTTGAAAATAAAGAATAAAAAATAGGGCAGGTGGCGTAGCTCAGAGGGCAAATGCCCCTGGCTTCTGTCCCCATACCCTCAAAAGAAGAAGAATAAAAAAAATAGAATTGTGGGAATAGCTTGGAGGTAGAATGCTTCTGAGTTCCATCCACATTAACCCCCACCCCAAAGAAAAAATTACAGGCCTATACCTGTGATGAATTTGGATGTAAAACTGCTAAACAAAATACAAGCAACAGGCATTCAAAACCACATCAAGAAAATCATATACCATGACCAAGTAGGGTTTATCCCAAGAATGAACAGCAATTGCAGCAACAGTGTAGTAGAGTTCCTATTTCCTCACATCCTCACCAGCATTTAGTAATAGATTTTGGTGAATTTTTTGAAGAGGGCTTAGAGATGATCACCATTCATAATATAGATTTTTACATAAGGCTTTTCTATTCAGTAAAACCAAATGCCCATCTTGGTTTCTATAGTATACTTAAGTTTAAAGTCTATTAAAAAACATATGTAAAAACTGGCATCCTGAACTGTTGACATAAAGGAGTATTAGAATGAAGGTTCTGCAGGCTGACATGTGGACTCTAGCAGTCTAAGTGTCCTATTTACTTATTTTCCTGTGATTTATATCATTCAACACCCCCAGCTTGAGATATACTATCTGTTATCAATTTCTAAATCCTTCTGTAATTTTGTGATGACAAGTTAGACTTTTTTTTTGGTTGTTCTTGCAGATGCTTAATTTTCATCTTTCTAAACTCTAATAAGAAAGTTGCCTTCCATGTCACAGCTTTTGAACTTTAAAATTTTTGTTGATGTGTCTTGTTCCTGGCATCTTCTATCACTTTTGTCCCAAGGAAATTTATATTTCCTCTTTATTTACTTTCTTATCAGTGGTGCATGTCATAAAATACAATTTTTAAAAATTTTGTGTTCTATTTGGCTGAAAATCTGTGTTCTTTCATTTCATGTGTATAGCAGTTGGACCCCCTACCGATTATTTTGCAATGAACTAAGAAGATTACTTTTTCTTCAAAGATGAAAAAACCTGAAGAGGATCATCATGCAACTATATTTTTTGATGTTGCATTCTCTTGGATTTTTATCATTATATATATCAAGGCTGTGTCAGCAATTTTAGCATATAAGCCAATTAGCCCGTGGAGTGTTTTGAGGAATCATGTTTGCTTGAAACATGGTCATGACCACTTGATTACATATCATCTGTGACTGTTACCACACTACAATAGCAGAGTTATCCTAAGAGACTCTAAATTCTGCAATATATGTCATCTGCATTTATCTAGAAAAATTTTGCCAATCACAACTCTAAATCTTTGTATGGTATCACATCTGATCCCTCTGTTTTTCATCTTTGCTCATAATCTCAGCTCTAGAAAATGGTTATTTCCTATTTCACTGTACTATACCCTTTATAGGGAATATATGTATAATGACCCAATTCATTTAAAACATTTTATGACATTAATTCTGTTTTTCTTTATTCCTGAAGTTTTCAAGAAGAAAATATTTTACTCTATAATTTTGATTATAAAATTTATTTTTAACTGTCTATGGATCTGGTAAAGTTTGGGAAAATGGTATTTAGACACCATCTTAACTCAGGAATAAAATAGTTTGTATAGACTTTAGAATTTTACTGCAAAATATATAGTGAGAATTGGTAAAATAACATCATTATGCATGGTAAAATATTAACAATATCTATGTCTGTGGAACTCATTAAATCATAGGAAATAATAGTTTTAATAAGCATACACATTCAAATAATGGTCATTCATCTGATAATTCATATATGTGGATCTTTTCTTGTCTCTTCAGTCAGAACACAAGTAAGTCCAGAAAGATAACGTGCAGCTTTGCAGCATGAATTTAGCCAATTTAGTTATTTTATTATTTAGTTAAATTGCATCTCCTTGGGGATATTGCTTTTAATCCAGGTGGCTGTAATGAACAATTTTCAAGTGTGTAAGTCAAACACCAAAAGTCATCACTTCCAGCATAATAGAATTTACTGTTTTTCATCAAGTAAAATGATTTGGACATTGGCTAGCAATTATAAAATTTCATACTGCAAAGAAACAGAAGGAAGACTGGCAAAGCAGGAGTATATTTCAAGGCAAAAGAATCTTTTGAAAATTTTACCAGAAATACATTTAACTAATTTAAAAGGAATAGGCAAGTGATCTTACATGCTATGTTGTAGAATTTGACAATGAAGTGGTAGAGTCTAAAACTTCGTGCACTGGGCAACAAAGGAGCTGATTTCCACTTTAAAATCTACACTAATTTGTTTTGTGACTATTTAATCTATTATAGGTATAATTTTTATCTGGAAAAGCCAAAGCACACACATATACACACACTTACATAAAAGAAAACTTGTGTGGTTTAGTTGCATAGTCTTTTCAGCTCTCTCAAATTTTCCACAAAACAATTTATGATTGTTCTGTAAGTTTGTATGCAAAGAAAATGCTTACTCTATAGTTTAACACTGAATGACCACATCCTCCCTTGTCTAAATGTTTCTTGTCAGATTTTGCTCAGTACTGTACAGATTGTGACATTAATAAATTGAGTAGGGTTTGTTTGCTCCACTAAAATCAAACTATTGTTTAATGCCTCTACTAAAATTTAAATATGACATTCTGCATATGTTATGCATTATACACATGTCACATACCTGTGCCCTATGGAGTAACAAATCTAGACAGGATTGAAATAATTACATTTTCATACTAAGAATAAGAAATACTGAAAGGTAATATTAAAAAATTAAGCTTAAAAATTTATCACCATGGTAAATTATTAGCACTTTGATGAGCTCTGTCTATATTTTTAAAAGGTCTTTCCAACAACTGTTATCAAAAAATAAATATGGGTAGGGGCTAACTGAGCAATGTGTGCATGTATGTCTAAACAAGTTTTTTTTATCTCATTATGATGTATGAATACAATGCACCAATAAAATGTTAAAAATAAAAAAAAATAAATAAATATGAGAAATGGGCCTGTTATCATGAATCCTTGGCATAAAGAAGGTAGATCAAATAATGATGGATAACTATATCACTGAAAGTAATATGTTCACTATTATATCTTAAAGAGAATTTGTTAGTATCTTTTTATTGTTGTTGTTTTTGTTTTTGTTTTGCTTTTTTGGTGCTGGGAATGAAATACAGGGGCCTTGTACCTTCAGGGTATATTCCCAGACCTATTTTATATTTTATTTGGAAACAGGGTCTCATTAAGTTGCTGAGAGCCTCACTAAATAGCTAATGCTGGACTCAAACCCATGTGATCCTCCTGTCTCAACCTCCCAAGTATTGGGATTACAAGCATGTGCCACAATGCCTGGTAGAAAGAGTAACAGTTTTAAAGTGAATAAATATTAGTGAGTGTACAGAGCTAGAAAGTGGCTCCAAGTGCACCTTTGAACTGAGGCCTAAGGGAATAGCTTTCTGATTCTTGAATTCCAAGTAAATATAATAATGCAAGAAATAATGTTACTCATATTCTCACAGAAACTGAGCCTTGCTGACATCTTAATTTAAGATTGTCACTTAGGCTGGGCATGGTGGCACACACTGGTAATCTCAGCATTCCAGATGTGGAGATCATCAAGGTTTGTGGCCAGCCTCAGCTACTTAGTGAGGCCCTTCACAATTCAGTGAGGTTCTGTTTCAAAAATTAAAATAAATTAAAAAAATAGGGGTGGGTGGTATAGCTCTGCAGTACAATGCCCCTGGGTTTATCCCTGGTACTACAAAAAAAAAAAAAAAAAAAAAAAAAAAAAGATTTCTCACTTCCAAACAGTGGAAACAATTCCACACTCAGTTTATAGTATTGTGTTATGTCAGGACAGGAAGCTAAGAATATATAAAAATAAAGTAAAGTAACCAGGCCTAGTTCTTGGGAGGGTGAGACAAAAAGAATCACAGATTCTAGGTCAGACTCAGTAATTTAGCAAGACCCTCAGTAACTTAGTAAGACTCAGTTTCAAGACAAAAAAAATAAAAATGTACTTGGAGTGTAGCTCAACAGTAACACACATACAAACAAATGTACATTCACATATAAATGCAAATAAACACAAATGCACACATATAATATTAAGGAAATTCAGATTTAAGACCAATCTTCAATACATTATTTTTTAAATAATGATATGGAACCAACTTAGGTCTCCATCTACAGATGAACGGATTGCAATATTATGGGAAATACAAAAAATGGAATTCTACTTAGCTATAAAGAAGAACAAATCATGTCATTCACAAGAAGATGGAAAGACCTGGAGAACGTTAGGTTAAGGGATATCAGCCAAGCACAGAAAGAGAAGGGACTTATGTTTTCTCTATTATGCCCGAACTAGGGAGTATTGGGAATACAAGAGGGACTCCATATAACCTCTGGAGTCCTCAACAAAGCTGAAATGAAAAGGTAGGAGATGAAGAAGGCTGAGGTTGATTGAGGGAGGAGCTACACCCAAATATGTGTAAAATTGTGAATGTAGCATGGTTTTAACATAGACACTCATTGTTGGGAGGGGGCAGGGGAAGTGTGGGAAAGAGGTCACCAAAAACAGTCTGGATATAACCATTTTCAATATGACCCACATACAAATTTAAAAATAATGACTTTCTTGAAAACAAAGAAAATAGGATGACATTGCTGACACAATATTTGAGTTGCACAAATTTTGAAAGTGAGTTCTTTAGATACAAGAATTTCTTCATAACCAGGTGTGGTGGCACACACCTATGATCACATTGCTTAAGAGTCTGTCTGAGACACAAGGATTTCATGTTCAAGACTAGCCTCAGCAACTTAATAAGACTCTCAGCAACCATGTTTCAATAAATAAATAAATAGGGTAAGAGATAGGATGTCTTTGGATTTAATTTTCACTAACACACACACACACACACACACACACACACACACACACACACACGCACACAGATAAATTTCCTCAAAAAGTAAAGTGCTGGTTTCCATGGTAGAGTCCAAAATCTCTAAACTGAGAATAATTAACTGATTACTTATTTCTTAGTCTAATGAGCATATAATATCATTATCATAAAATGATCATAAGGTGACCGTAAAGTGATCAATATCAGTTTATGACCAGAATTGCATGACTGTAATATGCCAAGGTTTTATAGAAGACTCTAGGAATTGTAGATTATTTTTATGTACCTTATAAAAACATTAGTATAAAATATTTCTGATTTTATTTGCTGGCTAAAATTCATTATATTGATTGAATAGTAAGAAAAAAATTTGTTTGGGAGGAAGAACTTTATTTAACAGTTTTTTTTTTGTTGTTTTTTTGTTTTTGTTTTTGTTTTTTTTGGTGGTACTGGGGTTCCTGGAAGCCCTTCTAATTCGGGGCTACACTCCCAGACCTATTTTTACATTTTCATTTTGGAAACAGGGTCTCCTAAGCCAGCGCGGCTGGCTTCAAACCTGCGCGATCCTCCTGTCTCCGCCTCCCAAGCGCGGGGATTACAAGCGCGCGCCACCACGCCCAGCTATTTAATAGTTTTAACGAAAGGGCTATGTTAGTCATGCCTGCTTGCCCATTTTTTTTTAATATGTATAGAACATGACTTTAACTATTTAGGTTCTACAAATATATTATGCCAAAATCCTCCCAAGAACCACTGGAAACCAAACATAAATGATGTAAGAAATATATAGTAAATATATAAGAAAAAAAAAAAAACCAATAATTCCACCTGTTGATCAAGAATCTAAAATATTGCTATTTTGTTTTTTTAAGCAGTTTAGGTTTTGAGATATAAATGGGAATGAGGTCACCTGTTTCAAAGCTTTGGTCTTTCCAGGCCATTGTTAAAACTTCTAGATCTTTGAGAGCAGTTTATAAAAAAAACAACTCCCTGGGGAAATTTCTTTATCACAGTAAATCCTAAATAATTTATTTTGTTTGGGTCCCAGGGGAAAATTACTATTTTTGAATAATTATAGTCATTATCATTGACTGATAAGTTACTGAATTCAGGAACTTTAATTATCAAGTAGAACATGCTAATTTATCAAATGTAATTTCAAAAATAACTTGATATATTACTTCAATACAATTCTACAGCTGTGGAAACTGAGATTCAAGACTAGGTCTTCATTGCCTAAGGTACAAATTTTGTGAACGTTTCTAAAAGGCAAATAAAAAAAAATAGAATACAACAATATTTTAAAATATTTTAAAGATTAAAAGTCTTCTCCCATTCTGTTGGCTCTTGATTGAGGTTCTTGACATTTTCCTTTGCTGTACAGAAGCTCTTCAGTTTCATGCAATCCCATGTATTGATTCCCCTTTTAGTTGTTTGTGCCTTGAGGGTCTTGTTGAGAAAGTTTTTATCTGTGCCTATGTGTTGCAGCGTTTAACCTTTGCACTTTTCAAGGAGGCTCAAGGTCTCTGGTCTAATTTTCACGTCACTGGTTCATCTTTAATTGACTCCTGTGCAGGGTAAGAAAGTGAGATTTATTTCCATTTTTCTGCATATGGTTAATCAGTTTTGCCAACAGTATTTGTTGAAAAGACTATCTTTATTTCAGTGTATGTTTTTGGCCCCTTTGTTAAGAATCAATTGGCTGTAAGAGTGTGTATTTGTTTCTGAGTCTTCTATTCTGCGCCATTGGTCTGTGTGCTTATTGCTATGCCAATATCATGTTGTTTTAATTACTAAAGCTCTTTAGTATAATTTAAAGTCATCAATTGTGATGCTTCCTGCATAGTTATTGTTGAGAACTTCTTTGGCTATTCTAGGTCTTTTGTTTCTTCATACAAAATGTATGATGAATTTTCTAGGTCTTTTACAAAGAATGTCATTTGTACTTTGATAGGAATTGCATTAATTTTGTAAATCAATTTTGGCAGAATGTCCATTTTGATGATATTTATTCTATTTATGAACAAGGAAGATATTTCCATCTTCTAAGGTCTTTATTTCTTTAATGTTTTATAATTCTTATTGTAGTGACCTCTTTAGTTAAGTTTATTCTTAAGTTTTTTTTTATTTTGAGGATATTGTAAATGAAATTTTTTTCTATTTATTTCTTTTAGGATTCATTTTTGGCATGTAGAAAAGCTACTGATTTCTTTAGGCTAATTTTATATTCTGCCATTTTGCTGAATTAGTTTATCAACTTCAGTATTCTTTTGGTTGGTTTTCTGGGTCTTTTATATAAAGAATTATGTTGTTAACAAAAAGAATAATTTTAATTTTAATTTTTATATTTGAATTTTTTGATATCTTTCTCTTGTCTTGTTGCTCTGTCAAGAGTCTCAAGGACTATATTAAAAAGGAGTGGTGATAGTGGGCATCCTTTTTTGTTGCTGATTTGAAAGAGAATTTTTATAGTTTTTCCTTATTCAATATGATATCTATCACTTTATTGTATATTGCTTTAATAATGTTGAGATACATTCTTTCTATTTAAATTTTCTGAAGTGTTTTTTAACAAGAATGGGTATTGAATTTTGTCAAAAGTTTTTCAGCATTTATTGATTTGATCATGTGATTTCTGTCTCCAATTTTGTTTATGTGGTGAATATATTGATTTGCATATATTGAACGAGCTTGGCTTTTCCTGAATGAAACTAACTTGGTCTTGGTGTACTTTTCTTGATATGGTTTTGAATGAACATAGCCAATATTTTCACTAGAATTTTTACATCAATGTTTATCAAAGATATTGGTTTGTATTTTTCTTGAGGTATCTTTATTTGATTTTGTTATTAATGTGATACTGGCCTCATAGAAAGAGTTTGGAAGAATTCTGTTTCTTTCAATTTCCCAAAACAAGTTGTAGAGCATTGTGGAGGTCTTTTTGTTTGTTTTGATGTTGATGTTCTTGTCTTAATGATGTTCTTTATGTCTCCTGTACATGGATGTTCAAGAACTCTTTCCATGTTTGAAAAATTCTCTGAAATTGTTTCTCTGAAAATATTAGAGATACTCTTGATTTGGGCCTTTATCTCTTCTTCATTGCCTTTTATCCTTAAGTTAGGATGTTCCATATTGTTTCATAATTGTTGGATGTTTAGGTTTTGTTAATGTCTTCTGTATACTGTTGACTGTGCTTTTGGTTTTGAATGAGCTGTCTTCTAACAGTGATACTCTGCTTTTCATTTCATCTAATCTTCCATAATTTATTTCTATTGCTGTTTTCAATTTATTTATTGACTCCTTCATTTCATTACAGACCTCTTTCTGATTCTTTTTTTTTTTCATTTAATCACCTCTTTCATTTCTTGTGCACTTACTCTGAGGCCTTTAACCTATTGAAGATCAAGATTCAGAATTCTCTTTCTTGCATTTCTTGTGCATAAGTGTTGGTGATTTCTTTTGAGTTGTGGGAATTTATTGTTTCCTGCTTGTTCCTCATTCTCGTATTTAGAGTTCTCAGGTTTGTGTTCATGTTGTATTGGCATATTTTATCTGTGAGTTTTTGTTGATAGGTGCTATTCCAGATCACTGTTGGAACAGATGGCTCCAGCTGCCAGTCACACTTTGATATTAACCTTGAAGACTGTGTTTAGTATTGTTCTACCCATAGATGCTCAGTACTCAGTTGCACTGGGGTTCTTTCTGCCTGATTCTATGGTGGTGTTGATAGGTCTCAGGTGTTAAGGTCAGTTATTCTGTCTATCACTACCTTTATAAAGAGTCAGCTCAGAGGTTTAAGTAAAATAGTTTGTGAGTTATGTATTTTTTAAGCCTCAAAGTGTGGCCTCTTTGAAGTTTCCTTCTATTGGCTGTGGTTAGTTTATCTTTAGTGTCTGGCAGTCTTTTCCTGTGGATTATCTCTCTGGTCCAATCTTAGCTGTAGGGATTTAGAGGTGACAGCAGGTTTATGCAAGGGGAAGTAGTGTTGCTTTAAATGGTGAGGGTTAGATGAGGGAGAAGCTTGAATGATGGGTACAGAAGTAGGTTAAAGTAGAGGATATGATCAAGCTGAATAAGAGTTTAAGTATAGTAAGGTAATATTTCATCAATATGAGAGAAAGTAGGATTCTTGGAGTCAGTATAGAGTATTTAGGTATAGTAATATGAAATAGATTGAATATAAGAGGAGATATAGAAAGAAAAATGCTTTGAGGGAAGAGAATAGATAGAAGAGAGGAAGGAAGCTTGTAAAAATGAGGAAGATAGCAAGCAAACATGCATTAAATAATAAAACAATCAACCAAACAATAACAACAATAACAACAATAAAAAACAATACTGCAAATACACACATAAAGAGCCAACTTGACCTCTGCAATCCTCCTGGGTTTGTGTGGATACTATGAACCATTTATTATATGCTTAATATAGTTCTGGAGCATGCTCCAATTTCTCTCATTTGCTTAGTAATCTATTGTCAGTTTGTGGCCCCACTTGTGAGTCTCCTGCAATGTTTGGAACACTGTGCTATGTCTTTCAAAGCCAGCACAGAGGCGACTGCACACATCTTGAGCCTCTCATTACTCTGTACTTAGTTCTTATGGTGGCAAATGTCACCGTCAATGAGTTCTGTGTAAGTGCAGGGATCTGTGCTTTCTGAATCTGGGTTCTGTGCTTTCTGGCTCTGGACCTCCGCCTTTCTACTCACACTGGTGAAGAGTGTCCAGTGTAATCTTGGAGCAAAACCCTGTGACCCTGTGTGGGTACTATGTCCTGAGAACGATGGGCCTCTCCTGTGTCTCTGTAAGTTATTATCGGACCACCTCAGGGTGGATTGCTAAATATCAGACCACTGGAGTTCTTGAGGCTGCTCTAGGAGGTATTCTGCTGAGAAACACAATTAACTTACTGTCTTGTGGGCTAGGGTGTCTAGAGGGCCCAGTGCATTGCTGGAGGTGCAGGATTACGGTAAGCACACATGCTGATCACTTAAGATGTTGGAGTTCTGCTTCTGCTTACTTTACCTCAAGCCCTTGGATTCCTTGCTGAGGAATTCTTGGGGGCACAGAGCTGGCAGGTGCAGCTCAGGCAGGCAGCCCAAGATGGCATGGGCCTTCATAGCAGTGGCGTTCACCAGGTCAGTCATGCACTGGGACTATTTGCTATCTCATGTTCTGACTACTGGATTTTATTCCATTGGGATCCCTGTGTGTGTTTTTGCTTATATGTATCTTCACTGATTTGCTTGTCTTGTCAAGGAGCTTCCTTCTTGGTAGTTGATTTTTGTTTGTTACAGCTACTGAGATATGCTTCATCCCACAGTCTCTATTTTTCACTGCTGTAATTTATAAAGCTTAACCTCTACAACAAGAGAAAAAAATGGGTTTGCATTCTAGCTTCCCTTCTTCTGCTTTTGTGATTGAGTATGCCGAATTCCTTATCTGTATTAAGTAAAATAAATATAAAATATACTTCAACTTTAAATATTATATTAAATATGATCATACATTATAGAGTTTGGTGTGTGTGTGTGTGTGTGTGTGTGTGTGTGTGTATGTGTGTGTGTGTGGCACTGGGACTTAAATCAGAGGTTGTATCTGTGAACTACATACCTAGCCTATTTTTTTTTCTTTTTTTTACTAAGTTGCTGAGGCTGGTCTACAACCTACAATCCTCCGGTCTCAGCCTCTTAAGTATAAAGATTACAAATATGTGCCACCATGTCCTGTTTATAAAGTGTTTATAACAGTGCTTAACACTGTTAAATTTGCCGCATCCTGGTTTCTATAAATGAGAACCATTACTTATTAGCAAACCTCCCTTTCTTTCATATGCTATATTGGTTCACCTGCTTCTTCACTATTTCTGATATTTAGCCTCTTTCTATTTATGTGAACCCCCAAATCCCACTTGGTTGTGCCTCCTTACATATTTTTCTTATATTTTAAAATCTAGGGCTATTTCTGCAAATATTTCTGTTTGGAGGTGTTTGGAGGTGACTTTGAATCTGTATCCTGGACTCTTAATCCTAATCACCAGAATTTCTCATTTTTGCTAATTTAAGTATTGCTAGCTATTTTCACCTGGCAGCCTCCATGACAGCATCCTCGTGCTCTGATAAACTATTTCAGCACTCCCTGTGTCTGGCTACTTTGTTTTACATCCATATTCTCACACATCATTTTAAACTGTTCTTTCTCATTTCTATCTCCACTAGAAAGATTGATAGAACCATGGCCAGTGAAGCAGGATGATAACTTGTGCTGTAGATTGGGCCCATCAAACACACAGACAGTAATCAAGCTCAGATGCACAGGACTTAGGAATGGAAGGGTCATAGAGTTTCAAGAGGAAAGTTCTAAATTTGGAGAATATGGGAAAGATGTATAACAAAGACGCAGGTTAGACACAGTGTAAAAATTGTTAACAAAAAATAGGATTCAAAGGCTCAAACGTAGTCAAGAGGAAAAATGATATTCTGTGTAGCTTATCAGATAAATTGTTAGAACAGTTTGTTTTACCATCTTTTATTTTTATTTATTTATTTTTTGGGGGGGGCGGGTCTGGGGATCGAACTCAGGGGCATTCAACCTACGAGCTATACCCCCTGCCCTATTTTTTTATTCTTTATTTTTGAAACAGGGTCTCACTGAGTTGCAGAAGGCCTCACTAAGTAGTTGAGGCTGTCCGTGAACTGTGATCCTCCAGTCTCAGCCTCCCAAATGCTGGGATTACAAGCGTGCGCCACCATGCTTGGGTGTTTTACCATCTTTTAAATTTATTTTTCCCCTGAGAGATTTTCTTCTCTAATCTCTATTCAATTTATTAATTTAATTCCATAAAGTTTGATCATTTTCTTGAAGTTGGTCATTGTGGACTTGAAGAAATACTATATTCTCTATTATCACTCTGACAAATGTAGTAATTCAGCCCTGCCTTAGACTTTTCTTACATGTTTCAGTGTCTTTGATATTTGGGGATTAAAAAATAACCCTTAGTTTCTCATTAAATGAAACAAAAATCTTTAATTATATCATTCTGAAGTTTCACATAAGAATACAAATTTGAAGTTGGGTTTGCTGCCGCTTACCTGTAATCTTAGTTTTTGGGAGGCTGAGACTAGAGGATCAAAGGTTTCATATCAGTCTCAGCAATGTAATGAGAACCTATTTCAGAATAAAAATATTAAAGGAATAAAAATAGAAATGTAATAATATCACATTTTCTATAAAAGGATACAGAAACAGAAGTAAAATCTACATTCTATATTCCAAAAATTTTACTATAGCCACTTTAATTATTTCTTGTATATCATTCTTTTTTTTTTCATTTGCATGATTACATAGCTCTATTTCTAAAATTGAGACATGTATCAGTACATTCCTAGGCTTGCTCTAAAAGACTATTGGGCAACTTTCCAATTGGAAATACATATAATATACATAATTTAATTTAGAAAATATGTGTTATATAATTAAATATTTTCTTCATCATCTCAGTGTGAGTGGCATGAAGCCATATTAACCTGTTCTCTAAGCAAATCTTTACTTCCACCCTGGCATTTCTCATACCATTCCATGTGGCTGCCCTACGTCATAGCCACAAGCCACATATCATCAAATGAATGGTGGTCCCTAATTGTGTAACATGATGGACTTGGTCTACTCATACACATAGACATGGCCATTCTGACAAGACAAATATAGGCACTTACAAAAATTCAGGCACTTACATTGCCTGAAGCTGGTATAGACCCTGACATTAGAAATATATATTTCTAATATTTTGACTGTGTCTTGTAATAATTTTACTACCTCTTACAATATGATAAAATCTATGTTATATTACATTGACTTTTTAAAGTTGAGAATGATGTTCCATTCCCCAGATAAACTACAGTTGGTTATCATGTAATCTCTAACCATTTTATATCATATTGGGATCTATTATTATTATTTTTAGGCCTTTATAAATATTTTAAAAGTTGTATGTTTCTATAGCTTTTATTTTTAGTTTTCTGTTTTTCTTGCCCTCTAAAACAAGTTGAAAAATGCTTTTTGTTTTCTGAAATAATTAGTATATAATTGATGTTGATTTTTCTGAAACTGTATGACAGATATCATAGTAAAGCCACTTGTCCTGGATCTTCTTTCTTTGAATGACTATTAGCTGCAAATTTAGTTTACTTAATTGGTAGGGGGCTTTTCATATTATTTACTTCATCTTGAATAGGCTTTTAGATGTGGTTCAATAACACTGCACTTACATATCACGTGGGAGATCCTGGGATAGATTCACAGCTTTGCAAAACAAAAACAAACTACTTGAGCAGGCTTTGGTTACTTGTGCTTTCCAAGTAATATGTACATTTTACCAAAACAGTCAACAATTGTTTAATATAATTCTTCACAATGTTTTCTGGTATAATTTTCTCTTGGTAAAATATATTTTAATACCTCACTTTCATTTATGATAAGGTTTATTTGTACTGTCTCTTTTATTGTCTGGCTATGTAGATGTATATAATTGTATTGTCCTACTTTTGTAATTAGGTTCACTTTGCTCAGAGAAATTATTTTATATGATTTAAATATCTTATAATTTCTGACAAATTACTTTATGGACTGTGGTATGGTCTATGAAGTGAAAATTTCATGTGCACATTGAAAAAATATGTATTCTAATATTTGTGATACACTATTATATAAATGTTAATTAGTTCAATATGTTTGGTGATATTGTTCAATCTTCTATCAAGAAAGATAAAACATCCATCTGTAAAATTGAGGACTTATATATTTATCCTATTAGTTCTAAAAGAGTTTGCTTAATATACTTTGTGGTTTTTCCTTTTTCCATATTTGTAATTTTTTATTGGTGCATTGTATTAATAATCTTATTAAGATGAAAGATAGTGGAGACATACATGCACATTCACCCAATTAGCCCTTACCATGTTCAGTTCCCACTCCATTTCCTTCCTCTCCCTCCTTCTCATGTTTGGCTCTGTGATTGATATTGATTTGTTTGTTAAAGTACATGATGTGGATTAGAGATTTTCCCTTTTCCTCCCACCCATTCCCTTAGTTAGGTCACCTTATTTGCTCATCTGTAGAATCTCCTTCTTCATCTAGAGTTCCTCCTATGACCCATTTTCTCCCTAGTTTTCCCATATTAGAGAAGGCATTCGATTGTTTATTTTTTGTGGCTAACTAATCTCACTTAGCATAATGTCCTCCAGTTTCAGCCATTTCCCCATAAATGCAGTAATTATGTTTTTCTTTATGGCTGAGTAAAATTCTATTTTATACATATCCCATAGTTTTGTAATCCATTCATCTGTTTATGGGCATCTTGGCTGGTTCCATAGTTTGGCAATGGTGAGTTGTGCAGCTATGAACATAAATATGCATTCATTAGTTCGGTAGTTTGGTTTCCTTTTTTTCTTGTAGATACCCAGGAGTAGTATTGCTAGATCATATTTGAAGTTCATCACCATTCTTCACCATACTGTTTTCCAAACTGGTTGCATCAATTTGCTATCCCACCAACAATGTAGTAGAGTTTCCACTTCTCCACATTCTCACCAGTGTTAGTTGTTGTTTGTATTTTAAATGATTGCCATTTTAGTTGAAGTTAGTTGGAATCTCAGGGCAGTTTTGATTTGCATCTCTCTTTTAGCTAATGATGTTGAGCATTTTTTCATGTGTTTATTGGCCATTTGAATTTCTTTCTTCATGAAGTGTCTATTTAGTTCACTTGCTCATTTTTGATTGGGTTATTTGTTTTCTTAGTGCTGAGTTTCTTTAGTTCTCAGTATATTCTAGATATTAGTCCTTTATCGGAGGAGTGGTTTGCAAAAATCTCTCATTCTGTTGCCACTTTATGCCTTTTTATATATGAGGAGGTGGGGTCATTTATAATCAGTGTGAGCTTGGTCACCACAGCTCCAACTTGTAGATGATATTTGCGCAGGAGGAATGGATGATTCACAATTCCATTGGTCATCAGCTGCCCACTTCAGGTCCCTAGTTGCCCTCTTGTTTGTCCCTAGAGTCAGGTGCAGCTAGGCAAGATGGCACCGATGTGGCACCCACGGCCTCAAGGCAGGCAGGTTTCCCTTTTGGTGCTCTGGATCCCTGGAGGGCACCACGAGCTCCAGCTGCCTCTGCTGGAAGCTGCAGCCAGTGTTTGCACCAGAAGAACTGATGGTCCATAAATCAAATCTGCATCTGCTCACTTCAGGTCCTTGGCTATTTTCCTGTTTGTATCTGGAGTTGGGTGAAGTGAGGCAAAATGGTTCCACTGAGGCACCTGCCACTGCAAGGTGGGCAGGTTTATTTCCTGATCTATGATTGGTCTTCTAGCCTTTCTTTTCCTCCAGCCTTGTACCTCCCATGTTATTCCTCTACTGGTAATATTTTCTGGCTTTGTAGAATGCTGTTTCCAAGGCAACAAGGGTCGGGTGTCAGCAGGATTGGTATGTGCTGCTTCTCTAGGTCCCCATCTTCCCCAAAGTCCCCTGCTTCATATACTTTGAAACACAAGTATTAGTCTATGAGCACTTAAGATTATTATGCAATTCTTAGTGAAACTTTCTCTTTATTATGTAACATAACTTTTATACTTTGTATTATTCCTTCTTCCAAAATCAAATTGTTACACTATTCATAGTTTACATAGTGTAGCTTTATTTATCATTTCAACTTTCACCTAAATACTAAATATGTCTTTTTGAGAGGCCACTAGGGATTAAATCCAATGGTATTCTATCTCTAAGAAACACCTCCAACTCTTTTCTTTTTTATTTGAAATGGGGTATTTTAAGTTTCTGAGGCTGGCCTTGAACCTGTAATCCTTCTTTTCCAGCCTTTCAAATACTAGGATTACAAGTATCCACCACCATACTTGGTTTAAATAAGTCTTTACTTGGTTTAAATAAGTCTTTATATAAAAAGTTTAATATGCATTTATTACAGTCTGTATACAATATTTTATTATTCAAATGGATAATCACTATCTTTTGGTTGGGGTATTACTATTTAATATATATTTAATGTATAATTGATGTAATATTTATGCAAATCTCTCATATTTGTTGGTTTTTTACCAACAAATATGTTGGTTTCTTCTGCTATTCTGTTTTTCTACAATTTTGTATGTTTTGAAGTTGTTTTTTAAAAACATTCTGCTTTATTTCCACTCTTGCTTATTTTTATATCACATGTACTAATTTTCTTTTTTTATAGTCATCATAAAGTGCCGAATATAAATATGTAAGTTACCATAGTGTTACTCTCAAATAATATAATTTCATTTCTTTTTTTTTAATTTTATTTTATTGGTGCACTGTATTCATACATCATAGTGGGATACAAACTTTTGTGGATATACATGCACACATCGCCCAGTCAGCCCCCACCCGATCCCCACCCCATTCCCTCCCCATCCCTCCTTCCCATGCTTGGCTTAGTGGTTGACATCTAGTATTATAGCAATTTATCCAAAATTAAAAATGTTAATCTCACATAACAGTTTCATTTGTCTGATACCAAGCTTTTGATAACTTAAAGATAACATTTCAATATTTCTTTTTGCTTTCTTTCTTACCAGAGCATATTTTTTTCTGTTTTTTTAGGTGAAACTATCATATATTTATATATTTATTTTTCAGAAGAAAATCTATCCTAATATGGAATATGGACTCTAGGTACCCAAAACAATCTTGAAAAAGAACAAAGCTAGCAGATATATATTTTCTGATTTCAAACCATATAAAGCTACAATAATTGAAACAGTGTAATACTGTTCTAAAGGCAGATATATAAACCATTGGAGTTAAATACAAGCCTAGAGCTAAATTCTTCCCTATATTGTCAAGTTATTTTTGACAAGGTTTCCACGAACATTTGGTGGTGGAAATAATAATCTTTTAACTAAATATTGTTGAAAAATAATACTTACATGGAAAAGAATAAAATTGGACCCTTACCTAATCCCACATACAAGTATTAACTCAAAATAGATAAAAGACCTAAATATAAATCTTAAGACTATAAACTTTTAGAAGAAAATCTGGGTCATAAAACCTCACAACATTGAAATTGGCAGTGATTTCTTGGTTATGATTTCAATGGCACAGGCAACAGAAGAATATACAAACTCCCTAAAAAATAAAAAAAAAAAATATATTGTATATCCAAAGACAATGTAAACAGAGTTAAAAGTTACTAATAGAATTGGATAAAATATTTCCAAATGCTATATCTGAAGGTATATTAATATTCCAACTAGAAATCCTAAAAATTAACAATAAAAGCAAACAATACCATTTAGAGATAGGTAAAAGACTAACATAAGTAATGAATCTCCACAGATAACCAATCTTAGTTGTCTGTTGGATGGAAAATCTTGTTTTTCTAGTTCTGGAGTGTGTTACCTATTTCTTCTTTGTAGTTAATCTCTTTGAGTATTTTCTCTAGCGCTGGTTTTGAAGACATAAAT
Source organism: Muscardinus avellanarius (assembly GCF_963383645.1). Classification (NCBI taxonomy): domain Eukaryota; kingdom Metazoa; phylum Chordata; class Mammalia; order Rodentia; family Gliridae; genus Muscardinus; species Muscardinus avellanarius. The sequence goes on from NC_137786.1 coordinate 148,918,101, forward strand.
TCCTTCAGTTTCTGTTTGTCATGGAAGCTTCTTATTTCTCCATCTAATTTGATAGAAAGTTTTGCTGGATAGGAAATTTTTGGCTGGAAGTTGTTTTCTTTCAGAGTTTGGAATATGTTACTCCAAGCCCTTCTGGCTCTCATGACTTGGTTTGGGAAGTCTGGAGTGATTCTAATTGGTTTGCCTCTGAATGTCACTTGGCCCTTTGTTTTTGTTGCCTTTAAGATTCTCTGCTTGGCTTCCACATTGGTCATTTTGACAATTATGTGGCGTGGGGATCCTCTTCTCCGATCCTGTCTAAAGGGAGTTCTATAAGTTTCCTGGATCTGTGTACCAACCTCTTGCTTTACATTTGGAAAATTTTCTGCTATTACTTCCTTGAAGAGATTGTTGATCCCTTTGGTTTCACTTTCTTTTCCCTCCTCTATTCCAATTATTCTTAGGTTAGCTCTCTTAAGATGGGCCCATATTTCTTCAATGTCAGATTCCTGCTGTCGGATATTTTTTTCTAGATTAGAAACTATGTGTTCATTTTTGGATTGATCATCTTCTAAGAGTGAGATTCTATTCTCCATGTGGTCTAATCGGTTGTTTGTGCTTTGAATTGAGGCCTTTACTTCATTAATTGCATCCTTTATCTCTTTTTGGCTCTCTCTGAGTTCTTTTCGAAGCACCTCTATTATTTCTACAGTTATTTTCCTGATTTGATCTTCTAGAAATCTCTGATTTTCTGTTTTATCGGGTTCTGATGTTGTGGGGTTGTACGCATTCATTACTCCAGTGTTATTCCTCTTTCCCATGCTTTCGGAGGTTTGTGCCTTCTCTGGGTTCTTCTCTTGGGTCACTATGGCTTCACTTAAGGTGCTCTGGATCTCGAGTCTGTATTATCTCAGACCCCACTACTTCTTTACTGGGTTGTATCACAGAGTCTCCGACCCAGGGAGTCGATAGAGGCTGCTTTAAACTATGGGGGGGTGCCAGGTTGCACGTTCTCCTATGGTGTGATATCTCTGCCACCACCACTCCCTCACTGGGTCAAGTCCCAGGAGGTACAGTACTGGGATTTCTCCTCTGTGGCCCGCAATTTGACTCACTGTTCTTGAGTATGCAGATGTAGCTGTACTGGACTTGGTGAATTCACTGCTGCTGCCGCCTCCGGTGGCAATATGGCGCCTCTGCTACGCCCTTGGCCGTAAGCCTGGCGTATTTTTTCTTCTCTGGTTTTGATTTCCACTCTGAATCCCTGCAGCGTGTGCTGAGCTCGGCTACTGGGAGCTTTAAATGCTCTCTGCGCTGAAAGATCCCGCCTGGCTGTTCCGCAGTGGCTCACCTCGGCTTGCTGTAGCCGTCCGTTGATTTCGCCGCTGCCGCCGGCAGTATGGCGCTGCTGCCACGCCCTCGGGCGCGTGTGTCTCCTCTGTGGCCCTGAGCTCTGTTCTCAGTCCGCTTTCTCTCTGGAGCCTGGTGGTTGTTTTGTTTTTCTGGTGATGGTGTTTTCTGGCTATGAAAGGTGCTGGTTTTGTGGTAATGGAGATTGGTTGTTAGCGGGGCTCTTAAGCCCCGCTTTTCTCAGTCGCCATCTTCTTCCATTTCTTATACTATTTAAGAGCCATAAAATATACTCTGTTTTGAGTACTTCTTTCCAATTCTTCAAGGAATTTGTAATACTTTTAATTTCTCAGCAGGTTATACAATACAAAATACTTTATTAATATTTTTGAAGAATATATGACTATATAAAAGTGATTACAAATAAGTGGATGTTTTTAAATTTAATTGTATGTTTATCATTTTGTAATCTTTCAATTTATTCTAATTTTGTTGTTTTAAGTTTCTCTCTGGTCTCATAACCTCTGTCTTAAGGACTTTCATTGAATTCTCTCAGCTATTGTTTGTTGGAAAAAGTCTTTATTTCCATCCAAATTGTTCAATGACATTTCCACTGTAGAATTCTGAGTTTGCAGGTTTTGTCTCTTTCGGTTAGGTAATTCTTGTTTTTCTATCAACACTTTAAGGTTGTTATTTTATTGTCATTCGTCCTGTATCATTTCTGGTAGCCTACTGTATTCCATTCTGAGTTTGTCTTTATGATAGTATTTTTCTCTGTCTGCCCTCATACTATTATTCCACAGCTCAGTACACTGTGATTGATTTTAATAAGCTTGTTTTCTCTTTTTTGTTTCAATTTGTTTACCTTTTAAAAATATATCTTAACATAATGTTCTCCAGTTACATCCATTTCAGGCACAAAAAGTAAAAAATCAGATGTTCTCCCTAATATGCCAAAGCTTGAGATCAATACAGTGATAGCAGGAAGTCTAGATGGAGAAGGAGAAACCAGAGATGAGGAAATAAGACAATCTAACTGAGAAGGATGAGAGGGGAGAAAAGAAAAATTTCTAATGTATACAAGGTACACTCACAAACATATCAAAGTCAGTTACTAAGCCAAACATGAGAAAGAGAAAGAGGGGAAGGAATTGGGTTGAAATTGGGGAAGGACTAAATGAGTGATGTGTGCATGTTCTCCTCTAACATACTGTACCCATTACGATGTGTGACTAAAATGCACCAGTAAATTTTTTTTCAAAGATGTGTTACTACAATGCACCAATAAAAAAAATTCTTCACTGTTGTTGACTCCTTCAGTAAGTAATATTGCATCTACTCATGAAGCTACCAAAGGCCTTTCTAATCTGTGATGCCATCTTTTTTATTTCCTATATCACAATCTGGTGCATTCACATCATCTCTATAATTTTACTGAAATTTACAATTTATTCATGACTGTTACCCACCTTTTGGCTAAATATTTAATACTCTAAGTATAGAGAGTTCCAACTTCTGATTTTATAAGATCACAGTCATATGTTAACTAAGTTCTTTGGAGATTTTTGTATATAAAATACTGATAGCCTATTATTTCTTCATCTGGATATTATACTCTTGTTAAATGTATATCACAAGTAAAAATATTAGAAAATTAAGCAAATCATATTAATACCCACAGACACTTTCCTATATACAGATATTAGGGAGTATTGAGTCACTTTTGTCTGTATTTAAGCTGAGTTGTGTTTGTGGTTGCTATGGTTACTGTCAGTGTATTATAAGTGTCACATTCCACCAACAGCTTTCTGTCCTGGGAGCTGGGTGCTGAGGCTTTTTATTTTGTTCTGCCTTCAGTTTTTGGCCTGTGCTGCTTGAACACCTGTACCACACAGGGTTCTCCCTCCATGCTCTGCCCCTCCAAGAATAGTCAGTGGATTTTAATACTTAATAAGGGGTTGACAAATATCTGGTGAGTAGGTAGAGCTTTCTCTATCATTGTCCAAGCTCAGTCCAGGACGAGCCCTGTGTGTATGCATGCTGGGGACACTGTTTCTGCCAAACCCTGCTATTCTTCCCCAAGGAAGACAAGCAAACCTTGTTTCATACCTGTCATATGCCCTGCATGGGGGCAATTTAAGTTGCTTTATAATAGGAAACATCTAATTGTATTTTTAAAAGTTGAGGAATATTCATTTTTCTAACCTTTTCCTGGAAGAAACAGCTATTAATTTCTTAGATGTGATATCATTTGCTACCCCTCCCCCAAGAGCTTAAACCTTTTGTTCCATATAGACAATCTGTTGTACAAGGGTTAATGCTTAATGCTTTTTCTAAAACAGGGGCTGGTATGTTCTCTAGCAATCAGATATGCTTTCTAAAATTTGATCGAGCTTGATGGACTTCTTGCTGTTTTTTTGCTTATCAAGAAGGATCCTTCCTCTAAAGGATCTTTATAGTTTTTCCCCAGGGACATGTATTCCTATGAGAGAGCTATATAACACTCTCATACTTTTATTTCAAAATAAATGACAACCTATTATTGACATCCCTGAGAAACTTAGAGAAAACAAATTCTCTTGTATCTGTCCTTCACACTTTTCTATGTTTTCCATCATAGCTCTCTCATGTCATAATTTTAATTTTTCATTTATTTCTATCTTCCTCCTGCTAACAGATAACTCCATGAATGGAAGGTTCAGAGGGTTTTCACTACTGGTTTATCCCTAGTAGACATATAAGTACCTAACACACAATATATGCTCAGTAATATTTGTGAAATGAATAAATAACTAGCAAAATGGACAACAAAGAATTTTAGTTTTAGGGATTACAATTTGCCAGTAACTCAAGACTGGTATTTGAACAAAGTCAGGAGTGTCCAGAACTCCTGCTTTTCTGTGTACTGATGTCAGTAGTGACAAAGGAGAAAGGCAATGTAAGAAAAAGCAAAGGAATTTGAGAGTTAGCCAAGCAGAACTTTAAATTTTTGTTCTGTAACTGATAGTTGTAAAAAATGTATATTAATTAATTTAACTCATAATGAGATCCACATGAGTGCCATCATGAACATATAAGGAGGCTTTCAAAATTACTAGTAATACGAGAGATAATTCTAGACCAATCACAAACAAGGTGTGTGCTGTGCACGGACATTCCTGCAATGTAGAATATTACTTTGGTTTTTATATAGCATTTTCCTAAAGCAGTACACATAGTAATTCAATTATCTGTTCCATTTAATTACTAGTAATATACTTAATTGATATCCTTTAATTTTAGTCCTGTTAAATGCAACAAGTGTCTAGTGTAAAATAATTTTAACAATCAACATAAAATAGTGATCATGCTAGTGTAATTTTATATTTTACATAGATCTTATAGTTTAACTCAACCTATAATTAAAGCTAATGACACAAACATGAATGGTTTGTGTTCATAAGTGTTTTGAATTTAAAATAGCTGCCTTTACAAATGTATTGTAAAGATATTCTTATAAAATGAGGCTGATTTCAAATCTTTCTGGAAATTACACTTGAAAAAACTGTTTGAGCCAGAAGAAATCTCCATTAACTTATGTAAATTTCAACACTGCTGCTGTATAGCTAAGACATTTACCAGTGCCAGTTAAACCCCCTATTTTGTTTTTATTTTCTCCTGTAATTCTTTCCATTTCTTTATGTTAATAGGATAAAAATTTGCTATAGTTAAATTCCATGCCTTTCTCTAGATAGATGTCCTAGAATTAATAGGAATTTGAATTGCTTGTTTTTATTCATGATCAATTTTAACTAGAATTATATGAAACTTTACATATAAGTAACAAATATTCTGGACAAATGGGTATATAATAAATATTCCTGTGTATATTTAGGTTGAGAATATACAAAAATGAAATGCTAGTTTAGATAAATAACCATAGAATAAAAAAGCAAAGAACAAGGAAAAATGCAAAGAGAAGGTCTTTAAAATATAAATATTTTTGTACACTGGAGCAAATAAATGATGGAAAGATGCCAATACCAGTGCAACAGAATTAAAACCTTTTACTATGTTTTAAATAATAACAAACTTTCCCCAAATTTTATACCTGTTCCAAGTAACTTAACAGATAACATCAACGTCAGATAACATCAACTTATCAGAGCCTCGATTTCTAAAAGTGATGTTAATAAGATTTGTCATATATATGTCCTTATTTTTAAATCTCATAGAAAGTGAATACAGAATGACTTTCTAGCTAGAAAGCACAAAGGGGATTTGGGGGAGGGGTTGTCCCTCATAATTCATTTCATTTTACTGGGTCCTACCATGGGCATGGGAGATCAAATTTTGCAAAAAGTTGTACTGTGTCCTGGCAGCATATATGGCTTTAACCATGACCTGATCTTCTCCTGTGACCAATGGCTGATGCAGTGTCCACTGAGCAGCCCTCAGCATGTCCCAATCCATCTGGCTCTCTGTAGGACACATTGCATATTTTTCTTCAAATCATTTCTTACACCCATTTTCTGGATTCTCAGGAAAGAGATATCTAAAATCATGTATGTGGCTATGCAATGATTTTTAAAAATTACTGTGCTTTATTTCTCATGTTCCTTTTATATTTCTCAAAAAAAGAGATGAAAGCATGGAGTCCTTATATACTTACAAAACCCAAAGTTTTTATTTTATTAATATCTTGCATTAGTTTGGTACATTTTTGTGTGTGTGGTACTGGGGGTGGAACCCAGGGGCTTTTCTACCTCCAGGCTATACTCCCAGACCTATTTCATATTTTATTTGGAAACAGGGTCTCGCTAAGTTGCTGAGAGCCTCAATAAGTAGCTGAGGCTGGCTTTGAACCTGTGCGATCCTCCTGTCTCAGCCTCTCAAGTGCTTTGATTATAAGCGTACACTACCACGCCCGGCTAGTTTGGTACATTTGTAACAAGTGCATTCTATGGGATGTGACAAATTTATGATGGTGTGCCTTTATCTTTACAGCATTATACAGGATTTCACTATCCTAAAATCCTCTCTGCTCTGCCTGTTCATCTTTTCTTCCTCTTTCCACACCCTTCACTCACAGATCTCAACAAACGCTTGTCTTATTGTTATGTTTTCACTGTTTCTCTAATTTTGTTCTTCTCAGAAGGTTACATATTTGGAATCATGCATTAAATAATCTTTCAAGCTGGTTTTCTTTAAAGTAATATGTATTTAAATTTCATCTGTTTCATTTTTACCTTGACAGTTCATTTGTTTTTAGTGCTATATGTTATTTTCTGAATATACTGGCTCATTTGTTCATTAATCTATTTAAGGACTTCTTAGTTGCTTCCAGTTTCTTCAATTAGAAATAAAGCTGCGATAAATATGCAGTGTGTGTGTGTGTGTGTGTGTGTGTGTGTGTGTGTGTACATAAATCTTTAGCTTACTTGGGTTAATACCAAGGAGTATGACTGTTGGATTGTATGGTAAGAGTATGGTTAGTTTTGTAAGAAACTTCCAAACTCTCTTCCAAATTTGCTAAACCATTTTTCATTTTCACTGCCAATGAATAAATGTTCCATTTATTTCACATTCTTAACGACATTTGGTTTTATATGTTCTTTGGAGTTGAGTCAATCCAATATGTAGTAGTGTCCCATTTGAATTTTCTTTCTTGGTGACATGATATTAAACATCTTTTTGGCTGGGCGTGGTGGCGCACACTTGTAAACCCCGCACTTGGGAAGCAGAGACAGGAGGATCTAGCAGGTTCAAAGCCAGCCATGCTGGCTTAAGAGACCCTGTTTCCAAATAAAAAAGTATAAAAATGGGTCTGGGAGTGCAACCCAGAGGTAGAAGGGCTTCTAGGAACCCCAGTACCCCTGGGGGAAAAATATTTTCACTTCTTTGCTATATTCTTTATCTTCGTTAGTGAAGTAGCTGTTCAGATATTTTGCCTACTATAAAACTGGGTTGCTTGTTATTGTTGAGTTTTTAAGAGTTCATTTTTTGTATAACTGACTTTTATAAGATATGTGTTTTACAAATATTTTCTCACATTTTATGGCTTGTGTTTTTAATATTTCAATGCATTGAATTTTTGTTCAAGGAAAACATTGCCCTAAGCAAGTAAGTGGTCAAACAGAAACATTCAAAGAATGTGGCAAGCATTAAGCAAGCATCATGATGCCAAGTAAGTCAATGTTTGCATTAGATAAGGCCCAGAACACAAAGAGAGGGGTGGGAATAAATAGAGAATTATTTCATTATAGCTTTACAATGTGAGAGGTTGAAGGAGGAAAACTCAAGGTCACCACAACAAATCATAGGGAATCAGGTGAGACTTCTTGAAGAAGGTGTCTTCAGATCTGAAATTTAACATACATTAGACAATGGTTGAGGAAAAGACTGAAGGGAATGGAAACAGTATGAAGTAAAGCACTCAAAAGAGAAATAGCATGCTTTAAGGAAAGGCACTATCAGCTTTGTGGCGCTGAGTCAGAGGATGGCAAGTGATGAGGCTGTAGGGCTGAAATGGTAATGGATTGTGGTTTCTCCTTTTTGTTCCCAGCCAAAGATTTCCAAGAGATTCTTGGTTGCATTTGGAAGGAACAAAACGGTGAGTAAAACTGGTATTCTGTATCTAAGAAAGGCAGAAAGAATAAGAAGTGACAAGTTTTACCTGCTGCTACACCAACACATATTTGTACACAGTAGATTGCAAGCAAAAGCAAGGCCATGATTGCCAGAGTTGAGAAAATGATCGGGATAAACAAAAATACTTCACTGGAGTTTCAAGGAATATGAAGAAGTTCCTCAGCAGAGCATGGATGACTAATTTAAGGCACAATGTGAAAACAAGTAATCATATGTAACTAGTAAAATGAAGGGAAAGCCACAGGTCTAGTAAGAGGATGGATTTCCTGCTTTAGTTTTCTGGGAAAAAAAAAAGAAGTCTTAGTGGCTAAAATGCCTCCATTTTAATATGGAATTCTAACTTCATGATGTGAATGTACAATGACTATAATAGCAATTCTTCCTTTCTTTTTATCTGATTTTATAGAACTCAAAGTCACCTCCAGGGAATATCTGCTCATATTTCCATGATGACTAAGCTAAGGGCACAAATTTGCATTTAAATTTTCAAAAAATCTCTGTCAAGCACGACCTTCACTGAATGGCTCACTCACCTCAAGATTATTTATACAATGTTTAATGTACTTGAGAGATCAGACATTGTCACTTGGTTTCATTAAAAACCCCAACTTAGCCAAAATCCATCAACAGGGCAGATAAAATTGGAAGGTATACTGCTTTCATTTATAATGTTTTCAACAGTTGTAAAAAAAAAAAAAAAAAAAAAAAAACCCTTTTATCCAGGTGTGGTGGCACATGCTTGTAATCCCAGGACTTGGGAGGCTGAGACAGGAGGTTTGCACAGGTTCAAAGCTAGCCTCAGTTACTTAGTGAGGCTCTCAGCAACTTAGTGAGACCCTGTTTCCAAATAGAGTATAAAATAGGTTTGAGAGTATAGCTGGGAGGTAGAAAGCCACTGGGCTCCACCCCCAGTACCACCCAAATAAAAAATAAAAAGTAACAACTTTTTAAAACGTGTCATAAAGCTAGTGTTTTATTGACTGAATGGACCGAAATCTCAACAGAGTTAGGATGTCCCTGGGAGAGAAATGACATGAGTTTGCAATCATCTGACAGAGAAAGAGGAAGATTTTCCAGGTGCCAGATAAACCAGTAAGAATTCAGCTTCACACTTAACAGTCTCTAAGGGTTGAGCTTAGGCTAGGGTCAGAACATAAACACCTGGGAGTCCTGTGGTGCAGAGAGTGCCCTCACATTAGCCATAAACCTCCACTAGGTGATCATAAGATCAATGGCCAGCAAAGAGGCCCTGATGATCCAGCTTAGAAAGTCAGCTTGCCAGTTTTTATAATTATAGACTTAAATCTAATCAAACAATCCCAGTCTTAAGAACTTATCCAAGAGAAATGAATGCTTTTATTCACTCATTAGTATATATGTGGATCTTTATACTGGACTTGAGACACCTTAAATATCTGTTAAATCATAAATGGATTAAGTGTGAAACAACCATTATGACAGAACAGTCAGTAACAAGAGCCAGACTGATATGTTCAACAACATGGACAAATCTAACATGTACACTAAGTAAAAATAAAAAATGGAAAATTAAAAAGGCTACATCTAAAATAATCGTACTTCTACTACATTCTAGAAAAGACAATAGTAGGGATGGACAATAAGAGATCACTGCCTTTCATAGGCCAAAAGGAGGACAGGGTATTTTCTAAAAAAAAAAAAAAAAAAGCATGGATTTGGTTTTTCCTTGGGGAGAGTTACTGAGAACTGAACCCAGCCCTTTTTTAAATTTTTTGTTTTGAAACTGTATCTAGTTATCACCTGAAGCTTTCCTGGAATATATGATTCTACTATCTCAGCTGTCCAAGTAATGGGATTAAAGACAGGTGCTGCTACACCCAACTGGATGAAATTTTGAGATGATAAAAGTAAATTATTTTATTTTTTCAATATATTCTTGTTTATATGGATATCTACATTTATCAAAATTATAGCACTGTGCAAGTAAAGAGTGAATTTTATTGCATGTAAATGAAACAAAAATAAATGTAATATAATAAATCTCTTCTTTTAAAAAATAAGTATTTATCCCTGGCTTAAGAAAAAAGTTTAAAAAAAATTTAGTTTTTGAGGTCAACCAAATGCCAAGATTACAGTTCTCATCATGATTGTGTTCTCTTTTCTTTGGAACTGAGTTGTCAATGACTAAACAGTCTATTTGGAAAGCTTGATTCAATATAACAAAAGAATTGGTTGGGAATGCAATTTTAGGTTTATATATTTGAATTTGAAGCAATAGTCTAGAATTACTATGAACCGAATATGAAATACTCTGATCATAATATTTCCTATTTCTTATAGCAAGATGAGTAAGAATTCTAGACTAATTTTATTCAAACTCTTATTTTTAGAATACATTGGGGGTTTAAATACCCTGATTTTAAATATATTTTTCATTTAGAAAGATTTTATCAACTTTAAGCTAAAAAGTTTGTTTGTGTGTTTGATTACTTTACATTTTTCTAAGCTGTAAATTGAAGTTATATCTCTACTAATAAGTTAAATTTGCTGTAAAATGCAAAACTAGGAAGTACCCTTAGTCTCTTCAGAAATACATAGTTATGATATCTATAATTGTGTATCATTATTGCATAAAAGTAATACAAATGAGAAAAATAAGTATTTAAATATGTTTTCTAGTCAGACACTTCAAAAAACAATAAATGGACACCTTTGCCTCCAATGTGGCACAAGGAATCACTCTAGACCCTGTGAGATCACAGATGTCACATGAGGAGCAATTGCTTTTTGCACAGTGCGGGACGACTTGGCAGACTCTTTCAGAAGCAGTTGGTGAGACCAGCAGCTCCCTCACAGCCTCAAGGGCTGTCATATGCCTTGGTAGTTGTTGAATTAATGGTCCTCTCAGCTCTCCTGACCTGAAATTCTTTCCCAAGATTACTGTGGTAAATAAATAAATGAATGAAAATGAAACAGAATCAAAGTCATTTTCAAATTTCATTAGTCTCATGTAACTAAATGATAATCATTCCCCAAATTAATATTTTATTATTAATGTATCTAAAAGTCAAGTAACTGAAAGTGAACAATTCAACCTGCAGCTTAGTGTCATCAGGACCATTTCTTTGCTTGTTCATTTACTGAGCATGTGCTGTATATCTGCCATGTGGTATGCCACTAGTGTATGTGAATAAACAAGATGTAGTCATTTAACTCAAGAACTCAAGAGCTAATCAGACAGATAAGAAATAAAACTGTTAAATGCCAGCCAATGTTCATTTTTCAAACAAACACAAAAGTCTTATTGAGGTATAACTCACATAGCACACAGTTCATACAGTGAATTTTAGCATATTTCATAATTGTACAACCATCACCATAATCAATTTTAGAACATTTCATCAACTACAAAATAAATGTTATACCATACATCTATTAGCAGTCTAATTCCATTTACAACTAACAATACTAGCTCTAGCTAACCACCATATTGTGATGTCTTTTTTATTAATTAATGTGTTGTATTTATACATCACAGTGAGATTTAAAGTTATACTGTGCAAATATATTTATATTTGCACATTATATTTCTTGGTGTGTTTTCCTCTGCACTTACTCTCCCTTCTCTTAGTACTATATATGCTACTGAGATTGGTAGTAATAAATTAATATACAAATACAATATTATTTGTTCTATTTTCATCCTCTAGCCTTCCTTCCTCCCATCCTTGTCCCTCTCACTCCTTTTCTTGTCTGTCTCATTTTCATCAAGTTTCTTCCTTTTCTATTTTTGAATGAGTTTTTAATAAGGGAAAGTATGTGACCCTTGTTTTCTGAGTCTGGCTTTCTGAGTCTGATGTTTTTCGGTTCCACCCATTTCCTTGCAAATGATATGATTTCATTCTTCTTTATGGCTGTGTAACTCTATTGAATGTATATACCAGTTTCTTTATCCATTCATCTGTAGAAGTCATATAGGTTGGTTCTAAAATTTAGCTGCTGTATGTCGTGCTGCTATAAACATGGGTTTAATGCATTGTCTCTCCTCTCATCTTAAGAGTATCCTGAAATGTAGAGCTCACATTCCCACACGATCAGATTAGTAGTTCGTTCAGACTTTCCACTCCTTCCTTCTATCGTCCAGAATTACCCTGATGTTTTGTATATTTAGTTAATCATTTTTTCTCATATTTATGTCTGTCTGCATCTGAAACCTCAGTAATGCACATACATCCTAAAGTTGGAAAATGGCACCATCAATAGAGATAGGTTGATTTGAAATGGGCTATCATTTGCCTAGACTAGGGAGTTGGTTAGGGCAACTTTTGAGGAAAGTCCAAACCATTCTTTTATTTGGATGTGTTGGTGCTCAAAGAGAGAATACATATGGCTGGAGTTAGCAAAGTTTTGTGTTTCTGTTATTAGTACTAATGGTTGTGGAGAGTCTTGGCAGGGCTATATTGATATTTTGAGAAGGACTATACTGCTCTCTAAATGTTAATCATAGCCAAAGAGAGCTTTGCAGCCTTATTGCCTCAATATTATACTTAAGTTACTTCTGTTAGAATAGAAACTCATTTGTCTTTTATCTCATACTCTTGGGAAAAGACAAATAAAACTCTAGGTTTAATGCAACCCTTCTGTGTTCTTTATGAGAAACACCACTTACTCCAAACTAAAACTTTTTTAGACATCTCATGAAGTTTGGAGGAATAAAAGAAAACACATAACTAGTGGGTCATTAGCAGCCAGTAATGTTGAAATGGACATACTCAGGCTTTTATTCTCAGAAACATTTATTCTACCCATTAAGAATACCACATAATTCAATATCTTTTGGCTTAAATTACAAATTTTATCTCACAGAAAATTATCTAATTCTACCAAGGATTTATCTCAAAGTTATTTATTTATTTATTTATTTATTTATTTATTTATTTTGGTGGTACTGGGCATCCTGGAAACCCTTCTACCTCTGGGCTACACTCCCAGACACCTATTTTTTAAATATTTTTTATTTGGAAACAGGGTCTCTTAAGCCAGCGAGGCTGGCTTCAAACCTGTGTGATTCTCCTGTCTTTTACTCCCAAGCACAGGGATTATAAGTATGAGCCACCACGCCTGGCTCAGAGATTTTAATTTAAATAAATTTTTATGAGATCAATCTAACACAAGAACAGTTCCAGTATAATATAGAACCAATATGCAGTATAATATAGAACCAATGATTTCACAGTTTTATATTCGTATAACTCTTTTTTTTTTCTTTTTTTTTTTTTTTTTGTAGGTCTGGGGATGGAACCCAGTGGCATTTGATTTGACCTCCAAGCTCCACCCCCTGCCCTATTTTTTATTCTTTATTTTGAAACAGGGTCTCACTAAGTTGCAGAGGGCCTCACTAGGTAGCTGAAGCTGTCTGCGAACCACAATCCTCCGATCTCAGCCTCCCAAATGCTGGGATTTTAAGTGTGCGCGACCACGTCCGGCTAACTTTTTAGTTTCAAACAGATTAATTAAAACAAACCAAATTATGAAAACATCATAATCATGAACTACATGCTCTTTGAGCCTGGGATAGTGATACTACAAAGGCACTGTACACAAATTAAAATTAAGAATGTATATCAATCTCCATTGAGAGAAACCACTCCGCACTTTTAGATGGAAGGGGCCTCATGTGAACTACTTGCCACTAAGTACTTGTTTATTGTCTTTAAGGAACTATGTAATATACTGATATCTCAGTATCAATAGCTTATACTTTTCAACAATAACCACTATAATTTCAGCAAGAGAAAATCCATTCTGTTTTTACCATGCATATATCTTCATCACCACCACCATAACTAGCCCATTCAGTGAACTATTTTAAAAGATATTTTGTTTGTTACTAAAAATTTTATTTATCTATTGGGTTCAGCAGTGATTTCTTTATATTATTTGCTTTTTTATTTTTCTAAAATTATAGAAATTAACCAGCATTCAAAAATTACCTCTCAAATTTAAAAGCTTAAAACAAACAAAACAATGTAATGATTTGAAATTTATGTGGGGCAACTAAGCTGACACATTGTGAGTTTTTTTATTGAGAGGTCCATGTGGCAAGGAACCCATGTCTCCATCCAACAGCCTGTGATTACTTGAGGCATGCAAACAACCACATGAATACTCTTTCTTGTGGACCTAGAAATTGAAGGGTAATTTGAATCTTTAAAATTGTAAAAACACTACTCTGTTTTCTGCTTCCATGTTTTACTGTCCTACCCTTTATCACATTTTCATTTTTAAAATATTTATCAGGGCTGTAGATTCAACTCTGCATGCACTCCACTCAGATTTTAGTCTAATCTTGCACTGGTGTGTTTCTGCCTGCAAGAGATGAGTCTTTTTAAATGTTTGAGGTGTTGATCACATCCTGGATTGCTTATTATCTGACTTAATATATCATTTTTTTCTTCAGTGCTTTGATGGCCTCTAATCCACATCTGAAAAAATATAGTGTTTGTAAGTACCATTAATATATTTCTTAAACGCTTGGTATTTTTTATACATTAGTTGAAGAGTGCAGAATAATGCCCTTAAAATATATTCACAAATTAATCCACAAAAGGCTTTAAAATCTCCATTACTGTAATAGCAAAACCAAATAAGAACATGTCAAGAAAACTCTAGACTGATGTCCTCAATAAATAAAGAAGTAAAAATTAATCAAAGCTAAAATGAAATAAAACTGAATGCTAAAAAATCATAAGCCATGATCAGGTAGGCTTCATTCCAGAAAAGCAAAAATGGTTCCATATCAGCAAATAGATAAACAGAATACACCACATTAAAAAAAGCAATGACAAAATTATATATTCATATCAATAAATGTAGCAAAAGTCTTCAACAAAATCTAGCACCCATTTATGTTAAATACATTTAATAAATTATTATAGAAAGAACACATCTCAATATAATGAATTCTATATATTATAAGCCTCTGCCAACATCAGACTTTTTTTGTTTTTTTTTTTTTTTGTGGTACTGCGCATGGAACCCAGAGGCTATCTACATCTGGGCTATACTCCCAGACCCTTTTTATATTTTATTTGAAAACAGGGTCTCACTAAGTTGCTGAAAGTCTCACTAAGTAGCTGAGGCTAGCTTCAAACCTGTAAGATCCTCCTGTCTCTGCCTCGCAAGTGCGGGGATTACAAGCGTGCGCCACCACGACAACGTCCCAACATCATACTTAATGAGAAAAAAGTGAAGGCATTTCCTCTATAGTGAAAAAGAAGACAAGGATGTCCACGCTCACCACTTCTAATCAATATAGTTAAAATTTTAGCTGGATCAATTAGACAAGATAAGTAAAAAAATGAATACAAACAGGAAAGAAACATTAAATAATTTAAAATGATAGGACCTTGAATTTAGAATGCCCTAAATGTTCTGTGAGAATACTTTTAATGTCAATAAAAAAATACAGCAAAGTAGAAAGATGCACAACTAACATAAAAATCAATGGAATTTTTCTATACCTAGAATGTACCTATTTTTTATTTTTATTGGTGCATTGTAATCATACATCTTAATGGGATACAAGACGGTAGAGGCATACATGCACACATCACTTATTTAGCCCTCCTCCAATTCCTACACTATTTCCTCCTCCATCTTTTTTATGTTTGGTTTAGTGATTGACTTTGATATGTTTGTGACTGTACATAATGTGCATTAGGAACTTTTCTTGTTCCCCTCTCCAATCCCCCTTAGTTAGGTTCCCTTATTTTCTCATGTATGGTTTCTCTTTCTTAGTCTAGAGTTCCTCCTATGACCAATCTTTTCCCTAGCTTCTGCATATTAGAGAGAGTATCTGATTTTTTACTTTTTGTGACTGGCTAATATCACTTAGCATAATATTTTCAAATTCCATTTATTTCCCTGAAAAAGACATAATTTTGTTATTCTTTATGGCTGAGTAAAATTCCATGTGTTACATTTACCATAGTTTTGTAATCCATTCATCTGTTAATGAACATCTTGGCTGGTTCCATAGTTTGGCAATTATGAATTGTGCAGTTAGGAGCATAGATATTCATGCATTTGTTTGGCAGTTTTGTTTCCATTCTTTTGGGTAGATACCCAGAAGTGGTATTGCTGGATCATATGGTAGGTTTGTTCACATTCTTCTGAGGATACACTATACTGTTTTCCAAAGTGGATGCACTAATTTGCAATCTAACCAACAAATTAATACATGAGTTCCCATTTCTCCACACACTTGCCAGTATTTATTGTTGTGTTTTTAATCATTGCCATTCTAATTGGAGTTAAATAATATCTCATATTTTGATGTTCATCTCTCTGATGGCTAATGATGTTGAACATTTTTCCATACAGTTATTGGCCATTTTAATTTCTTTTCTTGGGAATTGTCGCCTTAGTTCAGTTGCCCATTTTTGATTGGGTTATCTTTTTTTAGCAGTGAGTTTTTGAATTCTTTGTATACTTTATATATTAGTCCTCTATAAAGGGAAAAGTAGTTATACAGAAGCTTTTCAGAGACTTTAGGTAGAGCTAAAAGGCAAAAGAAGGAAATCAAAGGAGTACAAAAAGTAAAGAAGAACTAAAACTATCTCTATTTCCAGACATGTCACTGTACTTAGAAGTCCCAACAAACTCAACCAAAGGGCTTATAGAACTGACCAACAAATTCAGCAATGTGTCTGAATACAAAACCAGTCTTAAAAAATCAGATTTCCTGTATGCTAACCATAAATACACTGAGAAAGAAATCCAGAAAATACTTATACTCAGGATATCCCACAAAAAAATAAAATACTTAGGAATAAACCTAACCAAAGAGATAAAAGAACTCTACAAGGAAAATTATGAAACATTGAAAAAAGAAATTGAAAACCTTAGGAGATAGAAAGGTCTTCAAAGCTCTTGGATAGGCAGAATAAATATCATCAAAATGGCCATTTTGTAAAAAGTGATCTACAGATTCAACGCAATACCCATTAAATAACCAAGACCATTCCTCTCAGACATTAAAAAAAAATCAGTCCCTAAATTCAACAAAAAACCCAAAGAGCCAAAGTAATTCTCAGCAACAAGAACAATTCAGTTGGCATTAAATACCTGATTTAAAACTATACTACAAAGCCATAGTAATTAAAAAAAAAAAAAAAGATGGTACTGGAACAAAAACAGACACATAGTCCAATGGAGCAGAATAGAAGATTCAGATACAAATCCACACACAGCCAATTGATTTTTGACAAAGAGGGGAAAGAAAATAACCACGCACTAGAAAAAAGATAGCCTCTTCAAATGATAGTTTTGGCAAAACTGGTTAACCATATGGAGAAAAATTAAAATAAACCCAACTTTCTAATCCTGTACAAGAGCCAATTTAAAATGGATCAAAGACTTGGAAATCAGACAAGAGACCTTGCAGCCCCTTGAAGGGGGCATAGAACCAACACTTAAACACATAGGTAAAGGTAAAAATTTCTCAATAAAACAAGAAAGATACAAGAATTAAGGCCGGGCGTGGTGGCACACGCTTGTAATCCCCGCACTTGGGAGGCGGAGACAGGAGGATCGCTCAAGTTCGAAGCTAGCCGCGCTGGCGTTGAGACCGTTTCAAAAAAAAAAAAAAAAGTATAAAATAGGTCTGGGAGCGTAGCCCGGAGATAGAAGGGTTTCCAGGAACCCCAGTACTACAAACACACACACACACACACACACACACACACACAAAAAAAAAAAAAAAAAAAATACAAAAATACAAAAATTAATAAAATGTGCTTACTGAGGAAGAAATATGAAAAAGAATATAATTTGCAAGTTGATAAGTTGGGAGTAAAAGAAAAATTACAATAATGAACTTGTTATTTTTCAATCTTTTACAATACATGAAAAGAGAATAAAATTCTCACTAACAGCTAAGCTACCCAATAGAAAGCAAAACTTTTGTTTTGTTTGGATATTAGAGATTGACCCAGGGATGCTATTTTCCTGAGCTACATCCCCAAACTTTCTTAAATTTTATTTTTAGACAGGATCTTCCTAGTTTTCAATGTTGGTGTCAAACTTTTTATCTTAAATTTTACTTGGCCTACAACAGTCCCCCAAATAGTTGGGATTACAGGTGTGCACCAGGGCAGCAAGCTAAAGAAGACCTTCTTTAAGACAGTAAAGAAAAGCATATGTGGAGGGAAGAAAAGGAAATCTAGTAGTAATGAGAAAATTAAAAGACAGAAGAAGTAAACAATATACAGGAGAAAATATGGTATTGATAGAAATTTAAGGGCAGAATGCAGAAGGCATTTTGAATACACAATTTGTCAGAAGTTGCCATTTAATTATTACAATAGGATTAATCGCCACAGTAAAAATTTAAATATTTTAATATAAAACATAATTAAATATAAATAAAAACTTAAATGTTTTAAATACAATATAAAAAGTCTGATTTTATATTTCAAGTTGAATTCAAACCATCCTGATATAGCTGAGAGTTGTGTTTCCAAATGCAAATACTATTCTTAAGTATTTCATCTACAATATTTGACAGTACCTATAAAATTCATTTATGCACCATGGAGTTAGTTAGAAGAGAGTCATACATATCAATGGGAAGAGCATTGTCAATTTGATTAAAGCTAGAGTTATGAAGAATCAGCTTGTTTAAACATATCCCTGAACCCAGCGTGGTGGCATACACTTGTAATCCCAGCGCTTGGGAGGCAGAGACAGGAGGATCTAGCAGGTTCGAAGCCAGCCACGCTGGCTCAAGAGACCCTGTTTCCAAATAAAAAAGTACAAAAATGGGTCTGGGAGTGTAGCCCGGAGGTAGAAGGGTTTTCAGGAAGCCCAGTACCACCAACAAAAACCAAAACTCAAAAAACATAATCCTGAACATTTCTCTCACTGAATAGAAAAAGTACTGAAACGTTTTTAGCATAGTGCCTTTTTATATTTTTTTTGGGGGGGACAAGAATACTCAGTCTATTATTTATATAAAAATTGGATGGATCAGCTTTCACACAAATATATTATTAAGATGTATATACCATATAGTGAGTTTGTATATTTAACCTTTACAAAGAGAGCTTGAGAGGAAGATTTGTTTACTTCAGTTTAAAACCATTAAAATGTTTTTGTAAATAGGTAACTGATTCAGGTGTTATAGCAGAAGTAATGAGAGGCAATATGTTGGTTTACACCAGAGTGAGTTCTCTGTGTTTTGTTAGAATTTTTAATAAATAAAGTTAAGAATAAATATAAGGAAATTGAGGGAACTTAAATGAATATTTGTCTTTACATGTTGAATTCCTTAAGAGTCACTGAGAAAAATGTTATACAATATTTATATGTTGTTTAAAAATAGAAGAGAATATTATATTTGTTCTGCTTCATAAATAAGTAGTTGTATTTTCAATAGAAAAAATTTCCTTAACAAAAGAATCAAATTATAAAGATGGTGGGTCTGTCAATTGGATGCTCTTGAATTATAAAGAAAAATGATATAAAAATTCTTCCATTGGATCTAGGATTAGAAATGATCTACTCTAACCTTTTGCTGATACAGAATTTTCACTATGCCATCCATACCAATGTATAAGTACCTACTGTGCATCATTCACCATATTTCCAAAGTTGAATGAAATATGCTTTCTACCTAAGAAATATTGCAGTACAGCTGGGCATGATGGTGCATGCTTGTAATCCCAGTATTTGGGAGGCTGAGACAGAAGGATCACAGGTTTGTGACCAGCCTCAGGTACTCAGTGAGTGAGGCCCTCCGCAATTTAGTAAGACCCTGTTTCAAATTAAAAAATAAAAAATAGTGCAGGCGTATAGCTCAGAGGTAGAATGCCCCTGGGTTCAACTTCCAGTACTGCAAAAAAAAAATAGCAGTACAGAAGCAGAGAAGATCATAAAATTGTTTTTAGATAATTAACACAAAATGTGAATTATTTGTCAGTAATACAGAAATAACAAAGAAGAGTGTAAAAATTTGTTATAAGTTGGGTTAAAGAAGGCATAAGAGAAGATTTGTTTGGGTTCTGGATGTATCTATTGTTCAGTTGACTGCATACTATGGTTATGTCATTTTTATTCATTCTCTAGTTGAATGGTACTTGGATTTTTAATAGTACTTGTCTATTTATAACACTGAGGTGCATATAAAAGCACTATAAAAGTGTATCAAGAAAACATAGCATGAAATAGAAGTTTTCCGGGGAAGTGGCTTAGTGCTTCTGAGTGCAACACATTTTTGTGTGACCTATAATAATAAGGTGACCTAACTCACGGAATGGAAGGGAGGAAGAGGGAAATTCTCTAATGTACATGACATACATAAACAAACATATCAAAGTCAATCACTAAGCCAAACATGAGAAGGAGGGAGGGGGAGGGGCCTGGGAGGGGTTAAGTGAGTTATGTGTGTATGTGTGCTTCTATTAACTTAGACCCCATTAAGATGTATAACTACAGCTGGGCATGGTGGTGCATGTTTGTAATCCCATTATTCGGGAGGCTAAGACTGGAGGATCTCAGTTTGCAGACAGCCTCAGCTACTTAGTGAGGCCCTTCACAACTCAGTGAGACCATGTTTCAAAAATAATAAGACTAAAAATTAGGGCTTGGGGTGTAACTCAGAGGTATAATGCCCCTGTGTTCCATTCCCATTACTACACACACAAAAAAAATGAATTACTACAATGCACCAATCAAAAATTTAAAAAGAATTAGAATAGATTCAACTGTGAATAGTGTTACATTCTGTCAATGGTACAAATTTGAATATTTTCAAGTTTGGCTCAGATAAAAATCATTAAAAATAAAACTTAATATATTTAATGTTTTACTTATCAGCATTAGAAATAGGATGAGCATATCATCAATAAATCACCCTAATTCAGGAGCCTATGAATCTAATCACCACTTTGCAATAAATACAGGAACACTAAATATCTTCATCTGTAACTATATCTATATATCTAAAGCCACAAAATTATTCATACATGCTCTGGCTGTTTTTTTGATATCATCAGCTATTGATGAATATAGTGCAGATCAATTAATTGTTTAGAAATTGTAAAACATTGATGTTCCAGTTCTAACACTTCTTTATCTTTTATAACTATTAACCTAATAGTAAATTTTCTTTATCAACTATTTGGTCACCTTGAAGTATTTTTTGCCCAAATGTCAATACACTTGCTTTAAAATGTTTCAAATATTTTTATTAATTTTTTATTGGTGCATTATATTCACACATCCTATTGGGGTAAAAAACTTGTCTGCACATACATGTACACATCACTGATTTAACCCCTACCCATTCCCTCTCCATTCCTCCTTCCCTTGCTTGGCTTAGTGGTTGACTTGGATATGTTCAAGTACATTGTGTGTTTCAAATATTTAAGTGACTTCTTAGAATCTGCTTAAAATTACCTATTTTCCTCCCTAGATCTTGATGCCTAATGTGATGCTAGCATTTTATATTCAGTTGTCATTAGTGTAGTGTCTGACATAAGTGTACAAGGAAAAATATTATAATAAAAAACTAAACAGAATTGTATAGTGCTCAGAGTGGTGAGTGCACTCTTGTAATCCCTGCGCTTGGGAGGCAGAGACAGGAGGATCGCGCTGTTTCCAAATAAAAATATAAAATAGGTCTGGGAGTGTAGCCCAGAGATAGAAGGGCTTCCAGGAACCCCAGTACCACCAAAATTTTTTTTAATTAGAAAAATAAAAGCCTAAGTAATACATTTCCTATTACCTAATTCATTCTGTTTGACTCTCAAAAAGAATTATGAAAAAGGTAAAAAGGCAAGAGAAAGTGTGAAGACTTTGACTCAGGATTTGTTTGATTTATTTAATATTAAAACCTTTAGTAAATTTGTAACAAAAGACATGATTAATAAATATCTGTACTATTGTCAATGATAATTTATATTCTTATTACTTTAGTCTCAAAATATTTTAGGAATATTTTCTGACATCTATCTATAGAAATGTGTGAGAAACTATTTTGTAGATGAATAACAAAATTTTTAAAATCATCTCTTACTTAAAAATGTTGTAGTGTTCATGCCTAAAATTGTAACAATCAAATCGATTATTTTTCTGAGGGGGAAGAAACTGCAGAAATTCTAATTCTTCAAGTAAAAGGAAATTTATTTCTACAATTTTTTTTTCCAAAGAAAAAGACCAAGGACTACAGCTATACCACTCACTCAGTGACAACACTCTTGTTGACTACTTTGAAGAAATAACATCTGACAAGGTTAATACAAGCAATTTATTCTGAAGGTGAATGTTATCTCAGCAAGTGTAAAAATGTTCTAAGGGAAAAAACACAGAAGAACAAGAGCCACTATGGATAAATGCACAACTTTAACTGCCATGAATGACATAGCAGCTGCAGGATATATATAGAGGAAAATTACATATTTAGAGAGAAAGACTGAGATGTTGAAACAAGAGCTAAATTAGAGAGGGTTGCACTCAGAATGGAGAAGAAAATAAAAACCATGAAATGCAAAGCTCAGGTCATTAAAGTAAATTCACTGGGATGACTTAACAATTATTATATATTCTTTGGTGCTGTACTCATATAACATGTGTGTATAATGCTTCTATTTAACACATATTAATTCTACATGTTAATGTTATTCAGTGAAATACTTCAATACATGCATACAAAATGCACTAATCAAATCTGCTGTGTAATGTATATATAAGATTTTTAAAAACTCTACTTTCTAAATATTTCTTAAATTTTTCTAATAAAATATTGCAAATTTTTTCTCTGACATTGAAAAAGTAAATAAAATTTGCTTGCTTAATTATCAACAGAATACCAAGATCTTTAATTCATGCATTCATCATTTATTAATCAACATAAACCATGTGTTAAATGTAAACCCTGAATTTATTACACTTTTTCAGATTTCAACCAAGGACAAAGAAAAGTAAAAGAGATGATAGAGTTTATCATCAAATTCTGAAGAATAGCTGAACAATGCTAATAATACTGAGATTGTAACAATAGTGCAATATTCTGCAAACTTAATAGAGAATGAATAAATAGATTCAATGCAATCAGTAAATGGACAGAAAAATCAGAATTCATTTTCAAAATTTTGCCACCCATTCCCACCTGCATCCAGCCTGTGCTGTTCAATAAGAGAAATAATTTCATTCTTGAATATAATAAACTCAAAATAAAGCTGGGTGTGGTGGCACATGCTTGTAATCCCAGCATTTGGGAAATTGAGACAGGAATGTCCAGGTTTGCAGACAGCCTCATCTACTTAGTGAGGCTATTTGCAACTCAATGAGACTCTGTTTCAAAATAAAGAATAAAAAAAAAAGGGCTGAGGTGAACATCACAGATACAATGCCCTTGGGTTTCATTCCCAGTACCAAAAAAAAAAAACCACCTCAAAATAAGATCAAAATACTTTTATTCATTGGTAACACTATACAATTTTCTGCCTTTTGCATTTTCCCTTTGTTGCAGATACTTTATATTAAAAAGTGACAAAATCCACTTTACTCTTGGTAAAAAAAATTGTAATATAAAATATTTGAGAGTAAGGCTGTTTGCATCCTCACTCCAACTAGCAAATCCTCATCTTTATCAGTGTCTTTTACCAACATTTTTGGATTCCTACCAAAGGTGATACAGTTCAAACCAAAAGCTCACTGCATTTTTTACTCTTCCCATGTATTTGGGGAGTAATTAAAATCATAACTTATATTATTATCTTATACAAACATTACTAATATTGGATTTAACAAGAATCAATTTTTTTCTGTTCTGAAAAAATACTTCAATATTAAATTTTAAATACATTAGGTTTTATAGTAATATCACTAAACTACCTTTACACCATATTTACAGTTCTCTGCAAAACAAAATAATAACTTACAAAGGGCAGGGTATTTTTATGGAATCTATGTCATAGATTGACCACATAATTATTGCAAGTATATAAAATGTTTTTTTTTTCCTCTGAGACACTCTATTCAAGGACTGTGTATAAGCTCTTTTCCTGCTAAACCTGAGTTTTCAGTACTGCTGCCATGACTATGAATGCAGTGTCATACTAACACCTAGAAATTATTTTTTCCCACTTTCTTTTTTCTGTTTTCACTTTCTGTATGGCTGCTGTAACAGATCACTACAACCATAGTAGTTTTCAACAATTCAGTTGTATTGTCTTAGTTATGGAGGTCTGAAGTTAAAAATGAACCTTAATGGGCTACAATTAATGTTTTAGTAGGACCATGTCCCTATCAAAGGCTATGATAGAGAATTAATTTATTTTCCTTAACAGCTTCTAAAGGCCACCTGCGCTTTTTGACATAGAGTCCCTTCTTCCACCTTCAAGTAGATTAATACCTTCAAATAACTAACCAGTCTCTATCTTATCTTTTCCCTCTCTTCTCTGCTTCAGACATGAGACTCTCTTCTCTGAATTTTGTTAACTTCTTTCAATTTTAAAAGTCTCTGCGATTAAATTGGAGCCTTCTGGCAATCCAGAATAATTTTCCCTTTTCAAACTTTTTAAACCTTTGCAATGTCAAGTAAGATATTCAGTTTCTAGTCATTAGCCATTTTCCATGGTAATGCTTCCATCCAACATGTCTTCTAAATAATCTATTACCACTAAAATAGTTTTGTTTTATGATTGTCAAATTTATGGCTTAATATCCTTCAATATTCTTCATCAATTTCAAGATATATGCAGTTATTACCATAAAGGGTCCTTGTGTATAGATCTATATTTCTATTCTGAGCTTGCACAAATTCCACACTATACAGACTGACATTGTTCTATACCCTCTTCTCTATGCATGACCTTTTCCTTGCCCCAGATAAGAGGAAAGAAAGGAATAAGTTATATAATAAAGTAAGTAATATAAGAAAATTAAGTAATATATTTAGAAAGAATAGTATACATTTTGAGTGATTCTTTAAGTATGTGAAAGTTTGAACTGAAGGGTATGAGAAAACGGAGTAGGAAAATAAAATTCTGAATAACATCTTTTTAGATGTAGAAAGATAAAGAATTTATTTTAAAACACAAAGATGAAGAAACATAATAGGTGCTAATATAAGAGAATTTTAGGTTTCATGTACTTTAATGTAAATTTTTATGTTAACAACCCACCTTAATTTTCTATATATCTGAATTATATGTTTATAAAAATGGAATAGATATCTGACAATACAAGGAAATACTGCTGTCAAAACTTACTCCCCTGTGAGTATTCCGTTTCGGATTTCCTGCAAGTCTTGTGAGACCATTGTGAATGATAAATGACAAAATATTATTTGATTTGCAGGGTAGTGCCAAGCATCTCGTCAGCTGTAAAAGACAGTTGGCCCATAATCTTTAGATGTTAGTATATTCAGTACTTTTGATTTAATTCCAAGGGCAGGCTATGAATAGCTAACTTGGTGAGATTTGTCTTTAGTTTGCTTGCAAAGCTTTATTTGATGCTGATTCATAAATTATACTTGCTGCTTTACAGAATCTCATTATCCTTCATTACAAAAAGCATACTAAATAGAAGTTAGTATTACATGTCAGGCACTGCCTGCAAGATGAAAGAGCCTGTGAAGGCAGTGGCATTGCAGTTTACTAGCACAAAGAGGCAAGGGAATGAAGGCTTTAATCCTCTCATCTTTGATGTGCAGTATAACATGCCTTATAATACAAGACCAGACTTAGGCTCATGTCTTGTTATGAGCTAAGAACAATTAGCAAACTCTTAAAGAGGAAATATTCATGGTATTCTGGTCCTATACCAAGGACTGTGACTATTTCAATACCTGGCACATTATAAGTGATTGATTTAAAAATAAATGGTTAATAAGTTTTATTTAATTAAAGCTGAATATAATTTTATTACTAGGAATGAAATCACCATTTCTTAATCAGAAATTTTAGAATCTTTATAAAAGGGCATTAAATATTCTTTTTTTGTGGTACTGTGGTTCTTGGAAACCCTTCTACCTCCAGGCTATACTCCCAGACCTAATTTTATTTGGAAACAGGGTCTCTTAAGCCACAGAGGCTGGCTTTGAACATGCATGATCCTCCTGTCTCCACCTCCCAAGTGCAGGGATTACAAGGGTGCACCACCATGCCCGACTAAATATTCTTTAAATAGCAAATTTTCATCACAAAAACACACATGTACACATACTATATTAAGATAAAAATACAACACTTGTCTGAAACTTTTCCCTCATTAGTTATTTGTGTAATAACTTAAGTGAAAATGAAACGGAAGATACAGTCCTTTTCCGCAAAATGCTTATGGTACTTTAGGAATGACAAAAGTAATACAAAAGGACAAACAATAATCATAATAGCCATGTCTCTAATTTCATAGATAGATAGGTAGATAGATAGATAGATACATAGATACATAGATACATAGATACATAGATATTGTGGTACTGTGGATGGAATCTGTGGACATTCTATTTTTGAGTTATACTCCAGAACTTTTTTTTATTTCTTATTTTTTGGCGGTACTGGGGGTGGAACCCAGAGCCTTTCTACCTCTGAGCTATACTCCCAGACCTATATTATACTTTATTTGGAAACAGGGTCTCACTAAGTTGTTGAGAGCCTCACTAAGTAGATGAGGCTGACTTCAAACCTGTATGATCCTTCTGTGCCATCATGCCCAGCTGAGACCTATTTTTTTATTCTTTATTTTGAAACAAGATCTCACTGAGTTGCAAAGAGCGTCACTAAGTAGATGAGGGTATCTGCAAATTGCAATCCTCCTGTCTCAGCCTCCCAAATGTTGAGATTACAAGCATGTGTCACCACAACTGGTTTATTTATATGATTTTGAAGATGCACATGATAAACATCTACTGCTAGAGTTTGAATTTAAAATGTTCCCCAGGGACCTTGTGGCATAAGGTTGGTTTCCAGTTTGGCACTGTTGAGAAGTAGTGGACCTTATAAAATGTGGACCATGGTGAGAGAAAGTTAGGTCACTGGAGGCATGCCCTTTAAAGGTATATTAGAAAGCTGGCCCCAATTCTTCCTCTCTCTTTCATCTTTTACCTGCCATTATGTAAATAACATGTTACTCCAAGTGATCTCCATCATGGTATATTGCATCATCACAGCATCCCCCCAAAAAGGAATCAAATAACCATTTTCTGAAACCTTCAAACCTCTAAAACTAAATAGATTTTTTCTCTTTAAGTTGATTGTTGCAGTTGTTTTATTATAGTAATGAAAAGCTGACTAACATGCCCAGGATCTGAGTATCGACCTATTTTTTAAATTAAACTCAAAGATTTTTAGACAACTTTTGAAAATAAACAGTATTGAATAGTCAAAATCCTACAAATAAAAAAACACAGTGAGATATATAAGCAAGAAGAAATGTATGATAATCAGCTCATGAAATTACGGAAACTGAAAAGTTCTGTGAATGATATTTTCAGTGTGGAGAACTAGGAAAGCTAGAAGTGTGATTCATTTTGAATCCCAAGCCTGAGTACCAGAGAGTTAAAGTTTAAATTCCAGAGTCTAAGATAAAAAAAAAAAAAACCTGGGTCTCAAAAGTACAAAAACAGAAGAAGATAGATGTGCCAGTTTCAGAAGAGAGTAAATTTGCCCTTCTTTTTGGTCTTATCTAGGCCCTCAATAGATTGAATAATGCCTGCCCACATTAGTGAGATCAGATTTTGTTTTATTCAATCTGTTGATACAAATGCTAATCTATTCCAGAAACACTCTCAGAGACACACCAGAAGGTAATTACGCACTAACTTTTAAAATATCCCTTAACCTGGTGAAGTTGACATATAAAATTAAGCATCACAAGTAGAAAAAGAGGCATTTAGATTTTCAAAAAGATAGTTTTAAAGTTTAGAATCAGAAGCCAATGGTTATGAAAACCCAAGACATTTATCCATAGCTAAACTGAACTCTGTCCTATGAAAGCCTCATGGTATTACCATAATTGTTATCATATTAACTACTACATCACCAAATATACAAAAAAGAATGTGATTATAAACCAAAAGAAACCATATAAAGAGAGCCAGACAAGTTGAGCATGGTGGTTATGAAAATATAAGACATTTATCCATAGCTAAACTGAATGCTGTCCTATGAAAGCCTCATGGTATTACCAAAATTATTATCATATTAACTACTCTGTCACCAAATATACAAAAAAGAATGTGATTATAAACCAAAAGAAACCATATAAAGAGAGCCAGACAAGTTGAGCATGACACATGCTTAAAATTCCAGTGTTTAGGAAGCTGAAACAAGAGAATAGCAGGATCAAGGACAGTCTCAGAAAATAGTGCTGGGGTATATCTTGAAGGTAGAATGCATCTGGACTTAATTTTCAGTACCAGCACACACACACACACACACACACACACACACACACACACAGAGAGAGAGAGAGAGAGAGAGAGAGAGAGAGAGAGAGAGAGAGAAAGAGAAAGAGAAAGATTTTCAGATAAAAGACAAATATTCATGGTATTTTACATTATTGGATCATAAAGTTAGGTAGTAGGCAGGAAAAGAGGTGACCATAGATATTGAGTTTGTGTAAGAGTAGAGTCATGGAAATATAAATATCTTATTTGTCAGAACATTATTTGTCTCTCCAAATGAAACAAAATTTCATAAAAGTTCAAGTAAAGGAGCATGTACTGATTTTATTGTTCTTAACCTAGTCTACTTTGAAGATAAAATAAATTGAAAAAAATCTAACCAATTAATAGAAATGAGTACAGTCACAAATGACCTAACCAGATTTCCACAGGGACTTATAATAAACGAACATACATGGAAATGACCTGCTGAAAAGATGATCATTGTGACAGTCCTGTGTGATTCTCTTATGAAATGAAACTAGAGAATGAGTAAAAGCAAAGTTAAATTTTATTATCCTCTCAATGTTTTTGTGGGACTCAGAAAATGACACCTCAAAGACTGAGATACTGCTGTTGGGCGGCTTTAGAAATTTCCTAATTAAAGTTCTCTCTGAACCTTTCCCCATTCTGCCCTCACCTCTGCAAAGGGAGAAGCTTTCTGCAAAGCTTGCCTCCTGAGAATTGGCTTATTAAATTATGGATATTATCACATATAAACATCTTTGATCCATCAAAATATTTTATTCTTCTTTTTGACATTTTATTAACTAGAGAAGATTTAACTCATATCATAGAAAAAAAAACTAATTTTTTTTGGGTAAACTTAACCTGGACAGACTTCTGTCACTTACCATTGTCTTCTATTTCATCCTTTGTCAGTGTTACAAAAAGAATCATTTACAAATAATTATCTGTGTTGCAGACCCAACAGACTTTATCCCATGCCATTATATGTTCTATAAATCTATTCACATCCCCTAAAAATGATTAACTATCTCAAGAAAAATGTTCACAGTCCCCATGTTTAAGTCTTCTATGTTGGCCTAATGGATATTTTTGCTGTATGATTTCTTCCATGCACATTAATAAATTTAGATGTCATTTTCTTCTATTCACCTGTTATCAATTTATTTTGGTGAGCTTTCAGGGGACATAAGGACTGTTTCTTTTGCTCCAATATTTCTAAGTAAATATTAAAATGGAGATAGAGAGGGAAGAAGACAAGATCACAAACATTTCACCTCCCAAACAGCACTATACTTTTTAAAAGAAATATTTTAACATAAGTGTCACTTATGAAAAAATAAATGGATCATTGCAGAAAAAAGCAGATAGCATTTTGGAGCCTGTAAAATATTATTCTCTAAAATATTTTATATAATAATGAGAAAAAAAGTGGTTATAATAGATGAACAACAGATAAGGTATTTCCCCATCTTTTTAGCCTTATTCGGCACTTATGCCTTATTTATCTCTAATGAATTACAGAATACAATTTTTAGGTTAAGTTTTCTGATGAAAAACTGAAAATAGATGAGCTTTTTGGCTAGTAGTAATAAACCCCAGGAATTTTAATATTCGATGAAGACTGTGACAATCACTAAACTTATGCAAATAAAGGAAATGTCTCAATACTTCTCTCTTATGACCAAATATTTATGTAAAACAAAATTGGGCATCTCAATAAAGATAACACATTGCTCTTATAATAGACTTAAACATATTGTCACCTCGATTTTAAGCAAAGAGAAATTGCATACAACAATGTATCTAATATTGAAATGCAAAAAACACTATCATCTTCCTGGCTAATATTCTTTATGCAATTAAACTTATAAATCTAGGTCTTATTTATTTTCCATTTCAATTTGAACCACTTCAAAATTTTCAAGTTACTGCCTAAACCAAGCATTTTACTACTTCCAACAACTTATGTGTGAGTTGTTTATAGTATTGTTGCACTTGCCACCCATTTATCTCTCCACTGGTTAAATATTATTTATTTTTATTTATTTTTTCCAGTACTGGGGATTGAACCCAGGTGTGTTCTACCTCTGAGTTAAACCCCCAGCACTATTTCTTATTCTTTCTTTTGAAACAGAGTCTCACTGAGTTGTAGAGGGCCTAAGTAGCTGAGGTTGGCTGTGAACCCTCGATTCTCCCTGTCTTAGCCTCTCAAGTGGGATTACAGGTAGGTGCCACCATGCCAGGCCTGGTTAAACATTATAATGATAAGAATAATTAGCCGGGTGTGGTGGCGCACATTTGTAATCTCTGTGCTTGGGAGGCTGAGACAGGAGGATCACACAGGTTCGAAGCCAGCCTCAGCTAATTTAGTGAGGCTCTTAGCAACTTAGTGAGACTGTTTCCAAATAAAAAGTATACAATAGGTCTCAGAGTATAGTTCAGAGGTAGAAAAGCTCCTGGTTTCCACCTCTAGTACCACAAAAAAGAACAATTAAAATTATTAGGACAGCTGAAAACTGACTGTTGCTGCTAAACTTTAATTTTATTTTTTAGGATTTCCAAGAAAGCAAATTGTGCAACCACGTTCAATTCTGCTTCTAAGATGTAATGTGAAGTTAGGAAACAGCTACATAAAAATCGTCATCAACTCAAATGCATTTCAAAGAAAGCCCTGATGATGACCCTTGCCTCGAAGACTGGCTTTCAATATTCATCAAGACTGAAACATGGTTATAGAATCAGAATTCTTTGAGAGCCTGATTCTGCTGTCTCTGAAGAAATTGTATTGCCATCACTAATAACTGCTTTTCTAGGGGGTAGTGGGCAGGATAGGGAAAAGAATCTACATTTGTTTCATTACAGGTTTTGCAGGAATGGACTTTCCACTTGCTTAAAGATGTGGAAACATTTTTATATACTATACCAAATTGATAGAAATAGCTCAGACTTTGCAATGGTAATTGGGGCCAGGCTCCATTGTGCTGCATATTGAATTCCTCACAGTTATGACTCACTTCCATGGGCATTTGAATGTTCTCTGCTTGTTTTGCCTTGAGGTAATCAATTACTGAGGGAAAAATCCTCCATATTTTCCCATGAATGGAAAATATTTCTGTCTGGTTTCATGAATTTTTATTGCATTTTGTGTAAAATTGTTAGCCTTCCTATTTCATATGTCCAAATAGCAAGTGATTAATGAAAGGTTTTACCCATTAAGTGATTTTGGTTTATGATTCCCCAAACTTATAGCTTTATATATAGTGATCTTTGTGTCTCAATTATTAACATCACTATATTTTAACATTGTTTTTAACATTTTTATTTTTCCATTTTGTGATATGATATTAAAAGGTAATTTAATAGATTAGTATGAGTTAAATAACAATCCTCTCAGAAAACTGTCCCCTAAAAATCATGTATTAAGAGTTGATAAGGTGGAGTTATGATCCCATCAGTGGATAAATTTATTGTAATGGATTTACCTGGGTGGTACCTGGTAGACCAGTATAGTGTGGCTGGAAGAGATGGATCCTGGGTGTGTGGCCTTGGAAATTATATATGGCTCCTTTTTCCTCTCCTCTCTTTCTCTTGCTCCTGGCCTCAATGATAGAAGCACAGCCTATATGCTCTTCCTCTCTTCACATCCTGCCATCATACCCTGAGATCTGTGGCCCCCAGCCTCACATGAACAGAATATAAAACCATAATGAAATAAGTCTTCTTTCTTCTATGATATATGAATAATATTTTAGATTATAGCTGCCAGAATTCTGACCATAACAGAAAATGGTACCAGGGAAGTGGGATTGCTGCTATATTTAAGTCTGACCATGTGGATTGTGACTCTTTGGAACTATTTTGTGCAAGAAAATTGGAAGGGCCAGAATGTGGCTAGAAAGGTGGACAGTAGAGACTTTGTGAGGAGGTTCTGGTTGTCAAAGAGGACTCCATAGGGAAATGGAGTAAAGGCCATCTATGTTACACTTTGGCAAAGTACTTATGCATAATTTGATTTTTACCTAAAACTTTGTGTAAAGCTGAATTTATAGAAGATGGGCTGATTAATCTGGTGAAGAAAATATCCAAACTATGCTATGGATATTGATGTCTGCATTCAATAAACTGTACATCAAATTTTTGGAGTGCAAAATAAAGCAGAGAGAATTTACAGATTTGCAGTTTGGCCAGAAAGACATGTTTAATCTGGGGCCCAGAAAGATGTTATCATGGAAGGAAGGAAGTCAGCTAAAAAGAAGGTGAAAGCAGTGCCCTTGACGAAGGTGACAAGTGGAGTTGGGTTCAGGGTCAACCAGATGATGTTGGGGGCAGGGGTAGCCCAGATACAGTTGAGGCCAGAAGCAGCCCAGTTGGACTTGGGGCCAGTATTAGCCTGGGTAGAGGGAGCACAGGGTTTAGATTTAAAAAGTTCCAGTAGCAATCATTAAGGAGGACATGGTTACCTTTTCTGTTGGCAGACCACCTCAGAGCCCACATAATTCTGGATTGCTAGAAAAAGAAGGCCATAGAGACTTTCCTCTAGATTTTAATGAAAAACCTAGAAAGTCAGGAAAACATGTGACAGGGCCAAAGTCCTTGTAAGAAGGCCCAAATAAGATTCTATACTTTGTGTAGCTATGAGGGTGAAGCCAAGTATGCAAGGAAAAAAAAACCCCAAAATTTCCAAAATGTGGAATAATTGTAAGTAAAGGATGCTAGCTGTGAACCATGCAGCTAGGCTGGAAAGACCAGTAAACCACCCATTCCAATCAGCCATGAGGCATGCGTGGAGCTTCCAAAAACCCTTTGGAAATTGCCATGTCTTATGGATGCCAGGAGTGGAGCTGCAAGATAAATGTTTGCCCTGACATATTTTATTATTGTATCAGTCCCATTCCTTCTTTCTATGGTCTTATTCCTCCCTTTGGATGTATACTGTTTACTCTTTGCCTTTGCATATTGGATACATATAACCTTCTTTATTTTTATCTTCAATGTCTTTTACAAGGGCTCACAAGAGTTTACCATGAGTCTCAGAGAAGACATTCAACTTTGGCACCTTTCAGCAATGCTGGAAGTATTTTAAGACTGCGAAAATTCTTGGAGAGAACTAAAAGCATTTTGTGTTCTGAGCTGGGCATGAGCTCTTCAGGGTCCAGGAGCAGAATGTTATAGTTAGACATAAAATATTCCCCAAAGAGTTTATTTATTAATATTCAGAGTTGATAGAGTGGAATCATGAGTGTTGGAACCCTAACAGTGAATAAATCTATTGTAATGAATTTTCCTAATATGGATCTCTGGGGAAGTGACCTTGGGGATTATATATGGCTCCTTCTCTCCTTACTCTCTCTTGCTACTGGCCCCCAGGATGAGAGCACAGCCCAAATGCTCCCCCTCTCTCCACTTTCTGCTACCATGCCCTGAGATCTGTGGTCTGTGGCTTTCATGGACTGGACATAAAATCATAACAAAGTAAATCTTTCCTCTAAGGCATATGGTCAATCTTTTATATTATAGCTTCAAGAATGCTGAATAGAATATCAGTAAAGGCTATGTTCCCCTAGCCCTTACAAAAACAAAGTAGCAATGTTGGAAGTGGGACTTGTGTGCAGCTTTGGGAAATATATAGATGGGTCACCACCAATCCCTGAGCTTTCCATACTCATGACATGAACTGAACCCCTAAATCTCCAAGACCTGTGAGCAAATAAAATATTTTTCTTTAAAATATGTGATCAGTATTTTGGATTATAGCAATGAGAATTTTTTTTAAATTTTATATTGGTGCATTACAGTCATAAATCTTAATGAAGTCCAAGGTGGTAGAGACATTTATGTACACATCACTCATTTAGCTCTTACCCAACTCCCACCCTGTAGACATTGTAAAAATCATTTTAGATTATAGCAGTGAGAATGTTTATCTAGATATATTCTAAAACATGAATTGCAGAAAAATCAATAGTCTTACATAACTATAGCTACCTTCCAAAGTATTTTAAGTATTTAATGTAGCTCTACCCAAGATTTAATGAATTATTGCTAGTGATATAAAATGTTATTTAAATTTCAACAAAATATATGTTCATGCATGAATATATGTGGACAGATACTATTATTTTTTTTAATTATTATAAAATTTCCCAAGCCGGGCGTGGTGGCGCACGCTTGTAATCCCCGTGCTTGGGAGGCAGAGACAGGAGGATTGCGCAGGTTCAAAGCCAGCCGTGCGCTCTGGCTTAGGAGACCCTGTTTCCAAATAAAAATGTAAAAATAGGTCTGGGAGTGTAGCCCGGAGGTAGAAGGGCTTCCAGGAACCCCAGTACCACCAAAAAATTATTATAAAATGTCTTGACTTTTAAATGATATGTCTGTGGGAATTTACTATGCTACCTAGTGAAATTAACAAATAATTTTTCTATTTTTCAAGATAAATAATTAACTTTTAAAATATTTAAGCATT
This sequence comes from Muscardinus avellanarius, assembly GCF_963383645.1. Taxonomy (NCBI): domain Eukaryota; kingdom Metazoa; phylum Chordata; class Mammalia; order Rodentia; family Gliridae; genus Muscardinus; species Muscardinus avellanarius. Next base: position 148,952,927 of record NC_137786.1, read on the forward strand.
ATGTCACTTTTTACTTGGTTAGGATCTCTCATTCAGTGAATGATCTAGCATATTTGAGTTGCTAAAATTTTACTTGAAAATTTTGCACATTTATTTATGAATAACATTTGTTATTTAAAGTTTCATATAAAACAGAATTTTTTAAAATTGTGTATTAATTTAAAAATTATTTAAAAATTTTGCTTTTGTATTTAAATTCTGAATGACTTAGGTAGCCATAGAACTTTTTAAGTCTACAATAAACTTAACTATGAAATATCTGGGTATATTTTTTGTTATATTTTTAGAAATATCTCAAAAATTTTTAAGGTTTTTTGTCTATTCTACTTTCTATTTTATTTTGTGAGAATTTTGGTAATTTATTTTTCTTATAAAATTTGTTAATACATTAATTTTATTAGCAATATAAAAATTAAACATTTTTATATCTCTTTATACATGCTTAATTTTGTACAATTTCTTTTTCTTTTATAGATTAAGATTTCTTTTAAAGAAAACAAATTGTTCCTATATTTAACAATGAAAGGTTTTATTCTGTGTCTAACTTCATTATGTGTTTTCAATTTTAAGTCAATAAAATTAGTTTTCTTATACTTTTTATTATCTTTCAAAGTTTAGATTTTATTTCTAATGCAGACTTTTCAAAGATTCTCTTATTATATAATTAAATTTCTTATGAATTTGAAACTTATCCTGGGTGCAGTGGTGTATGCCAGGAGTTCTAGCTACACAAAAGAGGATTGTGAATTCAAGGCCATCCTGGGTAACACAGCAATATCCTATCTTTAAAACTCACATTAAAAACAAGACAAAAATCACACACAACCATAACAAAAATAGTGACTTCTGTCATATGCGTTTTTAAAATTCATATAGTTTTATATGTAGTGACACCATTATCTAATTAACTTTGCATAGAATTTGTTGTCTGGGGATAAGAAAGTAATGATTGTAAGCAAGCCTTTCTAGAACCAAAACAAAACAACAAAACTAAGATAACCATGAAAATATGTCATATGAGAGATGAGTATGATAGCACATGTTTGTAATCCCTGTACTTGAGAGTCTGAGAAAGGAAGATTACAGGTTTGTGGCTAGTATTGACAAAACAATGCCATATTAAATAAGTACAAAATGTAAAAGATTATAACCTGATTTAAACAGAAGGCCAGGAGGTCTGGGCTGCATGGCCCCGACCCTGGAAGGGTGGGCGGATGTGGGCAGGGGACTCTTAGGCGACCCCCCTACCTGGAAGGCCCCAGAGGTCCAGGCCGCATGGCCCCCAACTCCGGGAGAGTGGGCGGGCAAGGGCGGGGCACCCTTAGGCGACCCCCCCCACCTGGAAGGCCCAGAAGGTCCAGGCTGCAAGGCCCCGACCTAGGTGGGTGGACAGGTGTGCGCGGGGCACCCTTAGGAGATCCCCTTCCCACCTGGAAAGAAAAAAAATGTTTATCGCTACCAAGTGCCTGATCCCACATCCTCCCCAAACCACACATACTCTCTTCTCTTATTTAAAATAAAAGGCGGGGGAAACGGAAAAAGAAAAATATTCGAGAGGAGTTAAGATGGCCCTGGCAGCAGCTAGAACATTGGAGATGCAGACAAAACATATCCATCTGAACTGGAACTTTTGGAAAACTTCCCCACGAAGGAGGACTGCTACTTCTCTACATCGGTAAGAATCCTGGACATCACCTGTAAGGAGAGAGTTTAGCGGAGCCCTAGGAGAAAGGCGGTTGCAGCAGCAGTGGCCAAGATGGCAGTGGAGACTTGGATTTGGGAGAGGCAGACATCTGATCCAACCCAACCTGATCCTCTGAAGAAATGACCCCAAAGGTCAAATGCTACTGTCGCGCATGCTTAGGAACACTGGACATTATGCGGTATGGGAAAAGAGCTTGGGAAAAAATTTGAAATGGTGGAGACAGTTGCATTGGCAGCGGCAAGTACTCAGGGGAGGCAGAGATCTGATGTAATACATCTGGAACTTTTGAAGAAATTACCTCAGAGGCAGAATACTACCACCACACACCCTTGGGAACATGGGACAAACTGCTGTGTGATGAGGGTGTCGGATGGGAGCCTGCCAAGGGGTGAGGCCAGTGCCAGGGACATCGAGGCCAGGATCGGAGCCTGCTATGAGGCAAGGTTGTGGCCGGGGCCTCTGAGGCCTGGATAGGAGCCTGCCGAGGGGTTTGGCTGGTGCCGGGGCCAGTGAAGCTGGGATTGAAAACTGTTGTGAGGCAAGGACAAAACTGAGACTTGTGAGACCAGGATAGGAGCCTTTCCGAGGGGTTAGGCCAGTGCCAAGGTCAGCGAGGCTGGGATCGGAGCCTGTCATGAGCTAGGCCTGTGCTGGAGCCTCTGAGGCTGGGAGACGAACCAGCCAAGGGGTTAGTTCGGTACAGAAGCCAGCAAGGTCAGTATCGGGGCCTCCCATGAGGCAAGGATGGTGCTGGAGCCAGCGAAGTCAGGATCAGAGTCCTCTGGGTGGCCAGGCCACTACTGGGGCCATCAAGAGTGGGATTGGAACTTGCAATGCAGCATGCACAGAGAAATAGCACAGAAAATAAAATCCAGATACTTCCCCTAATTAGCAAGAACTAGGAGGAATGTGGTAACAGGAGGAGGTTGAGTAGTAGAAAGGGCCCTATTGAGAAGCAATTAAGGTGACCAATCAGAAGGGAGGGGATGGGAGAGGATGGAATCTCTAAAACTCATGAGGTGCGTAAACAATTATATCAAAGATAATCACCAATTATGGGATTGAGGAAGGGGGAGGAAATGGGATGGGGATTGGATGAGGGCTTATTGGATGATATGTGCTTGTATATCCTCTCAAGTCTTGTATTCCAAAGTGATGTATGATTACAAAAATAATAATAATTGCCACAAAAAAAGAGATGGAACAGTACCCTTTGTTTTTATTGCTCAGTGGTAGTGTATAGAAATGCAGTTGATTTTTACATTTTGAGCTTGAAGGTCACTACTCTGCTAGATCTGTTTATTTATATTGTGTGTTTTGTATATTTGCATCCTCTATTTTTAGCTCATATCATATATAATCAGATGTGATTTTTCTTTTTAATCTTGATTCTCTTTTACATTTTCATGCCATGTTATTGCTAATAGAACTTCCCGCAAAAAATGAATGAACATTGTGAAAGCAAACATCTTCATCTCCTCACAGAACCATTAATTTATATTAGATGTGAGTGTCTCACAGATTTCTTTATTGACTTGAGAAAGTTTTCTTCTGCTCAGAGTGTTTGAGTGTTTTTTAATCATAAAAGGATATTAGATTTTAAAAATATGCTTTGAGAAGATCATGTGGCTTTTTCCATTTTATAGTAATAAGTTTTAATATACTTATTGTCTTCAAAAAAATAAAAAAGAGAAAGTAGAGTTGGGCTCTTAAAAAAAAAAGAAAAGAAAGAAAAGGAAAACATAATATATCTCCTAACTAGGAGAAAACAAATTAAAACAAATATGAATTTCAATTTTACACACATTAATTTGGTAAAGGGGAAAACGTAGCAAATTAAAATCAGACAAGCCCTAATATTAGTAGAGAAAGGTAAATCTTCTATGCAGCCAGATTTATAATTGTACAACTTAATGTTTATAATAGCAAATATTATATACCTAATGTGCTGCAGCTCCTTTTCTAAATACTTTGCACATATAATCTATTGAATCTCTACTAAAACACAGTAACAGCAGCATTTTTTTTTTTCATTTGCTGGGTGAGAAAACTGGGTCAAGGAAAAGATCATGCAACTATTTTTCTGGAAATATAACTTCAGAATCAATGTCTGAAAATACTCCAATATAATAATTTCTGAGAACATAAATTAGTACAATTGAAAAACTATAGCAAAGTTGAAGAGATTTACACTGAAAGACCCTACATTTTTTCCTTTTCTTTTTCTCTTTTTTCTTTTTCTTTTTAATTGGCACATTGTAACCATACATCTTAATGAGGTACAAGATAATAGAGGCATATATGCACACACATTCATTTAGCCCTTCCCCAATTTTCACCTTATTCCCTTCCTTTTCCCTTTTTCTTATATTTGGCTTACTGGTTGTTTTTGATATGTTTATAAATGTACATCATGTATATTAAGAAATTTTTTCTCTTCTCTCCTCCCAACCCTCTCATTTAGGTCAACTAGTTTGCTCATCTATGACTTCTTCTTCATCTGGAGTTCCTCCTATGACCCTTCCCCCATAGCTTCTGCATATTAGATAGAGAATTTAATTTTTTACTTTTTTGTGACGGAATAATCTCACTTATCATAACGTTTTCCAGTTTCATCCATTTCCCTTAAAATGATTTAATTTTGTTTTTCTTTATAACTGAGTAAAATTTAATTGTGTACATATCCCCAAGCTTTATAATTCACTCATTTGTTTATCGATATCTTGGCTGGTTTCATAGTTTAGTCATTGTAAATTGTGTGGCTATGAACATGAATATAAATGCATTAGTTTGGTAGTTTGGTTTCCATTCCCTTTGGTAGATATCCAGAAGTGGGATTGTTGGATCATATAATAGGTTCGTTCCCATTTTTCTGAAGATCCTCAATATTGTTTTCCAAATTGATTGCACTAATTTGTAATCCCACCAACAATGAATTAGTTTCTACTTTTCTATATCTGCACCAGCATGTGTTATATTTTAATGATTGACATTCTAATTGGTGTTTGGTGAAATCTCAGGAAAGTTTTGATTTGGATCTCTCTGATTATTAATGATGTTGAACATTTTTTAAACATTTATTGACCATTTAAATTTCTTCTTTTTGAAGAGTCTACTTAGTTCACTTGCCCATTTTTTATTGGGTTATTTGTTTTCTTAGCAGTGAGTTATTTGAGTTGTCTGTATATTCTAGATTTTAGTCCTTTTTTGGAGGAACAATTTTTAAATTTTTCTCTTATTCTATTGGCTCTCTATTTTGTTTAATTTCCTTTGCTGTACAGAAACACTGCAGCTTATTGAAATCTCACATATTGGTCTTTCTTTTAATTTTCTGTGCCTTTTGGGTCTTGTTGAGAAAGATTTTACCTTTGCCTATGTGTTGAAAAGTTGGACCTATGCCCTCTTCAAGGAGTCACAAGGTCTCTGGTCTGATTTTCAAGTTTTTGATGTATCTTGAATTGGCTTCTGTACAGGGTAGGAAAGTAAAGTTTATTTTATTTTTTCTACATATGGTTAAGCAATTCTGCCAGAACCATTTGTTGAAGAGGTTTTGTCCCAGTTTGTGTTTTTGGCCCCTTTGTCAAAAATCAATTGACTCTAAGTGTGTAGATTTGTTTCTGCTGAGTCTTCTTCTTTTTTTTTTTTTTTTTTTTTTGTGTGTGTGTGTGGTACTGGATATGGAAACCAGGGGCATTCTACCTCTGAGCTACATCTTCAGCTGTATTTTTTTATTTTTTATTTTGAAACAGGGTCTCACTCAGTTGTAAAGGGCCTTGCTTAGTAGCTGAGGCTGTCCATGAACTGGGATCCTCTGGTCTCAGCCTCTTTAATGATGGGATTACAATCATGCACCACCACACCCCACTTCTGAGTTTTCTATTCTTGCCCATTATTCTATGTGCTTGTTTTGTGCCAATGCCACACAGTTTTTATTACTATGGCTTTCTATTATAGTTTGATATCAGGTATTGTGAATCCTCCTGAATGGTTCTTGTTGCTGAGAACTACTTTGGCTCTTCTGTTTTTTTTTTTTTTTTTTTTTTTTCAAAACAACTTAAGGACTGATTTTTCTCTGTCTATGAGGAATGACCTTGGTAATTTAATGGGTATTGAATTGATCCATAGATCACTTTTGGAAGAGTTGCCATTTTGGTGATATTTATTCTACCTATCCAAGAACATGGAAGATCTTTCTATCTTCTTCAGCTTCTTTTTTCAATGTTTTATAATTTTCTTTGTAAAATTCTTTTATCATTTTGTTAGGTTTAATCCCAAGCATTTTATTTTCTTTTGTGATATACTCTGAGTGGAAGTGTTTTCTGGATTTTTTTCCCAGTGAATATATGGTTGGCATTCAGGAACGCTTCTGATTTTTAAGATTGATTTTGTATCCGGATACCAGGATGAATTTGTTTATCAATTATATAAGCCTTTTGGTTAAGTTTGTTGGATCTTCTTAGTATTTGCAAATATAGATTGTTTTAGTTCTTTTATTCCTATATTTGTACTCCTTTGATTTTCTTCTCTTGTCTTATTATTCTGGCTAGAGTCTCAAGTAGTATATTGAAAATAAGTGTTGATAATAGACATCCTTGTCTTGTTCTTGTTTTTAGGGGGAATTCTTATAGGTTTTCCCATACAAAGCATGACCATATGATAAAAGAACAGAGAAGGATTTACTCATGCAGCATGTAAAAAGAATACTGGAGGTACTTACAAATCCATGTTCTACCCAAGAAAAGAAAGTATCAGGCTTTTATTCAGGGGGCCTATTCATATCAATATAGAGAAACACATGAAGAAGTCAAGTGTGGTGGTGTACACTTATAATCACAGTACCTGAGAGGCTAAGACAGTAAGACTGCAGGTTTGTGGCCAGCCTCAGCTACATAGTGAGGCACTCCACGACTTAGTGAGACCCTGTTTCAAAATTTAAAAAATGAAACATAGGCCTGAGGGAGTAGCTCAGAAGTACAATGTCCCTGGGATCCATTCCCAATACCAAAAAAAGAAAAAATGAAAAAAAAAAAAACCCATATGCAGAGCTGGGCATGTCTCAGAACAACCTCTGATTATGGTCATTGTTCAGTAAGGTAATATGAAAATACATTTCTGGCATGCTCAGATCAAAGTCATAGAGTAAATTTTTAAAAATGAAAAATGGAAAACGGGAAGATAGAAACACTTCTGGGCATGCTCAGGTCAATATTATAATGAGTCAAGTTTACTCTATGTACATCAAACAATGACTCAGACTGGCTTGATGATGCTGTTTGTTTTTTTTTTAATTTGTTCAAAAATTTTTTCAGAATCAAAATGAAAGGACACTATAATTATGTCTTAATGTTGAAATTTTCACCTAAAGATAGCTGGTGCACTTAGTCCCTAACCACAAAATTTTCACACTGGCTTCATGTTGCTGATTACATCTATATATTGACTTTAAATTGTTTGAGACACCTTTGATTTTTATCTTCTTCTACGTGGAACACTTTTCAGAATTTATATAGCTATCATTGTTGTAAATTTTACCTTAATGCCACATAACTAGCCCTGTTATTTGTAATTATTTTTTCTATAGGTAGGCAAGATGTGGCTCAAAATTTCTCTAAAGTTCAAATCAGATGTAAAATAGAATCTTTTTTTCATTATCTGTGATAATGAGTAATATCAATCCTTAGCACACAATATTTCTATATACATTTCATGTGATATTCACTCTAAGTCAATATTATAATAACTATATTATTGCAGTTCTATTGCTGTGTAACAAAAAAGTTTATAGGAAAAATAATCTTATATTCAGCAGGTACAAATCATTATAATTGAGGGAACAGAGCACTTTTTCAGAAAGAAGAAATAAATATGAAAGTTGTAGAAATTATCAAGGAGGGTTAGAAAATGGAAAGGCTGGAGGGTACAGAGATAAATATTGCTTACTTAATAAGTCAGCTACTTGCCCATATAGTACTTATAAAAATTGGGCCCCTATAAAAATTGAAACTATCAGTTACTTTCTAATGAACATATTAGAACCCAAGATGAATTTTGCTTTGAAACATCTGTACCTAGAGTTAAAAGCAGTTAGATCTTAAATTCTTTCAAACCCTAAGAGAAGTACATCATTAAAACTGTGTGAGAGGAGATCAGCTTAGCTATCATTTCCTGTGGCATGAACTCAGAAAAAAGCTCATTTTCATATACCTTTCAGGCCCTGTAGATATTTCTGATACTTAATTTTAATGAATACTAAATCACCAAACCCTGAAATATTATTTTTAATTTTGCATTTGCAAAGCCTTTAAAAACATCAAACTGGCATTTTTCCCCTTAAGAAAATATTTAAATTTAGTTTTCAATTAGGCAGATAATTGTACAATTGGATAAAAAAAACACTCTATCAGTAAGCTTTGTTTTTTAGACTGAGGCTGGAAAAGCATTGTGTATATTAGTTTCACTACATCTCATTTTGTCTCTCTGGTAACTGAAGATAATGGGGCAGTGGAGAACATGAACTGTTTTTCTTCAGCTTAAATAATGAGTCCATGGGCCAACCCGAAGAATGTCAATAGCATTCCTTATTATCTTGTGACAATTACACTAAAAAAATCTCATAGCATTGTTGCTCTATGATTAGTAACACTTGAACCACAATTTCCCAACCTTCAAAAAAGAATACAAGAAAAAACACTATGTGATTCTGTAAAAATAAGATAATTTACTTGCACAAATTAGACATAATTTTAAGCACCTACTGAGTATTCAGATATTTTCTAGGGAATGTTCAAATTATATTTTTACAACCAAGAATTATCCTTCCTATCTTTATTTGGTGAGGAAAGAAAACTGTTGGTTTCCTCATTGAGAAAAAGGCAAAGGAAATAGTTTCTTGTAGAGAATAATGCACTCATGAGACCATTGGTTCTTATTTTACCAGGCAGGCCTGATGAAGCCATGGTGGCAATATAATTGTTTATGGTATATTTCAGTAAGCCCTATGAAAATGGCCAGTCTAACAGTTTATGGATCTCTGAGTTTGAAATATTGTGTATTTAGAAATCTTTGTTGTGAAACTTGGGCCTTAGCAACAGATCTAATAGAAAAGAAAAATCTCATCCAGAGTAAAACAGATATTTACATAAGGGTGATTACAGGTAGAGACTGGGAAAACAAAGGGAGAAAAATCAGGAGAACTGGTATCTGATGACTTTCATTGCTTTGAAAAATAAAACTGGAGGTTATACTGAGAATGGAGATGGCTGGTATAATGCAAGAAATAATTAGTAATAAACACAAAGTAGGAAAGAAGTGAAATACAAAATTAAAGACATATTAATTGAAAAGTTATACTTTTTATGAATCTAATCAGCATGTTTATACAATATCATTAAACAAGGTAGATCTTGTCTCTAGTTTTGATTTTGAGTTGAAGAACATGTACAGTTGACATACGGAGAGATCACAGTATCGAACCGACTTGGAAAGAATGTCTCAAATTATTGATCCTCAATTTAATATAATTGAATTGTCCTTTAGAAAACCAAATCTTCAGAGCCAGTTATCTTTAAAAAAAATCTGAATGCTGGACATGATGGCACACATTTGTAATCTAGCATTAGGGAGGCTGAGACCAGAGGATAGAGGTTCCTAGAAAGCCTCAGCTACTTAGTGAGGCCCTTTGCAACTCAGTGAGACCCTGTTTCAAAAATAAAATGACTAAGAAATTAGGGCTTGGGGTGTATCTCAGAGGTACAATGCCCCTGGGTTCCATCTCCAGTATGGCCATAAAAAAAAAAAAAAAAAAAACCTAAAGTAAAAAAATGAACTTATCTTAAAATAAAAAAATGTTGTGTGTCAATCTAATGTTACTCAAACCAAAAAGAAGAGCCAGGCACAGTGGCACAGACATGTATTCCCAGAAATTGGGAGGGAAAGAAAAAGAATCACAAGTTTGAAACTTACATTATGTTTCAAAATTAAAAAAAAAAAAATGAAAAGGGTTATGTGTGTAGTACACAGGTAGGATGCCCCTGGGTTCCATCACCAATAACACAAAAAGAAAAAAGAAAAAGAAAGGAAAGATAAACAAAGGAGAAGAGGAACAGGAACAAGAAAAATATATTCAGAATTATTAAAAGGAAATCATAAATAAGACAACCAGAAGAAATAGAGGATAATTGCAGGATAGTTGGCTTTAATTTCAGAAGTTAAATGGTGTTTCCATGAACTGGGTTCAGAATTAGGAAATGAGAAAGCCTAACTGAAACCTATTGTTACAGCCTGGTGTGGTGGTGCATGCTTGTAATCCCAGAATTTGGGAGGCTAAAATATGTGGATCACAGTTCATGGCCAGCTTTAGCAACTTAGTGAGGTCCTTTGCAACTCAGTGAGACACTTTCAAAATAAAGAATAAAAACTGTTTCGAAATAAAGAATAAAAGAAGGCCCCTGGGTTCCATCCCCAGTACTGAAACAAAGAAGAAAGAGAAAGAAAGGAAGAAGGAAGGAAGGAAAGAAAGAGGAGGGAAGGAAGGAAGGAAGGAAGGAAGGAAGGAAGGAAGGAAGGAAGGAAAGCAGGTAGGCAGGCAAGCTAGTTATTAACTCTTAGACATGCTTAGGTGGCTGTTTTTGAGCCATCCTTGGAACTTTCAGGAAGACATGGCCAGTGGATATTATATTCCTAAATTTAGGGGAAAATCTGGATCAGATTTGGCACTATATAAATATATTTAAGTACTATATAACAATGTTAGTGACCCTCCCTGCCACGACCTTGCCTCCATTGGAGTCTATGTGACACTGCACACATGACATGGCACAAGCTTCAAGGAAGCAACCCTGAAAAAGAATGGTTCCTGGTCAGAGTACTCCCTGATATTACCTTGTCTCTCTTGAGGTCTGTGTGACCCTGTATGCATGACGTGGCACAAGCTTTAAGGAAGCAGCCCTGAGAAAGAATGGTTTTTGGTCAGAGTACTCTCTGTTTTTGTATGTTTTTTGTAGCTATTGTTTTTTGGTAATGATTTTATTAACTTTTTACAAACATGGCTCCAGTGATGTAGGACGAGGTCCCAGAATCAAGACTGTAGGAACAGGTAAAACGGATTCCATGGAAGATAAAAATTTTTGGTAATATGTCTGAGCCCTCAGACGCCCCCTGTCTTGTTCCAAGCTATAATAAAATTGGCTAGAGAAGAAAAAGGGGGTTTCAGCACATTAGTGGATGTATTACAATAGCCCAAAAGAGAACTTAGTCATACAAAAAGCTTAAGCAGTTAGAAGAAAGAAGGAGGCTAAGGAAAGGCCCACGCCTCCCACTATTATGACTAAGTTTGGTCCTACTCACATTATTGGAAATAGGCTGTGGCAACCCCCTAGGGAAAAAGAAGCTAATTGGCACCATTTACTGGAGTTTACAAAGATAGGGGATAGATGGGTTAATATTAATGGTAAAAAGGTATCCTATTTTAAATTAACTAGAGCAAGACCAGTTTGGTGTTTATTAACAAATGCCCAGAAGAAAAACATAAAAAGGTAATTAGAAGAGGAGGTGTTTACTTTCTGGAAAAGAAGGCCGTGCAAAGCTCCCTGGTTACATTGCATTTGGTTTTTTACAATGTTTGAAAATAAAATGGATAGAGATACTCGGATATATATAATGGAAAAGAGCTTATTACAATATTTGAAAAATATTAAAAAAATCTTAATGATAACTTCTAGTTATAGCTTTGACCTCTTCATACAGGAAAAATGTTGTACCACAAGTCTAGTAACTGGTCAGCATGTGTTGCCAAATTAAGACATGTGCAATGATGGGTATCCTAGTTAGATTGTGTATAGAAATCTATAAAACAATAACTAGTATGTAAGCCAAAGTTATCAATGATGTAATAAATTTCTTTATATTGTATATATTCCTTGCCCACTACCTTGCAAATTACACTCAGATACAACATCCTTGAGTTGTCTGTGTCTGTTTGTCACTCATCGCCAAATCCTTGCCCACCTTCCAAGACCCCTGTCCCAAAGGTCCTAGTGCTCAGGCCGAGCTGGTCCATTGCACCTCCCCCTGCCTTAATTCACATTTTAAAATCTTAATTTCCAATTTAATAGGATAAGAAGATGGTGCTTTTGAGAGATGATTACTTCATGAGAGTAGATAAATTATTAACGGAATTCGTGCTTTTATAAACGAGAGTCTAGGAGCTTTCTTGCTTAATTTTTGTTCTACCATGTGAAGACACAAGGAGCTGGACATTTGCAAACCAGAAGAGAGCCCTCACCAGAACGTTGTCATTTCAGCATCCTCATCTCAGACTTCTAAACAAACAAACAAACAACTTCTGTTGTTTATAAGCCCCCTGATCTATGGTACTTAGTTATAGCAGCCTAAACAGTCTCAGATACTAAGCATTTAGGTCACAATTTAAAAAATAAGAAACCCAAAATATTTGTGAATAAAGATTTCCAAAGAAGAATATCAAAGTTAAAAAAAAAATCAGTGTAAGAAAGTTGGAACACCAGTTCATAAGAGGATTAGAGAGAATAGATAAGGAATAAAACAGTTTTAGAAAAACTAAATCAATCAAAAGCTCTCTGTACATCTTCTAAAAAAAATAAAGTAGAGAATCAAGAGAGTAAGGTCACATATAGAGCTGTTGTAATATTTTTGTAGTACTTTTAGAGCTATTATGGTATTTTGAGTGATAATTTTATGAGTTTATTAATTTTAATATTACTAATTAAAATATATATGTAACTCAATATTTCAACTACATTTTAAGTTTTCAAAGTAATTTATTTTTACTCGTACAATAAAAATTTATAGCCAGGCATGGTGGTGCACGCTTGTAATCCCCGCGCTTGGGAGCTGGAGGCAGGAGGATCATGCAGGTTCCAAGCCAGCCACTGGCTTAAGAGACCCTGTTTCAAAGTTTTAAAAAAGTATAAAAATAGGTCTGGGAATGTAGCCCGGAGGTAGAATGGCTTCCAGGAACCCCAGTACCACACACAAAAAATTATAAATATTCATAATTCATGATTGAATATTTAAAAGTTAAGAATTAAATACAGGCTATCTTGATCTCCTGACTATACAATAATCTTCAGAGTATCTTCAAAACTAACTCATGAGAGATAATTCATACTTTAAACTTAACTTGTAAGTTTATTATTGCAGGACCTACTTTCTTTTCCCAAATGAATGTTTTCCTAATATAGTGACTATTATAAATAACATAGAATGGCAAAAGTTATTGTAAATCTATTTATAGTTCACATAAAACTTACATGTTTTTAAAGGTTATATTTTATCTTAATGACCTAATCGTTCTTTACAATATAATAAAATATTCTAATCTGCCCTTCCTGGTGTAGTGCTCATTGTTTCTTGGTTCTGGACTTTACACTGATTCCCAAGTTCCACACCCTGCTGTGACCTTGTGATTTCTTGTATTGGAGCAAATCTAGAAAGGATTTTTAGTTGCTCTCTCTGCAGTTGTTCAGGTTCACATGTTAAAGTGCTCTTCTCGTGAGCTCTATGTCTCTCATTCCAGTTATTTGCTTGGATTTTCTACTGCTTCCTGTAGATGTGTGTGATAACAGGACTTACTAATATTAATTATCCTTCTGCATGTCCTCTGACCAAATCCCCACTGCAGCTATTTGAACTTGGTTTGTTATTTTTTTCTGAGATAACTGATTTGAGGTGATTTAACCTGGAATAGGGAGATGTAAAGGCATTTACTTTAGGAAGTATGACCTTAAAAAATTCTTTCTTCAAATTGTTGAAAAAATATCCTTTCTAGCTACACTTTGTGCTAAAAATTGGCTCAATAATTAAATTTAACTTTTCAGTTCTCAACATTGTAATGAAGTTCTATACTCACTCTTATTATTTCCACTTAGATGAAATGATAAAGAATTTGGAGTTTCTGGAGCTAGTATACAAGGGCATGGACATAGTGTTTGGCTATTTACCAGTACATTATGCTTTCCCCATTAGAGGAAGACTCAAAACGGAGGAGAACACAAGAACACTGAGGTGTTAGAGAAGAGCTTTGTACCCACTGGCATGTGACTTTGTTGGGTAGGTTACTGACAACCTCACAGATAGCTAACTGATCTCTCAAATCTCTGTGTTTACTAGTCAGACAGAAAAGACTGACCTCCGACTTTATTCCAGAAAAATGGAGTTTGTGAACACATTTCTTAAAGTAAAACATAATAGGCCACTGTTTTTTTTTTCTTGTGGTTCAACTACAATAATGTTAGAATAAGTAGAAATATTTTCTAAAACATGACAATCCTTTAACTATTAGGCTTGAGCCTCAATATCATAGCACTTCTGTGTTCTGAATTGTTTTAAACATTTTAGTGCTGGGTTAAAAAATGTTGCTTCAAGTTCTTTCTGAGAAATTTATTTTGACTGAGAGTCTTCCAATAAACGCTCTTGGTGAAATGAATGACAGCATCAAAATTGTGTTTCAGAGATTTACCTGCCAGTAGTTTATAAGATGTGTTGAGTTGGGGTGGTAAAGAATTTAGAAGTATCATACTCCTTTACCCATAATAGACACTAGTATCAAATTTCCTTCTTTCTGAGCTAATGCTTGTTATAGAAATTTATTAGAATTGACCTGCAAAGTTGACTTAACTAGTATTATTCAGTTAGAAAACTTGATATTAAAAAAGGAATAATAACATGGTGACTATTTTAAATGTTTGATACTTTTAGCATTATCTTTTCCTTAGGCATAAAATTATCTTGGAATAATATTATTCGTAGACTTAATCTAGTCTTAAACACAGATATGCCTTCAAGATCTATGTACTTACATTCTCTGACCATAAGGCACAATAAAGTATAATCAAAGAGTATAATGACTGTAGACACTGCTTTGTAAAGAGAACTATCCTAGAAATACAGCCATGAATATGTAGTAAAGTAATATATCATATGGGTTCTATATTAATAATAATATATAATTTTAATATATAATTTTAGTTATTCTAAACTAATTTAATGACACTGGAGTAACGTGATAACTTTGGAATTTAACAATATTAAGCCATTATTAATAGTTTTAAATTTATTTATTGTGTCATCTACAACTATAAAATAATACTATTTCTGCCCTTGAATTGTAGGTACCTAAGTAAAAGAAGAGATATTTAGAAACCATGCTTATTTATAACTTACTTTGAAAATAACTTTTTATGGGTGCAGCAAAAAAAAAAAAAAGCCTTTGTAAACTTTTTTTTTTCCATAGGCTGCTGCCAAGAGAAAATGAATAGTGTCTTTGAGATATTCACAAACATCCGTTACGGATGAGGAAGCTCACTCTGAAAGCCCAAATTTATTCTATTTTCTGTATTTGAACCGTTCTCAACAAAGGCTGTTTCCAACCCTATCTTTCACACTGTCTTACTGCTGCACCAGATGTTGGAATAATTCTCTGTTCCTTCTTCAAACATTCTATCTACCCAACTTGCTCTCATTTTTCTTTTATTCTGGGATTTGGGAATGTTGAAGTTTGAAACATATGCTGGACTCTGAGTTACTTCTTTATGGTCCAGCACAAGGAGAAATCCTGGGACATATGAACAGATCAGGAACAGAGACTTTGTACAAAATGCAGGAAAGCAAACAAACAAGAAATGAGAAAAGTTACTAGCTAGAAGTTCCCATCTCTATACAGGAACAACCTTTAAATAGTTTTTAGTGCCCCAGCTCTTTCTTCCATTTTCATTTTTGCTAGATTAGACCCACATTAGACAAAAAAAGTAGCCACTTTGTCAAGGAAATTAGTACAAAGAATAGAAACATCAACAACTTAATGAGGAGTTTGAATAAATTTCACCAGTTTTCAGGGCCATTTCAAAATGATAAAGTTGGAACTTATAAAGTTAACTGTGAGCCAGAGATAAATATATGATAAGACATGCTTTAAGACCAAGAATCAAATGCAAAGTCAGGCTATTTTTGTCTGCAAGAAGAAAACACTGATAAGTAAATAGAAAGAAAAATATTAGAGTAAATATGGGGGATACAAAACTCAGCAGTGACCCCTCACTCTAAGGATTCCCCCAAAGCACTTAGGTCACAAAGGGAGAGTGAGAATTTCTAAGACCAACTATTGGTAAACTTCTTCACAAAGCAGTTATACCCAGATCAGATATGGCCCTTTTTTGTTGCAGTATTGTATAAATGATTTCTCCCAAAAGACCCATAAAGTCCTTTTATTTTCTTCAAGGTATTTTTAAATAAGTTTTTAAAAATCAATTCAAATATATTTTTTAGAAAATAAACACTTCTACAGTAAAGGAAACTATCAATAATCTCAACAGAGAGTTGACAAAATAAGAGAAACAAATTTGCTAACTACTCTTCTAATAGAAAACCAATATCTAGAATCTACAAATAACTCAAGAAAGTCACCATTAAGAAAACAAACCAATTAAAAATAAGCAAGCAAACTAGACACATCACAAAAGAAGAAATTCAAATGGCCAATAAATGTATAAAAATGTCATTAGCAATCAGATAGATTCAAATCAAAACTACCCTGAGATTTTGCCTAACTCCAACTAGGATGGCAATCATTAAAAACACAACAACAAATACTGGTGATGATGTGGAGAAGCAGGAACTCTAATACATTGTTGGTGGTGTTGCAAATTAGTCCAACCACTAAGGAAAACAGTATGGAGGACCCGCAGAATAATGGGAACAAACCTACCATATGATTCAGCAATACCACTTCCGGGTACCTAGTTTGGTAGTTTGTTGGTTTCCAAACTACCAAACTAATGCATGCATATCCATGTTCATAGACACACAATTCACAATTACCAACCTATGGAACCAGCCAAGTTGTCCATCAACAGATAAATTGATTATAAAACTATGAGATATGTACACAATGGGATTTTACTCAGCCATAAAGAACAAAATTATGACATTTGTGAGGAAATGGATGAAACTGGAGAACATTATTCTAAGTGAGATAAGTCAGAAAAAGTAAAAACTCAGATCATCTCCCTAATATGAGGAAGCTAGGGAGAAAAAGGGTCATATAAGGAACTCTAGATAAAGAAGGAGAAACCATACATGTGCAAATAAGGTGATCTGAGGAAGAAGGGAGAGGAGACCTGGGCAATTCCCTAATGTATGTACATTTACAAACATATCAAAGTCAATCACTAAGCCAAAAGTGAGAAAGAGGAAGGGGGAGGATTTGGGGTAGGAATTTGGGAAAGGCTAAATGAGTGATCTGTGCATGTATGCCTCTACCATCTTGTACTTCATTAAGATGTATGGTTACAATGCGCCTATAAAAAAAAAGATAAAAAGAAAAAAAATACTAAAAAGTGTTAGCAAGGATATGGTGTAAAAAGGAACTAAAAACTCTGTTCCATTTTTATTGCATTTTCTGACCTGTCAAGGAATCTCATCTCCATTAAATATCACATATTATATACATAATGTATGTATATACATATGTACTGTAATGTGAAAAAATATTTCAAAAAAGAAGAGTAATTTTATAATTTATTTTACTGGTTATTCTCAAGAAAATTTTAAAGCCCTTCTCTACAATTTTTTTTTCACACAGAGCAATAGACCAGTTCTTCAGAACAATGTTTCAGTCCCTGTGAACATGAGTAGTTAAGAGCCCACAGAGGCATCATTACAAAGAAAAATAATCGAAAATGTCTCAGTCTACATTCTCAATGTTGTAGTCCAAAAAATTGACCACACAACTTAGAGGAAAGAAGATTCATTTGCTTACATGTTTTGGAGATATCAGAGTTTCATCCTATGTCAGGCTGGTTTACAGAGCCCCTGGCGTGACAGTGGGAAGCAGGGAGGAAGGGATCAGGAATCTGCTCTCATATGAAAGAAGAGAGAAGAGGAGGACCAGGAACCATATATGTAATGTTCAATGCTTCACACCCCCAAATCCCCTCTTCAGCAACCAAAACAACTGCCAACATTGCTACTTTATTTTCATGAAGACTAGGAGGACATTTTATCCAAACCATTACATATAATAATAACAAGCTAAAAACACCTTTTCTGTGTTAATTTGGTCTTTTTTTTTTTTCCGGTACTGGGGTGGATCCCAGGGGCATTCTACCTCTGAGGTATACCCCCAGACATATTTTTTTATTCTTTATTTCAAAACAGGGTATCATTGAGTTGCAAAGGGCATCACTAAGTAGCTGAGGCTGTCCACAAACCACGATTCTCCTATCTCAGCCTCCCAAATGCTGGGATTACAAGCCTGCACCAACATGCCTAGCTACTCATTGGGTCTTTGAAGGACACTTTACATATATAATGAGCTTCCATTTTGAAATATGATTTTACATTTTGGTGAGTTTTAAATTATTTTTAGTAGAATCAGAGTGAAATCTTTTTTTTTCTTTTTCCCTTTTTTTCCCTATGAATATTTATCTCTCTTTGCACAATTTCAAAGCATTAAATCCATGTTTTACAAATTACTAATTTACAGAGTGGTGCAATGTCTCCGACTCATAATCATGTAATAAAGAAAGAATAACACATCCCAAGCAAATTTGTTGTAAAGACTAAGATATCTCATGTAAAGCACATGAGTCATATTTAACAAATATTAAATGAAAACAAGTTATTTGTTATTGCCACATGTTATATGAATTAGGTAATATAACCTGTGTTTTCTGTTTTTTTTCTACATAAGATTGCTGAGATTTGAGTAGATAAATTGGTAAGTGAAGCTTTATTATTTTTATTATTTATTTATTATTTATTATTTTTATTGTTAAATTATATATTTATTTTTAATCAGGAATCTGATTAATACTGTAAGTTCTCATACAATGAAGATAAAAATGAATAAACCATGTCATCTAATAGCTCAAAGCTAAGTAGAAAAGATAGAAACCTCCAAAAATATTACAAGAGACTATTAGAAATCAGTATATGTGTAATTTATTTTGTGGTTGAAAATAAGAAGTTCAACTGAGTCTTTAAAATATGTGTTACTTGGTCAACTCTTAAGAGTTGAGTAGAAGTTCTCCAAATACAATTATAAGAATATGGATAAATATGAAATATAAGACTGCCTCACAGTTATCTCAGGAAATTTGATAAAATATAAGTGTTATAGAATACAAAAACAAGTGCAACCATGGTAAACAAACTCAAAAAATCTTGATGCATTCTGGAGGATGTAGCCTAGTGGTAGAAGGCTTACCCCATATACAAGAGACAAGAAAGAAGGAAGGAAAGAAAGAAGAAAAAGAACAACACACTATTTAGGTTTGAACTTGATTTACAAAACATTTTTACCTTATACCCGAACTTAAATATTATGTGTGTGTGTGTGTGTGTGTGTGTGTGTGTGTGTGTACACAAATATATATGGAAGATACAAGATTATATATATATATATATATTTGTGCCTTTCACTGAACTAGTGTTACAAATGCTGAAATGCATCTCTTTCTATGCTGACACTTACCCACTTTATTTATGCTTTGAATCATGAAAACATCTGGAAATTCCCCTGCAATCTATTGCTTCCCAGCACCCATTTTTTCTTCCTTCAAATAATAATAACCCATCTGTTCAGAGGAAACAACTAGCTTGCCATTATTGCTTATGCAATTTTCAAATTGCCTAGGATTTTGCTGGCACATCTTATTCTTTTGGCCACTGTGATAGGGACCAAAGAAGGATTCCACTATATTGATTTATTTATTGGATATGTTGACTAACAGATAAATCCAAGTTTTAGCTAGTAGGTGCATTCTGTTTTTCTGGCCCTCATAATTCATAAAGGCTTTGGCCAGCAATTTGGTCCATCCCCAATGCTGAGGTTTTTAGACTATTGGTAGTCAGGTGGGACAAAAATACTCTTGATGTGTGGGCTAGGAGAGGCTGAAGGCTGCTTTTGGCATTGTACACTCATGACAGGCTGCATTCCAAGGTTTGTTCCAGTACAAAGGATAAGGACAGTATAAAGAGAATTTTAACCATTATAATTGTAGTTTCTAAATCAATTGAGCTATATGTTTTCATGATTCGATTTGCCACGTCTTATTCTTTTAATCCAATTGAAGCTGAATTGTCAGTCACTTAGAACAGAAAGACCCGTGGCTGATAGAATGCTATCACTTGTTTTTTACAACTCTTTGCAGCTTTTTATTTGCATAGTTCTATGACCTTTTTGCCTCTCAGTTTTTGAGAACTTATTAGTCTGAAGAACGTCAGTCTACTTATATCTATTCTCTACCTTTTCACATACTCAAGATAGTCCAGGAAACAACATTCATGTGACTTAGGGACTTTAAGTGTAATGCTTTCTGGTGCCTGCCGCCACCTCGCTCCTTTCCTTCATTTTATTACTCTCCCTTTTTGATTCAGAAACTTAATTTCCACTCCCATGAGCCTTTTACTGGCTTGTCTGTCCTGCCGTTTCAAAGGAACCTTATTTTTATACTTTTTCATTAGAATTATTTTATGGATGCATATGACAAAAATGCAGTAACACATTCTTTTATTTGGTACCTTAAGGCAGCTACTAAAATGACATACAGCCTGTCAGAAAAGCCATCTCTGAACATCGTTGTACCAACATATAAAACTATTTGAAAACAGTGAATTATTTTAAAATAATGATCTGGAAAGAATATTCTGACTTACCAATGAACGATTCATTAGAATGCCACAAGCTGAATTTGAATAACATTAAGTAAAATATAATAAAGTACATATAACATTAAAGCCATACTGTGAATATTATAAATTCTAATTTTTCATGCATCAGGGCTTCAAGGTCACCAACAAACACCCATGAGCATCTTACTGTTAACTTGAAGACTGACTCCTTAATATAAATTCTGGTTTACTGCCTAATTAAATAAGTTTTATCCTCTTTAAATTGACTGTACTACAATGTAGATCTTTTTCACTTAGCTGCTACATAAAAATATGCACAAAATGCTAGTTTTTAGTTGTCCCCTTAGTTTCTTTTGTATAAATTTTTTTCTTTAATAAGTAGCTTCAGAGAAAAAAAAGAAGCACACTGGCTAAGAAGTAGAAAGTTACTTGTTCTCACCCAATTAACAAATCAGCATTCCTAAATTAAACATTCCTGAAAATGTTTAATTTAAAAAAAATCACCTTGTTGAGTGGTTACAGAATTGTCCGAGTATATTTCCTTTATATCAATGCTAATAATGTGCTGCCTTGTAATCTCCATAACTGTTCATTAGCTTCAAGCAGTATGCACTGACTTTTATGTCCTTGAAACTATGAAATAATATTCCTATAATTCAGTGCTACTTAATGTTTCTATTTTAAATAGAATGTATTATAAAACTGAGATCACAGGCATTTTTAGAATTCTGAGAATATCAGTTTAGTCAGAACAGTGTCAAATGTGGAACCTAAACAACATAATTAGTACTTTGAGGTTGAGGTTGATGTGACATTCTCTTGAACATATTTTAATACTTATGCATATTTAAATTAAAATTTTAACCTCCTGACATTCAAACAACAAGCAATTCACCATCCACCTAGAGAGACATGTCTTACAAATGAGATAGCACACCACAAAAATCAGTTGTCTTGAATATGTGCTTATTATACAAGAGATTTCCAAAAAGCCTGTTTGCTAACATTTTGACAGTGGGATTCTGATAGTGGAAAATCTTTCTCAACTGATTACACTATAAGAATTCATCACTAATGTTTGTCTATGTACTATTTGGAAGCTTTTAGAAATGTGGTATAGTATGCATTCAAGTCATGATATTCATTTAGTTTTATGATCTATTTACAAAAATACATAGAGTAGCATACAGTGTTTATATAATTTCTTCGGGGAAGATAAGAAGAGATAGAAATCTGTACCAAACATACACTACTCCTCTCTGTCAGAATCCACCTGTCTAGAAATTGTATTACTGATTTTATCCCTTTTTGATTCATGTTGCCAGCCTCAAAGCAACAAAGCTCCTGCAGAGTTGCTTAGGATTGAGCGTAGACAGAGCCAGGTTGGCAGATCAGATGCCACAGTTGATTTTACCCCAACATGATATGACCATGGCCCATTTTTGTGCCACCTGAAAGTATGCTTTGGTTGAGGATTATAATTTGAAATGGAAATGGTATCCCCATTCATAGCCTAGTCACATCGTTCAATCATTCTATGTTTTCCACTATTTTTAATTCCATCCTACATCAATCACAGTGCCAGGTTTGGTGGGAAATTTTTCATGTTTAATAGCAGACAGAAGGAAATTACTGTATCTGACTGAATCTGTACTTCAAGTGAACAGTTGATATTTAAATTGGGAAGTGGCCAGGGGCCTTATTGGCTTTGTGCCATAATTGTCATGTTTCATGTCAATGAGGAAGTTATTTTAATTCCAAGTAACATAAATTATTTTGCATCTTGAGATCCAATCCTGCTACTTAAAACCAAAACACACCAAAATTTTATGGCACGGAAATAGAAGAGACCCTTCTTGCCAATTGCCTCTATGTTTATTTACTTTGTGTCTCAGATGAACAACCCAGATCAGTTTTGCCACCCACTTTATAAATAGCATAGCAAATCTATAAAGAGTCTTTCTTCAAAGAACGGAAATGATTCTGAAGTCTGATTAAACTCACAGTGTCCTTGTGAGGGAGATGAGAAGAGGCCGAGTATTCTAATTTCAAGGTCAAGAAAACAAGAAACATAAAAGTTAAGTGGCTGATCTCCATCTATTCAAACAAATTTATTCAGGAGTAGAGCCAGAAATAAAGATCAAGTCTCCTGGCCCAGGCACTAGGCCCCATGCTGTCTTGCAGCTTTTAAAACCTTTATTTTTTTTGGAAAATACTGAAAAGCTTTCCCCTACCATGCAAACTAGATTCAGACATACTGCCATCTACTGACCCACCGAGGAATGTACTAACACCAAGGCACCCTAACACTCATGAGGGAGAATACTGTCAGGAGAGCTGAGATCCTGATTCTTCTTCAGAATGTTGTCTCCAGCATGCAGGGGGTCATTGCTATGGGACAAGATGAGGTAAGGGCAGAAGAATCATGTAGATTTAGAACATTCCATCCCTCATGAGGGGATTAGTGTATTTACTGTTGATATCTATGTAGAGACACAACAAAATTTTATTTTGTCTTTATGTGGAACATCTTTGAAATCATTCCTTCCAATCAGCATTTTTATTTTTATGTATTTACCTAGGGATTTTCTAAGATAGTCTTTCATTTTCATAAAAACATTCTGAGAAAGATCATGCACTTTTTGTGTTGTCCATTTCGTCTTTTACCAGCATCCTATAAAATGGTTAATAGAAACCAAGCTAAATATCTACAGCCCTGCATTTATAAAAAAATAATAAAATGTCCTCAAGCATTCTAATAATAACATAACAAAGATCTTATATTTTTGGCAAGATTCCTTTGGTTCAAAGCCACGATAGTTTTGTCCCCAAAACGTTATCAGCATCATTTTTATCCTCAACTCTTTAGAACTCACCTACATTCTTCCTAAAAATAAAAGTAATATTCACCAGACTTGATAAAGCAATGCTGTACATAATTATTACATTTATTTCATTTTTCATAGCTAACATTTGGAGTTATGATGTTTACCTGTTGTTATTACATGATAAAATCTGTTGCTCATGATTGTACTAGTTCATTGCCTTAAATAATTTGAGTTTAAAACTCTGGAACAAACATTTGATGCAAAGAACTGAATAAATCTGTGTTAATCTAGAATAGTGTCTAAAAAAGAATTCATACAGTAGCAGAGAATCATCTATGCAACCCTGCTTATTATAGTTCTGCATTTTGTTTTCATATATGTGTGGCGGGGGAAGTACTGGGATTGAACCCAGAAGCATTCTTCCTCCAGGCCTTTTTTTTTTTCTTTAAAACAAAGTCTCAGTAAGGTGCTGGGAGGCCTCATTAAGTTGCTGAGGCTGGCCTCAAACCTTTAATACTATTGTCTCAATCTCCAAAGTACTGGGATTACAGGCATATGCCACTATGCCAGGCTATTTACATATGTAAGAAAAAATATTAGTTGTGATGAAAGTTCACTGGCATCATAGTTAAGAAGCATATATAAAGAACTAATTCCTAAGTGTAGAGCACACAACATATATACAGATATATGTAAGAACTTAAATATATAAAAAATATATATATTCTTTCAGAAGTGGAATAAAACAATATGTAAAAAGAATAATGCCATCAGTAACAAGTAGAGATTTCCCATGAGATGCAAGGGTAGATCAACACTTGAAATTTATCAATATAATTTATCATATTTTAGATTAAAAAGAAAAATAAACATGATAATCTCAAGTGGATTCAGAATGAAACAACTGATAAAAAAAAACCTTGGCATATAAGGAAAAGATAGGAATTTAATGAGGAACATCTACAAAAATCTTTAACATTGTAGTTGGCATTAAGAGATTGAATACTTTTCTTCTAAAATCAAGAACGGGGCATTTCATTCCTTATTTTCAGCATCCTATTGGAGAGTCTAGTAAGGACACTATAACATGAAACATAAATAAACCAAATCTAATAGAAAAAAATCAGTCTGCTCTGTTTATGGACAACACGATCATGCAAAAAATATTTGATAGCCACAAAAATGTTAACGATAATTGGTGAGTTTAACAAGTTTGAAAGATGCAAGATCAGCATACAATAAATAAATAATATATTTTTATATTAGTAATAATCAGAAATTTTGAACGTAACATTTGTAATATAAAAATAAAGTGCTTATGAATAAATATGGTAAAAATTATGAACACTATGAAGCATTAATGAGAGAAATTAAATAAGGCATAAATAAATGGGGTATAGATAAATGGAACACTGATGTTCATGTTCAAAGGTCATAAAATTCAGCATTTTTTAGATTAATTCTTCACAAATTGATCCACAGTTAGTCAAATTTCAGTCAAAATCTAGTCAGTTGTTTTATAAAAACTGGCAACTTAATTCTAATACTCATATGGAAATTCAAAGGACCTAGAGTTCTTCAAAAAACACTGAAAAGGAATACACTTGAATTACTTACACAATCTGACTTTAATATATCTTATACAGCTCCAGTAATCAAAACAATGTAAAATAAGGACAAATAGATCGTTGAAACAGATTAAAGAACCCAGAAATTGATTTTCAACAAAAATGCAAAGGCCAATTTAATATCCATGGGCAAAAGAAAAAAAAAGAACTTTAATCTATACCTTTTATCATGTAAAAAATTTAAAAATTAACTCAAACTAGATCATAGACCTAAATCTAAACATAAAGCAATTTGAGTCTCTAGAAGACAGGAGATACTCTTTTTATCTTGAGTCAGGCATATTTCTGATATAATCCACTATAAGCACAAAAATATACAAGAAAAAATTGGTAACTCAAAGTAAAAATGTGGGATGTTTGCTCAAAAAAAGAACATTGCTAAAAGAATAAAAAGAAAAGCAATAGACTGGAGGAAAATATTTTCAATTCTCATAGACATTAAAATAATTCAAAACACTTTCAGAAGAAAAATACGTCAAATTATGAGTAAAAAATTTAAACAGATAATTATAAAAGAATACTAAATAGCAACAAAAAGATGCTAAAATTGTTCATCATAAGTAAAATGCAGCTGGGTGTGGTGGCTCACTCGTGTAATTCCAGTATTCAGGAGGCTGAGACTGGAGGATCGCCATTCACAGACTGCTTCAGCTACTTAGCAAGGTCCTTCACAACTCAGTGAGACACCGTTTCAAAAAAAATAAAAGAGTCTAAAAACAGGGCTGGGGCTGTAGCTCAGAGGTACAGTGCCCCTGGGTTCCATACCTAGTACCACAAAAAATAAATAAATAATTAAAATGCAAACTAAACCTGTCATGAGATATCCATACTCACCTGTTAAAATGTTTGTAATAATAAAAAAATTCAAATGAGTATTGTGAAGAATGTGGAGCCATTCATCCTACTCAGAAGGATTTATGTAAGTAAAAAATTATATTAATAGAAAAGGTTATTCATTACAACATTATATGAAATCAAGAAGAACAAAAAACAACCATAATTTCCATCAATAGGGGAATAGATAAACAGACTGCAGTATAATGAACTAGTGCTCAACAATAAAAATGGCCCACAAAACAAAACAGTCATGGCTGGTGTTCAATATACTACTACACATATGGTACTTTGGAATACTGAAGGAAAAGGAGCTTAATGTTAATCTGTCCTCACTCACCATTTTCCTGGAAGCAGATCATAAAATTTTAAAAGTATTTTTCTGATCTTTTCCTGAAGCAGTTCATACTATACTCATGTAAGGTCTGTCCTCCCTATACCCACAGAAAAGGAGCATCATATCTGGAGCTGAGAGTCAAAGAGAAGAATCTGAACAAACATGACTTGCAAACATTCCTCACGTAAAATATAATATATAACTGTTTATGCTTCCCCATTTATGGTAGTAATGAAAATTGATCCCAGTTACATTATTCTGTATCCCCAATATTTTTTTTTTGTTTTGAAATAGGGTCTACTTAAGTTGCTGCAGATGGCATCGAACCTACAATCCTCCTGTCTCAGCCTCCAAAATACTAAGATAGGAGTATACTACCATGCCCAGTTTCTTTTTCCTTGTTAATCCATCTTCTGTTATAGGAGCCTCAGCCATGATTCTAAGATGGCTGAGAAAAAATATATTTTTTCTCCTTTTCAGATTAATTTCAAAATAACCGTGCTGAGTAAAATAAGCAAGAGAAAAATGAATACGCACTGTGTGGTTACATTTACATAAAGTTCTAGAAAATTAAACCTAATTTATAACAATAGAAAGTGCATCATTGGCTACCTGAGAATGAGTGTGGGTCATGGAGTGCATGGGAAGGAAAGAATATAAGGGCTGTAATGATACTCTGAGAGTGAGACACAATCTTCTGATGCTGATGATGCTTTAATGAGTATATGAATATATCTAGATTTAAAATTTTGCA
Organism: Muscardinus avellanarius; assembly: GCF_963383645.1. Classification (NCBI taxonomy): domain Eukaryota; kingdom Metazoa; phylum Chordata; class Mammalia; order Rodentia; family Gliridae; genus Muscardinus; species Muscardinus avellanarius. The sequence goes on from NC_137786.1 coordinate 148,979,682, forward strand.
CTTTCTAAAGCATTTTCTGTGCATCGTTCATGTCTTTAAAAGAAGTGAGTAAATCAATGAGTATTAATACATAAGTTGGTGGGACTGGTCAAAAATTTTGCAAAGAAATAGGTCTCAGTGATTCCTCTTTCTATTCCCTTTACTTTGACAATGTGACTTTGCACTTTCTCCCACCAAAGGTGAAGTTTTTATATAAATTACACGTGTCTTTTTCTCTGCCTAATAGAATGTTGCAAAAGTAATAATGTCAATTTCTGTACCAGATTAAGCCTGGGTAAATTTATAGTTTCAGCTTGTTCTGTTAAAATCCTGTCCCACAATGAAAGCAAACCAAGGCTAGCCTGCTAGTGCAGAAAACACTCCTTACAGAAGACTAGAGTTCATCTCATACAAATACCCAAATGACTAGTGAATACATGTCAGTCACAAATGCTTACTATATATTATGATCAGATTTTGTGCCAGTTTTTAAAAAGCCATAGTTAACTGGTATAATTTGTAAAAATCTGGGTGGAAACAAAATCTAATCTATGGATCCTGTGTAAGAGCTACTGTCGAAGGTAATTTTGTAGCATCTTTTCCAAGGGATCTGAACTATTTAAGGTTGAAATTTATCAACTACGATGTAAGTACATAATGTGTTAAATAATGTATTTTATCAGAAAGTTAAAAATAAAATACAGGCTGGGCATTTTGTTTTATAAGCGTGGCTGGTGCATGCTTTTAATCCCAGCATTTGGGAGGCTGAGACAGGAGGACTGTAGTTTGGGACAGCCTGAGCTACTTAGTGAGGACCTTTGCAACTCAGTGAGACCCTGTTTCAAAATAAAGAATAAAATATAGGGCTTGGAGTGTAGCTTGGAGGTAGAATGCCCCTGGTTACATCCCCAGTACCACAAAAGAAAAAAATAAAAAATAAAAGCCATACTCTCAGAATTTCTAATATTAACTGGTAATACAATTCAAACAGATGTAAACCACTAATAAAAAGCAAGACAATTAATAATTTTAAGAATTATGAAGTAGAGTCCATGACAAGAAAAAAGTTATGCCTTCTCATGGTGACATATGATTTTAATATATTTAAATCCTCAAAAGTTTCTATTAGCCTACTGTGGCAGATTAGGTCAAAATCAACATATGGAGAATAAGAGAAACAATGGAGTAAAATAATTCTCCAGAATAAAAGTAAATTAAGTGGAAGTTTCTGAGAAAACTGTTTTTCCATGGAACTCTATCCAGTCTCCATTGTGAGGTGCATGAATATAGATGAACTTGGTATTCCCTGAGGATAGTGCTGGACACTGGTCTTCATGCCCTATGTTCTGACCTAGAGAGATGCTTGTGCCACTGACTCAACCTAACATCTACCAGGTGGCCTACCGTTTTCTAAAGTCCTTATTTGTTGAAGGAAAAGAGCAAGTCTTAAATCATTCAGAATAACGTTCCTTAACTTTCTTAGAAGGGAGAAAAAAAGGTTTCTTTTGTGACTCTGTAGAAGACCTAAATTTTAAGGTGGAAAATATAAAAAAAGAGTTCACTTTATCTTTCTTCACACAAAGCTTTCATTTCCACAAAACATCAAAGTAACTTTTTCTATCTCATGTTTTGATAAATTTTTTGTTCTAATATTTTATCATTCCTCTTAAACTATAATGTTATGGTGATTATTATTGGTGTTAAGGATTAAACTCAGAGGGGAGGTTCTAACTCTAAGCTACATCTAGAGAATTTTTAAAAATATTTTAAAATTGTAAATGGTCTTACTGAATTGCCTAGACTGGCTTTGGAACTGTGATCTTCCTGTCTCAGCCTCCCAAGTATTAGAATTATGGGCATGTGCTACCAAGCTGGATATAATATTATAGGTAGAATCCAGAAATTTTCAATATTTATATTTCTACCATACTTGGTACAAAAATATGGTATTTTAAAGAAGGGTATAAATATTAAGAAAATATTTGTTTAATAAATCTTGTTAAATATTTTTAAAAATGAAATGTTTGCCCTAAGAGTTTTACCTTACTTTTGTGACTAAATAACTTACTTCTAGGAGTTAAATTTATTATTTTCTGAATTATCTGGCCTAGTTTTTCAAAATTTAATCCACTTTAATAGATCCAATTTTTATTTACTTTGTCCACTCAGATTTGTGTTCTGTTTATAAAAAAATCCTTAGGAGAAAAAAAATCAGCCCTTATTTCCTCTTTTCAAAAAAGCAGTCAATATATGCATGAAAAAAATGTTCAACATCAATAGCAATCAGGGAGATACAAATAAAAACTACACTGAGACTCCATCTAACCCAAATCAGAATGGCAGTCAGAAAGAAGTAAAACAATAAATGCTGGTGAAGATGTGAGAAAATAGGATATCTTCCCCACCGTTGGTGAGATTGCACATTAGTACAGCTGCTTTGGAAATCCGTGTGTGGATTCTTCAGAAAATTGGGAACTGATCTACCACGTGATCCAGTTATACTACTCCTTGACATCTTTTCAAAGAGAATTAAATCAGATTATTATATTAATACATATATATCCACATTCAGCACAATTCACAGTAGCCAAACAATGGAACAAACCTAGGATTACAAAATTATGGTATATATACACACAGTGGAATTCTACTCAACAATCAATAAGAATAAAATAATATCATTTGCAGAAAAATGTATGTACCTAGAGAACCTTATGTTATGTTAAATTATCCAGTCACAGAAGAAAATATATAACCCTTTGATTTCTATGTGGAAGTCATAGAGTGATTGGGATACCAGAATTCAGATGGAGAAACTTCAGGGGATCCAGGGAGGTGGTCTAGGAAAAGGTGGGGTAGAGGGAGTATCAATGAAGGAATCCCTTCCATCTATATGTGAAATTATATATATATATATATATATATATATATATATATATATATATATAGTGTGTGTGTGTGTGCGTGTGTGTGTGTGTGTGTGTGTGTACATATGTGAAAATACCAATGCCAGTTGCAACATTGTGTATGGGGAAGGGGGTGAGTGGGGAGGGAGCCAGGAGAAAGCCCACCAAGAACTGTGTGTGTGTATGTCACCATGTGAATTATATTATGTTGTGAGATATAACACACCAATAGAAATACAAAATAGGTATCTAACTTTAACAAGCCTAGAACAGTGAGTTCTGTTGATAGAGAATTTTTCTATTCATTGATAGACAATTTCACTGCATGCTGGCTATCCCAAGGTGCTATTTACAGTTGACATCCTTTTCAACTTATAGGAAACAGCATGTGTGGAAGTGTAATGTGCAGGATAAGCTGCCGCCTCTCCACAGGCAGTCTTGAGACATAACACACTTATTTGCAGCTGTTCAAATTTAAGTGCCAAAAAAGCTGTCTCTTGTTTCTCCCACTCTCAGTTTTCGTTCTCACTTTCTAGAAATAAATCCTGATATCTTTAAACTTTTGATTCTTTTTATTTGGAATTTTTCCATCTTTTAGTAGTATCTTTATACCACCATTTTGTCATGTTTTATCTTTAGTGTTATTTATAATCTCTCTTTTTTGAAGATTATGATTGAGATCCATATATATATATATATTCATATATATATATGAATATATATATATATATATATATATATATATTCATAGATTCACTGTTTATATATCTAGTCTTTGCTGGAGTGTAATACAAAAACTTGATTTTATTAGCTGTCTGGTAATTTTGTTATTAAAAATCTTATACTGAAATGATCTCTGGAGAGAGAGAGGTGAATAAGAAGTTGATTCTATAGGAGTCTTTGATATCTTTAATTTCTGATATTCTAAAGCATAATGACAAGATAGCATCATGTGAATTGTTCCTTTTGCTGACACCTCTTGTACTATTCTACTTTTTGTTATTTTTTCTGCTGTTATTCATATTTTCATTCTAATTTTGGCAGATTTTAACTACCATACAAATATTTTATTAAAATTTAATAAGGTCTAATTGAACTTTAAAAATCATTTTTATTATTACAAAACATCTTGTATTATGTCAATTGCTTATTTTAAGAATGAAGTAATTTTAAATCCTTCTTAGAATAAAATTAATTTTTTATTATTTCTAATCTATTTTATAGAAGCACAAAACAGAATAAAACACTCTGTCGATTTGTGGCTTTCAAAATAAATTTTATGATATTTTAGTGGGGTTTAATGATGAGATTGAGACAATGCATATATATGTTCAACTTGTAATCATTATATTTTTTCAGAATTAATTTTTCTCATTAAAAAGTAAATTTTCTACTTTATAAGACTATATCTAAGCTCAAAATATGGGTTAAACACAGTTAAATTAGGAAGAAGGGGAGGGAAAAGAGAGGCTTCGGGAAGAAAAAAGATAAAAGAATATTATGTGCATATATGAATGTATCACTATGAAATTCACTATCATGTGCAGAAAGTAAGGGGTAGGCTTTGGAAGGGAAACAGACCAAGTTATACTGTGTGCAAATATGAATGTATCAATATGAACCTAAATATGATGTTCAATATCAAGGCACCAAATATATATTAATAAAAATATTTAGCTACATTTTGCACACTTGTCTGATAAGATTCACTTTGTGTTTGTCAAACATCCAGATCCCCAGATCTTTCACATAAAATATTCTGACTCAAGAAAAAAGATAAAAGAATATTATGTGCATATATGAATGTATCACTATGAAATTCACTATCATGTGCAGAAAGTAAGGGGTAGGCTTTGGAAGGGAAACAGACCAAGTTATACTGTGTGCAAATATGAATGTATCAATATGAACCTAAATATGATGTTCAATATCAAGGCACCAAATATATATTAATAAAAATATTTAGCTACATTTTGCACACTTGTCTGATAAGATTCACTTTGTGTTTGTCAAACATCCAGATCCCCAGATCTTTCACATAAAATATTCTGACTCAAAAGTTCTGACATATGATGAGTTTCTTTTTTTTCTCTTTTATATTCTTCAATTAATCTTACAATTAGATAAAAATTTATGCATGTCAACCTTAGCACTTTCCAATTCTACTGATAAGAATTAGAATCCTGCTTTCACTTCTAATTAACTAAATCAGAATTTATAAGGGAAGGGACATGGAAATGTATTTATCTGTTAAACCCTGGATGTGATTATTATCATAAGGGAAGATTAGAGAATTCTTTTCTAGGTCAAAGATGGAAAACAAGTTTCAATATGTTCATTCATGGACTTCCAGGAAGATGGTGACAGAGAAAAGCAGCGTTTACAAGTCCTGCTAAAACTCGATCTCTGTTCCACAAAGCAGCACTTTTCATAGCCAGAAAACACCATTAGCAGAGAAATAAAAACTGTAGACACAAGGGACAGAGAAAAAAGACTAGAATAACCAGAGACCAGAAATCAAGCCTGCAATGTGGCGGCGAGCCATGCAGGTGCCATCTTCCCTCACAGCACCAGGCTCCAGAGAGGAAAGGTAAACAAGGAGCTGAAGTGAGCAGCTGTGGATCATTCGGGTGCAATTCAGCAGTCCTTTCAGCACAATGAATGTGTAAAATTCCCAGTTGCCAAGCTCATCACGCCTTCCAGGGACACAGAACAGAGCTCAAAACCAGAAAAGAAATACGCCAACCTCACAGCCAAGGGCGTGTCAGCAACGCCATATTGCCAGTAGTGCCAGCCTCATGGCCAAGGGTGTGACAGCAGTGCCATATTGCCAGCAGTGACAACAACTTCACCACGCCCAGCCACAGCTCCAGATCTGAGCGTACAATAACTGTGAGTGTAATTGCGGCGCCTAAAGGAGAAATCTCTGTACTGAAATCCCAAGGACTTGAGTAGCTTTAATAATCTCCTTGGGTCGGATATTTTGCAGTCCAACCCAGTGAAGGAGTAGCAGTGGCAGAGATACCACACCCTAGTCGCAGCTCCCCGTGGGAAAACACCCAGTCTGGCACCCCCACAGTATTGTGCAGCCTCCATTAATTTCATGGGTATGAGACTTTGCGATACAACCCAGTAAAGGAGTAGTGGTGGCTGAGATTACAACAGACTTGAGATATAGAGCACCCTAAGTGAAGTCGTGGTGACCCAGGGAGGGCACACTACTCTGAAATCATGGGAAAGAGGAACAACAATAGAGCAATGAATGCCCACAAACCCATATTATCAGAACCTGATGACACAGAAATTCAGAGAGCTCCAGAAGATCAAATCAGGAATATAACTGTAGAAATAATACAGGACTTTCAGAAAGAATTTAGAGAGAGTCTAAAAAAATAAAGGAAGCAATCCTTGAATTGAGGTAAAGGCCTCAATTCAAAGTATAAACAATCGATTAGACCACATGGAGAATAGAATCTTGCTCCTAGAATATGATCACTCCAAAAACAAATGCATAATTTCTAACTTAGAAAAAGAATCAGACAGCAGGAATCTGACATTGAAGAAATATGGGCCCATTGTAAAAGAGCTAACCTAAGAATAATCAGAATAGACGAGGGAAAAGAAGGTGAAAGCAAAGGGATCAACAATCTCTTCAAGGAAGTAATAGCAGAAAATTTTCCAAACATAGAGCAAGAGGTTGATACACAGGTCCAGAAAACTTATAGAACTCTCTTTAGACAGGATCAGAGAAGAAGATCCCCACACCACATAATTGTTAAAATGACCAATGTGGAAGCCAAGTAGAGAATCTTAAAGGCAACAAAAACAAAAGGCCAAGTGATATTGAGAGGCAAACCAATTAGAATCACTCCAGACTTCCCAAACCAAGCCATGAAAGCCAGAAGGGCTTGGAGTAACATATTCCAAACTCTGAAAGAAAACAACTTCCAGCCAAAAATTTTCTACCCAGCAAAACTATCTATCAAATTAGATGGGAAAATAAGAAGTTTCCATGACAAACAGAAACTCAAGGAATTTATGTCTTCAAAACCAGCACCAGAGAAAATACTCAAAGAGATTAACTACAAAGAAGAAATAGGTAATACACACCAGAACCAGAGAAACAAGATTTTCCACCCAGCAGACAACTAAGCAAAGAAGAATATATTCATGTGTTTATAGGTTAAAATCTTTGGAGATTCATTATTTATTTCAGCCTTTTACCTATTTCTAAATTGTATTGTTTGCTTTTATTATTGCTAAGTTTTAGGATTTCTATTTGAATTAATATACCTTCAGATATAGCATTTGGAAATATTTTATCCCATTATATCAGTAACTTTTAACTCTGTTTACATTGTCTTTGGATGTACAATTTTTTTTATCTTTTAGGAAGTTTGTTTATTCTTTTGTTGCCTGTGCCTTTGAAATCATATCCATGAAATCACTGCCAATTTTAATGTTGTGAAGTATTATGCCCCAGATTTTCTTCTAAAAGTTAATAGTCTTAAGATTTACATTTAGGTCTTTTATCTATTTTGAGTTAATATTTGTATATGGGGTTAGGTAAGGGTCCAATTTTATTCTTTCTCATATAATTTTTATTTTTCAACAATATTTAGTGAAAAGATTATTATTTCTTTCACCAAATGTTCTTGGAAACTGTGTCAAAAATAACTTGACCATATATGGAAGAATTTATTTCTAGGCTTTTTATTTTACTCCACTGGTTTATATATCTGTTTTTATAGCAGTACTACATTGTTTCAATTATTGTAGCTCTCTAAGGTTTGAAATTAGAAAATGTACATCTTCTAGCTTTGTTATTTTTTGAGATTGTTTTGGGTATTAAGAGTTCATATTTCATGTTAGGATAGATTTTTTCTGAAAAAAAAAAATGTATGATAGTTTTACCTTAAAAAAAATCCTCTGGTAAGAAAGAAAGCAAAAAGAAGTACTGAAATGTTATCTCTAAGTGATCAAAAGTTTGATATCAGACAAATTAATCTGTTATGTGAGATTATCATTGTTAATTTTGGATAAATTGCTATAATATTATATGTCAACAACCAAGCCAAGCATGTGAAGGAGGGATGGGGAGAGAATGGGGTGGAGATTGGGTAGGAGCTAACTGGGCGATGTGTGCATGTATGTCTACATAAGTTTTTATCCCATTATGATGCATGAATACAGTGCACCAATAAAAACAATTAAAAAATTATGTCCATTCATTGTAATTGGCAATGATTCTCAGATTGGTTGTGTAGACAACTCCGAAGTCTTGCCTTCACTTCTCTATGAGACTTTTGTTATCAATTAGCAGAGCTGATATGAAAAATAGTTTATTCCTTAATATACTTATTCTCCAAATATCTACTGATATAGCAAACTTCATAATTGCTTAGGATATCCATGGTGCTCAAAATAAACTCAATGATTGCCATAATGCAACTTAAAGTCTGAATAGAAGATAGGCATTAATTATGCAATCATACAATTATGTAATTATAAAATGTGATAATTGCTTAGAAGAAAAATTACAAGGTATTATATGAGATGGGAAGATCTGATTTCATTTGGGTATTTAATGAAATCTTTTCTAAAGAAGATGAGTGTCACATATATAAGAACTTTTATAAATATGGTAAGTAGATACATTTTTCTGAATAAAAAATATATATATATATATATATATATATATATATTTTTTTTTTTTTTTTTTTTTTTTTTGCGGGTCTGGGGATGGAACCCAGAGGCATTTGACCTCAGAGCTACACCCCCTGCCCAATTTTTTACTCTTTATTTTGAAATAGGGTCTCACTGAGTTGTGAAGGGCCTCACTAAGTAGCTGAGGCTGTCTGTGATCCTTGGGTCTCAGCCTCCCAAATGCTGGAGTTACAAGCATGCACCGCCACGCCCAGCTGAATAAAATAAATTTGAATTAAAAGAATAAAGACTAAAAATGGAGCTACTATATAACCCAGGATGCCACTTTTGGGATCTCTGTAAAAATAAAAGTTAGAATACAGTGATACATGTATAGCCAAAGTTTATAGCAGCATAATTCACAATAGCCAAATTACGGAACCAACCAATGTATAAATCAACATACGAATGCACAAAGAAAATAAAATATATTAATACAATGAAGTTTTACTCAGTAATAAAGAAGAAAAAATTATGTCACTTGCAGAAAAAATGGGTAGAATTAGAAAGATAATGTTAAATGAGACCAGAGAGCATCAGAAAATCAAGGGCCACATATTTTTATTCATATATGAAAGCCAGAGAGAAATTGGAAAAAAAAAGTCCTTAGAAAAATTGGAGAGAGACAAGTAAAATAGTGAGAGGGGATTGGTAGAAGGAGGGAGGAGAAAGGGAAATGAGGAGAAAGAAAACAGACCAGTGTTATGTTCACATATTACATTATCATTACCAATCTCATTAGTATGAATGGAGAGGGAGGAAAGAGAAAGAGTGACTTTTTTAAAGAGAAAATCTGACTGTTTTGAGGAACAAGAGTAAATGTGAATGGGGACTAACTCAAACCCTTTGCGGACCTATACAGGAACAACATCCAGATCATGTTGTTAAAAAAAAAAAAAAAAAATTCCTCGGAGCTCTGGATGCCAGATGTCTGTGAGCTTTTACCCACAGCATTAGAAGGTACAGGAGGGCAAATAGTCACTTTTCTAATAGGCTTAAAAATTAAGCTAGATCAGTATGCATATTCTATGAATAACTGTCAAGAATTTGGGGGCAACTGTCATTTGCATAGAAAAGTAGCAGTCGTCATGTATTTTATTATTGATCTCTGCCTCAACAGCTAACTTTGTAATATCTACAAATGAAATATCAAATGCAGTTATTATTGTATTTTCTTCTCTGAGACAATTGTCCCTGACATCACTTACTGGTATTCATTCTTCATGTATTTTGGAACAACAACTGATTTTAATGTTAGCTTAGACTAAAAATTAATTATGAAAGCAAATAATTTATGCAAAAGACAATAAGCCAACCCTATACTTCTAAACCAAACATTGCTCTAATATCTTTCTCAACCACATCTCCTGACAATATTTTGCTAACATATTTAACCAGCCTTTGTTGATTATTACCTCTAATGTGAGCCAGGTACTTTTACGAACATTGATTTAACCATACATATATTGAACACCTTACTATGCATCTGACACCAGAAAAAGTACTGGGAAAAAAGGTAAATAAGACACAGTTACTTTCAACTGAGCTTAATTTCCTGAGGAGAGGAGATGTAGAGGGAATGGGCAAGTTCAAACAAGATTATGATAGAGTTTTATACAAAATATATAACATAATATAGCACAACATACTAGATGTTATCAGAGAGGCCTCAAAAGTGTATGTTATTTATAGGTGCAAGTTTTTAAAGTTTTGACTTAATATAGAAGTCATACATTTACATAAAAGAAGAAAAATACATGATTGAACTTGGTTTGAAATGGTGATTCTAGTTATAGTATGAAGAAAAGCAAGACTGATGACAAAATACCCAATGTGGATTAGGTTGAAATAGTCTAAATGAGTTACTATAAGACCCTAGAAAAAGGTTGAGAAGAGGACAAATAAAGTAAATTGGAATTATTTTGAAAATAGGCCTTAATACCATAACTGTAGGGTATAAGGGAGTTTAGTTACTATTTCGTCTGGGAGATTGATGGCATTTCAGAGACTTTGTCTTATTATATTGTCTTTGCAATATAATAGCCCTTAGCCTCAAGGTCAAAAATTCATAGTGCAGGTTTCACCAGCTGCCAAATATTTTAATTACACATTTAGGAAACAGAAAAATGACCACTGGGTGGATCCACACATGCAGGAGATCCATTAAAATTGAGAGATTTTCCAAAACTTTAAATTACACGACCCAATATTGCTTAGTTCCCATCTAGAGGAACATTATTATGCCTTGAGTTTGCAGAAAACAACAATTCAGAAATGTATCTGGAGGTCCTGAAAATATTTGCCCAATTCCCCTTTTCAAGTAGATTTTTTAAAAATTATTATATAACACCAGGCGTGGTAGCCCATGCTTGTAATCCCCGCGCTTGGGAGGCAGAGACAGGAGGATTGTGCAGGTTCGAAGCCAGCTGGGCGCGCTGACTTAGGAGACCCTGTTTCCAAATAAAAATGTAAAAATTGGTCTGGGAGCGTAGCCCGGAGGTAGAAGGGCTTCCAGGAACCCCAGTACCACCAAAAAAAAAAAATAAAAAATAAAAAAAATTATTATATAACTAGACTTTCGGAGAAAGAAAGAGGGAATTTTAGAATACATTTCTTCTGTTAATGTAAGGAACGTTGCTTGGGGACTTGGTGTTCTCTTTGGAAGATGGATTCCAAATGTGAAAATGGGCTTAGGCTGAGATAGTGATCAAGGTATCATGGCATTTTGTTGAGGCAACTTCTCTTAGGTTACTGGTCTTCCATATTTGATTTCCTCTGCTACTACAAGTGGACAAGCATCCTTATCTGGCCACCTATCTATTTTATACAGAGGGATGGCATGTTCTAAAACTAGCAATATAGCTACCCCAAATCCTTTATGGGTCAGATCTCAATTTGCTCATTAATAGTTATAGACTCATATTTAGCAGAATTAACTCCACCACCTCTCAATTTTTGATGGGTAGAAAGTTACAATCCCCACTCATATCACCAAGACATGTTTTATAGTTTCTTCCGCTGAAAGTAATAACCTACAGAGTAAAGTCAAAGGTGAAACAGTGTTGTCAGTGCCACTCCCACCAGATCATTTATCAGAGCCTGGGTAAAAATATGTCCCCTGGGCTTGTTCATGGACCTTCTGGTCACACATTCTACATCTAATTCCCACATGTTCACTTTCAAGAGCAGTTTTATTTATTCTTCCTTCTTCTATGGCATTTCTAGCTTTGTAACAAAATACTATTTTATATGCTTTGAGGAAATATCCTAATAGAATATTTAGCCATATCCTGTGATCATTGTGTGGATACTAAATTTTACATTTACAAGTCAATAAACTTTCAACCATCTCATTTTTATATTATTTTCTCTTGACTATAAACTCAGATTCCAAGCCCACTTATGTCTTCCATATACTGTTGCTTTGTAAATACAATATTTACCACTTCTATTGAGTATATAACCAGCTACATTATGCAACAACTTAACCCTAGTTATGGGAGTGGAAGTCCTGAGAATAAGTAGGAGTATTCCTGAGGAGTACACCTCTTGAGTAACAGGATAAGGCCTCTGAATTATTAATCAACTCGTGTAGTAGGGTATGGAGCATATTGAAACCTAATGGGGTTGACAGTTATAAACACTTAGAAGGGCCAAAGGATTCTGAGAAATCCAAAAATTTCATGGCATGCACATAGGTTTTCCCATATTATATGTCAAAATCTCAGGATTTTTCTTTCAGAGCCCTGACCTTGACATAAAGAAAAGCTTTCATGAGCTTTTACTGTCTTTGAAGTTAATCTCTCTATTAAGTCTCTGGCTTGATCCTCAGCTTTCTCTACCTCTCATTGCAGAAGAAGCTTTTATGCCCTACTTTAAATATCTGGTATTCTCCTCAGCTCTACTTGTATTTCAGTGGAACATCACTAGCATTTAAGAATAATCAGACAAGCATGTTTTTGTACAGCATTTCTTCCAAACACCTAAACCCTAGCTTATCCAGTGCATGCCCTTCTACCAGTATACCTTCGTTATTTACCACCACTGAAAGGTGTTACTGGGCCAGAGCACAGTAGTAGAGTGTTTGCCTGTTACACACTAAGCCATGGATTTGAATTGTAGAAAGACAGAATAGTTGGACCACCATCTTAGGCCAGGTTCATGTGTGTCTGTGTGCTCCACCTGCCCTCAGAGTCAGGATCTCTATTGCCAGATGGGTGGAGAAAGATTCAGGTTTTTAGTCAATATACAAGTTAAACAATTACAATTATATTCAGCTTTAAATCTTTTGCCCTCTTTTGCTTCTTTACCTTTCTGTTCTGTTTGTTTTATTTAGATTCATTAAATCATATAATTTTCTTCTATGCGTTTTAATGTTTTAGTTGCTAAAATAAAGATTACAATATGCAGCTTTGACTTACTAGACTACCTTGTATCAGTAATTTTACCAATACCAAGAGAATGCAAATAACTTAAACTCTGTTAACTGATTTTTGTGGGTTTTTTAGTATTCTTTCATTGGTGCACTGTAACCATACATCATATTGAGGTTTAGTGTGATAAAAGCATGTTTACATAAAAACTGGTGTATTTTCTCCTAGATAACACTCCATTTCTTCTCTTTTCCCATTTGTAATATTGAAATTAATATAGATAGCTTCACAAATATACATAGGATTATTTTAACTGACTTCTTCATCAAGTAAACCTTCCCAATCTCTATCCTCCTCAAACTTCTTCCACTATTCTACTGGCAACTATTTCCTCATTTTTGGAAATCAATTTTTTTTCGATTTCTCTTTAGCTTTCGCACGAGAGAAAACATAGCATTTCGAGTACATCAATATTACTTCGGGTGATTATTCTTTCTGCTTTCTAGATGGTATTTTTTTATATTTTAATGAAGTTTCCTCAGGATAAATATCTTAATGGCTTTTTGTTTTGATGAGTTTTTTTAAGAATAAATATCTTGATTTCAGTTTATTTATAAATATGTTTATATTTGAATGAGATTTTTATCATGAATAGAATTATAGAAATCAATTTTCCTAGCACTAACATTTCTTTGCCCCTTTCCAGGGTTTCTGATGAAGTCTTATTATTTCATCTATGAAGGACATAAAACCATAAATGGCTGATTTTCAAATTCCCCTTTGTTTTCTACTTTGTAGCTATATCAATAATGTAGGTATCTACCTGTCTACTAGAGTATTTTGAAGCTATTTGAAACAGGATTTTATTCCTTTATTTCTATTTCTATATTTTACATGGTTAAATTTTTAAATACTTTATTGATGTATTAAAGTCTCAGATCTTAATGTAGTTCATAGAAATAGTGACATATAAACACAAAGCACTGGCTGAGTCTTCCAGGCACCATCCCTCTTCCCAAATGAAACACTTCCACTAACATTCTTTTTTAAAAGATTTATAAGTGATTGGTTTTTAATTTTTTTAACATTGCTGCTTTTTTCTGTTAACTTTCAGGCTATAATGACAATTTTAAAACATTTTACTACATTACATTTGGCTTCATATTTTCTGTGTTTCTCATCTTCTGTATTTTTTTGGCCTCAATCTGAAAATTTCTTGTACCATCTTTCACTTCATTAACCTATTATATAGTTTATAAGTTGCTATTTAAATTATTATTTTCTTAATTTGTCACCATACATTATTTTTACCTATCATTTATAGTGTGTGTGTGTGTGTGTGTGTGTGTGTGTGTGTGTGTGTGTGTGGCTAAGGATTAAACTTAGGAGCATTTTACCTCAGAGCTATACCCCCAGCCCTATTTTATTTTTGATTTGGAAACAAAATCTCCCTAAATTGCTAATGGGGCCTTGCTAAATTGTTGATGCTTGGGCTCAAACCTGACATCCTCCTATCCTCAGCCTCCCAAGTACTGAGATTTTAAGTGTGTACCACCATGTCTTGCTCATAAATCATTCATAAATTACATTCTCTACTTAAGCTTTTCATCTATTTCTGTTTGTCAAGCAAGTTAATAGTCTGAGATTGACATTTTATGACTAATAATGAAAAAAAACTAAAATCTTGTGTGAGTAATATTATTGCTTGTTTCTTTTTTCTTTCATTTTTATTTTTTATTTTGTCCCATATTCTACTATAATTGAGAGATACTTTTAAGAGCTGCACTTTGTAAAATTTCTTAAAAGTAAAATGTCTTTGCACAGTATTACATTTTGCACAAAGATTTTAATACAGTTGTGTTGAGCTACTGGAGTTTGGCCAGATCACCTTCATTTGTCTGTTTTGTAGTTGAGGCTTTATGAGTCCTTATTTGCTTTGTCTTTATTTTTAATCACAACCCTTAATTTTTTATGATGTGATGCTTATTGCAAACTTGCTACTTGAGGTTTTCCACTGAGGTATCTTTCGGAGCCCCTCATTATTTTTGGGGGGTGATTTCTTTACAATTACTTCCCCAGAATTTTGAAATAGTTGAATCTGTGCCTCATTTCTAGATGCCTGGAACTAAGCTTGTTTACTATAGAAACTATCAAATGTTCTGGGCAAAATTGCAGACAGTATTTGAGGCCTACCACTCTACAGCAAACTGTCCTGCCATATCTTTCTTATTCAAGTCATGGTTGCCTTGGTTTCCTGACCTCTGATTCTGTTTTCTTCATCCAATGAGATGAACACAACACTAGGCTTCTTTCTCTTAGGTTTCCACCATCATCACTGAGGATCTGAAAATGAATCGGGAGGGAGGAGATATATAGAGGAAAATTTGGGGGGATGTCACCTCAATGTAATCTTTTGCCTTCTTAAGTCTAGTACCCACAAACTTTGGCTGTCTTATTTCTAAGGGATTCAAATAACTTATGTTTGGATTTTTTTCTGTTTTCTCTGTAGGCTTTACATTTATTTTCTTCAAGGTGATATTTGATACATGCTACTCCCTCACAGACAAAAGAGAATTTCACAATTCTGTGTTTAAAGATAGAAATGGCACATTTGTTTCCAGTATATGACTAGCCTTGACATGTTTCTTAATTATGTGTCTTGTTATCAAAATGCCAAAATTCAGAGATATTGTGAGAAATGTTAAAACTGTCCCAAATTTGTCTTGTGATTCCAGCAACATGCCAGGGCAATTTTTCATATTTGATGACCTCTGAAGAGAGGATGAGCAGTTACTCTCCAATGAAGAAAGGTTAAAAAGAAAAGCCACAAGCAGAAACATAATAACTTGAGGAAAATTGCTGGAATAATTCCTATTGGCTGTGATATAATGGGGAATGTTCCTCCACCTCCACATAAAAACACAATTCATTTTAGAGTCTATACTCACACCATGACATGTAACATATGCTATTTTTAATGATTTGAAATAAAATATTAACAAAGTGTTGTGACTGATAATTTTAGTAGCAACTATGTATGTTTAAATTTCTTTCAGAGGTGTCACAGGCTCACTGCTTTATTAGTCAATATAGGTTTTTTGTATTACAAGAAGAACAAAAAAAGTAATGTTCAACTTCTTAATGATAAGGTTTTTCACCCTTATTGCTTCAAGAAAGACTCTGGAATGTCTGATATGCCTCCCCACTTAAATTGGCTGCACCCAGACAGAAATCAGCAAATGTCTCCAAGTCTTAGAAAAACAGAAAGAGTTTGAACTTTGGAGGGTAATATGAGTGGGTCGGTACACCATGTATTGCCCAAGAAGAGTTTAAAGGGCCAAATATAAGATGGGGGGTGTGTGTAAGTTAGATAAAGTTTTCTCTGGAAAATGTCAAAATAAATAGACAAGTTGCCCTAAAATAAAGCAAAATTAGAATCAGGAGAAAAATACTGCAATAAAAAAAGAAAAAAAAATAACAGAAGACAACAAGAGAATGAGAAACAATGCTGAAGGCACAATTGAAAATGAGCAGGTAAGTAACGAGCCATAGGCTGCACATAGGAACTTTCACCTTTACTCATAAAAGAGCTGTGTTTACAGGAACATTGCTTCTCTACAGAAGTGAGTGGGCCATGGAGGCAGGAGTGAATATATGAGGTGGAGGCCAATATTAGTGGTCACCTGGCATGTGGGAAGATGTGTAGAATATGCTAGCATCATGGAGGTCTGAACTAGGTTTTGATATGCTGCTTACAGTCATCTATTGTACACTGTTAGTCATTGTGTACTGACCCATTTTGGCTATAGAAAATCCTATACATTTTTTTTTGAAGATTTAAAGAAGTTTATTAGAAATATAGAAATACAGAAAATAGAAATTCAGCCCCATGCCAAAATGATGTGTGTGTGTGGGTGACTCGAAATGAATACACCAAAGGGATTACACATGGACTTGGCCTTTTATACCCATGACCTCCATCTTGTTTGCGTGACTCTGATGTAGTGAATGTCCCTGTAAGGTACCTCCCCTTAACCCTGAAAGATACCTCCCCCAGCAAGGTGTGGCAAGGTGTCTTCTTTCATGGAGGGCAAGGTCAAACCCTGCTCCCTCCTCCCTAGATCATCATGTAGATCTGTCTTTAGATAAAAGCCTAGTTCTGCTCTCTTAAGATCTGTCTTTAGATAGAGAAAGGCCTTGTTCTCCTCTCCTATTGACTTGTTAATTACTTTGAACTAGGTTAATTTACATTGGAATAGCTGCCTGTTTTAGGCAGAAATCAAGTCCTTTCTTTACCCATGTCTGCTGCCATTTTGACACAACTATTTTGAAATATACCAATTATTTTCTTTTGAAATATATTAATAATCAGAGCTTTCCCAAATCTTCCTAGGCCGTTCCCAATACTGGTACATTCCCCCCTCTGTCTAGTAACTTCCTGACACCTGTCAGGCCAAAGGTAGATACAGAAAATACATTCTGACATTTTCAATTTTACAAACATTTAACACGAGCTCAATTTCCATTAATTTTTTCCCTATTTCTATTGCATGAATGTACCCCTCAGCAAAGGAATAAGGACGTCGAGTCGGTCATAAACTGCTTCGAGCTGAACAGGGGCGAAGTTGGGGGGCCCCAGCTTTAGGGTAACATTCATGCATGTAGTTGGCATGGGGGAATCAGATGGGTCCGTGCCGTGTGTGTCTATGACAATCCAAAGGGCCGTGATAGATGTCTGTCAGGTTCTGTCTGTCAGAAAGCTTTAACCCTATGAGATAACATTTATAATACAGGTTAATCATGAGACCTTAACATAGCACTTAAATGAGAAATTAAACTGTTTTGTTGACTTAAGCTGAAACACACAAAAGTGGGATGTATTAAGTTTATTTCGCAACACGTGAATCCAGAAATCATTACTGTGGAGACCTGAAATAGGCTTTGCAATAAAGATTTTGGATGATTTGATGAGTGTCAGATTACCTGGACAAAACAGAAAAACCCATACTTTTTAGAATTTCATCTGCATCTCTTTCCTAATTTTGCATTTCTTCTCACCCTGCCTTTCTGTTTTTTTTTCCAAAGCTCAATTTCTGTCTTCCTCCTCTCACTCTTTCTAGATTTTACTTTCCCCCTTCTTATTCTCTTTCCTTATCCTCCATTTGCCCACCTTTCAAAATCCTCATTCTATTTGAAGAGGACTCAGTCTAGAATTATTGTTAGAAGAGTGAGATTAAAGGGAAATTCAAAACCATATATTTCAGTATTTTACTATACACAGAAACTCCCTCTATCATACCCAAAACATTTTTATATTATTTTTATTAAAATATGCAGTCATAAGCATACTTCTTAAGTTTCTTTTTTCATGGTTAGTCAAAATGTTAGTAACATTTCTTAGAGTGAATTGAAATCTGTTACTCTCTACAGTTAGGCTAGTTATCCAGCCTAACTTAAAGAAACCATGAGTCATTGTCATTGACAGGTCAATAGTATTGGGTCCTACATGATTAGAGTAGATTAAATCCACCAAAGATAATGAATTTTCTGCATCAACCAGAAGGTTTAGTTAATATCCAACTATAGCCATTCCAGATAATAGAAGACAATATACATATAATAAATCTGGGATACATGTCTGATTTGGGATTCGCTTTATAATTGACTCTTGGTTTTCCCCTAATGCCTTGCTATTTTGCAGAGCTTTTATTTTATTTTAAGTAATTAATTTATTTTTGTGTGTGTGGTACTGGGGTTTCTGGAAGCCCTTCTACCTCCAGGCTACACTCCCAGACCTATTTTATACTTTTATTTGGAAACAGGGTCTCCTAAGCCAGCACGTGTGGCTGGCTTTGAACCTGTGTGATCCTCCTGTCTCTGCCTCCCAAATGCAGGGATTACAAACGTGTGCCACCACACCCGGCCTTTTTCAGAGCTTTTAGAGTAGAACCACATTGAGTTGTTTTCCTTCTAACCTGAAAAATTATGTAACAACCAAAAAAACAAATGGAATTGAGGAATAAAGATAAAAATGTAAGATGATAATTCCTTATCATGATTTGAAGCTGTCGATTGCTGCAGAATGATTTCTAAATTAAAAAACCATGGGTGACAGGTTTTAAACTCCTTAGGGATTTTACTGTCACTAATATAAGGTCAAATCTATAATAGGTAGTGATTCTGACTTATAGTCATAAGACCTCAGTTTAAATATAGGTGTTGCCACTACATTACTATATAACTCTGGTCCAGCAAAATAACTCCTTTAACTCAATTTTACCACTGACGAAATAGTTCTAAATATATATATATATATATATATATATATATATATATATATATATTCAGTAAAGCATTATGAGGTACTTAGATGTAGTTATATATAGTTTTTCTCCACTGGATTCTGCAATTTGAGAATAACACCTTAAATTACCTTTCTTCATATTTCCCAGGCCAGTTCTGAAACACAGAATTAGGTATTCAAAATTTCATTAAAAATTATATCTGTAGCATTTACTTTTATTCCCTCATATTTTGTGAGTATGCAAGTTCCAGTAAATAGAAGATAAACTCTTTAAAGCCAAATATTATCATAAAGTTTAGAAAATCTTGTTTGTGTTAGTAAGATTACAAATCATTTTGCAAGGGATAATCTTATATTTATTTTAAAATATATTACTTTAAGTAGATTATTTCTTCATATAAGGTAGACTTTCTCCTGAGCTTTCAAAATACAATATTAAAGAACAGAGTTCTTCAATTAATTTGCACTGAATAATGAATAATCTAGCATCCCCAAGTAAGAAAACACCAAATATCTCCTTTAAGTTACATTTATTTCATAATTCCTAGAATTAAAAATAAGAAAAAATCATTATAATTTATGTTTCATGAAAGTTGACTAAAATGTTCTAGGGTAATTAAAAGATTAACAAGGTATGTTGGGGTAAAGTTACAGAGGACTGGGAATTCCAGGTAAGAAACAGACAGTTGTTAGGACAATGAAAAGTCACTTACATCCAATACTTGAAATATACAAATAGAAATTTACAATTTTTATAATATGACTGCAAGAGATTTCCTAATGATGAACACAGGATTCCTTGAGCAAGATGCTATTATTGTTAGATCATAACAAATTTTTCAAGTGAAGATGCCTAAAACTGCTTAATAAATCATTTTGTCTCTATAATTGTTAAGATATGGAGAAATTCCCATGCTTATATAAAACATTTCCAATAAAATGGTGCTAATAAACTTAAATGCTGCTCATTATTATAAAGTGCTTGGTTGATTATACAGCATACTCCACTCATGCAGCTGTTAAAGGTTTAAGAGACAATCACACATCAGAAGTGTATGTCTTGTTTGTCTTGTTCTAAACAGTATTTTGCCTGTAATTTAACACACAATTGACATTTGTATGACATGCAATTCAACAAGCATCATTTTTAAGTACAACTTTAATTTGGAGATGTTAATTGTCTCTGAAAATTCTTTAGCGATGCGAGGTCTGTTCATTCTCCTTAGTGTATTCCATAATAATTTGGACTCCTTTGCAATTTATTGCACTCTTTTGTATCTTTTCTCTTTATGGATACAAACTTGTGCTATTTAAAACCTATCTGCCTCACTGCCCCATAGAAAAGTGACTCTGAAAACACTTCTTGTTAACGCATACATACAGTTCACTCAGAACAGTCTAATTTTTGAGTGCAGCATAGACAGTGTCAGAATTTCTCTGGTTGCATAATTTTGTTTCAAGATAAGTGTTCTGTTTTCTTGTCCTCCATTACAATGACTATGACAGTGGTACTTTTACTACACTAATGGAAATAGTTCAGTAATAATAAAAGGTAAGGTTTAATTCTTGTAGAGACACAAAACAGTATCTAGTGCCTTGAAATATATTTTTTTTACTTTTCTGAATATTTCTCTTAGAAAGCAGTTGATTTTTCTTATATACTACCTTAGAAATGGAGAAACTCTAGACAAAGAAGGAGATACTAGAGATGAGCGAATAAGGCAACCTGAGGGGATAGGAGGGGGGAAGAAGGAAATTCTCTAATGTTCATGATGTATATTAACAAATATATCAAAGTCAATCACTAAGCCAAACATGAGAAGGAGGGATAGGGAAAGAATAGGGCAGGAATTGGGTAAGGTGTAATTGGGCAATGTGTGCATGTATGCCTCCACCATCTTGTATTCCATTAAGATGTTTAGCTACAATATACCAATAAAATGTTTTAAAAAAAGATTTTGTGTTTCTATTGTCAAGAATTGTTATTGCTTTTAGACTGTCTCAGTCAACATTCTTACTGATATAATATAAAACAACTGATCATATAATTTATGTGCTCACAGTTTTTGGAGATTTCAGGGTTTTCCCCATAGGAAGCTGAGGTCTACAGAGCTCAGGGCATGGCTGCAGGAAGCAGAGAAGGGAGAAGGCAAGAGCTCTGCTACTCACATCCTGAATGCCTGAAGCATGAGAGAGCCAGTAAGAAAGGGGATTCAAAGAAAAAAGCAGTCCCTAAGGCCACACCCCCAAGGACATACTTCTTCAACCACATTCCACCTGCCCTGGGATATGATTCAGTAAATTCACCACAATGAATTTACCCACTGATGAGATGACAGTCCTCATGTCTTAATGCATGAACTCTGAATATAAGCTCTTCAGATTATACTCTCTATATAACCATAAGAATGACAGAAGGCCTAGTAAATAGAGTGAAGCCTTATAAATGTATGCAGATTGTATCCTCAGTGGAAGAGAACTGAAAAAAACAAAATAAAAACAAAAACACAAGACACATAGTTACAACCACTTCATTATCACAAAATGCCCTCTGTCAAGAGCATTGCAGCCAGGCATGGTGGCGCACGCTTGTAATCCCCATGCTTGGGAGGCTGAGACAGGAGGATTACACAGGTTAGAAGCCAGCCTCAGCTACTGAGTGAGGCTCTCAGCAACTTAGTGAGACCCTGTTTCCAAATAAAATATAAAATTGGTCTGGGAGCATAGCCAGGAGGTAGAAAGTCTCTGGGTTCCACCCCCAGTACCACCCAAAAAAATAATAATAATAAAAAAAAATAAAGCATTGCAGTACATCTCAAATACTGATACAGTCTGGCATTATCATAGCATAAATGCAGACCAACCCTGCATGGTGGTGCACGCTTTTAAGCCCAGCATTTGGGGAGGCTGAGACCTAAGGATTGTGGTGTGTAGACAGCCTCAGTTACTTAGAGAGGCTCTTTGCAACTCAGTGAGACCCTGTTTCAAAATAAAGAATAAAAAAAAATATGAATGGGGGTGTAGCTTGGAGGGAGAATGCTCCTGAGTTCCATTCCCAGTACTGCTAAATACATACATACATACATACATACATACATACATACAGACCTGAGTGTCAAGAAAACTGAGTCCTAAGCTTTAAACCTAAACCTTTGTATATTTAGACTAGTACCTAAATTCCAGTCTTTCATTTCTAAATTCGGATGCACCAATTTTTATAGATTTTAAGAAATCTTACCAAAGATGTGTAAGACTTTTAAATGTAATTCAACTTCATATCATTGTAACTTTGCATCCTAGACTTAATCTTCAAATAATTGAGAATTCACCAATAAAACATAATTAAAAATGATTAAAAAGATGAAATCTATCCCCATACACAAGCAACTAACCCAAGGAAATATCCCAAATAAATAATAAAAATTCTGTTTGCCAATCATTCATGATGAGCAATCTGAGATTTGATTCTCTGATACAGAAGTAAATTAGATGCTTGACTCATAATACAAAATAAATGCTTTGGTCTTTCACTTACTGCACTAAAATATTTAGAAAGCACATGTTTAGTACATGATGATCAAACTTAAGTTCATATTACTTGGCAATGGAGTCTAAAAACAATATCCATGGTTTCTAGATGAGATTTTTTTTTATGGCTCTGAAGGCTAAACGTTTGTCTCAATAAGTGATTTTTTTTTTTTTTTTTTTGGTGGTACTGGTGTTCCTGGAAGCCCTTCTACTTCTGGGCTACACTTCCAGACCTATTTTACACTTTTTTATTTGGAATCAGGGTCTCTTAAGCCGGCTTGGCTGGCTTGGAACCGTGGCGATCCTCCTGTCTCTGCCTCCCAAGCATGAAGATTACAAGCCTGCTCCACCACGCCGGGCAATAAGTGCTTTTTTATAAGAATAACAGCTGATAGATATTGTAATGTACTATAAAATTATTCAACTTAGAATTAGAGGCTATGTAACTAGCTTTTCTATCATGGAACAATGGAGTGAGGCATAATGTATTGCTTTAAATTATTTGTTCCTCAGTGTCCTTATTTATAAAATAAAGACAAAAACTGATATTTTGTAAAGATTTTTTGGACGTACAAAATGATAACATGTATATATTTGCATTCTATGACAATGAATGAATATTCAAAACTTTAGTAGCAGTAGTAAGCTTAATAGAACAGGAAGTGAAGAAAATATTCCATAGGCTTGGTATCAATGGCTTCTATATTCAGGAAAAAATAGGATTACATATAAATAAAAACATATGAATAAAAAGGCCTTTCACTCACTAATACAGCTAATACAAAGAATAGAAAATAAATTGGATGAGGGCTTGGCTACTCATCCAATTTATTGTACCAAGTAATTGTACTTGGTACAATTACTTGGACTACTATAACAAACTACCATAATCTGAATTGTAAACAATAGACATTTCTCATAGTTCCAGTTATGGACACTGGAAGTCCAAGATAAAGGCATTGTTAAATTCAATGTTAGCTGAGGACCGACTCTTTTGTTCAAAAATAGTCATCTTCTCACTGTAACTTCATATGGCAGAAAGATCAAGGGATCTTTCTGAAATTTCTTTTATAAAGGACTAATCTCATTCACAATGGTTCTACCCTCATGACCTAATCAATTCTTAAATCCAAATACTTTCCTATTGAAGACAACATTTTTTGTGTGTGGTTACTACTCATGGTTGCACTCAGGAGCATTCTCTATTTTGCCAGTCACACATCTTTTTAGCAAATATTACACTTTTATAAATTTACACAGTATATTATTACTATATTATAGTAATATATTCAACAATATATTACTATAAGAGAAAGATCAGAAATTGTTTATTACTTAAAAAAACAAATTGGAAATTAATCTGGTTATCAGAGACAATGGTGATAATAGTAAGAAAAATTCTTTTGTTGAAACCACAACCCTGAGGATAAACTAATTCATCCACCATTTTTATTTATTTTTATTTATTTATTTTTTGCAAATCTAGGGATGGAACCCAGGGGCATTCAACTTCCGAGCGACACCTCCTGCCCTATTTTTTATTCTTTATTTTGAAACAGGGTTTCACTAAGTTGCAGAGGGCCTCACTAAGTAGCTGAGGCTGTCTGTGAACTCCGATCCTCCAGTCTCAGCCTCCCAAATGCTGGGAATACAAGCGTGAGCCACCACGCCTGGTTCATTCACTATTTCTTTAGACTGTGTGTTATACTATCAGAATAACTTATTAGAGAATTTAAAAAATTACAAGGACTCAGTCTTTGTGTAATCATGAACTTAAAGATCTCAAACTTTTTACTCAGTTAATATTTTTTGACTTCTAATTAGATTCACACAGAAATCTCAAAAACAGATGGAAACTTTAGAATAAAAAAAGATGAAAACTTCTAGGAATACAATAAAAGGAATGTAAAATGTTTTAGCTATATTGCTGAATTTAATCTGTTTTAAAGATACTAGTTCAGGTCCAGATATTTGTAGATATCCAGCTTGGCTGAATTAATTTATAGTTTTCAATAAGCCAAATTTGACTAAAATATTTCTCAGTGAATTTTTGCCATCACGCCAATAGGCCTCAGGGTATTACCAGTAATTTATTATTGATAATGTGTCTTTTTCTACAAAGAAAAAGATGAACAAAGAATAAAACTCTGGATAACCACATGGCAACTCCATTCTATGACCAATGAATGAGCTTTTGGTCAGGCAAGTTAATCCAAAGCAAATAAGCATGAATTCTTAGATATGAGCAATATAGAATAAATGTAGATGACTTACACCAATATTACAAAAATGAGAGAGTCAGGCTCAGTTAATAGGAAGAATGAAGATGTGGAGTCAAAACCAGAGAGAAGAATCAGTGCATCAAGACCAGTACTATTCCCACAGACTGCACTGACATGCCTATAAGCTCCAGTCCACGTATGTTTTCTCTCTCTTCTAGGATGGAAATTCCTTCTTCTGAAATTGAACTGAAGGAAAGCATACTAGATTTTCACCCAACCAATTTCTAAATGATTAACTCAGAAAGCAAATGTCTAGTTTTCCAGTGTCAGTAGTAGGAGACGGCCTCTGCCTAACATTAGACTCACATATTGAGTGAGAAAAATTCCACTTTTGGAAGAACATTTATTTCTTGGAAGTTAAACAAACAAAAAAGAGAAGTAATCACTTAAACTCATATAGATAAAATTGGAAAGACGGTGTAGATGATAATGGATGATGCATAGGCTTTGTTATCATGTTGATCTATGTGTGAATTTTATATCCCCTACTTTCTAAAAACATCACTGACACATTTCCTATCCAATCTGAGCATCTGGTGCTTTGGAATTTCCATGAGAGTAAGAAATGTGCCATCCTTGTTGGCTATAGTAATCCTAGCAGCTAGAAAGATGTCTGGCAATGAGCAAAGGCTCTAAAATACTTCTTGAATAAATAACAAGGCCAAATCCCACTATTTCACATAAGGACAGCAACATGCAATATGCGTCTGAAATAATAAAACATTTTGTTTGTTTTCAAAATTATTAAACTGTCATAGTTCTTCAGACTAAGCACTAGGAAATAAGGGAAACAAATTTGTTTTCTGTTTTTGCTTTTTATTTTGTTAGTTTTTTCAAACTTCTTTTACTTGTGCTTATATAATTATTTGAAAAGATTTCCATATTTGGATTATTTGGTCAATATTGATGAATGAAAAGTATCAGATAAATGGAAATACTCTAAAATAAAAAATTCTATAGGTTTATTGTTTAAATATTTCCAATAAAATGTTTTAACTGAATGATGAAAATATGAGTAACAATTCTATACTTAAATAAAGCAGTTATAATTTTTTAACTAGTGTATTGTAGTCATAAATCTTAATGGAGTACAAGATGGTAGAGGCATACATGCACACATCACTCAATTAGCCCTTACCCAATTCTCACCCCATTCCTTCCCTCTTCCTTCTTCTAATATTTGGCTTAGTGATTGACTTTGATATGTTTGTGTATGTACATCATGTACATTAGGAATTTGTCTCTTCCCCCATTTCACTTAGGTAGGGCACCTTATTGCTCATCTATGGTTTATCTTTCTTTGTCTAGAGTTCTTCCTATGATCCCTTTTCTCCATAGCTTCCTCATATTAGGGAGAGCATCTTACTTTTTGTGACTGACTAATCTCACTTAGCTTAAATTGTTTTCCAGTTCCATGCATTTCCCTACAAAGGTCATAATTTTGTTCTTCTTTTTGCTGGGTAAAATTCCATTGTGTACACATCCCATAGTTTTGCAATCCATTCATCTGTTGATGGACATCTTGGCTAATTCTATAGTTTGGCAATTGTAAATTGTGCTGCTATGAGAGATACATATACATTATTTTGTTAGTTTTGTTTCCATTATTTTTGGTAGGTACCCAGAAGTGGTATTTCTGGGTCACATGGCAGGTTTATTTCCATTTTTCTGAGGATCATTCATATTGTTTTCCAAAGTGGTTGCACTAATTTGCAATCCCCTCACAACGTATTAGAGTTCTCATTTCTCCATATCCTTTTCAACATTTGTTGTTGTTCTGGTTTTGAACAATTGCCATTTCTAACTGAAGTTAGTTAAAATCTCAGGGTAATTTTGATTTATATCTCTTTGATCACGAATAATGTTTAACTGCAGTGCCAGCAGTCCTGGCACAATTAAATAAGATGGCACCAGAGTCAGAGTCATTGGGGGTGGGAGGAATACTTAAGTCATCTGTTATTTTAGCTTTGTTTCTGTCATCTTTCAATTTTCATTTTTCTGTTCAATTTAATGCTGGTTTTTTCTCTTGTCAAGATGATATTTTTCAAGGCAATAAAGATGGTGTGTTAGCAGGACTGAGATGTGCGGTCTCCCTCCATAGCCATCTTCCCGATACCCTCTTAATCAATCTTTATTAACCTCAGACCTTTCTTTTCAATTCTCATTTCTATTTTCTGTTCTCCACTTTCACCTTTCCTTCTGTTTAATACCATCAGGCTTCCATTTTCAAATTTCCAGTAGTGTGGTCTTCAGTAGCCATTTCTTTATACCTTGGTTTTCTCAGTGTTGACTAACTTTCAGGAACCTCGGTACCATGTCTTTGGGATCCACCACAAAACAAAACTGACAAGCAAACAGTGATAATTTTTTAAATTTTTCTTGGTGATACATTCCACTAAATACTATATTTATAGTAGTGAACAAGAAAGGAAGCATATAGATCTTAATCTCCGTAGGCTATCTTCTCCCTTTCACACACCAGTTCTGTCTCATACCTGCTTTTAGGCAGCTATCATCATGTCTGTCAACCTTTTGTGCATCTATTGATTCCAGATGGACCACTAAATATTTGGCTTCCTATTGGATAAATGTGTCTCTATAGCCATAATTTCATAGTCTCCTGGAACAAGATATGCTCCCAGAATGTAGATGAGAAATTGTTACAAGGAGGTTTTATTATAACTACTATTAGGCTAACATTGTTGAACATGTTTTAAATGTCAGGCTTTATGCTACGTTCTTCAATGTGCAATTAGTCTTTTATTCTACTCAAATATCCAGTGAAATATGATCTATTATTATCCCCATATTACAGATAAGAAATTGACTTTAAATAGGTCACGGGGCTTCTAAGTCATATTGCTGACTCTAGCATACAATGTGAAACTGTTTCTAGAATCCTTACCTCGGTTTTCTGTTTTCACAAAGGAATATGAAAATGTATGTGTGTATGTATTATATATATACATATAATCTCTGTAGATACAAATATAAATATAAATACCCATGTATTTATTATACATAAAATCTCCATATATATTATATGTATATATAATTATATATATACCATGTTGTGTGTACACATATACAAATATGTCTTTATACTTTTAGTTTTTCTTTTCCTCAAAAATGGAACTCATTTTCTTAAGGGACAATGAGGACTATGCAAAGGTAAGTATGGGATGAGAATAGTTTTTATAAGTCATATCATTAAAAGAGCTTTCAGCCTAGACATCTTATGATTCATATATAGCTAGACAGAGCAGAAAGGTCATAATTCAGCTTGGTGGTATGGCATAATTGTGACGTTTCTATTACCCTGTAAATATATTGAGATCTGAAGTAGCAGAGAATAGCATTAGGGAGTTACATTTTAGAAATTAATGCTTAAAAAATGTTAGCTTCTCTCAAAAACAACACAAGACTGGTGTGTAGCTCAATCATAGTGTTTGCTTAGCATGCAAGAGAACCTGTATTTGATCTCCACATAAAACAATATATTTAATAATGTGAAAAATAATTTCCAATGTAGAAAGAACAGCAGGACAATAGCAGAAAATAAGTTTGTTGTATTTATTTTTCAATTTTACCACGGAAATCAGTCTCTAAAATACATGCGTCGCCCTTGTTCTTAGTCAATTTATACCACCCTCTGGGGGCATGATGTTACAAATTCAATTAAGATATGCATTAATGGAAAATTTTAAATTGTATGAAATAAAACTGACAGTGAGGGTATTTTTAATTTTTAAATTTGCATTATCTTTATTTTAATTCTATTGTAAATTGACATATACTTATACTTATGTATATACATGTAATTTGTCAATTTATTGGTACCCCAAATATGGAATACTAATGCTGTTATGAGACACACATACACACACACACACACACACACACACACATATATGTATATATATAATATACATATATACACAAAATATATGGAATGATTAAATCAAGCTACTTATATTATATACAGTTTCTATTTTTACAATGATTCAGCTTACATTTTTTACTTTGATAAACATTTAGAATAAAACATACTTTGAATTTTTATCTCATTTTAAGCATGTACCCCACAAAGTTTCATGTGTTAGCAATGCAGCAAGATCCAGAAATGTGACAAAGCTGGAGGAGGTGTGTCACTGAATGTATGGCTTAAAGTCCATGGCCCCTTTCTCTTTTCCCTCTGATTTCTGGCTGCCAGGAGTTGAACACATGCCTGGTTACTGTATTTGGAGACAGCTCACCATAGACTAAACTTTTGAAATTGTGAACCAAAAAACATTTCTGATATTTTAGTCACAATAAAACAAAGTTAATGAATAGTAAAATAATGGTCCCCTTTCCTAATGCTCTCCAACACACGGAATAGAGATTATGTTTTATTTACAAATCAACTAGTAATTTTAATAGTTAAAATAGCATTACTTTCCAGATAATTTAACTTTGTGAGAAAAAAGAGGCAAAAATATTATTTCTGAGCTGGGCATAGTGGCACACACTTGTAATTCCAGCATTTGGGAGGCAGAGACAGGAGGATAGCAGTTTGCGGACAGGCTCAGCTACTTAGTGAGGCTCTTTGCAACTCAGTGAGACCCTGTTTCAAAATAAAAAATAAAAAAAATAGGACTGAGGTTATAGCTCAGAGGTAGAATGTTCTTGTGCTATATCACTAGTACCACACACACACACACACACACACACACACACACACACACACCACCACCACCACCAACAACAACAACAACAACCACAACAAAATACTGTTTCTATTTCTTAAGGCCTGGATGAAATAAGTAATAAAAATTCATAATTCATGAAAATGTATGTCACATGTTTCCTAATACTGATAAAAAGATGTTTAAAGAACATTTTAAGAGTAGTGTTCTTCTCTTATATTTATTTTTTGCTGATACCACAAGGATTCAAGATAATTAGATTTATGAAACAAGGCAAGAGCTCCCAATTTCAGCTTTGTGACAGGCCCATTGATAAAACCTGCTCAAGCAGAAACCAAGTTGGAGAAAATGACAGTCTATTATGCTAGTTCTTCTAAAGTAAAGGAAATATCCTTAGAAACTTGCATCCATCCATCCTCTTTTAGATAGAGAAGTCATTAGTCTTTTTCCTTATTAAAATGAGCATGAATTGAACAGATATAAATTGATTCTCTCTTTTCAATTGCAATTTGAAGCTTAGCTTTCTATACATTCTGCCTGATATCTTCTCAATCAGAAACTCCTGCAGATACCTCATGATTCAGCTCTGATCTTAACAACAGCAAAGTGAAGAGTGTTTATTCTGATAAAAAGTAAAGGAAATATAATGTCTACTTAAATACTCAAGAAAATAGGAATGACAACTATTTTTTCATTAAATGCCAAGTTTTAAATATTTAACATAATTAGCCAGTGAACCATATAATGTAATTAGAATAAAACCACATAATCTACAGCTGCATTTCTCTGTTTATATTTTTCTACAGTGGCTAATTGAGCACATATTGTGCACAAGGCATTATTCTGAGAGTAAACATAAGAACAACATGCTTGGGAGTCTATAACAGAATTGAAGGTTCAAGGCCAGCCTCAGCAACTAATGAGACTCTGTTTTCAAATAAAATAGGGCTGAAGGTGTAGCTCAAAGATAGAATTTTTTTTAATTTATTCCCAATAAAACACACACACACACACACACACACACACACACACACACACACCCCAAAAAACCAAACAAATAAAACACAATATAATTCTATATTGAAAGAACTCCAAGTACAAGAAGTAGAAAAATACTAAGTCCTTTACCTGGCCTCAAGTTTAATTAGTTCTGTGATTTTGGATGTCAGTTCTGCAAAATTCATTTAATACTTTAGCGTGTTATTTTCATGAACAGAAACATGATCATCAAAAGAACAAAGACACTGGGTAAGTCTTCCTGGAACTGATGTTAGAATGTTGAAATATTAAAGAATTGAACACAAATGAAATTTTTGCAAAGTGCATTAAAAAGGGGATGGGAAGGGAAAGAGAGAAAATTCTCTAATGCTCATGATGTACTTTACCAAATATATCAGTGTAAATCACTAAGCCACACATGAGAAGGAGGGAGGGAGAGGGAATGGGATGGGAATTGGGTAAAGGACTAATTGGGTGATGTGTGCATGTATGCCTCTACCATCTTTTACCCCATTAAGCTGTATGACTACAATGCACGAATCAAAAAAAAATTAAAAAGCACATGAAGGGACAGAATATTTAAAACTCGGTCCTTCTGACTTATTTTTCCAATCATGCAGTGCTCATCTGAAGAAGTGAAATTCCAGCTGATACCTGAGGAAAAAGAGAACCTCAGCACAATAATGAATGAATGAATGAATGAATAAATAAATAAAATAGATTTAAGAATATAGTGTGTCCAGTAGAGCAATTATTCTGTTATAAATGTTGTTGTTTACAAAAAATTAATTCATGATATATATGATAAAGAGAATATTACAGGTAATTTTAAAGAAATCATACAAATAATTAGATAATATATAATTGTTTTAGAAAAATATACTTATATAATGTGACAGCAATATATGCAGCCAAGAAATTAATTAAAGTATATAAGTGTGGATGAGAATAATTTTCTCACTTATGTCGTTTTTCATATTCAGCTGAAACAAACAATTTAATTTGACTTGGTATACTTTTACATATGTTATCTTTATTGTTAGCATAAGATATATTTGAAATAATTTTTTTTAATAAAACTAATAGTTATACCAATAAAAAGGAATCTGATGGCCAATAAGTAGATATTTAATAGTATTATGTTTTTAGACCTAGTTTCCACTTTTAACTTTCAATATTGCCTCAGTTATGTACCATACCCAATTACCCTATTTATTGATACCATACATTAGGGAATATGAAGACTTTGTGGACTGTAAGGATTTTCCTTGATTCATAAAAAGGAAATTTATTCCCCCCATAGATTTTATTACAGGAATTTATCTATCATTTGATACAAATTTCTCTGTGCGTACTATATGAACTTAATTGTGAGTACTCAACAAAAAATATCAGATTTTTTCTGTCATAGAACTTTTGTCTATGAAAAATATAAATTACAAACAAATGATTAGCAACTGTGATATAGGCTTTAAAATAAAATTATATCAAATGTAAATGTATAATTATAGATATATTAAGATTCTTGTGCCATATTTGGCATATATTGTTATATACAGTTATTATTACTGTTCATATTATAATTCTATTCCAATTTGGATACCTATAAGCCTATAGCATCCCACTTATTTTGGAAAAATTAAGAAAATTGACAAAAAAGCTCTAGCTGAAATACAAATGTAGTCAATTCTCAATATCTGTCAAAGGTATAATCTATACTGTTGCCACAAACACTGAGCTAAACAATACTAAAGTATTGCTCTAGTGAAATATGGGGTTAAGTTCCTCTAAGCCTCCAGTCAAATCAATTCCATCAAGAATTAAATTCATAACATTGTGTGTTTCTGCTTAAAGACTATTGTTAGATTAATGAAAACCTAACTTATAGCCTAACTGTTCTAAAATGCATACCTGATGAAGCTTATTTAACACATGTATTCTGTCTATAAAACACATCGCAGCCTTCTTGTGCTTAGAAACACTAGACATACTTCATAATTATGCTTAAGGGACATTTTAAGCAGTGAAATCACATATAAATAAATAAATAAATAAAGTGGAACTAGATAGAAAAAGGGCATTTGTTTGTGGTATGAAAACTGAATTCTTGATGATCACCACTCTAAATGGAGTGAGATGAAGTCTCAGTGTAGTTTTGATTTGCATTTCCCTGACTGCTAAATGGTGAATATTTTTTATATATTTGTTGTGCATTTGTATTTCTTGTTTTTAAACTGTCCATTAAGTTTGGTTACCGTTGTCAATTTTTCCATTGGATTAATTTTTTAGTGTTAAGCTTTTAAGTTCTTTATATATTTTAGATATTAGACCTGTGTCAGATGGTGGTGGTAAAGATCTCCCATTCTTCAGGCTCTTTCTATAAAATCTTTGTGTGTGGGGGGGGGGAGTCTGGGGATGGAACACAGGGTCATTTAACCTCTGAGCTACACTCCCTGCCCTATTTTTTATTCTTTATTTTGAAACATGATCTCAATAAGTTGCAAAGGGCCTAAATACCCGAGGCTCTCCACAAACCCCGATCCTTGCGTCTCAGCCTCCCAAATGCTAGGATTATAAGCTTGTGCCACCATGCCCGGATTTCTCTGTAGAATCTTGATGGTTTCCTTTGCTTCACAAAAGCTTTGTAATTTAATGCTAGCCCATTCATAATTCTTGTTATAATTTCATGAGCTTTTGGGGTCTTATTGAGGAAGTTTCTACCTGTATCTATATATTGGACTGTTGGTCCTATACCCTCTTCTAGGAGTTTCAAAATTTCTGGTCTAAATTTTAGGTCTATGAATCATCTTGAGTTGACTTTTTTGCAGGGTGAGAGGTTATGGTTTAATTCTATTTTCTACATGTGGATAGTCAGTATTGGAGAGGGTGTAAAGAAATAGGAACCCTATTACACGCTTGGTGGGACTGCAAACTAGTACAACCATTTTGGAAATCAGTGTGAAGGTTTCTCAAAAGACTGGAAATGGAGCTATCATACGACCCAGCAACAGCACTCCTGGGGATCCTCCCAAAGAAAACGAAATCAGAATATTATAAAAAGTTTTGCATATCCATGTTCACAGCATCCTAATTTATAATAGCCAAATTACAGAACCAGCCTAGATGTCGACCGATGGATCACAAAACTTTGGTGTATGCACACAATCGAATTTTACTCAGCCATAAAGAACAAAATCACTCATTTAAGAAAAATGGATGGAACTCAAGCACATTATACTAAGTGAACATAGCCAGTCCCAAAGAATGAGTAGATAGATGTATATTCTCTCCTATGTGTGGAAGCGAGAGAAATATTGGGAATATGGGCAACATGACATACATGAGCAGAGACACCAAGGAATGTCTGAGGGAGATTAGGGAAGGGAAGGGAAGGCGGGACAAAGTCATGAGATCCTATAGAGGAGCAAATAAGGCAACCTAACTCTGGGGATAGAAGGTGGGGAGAGGTAAACGCTTTAAAGAGCATGATGTACTTATTTATATCCAAGTCAACCACTAAACCAAGCATGGGAAGGAGGGATGGGAAGGGAGTGAGGTGAGGACTGGGTGGGGGCTGGCTGGGTGATGTGTGCATTTATACCTACACAAGTTTTTTACCCCATCATGATGTATAAATACAATACACAATTAAAAAATTAAATTAAAAAAGAATACAGTAGTAGAAAGAGTATTATTAATGTATATAAA
The DNA here is from genome assembly GCF_963383645.1 of Muscardinus avellanarius. Classification (NCBI taxonomy): domain Eukaryota; kingdom Metazoa; phylum Chordata; class Mammalia; order Rodentia; family Gliridae; genus Muscardinus; species Muscardinus avellanarius. The sequence continues at coordinate 149,014,155 of NC_137786.1, forward strand.
ATTACTAATTATAGCTGGGCATGGTGGCTCAGTTTGTAATTCCAGTATTTTTCAGGAGGCGGAGACTGGAGGATTGCAGTTTGCAGACATCCTCAGCTACTTGTGAGGCCATTCACAACTCAGTGAGACCCTATTTCAAAAATTAAAAAAGACAAAAAAATAGGAATGGGGGGATAGCTTGGAGGTACAATGCCCCTGGGTTCCATACCTAGTACCACAAAAATAAATAAATAAAAATTAAATAATTTCAAATACTTTCAGGGTAAGGGTGAGGGAGGTGGGGGTGGGGAGATCTGGTGGGTAGAACAACAGTCATGCACAGGTATTTTTCCGATACTCTGTACCCCAATATTATATAAAATTATATGCATATAATAACAAAACAACAATAATAAACTGAATGAAGAAGGAAGAGAATCAACATCACCTTGTTTGACTTCATCTGGGGGTGTGCTTATCTAGTGATAGTCTTTGTTTCTCTACAAAAATGACCATGACCATATAGTGAATGTCAATTTTGTGGTTATCAATACATTTTAGCAAGTGGACAAATTCATAAATGCATAATTCACTAATAATGACAATCAACTGTGTATATGAAATAGACCAATTGAATTTGTAGCTTTGCCCATGATACTGAGAGTGTTCTGGGCTCTTCCTTTAAAAAAACAACAAGTCTGGGAGTGGTGGCGCAGGCTTGTAATCCCAGCGCTTGGGAGGCAAAGACAGGAGGATCGCGCAGGTTCAAAACCAGCCGCACTGGCTTAAGAGACCCTGTTTCTAAATTAAAAAAGTATAAAATAGGTCTGGGAGTATAGCCCGGAGGTAGAAGGGTTTCTAGGAACCCCAGTACCACCAAAAACAAAAACAAAAACTAAATAAATAAACAAACAAAACAAAATGTGGCTTTTTGAGGGACCAAATATTTCAGATTGTTGGAAAACAAGAAGATATTTAAGCACAATGCTTTTATTAAAGAGTTACATAATTTTTTATTTCTTGAGGCATTTATTTTTATTTTGTTTAATAATTGTAAAATATATATGCTGTTTATAGGACAAATAAAATTATGAATGTGACTCCAGTTCATAAAGACTTGAGCCAAGGAATTAGTCACTCATACAATATATTTTTTCTGTGCAGGACTTTCTTATTAAAGACTGAGAAAATACCAAGAAAAATATTAAATATAGATTATATACAATTCCAAAGTCAAGATAAGTCAGACTTTGACAAACATTTTAGTGTAGCATTTAATCATAATTTGCTGGACAGTAATATTTTTAAGTTTTATATTATTTGTCTCTACCATAAATTAAAATATACAAATTAAAATGTGTATACATATGCCCATGCACATATAAATATATGTACATATATCTATAATATGTATACATATTTAGTAGAAATCATTAATAAATCCTTATAGTCTACATATTTTATTATTTGAATAAAAAACATCAATTGATCCAATTTATTAATATCCTATGCTAATTTAATGCTGGTAGAAGTTTATACTGTTTATCCTAAACATATAAATGTAAAAATTAATAATTTTCTCCTCAATAATATAGTTTTGCAGTAATGAGATTGAGTCCAGGGTATTCTGAGTTACACCTCCAACCCTCTTCACTTTTATTTTCAAACAGTCTCCCTAAGTTACTGCATGCTAACCTCGAATATATGATTGCTTTGCAATAGCCTTCCAAATATCGGGATTACAGGCAGCCACCAACAGGTCCAGCTATGATGTTTTATATTTAAGTAGTAAATACTGTCATAAAAATAAGTATAACATGTATTTGGAATAACATGTATTTAAGCATTATTCAATATTATTTTTCTATTTATGTCATTTAATTTTATTTAAAATACTTTCACTGGCACATTATAAATATACCTCAGTGAGGTTCAAAATGATACAAACACACACACACACACACACACACACGCGTGTTTATGTCATTTTAAATACAAAATTACACTGTGTTTAGCTCAAAACTGCATTTTCTCAGTATCATAAATATCAGATATCCCAAAGACAGCCTCAGGAAGTTTATAAAATCTCTTATGTGTGTGTTTTCAATACCTGCTATTCATATGGAAGCCATCTAAGATTAATAGTGTTGAGTTTCTAATATGAGCTATTCTTTAAAAATCTCTGAGAAAATGAAATTAAAAATTTGGAGATGGGGCTTTTACATCACACCAAAAAATGAAAAAAAGTTTAAGATTGAATAAGAAATCTATGTTATGGAGCTTTAAAATGCAGTCTTTTTATATAGAAAATGAAACAGTTATTTCAAGATACATAAACACATATATCAAGAATACAAATAATATACATACAGATATGTTATGAAGTAATCACTGTGAAAATACAAAATTATTTTGGATATTCAAATATGAGATGTAATGTCTCTGTTTTGAAACAAGCTCAATTATAAATTACACAGTTTATAGGGAATATATTAGAATCAATAAGATAATGGACATAATCAAAGAATTCTCCAGTTATACATCTCAACATTTCATTATAATCACAAAGAACCTATTATATGCCAAGCTCTGTACAAAGGTTGATAAGGAGTATTTACCATTTAGAGGTAGGGCATGTTCTATCTAGTCATACACAGTGCAATAGAAAAGACATGCAGAAACCAATAATTGTGACCAAATATAGTGATTCAAAGTTAGAAGTTAAGTTAAAAGTAAGGGCACAGACTGGTGAAGGAGGTAACCAAATTTTCTTCTCTGGGTGAATGAAGAAATACTCGACAAAGATCACACTTAAAGGTCTTAAAGGAAAAGTAGAAATAAGGCCCTTAGCAAAATTGTGGAAAAATATTTAATCAGAAAATGTTTCTTGCACAGACACACATAGTGCCTGAAAATTATATGTGGGATTTTTTGAACCTTATTAATGAGTTTAGATTTCAACCCATAGCAATTATGAGACATTTAAGTACTGAACAGTTTTTGCAGGGGATTCCATAGTTGATTTTTTTAAACTGAGGAATGTTACTAAAAGAAAAGGGATTAAGTGATAAAAGATAGCAGAAGGATCTCTCAGTTATCATATGAAGAGTTCCTGGGAAAAGATGAAAAAAAAAAAAAGCCTAAACTAGAGCACCAGCCCTGGAAATCAACAAATAGTAAATATTAAAGTTCATAAGAAAGGAAGAATTGACAAGACTCAATGCTTCATTATCTTTGTGGGACCTCCCCCAGAATCTAAAGTAATGTTCAAGTCTGTCTCAAAATGAAGTGTTGGTGGTTCTAATAATTAAGAGAAGGAAAATGGAAGAAGTCAAATTGCAGAAAGAATGCACTCCATTATGGGTATGGGAAACACTGAGCAGACATGCGGTGGACATTGCCTGTATGTGTCTGCAAGGCCGATGCTATGTCTGGATACCACCGGGAGTTTTGAACTCCGACATAGGATATCTACCTGCCTCTTCTATATTGTGATTTTATTCTCTTCCTTAGCTCAGTTGATCATACCCACCAAGAAGTGAATATTTATTATCCAGCGTCAGTCCCAATGCTACAGAATGGCTAGAGCAGAAGACACAAATGGCACCTTAGGAAATGCTCTCTAGAGCACTTTTTAGTTCAAAGTTTGAGAAGGAAGAACATCACTAACAAACACATCCACTCATAACCTCACCCACCAGTGAGTTCTACAGCTCTGAGATCCAGGAGTGCCAGTAATTATGAATAACCAGAAGACCTGGTCCTATGACAGCAGGTGGGTTGCTGCCTTGTAAGCTGGAGATGAATCACATTGAGTCTTTTCCCATTTTAAGTAGATTAGTAACTTTTGGACTAGGGTATCATTGCCGTGGTTCAGGTTCCTTTTTACATGAAGATCATTGATGGTTATGACCTATGTTTTTGGTCTCCATCTGTTGTCTTGCAAGTCTGAATCCTTTACCCTCTGGCTGTGTCCTTATATTTGATATTCTATGTTCCCCAGGTGCTTTGAATTCTGCCTTGAGTCTCTGGGTGTATGCATTTCATATTTATGCTCACTTCCTTGAAGTCACTTAAAGAACCCCTGTCCACAGTCCCACAAATAGCTTAACTCCACCTTAACCTGCAGGGACTCTCTGAGCAGAGAAGTACCCATCATACCAGATCTCTATTCAGCACCCCCCTCTCAATATAGAACAGCACTTCTTTTTTAGTTTTTCATTTTTATGTGGATCATATTGAAAATGGCATACATTCAGACTGTGCTTGGTGGTCCCCCCTCAACACCTTCTCCTTTCCTCCATCCCAACAACGAGTGTCCAGGTTGACTATGCTACATTCATACTTTTACACATATTTTGATGGAGCTCCTCCATTAATCAACCTTGGGTAGAAGAGGACGGCACTTCTAACACAGGCTAAATGTACAGCACTTAAGAATGGGGAATGTGGATGCAGAGTGTCAGCTGTTAAAACCACAGTTTCCTCTGGGTGACTAACTTTCTATTTCACTTTTCACATTGCTCAAGGGAATATGAAATTTTACTTATTTCCTCCTATCATTTTAGAGAAAAATAAATCATCTATAGAAGTCATGAAATGAGCTGAGATAGGTCTGACCTCCCTAGGGGAAGACATTTTAAGTTACATTAATAAAACTGAATATCAAATATAGAAAATCATGAGTCCAGAAGTTTTTTTTGTTTGTTTTTTGTTTTTTTTTTTTTGTTTTTTTGGTGGTACTGGAGTTCCTGGAAACCCTTCTGTCTCCGGGCTAGCCTCCCAGACCTATTTTTATACTTTATTATTTGGAAACAGGGTCTCTTAAGCCAGCGCGGCTGGCTTCGAACATACGTGATCCTCCTGTCTCCGCCTCCCAAGCGCAGGGATTACAAGCATGCGCCACCAGGCTCAGCTACTCATGGCTGTATTTTATACTAAATGTATTGTATAAGATGTTGCCAAATACCTGTGAAACACGGGATATTACCTGTTAACTCAAAACATCACTTTTAACTTTTCTTTATGTCTGCAATTATCATTTCCTGTAGTTTCTAGTTTTTCTAGCTCTTTCTTCCTAAACATTAATCTCCAATTTAAATATCAGATGCAACATTCACTCAAACATTTTATATGTCATATATTTAATCCTATAATTCACAAATTGTGCTTACATCTATATTTTGTTTGATTGTCACATCAATTTTAAGATTGATAGAGTATCACTATTCCTGTATTCTGAATGAAGAAAACGAGGTTCATAAAGTTGTATGTCAATTATTAAAAGCATTTCATAGTTCCTCTAGAATTGTAAAACTTAAACCAGAGTTAGTGGCACACTCCTGTAATCCCAGGACTTGGGAAGCTGAGAAGGATTTCAGGTTCAAGACCAGCCTCAGAAGCATAACAAGACTGTCAGCAACCTAGTGAGACCCTGTTTCAAAACAAAAATAAATAAGTAAATAAGTAAATAAATAAATAAATAAATAAATAAATAAAAAGGGCTGTGAGTATACTTTAAACATAGAATGCTGCTGGGTTCAATTCTGAGTATAAAATAAATTAAAATGAATAAAATTTAAAAAATAAAATTGTTAATCAAAGTAGCAGAATAAAAAATCAATCTAAAAACAAAACTTTTCTATATGCCAAATATGAATCTACTGAAAAGAAAATGTAGAAAACAATTCCATTCATAATAACCTTAAAAACGAGTAAATAGCTAGTAATAACCATGATCAAGTAGGTAAAAGATTTCTATAATGAAAATTATAAAACACTAAAGAAACAAATTGAAGATCTTAGAAGATAGATTTTTTCCATGCTCTTGGATAAATGAAATAGATATCAAAACGACCATTCTCTCAAAAGTGATCTACAGAGCCAATGCAATCTCTATCAAAATATCAATGTTATTCCTCATAGATCTATAAAAATGAGTCTTCAACTTAATATAGAGAAGCAAAATATCCACAGCAATTTTCAGCAATAAGAACTGTGCAGGAGGAATCAAAATTCCTGACTTCAAATTATGCTACAGAGCTATAGTAACAAAATCAGCATGGTCCTGGACAAAACCAGTCATATAGACCAATGGAAAAGAATAAAATATAAACAAATCCACATACTTACAAGCTAATTGATTTTTGACAAAGGTGGCAGGCACATATGTTGAGAAAAGACAACCTTTTCAACAAATGGTGTTGGGAAAGTTGGTTATCTATTTGTAGAAAAATAAAATTAAATATTTACCTCTCACTCTATACAAGAGCTAATTCAGGATGGATCAAAGATCTAAAAATTAGTCCAAATACTGTGAAATTACTAGAGGAGGACATAGGCCCAACATTCCAACAGCACAGGTCAAAACTTCCTCAATAAGACCCCTCAAAGATCAGGAAATTAGCTGGGCATGGTGGCACATACTTGTAATCCCTGCGCCCGTAAGGCTGAGACAGGATCACACAGGTTCGAAGCCAGCCTCAGCTACTTAGTGAGGCTTTCAGCAACTTAGTGAGACCCTGTTTCCAAATAAAATATAAAATAGTTATGGGAGTATAGGCCGGAGGTAGAAAAGCCCCTGGGTTTCATCCCCAGTACCACCAAAGAAAACAAAAACAAAAACAAAAAAAAATCAGGAAATTAAACAAGGATTAGTAAGTGGGATTGGCATTAAATTAAAAGTTTTCTGCTCATCAAAGGAAACCATGAAGAATCTAAAGAGAGAGCCTAAAGAATGGGAAAGATTTGCCAACTATTCATCTGTTGGAGGACTAATATCTAGAATATACAAAGTACTTAAAATAATTAACACTGGCTGGGCATGGTGGCGCACGCTTGTAATCCCCGCGCTTGGGAGGCAGAGACAGGAGGATCGCACAGGTTCGAAGCCAGCCACGCGTGCTGGCTTAGGAGACCCTGTTTCCAAATAAAAATGTTAAAATAGGTCTGGGAGTGTAGACTGGAGGTAGAAGGGCTTGCAGGAACTCCAGTACCACCAAAAAAAAAAAAATAATAATTAATAATAATAATAATAATAATAAACACTAAAAACCCAATAATTAAACTAAATAGACACTTCAAAAAACCAAAAAATTACTAAGAAATTATTGAAAAAATGTTCAATATCATTAGAAATGAGGGAGATACAAATAAAAATTACAATGAGATTCTATGTAGCCCCAATCAGAATGGCAATCATTAAGAAGTCAAACAACAATTAATGATGGTGAGATTGTGAGAAAATATGAACTCTTCTACACTGTTGGTGGGATTGCAAATTAGCACAGTAGCTAAATAAATCAGTGTGGGGATTCATCAGAAAATTAATAATGGATCCACCATATGATCCATTTAGACCATCTAAAGAATCTTCAAAAGGACTGAAATCAGAATTTATAGTAATATTAAATGTCCATGTTTATAGTAGTACAATATACAATAGCCTCAACAAATGAATGAATTACAAAATTATGGAATTTACATACAATGAAATTCTACTCAGCAATAAGGAATAACAAAATTATGTCATTTGCAGCAAAATGGATGGATCTGTTGATCATTAAGTGAGATTAGTCAGTCACAGAAAATGAAAGATTATATGTTTTTTCTCATATGCAAAAGCTAGGGAGTAATTGAGATACAAAAGGGACTTTATATAATGGAGGAAAAACAGTGGAGATAAGGAGATGATCATGGTGGAGGGAATGAAGAATTAATGAAGTAAACACTTCTACTGACATTTTATGAGAATATAATGTCAATCTCAATATCCTATATGGACAAAGGGGAGGAAAACGGGTAGAGAGGGAGCAAGGGAAAACTCACCTAGTGCTGTGTGCAGGTATTTCCCTATCACTATGAACTCTATTTTGAGAATATAATGAACCAATGAAATATTAAAAATTAAAAATGTATACCTTGACATTTACTATTCCTCATTCTGCTTAATTTTTCTTATCATCATCTAATACACTATAAATTGTATTTAATTATTCTGTGCTTATTTATCTCTCCACACACAGCAGACAAAGTGTTCACTCCACATGGTAGAGTTTTCTAGACTTTATTTCCCATTGTATCCTAGAATAATAATTCTTGCGTTGTAATAGGTATTCAATGCATATTTACTGAATAAATAAAGATTAATAGAATATTTTTTGGGGGGTACTGGGTTTGGATCCCAGGGAAATTCTATCTCTGAGCTATACCTCAACCTTTTTCATCTTTTATTTTGAAACAGGTCCTTGCTAAATTGCTAAGGCTGGTTGAGAACTTGTGATCAATCTTTCTCAGCCTCCCGAGCACTGGAATTACAGGTGTGTGACACTGTGGTATCTAAAAGAAGTAATAGTCTTAATACTAGATGCCTTAAAATAATGTACAGATGATTTCAAATAATTATAGCTTGCATTTTTGAGCACCAACGAAATATCAAGTATTGTTCTTGCATACATAATTGATAAACATAGACATAACCTTTCATCTTGGGCAAGAGAAATTCATCTCTAGAGTGAGATCTCTTGAATCCAAATCACAAGTTTATCCTTATAAACTGTTTGGCCTCAGAAAGGTTAAGGATTTTTTTAATGCCTCAATTGTTAATTGGTATTATACAGGTAATAACAACATATTTAATTGATCAACTATGTAGAAGAATGAGTGACATATTGTAATTGCTCAGTAAAATGATGCTAATGAGTAAAAGTAAGCCTGACACTACCCCAAGGTGCTAAGCACAATTATCCCCATTTTATTGAGTAATATGAAGCATAGTGAGATTAAGAGGTCTGCTGAAGATTACATGGCAGACTATAGCCTCACCTCACTTTAACCCCAAAGTTCTAATTCACACCTTTCCCAATATGTAATTATATGGAACATAATTTTAAAATCAAGAGAAAATGTGGCTTCTTGCTGCTACATTTTGTTGTGTTAAATGGAAATGCCTCTTGAAATAGGATGCGCTGCTTAGAATTACATCAACAAATGATAGAGATGCCTAATAGGAGTTTAGGGCTCAAATTAGTTTGAAAGGGACCTACTACATAATAGAACATTCAACAGTGTATTAGCAACACATACCAATCATATTTTTTGTATGTGATACTGAGAATAAAACTCATTAGCATTCTATCTCTGAGCTACAGCCCCAGCAACATTTTATTCTTTTTGTTGTTGTTGTTAATTTTGAAACAGTCTCACTAAGCTGGGGCTGACAACAAACTTGTGATCCTGTCTCAGCCTCCCAAGTATTGGGATTACAAATTTGTGCCACCACTGCTTGGAATCATGTTCCTCCTCCTCCTCCTTTCTTTCTTCTTTCTTCCTTCTTCTTTCTTCCTTCTTCTTTCTTCCTTCTTCTTTCTTCCTTCTTCTTTCCTCCTCCTCCTCCTCCTCCTCCTCCTCCTCCTCCTCCTCCTCCTCCTCCTCCTCCTTCTTCTTCTTCTTCTTCTTCTTCTTCTTCTTCTCTCTCTCTCTCTCTCTCTCTCTCTCTCTCTCTCTCTCTCTCTCTCTCTCTCCTATACCTTGTTTTTCTACTCTCACCCATCTTATTCTTCACTGTGAATATGCAGAATATGCACATATAGAAATTTACTAACTATATGTGAATAATCATTGAGATTGTTTGTGCTGAGTTTCTTTGCAGTAATGAGCAATGAAACTCAATACCTTATAAATGTGTAAATATGAGAGAGAGAAAAGAGTGAGAGTAAGACAGACAGAAAGAGATAGAAAGAACTAATCATACTAGAGCTAGTAGAGCTGTATTTTATTTTCTTTCTTTTTTTCCTTTTTTTCTTTTTTTTTTTTTTTCAGTCCTGGGGATGGAACTCAGGGGCATTATACCTCCAAGCTACACCCTGAGCCCTATTTTTTTATTTCTTATTTTTGAAATAGGGTCCTGTCCTGTGAACCATGATCCTCCAGTCTCTTCCTCCCAAGTGCTAGGATTTCAAGTGTGCGCCACTATGCCTGTCTTGAGCTGAATTTTTAGGGAAAGACATTTGTTAGGTATATTTCTCAAAGTCTATAGCTTAGGTGTTTGGAATAAATACACGTGGCTATTCTCCTTTCCTTTCTCCCAAACAGGGTCAGTGGTGAGCTCTTGCATATAAAAGAAAATAGATTCAGGCAATCAAGTAGGTGGTTATAGTAGTAGTAGAGTCTCTTTGTAATCTTTGCCAAATTTTTTTTACCTTTAATCAGATATAGAGAAATTGATTAATTTCTTATATCATTTCTTCACATGTTTTATACCTATCAAAATTTTAGTATTGAACTATAATTGAAACTAAATCAGATCGTGATTGTTTTCTTTTGAAAATTTTAAATCAATTATCAGATGTGATTCTGGTAGTATTTGTATATTACCACTGATTTAAATATTGTTCTAATCATCATGATGAATAATCTGTCTTAGACCATTCAAATATAGTGTATATAAGGTAAGTAAGAAAAAACACATCTAAACATTTAGAAACACACTAACATTCAGTGGCTAGTGTGGCACTGGGGTGGAGTCTGTATATGTACATGTGAGTATGTTATTCTACAGCCCCGAACCCATACATCTGTTATACCTTTTGACTGGTTGAATTTATTATACATTATTTTACTTCTGATTCTAAAATTTCAACTTTAGTAAACTATAAATGAGAGTATTTATCAATTCAATTTAGCAATTAGAATTTGGATGTCATTAGGTACCAATGAAATATAATCCTAGTAATATCTGGAAAATTCCTACTCTTTGAGTCTGATACAGATGGGGATTGTTGCTTATAGAGAATTCAATCTTAACCAAAGAAAAAAAATTGACCATTGACTACTGGTATGTGTTTAAAATAGCATCCTTATATAAAAATGTGACATTACAGTTAACTGACAAATACTAAATTGTACATAGTGAGTAGGATTCATAGGAACACCGGGATTATGAATCATAGCTAAGGTGAAGTCTTAGTTTCAACATTTCTTAATTGCGTAACTTTGGAAAATTAATTAATGCATATAATATTTGTTTTGTCTTCAAGGAATGATACTAGTAATATAAACCACTTAAGAGTTATTTTGAAAGTGAAATATTACAAATAATTAATCATATCCATGGGTTATAAAGTATACTACCATCATTCTCAACACTCTAAATATATGTCAGTATTTTGTGTGTTTTTTTAGATAATAAAGGAAAAAGGAAGAAAACCAGAATCAAGATAACAATTGTGTTCCCTTGGAATCTTGATATTTGGAAAAAAGGTGCTTATATTATTAACATCCTCTGGAGTATTCCATTTGCCTTTTGGATATCTTGTATTTACATATAAAGTACAATATAAAACTTGTGTACCTTTATATGTATAATAAATGCAGACATTACATTTATCACATTTATCACATTTATTCTGTTAAAAAGAACACTTACACTGACAATACAAAGTGGGCAAGGCATTTGGGTCCAGTAGGCTCGTTTTAGTGAGTCAAAATGATAGGAGGGTGCCTACTCCAAGATTTACAATTCACTGTAAGTTTTCTTGTTTTCTATTCCAACTAAATATGGTAACATTTCTAATCATAAAAGATCAGGATACCTTGAATTTTAACTCCTGGTTTACTACCAAAAATTTTAGCATGTTTTCATATAAAATTAGCATTATCGAGGCACTTATTAGAGATGTGATAAAGAAATGAATTTCTAAAATAGAGGAAGGATGCAATAGAGTGAAGGTAAGATTTATTTTTCTGTGTGTAATTTTTGAAAGTGAAAGTTATATGAATATGTCTTTATTGTTATATTTCTTGATTTAGACTATAAGTATGAAAAAATGAATATTGATTAAAACATACAATCTAATTGATACCCCTATATACTTATTAGGATATTAATTAGTATCTACTCAAATGGGGATTACTGAACTCCATATAGTGGTTTATGAATAATCTTTATGAAATAAGTGTGATTATTACTATAAACAGATTTATTCTCTATTAATATTAGAATATCAAAATTTACATTATGTGTAATGCACCAATAAGTGCACAAAAAAGTCTGATGCCATAGCTTTCAACATATACAATTGAATGGAATTGTCTATTTTTAGATTTATTAGTGATTATAAATTGTTTATATGCTTTGCTAAAACCACATAAATTAAAATATAATCTCAAAATTCACTTTTATAAATTGAAAAAATAAACATGCCAAAGATGTTCAACATTTGGAATACAATAACTACTAAATAAAGCTTATTTGTTTGGTTTCTACTAAATTAGAAGCATGTTTTCCTTTAAAATCAGGAAATACTGAACAACAACTTTCCAAACATACTCTTTTCTAAAAAAAAACCACTGAAGTCAAATTATTAGTTGTACAGAATATGCTATAAGAAAAACCGAGGGTTTTCCACTGAAAGAAAATAAGTTTACAAGTTAAATTTTATACTGTTTACATATGTATTCACATATTGAAGAGTATCATGAATAGGAAAATAGCACAGCTTGATAATAATATTCCTCTTCCAAAAAAAAACACCAAAATAACATCAAGTAATTGATGCAATTACATTTTCTAAATTTAGCTTTGAAATCACAAATCGCTGCTCATAGATGGCTTGAAATTATTGATCTAGAAATCTGTTCAGTTCCCATAGCATAAACAAAAAAAACTGCATCTCAGTTTTGAATGCAACACATTTTCTTTTGTTCCACAAAAGGCTAAACCTTTAAGCAGAATAATGTATCACCATGGGAAGTTTTACTCAGAGATGCATAAAATGAATGCATTTTTATCAAATGGTGTTTATGAGATCTCATTCAACCTGAGAGTACATCTGTGTAGGTTATTAAAAAGCCAAGTGCCTAATGGACAACTAGCATACAGCTACATTTTAGTCAGCATTTTCTGTTCTATGCTCCACAAATCACAGTAAATCCAGAAAGGAGTCAATTGTTAACACATCTAAACTCTACCATCCCATAGTGGGAACAGAAAAATGCAATAACTAAAGAGTCTCACATTTAGGTGAGTGAATTTAAAAGGTTTAGTTTAGATAGGATTTGGATTTAACAGCTCATTCTGCACAAGCTGAAACATATCACACCATCTCAGAATTCATTCTGCAGCCCTAGGAACTTTATTTAGCAGTTTTAGCAATGGCCTCTTTATAGCTTAAGATCTATAATAGTCAAGTTGCCTAGCAGTGAAGATCAGAGAGTCTGGAAACCAAAATGTTCTCCAATAGTATTTTGACTAAAGTTGCAAATATTTAGCTATCATTCATTTAGAGATTTGCAGCATTTTCAATTATTTATTTTGGCAAGTGATAAATTGAGCAATGTGCTAGCCAAGGGTTTCTTTTTTGTAGACTATTGAAAAGTGACTGACCTAAAACATGAAAGTTTCTTTTTTTTTTCTAGAATAAGTTGATGGTAAGAAACTCAACCTGAAAATCCCTCAGTTGATGATTCTAAATATTTACATGAGAAATATTTAGATGAGAAAAATTCTGGGGTCAGAAACACTAAAGGCTTTTTAGCTTAGCCTCTGGAGTTTCTTTAGAGGAAAGAAGAGCTGTAAACTATCACTAGGACTAACCTCTCTGGAAGGAATACTGGCGGTGGGCTAAGTAATGTTGGTAGTTCTGAACTCAGCCTTCAACTATTTGAATTTAATGCCTATTTTGTGGTATATGAAACCCAACAAAAATGTAAGAATCTCTGATATTTGTAATGTTTTTTAAGACAGTAATGATTTTAATTTTACAGAAAAAGTACAAAACTGAATTCAGAGCTACTTAATATCAGATACTTAAAACCACTGAAATTGGATTTAACCACGGAGAACTCGAGAAACTCCACACTAAATAAACAAATAATTGAATAAAAAAAATGGGCAAGCGAACTAAATAGAAACCCTCTTTTAAAAAAAGTAAAAACTGTGGAAGTAGCTTAGAGGTAGAATTTCCCTGGGTTCAAGTCCTCAGTATAAAAAGAAAGAAGGGAAGGAGAGAAGGAGGAAGGAAGGAAGGGATGAAGGAAGGATGGAAACAGATGGAGAGAGAGAGAGACAGAGATATAGGTCGATTCCAGGCTTTCTTGGGCACTGCATAAAAGAGAGTTCTAGAACATATAGAACCTGCACTGCATCTGAATTTTCTCAGCCTCATTTTTTTTCTTGCTCTTTTCTAAAAATAGCCTGAGAACAGTCTGTAGAATTTTGCCTTTCCAATATGAGATTTATGGTTTTTGTGTGTATTTGCATAGCCTTGGAACAAAGTAAAAATATCTTCTCATCACTCTCTGCAACATGAATCTAAGCTCAGAAGGGAAATTTTGCAATAATAAGTGCTATTAGATAAAAGACTACACGTTTTTCTCAGATGCATACTAAGAGTGCAGAAGTGCATATTTGCAGAAAACTGTACCAATCTCATCTTTACTTCTTTGTAAAAAAAACTTTGCAAATATTCTAAACAAAACTTAGCCATAGAATATCACCATAAAATTTTTATAAATATTTTATATCTCTGGGATGACTAAATGTTGAGGACTCTGATCCTGAAAGGACATTTGCCCACCATTGAGAGATACTTGAATAGAAACTCTTAACTTTGAGGAGTTTCTCTGGTATAACATACCAGTGCTATAAGATTTTGCACATCAACCAAAATCTATGAATATTGGCAGATATGTCTTATCCACTTGTACATAATCAGAATGTCCATATAGGTCCTGAACTATGGTATATTTTCATGTGTATGGATGTAAGGGGAAAAGTAATATATTTTGGGTACTTTAACCTCATTATTAACAAATGCTCATTTTGGTTTTGATAATATTTGCTTAGAAATCTGCTTTATTCCTTTTTAAGATAGTTATTTCAGTATTTTTATACATGATACTTGCATAGGATGTCCTTTTTATCATTTTACATGCCAATTTCTTTTTTTTTTTTTTTTGGTGGTACTGGGGTTCCTGGAAACCCTTCTACCTCCAGGTTACACTCCCAGACCTATTTTATATATTTTTTTCAAACAGGGTCTTCTAAGTTAGCACAGCTGGCTTTGAACTTGCACAATCCTCCTGTCTCCCCCTCCCAAGTGCGGGGATTACAGGCGTGCACCAAAACGCCTGGCTTACATACCAAATTTTATATTATTATATTTAGTGTTTCTCACTTATTGACAT
Source organism: Muscardinus avellanarius (assembly GCF_963383645.1). NCBI lineage: Eukaryota > Metazoa > Chordata > Mammalia > Rodentia > Gliridae > Muscardinus > Muscardinus avellanarius. Next base: position 149,029,320 of record NC_137786.1, read on the forward strand.
ATATCAATTTTCATAATTTTTGAGGTATCATGGTTTAAACACACAGGGATATTCTACCATTGTACCAAAATCTCCAGCACTATTTTATTTTATATACATTATTTTTTTGTTTTTATGTGGAACATATTAAAAATGGAATACATTCAGACTGTGCTTGGTACCCTCTCCCACTCCCACTTCCCCTCCCCGTCCCACCACACAATAAGTGTCCAGGTTAACCATGCTACGTTCATACTTTTACACATATTCAGATGCAGCGCCTCCATTAATCAACCTCATAACAGGATCTTGGTAAATTACCATATACTCACCTTGCATCCTGTTATACTCCTATTGTGTGCAGGTTTAGTGAAAAATGAGAGACTTGAGGGTCCAGAGGGATATGTGTCAATTGAAAGCTTTATAAGCTGACCAAGTGGCAGTACCCTCAGTCTAGAAATATGACTGGAGGGGTGCCCTGAGGCCAGGCAATAGTAACCTTTTTATAGTAACAAGGAACCAATCAGATTAACTCAATCACCATGGGAGCTATTGCAAACAAACCAAACACAGAAGCCAATTAACCATGACAAGGGGCTAGAGTCGAAACACACAGGTGTGAGCCATATATGGTGATTACTGAAGCCAACCACAATGTAGTGGTTAGCTAGATCCTGCTGGACAAGAACCACAGGTTTTAAACTTTGCACAATCAACTCTATAGTTAGAAAATGGCAGAGAAAACAAAATGAATTCACTTCATTCCTCACTGCTGGTTGTTAATTTTTCTCAAATCCCTGAGAAGCTGAAGTCTTTTTAACTTTCTGAAACCTGTCAGGCCAAAGGGAATGGGGATAAAGAAAGTAAATTGAGCTACTTCTGTGCTGAGAGGGTTAAAGTGAGGCCCGGGCCTTGAGGGTACAAGGAAGTCACCTGTGGGGGTTACATCAACTGATGTTTGAAGTGTCCATGGCTATCCAAGGGGCTACAACAGATGTTTATCTGAGATAGCTTGGCAGCTTTAAATATATGAGAAACAAAACTCATAATAAAGTTTGGCAGATATGGCCCAAAAAGTAGGAGCCATGTCACTCATGAGAAACTATATGAAGCGAACTACTGACATGGCTCTAAGGCTGCTGACTTTAGGTAGCTGTGATGAAATAGGAGAGTTAAGCTGACTGTCTTGTCTAGTACCTATTTATAGATTTTTTAACATTTGGAAAGTAAAGATATGGTATTACAGTTACACAACAGTTAACTTTTACTTTAGAAGTGGAGACAGAAAACACAGAAACTTATCTTAATAGAAGCTTACTGTAAACCTTTTGAATAATTTTAAATATAACCATCTTTCTCACATGCAATATTTATTAGCCTAAGACAACAGTTAATTAAGCAACATAAGAATATACTTATGCAAAATATACTGACCAAGAGAATAAAATTTTATCTCACCAAGAATTTAGCCAATCATTTTTACCAAGATAATTTGGATGAACTGGAAGTGGATACTAGTGTTCAAATTTAACAGGTGCTTTTAAACTTATACCGGTCCACTGTTCTTTGTTCTTTGAATAATACTCTTAAATCCTTTAAAGGTTCACAGGAATAATGTTCACAGGGTTTATCAGCATCTGAGGCTTACTCCTGAATGTAGGGCCTTATTCCTGTAGAATAAGACAAGCTTAATGAATCCAGAAATTGTATCCCTATGGTTAAAATGCTCCAGGAGTGCTAAGAACTTGGACTTTTGCCACATAGGTTAATGGGAAGTACACTTAACCAGGTCCTACAAGTGTTTGGAGGAGGTAGCCTCTTTTTTAGTATTATTATTATTACCTCCTGAAGGATCATTATTGTATAGCCTGATTTCTGAGTTTCCTTACTTATAAAGCTGCTCTAATCAACAACCCATTTAACATTAGGGTTAGTTAGAAGGGGATCATCAGGATAAGGCCTGCTAGCATTCAAGAGTGGACTAAACTACCTTGTTACAGGTTTAAGACTTTATAAATTTGGCCTTGGGGTGCTGTCAACCCCAAGTAAAATATAGGTCTCTTTAAAAAGAACTATAGGAGAGTCAAAGTGAGCAAAGAAATAAGCCCTGTATCTGAAAAAAAAAAAAAATCAATACTTTGCCTGTCACCTCAAGAGTCACCCAGGCTCTTTGTTGCAATATCTAGCTGGTTAGAGGGCTGATCAGAGGGGCCCTTGCTGAGCCTTGGGCATCCTCAATCTTTTAAGGCAGCCATGAAAGAAGCAGATGATCTCCCTTCCCTTCCAAGGTGAGGACAAACTGGTTTCCAATGATTCCTCTTTGCAGAGGTGGCACAGACCAGGTGTAGATGGACTCCACTTAGGGCAGTACTAGGCGCTTTGCAATAATGGCAGGTGCCAGGCCTTTAGCTCCTTTTCCTCTCTAGAAAAAGCCTTTTGTATCTCTGAAGGGACAGGGACTTATTACCTAATGCCAGTGCTATTAAGTGGGCTTGTCCCTGTGTGTACATTAGTCTTCTCTGGTACCTCATCTTTATTGCTGAGAAACTTCAAAACCCAAACTTAAAAGCTGATTAATGGGAGTCAGAGTCGCAGAGGCACAACAGGATATACATCTTTTTTTGTTAGGCCAAGCATAATAGCCAGGTTTTGAAATCCATTACTTATATAAAATTGAGCCATTTTTACCCTAGCCTAGCTCTGGTAGTCCATTGACCCATTTTTATACTGGACTACACTGGTAACTAAGTCTAAGTAAACTAACAGTATTGAAAGAAATCAGACAGCTCTAGATTTTATAATTTTAGAGAACATTAACAATAACAAACTTGTTACTTGACAGATTATTGTATTTTAAGACATGTATTCAGGACAAACAGATGTAAACCAAATCTTAAAAATCTTAATGCTACATATTTGAATCAGAATGACTGAAAATCTTATGAGTCAACTCACATACAAAAATGAAACCCATACACCTTTAACTTATAAACACTTGATACATTCAGGTGAATCAAGATCAACACATTTAGCTTTCAGACATAGATACATCTATGGTCACAGCTATATACTTGATATTTGCCTGTTGATGTTTAGCTCTTATAGACACAATCTTTTTATTTACATTTACCTAATTTATCCATTTTAATAGCCAGTCAATAGCTTAGCCCGCACTGATCATCAGCAAAAGCTGCACCAACTGCCAACAAGAACAAGCCTTCTCACCTAGCCAAAGCAGTTATCAACCACACAAAAACGTCAGAGCCCAAAGCCTCCATACTTTTTTTTTTCTTTTCTTTTCTTTTCAGTCCTGGGGATGGAACCCAGGGGCATTCTACCTCTGAGCTACACCCTTAGCCCTAGTCAAGCTTTTGACACAATCAACATCTTTTAAAAAGGCTAAAAATTCATCAAGCTTTTGACACAACAAATTTTTAAGAGGCTAAAAACTCATCTCATCAAGCTTTTGACACAATCAACAACTTTTAAAATGGCTCAAAACTCATCAAGCTTTTGACACAATCAACAACTTTTAAAAAGGCTAAAATCTCATCAAGGACACAGGTAGACAGTACATGTCCCAAACTTCAAACCAGCCATGCACAATGTAATCTCTGACCTTGATACAAAACCTGACAGGAGGCTGGGAACATCTTATCCTGATCCTGGATTCGAGTGAGCAACTGATCCAGACTGTCCAGACTCCCCAGACAATCAACCTACCAGAAATCCAGGCGGCTTCACTGGAAAGCATCCCATCTTGGACTCAGTGCAGCATCGAAGAGTGAGGCTAAGGAGTATTTTCTCAGGAGCTTCCTTCTCCTTTCCTGGCCAGCCTGAAGGACCGCAGAAGGAGGAAAATTTGGTCCCTACTGGGAACTCCAATTTTCTCTCAAAATCTTGCTGAGGCCTCCAAATGTTGTGTACAGGTTTAGCAAGAAATGAGATACTTGAGAGTCCAGGGGGTATGTGCCAACTGAAGCCTTTATTAGCTGGTCAGTGGTGGTACCCTCAGTCTAAGAATCTGACTGGAGGGATGCTCTGAGGCCAGGCAACCTTTTATAATAACAAGGAACCAATCAGATTAACCCAATCACCACGTGAGCTATTGCAAACAAGCCAAGTTCAGAAGCCAATTAGCCATTAGCGGGGGCTAAGGTGGAAACACTCAGGTGTAAGCCATATGTGGTGATTATTGGGGCCAACCAGAATGTTGTGGTTAGCTGGATCCTATTTTATAGGAACCACAGGTTTTAAACCGTGCACAATCAACTCTATAGTTACAAAATGGCAGAGAAAACAAAATGAAGTTATTTCACTCCTGTCCCAATTTCCCATATTGTTGAGATTACTCACAAGTGCTATGACATGCCCAACTTAAAATTTTTGTCTTCAAATTAGATGTATTTGACCATTAACCTCTGTTAAAAATGATATAGTTATAGTCAAATTTAGTTTTACAATTTTACTATTTGTTTTCTGTTTTTACCTTTTGTGTCTTTCTATTCCTGCCTTATATTTATTAACTGGTTTCTTTTGGGAAGAGAGGGGGAAAAAGAGCAGATTCAATTTGAACTAATTTTTAGGCCTTTTTACTGTACATTTTTACATAGTATCTTAATGTGTGCTAAAAATTTTGGTTAAAGAGTTAATAAATACCACTTCAAGTTAAATATAGAAACATTGCAACAAGATAATCTAAATATCTCACTATAATTTTATAGTTCTCATTAACAAGTCATCAAATAAAAATGATACATATATATCATATATATAATACTCAATACATCATCTAATACTCAGTATAGCGAGTATGACAAATTCTACCACATGCACACTATAGCTACAGTTCTCTTAAAATTCAAAATAAAATGTCACTATGTTTTTCATTGGTCATCATTTATGTTATAAATAAATTAGTAAAGGGTCATATGTATCCTCTCAAATGCAGTAGTTAGGGCGTAATCAGCATACCAGAGAGACTTCAGGTAATGATGGAGAAACTCCAGTGGAACAAGGGAGGTAGTCTAGAGGAAAGAGATGTGGGAAGTATCACTGAAGGGATCACTTCCATTGATATTATGTGCATATGTAAGAATACCAGTGCCAATTTCAATATTATGAATGGAGGATGGGGAGTGGGGAAGGAGCCAGGGAAAAACTCATCAAGTGTTGTGTGCATGTAAGTCACTATCACTCCCAACTACGTTATGATGTGAGACTATAATGTACCAATGAAAGTATTACAAACAATAAATTAAAGGGAAATTGCCCTTTTATATTAAATAGTAAATTTACCATTTCAAATATCTTCATTCACTTATGAAGTTCCCTATTCCATCTGCTTTCTTTGCCCTTCAGCCTGAAATAATTTTCCATGTGCTTTGTGTAGGACATATCTGTATTTTATTTTTAAAAAATTATTGTTTCTCTATTGTTGAGACACATTTTTTTTTAAACATAGTAGTTAGATTAGAGAGGAGCAGAGCAGGGAAAGCAATGAGACAAAAGATTGGTCCTGATCTCATGAAAAGAAATAAGGAGCTACACTCTCTATTTTAGAGACTGTCTTCACCCTTCTAGACTTTCACTTAGACTCCTCTGAGAAAGTCTCCAACAGGGTGAAAACTGCAGAGATGCGCTAAGTTGCAGTGTAAAAAGAGATAGTGACCTCCCCAAATGCATATGCAGTAGGAGGAAAGATTTCCAGGCTGAATAAAATTCAACATGTGAAAACTTCATGCTGTTTTTTACTCCTGGAAGCAAACTGCTTCAGACCCTCAGGCTGGAGCTTAACTCCTTTGCTTCCTGCTGCTTCTCACCCCAGGGAAAATGGACAGGAGAAAAAGAAGGCTTGAGAAAAGAAACAGTTCAAATACATTTATGACCTTACATGAAGGCACTACCAATCTCTCTATTACGTAGGTAAAGGGGGAAAGTGAGGTACTATCAAAAAAGTGCTGTGTGCAAGTATGTTTGTACCACTTTGAACTTTACTATAATGTATAATTATAATGCGCTAACAAAAGTACAAAAAATATTGTGCCAACTAATAAGATAATAAAATTCAGAACATATACTGAATTGAATCAAATTGAATAATTATATTTTTAGCCAAGGTTATATCAGAAGTTTCTCAATAAGAACTACTTGATAGTTTTAAGGTTATCAGCATTTATATTATTACAAATGCAATAAGCAATGGATTTTGGAGTTGCTTGGCATTTATTTTCTATGGTGTTTACCTCCTGATAAAATGACTAACAAAGCCAAGCATGGTGGCACACATTTGTAATCCCAGTACTTAAGACATTAAAACAAGAGGATCATTGGCTTGAAGCCAATGATGAAAGAGGGCCTCTGCAACTTAGTGAGACACATTAAAAAAAAAAATTTAAAGAAGACAGAGGCTATATAGCTCAGAGGTAGAATGCCCCTGGGTTCAATCCACAGTAACACACACACACACACACACACACACACACACACACACACATAAATTACTAGTATAGTTTGGTACTATTAATAACTGCAGTCTTTCCTTTGCCTCTGCTTGTATGTATACTAAGTTCACTAAAGTTCTAGGTTAAATGAAAAAGAAAAAAGTAATAATGCCACACAATTATTATATGTTAGAACAAAAGCAGAGTTATATGAGTAATGTTAATATGGATTTTAAGATATCTGTTTCTGAAATACTTTTTCCATACCAGCGATTCTTATAGTTAAGGTAATTTTTTTCTTAAACTTAATGCCTAATCACACTTTATGACCTCATTCTTCAAAAAAATTAAAACACTTCAATAATTGTTTATAAAGAAGGCAGGTCTATTTAACTTATCAAGGAATATCATTGCTAGTACTTTATCTATTATAATATTAATATTATAAAAAGTATATTACCAGACCTTCCAGAAAACAAAATAAAACAAAATGTTAATTTTAAGCTAATAGCAAAATAAAGAAATTTTTTTAAATGCTATGACGTTTATTCAACCTTTGGGACTACATAACAGGCTTGCCCTAAAACTCAGCCAATGTTTTTTTTTTATTTTTTATTTTTTCCGCTGTTGTTTTCATCCTTAGGAATGTTCTTATTTATGTGAGTGAAAGTATTTTCCACATGGGAAATGCCTGCATACTTAGGCCACTGATGAGCACCAGGTTTTCCTGTCTGTTTGCAAAGTCCTTGAGTGCCTGCAACTCTGCCCAGCCTTGCCAAGCAACAAAATAACAAGCCAATTTCAAGACATTATAGAAAACAGTGGAGATGCTCCTGAACAATATTCTTCAGAACGTGACTCCCTTTGGGGAATTTATCAGGACATTCATCTTATAAGCATAACACTCTGGCTCCACTGCACATGAGTTTTTCTTGCTCATGGATAAAGAACCAAAATGCAGTTAAAGCACATTAGTGACATATGAATTGGTAAGACCATGACGCCTAGACATAAAAATGTGTTTAATTATTTCATTGCATGTACTTATTGCAAGGTATGCAGTTAATCAGGAAATGCTTTCTGAAGAGAGAAATTATAAGCCAGATCTTGAATGTTGTAATGATGATTAGATAAAAGAAAATCAATGTTTGATATGATTCTTTATTTATTTATATAAATAAATAAGGAACAATGTTAAAAAAAAAGTAGAGATTTTAAGGTTAGAAAACACAGTGCTCAGAGAATAATAAAAGAAATCTAAAGAAAAATTTAAGGAATGGTCAAAAAGAGAACATTGGTGAATAGTAACTCTCATACTAAGATGTTTATTTCTTTTTTGTTAAAAAATATCGGGAGAGGCTGAGACAGGAGTATCATGGTTCGCAGATACCCTCAGCTACTTAGTGAGGCCCTTTGCTACTCAGTGAGATTCTGTTCCTAAATAAAGAATAAAGAATAGGGCTGGGAGTGCAGCTCAGAGGTAGAAAACCCCTGGGTTCCATCCTTAGTCCTGCAGAATATCAGGAGTACAACTATTGGCCTTGAGACTAATCTGACTCAAGCGTTTATCCTGTTGTTGGAACTATGCCGATCAATCATGATTATTATGCTACAGAAA